>NC_136687.1:62017124-63243744 GCF_903797595.1 Erithacus rubecula
CTTAGTGAGGCTTCAAAGAGGTATTTTGCCCCTTTGATTTTATATTTCCTATAAAATTTTAATTGAAGTTCTGAATCCTTTTGCAACATCCCTGCCTGTATATCTTCAGCACATGAAATGTGAATTGTAATGAAAATAAAGGCATCAGAAGGATAAATACTAAAACCATATTTGAGCTTTGAAAGTTGAGCTTCAGTCCACAGTGGGACCCCATGGAGGTAAGCACATATGGTAAAATAAAGGATTTAAGTGGGTGAAGTGCCCCCATGTGCTCTGCTAGTTCTGGCAGAACAGAGGCCTTGGAAACACTGCTCTGCTACAGAAAACAGAAACAAATAATATTGACAACAGAAAACAATGGCAAAAGAATGAACATTTGCTCTGATTTCTCTATTGCCACATCTTTCTGACACTGACTAATTGTGTTTCTCTTCTCTCTTAGCTTTCAGAAGAGCAAGAAGGCATTTTACCTTTTGTTGCCCAGAAGAAATTTAGCTGACTGCAGCAAGTATCACACACATTTTTGATGTGTACACCACCAGTAACCAGCTTGACTTTTTATTGCTAAAATGGACTGATAAAAGGCCAGCAGCCAAAAGGAGCAGGAAGAAAAATCCTCTCTATTTTTTTAACAGAATATATATGACTTGGAACACTGAAACAATAGCAAGCTGGAACCTCACAATGCTAACTGTACCAGCACTGCTTAATTGCACTTTGCAACCCCTTTGATTTTTTTATTACTGAGTTTAAGTCCAGACAAATTTGACTAACTGTCTGCTGAGGTCAAGAAAAGCCATCACAGACAGTTCAAAATTCTTCTCTGCCATTCTTGGAAAAGAACCATTTCTTCAGGCTACTGTTCTCCTAGGTAAGTATAAATGCCTCCCATTACCATTAAGAGCACAGAAAGGACAGCTATTAAATATTAGACTAGAACTCAGGAGATCTTGCATCAAATTATACTTCTACTAAAGCATTTCTACATGACCTTGGGCCAGACACACAAAAATCTTTCTGTGCTTCAGGCTACCACTGGTAAATGGAGATAATGATATATTTGCCCCTTACAGCAGTGTTCTGAGGTTAAACTCAGGTTACTGTAATATTAACATTTGTTTTTCAGTATTGAAATGATAAAAGCACTTAAAGGCCTATTGCAGTATTATTAGAGAGGAGTCTGACTCCTTTTTGTGTGCTTACCTTTCCACTAACACATCATTTAAAAAAAAATAAAGGTGTTCTTTTGATAAGTCTCTTAAGCAGCAGCAGGAAGATTCATGTGTGGAGGAGAACCCACAGAAAAAGAACATCCAGTAGAAGGGGCAGAAAGCTCCACTCCTGTTCTGTGGAAGACTGCAGAACCTACCAAGAGAAGGGCTGATAATGTCAGCTCAGTGTATTCCAACAACCAGAATTTCTCCATTATTAAAGGGCAAATGACTGCAGATGGCAACAGTGTAATATCACAACCTGCCAGCTTCAATTGGAAAGGGGATGTGAAAAAGTGGCACTAACATAACATCAAAATCATGTTGTGAGGTTGGAATTTTTTTGTGTTTTTGAGGGAGTTTTCTGTTTGGTTTGGTTTTTTGTTGTTGCTTTTGGTTTGGTGATTTTTTTGGTGGTTTGTTTTTTGGTTTTTTTGTTAGGTTTTTTTTTTTTTTTTGGATAGACAGAAAGTGAATTTACAGAAAATACAATTTAGTTTAGCTTTAATACTAATTTATAGCAGCAGTACAATTTGAGCTATACTGTACTATGGTTTCTATATTTCTACTTCCCCAACAAGCTGACCTTCAGTATTCAAGTAGGGAAATGTTTTCCATAAGGATTCTTATCATTTCTGCAGTATCTATAGCTTAGTAATACTTTGCAGTTCCCTGGAGTAGTACCAGCCAAGTTCTTACTTTAATAAGCTGTTGGTCTTTGTTTCATATTTCACATCCTAATCCTAACTTGGCAAAGGATCTACTAGTTACTCAGTAAATATGCCATAAGAATGTGTTAAAAAGAAAGGAAAAGCCAGCATTTTAGTTTCTCCAAGCTGGTTTTCTATCTAAACCAATGCCAAATATCTAATGGGTTTGGAATGTTTCTCTAGCAGCAATAAAAATTGCAAAGAGGTCAAAACACTTTCTTCCCTTTAAACCCAAGGGTTGCAAAAGCAAGGAATGATGTATGCTGAGGTTGCCTTTTAGCTGCTCCACAAAATGCTGCTTGCAACCTAATGTCTAAAAAAGCAAATTCTAGCTTTAAAAATGGCATTTTGAATGCTTTGTTTAGTGCTGTAGAGGTTATATAGACACAGGGCTGAAGATAAGGTTACAGAAATTTCATTTCTGCAGCAGTTAAATCTGGATGTGGATACCAGGTGACTTTGAAATACTTTTTTTTTCCTGAACTGGAATCTTGGTATTATTTGTCTTGGAATGTATTTATATATTAATATATTCAATTAAAATTACTATAAATGTAAGCAATTCTTTACCTGTTAAACTGGCATCATGCTACAATTCACCCCAGGAACTGAATGATAACTTGCCAATGCAGTGGAAACCAGTTCTTTTTCCATCTCTGACCTGAATGGAGCACATGAAGAAACAGGATGAGCTAGAAGTGATAGGATAGTATTTTTTGCTTAGTTATCAAGAAAGAGAAAGAACTACCTTCTGGTTAGACAGCAATAATGAAGTGTGTGAGTGTGTGTGTGTGTATGTGTGTAAAATGCCTTCTCTCTGTTGTACAGTTATTCTTTGGTTGGGGGAATTGATTTAAATCACACTTCTCCTCTAGTGGCTACTTCAAATGCCTCCTTCTACATTACTCTGCTTCAGAGGTTTGAAGTCTGGTTTCCTAAAGGCCAATAGCTGGAACTAAGTAAAAAACACTTCTATCCTGAATATATGAAAGTCAAAACAGTGACTTTGCTAAACCAGTGTGTGCTGAGCTCAGTAGGCACTTGTTTAGATCCTGAACCAAATATCAACCACTTCCCTCCTTGGAGAAGCAGGGAGCTTCTCATGAAAAGAAATTTAAAAGAGAGGACTCCTCCACAGCCTTATGTACAGCAGTTGTTCTTTTCTGACTGTTTGGACAAGCAACAGGGAGGCAATATGGAGCCAAAGTTATATTTCTGCATGGATTACAGGGTGAAGGGCAGCACTGGTCATTGGGAATTCTGCATGTGCTCAGCAGATGAACTGTGATCAGATGTAGAAGGGGGCTGCCTATATTGCATTTTGTACTAAACAAATGCAGTCTGTATCTCAAACAGAAAATAGTCCTACCTGTCCAGAAAACCAGATGTATCTGAAGCTCATTAGCAGGACAAGGCATGCCTAAAATTCCAGATCCTGTGTGCCTAAGGTCAGATATTTAAAATTATTGGAAACATCATAGTTCCAGTCTCAACCACTTTGAGCCTCCTTTAAGAAAAGGAATAGCAATATAATAATGGATTAAAAGAGAATTGTGCATGTATAATAATGGAAATCATTCAATATGATGAACATCAACAATCCTGTGACCTTTGTCACATGCAATGCACTACACAACATTAATTTGTGGAAAAAAATGGTGAAGATTTAATGTAACTAAAGAGCCTACCACATAGCTTAGACACCAGGAGTGGTGTGGCTTAATATCAGCCTTAATTCTCCATTATGATAATTCATAAATTCCAGTGGTTCAATGCATTCATGTAACAGAAAGATTGGGAATAATTCTAACAAGAGAGAGAAGTGTTGTAATAATTCACACTGACATAGATGCACTCATGACTTTTTTCTTTTACCTCATCTTCTTAGTGTATTCCTCTCTCTTTTACTTAGTTTCTTCTCTCTTTCTTGGCTGTATTTTTCCAGGCTCCTCCTTTTCTTTCCAGACTTCCACACTTTTAAGTCTCAGTAATCTGTACTGAACACAAATAAAGCAAGGGTTTAATAACTTCTAAAATAAACAACAATGACCTTCTTACCCCAGCTCCCTTTCTCCAGGAAAAAAAGAGATTGAGAGAGTTCATCTAATAGTACCAACTCTTTTTATCTACTTTTTATTTCAGCCTGTAAAGTAGTACTATGGATGGAAAGAGATAACTTATATGACAGGGTTTCTGGTATAAAGGGTTTTTGCTTCCTTTTGTAGCAACCCCTCAGAGAAACAATAAGTGAAGCAAAGAGATAGATATTCTACTGTATTAAGTCTCTAAAGTGCAACCTAAAAAATTTACTTGCACCATAGTACTGCCTCCTCCAAAAAAAGCAGAAACAAGAGGCAGATTCTAGTTTACAATGTCACTAAAAATAGAATTTTTTGGGTAACTTTTACGTTTCTGGGTTTTATTATCCAAATGTCTCTGACTTTCAATTCCATTTTAGATGTGCACTGCATTTCTCACCTTTCTCCTTTTCCTTCCCTTGACAAGCACTAATTATTTGTATGCCACACATTCCTGAAGGGCACACACTTTTTCATGAGCAAACAGAGACAAATATTTAAAGCTGGGGTGAAAACAGGAAAACATTTATTAGCCCCCAAAGTCAATGCTTTGCAAGGCAGAGTTAGCTGTGCAATCATGTCTATAATAAGCAGAGATCATGGTAAAAGGAGGAGCAGAGGACAGCAAGATTCTTCCAAATGTGCCCAGCTCCACTCACTGAGCAGCTGTTTTGGAAACCCATTAGAACAACTCTACAGCCATTCCTGTAGGTGCCAAATGCTGCCTAATAAACACAAATAAGTGTAATAAAGGAGAAGCTTAGATATAAATGTTGGAAGATTTTCAGTCATAGTTTCTGTCAGCTCAGTCTCATGTCCCTTCAGAAAATTCTGATTCCACTGCATAGAGTAGACATCTCCGTAATTTAAACTGTATTTATCCTTTACAGAACCAGCTTGAGACAATGGAATTGACTAATTTGAGAATTAAACCATGAGAAAGAGAAAATAAGGTTATTACATTATTCTTTAATTACATTCAATTATAGATAATATACATTGAAAAAATTATTTAATTTCAGATTAAAATGAAAAATCATTTTTCCTGTGTGCTTATGGTATTGATACCTGAGACATTGGTTTAACAATAAAGAAAGGAAATAGTAAATTGTGACTGATTGCAAGAAAACCAGAACTTGCTTTGTATTTAAGTCCTTATGAGTTAGTGAATTCAAGCAAAAGCTTCACATCAATCAGTCTAAATCCTGGAAGACTCATAATACTTGGGAACTGTAGATGATCAGTGTGCTCACAATTGGGTGTTTGTCTCTCCTTCTTTGGGTTCAGGTGTCTCTAATTCAGGTGAGGCACCCAGCTGAAGATGCACAGGAGCAGTACTGAGATTCCCTATAGCTGATGCAAAAGCCACTTTCACTGAATGAGCTGAACCTTCACCACAATAATACAAAGTATTTGCTACTTATCTTATGTCTGTGTTCAGTTGATTTTTCCACATCAGCTCCCTATAAAAATCCTCTATGGTCTACAATAAATAAAGCTGTAGATAGCAATGCAACTGTAAGGATCTATAGATTTGCAGATTGTTTGAACCACAGAAACACCTCCTTATGTTCTCTACAATAACAATCAATTAGCTCTAATAAGTGTAAGTTTTAATGTTTAACCCAATGCCTCTCTAAGGATTTGCTTGCAAGGAGGTGTAGCTATTAGCTGGTGAAATATAACACCATCTGATTAGGACAAATTATTTTCAAAACATAACTGCCTTAAAAAGCTAGAATGAAAAATAAATTGACAGAACAACTGCTGCTATATTCTATTTTCAGCATTGTAAGTGGGACATTATACCATAATTTATTTTAATGAGTAACAATTAAGAAATGGTTTCTCAAGTTGCATGTAATTTCTTTCAGTTATTAGTTATTAGTTGTTCATGCATAAATGTGTTTTAATATTGGCTTATCTGAGCTCTAGTAGGTGATTAAAGCCTTTCAGTATATCAATTTTTTTGTTTGTTTTAGAGTTGTGCATTGCAGAGACAATTCTAGCACAAGGCATTTATAAGAAAGAGAACAGTAAAACTTAGAGAGATATTCCTTAGGTCTTACCAAAAAGTATGTAAAGCAATATGAGAAAGATGTCAGAGAAAAACCTGATATGCTTAACACTGAGTTTTGTTTTATCCAACTGCAGGTATAGTTTAATGGCCTCTGTCTTAATGAAATATTTAAGTTAACTTGGCTGTAGAGTGACTTACTGTATACTACATGTTCTTTCACTTTATTAGGATAAAGAAATATTATCATGGGAGGCTATGCTAACAAGCCTAGACATTGCTGGTATTGTTAAAGAGTAAGTTCACATCTCAGAGGAGCATAAAGACCTAGAGAAACTGGCACCTCTTTAACTGAAAAGGCATTCCACTTATCTCACAGAAAGCAGCCTATTTTGTGCTAAGAAGAATGGCTCAGAACAGCCTCTCTGCTATCAGTCACTCTGATATAGCACAACATTTGTTTGCTTGCTCTTACCCGAGCTGTGGGGTCACAGGGGAAGGAAGCAAATGCTGAACAGTTCTCTTCAGAAGGCAAACATCAACCTGACCTAATGCAGTGCATTCAAACCCCATCAGCATGAATCTCTTGGGAATCAATGCCTATTCTTACAAAATCATCCATGGAAATGTTTTTAATCAGGAGATAATGAATTACCTCAGTATAGAGAATTTTCTTTTTTTAAACTTATATTATTCTGTCAGATTATATTCATGTTCTTTAGGCCTCTATGCATCCAGAAATTTAAGAATAATGAATAAACCTTTGAAGATTATTTTGGTAGTGGAACTGCAGGTCATTAGAGTTATATTAAATTGTTTCAGATAAATGTGGATATTTCTAACCAATGTGCATATGTTGCTTTTGTATATTTTAAAACATATTTCTTATTCCAGTTAGGTTTAGCTCTCTCAAAAAACACCTCACTCTAATTAGTAATTTTCTACTGCAACAACCTTTTAGGCCAGTAAGTAATGCACCATGATTTACGAACCACTCTTAATTACAAAGAGTGTTTGTGGCAGTTGTATAATAAATAAATGTCAATTAGGATCACATTTCAGTGTCCTATAGACCTGAATTTCAGTAGAAACCAACAACTTTGCTTGTTTGAGCTATGCAGAGAGGTTTGGTACTTGGGTAATTTTTAACTATTAAAAGAATGGAAGAAAGATTAAGAAGCATTTAATTTTATTGTTTCTAAACAAATTAAGTTTTGTCTGGGTAAGACTGCTGTGATCAGCATGAAGGTTTCCTGCATGCCAATTCTTGGGATGTCAGGGATGCATTTGTGAGGATTCTTTACTTGTTTTTCCATTGCAATGAAGCAAAGCCTGTTTTGTGGAGATACAAGGTTGACTAAATCCTTCTTAAGGCAGCAGCACAGAGTACATGAGCAATGCAACACAAGGAGCATTACAGTCTGCATAACAAATTTATTGAAGCCCTTATTTTCCTGTACATTTGAAATCTTTTCTTTTCCTGCTGAAGATTATATTCATCCTGAAACATTACCTTTCAAGTGTTAAAATGACAAGTGCTGATGAAGGTAAAGCTGATCAGCTGCAAGACTCCCACTGCTGAACATTATAAAGTTTCTGTTGTTCAAACAGCTCAGTTAATTATCCAAATGTGAAGGATATCAGAAGGGGACCTGCTGAGCTTTACAGCTGACTTCCAGGGAATTATCCATAATAGAGCTGTTATAAGAAAATTATGACAGACACAACGTACAAGGACCTCTGCTTACCTCCCTGGAGGATTTGTGCAGGACCTTATAATCAAACAGAGTCAGGACTTTTCCTCAGAATCAAAGGCAAGCTACACATTGCAAGGGAAAAAGCAGTCCAATCAACTTCATGGTGTTTTATCACACAAACCCAGAGAGGATTCTAGACTCATGCATATTAATTGCCCTCTAAAAAAAAAAAAAAAAAAAAAAAAAAAGACTGGCATTCCTCTGGTGCCAGGGACTACTTGCTCAAATTTAAGTTATCAAAATTATCATGCCTTTCCCACAGTTAAAAATGTAGTCCTTGCTGCTTCTGTGTGTGGTTTTTGAGAAGCCATAATGTCCCTTTACAACAAGTACTCACAATGGGTCTTTATGTGACAACAGTTTGGGCTTTTTAAGCCGTCACAGTCAACATTTCATGAACCTGGGACATTTCACTGCAAAATAATTCAAGTTGAGGAAGCTTCAGCAGCAACTAAAGGGTGTGAAAGAATGAGTAGTATTGAGGTGAATTGAGTAAAACACGGAATCTCTTCAAATCAGAAAAGCCAGAGCTTGAACAAATCTGCAAAGCACTGGCTGATATTGCAGTGACATCTTTATTTCATGTTCACAGTCACTTGAGCTAAACCAAGAGACATCAAACTCTTTCTTACCCTCCCACAAACCACATTTGTGCACACACCACGTTGTGCTGCACTAGCACAATGCTGCTTAGTAATTGTTATTTAGTTCTACTGTTTCCAGTCACCACTCTCCAGTACAGCTGCAAAAAAAATTGAATTCACCTGTGTGGGCACGACCTGCCTGGGGGAAATTGCACAGAATTGTGTTCAAGCTATGAAAGAGACAGCTGAAGAAAGGTTTTACTCAGGAGTTATTATTTGAAAATGAACTGAATTAGTTTATCCAAATTAAGTAATTAATTGTCCACCAAAAACAGTGGGAAACATTAATATCATCATATCTTACACCAAAGTTCACCATTATGATAGAAGCCTTTTTGAGAAGCTTATCACCATTACATCTAGACACTATCAATTAATCATTTCTACACATTCTTAATTTTTAATCTCTTTGAAATATTATTTAACTTTCAGTATACGTTCTAGGCAGGTGCACCTAACAGCTTCTATGAAATAAAGTGTAGCAGAATGAGCAGATTGAGGTGTGATAATATCAGTAAAAATTATGCCCTGCAATTATTACCATAAAGTCATAAATAAGATGGTATAATAATAGAATAGCAATTGAAACCACATTTCCATAATTAAGATAATCTACATTCTGTAGTACCACAGGTTAATTTGCAAAATTAATTTGATCTCATAAATGGTCATAAAATTGTCATGATATTAACCAAAACCAAAATCAGTGAGAAGTTTCTCTGATAAAACCACTCAATTTTTCTTCATTCCTTCTTTCCTTCCCTTCCATTTTTGAAGACTTAGGCACTGAAAACTATATAAATTTCTTTTCTACCAAAGACTTAAGCACCAAGATTGGAAAATCCAAGATGCTTCTCAGATTTTATGCTACAAGCTCCAGAAAAAGATTTAAAGAGTATTATTCACGATCCATGAAAACAAGCATGTCCTGTTATTGGGAATATCTCAGTTATTTTGACAGTTTCTAATTGTAATTTATGTCTCTTTAACAATTAGTTTACCTTAAGGAAATATGATTAGTTGTTTGTTCCCTGAGCCCTATACCTGAATTGCTCATCCTCTGATTTAGAACTGCCTTGTCAAACTTCTTTAAAGTAAGTTGTAAAAGTCAAACATCTTGAGATATGTGTACATTAATGTTCTGCCAAACACTGAATAGGAAGGTGATGTAATTTGCAACATGAAAATCCTCAGATGTCACTGTAGGCTGAGGCCAAAGTTCCAGGCAGCATTCTGAAATAAGAAGATGCCTCACAGCAGGAAGCTTTTGATTTATGAAGGAAACAATTACCCTCTACTGTTACTGGGAAACCATCTAGCTAAATAAAAATTAAATTTGTCTTAAATGCAAAGAACATGCTTTAAATATTTGGATTGTAAAGTCACAGATGAAACCTCTCCATTCCATGTTCTTTCCAGCTCAGTGTCTTGGCAGCCCATCATATCTAGAGGATTAATTGATTCTTCCATTCAACACTTGAGTCAAAACCCCAAACCAAAACTACACCCACACCCAAACCTACTCTGTGTGCAAAGAAGGGGAATGCGTGTGCATGGATGTCAGGACAACTGACTTTAATAAATGCTATGTACTGTTCCCTAAATAAAAGCCATTAACAGTAACAACACGTTATATAAAATACTCATATTACTTTAAAATTTATTTTCACTTCAAACACTTTGCAAGGAGGAAAAAGCCTCTCCTATAGAACTTCTTGAATTTCTGGAAATGAATCCTTGGTGTTTCTAATCAAAAGCCCAGCAATACAAGTATTCACTCAGAACAAGAGGCCTTTATTTCCTTCATCACTACTGAAATAGAGCAAAATTTTCCAATGGTTCATGAAAGTGCTTTAACCACTGAGCTATTGGTTACACACAGATCAGAACACTAGCAAGCTTTGTCTTAAAAGGTGGAACACAGGCTGTCTCTGCATAATAAAGCTGCTTTGCAGTTCTGAAAGAAAAAAGAAAATTGTTACTCCACTGCCTGCAGCCTGGCAGATTGCTCTTCCCTAAGCAGAACCTCTTAGTAAGATCACTGAAGACAATAGCAAGAAAGCTGAAGAAAAAAAATAAAATCACAGCAAATGCTGCTTTTTAAACTACAAACATCAGCCTTCCCTGTCATAGGAAATCATGACATTTTATTTTAAGAGATCCCCTTCTTGACTGCCATTTGATATGCATACCTTACTACTTTTTCTCAACCTGCTGATTTTACATAACTCAAGATGATTGTTAGTTCTGGGAGGAGAAAGTTTATCCTATTCTAACAGGAAGATTTTTCAGAGAATGCAGGTTTTTTCCCCCTATTTTTCTAGAAGTATCATTCTTTATTGTAATCTATCCCACTCACACTGAAAAGTCTCATTTAAAGAATCAGTGTGAGTAAACAGTGTCTTCTGAAGCAACAGACAAGGCTTTCATGAGAAATAATTGTTTGACTGGTATATTGCCCAAGAGACTACAAAAATTATTTCCAAACTACACTATTCAGGAAAATAAAAATCCAGCCATTTCTCATTAAACAAGGTCTCTTGAGGGCCAGCTCCAGGGCTGCTTCTGTGTTATCTAGATGTTTTTTCACACAAAATTCCCAAACCCCAAATTGATTTTAATCAACTTTTTTTCTTTTCCACAAGTCATTCCACATGCACTCACTTTCTATTTTTATTTATTTATATTTTAAAGTCCAGTGATTCTGAGATACTTGTATTTCACATTTATAACCTCAAGGGCATTTGAAGCTCTGATGACATTGAGATCACTAGGCTCTAGATGATTCTCAACTTTTATCTTATTTATCATCCTTGTCTTGTTTTCCAGCAATATGAGGAGCAAGTACAAAACAGCCTGTACTGAGTAGCCTGAAAAATCTCTCAGAATGGAGTCCTGTCCTCCAGGAAGAGGTACCCTTTATCAAGTTCATAATTTCCAGCAGTCAATATAAACTAATTGAATTTCCAGTGATTAATGATCTATCTTTTTTATAGGCTTTCCTTATCTTTCTTTTCTTTTTAAATCTTGCCTGAGAGGTCTATACCAATTTTCAGTGATTTTTAGGTTTTAATTTGCCTATCTTTCTTCTTCATCTAAACTGTCCCTACTCAGGTGTTCAAACTACATATGCCATTTATTTCTTTTGTCAAGAAAGCTTCTTTGTCCATATTGCTATATCTTTATGTCCTGCTGTGTCTATGCCTTTTATTGTATTTATTTATCAAAGCATTTCAACCTTTATTCTTGGGACATATTTACAAAATGGGTATTAAGAAAAAGACATATTTGTGTACCTAATTAAAATCCTACTGACAGATCTGTTTTTATAAGAAAGCTGGCAGCTCTGCCTGTATGGCATAAGAAGCACTCTGAAAATGCATGCAGTCCTGAAGAAATTAGGTATTTCAATGAGTGAGGCCTTCCTGGATAGTGCCAGTCAAATCCAGACACTTTGCTTTTCAGCAGAAGCTGCAGATATTCACCTCACCTGAAAAATGAGACCCTTAATAGCTTAAAATTAGGCAGTCATATCCAAAAATCATTGTTTCAACAAGTCTGTGCAACAGCACCCATGTGTGCTTGATGGGATTAAGAATACTTAGGAATTACCTATAAAGTTATGTTTACAATTGTTACACAACAGTGAAGACTCTTTCTACAAGACAGCAGTGCTATTTATTGAGCCAAACACCTTCACAAATAAAGAAGTAACTATTGCAACCAAGAATGATTAATCTGTAATCAGACATAGACTAGGCTGGGAAACTCTGACCCTTCTGTGTGTTTACACTATTTGGTACCAACTCTATTCTAATGGCATAAAACAGGATTAGGTCAAAGATAATGATTTCTCACTATCACAATTCCATTTCATTCAGAAGGTCAAAAGGTAATGGGAAACAGAAATCAAGTCTGTGCTGCTGTATGTGCACCAAGAGCCTGGAGCAGTCAGCACTGCTCAGCACTGTAACTTCTGCTTTAGTGCAGCATCCATGCTACCCTCAGTGATTCTAACTTGTAGAGCTCAAGCAAAATAAAAACCTGCTACAGGTTAAGTCTACAGACTAAGCCTTTTTTTTTTTTTTTTTTTTTTTTGAGTGTTATGAAATGATTTAAGGTTATTTACCTAAACCACTTACACAGCATAGCACAGGAATTCCTTGATTTGTTTAGTAGAAAGCTTAGATACTTTTTACATCCATCACCTTGGAAACAAAATGCGAATACGTGGTTGCTGCCTTTACAAGGTGAGAAGTGCTGGATTTGCAGCCTTGACAGCTGATGTGCTGTTCACAGCCACTGACATGCACAGTTCAGCAGCAAAAGGTTGGAGCTTTCTCCTACTGTCCTCAATCCTGATTAGGAAAGAAACTGCAGGTAAGGACACACACTTAGCTCCCACCTCCCCACAATTTCTTCCTAAATAGTGTTATCTGCCATTCTTCTTGCAATTTTTGAGACTTAGGGAGAAGACTCATAGTCTATACTTATTGAAATGGTTGAAACACAAGTTTAAAAGTTTCAGTACAAAGACCTCTTTTTTGTTTTGCATTAATATATTTTCTATTTATTAAATGAACCAAAAGAAATATTCGGATGCTGGCTAGTTATAATGTCATTAATAGCCATGATTTCACCAGGTAATATGATGGTAATGGAGAAAAATAACCACTGATTTTGCACATCATCAAATTATATTCAAACTGACAATTAAAATTTAGGAAATGCTTAAACTATATTCAGGCCATAAAATCAAAACTTTATTTTAAATTAATTGCTTTAATTGCAGGTAGTATAGTACTTAAAGGGGAGATGAATTCAGTGTTTGTTACTTTATATGCTGTGCAATACTGAAGAGATAAATTCATCCATGGACAGAGGGAAGGAGTCATCCCAGTGATTATTTTGTGCTGTGTGGTTATTCTTGCTAAATCTCTTGGGATGACTCACCTCTAGAGCTGTTACTGGAGGTTTGTCACTTCTTCCTTCTGCTGATGCAGTAAGGCACACAAAGCACAGGCACATTCCCTCCTCTGCCAGCCATGGACATATATTTTCAATTTCAATTACTTTTAATTGCTACATAAAACTTTAACTCTGACTTGACTTTTAGGAGCAATTGCAAAAGAGCATAGAATAATAATCAGGATCCCCTTGAGCACAAATACAGACTTATTTGGGCACAGGTACTCACTCCAGTGCAGAACACTTGTTGCTAGGTTGGATGATCTTTACTGATCCATATGTGAGGCTTCTTTAGTAACAGGAGAGGTTCTAATAATCCAGCTGCTCTAAGGTAAAACAACAAAAAATGGAATAGACTACATATAGGCTAAAATTTTGAGTGACTTGAAAATGTATTCAGTTCCTTTAGCAGAACAAAAATTGTTACATGTGAAAAAATCACTCAAATATTACTCATGTAAGTACTCACTGAAGAACCCAGACAACAGTCCCCTTTTCCAATGTTCAGTTGTGTTTTTTCCTCCTTAAATCCATTAGAAAAACAAAATTAATGCAAAACTACTTGTTACTAAATGGGTAATATTTGCAGACATCAATCCATGCAGTTCTGGAGGCCTGGCAACAAGTTAATGAGGTTTGAGTATTCAACAACTGAGATAAAACTGACCCAGAGAAGCAACAGAGCTGTCAGGCTGTCATTTCTAGCTGGCAGCATAATGAAACCTACAGCAGAGGGCAGTTAAGAATAAATGCACAATAATAATCTAGTTGGAAATAACACACTAACAATCATTTTCCTTATTTAGGGATAACCCTTCTTAACTCAGTAAATTGTTTGTGTATTTATTTGACAGATATGCAGCAAAGGCAGTAACCACATGGAATAAATGTGTACTTACTTGGTGCTTTTTTTTTTATTTTTTTGCAAGGTACAGACACTATTTAATTTTAAACACAATTCTCCAGGAGAATAATTAAATCCATGCAACTCAAGTATTACTGCAGAAATACCTCTCACAGGGTTAAGCAGCATTTAAATATATACTGTTTGAATTCTGATGTCAGTGCTCCCAACAGTGAGATGACAAAAACTGAAAGCATGTTATTGCTGAATATTAAATATTTGGATATACTCGGGACACACAAAAAATGTGGATGTTCATTATAAATACCTCCATCAGAAATTAATTTCTCCTCCACAATCTGAGTCAAAGAGAGGAAATGAAACTAAATTTCTCCTCCCCCCAAAAAGAAAATTTACCTTATTGCTCAGCACTCACTAAACCTCCCAGTGCATCCCCAGGCTTCATCTCATCTCTATGCTCCAGGGTTTCTGATGCACCCAGCCTGTCTGGAACAAAGGAGAACAAATGGAAGCTGTTACAGCATTCATCTGATAGTTTCTAGCTGTGAGCAGGGATTCCTGGTTCCAGCTATTCCCCAGGGACTGTGAGTAACTCTCATCCATGATACCCACAGCACTGAGCCTACCCTGGATCACAAAAGCTCTGACAGAGGCAGCTCTGCATGAACTACCTAGGCAGCAATTGTGTCAGGTACCAAACCCAAAAATAACTGTAATATGGAGCCCAGGGCATTTGCCTGGTGGGTGGAACCTGATGAGCAAAAGCTCCTGAAAAAGAGAACTCATAGGTGAACACCCTAACCTATGGGATATGGAAGGAAATGAGGAAAAAATACCAATGTCATTCTATGGCAGATTTTTGAATGCGATACTTCATTTCTCTGGTTTGTATTACAATTATTGAAACACTTCTGTGTTTTAGAACTACTGTTTCAGCATTGCATTCTCATTCCAGCACTTCTGAAAGTGCATTTTTGAGGAACAAGTAATGTAAACAGAAAATATAATTCAGCTCTAACTTCTGAGTGATCTGATTGCTTTGTATCTCTTCATCATCTGGTCAGCACCTAAAATATATTTCCCAAGTCATAGTTTGGTGTGCATTGCAAAAACTTAGAAAATTTACTGCTTCTAGTATTTTAAACAGAAGTGAAATGGAAAAAATATCCTGAAATATTGTGGGAAATGGCCTCTTCTCCTAAGATCAATAAAACCAACCAACCAAAAAACCTTCCACTCTTTTCCAACTTGAAAAGGATTTACATAATAAGGCAACATAAAAACTGATATATATTGCCTTTTCTGTCTTAGAAGTCTACTGTTTATCAATTGTTTGTCAATTGGAAATTTAAGTTCAACCTCACTGAAGCTATATATACTCATTATAAATGTTTAGAAATATTTAAGAGAAGTCCTTAATTCTAGGCCAGAACATCTGGATGCTGCTCCTACACAAATGTGAGGAACATAAGAATTTTAACTTGCTTTTCCCTGTTATTGCCACCTCCTTCATTTTCTATCTGATAGTTTTCCTCTGGCATCTATTAACTTGATTTTTTTCAAGTTTTAGTCCATCTTTTCTATGTTATATTTTGAATTAAATTCTCTTTTAAATAAAATTTGAATTGTGCTTTAGCTCAGGAAATAGTAAATTTTCATGTCTGGGACTAGGCAATAAAAACCTGTGCATCACTCTCAAATATGGCATGTCTAAGAGAATAAAAAATATTCCAGGATATATTTAAGTTTTTCTTTCTGATGGAAAAAATTGGTAATCCAACATAAAGAACTCAGCCATTTAGAATTTCCAAAGCAGCAGATGATACAATTTCAGGGAAGAATACAGATACTTTTAAAGTCTTTAACTATTTGCTCCTCATCAACCCACATATGTTAAGGGACACTTACCCTGGGTCAGTGATCTTCAGGTGGCATCACGAAAGGAGTTTAAAAA
The DNA here is from genome assembly GCF_903797595.1 of Erithacus rubecula. Lineage (NCBI taxonomy): Eukaryota > Metazoa > Chordata > Aves > Passeriformes > Muscicapidae > Erithacus > Erithacus rubecula. The sequence goes on from NC_136687.1 coordinate 62,033,329, forward strand.
GTGAAGAACTGTTCTTCTGCTATAATCTTGATACAAAAAGGAAGATTAATTTTCCTTTAAAGGCCTTTTACTCTGCTTTGACAAAATCGTTCTTGGAACACTGTCATCAATTCTATTTTTAAAATATCTTACTCTTGGAGAGGTAAAGAAAAAAAGTAATTGCATTGATCTGAGTGGTGGAAATTTGCATGAACTATGAATGACAGCCTGGGAAATCCCAATCAATTAATAAAGGGAACTTTGGAGATCATTTATCTGAAGTGGAGTAAGTGGAAACTTAAATAATTTCATTGGAAAGTTACCTTTTTCAGCTCAGTACACACGATAAGACTTTGAGAGTCATAAGCACCTAATACCATTTCAGGAATTTAGTAGTGGGTAAAGATTAAAGCTTACTGTCTCCACAGGGTGCTGAGCTCCTGATTCATGTTTTTTATAACATCAAGTCTGGATTATTGTAATACCCTGTTTGTATGCCTCTTTGATACAGGGGTTTGTCACTCACAAGCTTCAACATGCACAGCTTAAAACAACTCAGATCCTCAGTGGAACTGAACTGTATCAACATCCCACCAGACTGGATTGCCTTTTGTCAGACTGCAACTGATTTTTAAAATGTGGGTATTTCACACTTTTTTCACCTTTTTTTTTTTTTTTTTTTTCCAGACTAACCTAATGATTTCTCATTTTCTCTGCTTGCTGCATATTATGGTGACAATTACAGACTCTGAGAGATGCTGTGCCCTCAACATAGCAAGAAATACAGTGAGAGAAAGCACTCAGACTAGGAGAGATATTAGGAACTCCACAGAACAGATTTCTTAATGCATGCCTTTGTTGTTCTCTTTTTTCATGTTTCAGAGTGTGTCTGGCTGTGGAGAAGTGACACTGAAAACTTGAGACAATTCAGTCTATTTTAAATACACTTTTCATATTTGAAAAGTGTCATTGGAGAATGGTAATTAATATTTTAAGAATCTCTACAAATTAGCTATTCCAGTTACATATTCTAATGAATCAAGGAAGTAATACACAAGATTTCTGAGAAGTCCAGGAAATAGGAAGAGGCAATAAATGACTGGAGAAAAGTAGTACCAGTGGATTATAGTGATAGCTTAATGATAAAGGAAGAGAGTGTTATGAATGGTGCACCACCACAGAGGGTAAATCTTTTAAATTGTCATCCACTATCTATTCATGTAAAGAAATATTCAAAGTAGAAAGAATAATAATCAAGTATTTGGGCTTAATTTCAAGAGAATCACTCCAAAGACAACTGTAAATTTTACTGTAGTCTTCTTAAATAACAGGGAGTACTAATACAAAATCTATTGCGACTCCAGCTCAGGAAAAAAATGCTCACAACAGAAATGGGCACAAGAACGAAATGAAATATTACAGGAATATTTCAGTGTTTTAAACAATTAATTACAGTATTCCAGTGGATTGAAAGATTTAAAAACCAAACCCTAGGACACTATTGTGTAAGGGATCTTCACTCTGTACTAGGTAGGCAAGATAAAGAGGTAGGTAAGTAAGAAACACTGAAACAATGCCACAGAATACAATGACAATTATCTGTAAGTATCTGAAGGTATAAAAAACAATTGTACAAATAAATTGTTCAGGCTGGTCTACAGAAATTTAGTTACTTTTTACAGGAAATGCAGTTACTCTAAGTATTACAAAAGTCTTAGAAAATGACAAAAAGTCTTGCCTGTTGCAATAGGTGAAGCACAAGCAGCTGCAATGTCTCAAACCATCTCATAATTATCATAAGAATCCACTGGATTAATGGATAACCCCAGCTGGCTAAATAGAAATAAACACAAATTTTCCTTTTCCCTGATTCCCACCACCATTACAGTGAAGCATGATGTCACCCCAATAAACACAAATTTTCCTTTCCCCTGATTCCCACCACCATTACAGTGAAGCATGATGTCACCCCAGCTAATTACAAGTGCAGGGATATGGCCCAATATTATCTTAATAATTTCAAAGCCTTTCCTACTCTGAGTACTTAGCTTCTTTTTTGTCTTATTTAGTTTTACATTTTCTGTGTTTTTATCCTGATTGCATAATTCCCCAGTTGCACTGATAAAGCACACTCATAATAAAAAAAATGCTTAATAGAAATTCAGTCTTGGATTCTTTCTTTCCAGATTAGTTTCTCCTCTAAAGCCCTACTTCAGTATAATAATCTCAGATTTACATCAGGTTTGCTGAATTTTCAGATTCACTGAATACAGTAGTATGGACAAGAATCTCCCCCATTCTGATTTTCCTGGACAGTCCCTTTTTCCCACTCCTTATTCCTTGATTTTTATAAAAACACAGATTTCACCAGAAGTTGGGTTTTTTTTTTTTTTCTTCTCTATCTCTTATTTGTTTGTTTTACTTATTTAATTATTTAGGCAAGTCAACTCCCTTCTTTGCTGTGGCACTGAATACATTTCAAAATGTGTTTCCTTGATGTGTCTGCTGGATCTCTGCTTACACCATTTATTACCTGCCTGCACTGAACTGGAGAAGCCTCTGAGTTATGAAGATTAGGACAGTAGAACAGCTCAGCCTTGGAGAAGTAGATAAAAGGTGTAGCTTAGGCAAAGTGAAGTCATGAAAAATGCAAGCAGGATGCCAGCTCAGCTCTGCAAGGCTGAGAAGGCAGAAGTCACTCTTCTACACTGACTGCTGTACTCGACCTGAGAGCCTGGAAATGCACAGACACTTTATCACAAACAAAACCCCTGGAATAGGGAACACCACCATATCCCTCTTAAAATCTCTATGTTCATGAAATTGAGTTCCCTAATTACCCTCTTTTGCACTCCAACTGGTAATTTCCATTTGCCTGTAAAATGCAGAGATTTCTCCACAAGTGTTTTTACTTTTGTAGAACTCAGATTAATTTTTCCTTCCTAATTCAGAAAGAACAGAAGCAGATGGATTCCAAGGTCATTTTTCCTTTGGGAATGGCAGATATGTAAAATTGGATCATTGGCATTTGATACTGTAATCAATGAAATGCTCCCAGACGGGGAATGCCTTCCTAACATTTTTTTTCTTTTTTTTTAACTTAAATGTCATTATGAAAAACAAAGAATGTAAAAACTGTAATAATCTTACACAGAGCACTGAAACTGACTGACATCAGCCAAAATAATAAGAAAATGAGAGAAAAAATTGTATTTAGGTACATGAATAAAAAAAAAAAAACAATAAGAATTAAGCCTATTTACTTAAATTGCAATATTCAATATTCAACAAAATGACCAGCCACTTATAATAAAGATAAATCAGATTATAAACTACTTATCTTTAAAGTGGGTAGAGTCTCACTTTCATTCAAAATTCCCTTACATACTAAAATTGTTCACTGAGGTCAGGCTTAGAAATCAAACAGTGTTGTGTGATAAGGTAGTAAACATTTTAATGCTAAAGAATAAATTTTAAAAAATTTAAATTTATTTCAATTTAGAGAATCACTATTGTTTAAATTTTATTTTAATTGAGAGAACATTCTGGTAGAGACCTTCAGTTTAGCTTAGTATTCATTCTATAGAAAACCCAAATATTTTTGCCCTAACACACAATTACTATTTGCAGAGAAAGAACTCAAGCTGTGATGCATTAAGGACATTTCTGTCTCTTGCATTTTGTTTCCAGAAATCACACCTGAAGCACGCCATCAAAATTATGTGATATTGATGCTACTCAAGGAACAGATAACAAAACACCCTAATGTCAAAAGTAATTTCATTTTCCCACCAAGAAGAATGAGGCCATCTCTAAACATATTAAAATATTATTCACTTTGACAATAAAACTAGTTCTGAGACATGAACTATTGCTATATTAGAGAAGAGAAGCAATCAGTATTCTTCATCTTCTAAGAATCTCTATAATACAAAAAATCCATCATTGTCTAATGGAATCATTAAGTACCTGGAAGGCAAATGTCTTTTCTTACTTCCAGTGTGAAATCTAGTTTGAAACAAGCACTTACAGCTAACTCACTTCTCTAACATCCAGAAAAGTTTGACCAGTAATGAATGAATATTATCCATATCTTTTTTTGAAATTACATAAATTTTTCGTTACTATTCCATGGTGCACTCTTGTACCATTAAAGAGCCCTAAAGGGATATATATATGAGGCCACACTAATACTCAACAGTGCTACAAATGATAATATTTCCAAAGATTTTACCCTAAAGCAGTTACTATTTTCCAAGTTGTTAACTGTTATTACTCACGTGTTATAATATATTTTTCCTGCTAATCTATTGAACTTATTACAGTGTGTTATACTAATGGCAACATTTGTGCTATGTATGCTAACTGCATTCTATACAGGCATTTTTAAATGTTCTTAATGTCAGTTTTAAATCAAGCAATATGGCTGTTAAGGATACAATTTCATGCATTTCATTATAAAAAGCTTATTTTAACTGTGTGGCAATCATTATAAAAAGCTTATTTTAACTGTGTGGCAATCATACCTTGTGGATTTAATGAAGCACATGCTAAAAATAAAAACACAGGAATGTTAAATAAACCTGTAAAATTACTTTCATGTGTACAAATCAAGAACTTGAGTATTTCAGCTGGGACAGGCCAGCCCTTTCCCTGACAATGTATAAATTGCTGCTGCTCTGTATCAGCTTTAGCAGCTCAGGGATCATCACAGAGACCATCCCAGTTTCATGTTTTGTGTAGTGTGTCCAATCCCTCTAACTTTATGAAACAAGAAGCTGCATCATTGTGATGGAATTTCTCTTTGCTTGAGAAAGAAAATAGCTCCTGATGCAGGGGCATTACTTTTACTTACTTAAGACTCAATCACCACAGCCATTCCATATTGTTTGCTTCCTTCTCCATTCTACACTGGGCTCACTCATATTTTGCTTCCTAAAATCCACTGCTGTGCCACACTCCCAGTGGAGTCAAGTTGCTAAAGAGACAAGCAAGCCTCCACTAGCATTTTGTATCACAGTTTTCACAAGGAGTGAAATGAGATAAAAACCTTTAGTGCTCTCCCACTGTAGTTCTCTGGACATGTGTAGGATGGGGGAAAGTACTATCCTAATTAAAATTGTAGGAATTGTTACCATTTTAGTCTACTGTCAGTTTTACTGCCAATATTAATTGCTAAAGCCAGTGTGACTACCTGAATCATAATTGTAGGCACATGATTAACAGGGTTTGGAATTTGAAACCTATTGGGATTAGCTGGCAGCTGGCTTTACTGGGATGCTGGAGATGTAACACAGAAACCATAGCACACATACATCTTCAGATTTGTCCACCAGACAGAAATCTCTTAGTTCAAGGTCTCTCAGTTGTATATTTTATCTTCATGGCATCATCTACCCATCAGCATTACTAAAGCAGCCAATTCTTTGCCATTACAAATAAATTTCATAATACTTAAAGAGCTCTCTGAACATCACAAGTGCATTTTACAAGTGCTATCAAATCACACTCTAGAAACAGCTTTCTTTTTTGTGGAAGGACATAAATAGATATGTGCTTCAACATCTTACTGAAAACTGCTGAGCTATCTAGACACCTTTTTCTTTAGTTAGACCTGTAAAGGCTCTGTAGCATCATTACATTTTAAAAGATAGATTTAAATAAACCATTTTAATGGTGTATTGATTCATAGTTTTCTGTAATTTTAAATTGCTATGTTCTTTGTTTGGTGCCCATCTTTTTGCACTTTACAAAATGCAAGATTAATGATCACTTTTCTTATTTAAGACCAGTAGCTAACATCCCTTTTCTGTGTGAAAACGCAAATACAAAAGTAAAGCAGTCAGATGAAACTCTTAGTTTCTATGGTAATATCATGAAGCATGGTAGCAAATGTTATTTTAGAGCATTCTTCTACTTCCTATTCAAATGGTTAGAACAAAGCATTTTTCAGTATATCTAGTCAACAGCAGATCAATGTCTTTGTTTCCCTCCTGCCAGGCATACTACAGACAAGGAGGAGCCATACTGCTGAACTATATTGCTTTGGGAGATGGGATTAAAATAATCAATATGACTTTAAACACATTTTTCATTTGGAAAAAAACTGTAAAATTCATATTCTCAGATTGTCTCCTGCTAGTGTTGGACTATGTTGTAATTAATATTTCCCACAGCACTAACTGTAGTAACACTAAATCAGATGTAGAGTCAATCGTGTCTGATAACCTTTTTCAGACTGCCTGATCATACAAAATGCACAAGAAAACTCCTATTTCAGCAGAAAGAGGCTGGTATATCTCCCATGCTGCATGGTGCTAGTGAAAAGGCTGTGTGTGCTTACAGTGGCAGAACTGTGCTGGGTGACAGTACTGTAATTCCTCCTTATAGTTACAGACATAGAGATTCCAATTCCCAGGTGGAATCTAGAGTTTCAATCACATGGATTCTTCTGGAACTGTAACTTAAACAGCAAACACTGCAATGAAAGTCTTCCTTACTCACAAAATCAGTTTGGTTTCCATGACACATCATACCTTGTATCTCAGGAAAGGCTCTGATAGTCCTTGGCCTCTCCAATTCCTCAAGTTGTTGTAGTATTGGAGTGAATCATGACAAACATGGCACTGCAGTTTAGCACTAGTTCTCCTTAATGGAATGCATTGGCCACAGTCCCAAGTATGCTAAATTAGCATTGTTTCATCCGTGGAAAAAACACCTAATGTGTATTTCCTGAGGCACGATTTACTCCTTCTAATTTTTCCACTCTCTACAGAGCCAGTATATTATGGTTAGATGGTGACAGTACTGCCTAATCCAGCATTATCTGATTTCACTGACAGCACTGCTGCACAAGTCAGTGTCCATCTGTTGTTAACTCTTTCAAAGAATGGGGGTCCCATTTATGAGGGCAAACAGGCATTAATTCTCACACTGTCAAAAATGTGTAATATATTCAACCACATACACAGATAGAGAATAAGAAAGCAGCAAGGAGTGGCACTTAAAATAATACATATTGATGTGGTATCACCTTGATTACCAAGTACTCATAATACTCATTAACACCTTAATCACTAAGTACAAAATAATATTTTTCAAAGCAGTTTTCATGAGTCCAGAGCAAGACTAGGAAAACTTGCTGTTCAGAAACCTAGAACAATTTTTTTCTTGGCAAAATAGAATAATAAAATAAAAAAAAATCCCAAATCAGGTTAATTTTTCTATAATTTTCTGTTATGAATGGCTGTTCCTATATTACCAATCCATTCTCCTCTCTTCTAGATTTTGAATTTGAGGTACTACTAAAGGTGTCACTTAGAAGGAGCCTGAATAAATTCTTGCTGAACAATTCAGTTACATGTCCTCCTGCTTTCGACATATGCCTCTACAGTTTACGTTTCTTCTTAAGTCATGGGTGATTTGGGGTTTTTGAATTTGAAATTCAAAAAGCTGCCATATTTCAAAGTGTTTTGCATATAACTGGACATCTCTTCAGAGAAAGACAACAGTCAAGGATGATTCATTGAAATTATTTGTGTCATGGGCCAAACTCCACAAAATTACAATCAAATTGTTTCCTCCAAGGGGAAAATAAGTAAACAAACAAACAAATAAATAAATGAGGAAATGGAAGAAAGGAAACATGCTTATTCTGGCATTTTTTATACACTAGACATTACACAGAAGTGATTAAAATTATACTACTGAGAAATACATTTTTATGTGCTCTCTGACCTCAGGTCAAAAAGATCCAGCCACCCTTAGAGCTACAAAATCCAAAGTAATCCCATGGAATTAAAGCAATTGAATTGAATAATTCATATTGAACTGGGATTTTTAATTTGCAGAAAAAAAAAAAAAAAAAAAAGTAGTGGAATTCCTTTCCCTCAAGTATGCTACCAACTTACTTCATTTTTATCTTGTAGATATTCACCAGTAATTATTCCTAAAAGACTTACAGAAACACAATTAGGGAACAGAAAAAAGTAAAAAAGAGAGAGAGATCCAGGTAAAGTTTGACAGCATTTCATACTGTGAACTTTTAAGGTGAAGGGACAAACATTCAAAAAATTATGAGACAACTTGTTATTTTCTGTTAGAATATTTGCAGTGCCCTGCTGGTCCATGTTAGCATCTTATGATGTCCTAAAAAAAACTGGAGTTAGCTGCTCATCACAGCTGTATCTGTCTAATCTTTCTAGGTTTCTTAGTAAATGAAGTGATTTGCAGGTTTTCTGTAAAATTTAAGGGATGAAACTTGTCAGTGTTTAAATATCTGTTGTTTGACTCAAGAAGATCTGTCACAGGGAAAGACAGTCTATCAAATGAAAAGCATCAAAGTGTTTCATTCTACAGCATTCTTTTCTTGGTCTCCTATTTACATTTTCTAAATTGTTTCTGCTTTTCTTTGTAATATCTGGGGAAGCCCTGTCAGCTACTGGCTCTGTCAGAACAAGTCTCAGACTTTAGAAATCCAGAATAGCAAGTTCCATTTTCTTACTATCTTCAAAAAAATGACTATGCACACATTCACTTACATAGTTCTTTCTTTTATTGAAAGATGACATTGTACTCAAACCACTAAATTTCATAAAAGGAGATATAATCATCTAAGGAGGTCTCTTTTTTTACCATTTATGTGTGTACATATACACACAGATAGAACTAGGAATATTTGGTGTATACTATAACTGGAGGCATAATGGAATAGAAAGGCATCAGGCTAAGATTAAAATGGGATCATTCTTTTATAGAGATTTTGAGAAGCTCACTGTAAAGAAACTGAATTTCTATTTTACGTTGTACCTGATATATACTTATGTTTTTTTTTCCCCATAAACATAGCTGAAAAATTTTAACAAAGGAGGTTGATTTGTTTTTTTCTAGAATGCACAACAAAAGAGGCATATAAATATAGTTTAGATAGTTACATGCTATATTCTATTGGGCAGGATGCAATTTAGTAATGTTATATAAGAAATAGAACTTCAGAAATCACACTGGCTTAAGTGACAGTTCAAAGAAAAAAGTAGATTAGCTCATCTCCTAGGATGTGACCATGTACTACTTTTAATGGGCCTCACAAATACAGAAGAGCAGCTCTCATGAGGAAAAGCTGAAACATTCCACCAGCCAAGCAATTTAAATTCTAACCATTTACCAGAGACATAAAGGTCAGATATGTACCAGTATCTCTAGGCACACAGATATGTTATCTCCATCTCTGAAGGAAAAAAATTATTAAAGGGAGATGGTACATGAGACTCAGAAATTAGATGCAGGCACTTCTGCTAGAAACAGCATCAAGTGAAATCTCACCCATGGGACAAAAAAATCCTCCCAAACTCAAGTTTTCAAAGATTCTGTGGATTAAAGGAGAATACTCAACATCAGTCCCAAAGCATGACTATTATTATTGAGGATTCTTTTATTCTTACATAGTGACTGTGTGTTATTCTCACAGGGATATTTTGGGATAACACAACTAATGGAAATATGACTAATAGCAAGTTAATAATAGGGGAGTAAAGATGCTGAAAATTCATCAGACAGAGTGAATCTCAGTGTGGATACTTGGATAATTGGAATTCCAGAGCTTTTTCCTTTTAAAAAAATCCACAGTGTTATCTTACTTTGAATAATGGAAGCCAAATGAAAGCTACAGAGTTAATTTGTTAATTTATTTTAGCCTCCCTCCAAAGCTTTGTTTGCACAATCTGTTCAATTGATGCAACTGGTTAGAGCTGATCTCCCTCATAAATGAACTTCTTTGGAGATACAACTCTATTTATAAATAGAAAACAAATCAAGCAGGAAGACAGAGCTGCCTCTGTGAGTGCTGAGCTAAGACAAAAGCTTTTTTTTATTTAGGAAAGAAAAAAATATTTTAAAAATTATTAAAATGCCTAAGATCAAAATGCAATTGCTAAATTAGTGGGTGTGGTTCTAATAGAGTGGAATAGATTTAGCTTGGCAATGAGTGGGAAATTAGCAGGGGCAGAAAACTAAGCTGGGAGAATAAAGTAGCACATAACAAGGTATGTTGAACATCAAAACTATTTGCATAAACAAAATAAAAATCAGGATTTTGTTTCTCATTCAGATCCTGCTAGATTCAACCATGTAGTTGAAAGACAATAGTTGCACTCTCAGTTCCATGAGAGATTCTTTCAGCCCCAAATTATTCCTAATCAATACAATATTTCTAAAAAATATGGAAAAATGGTTGGGATTTTTTCCCCTCTATTCTTCTCTTTTAACACATGAGTTTTAGCAGCAATTGATTCATTGCCCAGTTAAGTCAACTTTAGGTACATCAGAATCTCTTCATGAATATTCACAGAGCTTAATAGAAAAGCTGCCCAAAAATCAGATTTGAATGAAAAACTAGGACATCTGTCACACAGACAGGTAACCCTGAAGAAGTGTTCTGTTGGAAGAAACTGAAAGAGAAATGTTAGGTGCAAAAAAGAGACTTTTTACTCCAAGCAGCAGGGAAAGTGAGTCAAAATATCTCTCAAAAATATCTATTGTTGAATATTGTTGAATTTTCCCATGTCATTACTGTAATCTTTTCAGCAAAAAATCTGTGATGTATCCTGCTTATCCAGGAAATCAAGTACTCTTTGCAAAATATGCTGGGCTTTCAAACCATTTTACAAAGTGTAATGGATGTTTTACAAATTTTAGGAAGAATTCTTACCTATTTGCATCAAGTCTTGCTGTTAACAAATCATCTTCAACATGAAAAGGCAGTGGGAGAGGATTTCCAGAGAACCAGAGCTGCTGCTCTCCAGTGCCCATTGCACAACTGCAGGTACAGCTCCTCATGGAAACTGCAAACACTCAAAGGGTTCAGACACCACTTTTGGCTTCATTTGCACTCCACTGCCATGCCATAGAACTCTGAAATTAAGAGATGAATTAGTTTTTACAGAAAGAGGCAAGTTTACTTCTCCTACAGCTATGAACACTTTGCAAACCCAAGCACTAAACAGGCAGTGGGATGTCCATGCCTTGCCTGTGCTCTGCAAGACCCTGTACAACTGTAGATTGCTGCAGGGCACTACAGGATTTATCCTGAATTGCAGATTCCACACCAGGACCATAGCCCACCACTTGGCTTACATGGACAACACCAGGACTTTGCAAACAGGAAAAAAAAAAAAATATATATATATATATAAATCTGTCTTTTCTCCTTGATGTGTCAGTAGTACCAAAGTGTTGATTTGCTCAGCTCCCTTCTCACTGCCCAGCTCAGTGTGAGCAGGCTTTATACAGACATGCACATTTCATAAGCCATGTGAGAAAGATGGGTTAGAACAAGCTACTCCAGTTCTGGATTTGCTCAAGTTTAGAATACTTGTGGGTGTACAGTACTTATATGGCATAATAAAATAATTAATGTGACCTTAAAATTGATTAAGGTCTTTTAGAATTAGAGAAATAATGCTAATTTTCAAAGAGCCAGACTTTTGAGCATTTGATCCAAATGGATCAAAACTTTGGACAGAACATACTTTTATTTTCAAATGCTCACTTTCCTTAACATCTATTAAAAAGAAAATAAAACAAGTGAAATAAATATTTGAGTTGTTCCTTCTTGATCTCCACTAGTACATATTTTCCTTGAACCTGAGCTATCAGGTCTGGGTCCCACCCAGTGGAGCTTATAACTTGTTTGGTCTGTAACTATTTGGTTTTGTGCCTCCTGGACCAAGTCCTTCTGGACATATCTGACCTTAAAAGAATTGCTATTGACTCAGACATCAATAATTCAGCTGTCAATTTTAGTAGTAGTTTGACTGAAGTTAAATTCTACTTTACCTAATCTAGTTTGCTGGAATCCACTCAGTCTAATTGAGTTATCCATTTAATAACAGACCTTTCATAAAGTTTTTCTTAGTACAGGAAGAATATATCAAATATTAAAATTCTTATCTGTTACAATACAAATTTATACTTACAGTTTAAAAACTCTAAGACCTTTATTTTTCATACTTGGCTTCATTGTGAAGGCTCAATACAATCATATTTGACATTTTCAAGTAGATATTTCTCAGTTATTTAATGACAAAACTCTGAACAGAATGTATATGAGAAGATACATTCTGTCATATTCACAGAACTCACAAAAATTTGCTTCAGCTCCTTATAAAGAGACACTGGCAGTGATTTTCTAGGGAATCAAGAATAATTTCTCCTCTCCCTGTTTTAGAATTATCTAGTAATCACTAGTTAGTTAGTAAACCACTAAGCAATCTTGCACTGTACTAATTAACATCAGCTGAACCTGCAGCTCTCACAATTCAGCTTGAATGTGTGAAATGATAAACTGAAAAAAAAAAAAAAAAAGTGTGCTGAAAGAAATTCTGTAAAGAGTATAGGGACAAGAGGCACTTTCACTCTGTCTATAAGATGTTCTGATTATGCTAGAAATAGTCAGTGCAGATTTACACAGCAGACAACCACCAGGTACCACCTAATGGTCCCACCCAAACAGCAGCCTGGGCAATAACATTTCTCCTGTCAGACATACTCATTATCTGTGCCACTCATTTTTGAAAAGCATGGACAACTGCTAAGCTTTTCCATTTAAAGGCTCTGAGGTAAATTTTTTTGGAAAATGTTTTAGAAGCTATTTATCTTACTGTTTCAGTTAGGCAGTGAACTGCAATTAGATCACAGAAATTATTAAGCATCATATATTAAAGTTTTTCTGATCTTAATGTCCTGCTTCTAAAACAAAGGTTATAGTTCATACTTATGGTCCTATTCTAGCAGTGATTCAGGAAGAGGAAAAAAAATTCTAAATATCCATTTCAGGTTCACTTCTTAAAAGGATGTCCAGCTGAAAGAGTTAATAAGGTCTTTAGCAGTGTTTAACAGGTGGATATCTGGACAAAAATAAAGATATTATTCAAGATGTTTACTGAAAAAGTATATCCAAGTCTAATCTCCACATGATTAAAACCATGCTGCAAAATATGAGAAACTAGCAAACTGCAAGGATATTTTAAAGACTGGAAAATCTGCCTTACAGAAAGAGATTTAATAGGTTCAATCTATTTAGCTCATCAAAGTCAAGCTTAAGGGATCTGTAGGAACAGAGGGAGAGAGGGAGAAGTGTATCTTTCACCAGAGGGTTTTTCCACATAGCAGACTAAGATACAACTGTATTCCTTGACTGATAGTTAAAGCTTACAAAATGGAAATTAGGAAAAAGGGCTGTTTTAAACAGTAAGAATTATTAACCAGTAAGGAAACTTAACTAAGGGTGTTCTGGATTCCCTTATATTCGAAATGTTCAAAACAAACCTGAGTATTCCCTTGAATTTCTTGATGTTGAGCTAAAAGATTATGAGCCAGCCCTTATAGTCACTTGCATAGTTCCACATTTCTGTTGATCCCTTTCTGGAATGGTCAATAACACAACTTTTGTCTGAATTGTTCAGCACAGGCCAAGAAAGCTCTGATTCATCTGCAAAATTCCACTATGGACATACCCATTAAACACCCTCATGGGGTCAGCCAAGGGTTGCCTCATTTGCTGGTGGTCAATAATAACAATTAAAAAGGCACTTTGATGGTGATGTTATCTGATCTACTCAAGGAGATGAATCTCCAAAAAACTTCCCCTTTTCTGCTATCAATTATTGCTACATTTTATTGCTGCAGCTATAGTCTTGTTGAGAAAAGAGGATAACAGCGCGTATTTGGCGAGAAGGATTTATTATTTTCCCATTTAATGTTTTAAAATTATGTAAATGAGAAATAAAGAGTTGATCCTTTAGGTGCTTTTAGGACTCATACCATTAGTTCTAGTTCTGAAGTGCTTAATGAAAACAAAAATACTGCCAGTTTTCCTTGTGTAGCTTTCTTAGAGGTCCTGGTGGTTTAGTTTAATACAAAAAAAAAAAATTCTCTCTGTATTTTTAAGGCAAACATACCATCTAAGAAAGCCATCACATAACATTCCACCTAACCTCTGCTAACAGAGATTATTACAAACCAGCAAACCACTGCTGGTTCCTACAGCAAAAGGCCATAAACCCTTTATCCAGAAAGCTGCTCACTTCTTAGTGTTACAGCTTTTGATAAAACTTATTCTTGATCCCAGTTAGTACTCACTATGTGTCCTGAACCCCAAGGATTCATTAACCTCATAATTTTCATCACAGTTGGAATAACTGTAAATGCTATTATTCATATGGAAAAATCAGCCTTTAAAGCCCATAGCTGTAGTAATACCTTTTGAAGCTTCATCAGCACTTCAGTGAAGAGCTGATCTCATTACTCTGAATGACAGGGAACTTCCTATCAGGTTAAGGCATCTGAATGGAATGTGGCTGCATGGGACTTCTACCAAAAGAAAATGTTAATTGACATTTATGTTCAAATATGGATTAATTTAAACATTCCCCAGAATATAGCCTACACATGAATCAAGGGTCTAAAAATGTTCTCTAAAGTTGTTTTTTTTTTCTTCTCTCTATGAAAGTAATTATCCTGATCCTTCAGGAGTTGTTTTCAGAGCCCACCTTCCTGTTCAAATGAAGCAACTTCAATCTCTTTGATCAGCTGATTCTTATAAGCCCTGTATTTACTCACACTTTAATCTTATGCCTCTTCAGAGTATATTTACCAAAATAGTGAAATGGTTTTCTTGGAAATGTTTTCTTTTGATGCTACACTTAAAGAAATTGTGGACTAATTTTCAAGTGCACATTACAATATTTACACAGTTCAGACAACATTTAGATATGTAATTTGACCTGTTGACAAATGAAGACCTCCAGAATTCTAAAATTTTTGCTGTAAAAAACTCAAGGAAAAAAAAAAAGCACCATTAGAAATCTTGAATACTGCATAAAACATTCATGAAAACATGAATACAACAAACACTGAATTTTTTTCTAATGCTTCATCAAAGGCTTATGTAGGTGAAAGGCCACCTAACACAAAAGTTGCAGTTCACATTATTGAATAAGATAAATAGGGGGAAGAAATGAACACAGGCACAAAATCAAGAGCATGGGGGTGGTAGGCAACCTCAGAAGAAAATCTTTCATCAGCTCAGTGTGTGGGAAACAACTGTGGGGAAAGAAAGGGTGGGGAGTCTGGGGAAAGCAGGGACAAAAGCAGCATTTCCTGTGTTCTAGATGCTCTGCTACTAATCACATATTTTATTTGTACCCAAACCCCCTCCATCCACCAATTTCCCAAAGTTGGGTTCTCCTGATATTTTACTGGACATTTTACAAGAAAGAAGCGGCTTGAAGTTCAGGTAGGACACATGAGTAGCAGTTTTTGTATCCCTCAGTTCTCATCCCACTTGCATTTACAAAACTGGGTATAGAAGGCAGCATCCTTTGAGGGTAGATTTTACTCTCAAAGCAAGTAAAGCAAATTTATGCACAGCTGCTGTTAAAAGCAGGGATTAGCACTGCCAGCTGCTATGAACAGCCATGCTGAAGAGCATCCCAACACCTGGATGCAAACACTCTGGTAGTAGACTCAATGTAGAGAAACATGAAAAAAATACAGCACTGACTGCTGCCAGCCAGCAGGAAGCTGCAGTTCACCAGAACTACCTCTATATGTAAAACTATTTTCAACCCAGTCATATATTAATGAAGCAAAATTGGGACACACACACAGACAGACAGTTAGCCAGCTGCTGCTTTTTTCTTTAGAATTGTTTTCTAATATCAGATATCAGTCCTGAATCTGCAGAGCCTAGCAGTTTAATTTTCTTCATTTTTTTCCTATTTAATCCTGATACCAATGTCTTTGTGTAATGTTTAGACTGTTCCTCAGAAAAACTCAGTAGTCAGGGTTTTTTCTGAATACCATTGTTCAAAGACTGAAAAAGATATATGGGTGCAGACCATTTGGCATTTCTTTATTTCTTTGTATGATATATTGATTTTCCCTACAGAGGTGGTGTGAGGGACTGAAATGTTATGGTTAATGGATTAAACATTGTTATGAAGGACTTTTTGCTGTTATTATCAATTTTGTTCTTATTAGGTCTGTTAACTCCGAGAGTAAAATGCTGAGAAATTACTTACTTAATTTCTGCAAAGAAAAGTAGACTCCTTCAGTTTCTCTGAGATTAATTTCCATCTGAACTGGGGGAGACATCATTTATTCTGGAGCAGCCCCACAGACCACAGTAAATAACTGGTGACTGTAGGACCAAAGGGATTTGGGTCTTAATCTCAAAGTGCAGTTCCTTGGTAAACACCTGCAAAGAAACCACAGGAGCAGCTTGAAGCACCAGTGCTGTTCTGAACCACTAAAATAGTATAAAGAGGAACATCAATATGTATAAAAATCTAGGAAAATACCTTAAATAAAACCCTGGATCCCAGTACCCAAATCTTATTAAATCCTTTTTGAAGAGGATGGAATGGCAGACCTTGGACAATGGCAGGCATTGGGCCTCATGTGAAATATTTAATGACAAACCATTCTACTCAGTGATGTAAATGTACAAACAAGACTGTAAGAAATGAGCTTTCCAAAATTATAACTGGATAGGATTATTTTACTTCAGTTGTTTTCTCAGGGGCTTCTTTCTTCTCTCTTATAGCCAGTGCCAGAATCATCACTTAAGAATTGTTATACTGGAAGTACATAATTAAAACCTCTATTATGCACCAGAACTTTACTTCCAAGTTATAGGATTATTGCATTTTTTCTTATAATTAAGCATTATATGTTAATTCTGCTTTCTTCCTTAGAGTCATTAGCATTTAAATACAGACACTGACTCAATCTGCAATTCTCTGTGAAAGATTAAGTTTTTTTTAATTTCAACGGACAAACCATTTACTAAAAAATAAATATGCTTCATGAAATTACCATTGCTTTAATATTTTCATTAATAAATGCACATCTGAAATAGAAGCAATTTTAATACTAAATTGGACAACATGGAAAATTAATTTTTAGATTATTAAACATATTTGTTATTATAAATGTTATATTTTCTTTAATATATATGCCTTTAGTTTAGAGATTATTTTCTTTTCCATTTAAAATCAGTAAAAAACTATGGTTAACCATTTCCTGGTTGACATCCCTTATCTTTTGCAGCAATTCAAAGGATCAGGTGACATAATCTCAATATTAATTACTAAAAACTGTGGCAATATTTCAAAGAAATTTGCTGAATTGGAAGAAATCTCAGAAATACATTTTTCAGCTGCCAAAAAAAAAGTAAAAAGTAGGAATCTCTATTCTTCTTCATATCCTACCCATTCTTTGTACTGTTATTGATTGAAATTATATATATACACACACACATATATATATATATCTCCATTTTTCTATCCATTTTCATCCTAAAACATGCAAGGATCATAAGGACCATACATTCCAACCAGTTATATAGATAGTTCTCACAATTGGTGAAAATGAAAGGCTGCTGTGTGAGAGATGACATGTTTGTTTTCACTTTTATACAATATTCCTCTGCAAGGGGGGAATTTTATCCCCACCTTCTGAATTCTCACCCAGATTCTAGAATGTGGCAGAAGCTGTGACAGTCACACCAAAGAGCAAAATTCACCTCCCAGGCAGAGAGCCTACAAAAAGATCAAGGTGGACAGAGTCATGGGGTGTTTGACTTGGACAGTTTTTGTGTCAGTCTACATTTTGGAGAAACTGGACAGATTTGAAAGAGAATTCAGCATTAAGTAGCATAATCTTTCTCCTACTGCCTGCCAAATGTCAGAGCCTCTTCTGTCTTATGCTGGCAGCCTTTGTAAATTGTTCTGGATGGTATTTGCTAATCCATAGGGAATTCTCACATCTTCCTTTGCTTATGAATCAGATGGTGAGCTCTTGGCAGCTGACCAGAAAGACAGTGCCTTTTCCCTGCTGAATTATCAATCAGGAAAGTTTCTTACTGTTCTGTGCTGCAGACACATTCTTTCACACACTAAATTATCTCTGATGGACCGATTGCAGTGAGGTTAGCACGCTGAAGACATTTGACTGGAGTGCATAAAACTCTATTGCTACACAGACACAGCTGCACCAGCAATTCAAAGCTCTGAGTGGCCCAAAGGAATTTTCTGTATGGCCTTTTCAGTACTTAATATATGTTCTGTAACAGCTTCACTGGCAAGTTCCTTCCCACTGTGCCCTACAGGTTATACAGACCACTAAACCCACTAAATATCCTGATGACATAGAAGGATGTCACACATAGGAAACATTTAATGTCCCACAGACTCAGCTCTGCTCTGCAAAATCTCCATCCTCCTCAGTTCAGAAAATATTGGCAAATCCCACTGAAATATCATACCAGAGCAAGAAAACACTCATTCCCTTTCTGCCTCAGGCAAGACACACATCAAAACCACCTGGCTTGTCTGGTTTGTTCTCTCAGTGGCAGAGATATCCCAGCTCTCCCTGTAGCCTTCTCTAGCCCCCTTCCTTTTCCACAGCACTTTATTTTTGTTGACTTCTTTGCTCTTTTTCCCTAAATAACACTGCTTTAAACTGTGCACCCTGTACTTGAAGATACCTCCCACAGCACTGGAATTTGCAAAGCAAAAATGTTTGTGTCACCAGGCTCTGGGAGCAGGGGGTGCTACAGGGGTGGCTTTGTCAGATGCTGCCAGAAGCTTCCCCCATGTCCAGCAAAGACAATCCCTGTCAGCTCCAAGAAGGATATGCTTGGCCATTTCAGTTTGGGAATACCAGGAGAATCACCATGCTATTGGCATTCAAAGCTAGATCCCAAGCTAAAAAATACAATTTTGTTTTTCTGATTTTCTTAGATTTAATAAAAACATGAATGATGGGTACAAGGAGATCTGATGCATTGTGATAACCTGATTGCTGTTGAAAAAATAATATATTCACCAAAGATCCTGCAAAGCTTGTTGCTATAATTTTTTTCATTGAAAACAAAAAGCAAGGAACTATATAAGAAAGAGTCTTTGAATGTTCCTTTCAAAGTTTAGACATTTCCTATTCATGGAAGGTGTAGTACTTTAAAAAGAAGATACTTTTTTTTTTCCCCCAAGATAACTGATCTTGAAACCAAAACTTTTCACTCTACAAGTAGAAGACTCTCATTTCAGGGCAAATACCTGTATCTGAATAAAAGACAGTTTTCAAAGACAACTACCAAAGGTAATAAATAAACATAGGGCACTGCCTGACACAAGTAGATGGACACAGGGGCCTAGCCTTAAAAAAAATGTTTGGTTTGGGATTTTTCCCCTCCCATTTAACTGAATCAAACCATTCAACTGAGATGCAGCTTAAAAAATGAGAAACCAGCTTAAAATAACTTCTGTCAACCTCAGCTCACCTTAAAAATTGATCTCTGTGTTCAGGTGGATACCAAAGCATCTACTTCCAGGAGAACTATAAGAAATGTATTTCTCTTCTTTTTTTGCTGGCTGGCAAGCAAAAAGTTTCATATGGAGCATGATTTTGTTTTAAAGTCTAATGAGTTTACTGTTTAAAAGCATTTGTGGGAAGGCTTGGGCTCAAAGATGGATTTTTCATTTTCTCACAAAGTGAAAAAGAAAAAATCATGTCATACTGACTTGTCTTGGTGAAAATGCTATGGACACAATAGTTCCCAGCAACTGGCCTTTAATTCAACTCACAGTAGTCAATAGCCATTGTGGACATTTTTGAGACTTTTTTGGGGGTCTAACTGCATGATAGATTCTGCCAAATAGATCACCAAGAGAAGAAAAACTCATGTGACCTCCACTGCATATCCTGCCTTGTCCCTCTTCACAGGTTAGAACTCTAATTTGGCATGAAAATCAGCCCGACACTTTCTGTGGGAGAAAAAAAAAAAAATTAAAACAAGACAAATGACCCCACCCAAATCCCTCCTTTCCAACTGTTGACTGTAGCTTGCCAGCAAATAATTTTTTGAAAGAGTCTAAGGCTTTTCAGGAGGATTCAGAAAAAATTACTCTTGATAGCTGGGTGAGCCAGTCCATACCTCTCCACTCTGGGGTCACTTAAAAATGGTAATTTGGTTTAAAGTGTTCAGAAGTAAAATATAACCTAACCTTGTTCAAGCTGCCACTTACAGGTAGGACCCAATGATACACTCACAGGTAACACTGGAATTCTGCACAGAGTTTTAAATGAATACATGAACTGAAAAGGTAATTAATTTATTACAAAGGGCTATTTTTATAGGTTATAGTAATGGCTGAAAGCTTAAAGGTTTTTCTGCTTCAAATAATTATATTAATATTTCTTTTGGAAGATCAAAAGGAGGTGGAAAAAATTATTTCTTTAAGAAGCAGTAGCCTTCTGAAGCAATGCCATTTACTTTCAGCTGTGATGTGATTTCCTTTGGATATAAATGTGCTGAACCTCAATCAGGATGCAGAGCAGACAGGTAAAGGAGAACTTCAAAAAGCCCTGAAAAAGGGAAACCTGCATAAAAGTTCACAGTAATTTCTGCATACAGTTCTGAAAATGAAAGGGCTTTGTAACATGAGTTCTCAGTTTGCAATTTAAGGTGCCCTGTTCATCTAAGATGCTTTTCTTAAGACTGCTTTTTGCTTTAAGATTCAGACAGACAAAAATTAGCCTTTAGATGTTTTCTCTTTTTAAAATTCTGTTTCTTCTTACATTTCAGAAGCCCTAAAGTCTTTAAAATGGGGCTTTCTTTATGTAGCTTTTTTGGACAAAAAGAATATCATCTAACTGTATCATTTTCCACACTTTTAATATGAAGTGTTAGAAAAGTAACTCACCTCAGTGGGTAAGAATGACTAATCCCTCAAAAATACGGATAAAGAAAATTGAGAATAGCTAGTATGAGGCTGGAAGATAAAGCATATCCTATCTTAACACAATTTTAATATTTTAATACATTTCAAATATCTTTCCAATTATAAAAAATTAAAGCATATGATTTTAATAAAGTACTGGCAAACCCTCCAGGAGATATAGGAAGTTTAATGCAAGCTATATGTAAATCCAGCCCTTTAACTTTGCTATAAGTATATGGCATATGTAGAAACATATAAATATACTGGGTTTAAAATTCTGGTTTGGAAACATCAATTTTCATCTCAGCTATATTTTGATACAAATATAACAATTTGTTCCACACAATAAAATGTAAATAGTCAGCTCCCTAGAAATGACAGAGGGGGGAAAAAACAGAAGTGAAAATAATTGTGTAGGAAGAAGTAGTACCTAAGAGCCAGACCCTTCAGAAAAATACTGACAGATGTAATGAAGAAGTACCAGTAGAGAATGCTAACAGTAGCTCATACTCTTGCTGAAATAGTGGGTTTTATAAGATAAATTAATACCAGACAAGGCAGTCATGGATTCCAGGAATGGCAAGTTGTCAGAGCCAGATCCCATGCTTTTAAAAGCCTTAAGGCAGAGAAAACACAGAAAATCAACAAGGTAATTTATATGCCAGCAGCAAAGATGACACCACATCAGATAAGGTTGATATAGAGATGATGAGCAAGACAAGGCTGATAGGAGCAGTAGCCCTTTACAGCTACACCACAGGAAACCAAACTGGCTTTGCAACAGAGGAAAAACAGACTGTGGGAAATGTAAAAAAGCATCAGGCCAAGAGAGGAATTAGATTTCCAACAGGAGACAGGGATGTAGCAGGTGTTACAAAAATAATATTTTCCAACAGCACTCAGGCCACTCAGAGCAATCCATGATGGGATGCAATCATCACATAATGGTCTCCTGGGAGATAATGTCATTAGCAGAGACCACAGGGATGGCTCTAAATAGACAAAATATTGCACATCAGGCTGCTTCAGTGCAGAAAAGGTCTTGCTATTTGTCAGTCACTTGCTGTCCCATTTCCCATTGCTATAACCAGGATTATGATCCTGCTGTGTGCTGCACATGAGGGAACAACTGCAAGCAGAACTGCAGCCCCTTGCTGGGAAATCATGGAGGTTTCAGCAGCAGCAACTGTGACAGTCTGTTCCATCATTACCATCCTAAACCTTGCTAGTGTCATTTCCTTCTATCCTGACCCCAGCATACAGAACAAACCTAATAAAAAGATTGGTGTAACACTTACACAATCTGATAAGGACTTGAGGAAACAAGCTAGACTCAACTTTTCAAGAACAGAGATAAAGCAGGATTGCCAGGATTCTGCTGTGAGGTGGACACCCCACAGTTGTTTAAGCATGGGATTATTTTTTTTTTAAGCTTTTCTTATTTTGGTGATGTCTGTAAGATTCTGTTCCTCAAACACTGCAAGGAATGAGAGTGCTCCACAGTGCTGGAAAGGGACTGGTTAATATTTATGCAAACATCTAACATTAGAGCTCTAAATGTACTGTGGAAAATGACACTTCTATAACCATCTAAAAATGCATTTGTAAGCTTTTCTACTCTTCCCAGAACAAAGGGTTCAAATTCCAAAGATCTCATTCTGCAACCATCCCAGCTCCCCCTCGATATTCTCCACATTCCAGCTAGAATTTCCTTCTCCATGTTTATATTGCTTCATACTGAAAAATACACCAATTACAGCAAATGAGAATACCACACATAGACCATTAGAAAGTTAAATATGTAACTTAGAGTTTTCATAAATTGTTTCTGATTTTGAGTAAAGAGGAAGGACCAAAGACAATTATACCCCTGCTCAAAGTACACAGTGTGGTTCTAGCTAGTCACTTAATGAAATTCCTGGCCAATGCTTTAAAATGTCCAAAAGTTTGATTGTTGCTTTCTCTTGCTTCATTGCAGAATTTGATGTTTTTTTATTTTGACCAACAAAAAAGCTATTTTCACAAATGCAGAGAGAAGCATGCATACATTTGATTTTTTTTTTTTTGCTACTGAGCAACTCTTTTAAATGTATTTTTATTGAGCAATATGTAGATGACTATCTGAGATGAGTCCCATAAAAATGAATGCAGTCAATCCACAGATATGATAAGTACTCTTATTAAGAGGAAAAGAAAATACAAACATAACCAAGGCTCACAATGGGTAATTGTTTTTCTCGAGGGTTCAGCAACACATGAGAAAGGAACAACATCTAATTTTCTATGTCTGCATTCTTCACATCTGAACCAACTAAAAAAGTTAAGCCTGTCCATTACAGAGCAGGACAAAAAATTTCCTGTCCATTTGTTAGTTTCCACTTCCAACAATGGCATTAAATGTATTAATGAGATTTTAATATTTTATTTGCTCAACATTTTGGCGTCAGGAAGAGAGAAGCCTGAATGGAGACTACCACATAATGCACACAAGTTTGTGAGGGCAGCCTTGGTAGGAGACTATAAAGTTTAATAGCATTGGTTTGCATTTTAGGAAGCACATTTATTGTAATGGAACAAATCAGAATTTTTTGTGTTATTTTTTTCATAGGTTTGGAAAAGAAATGCAGCACTTTGATGCAGAAGATGTATATTACTACTGGCTTCCCAATACATGGTTTGCATTATATATTAAAAAATATAATAACATGTATCAAGGTCTTTGCTGGTAAAAACTTTCTGCCATGTAAAACTGATCAGTGATTTTCACAAGTTTTCATACATTTTGGAAGTTTGACTAGCTAAGCCTGATTATAAATGCAAAATTAAAAACAATAGGAATAAAGCTCAATGATCTAAATGCTCAAGAAATAAAACCAGAGACACTGATGTGAACACAAAACTGAATGCAGTAAAAGAAGGAATACATAGATCATCCAGAAAATATGTTAAAAAATACATATTAAGGGTTAATTATGTGCATATGGATGTCTCATGAAAATTAAAATAAAAACACAGCTTTAAAAACCCTACTTTTTATCCTCTGTTTTTTCTTTCCCTTCTATAGCAAGGGCTACCAAGACTTCTATTATTCATTTGATTTTTACTTTCCTGGTCTTGTAGCTTTAAATGTGCTTTTCCACATAGTTCAGACACACCAGCACTGGGGGAAAGAAAAGGAAAAACAGATGAAGGAAATTTAAATCAAAATGAAATCTTGCAAAATAACATTTGAATTATGGTACTCTGAAAAAAAAAAAATCAAAAAAAAAACCAAAAAAAACCCAAAAACAAAAACAAGTTACTTTCCCAAGGTTCTACCCTGTGACTGCTGGTAGGAAATAGAATATTGATTTTATTCTTAAATACAGAGATGAAATAGGATCTTCTCATACAGCTAATGTGCAAATCTAGCTAAATCTTAGTAACTGAGTTCTCTATGCATTTGTCATATGCATGTCTATCTCATGGATTATAAACCAATGTTTCCACATATTTTCCTTAACCTGACCTCTTGTTTATAACCACTTCATTTTGGATAGCAAATATCAAAGCCAATCTCATAATCTCTAAAAATACAGCAATTACTCTGGTGACATCCAACAAAATCCAATCTCAGTTTTATACCAAACAAAAGATAAAGCAGGTAGTTAGGCTGTGAGTTAATGTTATTTCCATGTGTCTGAAATACAGCTTTTCAGAATGAAAATTACTGCCTGATTTTGCTTAGGAACCAAAGAGAGGAAAGGTGAAAACTTCCCAGACTTTGCCAATGTTCTCAGCTAAGTTTTTCAAACCCAGAGGTTTTAAACACAGAGGTTTCTAAACATAGAGGTAAGCCTCAGAATATCTGGATGCTCATTGACTCAGGCAAACCTGGATTTCCAAGCCAAAGATTTGCAGCTAAAGATCACTTCTTTAAAAACAGAACTCAAACCAAGGAACTGCTTGAATGCACACTTCAATGTGTTTGCACTCTGAAAATAATAATAAAAATAATAAATCATATACCTATATTCACATTCACAACACCTTTTTACATATCAACCAAAATTTGTAATGATTGCAGTCCTAGTGACAATTGCACTGACACCTGAATAGCTTGATAATAAAAAGCAATTTTACATTCCCAGAGTACACAGGTTTTCCTTTTTTATTTTTTTTTAAGATGAATTATAAATTGGAATTACTGTAATTTTTTTGAAAAGTGTAGACATTTGACAGAAATGTTAATAAAGGGTGTAATATTGACATGTAGAGCTGTACAGAAGAGAAGTGAAAATAGAGCACAAAATTGGAGTTGGCTACATTCTGACAAAACAGAAGCAGCTGCACAAATCAGTAGCACGTTATGTTAACATCTATATAGCAACTTTCTGGGACACTGAGGCAGAGAAACAGAAGTGTTAATTTATTACTTTATGTTCAATGTATTCATTGCCACTTGTCAGTGTATAGCCTGCATTTCCTTATATTTTTTTATTTGTTTGGGTTTTTTGTTTTTTTCCATTTTGCTGCTGGATACACTACAGACTCAGGGCTGCAGTCTATTTAGCTTGCTTTGCTATTGGATGAAAAGCACTTGGATGTAAACAGCATCAAGGTAACAATATGCATTACTGTAATCATTACTCTGGTGTTTGGTAAGACAACAGGAAGTAATCAACCATTTCTGCATTGAGGTAATGTTGTACAAAGCAACAGAGATATCACTGTAATTTGGCACATGCTAAATTGCCCAAAAATGCAGTTCTAATGTGCATCTGCTTTCACTGAAAATAAACAAATAGGAAATGGGCACAGAAAAGGAGTGTTCACTTCCCTTGCTAAAGAGTCTAAGTAAATAACTGAGCACAAAAAAATAGTGAGGCTAAAGCAAAGGACAGAAGCTGTTCTAGTTAATTGATGCATTCTTTCCTATTACAGCAAAAGCACAGCTGTTGAGAGGAGTAACTCTTAAAGAAAAATAAAATTGCATTGGGCTGTTCTGGTGTTGAATATGCAGAAAGCTGACAGCCTGGAATAGTGTCACCCAGGTGAAAGTCATGCCCCACTCTCTGGAGGTCAAGGAATAGCAAACCTATACCTGTCCCTTAGCTTCTTCAGGTTTAAGATTTATAGATCCTTCTGTTTTGCCACATATGTACAAATGCAAGTCTGTAACTCGCACTCACCCCTCAAAAAAATACTGATTTGAAAGAAAGGTTGACTCCCTAACAATACACAATGCTGTCCCACCTTCTTATGTTCATAGCTACAAAGGACTCCACATCCACAGGTCAGTGCCATTGTGGCCTTATGACCCTTGAAGATAGTGCTGTATCTTCAAATGTATCCTTGTCTTGATGATCTAAAGCTGCCAGGACAGATTTGGTGAAGGATAATAACTATCAGAAGCAATAAAAAAAAAAAAATTAAAAAATAATCTTTCTAATCTGGCCTTCATCAATCATTCATAACCACTACAGCTACTTCCAGCTTTGTGCTTTACAGCAGCACATCCCAGAAAGGCATGTCTCATGTCTTGATATAACAGGAGGTCCTGCAGATGAAATCAAAGCACAGTGGGACCAAAAGTGCTTACTGATGTGCAGTCTTCCAGATCAGAAAAAGTATTCCTTTCTTTCATGACAATCTCATTCACTCACAATACAAAGGATCATAGCCCTTTCTGAACACCAATTTCTGCTAAATAATGTTTCTTCATCATTCAGGCTTTGGGTCCTTTGCTGCCTCAGGCAAACTTGGAAATGAGATTTCTTATTTCTTTTTTACTAATTTGTTCCTGGTTAACATTTTAAAACAGAGAAAACATATTTGCCTCAAGCTTTCATTAAGTAAACATTTTTTCAACTCTTAGGTCTCCTTGCATGTGTTGGGGTTTTTTTAAACTCTTTCTTGATTTTTTGCTTTGTTTCATTTTGCTTAACTGTATTTTTTCCTCTTTAAATTAGTCTGGTATTTATCTTGGCAGATTTTCCCATCTAATTAATTTCTCTCTTTCCCTGTACAGCTTTCTTTCCATCTCCTTTCTGCTCCTGTTAGCCTTCCACATCAATCACCTCTTCCCTTCTATATCTTTGTCAATTCCTGTCAGGAGACTGTAGACAAACCCCAACACATCCCCACACCTACCAACAACTCTCAAGCTCTTGTCTCTTCCCCCCCCGGCCCACACCCATACAAGGATTCTTTGGAATCACTGTTTATTTCCACAGAACAATTTACCTTCCCTACACAGACTCTCCATCACATGTATCTTTCCCCTCAGAAGTTTAAAAAGGGGCATGTAGAGAGGAAAATCAAATGTTTCATTCTTTTTCTAGAAAGGCAAAATCATTAAGTCTACTTTTCAGCTTCATTTTCTGGTCAGTGTTGGACTAAGGGCATACACATTAGTTACAACTGGATAATTAATGAAAAGAAGTGTATTGTCAGACTATGTATAAATGCCTACTTATTGAGAGTGAGTAAAGTGAAGACATTTTAGAGAACAGTAGGCTACCATGAAGGAGACAGAGACAAGCTGCTCCTTCAGGAAGGGATTTCATACCTGATTTCCTGAATTCATGCACTCCATTATCCTACCACTGCACATCCTGTACACCATTAAAGTTGGCACTTCTATCTCAACACAAACAGGTTGCCATCCAGTCATTTGAGCCTGCTGCCTAGAAAACCAGCAGCTCCCAGTACCACTACCACTTCAGAAAGACTTTCATGAAGAGACAACTTTTGTTTGCCCACAACAATGTCCTCTTTTTGTTTGCATGATTAATTTGAGGTAAATAAGTTCCTTGGGTATTTCTCTACATTTAGCTTTCTAGGCTCACAATAAACTGAGATACATGCCTCCAATTATCTTAGCAGTGTCATTTATTTTGACAAAGTGTAATAGAAGTTATTTTGATGAGTGAACCATATTAAAACTGGACAATTTGGTCTTAGCTATGACAGGTTTCAGCATGGCACATAGAGTAAAAATAATTGGAAGCACAAATAGATCTATTTCTCCCTTCCAAAGTTTGGAGATGTCCAATTGATCTTCTAGTTTACAAAACTGTGTAGAAGAAAAGTAAATTGTCAATCATAGTGTCATTTATCTCTGTCAACTCTAAACATGCCATGCAATACTACAAACAGCTGTGCAAGATAATTCCTTCATCCAAGACTGCTAGGCCAATTAAGGAATCTTGTGGATGGATAAAGAGGTTCTCTTTTTTTCTTACAGTAGAATGTTGTGTAATTACAGCAGGTGTTCAAAAACTCCTGTGTGTATGGTTTAGGAGACCAAAGAGAAATATAGTAAGTTTTTATGGCACTGCTTTAGCACAAAATGGCAGTTTCCCTGTGTTTCTTTAGCTTTAATTTAACCTGTTCTTAAGGATATATTTTCAGTGAATACTTCCTTAACAGCAAGTTACCCACACTACAGAAAAAAGTTTTGCTGAATAAAAAAAAAAAAAAAAAAAGTTTCTGATTTTATGTGAGTATAAAACAACATCCCAATTTCTATTTTAATTAAGAGTAAGTGCTCCTGCCCCTGAGATACAAAATTTTAGTCAGTCTGTTTCCTAACCCACCTTTGTAAAAGGTGACTTGGGGAATTCACATGCCTGAATTGACCTGAAAGGGTCTGATTGTCATAAACTTCTCTGAATCCTTTCACTGAAAAAGAAGTCTTCTAGCAAAAGAAGCAAAGAAAATTCCAAGGTTTGTGTAGACCAATTGTTCAATGCAATTGGTAGAATTTCTAAGAGAAGAGTGTGTTGAGCAGATACTTCTACATCTGGAATAGAAAAAGAGAAGATATCCATGATGGTGATGCTGAGGAGCAGGAAGACCTACCTGCTTTTTGCTAAAAATATTTTCAAACCAGAAGCTTGAAAACCTTTAGCCAAGAGCCTTAAACAATGTAGCTTAGGAGTCTGATGAACCACTAATGATACTTTTTAACAAATCTTGCAAAATTAAAAATCTTCCCGAGACAGCCTTGTCCTGCCAACACCATCCTAATATATTCAACTTACAAAACCATAGGGAATTATAGGCAGATCAGCCTGACAATTATCCCCTATAAATTAGTGGAACTACTAGCATATAATGAAATTCTTGAAGATAAAGTAATTTTGACTTAATTATCCAGATGACTGGAAGGAATGTAGCTGAGGTGTATAAAACAGAGTGGAAAAGAGAATGTGAAGAGAGATCAGCTACTGACTGTCCTTAAGGTGAAGACCTAGAGGCATCAAGTGAAACTACCAAGAAGAAAAGTCACCTAAAAATGAAGTGGTTCTTAACAACACTCTAGTTAAGTGAGATAACTTACAGATTTTTGTGGGTGACATTTTTGTATGGGTTAAAAAAAAAAAGCACTAGGCAATGTCGGGGGTGAAAGAAAGGCAGGAAATTCAGATATAAAAATGGTATCTTTAGCTCTCTAAGCTTCAAATTGGTAAAAATGTCCAGAATATTCCAGAAAAAGAAATTTCAAAATTGCTGTTTGTCTTAAGCATAAGATATTTGATTTTGTCCCAGTCACACATTAATGGGCTAGAGGCATCTTTTCTATGGTCTTTTTCATCATTCTCTCACAATTACCTTGTGAAATGCTTATAATTAAGAAAATTACAGACACCACCTAATACTTCAAAAATTACAGCATGAACAGAAGAAAAAATATTCAGAAATCTTGACAAATGAATGTGTAGCATGTGTGAAAAAAGGAAAATGCCTCTTTTCACATGTCTATATGTATTTTTCTAAACTGAAAATGTAGATTCTCACAGCCAGCATGGCTAGGACCTTTTTGAGAACTGGTTAGCATTTGGAGTTGTATAAAAAAAGCAGCTTTATACCTCCCCCAAAGGGGAGCTGCCTCTGGCCTTGGAATTTGTGGATTGATGAGTCTTACTGTTCATCCTTTCCAGTCTGGGGCTTTAATAAGATGAAGGTTGACAGACTACCTCATATGCCTATGACACTTCATAGAAAAGACAAGAATTACTGTCAGTTTTCTGCATCACAGTTTAACACTGTCATCTTCATGGGTAAAGCCTTTACATATGGATGCTGAAGTTTACCTGGGTGGAATGGAGGATTTGTTCTGGCTGAAGAATGATAAATTGGCCAAAGCTGGAATCAGTGCATTGAAAGGAATGAACTACTGAAGCTAAGTTTTTTTTAAAAATTGTTGCATCTGATCACTTTTCACATATTTACAGTTTCTTTGGCTATGCTTCACT
Source organism: Erithacus rubecula (assembly GCF_903797595.1). Lineage (NCBI taxonomy): Eukaryota > Metazoa > Chordata > Aves > Passeriformes > Muscicapidae > Erithacus > Erithacus rubecula. Next base: position 62,063,333 of record NC_136687.1, read on the forward strand.
GCACAAAAAGGAATCCCAGCCTCCTAAGGTGAAGGAATAATTCTTACCCATATGCCAAACACATGGAGGTTATTGGTCCAGGGACCCTGCATGCTGATTTCCTCAGAAGAGAAAACAGGGACATGTGAAGCTGTCACATGAAACTGACAGATTTCCAAAAGCATCCTGGGTGTCAGCAATTCATCCCTCTGTAAAAGTGTGTTTGATGTAGAGCATGACTTGGAGGTTTAGCACCTCCTCTGCAGGCTGTACTCACCTGCTGAAATCATCCTTGTAGACATGACCTAACCAACCTCCTGCCAAGAAAGAATGATGTCTCCATGACTCCAAAATCTCTGGGCTCTCTGCTGTCTCAGTGCTCTAAGGAACTAAATGCTTTAGTCTAATTAAGATCTCCCAACTCTGGTAATAGGAACCACAAAGGCCTGTGATAGAAAAGAGACTGAATTAGGTGAAATAATGCCTTCTGAAATGAAAGAATTAAAAATTGAAAAACTTTATAAACTCCAGTTAATAATGGTGTGCATCAATAGCCTGTGTTCTGAGACATGGTGCCCTGATTTCATTTTAGTTCTGCAATGTCAGCTTTACTGAGTTTGATCTCTGGCAGCTTGCCTTTGATACTCTGGCCTTGTTTTAAATAGTGTCAGAGGAAAAAAAAATCATATAAGAATCTAGATGGGCTGACAGTGAAACAGCTCATTTTCAATAAAATAATTACCTTAATTACAAATTACCTATTTTTTTATTATCATTCTTAGAAGACTGAGCTTCACACAGTGTTTAGATTTGGAATCTTTATATAATAGCTTCAGGCCTCGTGGGTAGCTGGGATTTTTTTTTTTTTATTTTAGCTTATCTTACAGCTCCTACTATGAAAAATTAGAAAGCTGGAAGTAGGTGTTATCTGCTTAACTCAGAAATATTCACAGAAATGCAAAGTATTAGGTAGCCTTTAGAGAAACACTCAGTGAAGCCTTTGCAGCTGAACGCCTTTTAAATATGTGTCACATGAATATTCAGTCAGATATGCAAATTCAGGGTTTCTGTTACTTTAGTAGATTGATTTGTTAGTGAGATCAAGGCATAGATCACACCAAAAGCACATCAAAATATCAGACCCTTTATAATAGTCTTGTAGAGAATACATTGCAGATAGTCTTGTTTGTTTTCTATCCCTCTTGGCAGTTTGCTTTCTTTCTATAGGAAAATAAAATCTAAATTCCTTTTAGCTTTGTCACTCTATATGCTTTGATAAAGTGCTTCATCACTGAGGCTTTACAAATAAGCTGAAAAGGAGGTTTTGATACTGTAATACCAAATCTATGCAGTATCCAGCATCTCAGAATTAGTTATTGCAGATAAATGCAGCTAAAAGATCTGGAAAGTCAAACAGATCCAAGATAACTCTCTATTTCACAAGTAGCTAACTGGCTCTGTAATATATTCAGGCCACTGAGAGAATGGGAAGGATTGCTACCCTATTTCAGGTACTATTTCAAAGCAGGTTATTCACCAATTTCTTTAGGTGTATTTTAAGAAAGAAAAAAAAAAATTGAATGTTGCTCCTGGAACTCTTTCAGAGAAAAAAAAAAATAAATTTACTAGAGGAAGGGCTTTAAACAAAGATCAAAAAAAAAAGTAATTACTGACCACTGAAAGAACTCTTGGTTAGTTGAGAAGAAACAGATAAAGTTCTGCAAATCTCCTGCTATACATTTCAGGATATTAATAAATCAGACAAGCAAATTCAAATTGCCAGGTGTCCTGAACTTCAGCCAAAATCCCTCTGCTTCCAAAAAGACCTGGGACTCTCTACCTTCCCTTTCTCACTCCCACTGCCTTCTTGCTCCCCCTTTCCAAAAGGAGGTACACAACAGTCTTATGCACTGGGCAGTTTTACCTGCCTGTGTTCTCCAGATATTCTACCAAGCAGCTCTTTCCATGTGGATTCTCTGGGAATGGCTGTTAGACATGTTGCTGTCATTCAAAATTATGAGTGGATACCCAACAGTTTAGCCTCTGTATAATCCCATTACACAATGGAGGATAAAGGTTCTTTTTTATTTCTCCCTCCCTGAAGAAGAAAATCTCAGCTAAACTTTGTCACTCTTTAGTATTCTCTGTTCCACGGTTACTCTAAGAGATTAAAAATCCCTCTGCAGCACTCCTTTTTTTGTCAGCTGTATCACTTGGCACAACAAAAGATGTCAGTTCTCCCTAAAAAGTCTACCTTATCTATGCTTAAACCACTGCATCTACAAAACTACTTTTAAAAAAGTTTAAAAGGCAGTATAGGCCAGGCAGGTTTATCTGGAGCAGGGTTTGGATGTTGACAGCAGTGCAGAGAATAGGATTGCAATGAGTTTCCCAAGTGTAAGGGAAGGGTACCTCTCTCACTGATATTTGGCTTGGCTATAGAATTTATTTGTAGGTTCCAGTGGTAGTAGTGATAAAGTTAATCTTCTTTGTCACAAATCAGCCAAGGCTCTAAAGAAGCTCAACACCAGTCCACACAATCCAAGTAAACTTTAGTTTTAGATGCATGAGTTCCCAAACTCTGCTGTAACTGAGTATTATATATCTGCCTTTTTCCTTTGGAATCTTGGTGCTTCCTCTACAGCATCTTGTGAAAATGAATGGTGTTGCTGGAACTATTTGTTTCATTTAGGAAACTGTCTTTAATTTCCTTCCCTGTTAAGAGGCTGGTATTCCAAAAGAACAAACTGCAGAAGAGATGTGATTTGCAGCCACAGTTATCTGTTAGTCAGGCAACAAGCTCATCAATGATAATAAGCAAACAGGAACTAAAGAACTTTGAGAACTGAGAGGAAAAACTTCTTGAGGAGCAATAAAAGAACTGAAGGGAAGCATCTAACTAGCAGCAGAAAAATATGAGGAACGTTGAAACCTTTAGTTATCACAACTTTTTACATTTACTTATTTTATATATAGTTTTATATATATATAAATATATATATATTTGCCAATAGCAAAATTATCCTCAGAGATCTAAGATTTTAACAATTTTACAAAGACCCTTGATGGGTGCTTAGTTTTTATTTCAGTGATATGAGACATGGAGAATCCTACAAAATGTGTCTGACAGGATCAGTCTCTCTCCAGAAGTTAGGAATTTCACAGAGCATGCCATGTGTGACCATGACATAGGTGAAAGGAAGCTCTCCATACTGATGAACCCAGGGTACAGCACTGGAAAAGTTTGATGGCCACTGCACCTTATGCAGCTATCAAACATTCTACATGTAATTTTTATTATGATCAATAAAACCAATTCCCAGTCCATTGCAGATGGACTCTATTTAATTCCTAGTGTCATCATCTTTGCTGCTAGTGTGCAAAATGTAATGATAATTCCACTGCAGAGCATTGCTGCACGTAGATCAGATTATCTGGGTCAATGTAATTGTCATTACTGTGTCAATGATATTGGCCTAAGGCCTTATTGATTTGAAATAAATCTCCATATTGTTTAGTTACAGTGTGAATAATGAGATTGGCTCATTTGGTCAGAGCATGATGCTAATAAATGCCAAAGTAGGCTATTCACTAAGGAGTTGGATTTGCTGCTCCTTGTGGGCCCCTTCCAACTGAGAACATTCTGTGATTTTTGGGAAACATGAACAGCTTTATGTACAGATTTGTTCTTCATATCTAAACAGATTCTCAGCATGGCTTCTAATTCTGTGATACATCAATTTTAATAAAGACTCAAACTAAAACTCCATGTAAACCATATGTAGAGAATTAATCATCAGTTTATGCAGTTGTCCTAGACTGCATTCTGGGTAAATAGAAAAGGAGAGAACATTACAAATATGAACTCTAAAAGGATTAAGTGTTGCATAGTTCAGTCACTCATTAATATACATGTTACTTGGACCATAAACAGTACAGAAAGAGTAGTAAGGTACTACTTTTATTTTTTATTTTTAATTTTAAAGAGGCTATTATAAAGTTTTAGGTGAGAAAATAATTTTACACCATATTGGGAAGTTTTTTTCTTTCTTAGTCTGTCCATGTACCAGAGGAAGTCACTTTTCAATTAAAAATGGGGTGGCAAGGGTTAAAAATTAACAAAACCAAAACAGAGTATTTTTAGAGGTTAATTCAGGCAGATGCTGTTGTTTTTTCTAAAAACCTATAAATTTCACATTAAATTGGATACTCAGTGTAACGTGCAAACTTTTACTAAGTCAACAAAGAGATCTTCTGAAATAACTGTATTATACTAAGACTGGGAGAAGTCTATCTGTATCTTATAAAGCACAGAGACATTTCTCAAGGTATCAAGTGCAACTATAAAAACTGATCTATGAAGTAAATAATTTCCAGATAAAAGCTATGTTGAAAGTCTTCATTAATGTTGCAAAGCCTAGCTGTTGGCATTTAGGGAAGGTCTGAATCAGAGTTTAATACATAACTATTTAACTTAAGGTCACATTTTCCATAAACCTAAATTAGGCATTTCTGAGACATATATTTGGAAATGTACTCTGATGAGACACTGGAACTATTTACAGTTAACACAGTAAATATTCAAGATTGATCACTCTCCTCTTGTCTTTTGAAACTTTCATTGTCTTTAATAGTGTCCATTTTGTTTGTTTTTATGGTATGCCAAATAATAATTATTAGTTGGTACTTCCTGCAACATGAGCCTTGTATTTAAAAGCCATTCCTCTTTGAATTTTGACAATATCAAGTCATGGTAATAGAACAGTCTGTTCTGAGGTCTAGATTTTGGACTTGTTTGTTTCTTTTTGTGTTAAATATGGTAAAAGCTATTAAATAGTTCTGGGTTCATCTTTGCATTCAATATTCCCCTTTTGTAACTATCTTGTACTCATATCTAAGATTCATAAAGTGTCACTACTTAATAGACACTCTAAACTCCTTTCAGTGGAAGGTGTATGTAATCAAACTCCTTCCAATGACAGAGGCAAGCATGCATTTGTTGTGATATCTGCATTATTAGATTGAGTAATTTTTAAACATCTAGTTTCACATGAAGTGAAATATCCCAATGCATCAATTCCAATTTTGCTATTAATTTTCAGTATTTTTTATAAATCTTACCAACCTCAGGAAGGGCTTTTCTTATAAGCTCCCTTATCTGTCCTTCTATATGGGAGAATATTGGTTAAAGTCCTCAGAATCACATCATTATGTCACTACAAATTAAATTCTTCCTTTGCTTTGCTATCTTGAAATTGTCCCAGCTGATAAGAAACAAAACAATTCATCTAGAAAAGCCAGCTTAACAAAACTGAATCACTCCATTATTACAGATACCTTCATGTTCTGGCTTCTCATTTGCTGTCTCAACATTGGTTTAGAAATTCACTGGAGTGGAAACTAAAATTTAGTTTAAATAAATAGGATAGAGTCTTGATCAGCTTAAAGATCTCTGGGTGTCCCACCAATATAACCAGCAAAAAGAAGAAATGAGACCTACCTTGGGAGCCCAATAACAGGTCATGAAGAAACTTCTCTATTAGTGTCAGAGTAGTTCAGGATTTTTTTTAACATAGACATCTGAAATAGGAAGATTTAGAGTGAAATTATGGTTCAATGAAGTCCATGCTTTATTTTTTTGTAATCTTATTTTGGTAATAGTATAACTTATGGAACATCTGTACATAAAATTAACTTTAGAAAACTACACAATTTTCTCTCTCTGTTCTGCAATGGCTTTATTTTTCTATTTACAAGTAATATGACAGAATGTTCTTGTTTTCATCCTTGGTTTTGCAAAGGAGATATTTCTTTTTCCTTTCAAGCTCGTGAATCTGATAGCTGTGTGTCAGTTTTGTAAACTTGACAGCTGTGCTCTGTTAAGGGAGGAGATCAAAGGGAAAGCTGGTGGGCCTCCAAGTTTTGGCTGTGACAGGATGAACTCATCACAGAGGACTGTGCTGACAAGTGCTGCTGCCAGGGCACAGCTGCTTGCTTAGGGGTGGGCAGCCAGGAGCTGGGGCTGCCCTGTGCTGGCTGTGCTCTCAGGAACAGGACAGCATCCCCAGGGGCTGAGCATGGCAGGCAGAGCAGTGCTGGTCAGAGGGGCTGACATCAGCCCTACACATGGCAGTGAACCAAACCCAGATCATTCCTGTCAGCAGCAGCTGGGGTGGGACAAGAGACAGGGCCAGGCAAAGGTCTGCACTGATGGAAGGAATTGTGACAATTCCCAGGTAAGGCTGGTCAAAGAGCCCATTAGTGCTCATCAGTGAAATCAGCCCCCACAAAGAGCTGTTTGCTTTAATTATGTCCTCTAGTTGCTTTTTTCCTTCCTTTTTCTACCAGCTGCCAACTTAACAAAGTGAACACAATTCACCTCATTCCTTTTGTGAGCAGCATCTTGCTTACACATCTATGAATAACACTTAAGAGGGTAAAATGCTGAAAGTCTTCAGGGAAAAACAATTAAATGCTCTGTTGTATATGCTGAGTTCTCAAGTGGCCCCCTAAACAATGTTTTCTTAAACAGATCTCCACCTGTTTAAATCTACAAATCAGCACCTAAGAGGCCCTTTTTGCATTCCTATCTTTAGACTTTTATACATCCAATTCTGAAAACAAACATTGAAGAGTGCCACATAATGAAACAATCTTGACTCATGTTAATCCACTGTATGGAAAAGGGGCACAGAAAATCCATTCAATGTTATCATCATCTTCTTAGAAACATCTTGAAAATTAGATACTTAGTTGTTGAATTTATCAGTTGGAAAAATATAAATTAATATAATGTTATTAGCCTGTTTTGTCTCTCTAAAACAAATATATACTATTGAAGTTGGACTAAAACCAAAATGTGACACAGTGCTTTTCAGTGACATTTAAGAGCTTATTGAAAGCTTCTTCTAAAAGAAACTGGGTACCTTGCCACATATATCTCATTAACTTTCAATGGGATTTTTGGAAAATTAGGTCACTAAGTTACCACTGTAAGAAGTATTAATGTAATGCTTCCCAACATTTTCATATGTCTTAACCCCAATACTTCAATGCCTAAAGGTACATTCATAAATCATCAATGTCTTGATTTTTCATTCTGTAATTTAACTGAAGCTAAGATTGACCCCAGCACTTCTAAAAAGACAGCCTGTGTTTACTTAGAACTCTGCATTTCTAAAGAAGGTTTTAAGTAGACATCCCAAACAGACAACACTGGTTTAATTTACTTAATTTAAAAGTTTGTTGTCACCAAATATTTCAACAGTTTTTCTTTGATTTTGCCAGCATACCAACTGTTGAACAAAATACTGGGAAGCAGAATGTGCACACTATTAGCATTGTGGATCCAAGAAGATTTTAGGCCAAAGGAGAATACAAATATAATTGAAATCAAAAATGTTCATTTCTTCCCCCTCATTAAGGACTCTTTCTTGCCTTCTTAGCTAAGTCAGTGCTATCTGTAAGAACCTTTCCAGCATACAGAAATCTTACAAATGTATGTGGAAACTGTTCACTGAAACTATCCTATGGAAACTAAAAGAAAAGTGCAAAACATCATTATCCAAACATGAGAGTCAAATAATTGCAAATACCCTCAAATAAAAAGAATATCATTGTAGAAATGAAAACTTCTCTTTATACAGCACAGGCTGACAAAAATACTGAGCAGCTTGTGACAGGGGACAGAAAATCAAAGATCCTTGTGAGACACCACTTTTAGCAAAGGAGTCCTTCATCCCAAGAAAATTTTGAACACATTACATTGCTATGCTTGAAATGGTATTTATACCTCTTCTGTTTAATGTGTTTTAAATAGAGTTTAGCTAATTACACTTTTGCCTACTGAAAAAATCACCTATGGATGTTCCTAAAATCATTTTTAGATACTGATTCCCACAAAAATATGGATATTAACAAAAATATCTTAATTTGGGACATTTTACTGCTGACCTGGCTGTTATAATTCCATAACAGAGGTTAGTCCAGTTCTAATTTGTTTGGCTTTTTCCAATTTAAAAATCTTCAAACAGTGAGAGAGCTGTTTGCACAAAACCTCTTCAAATGGAAGGAGAACTCTGTCCCATCCACTGCAGCAGTTCAGTCTCATTATTTTAATCACTGCAGCATTTACAGCTGGAAAGGAAAAGGGCTGATTCCATTGGCTCCATCTGGCAAGCTGTCTGTCATTTTAATGGATGTGAATTCCAAGTCTTCTTACACCCCTGGCCACGCTTGAATTCATCCCTCTCAGCACAATACTTAACAAGAGCACTTTTAAAAAACCTAGTTGACTGAACATCAAGCCTGGTCTTCAGGGTTAATAGCTATCTGCCTCATTAAAATGCTTAGAAAACATTTTTTAAGGCTTTCTATGGTTATTAGATTTTTGATGGGTGTTTTTCCCCTTTTTTTGCCCTCCATTAATTATCAGTTTCCATCATCAAGAGTGATTCTTGTTTTAAAGCAACAACAGGACTAAATTAAATTGTGGACTTGACTATCATCCTCTCAAAATGTGTCAAAGGGTCTAGCCCTAGAATGGGATCTCTCAGGCAGAGGAGCTGCCCTCCCTTTTGGGAAACCATTCCCCAGAACCTGGTCAAAAACACATCAGAACACAGGACATATTCATCTGGCCTTGTGTTCTTCTATATTTAGAAAACACAATGGAGACGAGTTTGTGATTAACGTATTTTTGGCAGCCCAAATAGGAAGTTTGGCACTTGTTGAGCTAAAATTGTGTTATTCATGTAAAGTCCAGTAATTTATGCTCACTTCATATAGGTGTCTTCTTAATAATTTGGGGAGAGTCACATTAAGAGAACCCAGAAAAGTCTAGCCCAAATAAACATTTAGAAGGCAGAGATAAGTGTTTTAAAAAGAACAAAAGAAAAAACCCCAAAAGAACTGGAAATGGAAAAAAAAAAAAAAAAAAAGTAGAAGACACAGCAGTAATGACCTATTTTCATAAAGCACACACTTTGCAAGTGATAAGTGAACAATAATTGGTTTTGTAGTATCTATACCTCAGCTGTAGGTAACTGATCCACGCTGTGAAGGAGACTGCAATAGTAAATCAGATTCCAGTTTCCAGCTGCCAATAAATCAGGCAATGTACATTTAAACATTTAAGCCTCACATTTTTGTTTTACAGACATACATGATCACATTCCATTTTTAGCTTCAGTAGATCATTTGCAAATTAATTTAGGGCTGATAATGGAGCTTCATAAAACAAACATTTACACTAATTTAAACCACATTAAAGTATTTTTATTCATCCCATTTGCCATAGCTTTTGTTTTACAAATTTTCTCTGTGCATTTGCATTCCTAAGATTAATAAAATTAATATTTTTTGAAAATTTCAGTGTCCCTGTAATTACCTTGGATACAAATTCCACACATTTCATTGCCTTCATTAAGCCTCCAGTCATATGTGGCTCAGATTAGTAATTAAGTGGCTAATGGACAGTTTACTCTATTTTTCCAGGCTGCCTTCAATTTTTTTTTATCAACCCCTCATAGGTTGTTCAAGCAGCTGTAGCCTTTGCATACTGATATATCCCTTCTTCCCTGGCTAACGGAATCACCCACATAGAGTTTCAGAAAATTCACAGTCTTATAAATCAGCACTGAATTGCACAGAAATTGGCTTATTTCACGGATTTCTAATTAAATGTTGCTGCCTATCGTAACAAAAACTATGAATCTGTAAATCATATTGTGGTTATTAGCAGTTAATGAAGTACAATAACACTTTTATCCCTACAATATTAAGATAAAGGGGTGTATAGATGAAGTAAAGATTCAGCCTAGATTCCTAGCAAGTAGCCCACAAGTTCTTAAGTTTACCAGCACTTTTGAAAAAGGGATGTCACGTGCTTGTGGGAAGCCAGAAACAGGTAAAAGAGCAAATTGAAAGTTTTTCTTGTGCTCTTCCCTCAAACCAGGGAACCATAAAAATTGCCTATTACTCCAGGAGGTCCATCCAGAGATGGGGAGAAGAATGGGGCAGGACTTTTTTCTCACAAGTGATTATTGAATCTCCCACTAGATATCAGGTATTATCTCTCTACACCTTCCCTGACAATTATTAGATGCATAAAACATTCTAAGCGGTTTTAAATGTCCTGCAAAATCATTTTATTTTGATCTTTGGTCAGGTAAGAATGCCCCACCTACCTCACTAGGGGATCAATAAAGGATGCAAAGAGCCAAGCATTTTGAATGGTGTAAGGCTTTGGTTTTGTTTTAATCGTCAAGATCCAAAACAGCTAAAGCTATTGAAGCTTAGAATTGCATCAAATGCAAATTTTCAGCTTTGGTAAGCAGAAGGTTAACACTATTCTTAGTCCTGGAGTGATATATGAAAATATACAGTCAGTGACTTCAGGAAACCCATCTAAGCCCTGCATGTACATTTTTCACTTCACCAACTTGTGTGGTGGTAGCCAGTAGATCTAATTTCATCAAGCTTGTGCTCCTGACAGCAGTCACATCAAATTAAAGAAACTTCCAGACTTAGCTGGCACCTTCATCTAAGCCTTTATATCAAATAATATGCCTGTTGCCTTCATCATGCAATCCTTAATTATGGGAAAATCAGCAGACTGCTGCTTGTGCCAGCAAAGAAAATGAGGAAAGAATAGTATTCCTTCCAATGCACATGGCTGGACACCCTTCAGAGACATCTGATTTGATTGGCAGTAACAATATTCCATTGATGTTCTTTTTTAGAACTATAACTTAAGGCCCTTTTCCTGAAGGATTAACTTATGCACGCACACACTAAAACCTGGGGTTTTTTTTCTCTTGGTGACAGAGATGCTGCAAATTTTAGTTCCAGCTTTTAAACAGATGCTACTTGGTGGATAAGTATGATGTGCCCCTAGGCTGACTATATTCTGCTTTAAAAAAAGATTAGGAGGATGGGTGATGATTTGTTTACTACAGAAGCATGCTGTGCATAAATCTCATGGGAGACACAAAATATTTCATCCAAGTCCCAAAGATGTTCTAATTTCTTGAAGCCAAATGCAAACCCCAAAGGAGACCAAGGTCAACACAGCAAACTAGGTCATCCATCAACAATCTAATTACATGTCATTGACCCAGAAGAAAATCTAGAAGCAACACAGATACCTCTGGATGCTGGAACAGTATCTATCAGGTGCTGGCCACTTGTCATTACCTGATATTTCCACTGCTAAAACCATCCCTAGGAAACTTCTCCTTTCCATAATCTGATAATTTAGACTGGGTATGAGTACCCAACAAATTCCTCCATGGTAAATTCCAGCAGAAAACATCATAAAAAGGATTTAGTTTCATGTAACATCCTGCTTCTCATTACCAATGCAAAATATTTTAAAATAAGCTTCTTTGGAAATCACATTCTGATATTTGCCAAACATTTCAGGAAACCTGGCCAGAAGGAATGTCTGAGGACTCTTGTCTGCCCTAGTTATAAAAGAATCAAACCCCAGTAACTCCACCAATAAGAAAGGATAACAATTTTTTTTTAAACAGGAAAAAAGAAAACTATGACAGATTGACAGATATAGACTGTCTATATCAGATATTTAATAGATCCTATTTTTTTGTTTACCTGATATCTCAGTTGGACAGGGATCTGCTATATGTGCCCACAATGTATTATCAATTACAAAAAAAGATAATCAAATTCATGCATGACAAACATGCCTTACAAATGTTTCTTGCTAATGTCTCAGCACAATTACTCTTTTCAATGATGTCCACTGGTGCACTGAGGAGAGCTGAAAAAGCAAATGAGAATGCTGCACTGGAAAAATAAAAAGAAACTACTATAAGGACTATCTGTTTCCCACTGTTGGATGACTTTTCAGGGGGAGAGAAGCACATAGGGTTATTGGCAAAAAATTAATATTAAAATATAAAATAAAAGGAATGTTATGTCAAGTCCCAGGACTGTGAAGTACTGTGAGTATGAACTGTAAAAAGCATTCAAGTGTTGCAGCTGTATTGAACTGTACACTATTGCATTTCTTTTTGTTTATTGCCTCATGCCACAAATATTCCCTTATTCCAAATCTCAGCCACATGCAGGAAAATATATTTGTGCTGCAATCTAAATGGAGTAATAAAAAACAACATTCAACCATTTGGAACTGAAATATTCATGAGATACTCAGGGAACAATGAAACTGAAGTGCTTCAGCTATCCTCAAGGAACAAGAGCCAAGAACACACAGGAGTAACTAGAGAGTGTCCTACTGTGCCTCCAAACTTTGCTCTTGATTTTTCTTCTGCCTTTTACTCTACTTATTTCAAATCAAGCAACTTCATTCCCATTTAGTAGATACCACTCCTGGCTACCCAGGTGGCTCACATCCATTTATTTGAATTTTAGTGTTAAATTACTACAAAAGCAAAATAGGAGACTACTCTGCCTACCTGAGTGAACTCCCTCCACCACAGGACAGTCCTACAGCCAGATGATGTATTTATGTGAGTGTGTGCATCTTCATGTGAGTCCTAATAAATACTGGAATTAATTTTAAACATTTCTTAAAATTGAATCCTCAGTCTCAGGGAAAACTGCATATCCCTTTTGAGAATTAAATGATACAACTGCTGAGAACTAGCTCTAGGCTCAAGCTTCTTGAGACATTTGTATTAGCTGACCATTTCCTACTTCAATGAAACATATGACCCAAATAAGAAAAACAGTTTCCTAATTAAAGCTGCAAGCAGTAAAAGGACATTATCTTACACTGTTATTTAGAAATCTGGGTCAGTGCTATTCTTGCCAGGAATTAAATGGGTCTAGAAATAATGTGCAATGGGGCCAGCTATTTTAAACTCTGCAGCTCTGTGCCCCAGACCCTTATATCCACAGCTAAGGAGGATGCTATCTGTGCCTCTTCAGCATCTGCTTATCTGGGCAAGCAGAAATAAATTCACATAATATTGTTTATAATTATTTATTCTAAGCAGTTAGTAGACCTCTGTAATGTCAAATATAACTGTCACCTTTCTCTTCTGTTTAATAGATGCCCTTTTTCAGAAGAGAAGGTGGAGGATTGGAGCAGTAGCACAGAAAAGGTCTCTTTCTCCCATTTCACAGATGCATTCAGTTAATCCATCCATATCTTTTCTCTCACCTTATACACAGGAAGACAACTAAAACTTAAATAAAAAATAAAGCAGGCAATCAGCCTGCTAAATCTGGAAATAAGAACTATTTGAGAGAACTTCAAGGAGATTTTGATCTATTCTGACCATTTCAGACCATGTTCAAACTGCCAGAACTGCCTTTAATGTGTGCATTACAACTTTCCCTTCCTTTTGGTGTAACAGCCAGCACTGCCTACTCACAGCTTTTCTTTACACATCCTGTAGGGAAAAAGGCTGCACTGGCTGCCTCTCTTCCAGCTCCCCAAAAACAGCAGCTGTCTGCACCACCTCTATGCAGGCTCCCAAAGTCCTGGTTAGGGCTTCTAAACAATGTTTGGAGTCAGGAAATATTAATATAATTCAAAACCACACCTCTAAACCCAGGATTGACCTGGAATTGTTTAAATTCTTGCCTACTAAAGGATACTTCAAAAAGGATTAAAAGAAATTTTATATGAATTATTGCCAATTCAACTGTTCTTTTTCTGAACATTAAAACAAAAAAATAGTCTGGAGGGGGGAACTATGCAAGGTTTTCCTCTAGAAAATATAACAACAAGAAAACCAAGGAGCAACATAAATAAGTTTTAGTTTGTGCTTTCTGAAGGCATTGTACATAACTGAAAATATATATTGTTTCATCTTTCTAAATCAAGCACTAATTTTGTCTATTGAAATTGTCAATCTGCAGTCTGGTTTTATTCCAAATGTGATAAATAATTATTGTTTCCAGGCCTATTAACAGAAATCTGAATCCAGCTCAGCTAAGTCTCCTCGACTTTGTGGTTACTATTACTTAACACAAATAAATATATTAGAATTTTTATGTAAAGAATGGCATAACTGAAACAAGACATATAATTTAAATGTCACTTTGAAAAAAAATCTTATAATTTATTTGAGCTATGTAGAAACTGACTAAACAGAATTTATCTAGAAAAAGAAGTGAAAGAAAATTAAAGCAAAATATAGTACTGTACTTTCAACAACTTTGATAACAATGCTTATCATCCTCTAGAATATCAACCTCTAAATTTTTGTTCTACAGTTTTTTTTAATTCATTATTTTAGTTGAAGAGCAGGTTAAAGCATTGGATTTCAGTGCATAAACCTCTTGCTATGAAGAAATTAATGACCAATTATTTTCATAATCTCCTCTTTGAAGAACTGCCAGCCAGAAGTAGTTATGTTAAGCATTTATCCATTGAGTTATTGGAGCTTTAGATTTGAATCTGCATTAGAGATTATACCTTTATCTCCTAAGGTATCTTTTTGGTATTTTCCTAAAGAGAAAGTCTGTTCTTCAAAACACGTGTGGAATAGGAAAACACCTATTCTGCATGGAAGACAACCTAATTTTTTCTGCCTCATAATGGCAAATCAATTAAACCTTGATTAATGTTTGGCTCAGTGTCACATAAACTTGTCCAAGAGCTGATGCTACATGAGATGGCAGGATGCCAACTCTCTTGAAACACTGCACCCAGTGCATCCCGTGCATCCCTTCTGAAACACAGGTTTCCTTCCTCTCACTGCCAAAAACTGACAACATGAAGAATGAAGACCCAGAAATACCCATCCTGTCTCTTTTGTTTGCTATCAAACATAGCTAAAAATTCAACCACAAATATGGTCAAAGTGCCAACTGCATGTTTCAATATTACACTTTTGAGTTTACACTCTACTTGCTACTCCTTTTATTTATGTGATAGCATAAAGAACACTAAAACTAGAAGATTGATAAAGCTGTCACATTCTTTCAAAATAAAAATTCTTGATATATCTCAAACACTTTGATTAAAAATTCCATAAGTTTGAGTCATTCAGATCGATTGTCTGACTTAAGGCATCTCTACAAGCAATCTATCTTCATACTCAGGCAAAGAATGGCTAATGCTGTGCTGAGTTTCCTTTCAAGAAAGTAATAAACTGACTTCTGATTATTTGGTAATGCCAGCCAGAAAGGGTGTAATCACATAAAAACATGGCTGTAAAAAATTTGCATGAGTTCCACACATACAGGGGGAGACAGTGTACTAGAAATGCAGAAAAAGACAATAAAGTACAGTACACAACAAATTACATTTTGCGTTCAAATGTCCTTTTGATAATATTGTGAGAATGAATCCTTATTAATGTGGACAAAAGTATAACATCTTTAGATGTACACCTTTCACCTTCTGATCACAAGAAATGTGGAGTAGCATCTCCTATATTCAACTGCCCATGGCTGCAGTAACATATCCAAAAGTTCACTGATGCAGAAAAAGCATTTCTATAATTACAAAGTCATTAAAAAGCAGCCAAAAATAGCAAGCAATAAATACACAGGCAATTTGTGACGTTAAAAAAAACAATCCAAACTAATTGACACGGAGTCATTATTATCACTTTTGATGTGATACTAATGAATATTATTTGAATATTTAATCAACATTGATTGGATGGTTTACCAACACCCACTGTGGTTAATAGCTCCACCCTGAGATCTGTAGAAATATGAAGCTCAGTATTTAATGCATTGTGGACTATTCAGTATTTATGGTAAAGCCATCTCTGTCACCTCTAGCACTGGGCAAGATCCAGTTGCACACAAATACAAACTGGAATTAGAATGACAAGTCAAGCTTACACTTGCATAATGGCAGGTATCTACAAAGTGACCAGATTTCTCAATTATTTCAGATTACTTTTCTCAAAATGTCTAAGAATTTTCATCAGTGCTCACATTTAGATTATAATTAGATATGCAGCAGGCAATTAGACCTTTATTTCAAATGCTGTTAGAATTGTTTGCTGGCTCTCTCTTCTCAAAAAGCCAAAATAGCTGACAATGGCTAATGACTACATATTTCATGTGAAAAAGAATATGCAGACATAATTACTGCAGCAATCTCATCAGAGCAGCCAAGTCTAATTAAGTGTCAAACTAGAGTTACAGAAGGGTTGTGAAACTTCCCCTCAAAAATGGCAACTCAGCTGTGGTGACACACAGACAATAAAACAACCTCAAGAGCAAGAGAAACATGACTTTCATGTAGGTTTGTGAGCAATATTATGGAAAAGACCCTGTTCTTTCACATTATTCATAATATATTAGTGACATTAAAACAAAATAGCAATACTTAACCTGTAGCCAAAAAAGCAAACTTATTGTAATACTCCCTCCCTTCATTAACAAATCCTTAAAACTGTTAATAAATTTTAAAATTGTTCATCTCTCCAAATCAAACATAGAAGGCTCTCATAAGCCTTCTCTTCCATTAATAATTATTTACATTTTCAATTACTAGCATATCCTAATAATGAGCATGTTGATTATTATTAAATTGATCCTTAAAACTTGAATGTTCTGTATTCTTCTTGTGGGCACAAGCCTTATGCAAGACAGTAGTGTGTTAGATCTTCAGAAACAAAGACAGGAAGGAAATATATTATTTACCTGTCAGCCTGCTAGTTTTCAAACAGCTTTTCTCATTCTATGTTGCTCTCAGAGCTTTCAATTTCTCACAAAAATCTTGACAGAGCCAAAAGCCCAGTTTTTACCTAACTCTAGTGTGTACTATGTAAAGTCTAATTCTCAAGAATAGAAGATATAAAGATGAAACATTTTATATTCTGTTTATCATTCTGCACATATACACTGACATTCTTCATAATTTCTTCTTTAATGACTTTTCCTCATTTGAGAAACACCCCCTAGAAATAAAAGGCTGTGGTTTATCACATCCCATTTATTTCTAGAAATGGCTGCCCACCTCAAGTTAGATGTATTAGATTAGATGGATTCTTCTTTTACTTCTTCCACAGAGCTCTACCATTTTCATGATATTTCTGTTGAATAATACTGATCCTTTTTTAATTTAAAAATGTAATTGTGTTTCAAGTCAATTTCTGCTACACTACTTATGTTGAGCAACAGCTATGCTAATGTCTGCTGTGGTAACAATGCAGAATTTGCTCAGATTTTACTATTAGAAGACACTAAACTCTTCATGTGTGGCATGCTAATCTTGTTCTAATTCTTCATCCATCTCCTTTGAATCTTCCTCCCTTCCTCACCCTACATAAACTGACAATCTCATGCCATTGAATATTATTACAGTTTCTAGAACTCTTCAGTATATATTTTATCTTGCTCAAGGAATTCTCCTAATAATATGAATATGTACATGGAATATCTTAAACTGACTGGCAGCCAGTCACCCTTTCCTCAGTCAAGAGAGCTATTTAGTATTTTAATATCTTCTATTAAAAATGCAAGAATGAAGGCAAAAGTTATTAACACCACCTCTAACCCAATCACAGTTCTGGTTTTTCTTCCTATTCACAAGCAGTGGTGTCTATGCTATGTTCTAATCAAACACCATTCTGCCAAGAGGATGAAATATCAGGCTTCCTTAAAGAAATTACAAATCTTGAGTTTTTCAGTAACATTGTTTTGGTTTTTTCTTTGTTTCTTTTGGTGGGGTTGTCATTTGGATTAGTTTTGTGATCTTTTGCTTTGTCATGCCATTAGTTTGAAAGGGAAGATTTGACAGAATCACTGCATAAGTGCTGTTTACATCCTGCATTATGGCTTCTCTTTTCCTGGATAAAAGTTTTATTTAGCTATTGATGCCATTCATTTCATTTTAGGATCTCACTCACATGAGTAGACTAAATTCTAGGAGCTCTGAAGAATGAGAACAAACTCATACTCACATATGAGAACAGAATTTGTCTGTAAAATCAAAAAACTGCAGCAAAGAATTTACTGTCTAAATGGGTTTTCAGGCTTTTGTTTCACTGGAGCTCTGTCCATTCAAGCAAGTCTACAATACTGCCCAAAGTAAGATTGTGAAACACCACTGTAAAATAAAAATAAATTGGAAAGAAAATAAGCTACTGAAGTGACACTCATGTTTCAAAGGCATTGTCTTTGAGGGTAAGAAATAAATTATGAGAATTTTCTTGTTGTAAAAAATCTGGTGATCTAAAAATATCAAAATATCCCAGATAACTATGTCTCTGTTACCATAAAAAAAAAAATCCATAAATTTTCTATAATGTTTATAATAATAGAATTTTCAGAACCACACAGGTAATGTAACAAAATTCACTTACAGAAGGGGCTTTTAAAAATAATTTTGAAAGACCCAGAGGACTAATTTGTCTCATTGTCTCTGTATATGACAAATAAACTGCTTTAAAAAATTGCTGTAAAAGTCTTGCTAGAGTGAAATTTTAGTACTGTCAAATTTTTGTAATTGTGCCTTATATTTGATGCAACACTCAGTGCCCTTGCTATCACCAGCTGTTCCACAAATATTTAAGAACAAAATCCAAAACCCTGAAAATCCTTTTCCTTATTACAGAGGGTATCAATGAAAGAGAACCTCCAGTTTTAAATTCATATTTTGGGGTTTTAAGTAACAGAATATAAAACTCAGATATGACTATGTTGTTCCAAAGACCAAAAGTCATCTCTATACAAATGTTACTTTGAGCAATATTGGAATTGAGTTAAATATTAACAGACCACTGATCCCCCAGAGTTAAAATTACTATCTGTAATAATTTGTAAACAATGGAGGAATGTTAAGCATTAGAATTAACTAAACTGCCATCAGAGCATGGTCCATTCAAATAATGTTAAAGCATGAGAGGGTACAACAAAAAACAGAAAAGATATTCTGAATATAAACATTTTGTATCACATGCAGAAAAATCATTGCATATTTAAAGAGCAATAATGTTTAAAATAAGAAGCAGAGAGCTTCAGAGAGTTTGTCTTCCTCTTATGTTTTCCTCTCTGCTTTTCCATCCACACTTTTTAACACCTAGGAACCCCATACTTAAAATTCCTTTTTTTTTTTTTTTAATAACTATGTCCATTTTTTACAAATATAGGTTCTTATTGTGCCTGTCAAATACTGTCAGACAAATTTAGCTCAAAAAGCACCAGAGAGGCCTGGGCTGATGGTTGCACAAATTTAAAAAGTGCCTTGTCCTTTTTACATACTTGCAGCAGACAAATGTCTCAATACAAAAAAGATTAATAAACCTGGGGGCTTGGGAGGGCATCAAGTGTCATACTATAAACAACAATATTTATTTTAGAAAATTCAACAACTATTCAGGGTCTCTGCAAATGTATTAAGAGTTTTGCTCTACTAATATGATACATTAGATGATAAAGTTTTCACCTTTCTTCACACACAATCTTACACCTGCAGAGAAACTCCTCCAATTCCACAATCAACATACAAAAATTTACTTCAATAAATTTATTATTAAAGGTTCTGTGATAGAGTTCCATTTGGAGTGCCTCTTTCACAGAGGATTACTTCATTTTTATCTCACCTGAACGCAGAGAGAAAGGCAACTATTCATGAAGGAAAGAATACCAGGGTCACTGCTTTTATTACAAAAAGAATTAAAATAGATCAAAAGCCTATCCTACTAATAAAAACCAGGTTTGCTAGATGTACTTTATGATGAGGTTTGCCAATTTTATGGAATTATGGCCAAATGCAAGAAACTACATAAATCCAAGATACCTTGATTTAAAAAGTAGAAAAGAGCAAAAAAATCCAGAACTCTGTGCTTGTCTGGTAGTATCTGGTGACACACTGAGTAAGAAATTTTTCCACCTGAGAGGTTTGGGATCAGAGAAATGAAGGGGGTTTAAAGGGAATTATTAAAATTTGTCACATTTATATTACTGTGAGGAAACTTAACTCAGCCTTTGAAAGCATTTCAGTATTTGGTGAAAAACCAGACCCTGAAATAGAGCAATACATTCTCTTCTGTCATTCGGTGCCTCTCCAATTACCAAGCTTCAATCCACTTCTCAGAGGAGTAGGAAACATGAAAGACAGCTTTGTGAATGACTGATTAACATGGAAAAGATCATTTCTCCAAGATTATATTGTATTCCTAACAAGACCAAAAGTGTGCACTAAATTATTATTATGATAATTAACTTTGGCAGACTTTGTCTTATTGTTAAAAAGCAGTAATAAGGTACCTTAAGAGGCAGAATAATTACACTTAACTGCTGTAATTAGTGAGTTAATTCTCAGGTAAAAATGATTCATAACACAGGAATTATGCAACTGCTGCCATTTAAATTCTTACTGCAATGCCTTCACATAATTTAAATCAAGCATTGTTAGTATTTCTTAACCTTTACTTCAATAACGTAAGATAAAAAATTCTGTTGAGGAAGGAGACCATTTCATTTCTGCATCAATGGACTAATGTCTGAAATGAATATCAAAATATGCATATATAATCCAAATGATGGGGAAAAAGGGAGAAGAGAGAAGAGTTTAATACTGTACACACATTTGTGATATTAGTTTGCTCTTCTTCTACTACATGCCATTCCAAAATCTTTCTTCACTTTCATTAGTTTTTGTTTTTCACAGCAAGATCCAAAAAAAATTCCAAATTCCACAGAGATTTAATCTTCTATTGTGTTTGCAGAGAATTTGTGCCAAAATTTGTCATTTCATACAATTTAAAGTGAATTTCTTCAATTGCTTCTTTTTTTCTGGTGACCTACACTGCTGTTTCTGGGTGATCTTCAGAAAATTAAAAAACAAGTGATTTCATGTTTTATAATAAATGCTTCATCACATTAATGAAAATACATTGTATAAAACAATTCCTAGATTACTTGCATTTTACTACCAATACTTCTCTAGATGACTTCTTAATGACAGCCACACACTCCTAAATGACTCCTAAAAGCCACACAGATCATCATTTTTCCAAAGATGAATACACACATCCCATAAAGGGGCAGTGAGAAACAGAAAAGGGCTTGACACTGTAACAGCACTGTTTAGCAACAGGTAAAACATCGGTGTGTTATCAACCCTATTCTGGTCACAACTTATATAGGGGGAAGTAAGAACATGGGAAATACTTAAAGGCATTTTAAAGAATTTGATATTGTCCAGTAGTTATTATATGATGGGGCCTCCTCAGCATTTCACCTTTCCTCCTCCTCCTCTGATCACAGTCAGAAATTTTCACCTTCAACCCAGTTTGTCATGAATTCCAGGATCTCTGGGTGATTGGGGTTTCCTGTTGAAGCTTTCTGTGTGATCAGCACAACCCCCTTACCCCACAAACCATCAGTGGCATGATGTGTGGAAGAGATTTCCCTTTGACCATCCAGCCCTGCACAGGCATTTGGGGTGGGAGAAGCAGCTGTGTCTCCCTGGCTGCAATGTGCAGCATATTTTTCACATCTTTTCCTAACTTCACTGGTCCAAGGGCTATTGTATGAACAATCTCCCTTTTAATTTGTTCAAAAGCTTGTTGTTCAGGACTCCTCCTAAAATCCTTTTTCTTCCAGGTCACCTGATAGAGAGGGTTTACAATAGTAGCCTGGAATATGCATCCTCCCCAAACCCATAGTGCCTAGGAAAGGCTGGGTTTCCTTCTTGTATGTTGGTAGGGACATCAATGTATTGCAAATGTGGAGCCTTACCCTCTTCCAGTGCAGCCTGGATCAGTCCATGTCAGTGGAGCTGTGTTTCCATCCCTGGGGCAGGCAGTTCCAGGTGTACTGCACACTCTTCCAGGTAAAAAACAAACTGTGGGCTGCACTCTGCTGTTAAAAGAATGGAGAAAAGCACATCAGCATTTCTTTCACCTCTTTCATCTCTTCATCAGTGTGCTTTGGCTGCTCAGGAATGAATTCCCAAACCATTGGAGCAGAATAATCCTTCAAAAACCAGGCCAATTTCTCCCACCTTTCATGCCCCTCATGGCTATCCACCCTCAAGGTAGGTCTCCTGAGGTTATTCAGTCTTTACTCTAAGTCTAGCAGATGTAGCAACAAAAACATAGTTTCCTTAACATCCAAAGGGAATAAAAAAATTCTCCAAAGCTGTTGTAACAGGCCTGAAGGAAGAAAAGGAATGAAAAGCTAGGGAAAATCATCCTCCCCTGTTTCTTCCAGTATTATTAATGGAATCTCAAAGGTAGCACCCCAGGTAAGAGCAGAAAAGTAACACTGAATGCACATCCCAAATGACCCTCATTGCCCTGGATGTTGTCATGTCAAGGACTTCTGTCCATCATAAAGGAGTCCATATTCTGGGACTTAACACAATCACAGGAAGGTTCAGGGAACTGACCAGGTTGCTCAGAGCCCCATCCAACCTTAAACACCACCAGGGATACTCTGATTTTTTTATCTAGTCACCACTACAGCTGGACATAGGCAGTTTCCAGAAAAAAAAAATATAAAATTACCTCTGAGCCACAGGTATAGAATTTAATTCATGGAAAAAAGGTGCTGTATTATTTTCCTGAAACTGTATTCAGCTGTATTCACTCAGGTATTCTAAGCTTACTGTTCTCATTATAACATTAGCACATAATTAAAACATGTTTCATCTCAGACTATGCATGAACAGGTTTGCTAAGAACTTGAATTACTGGAAACCATACAGAGAAGAAAAAGACAATATTGTGCAGACATAAGACAGAAACTTGATTATCAAAGAAGGATTTGAGTTGTTTTTTTGATCTCTGCCTCAGCTGAAAGGCCAATTTTTTCAATAGCCTGACGTTCTCCTTTCTAAGATTTATCATCAGTCTCTGGTATTTTACATTCCATTTGTGGTGTTTTTCTAACTAAATTCACCAGTTAAGTCTCTGACTCTTCACGAACAAAATCTCAACATATAGACCAGGAAATGTGTACTTCATTCAGTTCCTATTTACTGAACCAGACAGGGTAGTTCCACACTAGTGTCTCAGCACTCCTTCTGGCTTTAAAAGGAACAATTAAATTCTCAGTGTTCAACCCTAAAAAATCCTAGATCCAGATCTTGTGATCCTACCTGAATCTATTACTGATAAGCAGCATTACTGATATGATAATTCCTTTTATTTAAACTTTTTTTTTAACCTCATTAAACATCCTTAAGAATCAATAAATACTTTGAGAGATAAAATAAACCAACTGTTACATGATAAATGAAGCAGGTCCTTATAAAGATGATAAAAGTTTAAAAGCATAAAGGGTTCTCTACAGGTGCTAATTTTACTACTTGAATGAAATTAATAAGAGTCTCCATAAAACAGCAGGAGATCCTTAGATTACATGAGTAATCAGCAAGAAAATTTATTGTGGATTCATGAAGCACTAAGTGTTTGTGTAATGTATGCAAAAGTGGTACTTTATTCTCTGCAGTGAACAATTCTGAGTCCTTATAATAGAAAAATATTTAATAGCTTGAAAACTCTTGAGGCATAGTTTTAAAAAGTTGTTCAACTGTGATTAATTCAACTCATGACAAACCAGTAATGAAAGGTCTGCCTTATTTTAATATTCAGTAGGAGCCATTATTAAAGTAACTACTTAAGGTCAAACAATGGATACAGAGACCACTGAAAATCCAACCTGATGTCTAGGAATGTAAGAGAGAGTGAGATTCACAAACTGAGTAGGGCATTAATCTGAAAAGTTAAACTCACTCTTCACCTTGGCTGCTGTATGGATAATGTATTTATTTACATGACTACTTGTTCTTGCAAACTTCATGCTTAATGAACCATTCCAGATGAAGTTTCGGAAGTAGTCCAATAGAGGAAATTGTCACATTTGTGCTATCAAATTCTCAATAAATTATGCTCTCCAAGGAAGCATACAGCCAAGCTTTAATAATTTTTTCAAAAATCTTTTATTACAATGTTCCATGGAATCATGACTTTGTGTTCAATACTCTACATTTAATATTTATTGATTGCTGCAATTAATTACTTTTGGTTTGTAGCCTGGAGCTTAATTAAGTAGACTAAAAGTGCCAATAGACTGAGGCTGTTTAACTGACTGACAAATGAAACTAAATAATGCTTCACCATGACTAGTTATTAATGTTCTATCAATGAAACAAGCAAGGGGAATGCATGGGTCAGGGAAGTAGCAATAATAATAAAATACAGAGCCTTTAATGTTGAGATTAGCTGCTCAGCACAGATTAACAGTAGCCAAAATGGCTGCAATCTAAGGACCCAAACTAATTCATGTTGCATTATGTATTATGGGAAATGAGATTATCAATAACAGGGCAGTGCTTAAAGACATCTCATGTCCTGAATGTTGGTGAGCAAACTCTGCCCAGCTTTAGAACTGGCTGAAAGGCACAGGGCTGGGTCAGTACACTGCCAAAACAAAGTAAACATGTACTACAGACAAGGCCACAGCATTAGCTGGAGTGTGAAAATACGTCCCTCATGGCTTTTGAACTTAATCTGTCATATTCCTCAGCCCTACAGTTTGGGCAATTCCAACAGTGTGGATACATCTGTTGGCTGTTCAAAGAGGTCTTTGTATTAAGTCATTTGGGGACTGATCCACACTGTGACCTTTTAACTGCTCACCCCTTCACAGGACTCTAACACAAATCTAAATAGGTTCTTCTACACTTACCAAGGAGAAAATATTAAAAATAGGGAAAAATATGCAGTTTTAGAGTTTTAGCATTTCTCAGGACTATTGTATCAAAGATTATGCCAAGAAAGATGCTTTGTTTGCTGAGGTCAATTGGTACATTTTTGATAGCAACACAACTTTGGGGAAATGACAAAACCAAGCCCAGAATATGAATTAAAAACCAGTTTCCTTGCTTAAAATACAAGTTGCACTTTAACAGAAGTCATCAATTCTAATTTAGTAACATATCTGTCCCATGCAAGTTTTTCCAGTCATCATTTAAAAGTATGGACACACATCAATACTAAGGTCTAATTGGTTCACTTAGTCTAAATCACAGATGTTCACAAATTGTCCATCATTAACTACAATCCTTAAAGTGAAACTTAATTTAGCAATACTGCAGATTATCCATGAAGTTGCTGCCAGTCTTTTTTGGGCATCAGTGTGGTACTAGGTAATCCTTTCCCAGGCTTTCAAGGTTTTCCCTTTCATACTTGCAAGGCAATTTGTCAGCTTCCTTTCAACCTTCCCTGCCTTTGACCTTATCAAAAGACAACATCCACCTACCAATGCCCCTAAGACACTTAATTTTGAAAAAGCTGATCAAAGTACCACAATTTGACAGAAAGGCTTTTTCTAGGAACTTTACACATCTTTTTAACAAGGATGACTATTTTTATGACTCTTCTCTCCAAATACCTCGTCATGCTGAACATCTGCTTTTAAAATTATTTCAGTCTATAAAAAAAAGGGGTTACTCAAAGGTAAGATTTAGTAATTTGTAAAATATTCATGTTTTGGAGGAATATTTGTTTTCCATATTCTCTGCAAATACAAATACAAGACATGAATCATGCCCTTTAACATATTTCTCCGAGTTTTCTGAGACTAGATCAGATGGAACATTTCATCAGAATCCTTGAAATCATGCAAACAAACATGAGCCTCTGCATTTTAAATATTAAGTGCTAAAGCACCATGAAAACCTCACTGCTGGCACATTTGCTCTGACTCCTCTGGCAAAGCATGGACTCATTCTCTACCTTAAAAGCATTCTGCACAGGAGATGAATGTGAAATTTAGTTTTCATAGCTGACACACTTATAAGCAAAAAGCCTCACCACCATTAAATTTAATCCTGATAAAGAACACAGTAATTCCTATGCTATATTATTTATATATGATTTAAAGAGACTATTCAGTAGATCAAAATTCAAATAATTATATCCACCTTTCATCTTTGAAACCTATTACTGTTATTTCAGCATCTCTGGAAGTGGTTCTACCTACAAATGCACACAGAAACTTTTCACCCTGATAGGATGCCATCCTTTAGTGGCATCTTGCTGTGTGACTGATCTTTATAATTTAACAGGAAGGAAGGAAAGAAAGATGGAAGGAAGGAAGACCACAGGCTGTTCCATAATAAATTATCCCATTTAATGACAATGTCCAAAATATTTATATAAAAGGAAGGCCTGGCCAACTGTCTGCATTTTTCAGCTTTGTAGACTAATCTCAAGTTTTCAGCAATGTCTACACTGGGCAATATAGAACTAGTGCAAGGATCCCAGTGTTTGAGTTGATCAGACTAGTGAATCTGGAATGATATGCATGCAGTGGTCTATCCAAAACACTCCTTCTGAAAAAATACCTGGGAAAATGAAAAAGAGAGACTGCCAAATAGTAGGCACAGTGCCTCTGAGGAACATAAAGACTTTAAAAGCAACAATAACCACAAAAGTATGCAGACAAAATCTGAATGGTCACGTAAAGTAAGATCTGGAAGAGAATTTATAGCTTGGCAGAGTTGCAACTTCAGTTTCTTCCTTTCTATAGATAACAATATATTCCTTCTATCATATATCATTCCCTCCACTTGTCTAAATGATGTGGTCATATTAAAAACAGCACAAGCCCTAAAGAAAAGAAAACCAGCCTAAGGACTGAGGATTTTATAAAGCAGCCAAGATTCAAGTCTTCAAAATCCCCACGGCAGCTTTGAAAATCTCAACCTAAATGTTTAGCCGAGTTACTATCTGCTTTTCTTTCAAACTGCAAATCCCAGCTGTTCTCACAATTTCCTAATGCTCACCGTGCTTATCCATGAAACATAAGCTGTGGTTAGGATGAAACCTTTGCCCTGCATTTTCTCCACGGATACAAACTGCCTGTCAATACACCACAGCACTGCTACCATTCCCCTCACATTGCATTCACCAACACCTGCACTGCAGGATTTAGGAGGCTTCAGAAAGCATCTTTCTGAAGGATTTCCAGCAATGTAAAAAGCATTGTTGGTTGATCTCAAGTTTTTAATATGATGCAAAAGAATGTGAGGTGGTTGCAAATACAAGGCACTGTGGAAAGGAAGTAGGCATTCTAGATAAAAGTACTTAAGATTAATTTAACATGCACAGGATTTCCCAATTAAAACTTTCACATTAGCACTGCATTTTAAACAGTTAATCTCCTAACGAGACATCCCCAGCAATAAGAAGTGAATTGCAGGGCCGAATAAGGCCCTGAGGCCTGCATCTGGAAAAGGCTGTGCTTCCTAAATATTGGATTTATGCTGCTGTCACAAGTTCTGCAAGGAAAGAACTCCACTGCCACCTACTGCCAAGATGGCTTTTCCCACCAGAAACTGCCACTGAAAGTGAGAAATCTTCTGCACTTCTGCACAGAATGCTAACCAAAGAAAATGATGCAATTCCATTCTTCATGCATGCAAATCCTATGATTTTTTAAAAAGCTCTAGTAGCTGGAAAGACAGATTGTTTATTTTTCTTTTCTTGTGTGCCTTTTCTTCATAATAGGGTAAAAGCCAAAGAATGCTGGGCTGTTGGGAGAGTCCATGCAAAGTCTGGTTCTCCCTCTTATTTTCAGATCTCCACTGTCATGTCTTTGAATCCTGGCTGACCTGCAGCCATCTCTGCTAATGATACCCTCAGCTCTTCCAAAAGACTTACACTGGGGTTGGCTTCTTCCCTTCCCTGAGGGAACAAAGGCAATACCTCTGTAATCTCCAAGAGTCTAGATGTGGAGGCTTGCACAGCATCTCACAGCACTGCTGTAGAGACACTGCCTTAATTGAAAATGAAGTTTTACTGTGGTTTCCTTTTGGGGTCCTTTTTTGACAGCTAAATTGCAAATCAATTAACATTTCAAGAAGAGCTACTCTCTTGCCTTGTAGACATAGTCACTAACAATTGCTCATGAAATAAATTTTTGGAAGTAGCAGCAAACAAAGGGAATTAATATTTCAGAACACAATGAAAGATGCTTAACAAATAGTGAAGCAGGCGAGAGAGAGCATCAGGACTAATGAACATCAGCTGAGCTCTCTAAATTCTAGCAACTTGAACAACCACGGATTTGAGATGCAGCACTCTGTAACTAGGTGCTTTTTTTTCTGCTCTTTGCCTTGATATTGAGTGGAAATAACATTATAGGTGCATAGGTGAGAGAATCCCCATCCTCGTGTTTAGAGCTGTTTGGTAACATTAAAGCACAGCTTGACTCGAGCTGCTGCTAGGAAAATCACAGCATTACATATCATCTGTAAGCACCCTGGAGGGAAAAATGTCTTCAATTCACTGTGTCAGTGGTGGCTCAGACTGAAGTTGTATGCACACACTCAAGAAATATGTGCCCTTCCTCCATTACCATCAAAATAAATACAAAACAAGCAAGAGAGCCTAATTGCATTTTTAAAACCTTTTTTTTTACTTCTTTTAGACAGGAGCTCCTGCAAGTACAGATGTGAGATTCACTTGTTTAATATCCAGGGAATAAAACTCCAGACATCCTGACACTATCTCCCCCTCTGCCTTCAGGCTTAGCAGTACTCCACATTTTAAGTACAAATTCAACTACAAAATTTGTGTATCTCCATGCTGCATCTTTTTAGATACATAATATCTCACAGCACCAAAGGATTTCTGTGTTTATGGCCTAGAAGAAAGCTGTTTCTTTTTAAGAGCACAAATACAGCACAACAATCCTTGAGAAAACATACATTCTCATACATTTGCACTTGAAAAGTGTTCTTTCACTTTTCCTTCATCAAGAGAGTAGTTCTGAAGAATTCTGTTAGAAATTATATTTTATCTGTTGCCCTGAAATTAAAATCTTGTATTTATCTGTTCATTGTCTTATGTGCTTTAGGGTTTTTACTGCAAACACATTCACAACTTTTGTCTCCATTACAGAACAGTAGCAAGAGGTATCAAAAAGTAAAGAAATTTTGGTCTGTCTTTATGGAAATGCTACCTTTTATTGCCACTGGACCTTATTTCCAGCAGTAAGCCCTCATGATAAGTTTTATATGGCATACTATATAGTGTTAACAAAAGAAAGTTCTACTTTGTCTATTCCTTCTATCACTGTGTTTAACTGCATCTAATGGAAGTTTCCATCAGGAATACCAGACTTTTAAGTCATCTCTACAAATACCTTTCATTCAGCAAAGCCAGTCTAAATAATTATATATTTTCATACAAAATCATAAGACAAGACAAATATATAACAAGAGATGCCCAGAAACAACTTAAGGGTGATTAATCTGTCCCTGCACACTTTTGGTATCTGCTGTCGAGTTTCATCCCTAGTTGGCCAGGCCACCACATACCTGGCCCAAGTAATTTGTCACTTTTACCTATTTTAGCAAGATGTGTCATGAAACACTTTTAATCAGAAGTGTAAAAGGACTCATGTCCTGTAACACAACAGGTAGTCCTTATTCCAAAAGGATTTTGCAAATGCAAATCCAAAACTACTGAATGCCTTTCTGTATTTAGTTTCATAGAACAAGGAGGTTTTCAACTCTGCTCTTTTCTATTTCCTCTCCCCCAAAACTGACTCTCTTGATAACCTTTACACAAAGAAACATCCAACACCAGTATTTGAGCTGAATCATCTACAATGTTCAGCTCTATCCATGGTAGGAAAAACAGGCTATCCATTTTCAAAAGAAAATAGAGTAAATATGAGAATCAATGGAGAACTGGAAATAAAAATCTATAGGAAAATTATGAAGATGGTTGTGGCACACAATCAATTTCTAACCAACTATAGATATTCTTTTTCATTATTATTGTTTGTGAAGAACCAATCCTTCAGTGCATCCCCTTTTGTAAGTAACCTTTTTTAGTACTGGGAAGGCAAAGACAAAAGGCCAGAACCTCAGGTTCTGTAAATTATGTGGCTTGATGACCCATAATAACACTGTTCTAATAGGAAGCACAACAAAGCAAAATCCTGGTGTACTACAGTGTAAACCCAGGATTTCTACTGTTTGCAGTGAACTTGAGAATACACTTAATGAGAAGCTTCATTAACACACAGCAGATACTTTGTTATTCAGGTTAACAGAACAAAACTCTAGCTCTCACATAGAGAAAAATCCTTTCAGAGCCCCAGTGGCACTTTCTGACAGAGACTGAATGCCCAGCTTCCTGCTGATGAATGACAGGATGTCCAAATGACAACTGAGCAAAATAAAGATACAACTCTCCAAATGACAAAGGTTAACCACACACAGACACATGTTCAGGATAACAAGAATGCCAGGTTATAAAGGCTTTAACTGTAATTTTTCTCAGTTCTGGTTCACCATTAATATCCTCACTCCTACTACAATAATCATCACCATTGTCAAGTGTTACAACTGAATGTTCTGGCTGACAAGGAGAGCTCTTTCACATTTTCCTCTGCTCACAAACTGCATGACTGATACTTTCAGGCAAAAGTTAATGAAATATCTGCAAGATCTGCATACATAGTTACATCTCTTCTAACCAAGAATCTTAGTAGCAAGCCCAGGTCATTTTAGGGCATATCTTCCTGGAATAAGTAGCATACCCTGAAAAAGTATAGAAAGAAATAAGACCGTTTTTACAGCATCTCTGTTTACTTGGAGATTCAGGTTGGTGTAGGCTTTTACAGTTCTCCAGTTCTGCCCACCTCAAAGGCAATTATCTCGCCTCCAGCTTGGTCCTTGGATAGAATAAGGATTGCAGCAGGATTTCTTACTAAAGGAGCTGATACTTCTTGAGAAATTTAATTTTAATCTTCCTTGTTATTTATGCTTCAGCTGATTAAGTAAATTAAATAGCCAAAATTGTTAGCAACCGGTTTAGTACAGAGTACCATTCTTCATTTTCTACCTGATGCTTTATTTTGCACATTCATAGTTTAGATAAGAAGCCTCAAGGACAAAGAACAAAAAAAATACACATTCAACTTTCATTATCAGCTTAAAAATGCATTTCTGCATCTTAAAGGCTTTACAACCAGGCTTCTTTGGTTTTTATTCTCTGTGATGGTTAGGAAAGAAATAAACACATTCAAGAGCTGGAAAATATTCCTGGTATACAATCTCCTTTCAAAAGGAGAAACACAGCTCAATCCTAGACATAAAAATAGTTTTGCAAAAGTAGAGTCTTTAAGTAAAAGTGGCTGAGCTTAAACCACCACAGTTTAAGGAAAAACACTTTTCTTTGGGGTTTTTTTTCCCACTGTATTATGCACAGGGAGTTGCAATGAATTGTTCCTGACGTTAAAGAGAAGATGATCAGTAAAATGTTCTGCACATCTTCCAGCTGCTGGCAATAACAGCACAAAGCAATAAATGCACTGTACATATTGACGTGGTCTTTGTGAATACCTGTCAAGACTGGAACATACCTGAGATAAAGTCTCTGCTCCACAGTTCTCCCAGACACAAAGAAAACAGAGGTTGAGATAAAGAAACAGAAATTCAAATGATAATTCTGCAGCTGAGAGAGATAGGATGCTATTGAGCTGAGTGACTCCTAGGAGCTGAGACAAAGTTAAATTGGTATTACTTATCCACATGCAATGATTTTATAAACTCATTGTGCCATCAAAGTACCTGTGCCTGGCTCTCAAAGGTGGTTCTTACACTGTCCTCTGTGAAGCATTCTGCTAAATATAAGTAACATTCAGAGACCCATCTAATCCTCAACTACATGAAAGAACAAGTTAGATTAATCTTCATTATTGTACATTATCAACTGCCTGAATTTAAGATTTACAATTATATTTATACATAATATTTATGTGCCCCTTACTTGGATAGCCATTGATGAATGGTGTGCTGGCTAGACACAGAACACTCATTTGTTTCCATGTGAAACAATGTGATCTCAAGTGAACCTCTTCATTTCTGAGTTGCTTTCTGCCACAGTTCCATCAAGCTGGGCTGCAATTCTGCTAAGGTTTCACAATTGTTAACACAGGACTCCACAGATTTGGCAGAATGCTTTACCAAGCATTTTACCCAAGAAGGAAAGCTGTGACTCTCCTCACTGGGCAGTTGAATTATTAAGCTCCTGGTTTAAAAAATTTCAGTCAAGTGAAGAGGAAATTTATGAACAATGCAAACCTAAAGAGCTCTGAGGTTAAAAGACAAAAACAAAAACCATAGTGTTTAAACAAAAAAAGAAAGGGATTGTGAAGTTCTGAAGAGATTTCTCACTATCTAAAATAGCACTAAAGATTTCAAAACCCCCAACACAATAAGGTTTAATTGAGAAACTTGCATATTAAAGTTGTTTCTCTATAATGAACCAGCCCAGGATGACCTATCTTTCATCTAAAGAAAGACTGCAAGTCCCTTTACCTTAGGAACCTTTTGTGGGGTAGAGGCAGGAGTACTACCTTTTCAAAATGAGTTTAACTATGGCCAGGCCTGACCAAATACTTGAGAACATAGGCTATGCTCTTCATATCTCATTCATTCACCTTAAAAATATTTTATTATTCTTGAAGGAACAAGGTTAATGGCAAGAAAACTTGCCAGAACTTCTGGGTAGTGAAGTCACTTTTTTCAAGTCCTAAAGGACCACTCTTTTCTGCTGTGCCATGTTGATGAATGAAGATTAAAGATGCCAAACCACATTTTTAGATTACCCAAACCACATGCTTGGCAAGACTTCCAAGTGCTGTGTTCTGCCTCCAATACACAAGAGGAAATTAAAGCATAAATACCCACCAAAAATAAGACAGCATAAAGAAATGTACTGTCAAGACAAAAACACTTGCAACATGAACCTGTCATTTTATACTTGACAATGGCAAAATGAGAGCTCAAGGTGAAGAGCACTATATCGAGAAAAATATCTTGGCATTATCTTATGCATTGAAACGGTCTTCAAGTTTCTCTGAAATAAACAAAACTGAGAAAGCAGTCCTTTATTTTGATAGCATCACACTTCTGAGAAGCTGCTGCAGTGGCCAGGATGAACCTAAATTGTTCTTATTCCAAAAGGCAGAGCAGCAGCCACAAGGACTCAGTGGTACTAGGGTAGAAAGAGACAACACAGAACACATGGATATTCCTCTGTCCAGACAGCATGAGTACAAATGAAGCTTCTGGAAGGAACTTCTGAACAGGTAGCCAAGGTATGGGGTGAATCCCCACCACACAGGTCTTGAAGGACCAGGCACTCAACCCTGGCCTTTGTGAAAACCATGAGTTAAATGAGAGGTTCAATCTTCACACACACAACATTTTTAGTGTCCCCTGCTGTTCACAGGCTATACTTGAAAATTTATAGAGTTGTGCACGTATGTCTAGGTCAGCAGCCGTTAAGTAAAAGTAAGAAAATAAATTCTGTGCTGGAAGAGCAATGGAGTGTTTGTGTTCCAGTAAGACAACAGCCAGGCTCTGTGTTACATAATCCAGGTGTCCATCACTCTAAAATTTGAGCACAGTTTCTAAGTAATTATATAGAAAAACTGTTAAGCATAATTAAATATCATTTCAATCCCATCAGATCCTCCTATAATTCTCTTTAGGATTAGTTTTAGATTTCTAAAAACATATTATTAAGTACAGATAGTGAAAAGGCGTTAATTAGCTCCATTTGTTCATTTTACCAAGCTCAACAGTGCAGCATTTTGCAAAAATGAGATACAATGAAGGATGCTGAAATGCATGAATTGGTATATTAAAGATATTCCCACTGCTACCAACAGACTTTAAACAAAACTGTATGCAGTCCTAAACTAAAAGCAGCTATCAGGAAAAAACCCACATTGTAACAAAGCCCTTACTTAAATTTCTGTTAATTCCCTTCTTCCCTTGCACACATTTATTTGTTCACTTATCAAACTTATGGTACTAGAAGCATTCTAAGACAAGTCAGATAGACTTAGGTGCCAAGAAATACTTAAGAGAAATTCCATCCCGAGTCTGCAG
Organism: Erithacus rubecula; assembly: GCF_903797595.1. NCBI lineage: Eukaryota > Metazoa > Chordata > Aves > Passeriformes > Muscicapidae > Erithacus > Erithacus rubecula. The sequence continues at coordinate 62,097,153 of NC_136687.1, forward strand.
TTTCAAAAAAGTTCATTAAGAATATGGACATGTGAATACTATGGTAAATGTTACATTACATTTCTTAATTAATAGTTTCCTATATGGATTTGTTATTAATGTAGTAATACTGTATCATGTACCAGAATGGGCCCTATAGCTCTGAAGGCTTCCTTTGCACTAATAGGGTTATTGGGAAGTAGCTCACCAGCTGATATTGATTTACACAGGGTAAATTTTTTTTTATATTCTCATCTTTTGGAAAGGGCAAAATCTTTTCTCACAAAACTGTATGCACACAGCAACGTGAGGAAAAAAAAACCCACTATGGTGCTCTGCATCAAACATAATTAATGCACATTTAAAATGGAAGTTACTATGTAGTGACAATCAATTATTAAAAACACACATTAATTTCTGTCCCTTCCCACATGTTAATTAAATAACATCCTTTCAGAATTTATGTTTCTATTAATGATTCTCAGTTTGAGAATCAGAAGCATTCTTGGGAACAGGATGACTTCTGTTCTGGTTTTCAGATGGTTGTTTCCTGAAAGGTGGGAGGTGACAGATGCTACTGCACAGTGCTTTTCTATTGTCTAACTTATTCAGTTGCATGCATTTATGTGTCCTGAATCATCATGCAGGGGCATTACAATTATGAAGAACTAGGATTCCACTGAACATAGACTCCCATTAATTAGTTCCCTTGTTTATATGATTTCCTTGTCAACTTTGCAGAAGGCTCTAGAATATCACAGTCTTATTAGACAATATTAAAAATGTACATAGAAGCCACTCTTAATATGCCATCACAAATTAAATCAGCAGCACCACTAAGCATTTGCAAATATGCATTCAGTTGCAGGTGCATCATGATGCATTTTTTACTTATTTCAGTCATAAACATTTCCATAAACATTCCAATGAACACATTTATTTAGACACAAATATGCATTGAAAAATACCAAAAGTGATGTGAGTAATGATATGGCCAAGCAGCTGCATAAGTGCTTATGTTAGATGTCTTTGTGTGTGTTCTGAAAGCTTTTTGTGGGATTATGGCTCATCAGAACACAGTACAGAAAAAAATAATTTGCTACTCAATATTGATTTGTATTAAAGGTAAAAAAAAACCAACCAAACACAGAAGCACAGACTGAAAGTGGTAGTAGAGAGGTGCTTTATGACTCAAATTCCATGTAGTGGAAACTATAGATAGGCAAACTATAATTTGCTAAGTCAATTTGCACTGTGACCAGGATACTAGGATATGGCAGGTAATAATAATTTCAAACATTTCTTTCAATAATGCCTGGCTTTATTTAATATACAAGTCTGCCTTTTTGTGTCATAATAGCTTCACATTTCAGATATGACCATCCTATTTAAAATAGCTTAATAAATATATTTATAGAAATTACAGACAAGTATTAGCTATTACCATGTCTTTAAATGTGTAAACTTATTTTTAGGCTGATAAACTTAAAATTAACAAGACATATATTTCCCATCAAAATGAACTACAACAATTGTATGAGTTGCTGGAATTAATTAATCCTGTAAATCTTTCATTGATAGTTCAGTAAATGTGTGCTGTATGATGGGTGCATTTAACTAAACTACATTTTGCTCTATTTTTCCAAACTAATCCAGTGTCACCTAATATGAAGCTGATAATATTTTTTTCCAGTAATTACTATCAAATTAAAATCAAATAAGATGCAATCTTAGATCTTTATGCAGCAAAACATGTCAACATCCATTTGAATTTAAGTATGGAGCGATTTGGTTTTTTTTCTGTTAAAATCATAATGGATGGTCACATGATAAAATCTAAGCAAGCCACCAATGGTGAACTGGATGACAGCCCAATCATTTAAAGGAAAAAAATCAATCCTTTGGAAGCCACCAAGAAATCCAAGTAGAGAAAGCCAGGGTTCTCACTTAGCAAGATTTAGGAGAACAGTCAAAAATGATGAACTAGAATCAATTTGCACATATTGTATGCACTGTATTTAGATCACACAAATTACTTCATATTAGCAAATCAATACTTCCATTCATTGCAAGTTCCAAGACTTATTATCCGTTGCAACTCTGAAAAGACCATAGAGCATTTTTATCCATTAATAATTCACATAAGGATAAAGGCATTCTTCTCTAGGCATATAGATTAAAATAGATACTTTTAAATATACCTTTGATTAATATAAAAGCTAAACTAAAGAGCATTCAGGAACTTGGTTTGCAAACAACCAAAGAAAAATTGCAGTATTGTATTTGCAGATTCTTATTCTGTTACTGAACAATTCAGTATTGTAAGCATCCCACTGTAAACAGTGACTATTAAAAATACAATAGGTGAGCAAAATCTGCTTATTTGGAAATGACCACGAGAGCTACATTAAAAAAAAAATTAAAACCCCAGAAGTACCTGTTTTTTTTGGAAAATCATCCAGATGGAATAAGGTAGCAACAATTCCTGACATAAAAACACATCCAAATGGGGCATGTAATACAATAACATGTTGACTGGGATGAAAACTGGCAAGCACATGTTTTAAATAGAAACCTCTCAGTGAGAATATGGCCCTCAGCACTAATATAGGTGGGTGCAAACTGATTCTGTTTGCTGGCAGAATTGTTCTCAGCTGAAAGCAGAGATTGTATTACCAGAGAGCTGAGCTAACAAGCCCACTGAGGGCTCTGCCTGTGTGGCCATCCACTTCCACACCAGACCCCTCTCATCCTGAGTGAGTTGGTTCTCATTCTAGGGCAAGTCACTCCATCTTTTTGCTTCCCCTCCCACTCCCATACCTTTCCCACTCAGTGCAAAGCTCTGCAGAGCAACGCAGGCACGATTCCAGCCGGGACTTCTAGATGCTTCTGCAATATGAGCACCAGCAATAAATCGGGGGAGGATAATAGAAGTGTCAAGCGAGTCCTGAGTGCAGCAGCAGAGCTGTAATGTACTGTGTGACACCCCACATCTAACACCATCCTTCAAGGACTCTGCACACACCATGGTTTATTCCACTGCAATAATAAATGTATCCATGATGCATCTCCAAGTATTACCCAGCGTTAAAAATGAATCACAGTAATGTTACCTTCACTTCTCTCCAGCAAGAAGATAATACTTTTTTGGATGTGATATCACTCTGTATTTTTTTTTTTTTTGTTTTACAAATAGGAAATACTTTAGTGAAATAAGGCTGTACAGGGAGCACATGATTCATTTTGAGGCAGCAGCATATAACAAGACAGAGCTGAAATAAGTGTAGCAATTCAATTCATATCTGTTTATAGTTACTCTTGTTTATATTGCTATTCCTACCAGTTCTAGATTCCCACAGATACTTCCTTTGCAGCTTTTCCTATTCCCCATGATCAACAGTTTCTAAGAAGTCCATAAGATGCTGCAAGCTAAGCAGGAAATACCAGCAATGTGTTTATTACTAGCTCATAGAAAGATTGGAGAGTAATCAATGTGTAATTTTTAGTTCTCCATTAAGTCAATGTGCTTTTTCAAAATTTGAGATACTACTGTTGGTTCTCTTGTTTATCTCACAAATGACTAAACCTGGTTTCTGGTAATCCCATGACTGCTACTGTGAAGAGCATAAGTGAATCAGTATCATTTTCTATTCATGCTGGCTCTTTTCTTCTGGATGTTTGCTCAGGCCACATCACTCTTCATTCTATTTCAGCAGTTTGGGCTCATAAAATGTTTCATGATTCCATAAATCCATCCAAGTATCAAATGTTTTCCTAAAACCTCACTAAGCTCTGCCATGTTGCTGTTTCAAAGTTATCTACTAATTTAGCAATGTTCAAAACCCACATCTATCAGTCTCAGTGTCCTCCTTATAATTCAGTGCCAACAGACATGGCAGTGAACAGCACATTTTGAGTCTGAATATCCTGTAGTTTTACCAGTATTTTCTATATCTTCCCAAGAAAATTTGGTGTGTTCCCTTAGTTCCCACTACTCTACAAAAACATCTTTCTCTTCCATAGCACTGATCACATCTATTAATCCTCTTGGCAGAAGACTTTCTTTTTTCTATTGCTAATAATTTTTGAGAGCTAATATGTGATTTTTCTGAGCGTGATTCTTCGTCAGCTTTTGATCATTCTAATTGCCTTATTATAATCTGCTCTCCTACAGTGATAAAGGCTTTTAATGTTTCATGTGCTAGGAATGAAAAGGGAAAAAACGTGAGCAAAAATCTTTTTGTTCCTGGAATATTACCACCTCCACAGTTCATAACTATTAGAGGGAAGAATTCATTTTGGCCCTCTGTTGTGTCAAAGTTTCATCCTTTCAGTGGCCCCACTGTCTCTCTGTGATTTTGTTCACTTCAGCAGCAAAATGGATTGATCATTGCTGCTTCTTTTGCCATCTATTTCACATGCTACTTTAACATCCCAGAATAATGATTTGGAACCACTTCTTTAATTTCTCTATGAACTGTACATCTCATGCCTTTTTTTAAATATAATTTCTTGTATAATGACAAAAGCATATCATCATTACGTTTGCCCAGGACCTGGATTTTATAATTCTCAGTTTTAACATCCTTTTCTTTGTTACAAGGACATGCTTAGAAAAAGGAGATTTAAAAACATGACTGAACTTGTGTAGATTTATCTACCATTTTGAGCTGTCCTTTGAGGTGTTAGAAATGGCTCCAAATAATAGTCTCTACCACCCTCCACGTTATGCTGCCTTTGAATTTCAGATTTCAGAAGCACAGACCAGAACAGACCATAACTACTGCCACCAATTTCCTCATTTAAAAAAGCTTTCCAGATTATCTTCCAATAATTTTGCAGCCTATTTAATTCAAAAGCATATAAACTTCACCTTGCGATTTTTTAATCTTTTTTCCTTTGTCAGTCAACCAAATACTTTCTCCAGAAGGACTCCTCAGGTTCATAGTGGAGTTAGTGCTCAAAACAAAAAGTATAAAAAAAAGAACAGAGAGAAACAAAAACACTTCTGCCCAGGTATAGTCTAAATCCATTAATTCCCAAGAGATTATCCTAATTTAAATTAGAGAAATAGCCTGCCAATAGCCCTGGGAATATTAATTTTTAATAATTAACTCCAACAGTAGGAGGAAGAAAAAGATAACAGCACTGGCCTAACAGTTCTGTATAGAAGTAAATGTTTTATTTGGGCAAGAGACCCAAATGCTACCTAGTTTGCTGTACAGCATCTGCCCAGGAGACTCAGATTCAATCATCAGTTTCAGAAAAAAGAGCAAGAAGAAATTGTTTGAAACCTTTCTTTAATATTTCCTGTGGAGCAATTATCTTAGAGAATTAGCAAGCTACTGAGTACAGTGTCATAAGAAAGCTGTGTTGTACTGGGGTAAAGGAAGGTCTACTTCCAAAATTAGTAATATCACATATTTTCTTGTGGAATAAAACCAGTGAACACACTTAGCTTTTGATTTTCTTACTTGTGTAAATTTTTCAGTCACATAATTATGCTCAAACTAAAAATTCCAGTCCCTTTTGAAATTTTGTTGCCATAGTACTCCTAATTTAGTTCTTCCTGTTTCATCACGTGAAAGTAACAGCTTTCTTTACATTTAATTGTATAGCAATGAATTATTATCTGCCAAAGAAAGTAAATGCACATTGAACATGGCAGTCCAAACACAAAAATTATATTTTTCTCACTAAGATTATTTTGCAGGTCTACAAACCTGTATCAACACTTTTAAACTGATCTGCAACAAGTTTCTTGTGATGTAGCTTATGTAAAAAAATCTACTTAAGGTAAATCAATATAAGCCTTTTGTAAAACCATTTAAGTTTACATGAGGGTTCATGATTGTTACTAAAATAATGAATTTAAATTGAGATCAGTTAAACAGATGATGCTTTTGTGTGGAGAGAAGGCCTAAAGATGTGACATAGTGTCTCATCTGCACTGGCTCTATACCTATTTTTAATGTTTACTAGAATTTTAATCTTGTTAATTTTATGGCCTTCTTTGAAAGGGAAAAAACACCAACCTTATTGATATATTCTGTGATCTATCCCTTGCTCAAAAACAATTGCTTAACTACCTCCTTAACTACCTCTGATCAAATCCCAAAATAAACTTTCCTGATCAAGAACTCCTTAGTCACCTTATCTGTTAGGACAAGGAGTAACATGCTGTTCAAAGAATGAATTCATTCAAGCTACAAGTAGAAAACCACCCTGGTAATGGCAATAATTTGTAATAAATACCACTGCTCACAATTAGGTGTTCTGAGGTGGACCAGCAGAGCTGTGATGGGATTACAAAGCAGAAGGTGTTCAAACCTAGAGAAAATCACACCTGTTGGATTCTGCAGGACACAGGATGAAAACGACCAGATAAACAACATACTCTTGAAATACTGAGATATAATCAGAATGGTGATGGACACCAGTTAGTCCAGGCAGCCAGGAAACTGTTTCATACATCTAATTGCACTTTTAGTGTTCAGTCTCCCCAAAACCCAACAAGAGTGTGTTATGACCTACTTAATAATTAATAGAACAGTGGGGTTTTTTGGTGCCAAGGACTCTGGATTCTAGCCCACACATACAGTTATTTCTAATTTTTTTTACTAGGTTGTTCCCTAGCTTGACATTTTCCCCAACACAAAGGAACATCCCTCTTTTGTAATTTTACAAGGTGTGAGGTATGATTTTAAAAGCTAGAAAATGACCTGTGCAAAAAAATCTGTGCAAGACTAACTACTACTGCATTTCTGGGGAGTTTGCTTCCCTAACTTCTCATGAATATGTGGACGGGTTTAGGATTTTCAATGAAAGCAATACAGTATCAGAATTACTTGGAAACAATCCTGTTTTGATTTGTCCCTTCAGAAAAGACAGTTATCATGAAACCATGACCTTCAAAACCCCAGGACCTCAAATCTGTGGAACAAACTTGAACCAAAATGAACTGAATGCCTCTAGGCACATTTACTGAAATTAAATGACTTTGTTGTGTCATATAAGCAGATTTATTGAAAGACTGCTGTGATATTTCCAGGTGTGTCATCATTATCATCATATTTTTCTGTGCAACAGTGTGGAATAATGCATAGGAATAAGCATTCTCCTAACACTAAGTTAAATTCAGAGAATAAATATAAAGATATATTTCTACTATGGCAGCTGTGGTTTTGTGAGAAAACTAAAATGTTCCTCTCTTACATCTTTAATAATAGATAGCCATGGAGCCAGCTATGCAGACAGGAGGGGGGGGAAAGAGAAAAAAAAAAAAAGGAAAAAATAAGAAAAGGGATGGTCATAATTGATCCACAGCTATGCCATATATTGTGCATTAACAAATACCTTCATATCTTAAGGAAAGTATTCTGAGTAATAACCATTTATACACAACTGTAAATGTATGCAATACATTACAAAAGCCTAAAGACATGTTCTTTTGTCTGGATTGCTTACCAGCTACCAGTTATAAATATTCTAATGATGCTCTTATACCTCTAATGTCAGTGTGGTACCAGAGTGCCTTTCTATTAGTGCATTAAGGTACATGAACAGCATTTTTCTGTCTTTCTGTCCCCAGGTGGAAAACTGCATGTATTTAAAAATAATTAATATTTTATTTTTTATCTATGATGTGCATGAACCTTCACTAGCAAATGCAGACAGAATAATATCTATCACATTTTACTGTATTGAATTTAAAGTACTAGACAAGCCTGCTCTATTAAAATAAGTATACTTATATGCTGAACCGGTAGAGAACAACAGCTAGAAATGTCTTGAGGAATATGCTTCATGCCCTCAGCAGCAAATAATTTTCTTTATCCCTGTTCCAGAGTAACCACAGTTGAACATTTTGGGTGGATTTCCAGATACTCACAGTATTGGCCTGCCTTTGTGTCAGCCAGGAGTTCTATCACATATGGGAACAGGGTTGGGCCACTGCTTTATGCATGTGAAAACTCCAGGCTCTCAAGAGTGTGAGAGCACAGCAGAGAGCCCAGAAATCCCTGGCTGGCTGCTCAGAGACCTAATTAATCTGCCCCAGTTCCATCCCAATCTGATGCAGTTCTTTGTTTTCCTCCAAATGTGGGAACTGCAAATTCCTTCCTGCTACGCCAAATGCAGCAACAGAAACCTTGTGTTTCTCACAAGGGCATTGAACTGATCAAAAAGATCAACAATTGTGCAGACAAAACAATTAGAAATGACAGCTTTTCAAAGGGTACTCAGGGTTTTTAAACCAGGAATTCTGACTGACACCACTTGTACTCCCAGAATCTTAATTCCATGCATGTTAGAAAAAGCACAATAATGATGAAGAAAAACGTCTTTTGGAGACTGTCTACAATCCAAATTCTCTAAAGACTGATGCTACAGCATCAGGCAAAATATTTCTGCTTGCAGTATTATTGAACAAACACCATCTCCTCAGCAGACCTCAACACATTCTACCAAGGAAGAAAAATGTACAGATGGAGGAAGTCATAGAGGAAAAAACAAACTGAATGCCTATAATTGACTAGTATATTCATATGGCAGAGGTAAAAGTATTAAATATTGTTGTAAAAGTGACATTCTTGCAAAGCACTGTTTCTAAATTGCCAAGAGGAAATTTGTGCTACTTGACAGAATTACCACAAGGACTGGTGAAACTTCAGACATACCTGTATTTTTTAGGTGACTGCAAAATATCCTTAAAGTACTTGAGAACCTGGGAAAAAACAAAAGCATTTTTCCTTGCTTCACACCATTACAGACAGACTCATTGGTGATTCCAGGAAGGTCTCAGTCTTTGCATCATCTGCACATAGGTGATGTTTATTCCAGGCCATTGGTGAGCCCTGAAATACTGTCTGGCCACCCTGACTAAGAGCACAAGACCTGTGACTGCTTGGTAATAACTCATCACTCATTTAGCCACTCTTAATCCATACTCTATGTACTGAGACAAATCTGTACTCTTCTAGCTGTTTAATCAAAATTCTTTGCCATCCCAAATCCCCTTTTGCCATAAAGAGGCTCCCTTACTTGAACTGCTCTCTCAGACCTATCAACCCAAACTGTAATCTCATCAAAAAGGTGTCATATCAACTCTACAGTATCTGTCTTCCACAAGCCTAACAATTGTTATTACCCTTATTTCACTCTTTATAATTGAGTCTTATATCAGCCCTGCCATTATTTTGCCTAAGATGCATGTCAGTCTGACAGGCCTATAATTACCACTGTACCCTCTTTCACCCTTTCAAAATATTGGCTCAACAATAGATTTCCTCTCATCTTCCGGATTTTTCCAGCACCAGTTTTACTGAAAAGCAAGGACAGTGGTCCTCCGAGACAGATTTTACATAATATTTGGTCATAATATAAAGAAATGCTGTTTTTAAGGTTAGGTCCATTTTCATCCTCATTAATTATTGAAAGAAGGTATTTAGCTTCAGCATGGCTATCACCCTGTTCCTTTTTCACAGAGGACCAAGAGGAATGTTTTGATCAGCCTTAACTTTGAATTTTATGCATTAACCTGTAGCAAGCTCCACTTGTGAAACGCAACAAGTTAGACAATAAGGGAGTAATAGATGAGATGCCTGTTTGGTGAGTAAAAAGTTGCAAGAGGAGAATAAAAAAGTCTTCTAGAACACAGAAAAAGTAAAAAGTTGTTTGCTTCCCAGGGTGAAGACTACTAAGGAACCCTAAGGATTTGAAGAGACAAAGAATTTGGCAAATTAAGAAGAAAATTATCAAGGTACAAATGAAAACCTGTTCAAAATGAAACTTTGGAAAACACAGATCATTACTTAAGGAATTTTTCTTCCCTCATTTTCAATTATTTACCATCTTAAAACTCACCTGCTACTGCTGACCTCTCCCTACTTCTGCTTAATCAACAATTTCCCTATCAGTATTTTCCTGTGCTTCCAAAATCCACCTAGAAATCACTAAACACACTAGAGCTGGGAAACTCAGTATCTAAGCAAGAAAAAAACAACAAAAAAAAAAAAAAAAAAAAAAAAAAAAAAAAAAAAAAACCACAAAAAACAAAACAAAAACAAAAGCTAGACAGGTTAACACAGAATTCATAGATGTAGTTTTTTAGCCAAGTAACAAATGTTTGTTGACTGCTTCTATTTGTCCTGTATTATTACACACATTTCTGACTTTTTCACATAGTAATAAGCCAGCATTACTGCTTTTTTTTTACCATTACTACTACTTTTTCACTTAAAAAAATCTTATCAGAGTCCTTAATTAAATGGCAATTTCTTCATGTATCCTCTTCTTCCTTTATAATTGTCTTCCATTTTTAAGTTCTCATTTATATTAATTTATTCTGTGTAATCAACTTTCTTTTTTCCCCATTTGTTTTATTATATATTACAGCTGCTTTCTCTCTTCCCCTGTGAGCCAGGCTAGCTTTCAGCTGCTGAAAAATTTTCATTAAAAAAATGGCAATGAACTGACCCTGAAACATTTCACCCAAGACATCCCTAGTTGATACAACTTCTGTCAAAACCAGCAGAGGATTCAGAAAATAAACTCAAGTGGGATTCCTTGGGACTGCCACAGGGCCATGCACTCACTCTCTGTTCCTAGCTCTGGGAAAGAACCAACAACAAAACCAAAACATAGAAAAACAAAAGTCCACACACAATAAAGAAGCAAAATTCAAACCATGCCACATTTTAAGTTCTCAATGCTTGAAAACAAAGGATTTTATTTCCCAAATACTTTCAAAACAGAGACACCTGAATAGGGACTGCAAAACTTGAAAAATCACAGAACAAAGAGTCTAGGGCTTAGTATATGCTTGTCTACATCACTAGAGCTTTCCTAGTTATCCACAGCTCACTCAACTCCAGCATCCTGTACTTTTTAATTTGTTCAACTAACTCATTGAATGTCTCAGGAAGTGATGGCTGTCTCTCTGGCTGAGAGTGACTGACAGGTGCTGTGCAGGCACACGTGTAATGAATGTCACAGATTACACAGAGGATCCTCAGAGAATGCCACTGGGAGAGACAGCTTGTCTTCTGGCAGTTTGCAAATAGCAATCCAGTGGGAGTTACACGGGTTTGAGTTACAAGTCACTTTACTGCTGCCTGCTCTCTGTGGGAGTCAGGAGAATAAACAAGCTCTTTTCATCATGGCACTTCCCATCCAGGGGAAGACACTGTCTGCTCAGAGCAGACCCTTTCAAGGGACAAGCTGCATTTTGCTTTATCAACACCCCAATCATGTAGTTAAGACTGCAGCTGTAGCCAAATAGTCATCACAGACCTAGATTTCCACAAGATGCATTTCTACCACGTGCCTATTCTCCCCTCTTTTAAACATAGCATACATGCCATGCACAAATGGTGGGTGGGATTCTGAAGGTAAAAGTCCTTTAGAGATTTATTACCATGAAAATGACTTTTACTGCATGTTTTACTGAGTTATGCCTGGACACAAGAACAGACACTTCAACAAGAACACTCTAACACATGGATGCAGGTTGATTTTCAAGATAAACTTTTCCTATTCAGAATAATAATTATCTTTCCTTTTTTTTTTTTTCTCCCCCTGCTTACTTTCTCTTACTCCCTCTATCATAAGGGCAGAGCAAGGATGAACAGCAATATATGGAGTTTTATCCAGCAAAACATGGATCCAAGGAAAACACTGGAATGCATACACAGTTGCTGTGTTTTGGCCTGGATGTCCCTAAGAGGGCTGACAGGAGTGACAGAATTGCATTCTCTAAAGATGTACCCAGGAAATACACAGACCCTTGAGAAAAATCCCTGCACACCGAGGTTGTGTGAGAGGCCAAGCCAGCAGGTGGCACTCAGAAACACATGCCAGAACCTGGATAAAAGGAGGATTTTCTGCACTACACAGCTACTATTTCTCAGCAGTGCCTTGTCTGCATAACCAGGCAGACACAAGCAAACATGGAAAATAAATTTGTTATGCAGAGAGTCTGATTTTTCACACAATATCCGAGAAACATCTATGAACTCTTAGTCCCAAGTGAAAGAACTGTGTCAATGGCAACTCTAAAGTCAAACTGACATAACTCAACCTGGAAAATTCATGTCCTCCTGTCCAATTTTTTTTCTTCTCTTTATGCTACTGTGATTTGCCTGCACAAAGAGCATTTCCATGCTTGATTACATTTCTTCAGTCTCAAGAGAGGAATTAAATTTTATCAGTCTTCTGTAACAGGTATAGGATTGGAATCCTTTTTCCACTGCCTTCAGTGTTCAGCAGTGAAATGTCTGAACACCTGCAGGCAATTGTACCTATTCACTGAAGATGATTATTAGTTTTCCAACATTTTTCCTGCTACCTGCCTCTTCTTTCAACACATAGCCATTTGCTCAAATTAGCAGGGGTCCAAGCACAAAACCAAAGCTTGTTTGAAAGTTTGTCTGTGTTGGCAGAAATTTATCACTGCTTTATTAATGATCAAACCAAGACTGCTTCGGTTTGCAATAAGGCATCACCAGCCTGGTCTGTCATTAAATAACAAGAAGTCAGTGCTGCCTGTCATTCCTAGAAAGACACTGAATTTAAAGCTGCCACTTGAAGCACAGCTCTCATTATTTATTCTCTTTCTTCTACACCGCCTGTTATCAAAATAGACTTCCTTTCATATTTCGCTTTTTCATTTTTTAAATTTTTAAACTCGACATTTACAGGTTGGGGTTTTTCCTCCTGCTATTAAACTTTCTGCACAAAAAATAAAAAGCAAACTAAAGAAAAAAATTTCAAGGTTGGATCATACTACTAAAAATTTGTTCCTATACTCCTATGATTTCTAAGGCCATGTCCTGTAATTTATAGAGGACCCTGAATGTGGATCTTCAAGAACAAAGCCCATACTTAATCCTCTTTCTAAAAGACTGGCCATATGGCTGATTCAAGCAGACTCTCTAAAGTGGCAAGACAGACAAGCCAACCAGAAAAGTCATAACAGAAATAAAGTTTAAAAATCCTTACACGTCTTTTATCCTTTTGCTTTTCTTTTTTAAAAATGACCCTTTTTGTTCATCCAGTACCAGGGCATAATCTGCACAAAAAGCCCAAAATAACCTTATTCCTTCTCACCACCAAGAAATCCAATAAGAACAAAACTCTTCATACAGATTTATACAGTGAATAGTTTTTGAGATAAAACTAAGTTGAGAAGTACTTACAGACATAATGGTTTATGCAGTGCTTCATGACCTTTCATACTCCCAACCACAATGTTGTTGAATGTGTCTCCTGATAAGAGGAAAAAATGCTCCATGCTCAGATTTATTTTTTTAAGAACCACAACCCTGTATTTTCCTCCCTCTGATTGACCAGATGGAATATTTCAAAGGTGTTTCTTCTTTTGCTTCCAAGAGAGATAAATAAAGCAAATGTGGTTAAATTCACTTTGTCCTCTTGTTTTCATTAAATCATTTACAGGGCGTATTTATCAAGAGAAGCCTAGGGGATTTTGTAAATTTTTATTATTTATTCCAGTTCAACACAAATGAATAAGCAAATAAGTCTAGTAGCTCACCTTACAAAGTAGAAACTATTTTGGGTAAGCCAGACCCAAATTTTACAGTCCTGATTAAATTAGTCTCAAGAGTGAAGAGATCATTTTCTTCATCATTGAGTCAGAGATCTGGCACAACAGTTGGATTTCAAAGGCAATGCTCAGAAATTGTCAGCTTGCATAGAATTGTCCTGCACTTCAGACTTTACATCTTGCAAGTTTGGTCTTAAAAAATATTACTGTCCTAATTACTCTGCTGCTCTCATCTCGCACAATATTTTAATTTAGTTAAAGATGAAACAACCTTTTCAAATTTTTATTTTTATTGTAAAAGAACAAAACCACCTTTGTATTTCCTCTGCCTCATACTTTTAAGGTGATGTTTTTTCATAGAGATACTATTCATGTTACTGTTAGATTACATACTTGGCTTATAGCTATGAATTAAAAATTAAGTAAAAGTGAACTGCATTTTAAACATTAATTAGAAATTACATATCTACTGTATAGTGAATGGCAGGAAGGTCTACACATTGGTCTATTTTAATTAATTCCAGCTGACTTAAAATTACACTACTTGATTTTTTCTTATTTTACAAGTGGATGATAAATCTTCAAAAATTCTACCTGTCTCCTAAGATTGAAAATGAACCCACTATACATAAGAGAATGCAGAATCACTATTCATGATTTAAAGAGAATATATCATAGCTAGTCAGAATTTTTTCCATTGGTGATGAGACCATCTCTGAGGAAAAAAAAAAAAAAAAAAAAAAATTAAAAAAAAAAATTATCTTATTGTCCTTTTCTGTGTTCCTGCACTTAAGGAAAATTCAAATTTCAAAAATTTTAATATTTTAAGCCTTTTAAAATACAAACAGATTGAATTATTAATATACCTATCTACATTTAACCTACTTGCACATGAAAATAAACTACTTGCATGCATCCATCCTTGTTCCTAAGTGTCTGGAACACAGACTGCCAGGAATCCATCCTGCTCCTGCCTGTCCTACAGGGTTAAGTGTCCAGGATCCATCCATGTGTCCACAAAGAAAAACCCTTTGAACAGATTAACTAAGGCACAAGGATGTTTTCAGACTTTTCTAAGCAACAAGTTTTCACTACAGTCAGTGATAGTAGCTGGAAGTCAGGCTCCATCATTTTTAAACTAACTCTCTTGATTACAGAATTAGAAAACCAACATGATCACAATATTAGCCTAATAACTTTTGTTACAAGGTTGGGATCCATAATGGAGATTTTTTTTCTCCTCCAACTGGAAATAGTTACAAGTGTTTATAGAACTCTAAACAGAAAGCATTTTTTAAAGTTAGAGAAGGTTTAAGTCAATTTGTCTTTCCTAAGTTGTGGGGGATTTTTATTTTAACAGGAAGTTTTACAAGCCTTAGACAGAGTCAGTAAATGACATGGGTGTCAGAATATATTTGCACAGGCTGCAGCTGTACAGGACATGTTGACATTTGGAAAAATATTGTTTCTTTTAATCAGATTTTTATCAAAGGAGTAGATTCCTTCCTTCTATGAAGAGTGACTATAATTAGATGGTTTCCCCAACCAAATCCTCCTATTCTCCCAGCTTTTGATACAGCAGTAAGTTATTTACTCATAGAATAAGCTCTGCACCAAGCTAATGAGATGCACAATAAATGCATCATTAATTTATGCTAGATACTATTGTGTTCCTTTCATATCTATTGTTGTTATCCTCCCACAGCACTCAAGCTAATTCTAATTGACGGTTTCCATAAGCAAATTAAAAACCAATATACTCTAGACTATAGTGATGAAAAATATAGAGAGTAAAATAATATGTTCTAAGAGAATACCACACTTTTTTATCTTTATGGTGCAGAATGAAATACAAATTAGCTAAAGAATGCTGTGCAAGTCTTCTTATTGCTTTTATGATAATAAGAAGATTCTCTTTATTTGTTTTGATTGGATGGTACAAATTCATTGTCCTGTTACAAATTATTGATATGGTTGAAAGTCAGCACTGCCTGATTTAATACTTACAGGTGTTTCCTTCTGATAGTTTACATTTACAATTTAAATTACATTTGGGAAGCTTAAATGACTAATCCTCAACTTGTAGGCACACTCTTCTTTGGAAAACATAAATCCAGTGTCAAACACCTCTTTTTTTTTTTTTTTTTTTTTTTAAGTAGACTATTGGCAAAGAATTTTCACTTGTCCTGTGGAAAGAGAATTAGTTTGGTGGGTAACTGAGGCAGAGCCTGAGGGCCACGCTGGGGCTGTAACAGACTCTATATGGCAGTATAGATGTATAGTAGAGACATCTCTCCACAGAAAACTAAAGATTCAGCATGTATTGCCCAGCACTAGGGGAAGATTAAGAAAATCTTTCACATGAGCCACTCCACCATCCCCATCCTTCTGACTACAACAGCAGCTCAAACTCATTTTACATACAACTTTTCAGACACCTTCTTCAAACAACTGTCCTCCTTTTCTTCCATCTGCTCACATTCCCTTCTAAAGCCCATTTCAGGCAGCCTGGACTCTGGCACTGCTCAGGCCCTGACCTCCACACATGCATCTGTTATCCTTAGGAAGCTGCTTGCCCTCTCTACAGCTCAATCTCATCTCAAACTGTAACCATGACAGCAATATTTCTCTACAGGGCTTTCATGGCTAATGTTAGAAATCAACATGAAGTCCAAGCAAACATCACTATTTTCAACTGGTTCTCAGTTGACAAAAAGATAACTGTATTGATGTTTGGGTTATGACTTCCAAGTGAAAGAGTTGGTTTAGATTAGATACTTCGAAAAATTCTTTACTGTAAGGATGGTGAGGCCCTGGCACAGGTTTCCCAGAGAATCTGTGGCTTCCCCATCCCTGGAAGGGTTCAAGGCCAGGCTGGATGGGGCTGTGAGCAACCTGGCCCAGCAGAAGCTATCCCTGCCATGGTCTTTAAGATCTCATCCAACCCAAATCACACTCTGATTCTGCCATGTTTGTTTTATTTAATTGCCTCCTACAAACCATACCCTTACAATGCAATTTTAATGCTCTTCCTCATTTTCTCTCATGCCTTGTCAGTAGTAACCAGTCCTCTTACTTAGGTTTCCATTCCACATCTGTATTTGTGAAAGTTGCCCTTCCTCAGGCACACGTTAGTCAAAGATAAATCGAATAGTTTTATAACTACCATGATCTTTTCTCTAAGTACTCCATAAATAAGCAATATAAATATGGTTTTCACTATTTCATCTGATACTTTCATAAAATTTTGTTCATTTACTATCATTATTAACACTGCCTCTGACCAACAAAAAGTTTTACTGACACACGAATATATACGACTCCAGCAGGTTAACTACACAGCACCAGCAGGATGCCATTGAGAGGAAAAATACCATGTCTTAAAAAATAGATCATAAACTGATGAGGAGCCTGCAGCTCCCAAGCCACACTTGGAGCAGCCACAGGCCTTGATTCTTCTGTCAAAGTTTATCAAAGGAAAGGAGCTGCAAAGGGAAGGACACTCCGAAGGCTTGCAGAGGCAGCAGGTGGGCATTTCAGGTTACTGCTGTTAAAAGGAACTATTGCACATGTGCATTCACTTTTAGCACCCAATTAATATTTTAAAGAGATTCTTGAGCCCTTCTTATAATTTTAGTATTTTTCACTTTTATTGTTTTAATGGCCTCTGAGAACCTTGAAAATCCAATGCCTTTTCCAATTCCCTCATTTATCTGAGTTTCTTAGCAAGCTTCAAATTAACATATTTTTCTTTTTTGGAAAATCTGTATTGCTTCACATGTGGAAGATACAATATCTCACAGCAAACAGCACAGCATACCACAAAACTCAAAAACTTCATCCTGACTTCCTAGAGCAAGACAAGGAGTTGAAGAATCACATCAAAATATTAACAGTAGCAAATGAAAGAGCAGCCACACAGTAAATGGCAAGAGAATAAGTACTGGCTTCAGATAGCTTGAGTCCAGACATTCTAGCATTAAAATTTAGATTGCTAACTTAAAACATCAGAGCTCACAGTCAGTAGAGGCAACCTTGGCCTCAGACTACAGAATTAAGGTAGAGATACCAAATCCAGAGCTACAGTCCTGAAATACCTAACTCAGCACCTGCTTAACATGAAGGCCCCTAAAGCCACAGTATATGACATGTGGGATTTCCAAGCTACATTCTTTTACAAGTTACTCCTCTTTCCTAATTTGACAGAAGCTTTTTATGCCCTCAGAACTGCCCCACTTAAAAGGAATTGACACTTCTAAGGCAAACCAGCATGCAAGCAGTCCCACCTTTGCCAAGGGGGGCAAATCCAATAGTCATTCACTGCAGTTGAAGCACACCAGGTTGGATACTTGGTGAGAGGGTCTGCAGGTACCTTCTCTGGGAAATATGTCATGTGGCAAAGCTTCCCCAGCAGTCAATGAAAAAGCAATTCAAAGCAAAGAGGCTCTGAATTGGACAATGCTCTCTCTGCTGATACCTGCAGAAGCTGAGCTAGGTAATTTTCCTTGGTAAATTAAATGTGTACCATAAAGAGCTAATGTCAAATGATACAAAAGGGGTGTCCTTTGTTCTAAAAGGCAAAGAGAGGGTGAAAACAGCACTCAGTAGTCTTTCATTCAATTCAGGTCCTGTTCCCTGGGCTGTCACTAATGTGAGTACTGAATGTAAATTGCACAAATGCTGCTGCATGCAGAGAGTAGATGCCAGCAGTCCTCCTGCAGCCATGCTTAAGCTGTGCTAGTCATCCTGTCACTCGTGTTATCTCTTCTCCTGTGACTATTGCATCTTTTTCTAGATAGTGGGTCAGCTTCAAGGGCAAAGTTAAGATGCTGCTGGGATTGCTGTCCCAGCCAGATTACTTCATGTTTCACATCACTCTCCTGGTGCCAAAGAAAATACATATGAAGCAAAGCAAACAGCTCCATGACCATCACTCCTGTCCAGCTCTGCTTTAGGAATAAACAAGACAAATGTTCACTTCTTAGAAAAGCTAGTTAGAAACACCATTAGGAAATGGTTCTTTAGAGTGGAGGTGGTAGAAATGGAGATCCCCTCTTAGAGGTCTGAGTGGTATGGTGAGGGGTAAGAGCCTATGATTTCAGGCACAGGATTTATTTGCTATTTTTCACTTACTAGTTAAGGCAGTTTGCCATTCTCACTGTGAAATTTCAGCTGACTTTTAATCAATTTAACTCACCACACACAATGTGCAGGACTGTAGCTCAGTTACCCAGGGATCTGTTTGCAGCACATACCTTGCAGCTATTTACACTCTATCAGAGCTACCCACGGTGGAAGCACTCCCTGCAAGCAATCATGCTGTCAGCAGCACATGACCATAAGAGAGCTAATATGTGTGTAAGTGTGAGAAAGCAAGTTTGGCCAAAAAATGAAAGTGAGAAAGGGGACTGTTAAAGATTACTGAGTGCCTCAAAACAGGTATTGTCTTCTGAAGAGGGTGTGGATTTGTTCATCAGAGTTGGTCATATTCATTTCTGTTCATTTAATGCAATAGCAATACCGCCCTTTGTCTTGTCCAGCAGATGATAAAGTAATGAAGCATCAACAGAAAAACCCTCAAAAGGATTAAATTTGCAATCATAGAATCATTAAGGTTAAACAAGGCCTCTAAGGTCATCAAGTCCAACCATTAACCCAGCAGTGCCACCATGTTCACCACATGTCCCTAAGTGCCACCTCCACATGACCTTTGAACACTTCCAGAGACAGTGATTCTGCAAGTTCCCTGGACAGCTGGTCACACTGCCTAACCACTCTTGCAATGAAGAAATTCTCTTCCTAATATCCAATCTAAACCTCCCCTGGTGCAACCAGGAGCCATTTCCTCCCATTCTGCCAGTTTTCACCTGGGAGAAGACACCAAGATGGTTTATGCATAATACTGTTTCCCATGGAGCGTGAGGTCTAAGTAAATTATAATACTTGAAATTCCATGGACAATTAGAAAATTACATGGAATATGATCTTTAGCTGAAGGCAGGGAAACCATGTGATTTTTCTATCTCCTCTAGATGCTGAAACTCAGGAAAAACTGTCGTGGTGTCATATAAATAGACTAAGATTTTACATACCTCAAGGAAGTGGCAGATTTATAGCTTATCTTTCAGTGAAGTGAGGAAAGAATCCTTCACACCTTGATTTTCTTTAACTTTCTTACTTTAATGGAAAAAAAAAAAAAAACATCTGCCTGCTTACCTTTGTTTAATATACAGATGAGAACACATTTTCCACTCTTACCATGGTAAAGCTGCTTCATTATCTTTCAAAAGTCAAACTTACAAATAATTGTTCCACATTAGTCTACCTATTTAATAAATAAAAGAGAAGTTGAGATCATCTAACAATCTTTTTACTAATGCCTGCCTCACAGAATGACTTCAAAATGTCATAACTTTAAATGCAAACCAACAAAAATGATTTTTAATATATTTTCCATAGTAGACTTCGGTAGTGAAAATCTTTTAAAAATAAAACTGCTGCAGGCCTGCTATTACTTTGTTTTCCCGAAGATATTTCTGAGTAGTTAACAGTTTTCTAGATTCCCTTATCTATATCCTACTATTAAAAGCCATTATAAGCTATTAATTGTTTTTAAAATAGTTGTCTCAATTTTCCATAATTTTCTCTTTTGTCATGTATTATTCTTTTATGCAGAAAATACCCTAGCTGCTGTTTTTGGAAAATATCTGAATGCAGCATATTGCACAGAACTTTATTTTTACCCTTCATCTTGTAAAAAAGATATCAATGTTGCAGAAATATGTTAGGAATAACCCACCCTTCCAAAAAGTGAAGACTGGACTGACACTTTCATACAAAATTAAGACAGCAGAATTCAAACAGAAATGTATGGGGAAAGAAGCCAGAAGCTGATGGCATTACCCAGTAGTAGAAACTGAATTTCAGCCCATGACCCTCACTCTCCACTGCTCCCTTTCTTTGCTCATATCTTTCATATGATAGTTATCCGATTCTAAATGGATTACTTCAAGAATTCTGCTTACAGTGACAGTTTGGTTTTTGTGATAAATGCACAAGTTAGTTTCTATCTTTCTTTTCCTTTCCTGAATGGAATTGGAAAATCATTTTCCTAACCTCATTAACACTCTGCTAGTCCTACAAGAGGGTTCAGATGCCCCTTGGAATATATATTCCATATTAAATATCCCATATTAAAGCATCCTGTAAGAAGTACAGTAGGAAAGGATAAGCATCAGCAGGGAGGATATACCCACACATCTGAGCACTATCTCCTAGGTGTCCTGTGTTTCCCTTGGCCTCTGGAGTCATATTCCATTAACCAACATCCTTACTTTCCCCACCTTACTTGATATCACAATTGTGAGAGTTATGATATCTGTAGGAATTAGTTTCTATAGTGAACATACAATGAAACAAGACTTCTCATGTCACAAAGTTTGACTTTTGTTTAAAAATGAACCAAACCTTCATCAATGGTGGAGCTAATGAAGCCTAGTCCAATAAAACTCAGTGCCCTCACAGCCTTCTCAGAACACCACAATAAATTCTGACTCTTACATGCATCACTAATAACACCACAGCTCTACCACAAAGGCTGTATAACATGCCAGTCTTATCAGGCTATCCTTCACTGAAGTTGTTTTGGGCTTTTTGTTTTCCTCACTGCATTCCATTTACCAGTTCTTTCTGATCTGATTTGAAGTGGCTAGTTAAGTTCAAAAGTTATTGGACAAAGTGATGAACAGAGGCAGAGAGGTCTTAAATCATCCTTTGCTCAAGAAACTAAATAACACTTTTCTAGATATGAAGAAAATAATTTGAAATATGACTACATGTACACTCCCTTAAAAGAGCAACAACTCAGGTCTTTAGAAGCTGTTATATGTTTGAATTCTATATTTAGGCAAGCAAAGGCTTATTAAAGAGATTTTGAAAAGCACAATATGAAATATAAAACAAGAACTCTGTAAAATCTGACCATTTTGCCTCACAAACAGCTTTACCATGGTCAGAGAAGGGTTCCAAAGCAGCTACTGCTTACAGGGGATAGGTAGTAAAAAAGCTTCACATAAATCTGAGGCATTTTTGATCAGAAAAGAGCTCCTCTTTCTACTGCAGGGACTATTCTGCTATCCATGATACTCTTTCAACACAAAGGAGTACAAAAGCCAGACTGCAAAGGCTTTAAAACTCTCAACACTTGCTTTTCTTCTTTAGAAGTACCCTGTTTACAGAGATCTAATTACTCCAGTCATCTTGTTTGCAGACATTAGGTCAACAAATAGCAGGATGGATGCAGTTTCTTGTGACTTGGGTAACCAATATGAATAACTCATTCTGAAAATTATACTCTGAGGAGCACTTCCACAATTCCACAAGCCTAATGTGGTTGTAAGATTATTTGATGAACTACACAAAACACACATAGTCATATAAAAAAAAAATCATTAGCAGGTCATGGATCATTCAGGGGTAGAAAAAGTTATTAAATCCCAAAGTGTTTATATACAATGAATACCTATGACCCACTCTACTCAGTACACGTGTATTGCAAAAGCCAAGTATATATTGCTTCTTTTCTGGCACTTCATAGTTATTTACATAAACTATTTTAACTAGACTGGAGTAAGAAATTACAGATTAGAGTAAAAAAATATGCTGGGTTAATAAGCTGCTTCTGAGAAATCCAGCAATTACAGTGATTCATAAACCAAAACCTGAAATATCCCACAGACTTACTTTCAATATTTTCTTGAGCAACCTATGGAATACAAAACCTGTGTGTTTTATATTCATATTAGAAAAAAGCCTTTGGTGTTTCAGAATAGCAGTTTGCATGAGCTCATTAAATTATTATAGGGTTGTTTGGAATCCTGTTCCATTAGAGCTACTCCATGTGCAAATGCCAATTGATTTCAGTGGAACTCCAATTGCACTATCTGCTGTGAAGCCTTATTTATTTCTCATTTAAAATCCCCACTACTGTGTTTGCTCATTTCATTTTATTATTGATTCAAATCATGGTGATATTAGAGCTAACATATCCAGACTAAATCTATGAAATGAGAGAGACTAAAAATCAGAATGTTAATGATAAAAAGGTGGTCATTGACAAAGAGAAGACTTAACTTTTTTTTTTTTTTAAGACTGCTAGGTATAAAGAAATCTAATCAATAAATGACACTTAATCTTTCTTAGCTGTAATATACCATATATAATCTTATTTGTCTCCACTGTTTCTACAGAAACCTCCTTGCAATGTAAGATTAATTCTATTTAATAATTAAAATTACTTAGAAGCAAAATTGACTACTTACAGGTACAAGCACTGATTATGTTAATTTAAATTATAAATGCTTTTTCTTCAGTGCAATCATGTATTTTTAAGTCTTTTAGACATCATGCTTCAAGCACATTTGCTATATGAATGGATAACTTTTATATAGTACTAAGTTTCCAATTTAATGTAAGCCTTCCTTCTTTTCTTTTTTTATAACAAAGCATTTATCTTTTATTCATTACCTAATCCTCCTTAAACACAATAGTTATAAAAACTATTATTAATTATCTGTTTTATCCTTTTGATTGTTTAACAATTTCACAGAACAATTTATTGTTTTTTTTCCAGCACAGATTTCCATATTTTGCTTGGTTCCTGTGTTGCTTAAACACAAATTAGGAAACCCTGATGTAAATACATGCAGACCTGATTATGTAAAAATACTTAAAGCACCTGTGAGATGGGTGTGGCAGAAAAGCACCTACTTGGAGTGTTTAAATCTAGGCAAGGGCTTTAAAAAGCTTGATTTTCTATTCAAGGCATTATAGCCAGCCCAATGACTGCATGCTCAGGTGGCACCTTGCTAATAATGGAGCAGATTCCATATATTTGAAAACAGCTCACTGAAGAATCAGCTCTTGATATGTCATTTACAGGCTGCTCACAATCCAATCTTCTTTTAACCCTTCCTAAGAGCATCACTAGTTCCTGTTGAGCATATGCAGAATAACCTTAATTTGCTGTGTGCAGGATGCTCAAACTGTTCAAATGGATGCCTGAGGGGCTGTGGAGCCTCAGTAATGACAGGAGAAATTGGATTTAACTCATCTCACTGTAGTCATATATATCTAAACCAGTTGATTATTTGTGCTTTGTAGTTACTTA
The DNA here is from genome assembly GCF_903797595.1 of Erithacus rubecula. Classification (NCBI taxonomy): domain Eukaryota; kingdom Metazoa; phylum Chordata; class Aves; order Passeriformes; family Muscicapidae; genus Erithacus; species Erithacus rubecula. The sequence goes on from NC_136687.1 coordinate 62,120,864, forward strand.
AAAATTGAAAAAATGGGTTATATTTGGGAACATTCCAGAGCAAATACACTCTGACTTATCTTAGAGATCCAGTGTATTAAATATAACTAAATGCTGATTCACAAGACACAAACAAAGCAACCAAAAATAAAATAGACACAACCAGCAACCAAAAAACCACCCCAAAACCCCCAAACTCTTTTGGCCAAGTCTTACTGAAGAGAAAAAGAGGCAAATATCAAAAAGATCCAAGTAAATAAATCCAAGAACTCTACTAGACTACAGAGATGTTTGATGCTAACACAAAAGTTGTCCTTCCAGGGAGATGTTCATTAGTCCAAAACTTTGAGAGTTTTTCAATGTTCCAAAATCTCTGGTGTTAAGGGGAAAAGCATAATCTATAGTGCAGATAAAGCAGAGAAATATCATTAGTCTAACTGTTGTAACCCCATCTAGTTCACCATCCAGTAGCCTATCAACAGCCTCTTCATAAAAGACTCCAAATAGAATCTTTTAACTCTCCAGTGAAAAGCAGAACTGTGCTGTGTACAAAGCAGTTTTGCTGGAATGATCTGGGTGTGCAAACACACCAAGTGTTTCCTAATTGTTTGCCAGGATTGTAATTTGTCTGACAGTCACACTTAAAGGAATGATCCCAGTTTGTGCACTCCATTTGCAGACAGAAACAGTTCACAAAGGTCACAGCCAAAAAGGAAATGTCAAACAAATTACCATCCAGGTTGCAAACTCTGCCTCTAAAGGACACTCAGTGTGACTTGCAGCTTCAGGATTTTGGGTTTTTCACTGTTCATACTCCTGAGAAAATAACTGTGGAGCTCATTTGTTCCAGAGCCTGCAGAGCCAGAACTCCAGCATAAGGAACTCACAGAAGGCACCACCAAACACGTTGCTCTTTTGTTCACAGAACAGAACCTTCCAGAGGTCAAAGGAAAAGAGCTCACAGGCTGATGCCAAGTCATACCTCACTGCAGAGATGGCTGAGTGAAAGTGGCAGAATCAAAGCTCTGTCTCAAACTGGGATCATCCAGTACATCCTCCACAGCAAATTTCTCAGGAACAATACAGCAAGAGAAATCACAGCATCTGCAAACAGCTTAGGAGATGGAAAGGAAGTCTATGGCTGTGTGTTTACTATGAGAATGCTTAGGTGAAGCTTTAGTTACTAGTTCACATATGTTTTGGGGTTTTTTTAAACATCCCAACCCAATTTTTTTAGCACATTCTCATGAAATTAAAGTTATTACCGATAAGGATATATTTTGCTAAAAGAGAATATTATGCATCTTCCCTCATATACCAAAAATTCATATAAAACCTGACCAAAATGTACATTTTTGTAGGAATTAAGGTGAAACTATACCAGTCATCCTACTTTTAAATTCTCTTTAACCTATAGAAATGAACCTTAGATTAAGGACTCAGATTAGATTAGGCAATCATTACATAACTTATGTTCATGTGGATACAGGGACTTGATAACCTGCCTCAATTTTGCATAAGTGATTTAGCCACCAGCATCACCTGCACTAGGAGATGAGCAGATAAATACATAAACAGAGTGCAAGCTCCTAAATACTCCTGCATAGGACCTTCTGTTCAAGTTAACAATGACAAAAATTTACTTTGAAATAAGGAGGCGCTTCTACACAAAATTCTAGGTTGGAGGCTTCTGAAAAGAGTGGACTCTAGACAGGTCATTAGCAATTAAATATTATCACCACTTCTGACTTGAAGAGCATACCCACAGGTAGAAACTGCAGGGCTCAGTAGCTGCAGAGCAGGAGCCTAGTGGCTGCCAGCAGTGTCTATTTCATGTTCCCAGGTGCATTTATGGTTGGTATTTATGACTAAAAATTAAATAAAATAAAACCATAGTTTTCTTTTCTGGTATTTAGAAATGTTATAGAAAAACCCACAGTAGAAAATATTTCTTACCTGAATCTGGCCTAATTCTGTCTGTTCACCAGACAGCCCAAAAAAAGCTATTTGTGCTTTTAAATCTGATGTTACCAGGTAGTGCTCACTTAATTAGGTTGCACACAGCTTCACTGAGTGACATAAAAAATTTGGTCATACACAGATTGTTCTGATATTCCCCTATTGTACTTGAAGTGGATATTTTGATAAAGATCTTTACTTTATTGCACGATTTCTAGGTGCATCACTACCTCCTTTAAGTGCTGTGGTTAACATTATCTGGTGGGTTCTCTCTCAAATCACCTCAATCTAATATCTGTCTGTGTAGGCAGATTGTTGATATTCCACCACACTATCCAAATCTGTCAAACCTATGAGCAGTTCTTTAGACTGATCAAACTCTGGGAGGGAAATAATTTTTTTACATTAGAGATGGAGAGCAAGGGCAGAGGCAAACAGAGATGACCAACCAAGGATGATCAAGATAAACAGAGAGGACCAACCAACAAAGGATATCTGTGCCTTGACTGAAAACTGACCCTGGATTTTTTACATTCAAGCCAAGTACCTCAGCCTTGAGACCATCCTCCCAAGTGCAAAGACAGCTGCATCTTAATTAAAAACTATTAAACGTGCATGACTTCCATAGGCACTCATCACTGAAACCAGTAAGATATTGTGCATCACTAATCTTCCAAGTAAAAGGATTTAAATATTACCTCATCCCATCCACAGACACCTTTTCCACTATCATTTTAGTGACCTTTAACAAGTGAAGGACAGATGGGACAAAGAATGTGTTAACATGAAAAATGCTTTTTTGAGGTTCTAGAAAAACATTGAGTGAGGATCTGCTTTCATACATTCCATATTGATGTTCTGTTAAAAAGGTTTCTTGCCTTTCTTTTATACTTTGGCACTTGCAGCAGTTAATAAGTTAGCACTTTTCAATTGCAATAAAGTTATGCCAGTGGTCTGAAATTATTTATTTCCTGTGTAAGTTAAATAGTCACATTTAAATGCAGCTCTTTCCAAAAAATAGCTATTTTCAGTTCAATTCTATTCCAGCAAAACCAAGCAGAAGCCTCTTAAATCTGAATAAGAATCTGAAGCAGCATGACCTATTAAAATACAAAAATTACCAAAATAAATCTTATAAAGTAAATATTAAGATAAATCTCAAAAATTCAGATCATGTCTATATTTCACTGATATAAAATGAACCCTACAGACTCAGAACACCACTGATTAAAAAGTATTTATGATAGATGCTCTCAAAGTTGAAAAGATGTTGAAAATGCCTCCTAAAACTTCAGTCTTGAATTTGTAGATTATGTGAAAGATATTCAAACATGACAATGATCAAGTAACAAACTAAAACTATAAATCAAACAATAAGGAGGCAAAACAAAGATATTTCACCATGAAACAAAAATGTTTCATAACATGTCTTGATACTTTCTTTGTAGTTCCTTGACTACTTCCAGTTCCCAGGGTATGAATTTAGAAGTGTCAATCAAGAGATTGATTCAGCCACAGTTTGAACATTTGGGAGGTAATTCAGCTTCTCAGAAATATTATGTGTATTATTTAACCCTGATGTTTTTCTTTAGGAATTAGAGAAGTCTAAGAGTAATTACTGTATGCATTATTTAAATACTGCCCATGTTGTGCAAAAATATTTGCTACCTTAAAAAACGAACTCTAAAAAATGTCAAATTAGAGAAGGAATCCTACTTCAGTGTTATATGGAGAAAGTGGATTTTGCCCTTGCATTCTGGTTTTAATCTGTAAGAAAATACAACATAACGGAAAAGAAAAAAGCCATGGTGTAACCAAAAGCAACCTTACTTAGAATAATTGACTTGAATTTCCACCCAGTCTTATGAACAGGTATCCTCAACAAAAGTTATGACTATTTAATTTTGAAATACTTATTGGGATTTTTAAAGGTGGATTATTAAAAACCACTTCAGCTCCTTGCATTCCTTCTGTAATGCACACTCTGAGTTAGTCCATCAATATCACACATTGTTTGGAGAATGGATGCAGGGCTAGGACTGTTGGCTCTGCATATGGAAAGGGCTTTGATTTAATTAATAATATCTCCATAGAGCAGTTAAAGACTATAACCATTCTGTTCTAATAAATTGGATTTAAGTTTTTTTCTCTGAACAGAGTAGTCAGTGATGTTCAAGTTTATTTCTTAGAAGTGCCAGAACACAAAATAGAGATAGGTTGCAGAATGTCAGTAAGTTTGAAGCACTTGAATAAATTATCACTTCATTTTATTGGAAATTAACCAGGAACACTGGTCTGCAAACCAATCCATGAAATTCTAGTGCTTCCTACTTCTGTGATTTTTTTTACCTGCCAGGCTGAAAATTCAGTTTCAACAATACTAAAAATAACCAGGCCTGTAGTTCCATCTTGAATGCACAAGACATTCCTTGTTGATTTTGCCTTGGCAGTTAACTCACCTAAAAGGCTGAGTTAAGGTAATTACTCACACCAAGCAATATTCAAAGGAGACCAAGATACTCTGAATATGTGTTGATACTGGCAAATAAATTTCATTCAGCTTCATGGCTTTCCATACATCTTAATTTGTTTTTCATTTTGAACACTCCACTGAGCATCTTTAAAATAATAGCTAAATATATTTGTTAAAAAAAAAAAATAAAAAATCATTCTGGCTAATGCATGAAGCACAAAGCTGAGCTTGGACCATGAAATAGAGAGAAGATAATGCTCACTTAAATTCTCCCTAAATGCAGTTAAACACCAGCACTGGCAGAAGTGCTTTCCAATATTCCATTAAGGTACAGAACACAGCATTAAACAGGCACATGATGGAATTTATCCTCTGCTTTTTATAGTACCTTCTAACTTGGTGTGTCAGAGGCAGGAACAACACATGAGAGAAGCACAGGTAACAGTGGTTGTTCTCATTTTAATCCAGAAATCTCATTTTAACGTCCAACAACCAAGAGTTTTTTGTTTCATACAAACAAGAAGTTGTTTGCAGAAAGATAGTGGAGCACACTGTTTCTGAGGTAGAAATACACTTAGTGCCAAAAGGGAAGACTGATGATGCTAAACAGAACAGGGGACCTGAGAAAAGAGCAAGAACTATTCATAAATGCTTTAGCAACACCTTATGGGAGGCTCTAAATATTCATTCCATCTCCTATTTTCCTAGGCTGTGTGAGCAAGTAAATAAACAGCAGGACCACATCAAAACCAAGACTATTCAAACAGAGATGAGAAAGATCAAAGTAATGATGAATGTGTTTTATCATTGTTTCCTGCTGGTAAATATTGTTAAGTGGAGACATAATAGGAATCCATGAAAGCAGAGCAAGAGTTATGTATTTTGTCCTAGAAGACAATACATAAATAATTAGGGCAACAACACACCAGGTAAAATTTAAAGACAAAAAAATGCTATTATTACACACAGAAATTGAATCCAACAATAAGCAATTCTAGAGCATTTCAGAACACTTGAGGTTGGATTGTCTGTGTGTGGCTTGTTTAGCTTTGCTGTGTTTGTTTTGGTTTTTTTTTTTTTTTTTGCTTGCTTGTTGAAAGAAAAGCTGTCACCACCAAATAAACAAGGATGATTAAATGCCTTTTGTTAAAGATAACTCTTCCTTTAGCATAAAAACGTTCTTTGAATTGAATAGTCCTATGAATAATCCCAAAAATATTGCCGATTTGTGTACCAATACTTGATTCAAGGTAGCTGCAATGAAATAAAAAGAGCTGCCTAAAAATTATACCTTTATGGCAAAATAAAGCAAGTTCAGTCTCCAGGAAGAAAAAACTAAGCAACCTTTATACTGCATTTAGCTGCCATGAGAATTATTACAGGGAAGAATAAAGAATATTTGGTCTAATCTTCCATTACCTCCTTTCTCTGAGGAAGGCATAATTAAAAATTTTGATTCTATTGAATCGTATGAAAACAAAAAACGTTAAATATCCAAAGCATATCATAGGAAATGCTCCTGATGTGCTATATACATAAATTCAATAATAGGACATTAATTACTGAAAGAATTGTAAGTATCTCTAACTGTCAAAGATGGTTCACTTTGCTGTTTGCACAAAACTTCCCACTTTCTGAAAATTTTCTGTGGAGCATTTCTTCTGACAAGAAAGAAATATAAGAGCATCAGAAATATTTACCTTATTACAGAAATATTCTGTGGTTCAGGAAGGAAGAAAGAACTAAGATCATTACTACGATTTTAGGGAATATAAATTGTCAAAAGTAATTAAAGGGTCTATCATCATTAACAACCACAAGATATCTTTCTTTCCTCACATCTTTGAAGTTCAGGGGTTTTCAACTTTGAAAAATTTGCAGTCCACTAAATTTTCCAGAGAAGATACAGCTTACTTCAAAAAACATCTCATATATATGTATAAAATGTTGTGGAACATGAATTCACTTCTCTTCTGCCTTTACTATTTTGAAATTTTCTTAGAAACAATCACAGATCCTCAGCCCATGAATGACTGATCACAGATCAAAACCTTCCAATGTCCCAATTATAAGCTCCTTGGGGAAGAAACTATGGTAACCAGTCTACAGGTACTGTTTGGAAAGATTTTATATCAGTTCATTCCTTTATTACCTTCCTGACTCTTGGCTGCAGAGGCTTTAAAGTCTTGCCATTCTATTTAATGCACATATTTCACACAAAATCCAGTTAGAAATAATTAGCTTCCAGAAGATACAAATAATTATTATTTTTTATTAATGAATGTGTTGAACAAACTGGACATTCAGCAACTTTCCACATTTCCATCATCATTTTCGAGTGATCTTTAATCTTCCATAGCTTCAACCATTATAATATTTGTATGGTCCTACTGCTACACTATTAAAACGTCACCCAATCCAAATTTTCTTCAGAATAATCACCATATTAACTGCTCTTCTGGACAAGATTTGTTTTAAGCAACTCCTATGTGTATTCTTTTCCAGCATTAAAATTCAATGTCACTGTAGGTCATAGACACCAAACCAGGTAATCACTCAATAACTGGCAATAGAGGGAATTATGTGAGATCAACATACCTGCCCAGAAAGCAAAGTGTGTTTCCTGAGGGCTGAAAGATTTTGGCTGCTTTCTTTATAGATCTGCTCAAATTCTTAAGGTAGCACAAGGAGTACATTGAATAGATCACAAAAACTTCCAAGTAGCCTTAGAACAAGAAATGAGGTAAATTCATGCCAATGAAGCCTATACATGATGCAAAGTTCAAAATCACAAATTTAATGCACTACATTAATTTACACCAGTACCATTTTGTTTACAGTCCAGATACTCCTTAGACTGGCAGCCACACTGCTTGATTTCAAACAGAGATTTAAGAGCTTTGGAGATTGGGGTTGTTTGGTTGTTGCATTTGTTTATTTGGGTTTTTTTTGGTTTGTCTGTTTTTGGTGGGGAAGGCTGTGCTGTGTCATTTTGTTTGGTTCAGTGGGTTTGTTTTGGGATTTTTTTTCCTTGCAATTTTACAGCAATTAGGTGAGTCATTCTACCCCTAAAGAAACAATGTAACTTAAAGTCGGTAAATCATTGCTTCTGGGAAGAAAAGAACAGTCTGAAGCTCAGAAAAGGCAAATGCAGGGTCATGGTAAAGAATACTGGTACATGACAAAAGCCACCATGTCTACATCCCACCTTCATGAGTCTCAATATTGTTTTGCTGTTAGCAAATAGTACACTTTGAAATCCTATGGCCTCTCTCTGTAGTAGAGAGTTTACCCCCCCCAAAAAAAACACCCTATCAACTTGCTGTCTTAGAACAAGCAGTGCTCTGTGTCATCCAGCCAAAGTGACCCACACTCTTTCATTAGAAAAAGGCCAAGCCCTGTGAATGAGTTAGTTTTGTCCTTTGGAAAAGAAGAATGGTGATATCAAAACAGGTGAACCTTCTCTCTGCTGACCCACAACGGATGATTCAGATCCAATATAAGAATAAAAGAAGCATATGGTGAAAAAATTTCCCTGGAGTACAGTGATTTGCAGCTCAGAGGTTTATAAAACTGATGTGATGAAAATTCAAATCAGCAAGAACTGAGCTTTGAATTCAGAAAGTACTGTATTAATACTAAAATTGATGGAAAAGCAGATCAAAATTGACACTCAAAATTAGTGAGAGCTCTTTGGCCTTAAATCTGCACTGAACAGGGATAAGAAAGAAACAACAAGGAAAATCTTGAGATTGCTGGGAAGATAAATTCCTTGGGTTTTGTGAAGTAGTTCAACACCACATCTAATGCACATAACAAAGAGGCACACAAGGAAATCAGTAATTTTATACTCTGCAGGGTTTGGATGTCAAGGTAAAGAAAACTTGGGGATATGTAACTTATGATTCAGTACAAGCAAATTTTGAACAATTATCCCCATGGTGATCACTGTCACTCCATACACACACACAGAGTGTAAAGGGCAGGGGCCCTGTGGAGGGGAAAAACTATGTCAAGTGCCAATTAAAACCTTTGCAGCTATAGATTCATTGAGGAGCTGAATAAAATTACCATAGCTTTCCCACATTTTGACATATGAAAACATGATTTTTAAATTTTTCTTAATATGTATCTCTAGGGTGCAAAATGCATACATCTATATTTACACAAAGTCTACTGATTGGCAGAATTACTTTTCCATGTTCTTTGATACACATGAAATGCTTCCCCTTTGGTTATGTTGTTTTTTAAAGATGAACATGGAATATACATGCACTTGAAATTTTGTTACATGATTTTAACTGGTCACAATAATTCATATTGATTTGTATATTTAAAATTATTTTTCCCTGTGTACTGAAGTTGACTTTGTTAATGAGTCAGACGATGTCTGCTTCTCAAAAGAAAAAAAAGGACTATTGAGAATATATTCTCTTCTCTTATGGGTTATTTGGATATTTAACTTAATTCTTTGCTAACACTCTCAGAAGCACACTGAAACCTGCAGACTACTTAAATGCAATAAGGCTTTAAGCACTGACCCAGCCTGTCCCAACCATGGGATTTACTGCATGCAAGATCAGTATATAGACACTTGCCTTGGGGCCTCAAATCAATACCAGAGCAAACCATACAAGTCACAGAATCTCTACAGATTACCTGCACAAAACCCCAAGTGATGTGGAAAGATCTACCCTGGATTTTGGTACTGAGATGAATTTCACTCCAGGAGGAAACATTGCTTTGAGCAGTGACAAGACAAAAGATAGCCATCAAAAACATTTCATATAAAGGATATTAAATCCTTATTTTATTTACAGTCCTTTTGATATTCCTATATTTGAACTCACTTGAACATGCACACTTCACCTTAAATCACTGCAGAGTTTTTTCACAGGTTTTACTTGACAAATTTACCTCCTCTGAAGTCTTGCTTCACCCCTCAGGAATACACCAAAAGCTCATAAAAGCATATTGCAAACTTTTAAAATTATTATTTAGATTCTTTGTAAGGAAAGTCTGGGTTATAGGAAACCTGATGTTTAGGAAGCCTTTGGGTGCATTCTGATTCTAGACCTGTTCTTGTAAAACCTGCATTTCATTTCCAGGGAATGCAATAAGCCAGAAACATCAGGGTATACAAGGAAGAAGCATCTTGCCAACCAGCATCAACACAAAAAGAAAAATGAAAAATAGCCTTTGATACAAAAAGGAGATGAGAAGAAGGGACTGGGTCTCACTTTCATACTCATACAGCTTCTACTTCCAACATCCATAAATATTTGCTTTTACTTCCATACTATGGTCAGAAAAAAAACTCAGGTTGCTACCAAAACATGACTCAGAAGCACATCTGAGGGTATACATTTCAAATCTGTGTATAAAGGTACAACTGATTCAGCTGACCTTTCCATGTTACTGGATATTCATATATATATAATACAGATATTCCAATGGTTAATGCAGGAAACTACTGCATGTCACAGCATACTTCCACCTACTTCAGCCTTCCACTGTACATTTGTTTCAAAGTACCAAAATGTCAATTAAAAAAAGCATTCAAAGCTTGAACTATAATGAAACCTATGAGATTTTTCATTTGCTTTCATCTGAAGAGCAAGACTAAACTGAAACTCTTCAGTAAGCTGCTTGTAATGGGCCAAGAAAAACCCTAGAAAATAAGTACATCTGTACTCCTGGCAGAGATCTACACCAAAGAATGCAGAACAACTTACAGCTTTAAAGGAGCTAGCCCAGGCTTCCATGTCTCAGTAGCACAAAGCTCCCACAGATACATTAATCCTTCTGGAATGCAATTTACCTTGTCCTGGTGTACACCCAATGTAACCACCAAATGAAACAGTGGTGAACCCTGCTAAGGAAAATTGTGCTCAGTGTGCCTGGGTTTCATACTTCCCCTTCTGCCCATGAATTGCCACAAATGTGTTCAACCAAGACATCACCTTTCCATTATGTGTCCTTTTTGATGTCAAAGCTAACACTGACTACTATATGCAGAAAGCAGGATAGTTAATGAGAAATAAATTCAAGTTCCCTACTAACAATAAAATGCTTCTTTGACTTGGAAATCAGTGTTTAAAAGAACACACATTCCAAAGGCAGTGACACTGAAACATTACTGATCCACCAACATACTTCTATCTATGGCTGTGGGCATGTTCTGGTCTGCTTGTGGGGAAGCATTTTCTGAGCAAATGAATTGCTGCTGCTTCATCTGTCAAACTTATAAAGCACACAAAACAGCTAAAAACCATCCAATAATAGCATATTATCTCATAAACCTGACCTTTATTAGAAATTACTCAGGAAAGCATTACAGTGGGTGTAGAGCAATTTAAATTGTGAGTTTTTGGACAGAATAATAGAGTTTTTTCACCTTTAGAACATGTAGGCAACAAAATAGCTTTCAGTCCTAAAATGTGTATTAGATGATTTAATGCATATAAATTTTACAATAACAAACAAAAGCTCAAGCACTTGGGGAACAAGTTTTATAGTTTGTGTAGATGGAGAGGTATTACATGCAAAGCAAGAAAGAAGAGGTTGCCAGCTTTAACCTACCTCCAAATTCTCAGAGTTTTACAGCTGGTCTGAATCCAAGTCAGGCATCAGCTTTAATGTAATAAGCTTTAATATGTTGCCGTAATTAATAAGCTTTAATGTGTTGCCTTAAAGCAGCAGGCAAACCAATAACTGACAAAAAGACAATGGTCAGATCAACCTTTCACAAGAGAACTAGCTGATGGAATACCCAGTTCTCAAGTGAGATTTCTGTTTTCTTTCCTGCATTGAAGAAGTAGAGAAAATGCAGGGTCAAACATGAAGTCCAGCACCAGCTGCTGCACTCACTTTGGACAGAGTAAATTTTTTCATAACTTTTTCACCAGATCACACAATTATAATGTAAGGGTCTGATCCTGCTTTCAGATAACTCAGCAGCAATGCAATTTTTCTCCCATATGGACCAATCCAATTCTTAAGCATTATTTCTCTCCATTTGTGCACCTCTAGAGCAGTGTTCACCAAGAAAGAGTTCCCATGTGGTTCTTCATTAATATTTCAGTGACCCACATATGATTTTCCCCATAGTCTGAGCTTCATCATTTCAAAATCCTGCAGTGATACTTTCCTACCTGCATCTGTCCTGATTACACACACAATTGGGAGACACAAATTTAATCTTTGCCATTACATGTGATGCCAAGTACAGCAGCAGAGCATTGATTCTGCCAGACCATTAACATATTTAGTGCTGGTTGGTAGCCAGTGCTTCATAGGAAGATGCAAAACACTGCTCATTGAAGCAATTGCATCAGCCCTCAGAATGGAAGGTGAACAACTTCAGAAGGGAAGCACTTGAAAATGTGTCTGAGAGGCAAGAAAACCCTCCTTTTCCCAGAAGTGAAAGTACAGATTGAAAAACACACCAGATTATTCCTCCCTCTGTATAAGGTATGATCAGTTAGGCTTTAGTAACTACAACTGGAAGCATAAGGAATTAATATTTTTGATAAAGAGCAACAGTAAAAAATGCTCCAAGATTAAGGAAAACCAGACTGCTGTCTAATACTTTTTGCAGCTCCTGTGAACCTGCCCAAGCCCACTGTCCAAGGTATCCTCATGGAGCTATAGCTGGGGCACCCCATCTTCCCTCAAACCCAAAATTATTTTATAGAGCACAAGGTTAAAACCACTCCAAATCTCATGCTCTATAAGCCATACTATCTTAACTAATGTTCAAGAACAGGTGGCACCAAACACCAGATCTTATTAACTGTTATATTGTTGTTTGTAGAAAAGTTTTGTTAAGAGTATTCAAAGGTTCTCTCGAATTTAGTGAATTAAAATTGTTTTCACCCTTTGAGATTAGGACAAACAGATTCATGTTACTAAAGACACCTGTCTCTGAGCAATTTCCTAGATAGCAAAACAGCAACAACAACAATCTCTAAATCCATTGTTAATAAGGTTCTTTTCTCTAATAACATGTGGCACACACTAAAAGCATTACTATATTGCTACAAAGGCAGTCACTTGGATGACATACATAGTTCTTGCTGCTTATCAACCTTTGATATACCTATCTAAAAGGGCTGTCAGTAAACATTTACACCACACCTTTTTATACAATGTTCAGTTGTTATGATAAATACAAGTTGTACCTTAAAGTAGCCAGAACTTCAGTACAGGAACTTTTCAGTACTGAATTAAATTTCTGCTGCTATCTCCTAATAAAAGCAAACTGTAAGAGCCTAAAACAGGGGCAGACCATAAAAAAAAAAAAACCTCAAACATTCCTTAGGCAAATGTATAAGTATGTAAAGGGGATCAAAGCTGAATATATAAATCCAGGATGTGAAAGAGAGCAAAATACTCTCAAAGCGTCTAAAATCACTAACAATCTATCTGCCTAATGTTAGACTACCAACTAAAAGATAAGGAAAGCATACAAGGAGGAAAATAATCTTTGCATACCATAGAGAAGAAAAATTAAAGTCAAAAATCCCCTGAAGAAAACCCTTTATGTGCAATGTTCATAGTATGCCCAAGCTTATTTATGCATCCATCAATCAATGTGTGTATAAGGAAGTATGAACCAAGCACAAAGATAAAATATCATACAATCATAAAATATGCTGAGTTGGAGGGGCCCCATCAGGATCATGGAATCATGAGTCTTTGGGTGAACTTTCACCTCTGGAGCATTTTGGTCCCATCTGAACACTCCATGCTGCACACTTGATGTTAAGCATGTTACATTATTTGACAGTCTTAAAATAATCAGCATTTAATTAAAAATTAAAGAATACAGTTACAGAATAAAGCTATAGGCTGCCTGGAGTATTAAACTGTTCCTGTTTTGTCTACTGGATTACTGTTGGATTAATAGACCTCCCAGGAAGAGCACTGTTAAAACAGTTTTCATGAAATGGAAGATGTTTCAGAGACACTTGTTAGTGAAACATATATTAAGAGGCATCTGTTACCAGTAGGTTCTGGATTGTTGCACCAAAGAGAGAAAGGATGAAGAGATAAAGAATTTCTGCTCATTCCTCAGCTGTACAGTTAAAAAAATGGGGAAAGAACTGAGCAGACAATTTAAAAGAGGAAAGAGGCATACCAGGAAGATACACATAAATGTTTGTATTTTTAAATGACTGAATTATACAAACCGTGGCTGGCAACAAGTTATTATACAGGTTGGAACTTGAGTGCAGTCCAAGTTGAGCTAGTAGATGAGGAATAGAAGGCCATGATGCAGAAAGACCTGACACCAGCAGAACTAGAGACAAAACAAAGCTCTTAGATGAGGTCCTTATCATAAAGGACCTATAGTATATATTTTTAAGCTTTTCTTTCTTACTTGACAGTGAGCTACTCAAATCCAAGAGTAATGGCAAGCAAAGCAGGTTGTTTTGTGCATTATGCAACCTTCTGTATAATGAATCCATGAAACTGTAAGTAAACCTGATGCAGCAAACTGTTTGTAATACTCACTAGAAAGAAATTCTATTTAGCCTCCCAAGATAAGATTAATAATGGCAAATTAATTTATGCTCCCTTTAAACCAGTAGGCAGAGACATGCACCCAGTACAGTTATGATAATGTCTGGCTCACTTGTCTCCAGTGCAATAAATTTAGATGAGGTATTCTCTATGCAAATTGAAAACAGATATCTGATCCAAAAGAAAGTGATTCTGCATAAAACAATTTGCAAGGCTGTGTCAGGCTAGACTGAGTACTGCTCCTATAAATAAATGTGATATGAAATCCACCTAAGCCAAAAGCACTCTCTTTTTTACCTACACCATAAGATACAAGATTATTTAAGTGACAGGATGGTTAATGAGGACTGTAATTGTCCACACTTATTTTGTATTAAAATTACAGTGAGAGTAAGATGAGAATAGTGCAGTCACTTGATTTTTTTTACATACAGAAATGATTATGAATAAAGTAACAACAGATGAGTTCTAGAAAACTCAAAGGCTGAGACTTGTAGATCGTGCAAAGTCTCAGCTGCTTGTCTGAGTCTGATGGTTACCCCAAATAGATCAAAAACATGGCAGGCAAAAGCACTTGTGACAGTGCCACTTTCAATGCAACTCAACAATTGTACAAGAGGGACATCCATCACCTTTCTGGCCATCATTAATATGTTAGGTGAGCTTCCCGGATTTTCAAAATGTTAAAAAAATTACCATTTGAAGTTTCAACCCTTCAGACATACTCTTGGCACACTAATGGCCAAGATGAAAGTTATCAAAGTAAACTATACCCTGAATTCTATACCTTCAAGTTATTTAGATGAGACTGAAGGACACTAAATAGGTACCAGCTGGCTATAGTCCCTAGAGCAATATATCAAATAAGCACAGCCCAAATGCTGTGTCATGCCCCTCTTCACACCTCCTGCCTGAGGGGGAGCATAAGGAACTGCTCACCACCTAAGAGGTCACCTTTGCTGTATTTCCTTGAATTCTAGGCATGATCCACACATTTATTAAGGTGCTGCTGCATTGTTTGAGTGCCTTTGCTTCCCAGATTAAAGCTGAATTACATGAAATGATAAAAAAACCAGCACTTAGCCCAGTAAGGTTTATAGAGATGAGGTATGTCTACCTGAACAAGCAGCATAGTGGAGAATCTAATTTTACATATACAAAACCTTCCCAACACTAAACAAACACAGCAGCCAGTTTATACATGCATTGTGAAGTTCATTGGCTGAGTGGATTCTTATTCCTAAAATCCCTTTATACCTTCTGTGGATCTCCCAGGTATGCAAGGTACCTTCACCTACCACTACAAGACCAGCAACCTAATCCAACGTTGAAGAATTAGGCTATAATTCTCCAGAACTGCAAATCTGAGCAAGTGCAAACAGAGCTTCCAGACATAAAGGGCAGCTTTCAAAGAACAGTGAGCAGCACTGTGAGTGAGAACATGCAGAGACTGAGAAGTGTCTCCAGTCAGAGCTGCACAACTGAAGTCATTTCAGAACAAACCAATCCAGATTCCCTTGCTGTCCCACTGGAAGCTTATCAACAGTTCTGATGTGGAGAACAGGTATCAGTTATACTCAGACAGCAAGACAAAATTGTTTGAGTAATCCCAAAAAATTATACTGGATTTAGAATCTCTTGGATTCCAACAAGAACTGAAAAAACCACCTGGATTTTTAAATGTCAAATATGCCAGCTGTTGCCTGCAATAATAAAAACATGTAGTCCTTATATTTATATATATAAATTTGTTAATTTATACAGAGAGCACCAGAACAGCTTATACCTCTGGACTTACATCCTACAAAATATATAGCTAAAAAACCCCTTTAGTCTTAAAAAAATATCAAATCAAATGCAACACTGGACATTTAATTAGTAAGTTATCATTATATATTTTCTTAGCCAAAAGTAAATAGGCACATGTAGTTTTGCAGCTGAAATACTGTAACATCCTAGAGCATTAGAAGTAAGAAACTGAAACAGTCATTAGCTTGCTGTAAATGAAAAGGTCTGCCTTTGCCCTAGATGAAAATGAGCCAAGAAAAAAGCTGATAGAGCAAACAATGAATGGGGTTTCATCAAATCCCTGTGTTTGACCCATTTTTCATCTATAAAGGTCCCTTAGGCTGTCATATAAAATATAAAAGGTTTTCATAAAAGATCACAGCCTTTCAGCTATAAGCTGAATGACAGTAAAATGTACATGGTTTTTAATGCAAAGGTATTATTATACACTTTGATTTTTTTTAAAGAGCAGATTTTAAGATAGTAGAACATGCAAAGTGAAAATAAGTTCATGGTCTATGCTATTGTTATCATACATATTCAGTATTAAAGGGATAACAGTGTTCCTGGTCTGTATGAAAAATAAATAGCACCAATGGAAGCTGCAGCAAATTAAAGCCATTTAGAAAAATAGAAATATTAAAATTAATACATTTTTTGAAAGGGACCCCACTAATTCCATTGTACACAAGCAGGTCTTGTGAGGGAATGGCTAAGAAAATCTAAAAAAAATATTGATATGGGATTGATCCTTTTTACCTGGAAAAACCCCAGAAGCAGAGATGCAGCAGAGCTGGTATTCACAAGTCACTAGCATTTTACATTTAATAATAGATGTCCAATTATAGCCAAATCAATTACTATAGTTCTGCATTAGGGTGTCACACATTCAGGTCTAACTTACATTAGGCTGTCAAGCATATCATTAAAGTGTTTTGCAGCTGCATGGCACTAATATTGTACCAAGATGTTTACAAGCACTGAGGAAATTCATATTCATATCACTGGAATTCTAGATTTAGATTGGTGCCATGTACAATTTAGCTGAAGGAAATGTGTGCTG
This sequence comes from Erithacus rubecula, assembly GCF_903797595.1. Classification (NCBI taxonomy): domain Eukaryota; kingdom Metazoa; phylum Chordata; class Aves; order Passeriformes; family Muscicapidae; genus Erithacus; species Erithacus rubecula. The sequence goes on from NC_136687.1 coordinate 62,137,654, forward strand.
TTTAGCTGGATAGGATGTGGATGTGCAATCCTCTTTTTTCCACCACTGGTGATAGCATGTGCCTCATTATGCTGACAAGGAGCTTACTCTGCTGCTTCCTTGCAGGACACCCAAGCCCTTACAGATTTGTTTTGTTTGCATTTAACATTTCTTCAAAGTAGGCATTTGTTAAAAAGAAAAATCCACCTTGCTCTCCTTTGAAAATCAACACAAATCCAATTACAGCTTTAAAGTTAAGAATTGCAGGTATTAAATTTGCCCTGAGAAAATGTGGAAATGGTACTTTGTGCTGGCACCTTAGGAATTATCTCAGTCCCACAAATGCAGCACCACTACAAGGGCACCTATCAAGTAGTCAGTTACTATTGTACATCTGCTGTTCAATATTCTTGTTAAAAAACCTTGGCTCTTTCAGAGCTTTGCACATCTGACTTTGTCATAGCACTTGTCCCAAAATGATTGAAACTGAAATATATATATAGGAGAAATCAGAAATGTTACAGATACACTGCAAGCCTAGAACTGTCAGTTGAGAATTTGAATTTTCTATTTATTTGACACAAGATGAAAGCAGTATCCTTCATTCTGTCTCCATAACATCATAAGCAACAGCATATCCCCAAAGACTGACAGCACAAGGCATCATCCTTGATAATTCTGCAGATTGGTTACAGTTCTTACACTGGGAACCTTTCAGTTTAAGTGAATTTATCAAAATAACTGCATTTGCAATATGAAAAAAAGATCTAGAGAGTTTTTTTATGCATTTTTATGCTTTTAATAATCTTAAATCCTAGGAAAAATAAACTGACATAATCCCAATGATGAATTTATCAACATAACAGACACTTTAACCTCAAGTTCAGGAGTAATTTTATCCCACTCTGACATTCCAGTATGTACTATGTGACTTCTTTGTGAACCTGAACTTCCAGAAAACAAAGCTAAGCATGTTACTGGAATACCCAAATTAACCTGCAGATATCCAGAAAAAAAAAAAAAAAAGTAATTATTTAGTATTCTCTACATTAAACTTTCACAGTGAGTTATTTTATACAGTATTTTCCCATCTCTCACTCTGTTTGAAAATGTTTAAGACAGCTGCTGATCTCAAACATATGACAGGAGCTAAAAATCAAAGCATAATATCAAATAAGTATGAGTAACACTCATTCACATATTCTCATTGGAAGGAAATTTCATTGCCAAAACTAGACTCTCTGATAAAATGTGGGCATACCAGCAATTGCCTTGTGTTATTAACTCCATAGATGGTGATTTTTGCTACTTTCAGGGAACAAAAATCAGTAACAGTAATAACAACAAAAAGATTTTTCATTGACATAATTTGCACAAAACTTCACCTGTGTACCAAAAAGATCCTCCCACTGTGAACGTTATATCAATGCTTCTTTGAGAGTTGCCAGGTATAACTTTACACTCAGTATGAAAAATCTAAGCATCTATTTTCCACCTGGCTGCCCTAACTAATTTTTCAGTCTCTAAAAATACCATTAACATCTTATCTGCAATTCAAACCACAGATCCAGGTACTGCCTTCAATGCAGATCTTCCCCAAGCTTCAAATGCTGAGATATTCTTATCTCACTTCACCTTCCTACACAAGTTTTCTAAAGGGAAGACTTTCTTTTGTGTCTGAACAGATGAAATTAGCACCTGGCTGGTCTGGTTTCCAGCACACTTCTATCTTCTCATCAGCCTCTACCTCCTCCATTCTATACCATGGAAATTCACTCAAAATGCTGCATAAAAATCAGCTTTCCTCCTAAACCCCACATACCCTGTCAACTCTTGTTTTCCTTCAGTGGTATTCTTTTCTCTCTGAACTAAATGGGAAATTATCTTCCTGTATCACTGGTTCCCTAAAGTGTTATCCTCTTCTTTTCCCAACCAGTTCTCCATCTGGTGGATTTTCAAAGATCTTCCTATAGTCTCTGAGGCCATCTTTAGTAGTTGGAAACACTTGCAAATAATTTTAAAAAATAACAATAAAAAAAGAGAACTAAACAGAACGACAACCTCAACATCATCATCTTTTGTAAATTTTACCAGAATGATGCTGGAAAGTGAAACTTTTAACATTTTGGTTCCATGCAAGGAGGAGAGAGGATGCAAATACAACTGACCATGACAAATGGTCCTTCTGTTTCATTATATGGACTCAAATTTTTGTTCTAGGTAACACTCATTCCAAAAGAAATTTTGCCTTCTTGCTTTAAGAAGGATTTTTCTGCATGTTTAATCTTATTCCTCGCAGTGGACACATGGACAGAAGACATGCTAGAACAAAAATCATCAAGCTGTGAACTTCAGCTCTTTATTGTGCTCTGTGGATTCCCCTTATAATTTCCCCCTTGAGCTGTGTTTTTAAAATCTCAAAGTCACATCAGTTCATTTTTCCAAACTCTTCTTTCCCCAACATACTTATTTGAAACAAAAACAAATCCCAGCCATTTAACACCCAGAAAAAGTATGAATTTCCAATTCTTAGATGATTCAAAAAAGGCAACACAAGCACTTGTGACAACTTTCAGTAAGCCACTGACACTGTACATCATCCAAATCTCTTTCAGAGGTATTTCTAGTACATTTCCATGAGACCTTCAATGAGGCTACACTACAATATTTAAATGACAAATATCCTAAAACCCTGGGCTTTCCCCCTTCAGTAGTTGCATTATTCACAGACTCAACTTTTCTACAGGTTTCATTCTGCACATAAAAAAAAGTTTAACTTTTTTTTTCCTACCATTGGTTTCACAGTGACTGGTAGACTTAAAAAAATTCTTGAGAAAACTCATCTCATTTCGAAAAACCACCGAAAACCCATTTCTTTTCTCCCTATGACAACTTCTTGTGACACTTAATCTTTTCAAAAACACAATATATTTACTTTCAAAAGCCCTATACTCTCTTTGTAGTTAATCTTACTTTTACTTGTTCTTTCTTTATTACTGCAATGTTCCCACTATTTACCATTATTTACCTTCTTCAGATCCTTATGGACTGCTTCTCAGAAACCTAGAAAATGTCAGAGCATTGCAATTTCTCATGCATGTTGGAGAAATTTAAATATGCAAATCAATTTATCGCATGCAATGCTGAAAGATCTGCATCAAAAAGCTGATTCCTTCATTACTAAAAGTCTAATGAGATTCAGCTTGACATTTAGCACCATAATAGTCATTGTTCAAATTGTACTTTGCACTGGGAAGTTCAAACTGAGAAACCATAGGTAAAAATGCTGATGTTCAGATAATTAACATTTTAGTAGGATTTTTTTTTTAAAATGCCCTATGTCTCTCTTCTGCAGACTTCCCTAAGAGCTATATATAGCCTCACTTCAGGAAAAATGTAATTAAGCAGGATTTAAGCAGTCCCACTGGTACTTCAAGCTCTATCTTCACATCAAAAGGAAACTGAAGCCATTTACACTGAATTGTTTAGCTTTGTACCAAGATTTCCTAATATTTAATGGAGGTGCTGGAAATCCAAAGAAGCTTTAAACAACCGGGGAACAATGTAAAGCCAGAAGTGAAAATATTTAAAAGAAAAGCAAAGAGGATTTCAAATCCATTTTACACAGCTGGATCTGTTGTGACAGTTTATTAAGCTGCAAGGCAAGGGATTTTTCTTCCTTTCTGAAATATTTACCAGAAGCTAAATAGAATTGTCACAGTGTCTCAAGCCACTGCTGTTGGCAAACTGAGCACAAGCATTCTCACATGAGAACATTACTTGCTTGATCCACCAAGCTAAAGGGTGAGCAAAATCAGATCCAAATCTCCAATCTCCCAGACTGGGAGCCAAACCTGCAGAAGGAACTGAAAATGGGAGAAAAACCTGGAGAGAGGAAGTAACAGGATTTGTGCATTAATGGATGGAAAGCAGCAGAGAATTTGCTATTTTAAGAGGTTTCGACCTTTGATGATATACTAAGCAGAAAACACATTTCAGCCTTTTCAGGAGAAACTGAAAAATTTCCTGAGGGTTTTCTTTTGGAGAAAGTGACACCTTGGCTGACGAAAATAATGTGTACAATAATGGCCTAGAGGGGTTTTATTGTTTCTGAAACCATTAATGTAAGGTATGATCATTTAAGTTGCATCATTCACAAGTGCTCTATTAGTGGATTTAGCAGAAAAGCAGAAACACAAATGCCATCTCCTCCCAGCTAGCCTGTCATTGGATATCTCCCAAAACCACACACCAACCACCAAGCCTCTAGGAGATATCATTCTTCTAACTAAATCCTTCTGTGTTCAATCCTTGTTAAATTTGCAGTCATATGAAATAAGTGTGCATAATAACAAAATTAAGGTTTGGACCTCCAAAGTGGGCATTTTACTTCAGTGGATCAGTTCCAACAATAGAGTAACCATGACACTGCCCAGTTTTATCTCCTTCACATAACCAGGGCAGTTATATGGAATACAGGAGAGAAGAGACTAAGGGGAAAACACAGAGGAGCAAGAGACAAATCCCACCTGTCTGATTCCTGCAAACTTCTGCAGAAGTCAGCAAACCACCTTGGTGAATCAGGCATCACCCCCTTGCATTTCCCTTTGGTGTTTAGAGAACTGACTGCACTCCTTGTGTGTGCCACACAATTAAGCCCTGGAATAAAGATATTGACCTTTAAAAACTTGTTCCTAATTCAAGTTCCCCCTTTGAAAGCACACAAGTAGTTCTGGCACCTTTGGCTATTAACTGTTACCTGAAAAAGCACTGCAACAGAGCCTGCAATTAAATGTTCTTTAAAGTTCTATTCCTTTTAAATTAGTAAGAATTTGTGCACAATATTTATTGCATTATTTCAAGTCCTCTGGAAATATTTTCAACCCTTAATTAGGCTTAGAGAGAATAAACCCTTATGATGTTGATAGGAAATTTTGACATTAATTATTGCATTGAAAGCAAAGGTTTCATCATAGCATGTCACATCTCTAAGAAGCTATTACATGAGGTCTAAGAAACTGAAATACAAGCTGTGTCATGACTTACTGGTAGCACTAATTTTCCTATTATATATTCTATTTCTAGAAATTAATTTGTGCTGGAATTTAATCAAGCATAAGTTGCTATGTTCTCTCCTTACAATAACATGCACAAGTTCCTCTGACATTTTCATGATCAGCACAGAACCTTCAGTTTCTTACTAAAGGCTGAACAGAGCTCTAATCCTTCTCTGGTTTTTTTTTGGGTTTTTTTTGTTTTTTGGGTTTTTTTTTAAGACAACTTATTTCTTTCAGGGAGAGGTTGTGAAGTTATAGAATGGGGATAATCGACAAGAATTTTCTTTTCCAAACAGTTATGACTTTGAAAGCTATGGATTTAATATATTTTGTAAAAAGTTGCACCAGCAGGAAAGTGACATCATCATCATCATCAGGCTTATATATTTGGCTTCAGATCATCATATACCAGTGCCTCAAAATTCAAAATATATCTGAAAATCAAATCTAAATTAATAACATGTAGGAAGGATAATGTCTTTAAAAAAGAACAATCAAAACATTGATTTAAGGCTGGGAAGCAAAAAACAATATCAGAAAGTTAATACTTAAATGGGAAGGTATTTTCTTTCTGAAACCAAACAGCTGGGGGCAGGGAAGAACTAAGTGAGTGTCCCTAGGATACTATATCCATCCAAAGAACAATAATTCATTTTCATTTCCATCATGACCAGCAAAAAGCTCTCATGTGACCCATTGTCACTAAAAATGTCATTGATTTGCTTGTTTGTTGGTTTGTTTTTTTCAATACTGACATAGTGATGATGAGGATATTCACTGGTCATAAGAGGGAGGAATAATTACCTAATTAAGTCAGCACTGAAGAAAATTAGGCAAATATATGAAATAAGCACTGTTAATAGATCAGTATATCTTCCTGTCTTCTACTCTGTTTTTTTTATCTGCAGCTAGCATGCTAAAGGGGAGGAGAGAGGCAAGAGGAGGAAAAGGAGTAGGAAAGCAGGAGCAAAGAAGGCTGGTGTGCTGCATCTACTTTGCAACCTAAAATAAATGGTTAAATAAATAATGAAAACCAACTTCAGTTTCAACTGGTTAGTGTCACATGAGGGAATAAATTCATTATATATTTCTCATATTTCATTTTTTTAATATATAAACAATTTTCCAATTACATATGCTTTAAAAGTGCAGAGGATCCAATGCAGCTTTATGAAAAAATTAAGACAAAACTCAGGTACACCAGTGCCATATTTAACCCCTTCACTGAATTCTATTCACTGAGGAATTCTGACTTCCTGACATGACTCCATGCCTGCTTTTCAGATTTCTAAAGATAGGCCTCTGGTGCTGGGGAAATTCTTTTCCTTCTTTTCTCTGTCTACATTCTGTGACTCTGCTACTCTGCTCACACTGGTAACTTCCTGATTACTTTATACTCTATTTTTCATAGCACATTCTGGAGTCTGGGAAGTATGTAATTCAGTCTCACTTGGACTACTCAGTGAAGGAAAGGACAAACAAATGGCTGAATACCTACTTTAACCTATTGGAGAAGTTTTTCAGTATAGCTTCCCTTAGTGGACTCCTTTGTTTAGTCAAGAAATGAAAAATAAAAAATTAGCTGCAAAAGAAGGATTATGAGCACCCTATGCTGAAGTCTCATTAACAAGTCAAAATGAGGGGAATGTCATCACAGAAACTTCTGAATAGGAAAGGGTAAGGAGTGAGGTGCCAAGAGTGATCTCTTGATATACAAAGATTATTTTGCATGCAATACACTGCCCTTAACACAAATTGTTGAAACACCCCAGTTAATGAGAACAAGAAGTACTAACATCAGCACTCAAGAGACTGTCCCCTTCTTTTCATATCTAATGCACAAGTGATGAGCAAAGAGTAAATCCTCATATATTTACCCACAGTAATACAACAGAACATCAAAAATCGATCTGATCTCAAAATTAACAGGATATTTGGGGAAAGGGGACAAGAGAAAGAAGGGCTTGACCTCATTGCTGCAAGAATAAGAAACTTGGGTCAGATGAATGAGAGTTTTTGATCAAGTCAGAGATCCCAAAAAATAAATTTCCTTCCTCTTACTCAACCAAACAGTCTTACTGCTTTCAGTAGTAATCAGGTACAATTTCAATGCCTTTAACAAAAGTTAACAATAAATACTGAAGAAACAGGGAAGCTAATTGAAAAAAAGGGCATATTAATGATCTCAGCAATAAAGTTGCTGAGGTCAAGAATTAAGAATCATGGGAATATACAGTAGCAACACTGCATTTTGTGCATCCCAAACAGCCCAGAGCATGCTCTCCTGGATTATATTTTTCTCTAAAGAGAGGTTTTACAACCTCTTGCTAAAGTGGCAGTCAGAAATCATGATTTCCTGACATTAATATGTGACCATCACAAATCAAGCTTTCTGAAGGCAGCAGCTCCAGTTGCTACATATCCTATGAAGAATGACAGCTTTATAGAGGAAAAGAGTGCAAACTCACACTTAAATATTGTGGTACAGATCACAGATTTCTACTGTTCAGGTCTAAACAGGTGGTTTTTTTGTATGTACTCCAAAGAAAAATGATCTGCAATGGACATACATAGCTGAAAAATATAAACACACACACATATCTGGCATGCATACATTTGCTGTCTCCATTATACCAGTAGACTGTTACTTCCCCAGTTTATCAGATAGCATCATAATTATTTCCCATCTCCATTAATACAAAACTTAAATTTTAGGTGTTACATCTCGTGTATGCTGCTAATATTGTTGCACATTTGTTAGAGTCTGATTACAAAGACAGAACATCTCTATAACCAAACTTTGACCAATAACTTTTTGCATAAGGATATTTCAAGTACTAGTGTCCATCCTTCTTTCTTTTCTTTTTTGGTGACACATCAGTTAGAGTCCAGCTTAGAGACTTAAATCTGAGAAATTTCTCTCTATGACAGCAGTTTCTAATAAACAATGTATTCTCTAAACAATGTGGTTCTACTAATGAAAAAAAGATGGTTTTATGGAATAAAAAAGCATGAATATCAAGGGGGGAAAATTATTTCTGAGCTCTAAGGCTAGAGCATTTAAGGGTATTTATTGAAAAACAAATACTTTTTGTAAGGGAAAAATAAAATTTTGGTTATTATTACTGCAGACAATCCATTTTTAATAAATGTTTTTGGCAACCACACACAGTCCAACATCCAATGCACTACTCAGCAAGCCAGCAGTACATTGCCATTTCAGGAATGTGTTAGGGATCACATTAAACAGGAGCCAAGAGGAATAGTGTTACTACAGGAGGTAAATGAGTTATATTTGCACATCCTGAAAGAACAAAGCAGAATTTTGGTAGAAAGCTTTGAAGTACTGTGAGATGAAAGAAGCAAAACCATTAAGTTTAATGGCAAAGGGAGAATAAACTATGAGTGAACTGGACTACCTAAAATGCTTAAAACTGTCTGAACTGTTTAATTGACTAAATGACCCTGTATTTCCAATGTTATTAGCATAGTTACAATATGCCTAAATACATCAAAATCATGTTTATTTGCTGTAGTCATTCCTCAATACCAGTTTTATAAAACTATGTGAGCCCAAAGTAATGTTATCCAGTATCCTATTCTTGAGGGTTTTGCTCTCTTGTTTTTGAGGTAAGTCTATAAATAACATACTTTTTTTCTTTTTTTTTTTTTTTTAATAACTTGAAGAGTTTAGATAAATCAGAAGTGAAAAATTGATTAGCAATGCAGCATTATCAGCTTCAGGCCATTATCATTACCACTTCTGAGGACCTCCATAAGTCTGACATTAGATGTGATCATTAGACCATCAGTCTGGTCTGCCTAGCATTTAGGATTTACATTAATCAAGCACCAGGCTAGACTTCAGAATTCAGACCACCAAAAATCATCCCTAGGGATCTTTCTTTCTAGCCCCTACTATTACTGCTTGCTTCATGCCTCCAGGTATGAGAAGCTTTGAGCCTAATTAATTTTATCCCATCTAATGTAACTGCCTGTGTTCTCATTACCTGTATAGGTATCTAATCCCACTAAGCTCTTTACTTTCTTGGTATTTCACAGCAATAGTTTCCATAATCTAATTATATGTAGGGTGCAATTTAAAGAAAAATGCTTTCTTTAAATCTGCCATGTCTTGCCATAAAAGCATCCCTTAATCTCCAACAGTTCCATAACCAATTTTGTATCCCTCAGAAATTCCTAGCTTGATATTCCACCCCCCACAATTTATCTGATAAGCCTCACAGTCTCTGGCCACTGCTTGTTCTCACTGAATAATCTTGGATCTCAGTGAAGACATCCAATATTTTTCTTTGATAATTTAGTTCACCTGTAACATTCTTAGCATTCAAAGCAACTGGCCCTCTGTGCTCCCCAAAGCAATCACACTTTTCATTTGCTGATTTTGGTTTGTATATGTGCACCCTCAGCTGACCAATTTTCATGTATCTAACATCAGTTGTAACTACACCACTCTTCTTTACCTGTCCTTGTCAGCACTCCAGACCAGAAGGACTTTGTGTCTTCACCTTCAACTCCTCCTCCAGAAACTGATCTTTCCCTACCAAGGCTGTTTATTTACCCCACAATTTCCTGCTCTTTTTTTTATCTTCACGTAATAGCTTTTCAGACAAACATTTTGATAAGGCTTTATATTTGAAATAGTAGCCTCTGACTCACCTATGAACCACAAAGGAAAGCAAAGGAAATACAAGGCTTATACAACAGAGAGCTGCTATTGGTCTTCACAAGATCATCAAAATTTTGGAAAGTAGAAGATGGAAGGACTTCCTGTTGAGTGCACAACAGTGTTTAGGCTTAATTGTGGATAGAGCTGCTAGATCCATCCAGTATAAAATTCCCTTTATGTAGTAAAAGAGCCAATCCTCACATCACTATTAGTCCAAACCAAACTCTTTATTGCAAGGTTCTAAAATCACTCTTAAAACTTTAAGTGCCAAGACTACAATTCCATTTGACAAAGTCCTTTGCTCTGCCCTTACAGTGCTATGCATAAATCTAGCCTCTTTGCCATCCAGAACATACTTCATTTGTCCTATTATCCTCTTCAGCTTTCCAATTACTAATCTTTGCAATTAAAACTGAACCATAGCACTCAGTACCCATTACTAGAAAAGTTGTGAAAAGAAAAATCAGAAAAAAAATAAGCAAGATTGAGCATGACTAATGTAGAGGTGATGTAGAAGTTCCAAGAAGAGAAGAGAACTAAAGGAAGATCTAAAACCCTTCTGCCACTCAAGAAAACAAGTCACATCACACAACTGTGGACACAATTTAAGGCCAGAGTTCTTTAACATTCATTTCTTCAAAATATTTTGGGGAGAAACCAACCAACAAAGTCTTGATACATCATTCATACACATCATTTCTACTCTACTTCATTAGGAAATATTTGTATGTCTTATCTATGGCATGTGAGAATTCTTTTTTTAAAGAGTTATGATTATGTGTCTTAAAAATTGACAATCTCTGATGGCAAGATGCTAATTTAAAATAATCTGCCTTTATTATCTATTTTGTCAGAATGACACATCAAGTTGGCAGTTTTTAAATGACACTTGATTGAAATATAGGCATATTTTAATTAAATATTTTATGTACAAATGGAGCCTATATAAGTAGACCAAAAGCTATGACTATAATCACAGCTAAGTTTCCTTGATCTAGACACATTTTGTCTTTTCATATGCATGCCTGAAATGCTAATTTTTTTCCCCTCTAGTTGAGACTCTTTTTGTCAATAAACCCACTGTTACAATTAAGAAAACACTGCAAGAGAATAACATTTTTAATGTAAAAATAATTATTGCCTTCAGGACACATGATCTAATAAGAAACATCTTTAATAAATAAAGCATAGAGCATAATTTACTTTGAGTAATTAAACAGAATCCTGAAGGGCCATGATGTTATATATTGCCAGCAGGTAAATCTTCTGGGAGACACAGTGAAGTATTTGGCACAGAAAAAGCTGGACCCCATAATCAAACAATGGCCAAGAAGGCTAACGGCACCTGGCTTGTATGAAAAAATACTGTGGCCAGCAGGACCAGGGCACTGATTGTCCCTCTGTACTCTGCACTGGTTGAGGCCACACATTTTTTTCCTTCAGTGGATTCAATACAACATTAAGTTCATTTCAAAAATATATTGTTAATTTAACTACTTCCAACCTTTCTTTAAGGCAACCTGCAAGTCTAAAATGTTCTTTTCTCTCGTAGTATCAGATTGTCAGGTTTGTCATTGTCAGAGATTCACAGCTCTGTCAGTCATAGCTATTTCCTGAGGAGAAAGGTCCAGCCCCTTCCCAGGGCATTATTCTTTTTGAGAGGATTAGCTACTTAAAGCAGAAAAAGTTCCTTTTACATGAAGAGAAAAAAAAAAAAAAAAAAAAGAAAAAAAAAAAAAAAAAAAAACCAAACAAAAACTGAGATTTTAAAATAATTTGGTCCATCTAAGTAACCAAAGTCATCAACAAATCAGGTCATTAACCTTTTATGAAAGAAGCTTTTTTCACTGTATTATTACCCCTGAAATCAGTTTCTTGAAGAAAAATTCTTCAGCAAACAGATGGGAAACATAATGCAGTACAAACCCAAAAGCAGCCTTAAACTCATTACTGCTCCCCAAAATTAACATAGATATTGTTTATCTTCTTCTGACCAGATTGATTCTTAAGTTATATCCAAATCCATTGACTACCCTTTTTATTTAAAACACCTTGAGATCTGAAATAAAACTGTACTATTGAATGTAAAAATTTCAGAGGTTAGAATAATTAAACAGCAGCTACTAGGATTCTTTTTCTTGCATGTAAGAAGTAAAACACTTCAAAAATACTGGTATCTAGAAGCCCAAAGTTACATGCTCCTGCACAATTACTTTGATGTTGAATTTAGTTTAGCTTCATCTAAGAAGTCCAGGCAAAGGTTAAAATACAGTGAAATGGATCATCTACTGAAGCCTAGAACACATACTTGGCAGTTTTAGTTTTTCTGTGGAGGGCCATCAAAATCCAATGACATTATCATAGAGAGTAGTACTACTATTACTAAATTAAGTGGTGGCCAAAGCAGGTTAGCTTGTATTAATAACCTCAAAATTTTTGATGGACTCTACTGATTTTATCTCAAATAATTGATAATCTAATGCACATTTTAAGGGGTTGTCAGTCATTTGACATAAACATAAATGCTTCTCCAGAAACAGGCTAACAAGAACTACAGTCCAGTCTCTTAAAAACATAAACTAGTTTTAAGCAAAGTTAAAACATGGCAGTTTGGAGTAGCTTAGTTTCAAAACAATAAACCATCTGCCTCATTAAATTATCAAGTCTAGTCATCCTTTAGTTCCTCTTGGCTAAATCTGCTCTCAAAACTGTTGAGCTGTAGCCAGAGCTAATTCTCCATCCTTTCAAGAGCTGCTCCTCCTCTGAATAACTAAGCTTCATCAGCTGACTCTCTCTCAACCACTGATGCCCACCCCTTGCAGCTGGAATACAACATTCCATTATTACTTTCATTCTTTGGAAGGTGAATATCATAGGCAGAGACAAGCAGGGCAAAGTGGTGGCCATTCTAATCAGCCCGCTTACCTGTCCCTGGCAGAAAATATGAATCTTCAAAAGAAATTATAAATACTATCAGTGATTCTTTGTCCTAATAAAAATAGCAAGCATCTCCCCTCAAGAAATCTTTCCAGCTAGGTCAATCAAAACACTTCCAACATTCCTTTATTAAAACCCCAGCAACAAACAAACATCTCATCTTATAGAAAACATTCTGAATTTTTGTTAACCAGAAACTGACTTGCTACCTGCTGTAATGAAGATTTCATTGCAGTATGAAGAGATGGATGAGAAATATTTGATAGAAAAGGTAAAAATACATCAAAATACATTTAGAATTCAAAATATATTTCTTTTCCCTGGAATAGAATGAGTTGATTATCTACCATGTGTGGTCTAACTTATGCATCAAACAAGACCAGAGTGATAAATCTTACCCAGAATAACAAATAGCTCAGAGGTTTTATATCAACACTATCAAAATAAGAGAAAACTTCCAAATATATAGGAGTGTCACTAGGATAAAAGCAAAATTATCAGAGGGAGCCAGAAATGTTTAGAATAAAGTTCCTCAGGGGAAAAAAAAAAAAAAAAAAAAAAAAAAAAAAAAAAAAAAAAAAAAAAAAAAAAAAAAATCTAAAGAGCCCTTGTATTTTGGGGAGGAATTCTTATTTCATAAAATTGCCAGAGAACATTTTCTGCATGTTTGTGACAGATATTTGACTAATAGCTGCTTAAGAACTTTTAAAAAGTTACTACTTTATCTCAGTGGACATCCTATACCAGTGCTTAACTATGTTTACCTGCAGGAAGTTTAGCTTTGCTTTTATAAGTGTGCCTGCATGCCCAAAATGAGCAAAGCATTTAATGGGATTACTTCCTCAGCACTTTGGACAGCAGCTTCATCTAAACAGGTTTTTATATATGTAAATATAATGTTTTCAGTTCCTTCAATAACACTGGTGATGTAGGCTCTCTAAACTCTATATTTTGAGGAATTATTGCTGAGTTATTACCCTCTAAGCATGGCATTTTTCAGCAGGATGCAATTCAAAAGGCAAAAACCCATATGAGAAAAAACAAAACAACCAAACAAGCAAGAACCTGTTAAGTCAAATTCTCTTGTTCTAACCTCAAAAATAACTGGAATCCTACTAGGCCTGATATCATAAAATACAGGAGAAAAGTGATTTCAATGCTAACACTGGACTCATTTAATAAAGCACTGAAGGGAAGTGGATTCAGGATAGATCCTGCACTGAACAAGGGACACCCCCAATCTGGCAATGCTCCACTCAAATAACTTTAAAAGTTTGATCTTGTTTAATGAGCAATACACTGGTTACTCAGATAATTAAGTGGGTTTGGAGGAATTTATCAAAATCAGTTTTTCCTTGATCCTTCATGCTGTGGAACAAGTAGTCTTGGACTCCAATAATGACCATGCCATTGCTATTGACTTGGAGTTTTGTAATCATATTTATTCTAAATGTTTTACTCCAAATATTACTAGTTTATTCAGAAAATTTACTGAGCTATTTTATTCCATAATACTTCATCTACCTTCAGACACTCCCTTCACTCCCTCTCTGTATTTACAATAGCTATTGTGCCATTTTGTTACATAGTAGTTATTCACTCCTGAAAATTCCAGCTCCTTTCTTCAGTTGTGATAGATGCATCCAATAGAAAAGTAAACTTGACACCATTTGCTTCTTCCAACGCAATTTCTAATCTGTTTCTACATTGACTCTTTTTCTCCAGTTAATAAAAATGCTGTCTCTGAGCTCATATCCATTTTAATATTTACAACCTGCCAAAATGATTCACATTCCTCACTGAAGCCTTAGCTCACGTGATTAATTGATCAGGCCCCAAATCCCTTTCTTTAATACGAGCATTAAATCAATTTATCAGATCTGGCAACATCCCTCCCATTAGGAAAAAAGACTGGTCAATGACAACACTCTTCTGAAGTTTCAGGAGACCTTTAAAAAAATCCTCATTTACATCTGATCCTTCAGAGAGTATAGTTCAGCCAATTTCACTTTTTTTTTCTCACTTTTATAAAAGTTTGACTTTTCCACATCAGCATGTCTTAAATTGAATACACTTCTTGCAATAACAAAATAACCACTTTCAAGGATGCAAGAGATAATTTGATGATCACTCTTTAAAACAAAGGTAAGCCTTTTTAATGTGGAGTTGACGGCATAAATTTATATCAATAGATAAATGCTCTACTGCACCTTTATTATAATTTTGAAATACTGACTTCTCACAGTTGGTCTGAAAGTATGAGGCAAATCTTGAGGTCAGAATTTAATAGGAGCATCTGCGTTTTCTGTCAGTTACTACCAAGAAAAAAACCTGAAAACTGATTTTAATGCTAGTAATTTAAGGGTTAGGCGTAGTTTGAGATCAGCTCCAGTAATTTTTGGTTGATTTTAGTAAAATGTATTTTTATGATGTTAAGAATAGTTCAAGACCTTGATGGACAAGGATTCATTCAAGTTTCATATTTATACACACTTACACTCCTACATTTTTTTCCTCTTCCATTTTGTTTGATTTTCAGTGAAATACAAAAATCTTCTTGTTTACTGAATATAAAACAAGAACAGGATAATATCTCTTTGCAAATACATCTGGGTGAGCAGGCTTTGCTCCTCTAGGTAATTTTCAATAGAGTACCCACATGAAAAAGCAGCTCGTGTGGGTATGCAGTGAGTTACTGCACAGTGAGGATTGTTATCCAGTAATACAGATTTTTACCATTTCCCAGAAGTCTTACTAAAAGAAGATAATGAAATAATTGTTCTATATCCTCTTGCTGTCACTCTTTTCCCATTTCCCTCATCCCCCCCCCACCCCGAGCTGCTCACCACTATAAAAGAGCTACAAGATCCAGAATTGTATAGAAGTGGCTGAAAGTTGAAAACTTCTTTCCTTTTCTCTCTTTAATTGAAAAATGTCTGGGGTTTGTGTTTCTAACCTAAAAATCAAAGCTGTTCCTTTCATGTGCCTTTTATGACATGCTTCACCCTCGAGCAAATGCTTACACAGCTAGAAACGGGGAATTGTAGTGGAAACAGTAACAAAAGTTTAAACTGCAGTAGTTCTATTTGGCATGAGCATAACTGGTTCAGGTCTGAACTGGGAGCTCACATCCTCCATCTCTATAAACTTAAAGGTAAGTGTCATGTTTACAAAGATGGTGAAAAGGTAAATTCAAGCTGCAGTGAAAACAACAGGCAATGATGTAGCAGTGCTCTAAAGACAGCCTGGTGTAGCCACACCTGAGGTGAAAAAGCATTAAAAAATAGAGCAGCATTTGGTCATGAGATATCAAAAAAAAAAAAAAAAAAAAAAAAAAAAAATCAAAAGGAAAGAAAAAGATAGGAAGGTTTGTATTTGCCTTGGTGTCACAAGTCTTTGCAGTTTTCCAGTATATTTAAATCCACACATTAACCATAGACAAGGTTTGAACAAAAGTATATTGGGCTAGCATTCTAGCACAAGACTGGAATGTGTATTTTAGCATCTTTGAGCACTAAAGCAGGGTCAGTGTTAGTGGAGAAAGCCAATTCATGCTTTATGACAATGTTCAAGACTTTTGCATTATGGAAGTTATAACAGAAGGATTACAGATGTCATTATCACCACCACACTTAAGCTTCGCATAATGAAAACAAAACTTTGTTTTGATGCCCCAATGTTCATACCAGTTTATTCCACATGGCAGAATACTGGCAGCTATAAAATTTTAGTGAAGGGAGAAAAACAATCCCAAAGAAGACGTTTCCTTAACAGATAAAAATACACAGTATTAAATGCTGATCCTTAAAATGACACATTTCACCAGGGACTTCACTAAAGCAGGAACTCCATTCTAAGCACTTTGGGGTATGACTAAAAACAGTTCTTATCTTTCTAATGTTGTAGTTTGTCCTACAACAGAACCACCTCTTTCAATGAATTAACATATGAATAAAATTACTAGAATAATTTAAAAATAATTTTCAGCAATACAATATTAAATCATATAACAGTATTTCTTGCTATCATTTTTTACTGAAAGTTCACTGGCTAAAATACAGACTCAGCAGTGAAATACAATCCTCTCTTCACTCAAACTGCTGTTGAAATTCACCTGTCCTGTAGAGCTCATGTCTGTTCTCTGGTAGGAATTAACAGCATACTCATTGTAATAATTCAAACTAAATTCACAGGAAAAAAAACCAAATAGATAGCTAAAAAGATCTGCTTGAACCATTATATTTCAGCATTTTTAAAGCAACTTTTGTTGAATATTCAGAAACTTCAATTCCTAGCTGATGCAGTATAGGTGCATGGGACAGCAGAAGCAAGAAAAAGGTCACTAAGGCAGCAGGATAACATCTTAATTTAAATTCCCTTTATGTACTTTCCATTTAAGTCTCAGAGGAAACCATTATTATTTTCATGGCCCTCACATATTGCTGCCATACAGTCAATCACACAAATAACTAGTGTTGCTGCATTTATTTTCACTACCTGCTAATAGAAATTAGGCTATTAGCAACAACAAAATATTCTGCACTGTTTTATTAAGGCCAGAAAAACATTTACAGAAAAAATAAAAGGTATGTACACCTATTCACACAAGCCCACATGTACATACAGATGGTATTCATAACACTAACTACTTAATACTTTTCCCCTTTATTCCCACAGCACTACTAACATCCATCACTGACTGCAGTCAAATCCAAATTCCAAGTATTTTTACAAGAATCTGATACTTTCAGGTTCACTTCTAAAAATCACCTGGTGAATAATCTTTACTGTTCTGGTTAGCAAAATGTAAAAGACAGGTTTTAGTTACATCTTGGAACTGGGAATTGATTACAATTTTCCATTAACAAAGCATCTTCCATTAGAGCTTTCATAACAGAGCTTTCATTTGTTTCTGTCCTAAAGTGAAATCAAGTGAAAAGATAACTTATTGGAGCACTCTATTAAGGGATATTTCCACAGAATAAGTGAATTCTATACCTGCATACAGCACAACATGCAACAGCTCTGATACAAAATTTCTGTCACCCAACCAACGTGACAGCTCAGGAGATTTCACAGTAACTACTGGATGTGTCACATTGCCATCTTCTCCAGGGATGGTGGGGAACTTACAAAACTACTTATGGAGATCAAATACTTCTGCTTCGAGCATACACATGCTGGCAACAAACAGCAGGTCTCTCAGGTTTGGGGTTTTTTGAGGGAAAGATATCTTCAGGCTATTTCAAAAAAGTCTTCACATTTCTAAGACACAACTTGAATGATATTGATTAGCTATTATTTAAGTGCATTATCTAACTGCCAACAGTATAGATTTTAGTGATGAAACCAAAAATAGCTGATACTATTTATAGAAGGACAAATATATGCTAAACATTTAAATTACGTCACTAGGTTCCTCCTTGGATTTCAGATACAGAGTCTTAATTTTGATTACAAAATCTCAAATAAGTGGGCATCCCGAAAACATTTTCTAATTTTCTCTGAAGTGCAAGGTTGTTTTGACTAGCACATGTACTTCACATACCACAGAGAACTTCTTACAAATGCTCTCAAATCCAGAGTGATCCACCATCACTATTCTCAGGAGCCATCATCATCATGGTTAACAGCCAGAACACAAGTCAGAAGAGATGAAAGTGGTGAGAAATGCATGGGGGGCCCTTTTGGGACCTCCTGCCTTTTAATATCTCTCCCAGGCAAAAACAAAAATAACTTCTTGCTTATTGTTAGTGAATCCCACCCCACAGCACAGTACTCTGAACTTCACTTTTAATAAGGCTTCAACCATCCCACTGTAATAGGGAGGCAATCCCTGATGTGACCACTCAAGTTTAGAATTCCAAAAAAAATCTTCATTAAAAATGTTTCTGGTTTACTATACTGATTCATGGTGTGCTGCCCCTACTAATTAAATTAATAGCTACACTTGCTTACTAAAGAGATTAACTGCTGCATTGCCCTCACTTGGTGGGTTAGTTGCTAGGCAGCTCTCGCTGGGGACTTGGCACTGTGCTCTTATCTCTGAAGACAAAAGCTGCTGAGCATCTTTCACGAGGAGAATGAATGCTACACTGCTCTCACTGAGAGCATTCATCATCTCAATAGCTCTCCTTTAATTATTTTAATCATTTGGTGCATTCTAGTGTTGCAAGCCTGTTTAATCTGGAGTATATTTTGACTTCTGTGCTATGGAATTGCTTCCATTTTTCCCTCCCTTGCCAGTTTACAACCTCAAGATTTATTTCCATCACACAGGAAGGTCCTGCACACCAGAGCATGCCACGATTGCTACTGCAGTAATACTTAGTCTGATGTTTAAGCCCTTCTCAATATTTTTCTATCCACTGAACTGTTCATTTTCAATTTTTTTTTTTTTTACCTTTTTCACTTTGTCCCACACTTCACTTCATACCTGGGAAGCCAGACCTTAGATCAGCAGCCTCACTGTGCCAATTGCTTTGTCAGGGCAAGCAGCACAGGCACCATGGCATTGCCAAGGATGTGATTTATGGCACCAACAGCTTGGTCTTATTTTCTGCTGAGCAGCTGGACCTCCAGGTATCCAGAGATGGCTGCACCAACCCCCTCTGCAGTATCCACACAACTTCCAAAGAATAAAATATATTTTTGTGTTCTCATGGGCAATCTGACCTATTTTTCCCAGTGAATAGATCCACATCATTGCACAGCTGAGAAAACACAGCTTAGCTCCTCAGATCACAGCAAAACTGAAGACAATTCCTATTCTCCAAAACAAACCCTTCCAGGCCCAAGGATTTAGTGACATTTTCAGGCTTAAGATGGAAATAGAATTCCTTCCTGGACTCTGTCACATTCTTTAAAAAAAATAAACAATACAAATCTTAAAAGTGATATGTGTATCAGTGTTTTTCAGAATGTGCTTAAAGGAGCTCTACTTATAAAATAATGTAGTGAATGGGGGAAAAAAATGCAGCTGAGAAAGAGCCCTTTTCTCACTTAGGAAATAAGTTACATTAAGATTTAACAAATAATTTATTTAATAAATAAAAAGAAATTATTAATTTGCAATTTTGTCAAGCATCCATTTCTGACTACTCACTACCCTCTAGATACAACTTATGTAATATTATTATTCCAGAAAGCGCCACTTAAATGGGTGGCCCAATATTAGAGACAGAAAAAAATGAATAATTAATAAAATATCCATACAAATTCAAATACCATTGTTGAATAGAGAAATAATCTAATTCATATTCTTTGTGAAGAATATGTGAGCACAGTCAAGTTGAAACATTTTTATAAATAAGAGGTCTACCCTCTTGTCCATTTGTGAGAACTGGCAAGGTTTCTTGTAATTATGTAAAGCCAAAACCTGTCAGCAGCATTGCATTTTTTTTCCCAAAAATATACTGCCTGTGGATAATACAAGTAAAATGAAGGACAGCACAAGTCAGTCAGTTCTGCTTCTGAAAAGGTCAAAATATGGACAATTTAAGCCTCAGCTGAAACAAAGGAGAGTGATCATATCTTTACAAAGTGTCAGAAAACAACTAGAAAAGAAGATAATGGTAATGTTGAACTCAAAAATTAAATATCATTCTTTTGTTTTAAAACAAAGGTTAAATCATGGTACATGCACCAAAGATTTTGATCTTTTTTAGCATTCAAAGAATTGGTATGCTACAACAACAAAAATCAAACTGTCAATTTTTTTTCCTGTAAATATCAAACTGATGACTGCTTAGAGAAAAACACAAGGTAACCATCCTGCTGGCTCTGTTATTTCCTCTAATATGTCAGTTTCTTTTGACATTTCATGGAGAAATATTAAAAATACTCAAAATCTGCCTGAAAATTTACCTCTTCTGGGACATCAGTTTGAAGGATAATCTGCTAATGATGCATTACTTACAGGGAAATATTTGAAAGTGATATACATAATTTCTACTGTAAAGTCACACAAATTTTTTTTTAACTCTTTTATTAGCACATTTAAAAGTGCTTCAGAAAGATGAGAATATAGAGCTGAGGCTACAGTTTTAAGAGTCAAGGAAAAATACTGCACTTGAATATCAAGTAACCAGGACAAAAATTCTGGGAATAATGAACATATGTTCCATGACTTAAAGTAACTAAATACCAGCAAAATTTCTGATCTATGTATGATAATATCTTGTAATGATAGTGATTATAAAATAATCCAAAAATACACTTATTCTTGATAGATTTGTGTGGTCTTAATCCTCTCCCATTAGACCAATATGACTGTTTTTATACAGGAAAGCATATCCATATCCAAAGGCTTTGCAGCTATGGCCAAGCAAAAATAAAACCCAACCAAACCAGCCAGCTGAACAAACCTGTATTATTAACCTTATTTTGGCTATACAACCAAACAACTTCAAAGCATACAGCTGCTTGAAACTTAACAGAAAGATGTATAAGAGGTGATCCATAATAAAGGGCTTAGAAGTCAGTTTGATAAAACTGGTCCTACTTCCACATAAAATATTTTGAAAGAGAGACGACAGGTTTTCTTGTTGGCTTTTCATAAATTGTTTGAGTAAGATTTTTTTTTTATTTTGGTGGTTGATATCTTTCCAGAAGACTCTTCAGCTGAGGTGAAAGTTTGCATTGAAAAAAATCTTAGAAGCAGTGGAGTTAGAGCAGAAGTTACCCAAAGATTACTGAGAGACATTCCTCAATATCTCATGATCAGGGGTATTCACTGCATGACTGGCTCACTGCTTACTAAAAAATATAAACCATGTAAGATTTAGTAAGAAGAGAACATTCTTCTTCAAAGTGCATAAAAAAGGATAACATGAAAAGAACAGGAAATGATGGAATAAATGCACTATTCCTCAGAACCTGCATTGATGATTGCACTGCTAAGTGCATTATGCAGGACAAGTCTGCTACATCTAACATGTCAGAATTGGGGATTTTGACACTGCCCAAGAGATTGGGCACATGGTACCTTGATAAGGTCATGAGCTTCATAAAGCAAAGGTATGAGTGAAACTTTGTTTGCTCTCAGTAATGTACAAGCACATATTTTTGTAAAAATATTTTACCAAATGCATCTGGACCATTCTGCTGATACAGGATATCAAGCAAGTCCAGTGAGGTAAATGATGTGACAGCAAAAAAGAAAGTGGAATATGTGTCAGAGCAAATGACTGATGCAGCAGCTAATAAAATCTAATAGAAATACAGCTTTTACCAGGGCAAGGTAGCATGAGAGTGCTAGTCTCAAAATTAGTATGATTCCAAAAGTATATCCAGTCACTGCACTACACCATTCACAGCATGCAATGAGCCATGATGATGTACTGTGCTAGATTAAGACATTTAGAAAGTTCATAAGGGTTGTTTGGAGTAAGAATAGCTCTTATAAAGTGGTTTATATTATCAGCTGAAATGCTTCTGAGTATGAAACTTTTTCAGTATTATTATACTTGCAAGATTGTTGGAGAAGAAGAAAATGTCCTCATCAGTTGTTCTTGTTTAAAACTTAACCATGCAAGATGACAGGGAGAGAGCTTTTGTTATAGGCATTCCATATATAATTCCAATTGAATATAATTTTGGAAAAAGCCTTTTCTGTTTTTATTATTGATGTTCAGAGTGAGAGTCATATTTGGAACCATTGTTTTCTTTATTTTTTGGTCACAATGATAAATCACACAAGACTTACATCAAACTCATGCACAAACTCTCAAAGCTTTTCCAGAATTATGATAAGTAGAACACCACTAGACATAAAATAGATAAGATGTGATTTTTTTCCCCATGATAAACTTTTTCCACTGAAGAGGTCATCAGTACCACTCAACACTCCAATCTCTTTCAGCTACCAGCAGTGTAACCAGACATTTTAATATGAAGATGTATCTCCAGAAAACCTCAGAATATTGTAAATAAACACATACAATCTAGATTCACTAAACTTAAGTTTCAAGTTGAGCAATGAAATGTATTTTTTCTACTTTTTTATAACTTCAGACAGTATTTTAGAGTATCTCACCCAATGGAAATTAATAAAGACAAACACTTGAGAAGAACTCTGGTGGTATCTTTTCTTCCTGTTCATCTTAACTGGGGTGAATCAAGGGGAAGCAAATACTTCTGAAAGATAGCACACCTCCAATACATAAACCAGAAAATTCATACTCTCAACATCAAGGACCTGAATGAGTACTGTCTATACAAAAAAAAAAAAAAAAAAAAAAAATCTGTCGTACTGTTTAAAACTGAGGCAAAGAAGGTATCAAATACCTCAAATCATTTTCCCAGTCTTTGGTGACTACATTTCCCCCATGTCTAATAAAGAATGGAGTTTATTTTTGCTCCTCCTTTTGCCCTTAATGTATTTATAAAACCATTTTTAAAATTATCCTTCACAGAAGTGGCCAGATTAAGTTTCTTCCTACATGACCTGGCAATATCTTTAAATACTTCCCAAGTTTCCTGCCCCTCATTCCAAAAAGTGATACAGAAGTTCTATCTCCATCTCCTACTTTTAGAGCAAGGCTTTATAGCTCTACCTGAAAATCTCCAACTGTTTGTCAATATGCCTGGGTCTGAAATAATACCAGTACACAATTTTTTTTCACCCAGTGAAAAAAAAACAAACCTCCTAAAAATTTTGTATGAGAAGTTTTATTATTCATAGAGCTGCAAGCAAAATCCTACTTAGAAGAATCCCCCAGTGTCAGTCAATAAGAATTCTACAAGATTAAAGCAAGCAGGATTTGGCACTGAACCTCACTGCCAATGTATTGTTTTTCCCTGTCTCACTCTTAAAAATGGTCATGCTACCAAAATCCTCATTTTATTACATTTTCAACAAAATTTTCATCCAAAAAGTTTTAGTAGCTTGGTTTCAGGTAAATAAGACCATCCAGTTCATTATACAAGTACATTTTAGATATCTAATTCCATAGAAATAGCAATAGAATGGAATTTCTCCCTCTCCCTTTTATGTTGCAGATATCTGTGAGTTTCCCTATCCTGAGAAAAAGTGATCTATACCTACAGCAGAATATGACCTTAAATTTTCTTCCCTTTCTCATTTTGTTTTCGGTTGAGATTTCTGAATCCGACATTATTTCTCACTACTTGAGTGAATCAGAAGTTCATTTTAAAAATAAATAAGGTTGAAAAGTCCAACCTAACAGAGTCATAAGTGTTGAATAATTTCATTTCAATGTATGCCTTCTTTTTTACCTCAGAACTGAAAAGGAAAAAACCCTCTGGATTTTCTCACAGATGAGCAAGTATCACAGCTGCTTAGGAATAGTTACATCTTTGAAAATAGTATTTTCCATGCACTTTGTGAACCATTAAAATTATCCAATTCATTTATTTATGAAAGAATTGCTGCTCAGAAAGCTCAGTCCCTGTGCTGTTTGCAGTGCCAGAACACTCACAATTAACTGGTGACTGAAGTCTCTCAGTAACAACTGATATGCCATTTAATTTTTTTCACTAAAATAGCTAACTCTGCAATCACCCATGCCATGCTGAAGTAAATATTCTCCCTGATACCAAAACCTGAATCTCCAAAATTACATGTCTGGCACTTTAGGAATTATACTTGGAGGTTGTGCAACCTATAGGGAGTATCAAGTGAGTGGCAATGAGCATGAACAGCCTGGTAGTAGAGGCAGCTAACACCCACTGTTTCTTTTTATAGTATCATATGTGAAAACAAGAAAAATAACCCAGAAAAAAAAAAAAAAAAACTTCTTTAAATAAAGCTCTAGGCAAAACCTGCAAATACTAGAAACAGTTTGAGTTTCTCCTGTCCATAAATCTGAGACTAGAATCTACTTTAATCCTCCTCAGCCATCTCTGTTTGAAGACAGCATCAAATACCAAGTGTGTTTATGAGAGCAGAACAAGGTAGGACTCCCTGCTTGGGGATCACACTTGTTTCATTTTAATTAAGGAATACTTGGCCCAGGTTCCCCAGGCTAATGCAAGTCTAATTGAAGTCAATACCAAGCCAATACCTTGCCATATGTGCAATCTAAATTCACATCCTAAGCTCACCTCAAGCACATGAGAGTACCTCACATAGACCTAATAGAGCCTGCAAAGGGACAAAACCAGTTCACATCCCCTGAGATGACAAACAGCCAGCACCAGCAGCTGCTGGAAACCAAAAATAGAAAGGGAAGATGCATCAGGAGGAGTCAGGTGTAGTCTAAGCCCAATAAGCTGTCTTCTGAAAGAGATGGGCAATTCAAATTTTCACCTGGAGGTAGAGTGATTCCAGTGCTAAGCCTTCATTTCTCTTTTTCCAGCATCCATTTGACAAAAATTTCAAAAGCCAAAGGCGCCCACTGCTGCATCTTGGCTTCTGGAATGACAGAGGTTAAATCCCACTAACAAATAACTGCCTAATAAAAATTACCAAAGTCCTCCCATTTTAAAGCAAAAAGACACAAGGAAAAGGAGGAATCATAGATTAAGAATGAAAAGCACCAAAAGGTGAAGTTTAGCCACTTACTGAAGGAACTCTTTACAGTGCTACAGGTAGACAGCCAAGAGATAAAGTGATACAGGAGCAAATCTGCATTGGTTACAGGCTGTCAACCCTAGACTCTAATTCCAATTTAACAGTAGTTTTAACATTACAAAAGATGGTCATTATCACTCTGCAATAGCATCAACCTCTGGAACTTTCAAAAGAACAGACAGTGAATGGAGTCCATGATTAGCTTTCCATCTAGGAGACCTTGGTACAAGGAACCAATAGCTCAAGAAGTACCTACTGAGACTGGCAGACTACTTTTGGTCCCCAATGTGTCTAACACCTCTCACACACTCTCCAGGTTTCCTTTCTCCCATTTCATTGGATTTACTGTGTCCCCCCATCCAATCTAAAGTAAAAATTCAAGCAGTCAGGAGTATGACATCTAACCCTCCTTGTGCTGGATGTTCATGTACATCAGCAACGTGGGAGCAATGTCAGCTGCAGAAAACAGCACCACCAGTTACAGATGAGCATAAGCCCATCCCAGACCCAGAGATGAACATCAGGGCTAAAATTCAAAGCACAATCCAGACGAGAAATTTGCAGAAGACCACTGTTTAACTAGCAGTCTGCATCAAACACCTCAAGATTTCTTAAGCAGAAAACAGAGCAGAAAAAGAAGGTTTCTAAATATGAGACATGCTTGTCCTGTCTGGTACATGGCTTTCACAGCAGCTGTCACTAAGCTGCCTCAAAGGCCAGGTGAAGGAGCACACAGGTGATCTGCAGCTCTTTGTGTAGTAACAGCCAAGTACAGACATGCCTTAATTATGTCTGTGTCAATTATGGCAGGGAAACTGGCTGAACTGCACAAAGGGTTATGGCACACCTGCCCTATGCAAGTCTCAGTAATGGCTCTGAATGTGAAGCTACAGAGGAGCACTTTCAATTCCCCAAGACTTTAGGAGGAGCTGATAACACTTGCCCTTCACAATTCACACCTCAAAACTTCTCAAGACCTCTGTAGTCCATTCATAAGCTAAACATAGCCAGGGAACAAACACATAAAATATCAGTCTCTTTTCAGAGATAACAGCCTGGACTGCTTTGATATGAACAGCATAGAGATCAGTTGTGAAGAATATAAAACAGCTGAATTTAACAAGAGCACTCTCTATTAGAATTTTTTTATTACTTCTACCTTTTAGCCAACATATCCTCCACAAGCCAAAAAGAGGCAGCAACAGAAAAGAACCATTTAAAATGGAAACAAACACTGTGTACTGCAGATCTGATATACAAAGATATTTTATATTAATGCAGACCTATCAAGCTGGTATTGACCACAGGTATTTGGACAAAACTTCAACAGACAACGTCAATAAATATAGTGACTTATTACAGATCCTAGCTAATTTTGAACCATCAAAATTCAGACTCTATACGTATATACTAGGCATCTAGTAAAGAAAAGAAAAACTCCAGGAGTTTCATGTTGAGTAACTGTAAAAACAATCAACCATTCCAAAATCCAAAGACTTCTCCTTCCATGTACAGCTTACTTCACTCTTGCTTACAGCAAATAATTATGTACCAATGCATATAGCTGTACTCTTAATAGAAAAGTTCCAGAAGGAGAATAGAAACAGAAGGAAGAATCATGTTTGTCAAACTTTTTTCTTAAAGCCATATTTCAAACAAATATGCAAAACTAAATTCAAACTATATGATCAACTCTTATCAAGACCTGGAAGCAAGGCCCATCTGAATCCACCCAACATTGCCAACAGCTATTGCTGGATAGGTCACACAATTCACAGGATTCTCCAACCCCATTTATAATTCCTGAGGGGAAGAAAACAAAAAGCATCAAAGTCTCTTGTATTTAGCATATAGACCTTTTTGCCACTTCAAGCTAAAGACCTTTTCAAAAATGCACTGTCAGCAGCACAGCTTTTAAGGGTAGAATGAGGACCTTGAAGTCAGTATCCCACTGTGTATTCCACCACTGTGCTGCCTGTGGAGGGTGAAAAAAAGGGCAAGGATGGTTCCTAAAGTCTCAAACACTCTCAGAATTACTTTTATCCCTTTGAAGACAGAATGAAATGCAGCTAATGTGTTTATAAACAGGAATCTGCTACTTTTTAAAGGAAACTCACAAAGGACACAAATGCCTCCTGGAATCTCATATTATTTAAAGGGACATTCTTGGGGCTAGCAATTCCCTCAGCTTGACCTCTCTTTTTATCTTAATTTCTTTGAAAGGTTCACACAGTTTCTCAGATTCTTGCAATGATTCATGACTTCTGTCTAAAAATTAAAACAATTTAAAGTATCATTGATCTATGATAATAGAGGGAAGCCTGTATGTGAGAAGCTACAAATCCATCCTTACCCTTCATCTGTTGAAGGGACAATGTTGAAAATTCAGCTGACAATATATTCATCACTTTGCACCTTTATCAAAGAGTCATTCATAAAAGCCAATTAAGCAAAACAGAAATAAAACCCAGCAGTCCCAAATGAGTTACTCTGAAACAAGGCAATATGCAGAAGCAATAGAAGACAACATACCCTGTGAAGATAATGACTGTAAATATAATCTTTCAGCACACCCTAAAAATGAACATTAGAGCGTGAAAGAGTGCAAATAAGCAGCACACAGGAGCCTAGCAAGTTTCTTTAAGAAACACTGCAGAAATAAACAGGTCACAGGAACAAACCCCCAGAAACAAAAAATTTCATATTATCATGTAATGTACCCCACTGACTGGTGTGCAATCACTGTTTAAACAAAAGGCCATAAAATTATTTGGCTACCTGCTTTTATATTTGAGGGCATAAAATTTGTACAGTAACTTTTAATCTTCAATTTATTCACTGCTTATTTTTCAACACAAGTGTTTCCTTAATTCTGGATTCTTCAGTTGCTTTATAGACTCATAATAGGACCACTCCAATCAGTGACTGTGACAAAGAAGTTTTTCCCATAACTCTACTGTTTTAAGACTCACATTCTGGCAATATTTAAACCCACAATACCTTACTATATTTTAAATGATACACCAGACTCCTCTAAAGAAATATTTCCTTTTATCTAATCTAGCAGCAGAACAGAATTTCCTTTTATCTAATCTAGATCAGTTTTCTACACTTCATTTTATCTATGACCATTCCAGTAATAGATAACAGCTAGATAATAAATAACATCAGAATGGTTCACTGTAACACACCCAAATCTGGTTTGCCTGGTAATATACAAAGGTACCTCAATGTGCCAATTGTGGCTGAAATTAAAGAGTACAGACTGTGTAACATGCTTTTGGGCAATAGAACTGGAGCCACACGGTATCTACAAATAACAAATAATCACACTTTTTCATCACTCTAGTTGGTATTAAGTCCCCACTCATGCCCATAATTTACATATAGTTATCCTCCTTTCTAATCCGACTTTGTCTATGACAAATGCAGCTAAATTTGCAGTACATATTAATTGAGCTATATACTCCAAAAATCAATAATTTTAGTAGATTTTGAGCACTTCCCTCTCACTAATTTACAGAAAGGGAAAATCTGAACAGGTCTAAGTACATCACCTGCAGCATCATTTTGTTAGGAAAAGAATAGAAACCAAGGGCAATGCTGCCTTGGCCTAGAATCTTTACAGGGCAATTAAATTCTGGAATCCATAAACATGATGGCATCCACTCTTAATATTAGCAATAATGTCATCCAGCCACACAATTTCAAAATGAAATATTCTCTCAGGAGAAAGGAAAAACGAAAGGTTTTTTTTTTTTAAATCCCTCTATTATTCAGCTCTAATTTGAGCACTGGAAATGCTCAAATCTCAAGGAATATTTTCATGCCAACACAATTTGAACCACTAAGAATCTTGCAGCAAAGCAGAAAAGTGACAAGACTCAGATTTGTCCTTATTCTGAGAAGCAATGGCAGCACTCAGAATTTCTAACTCTTATCACTGACTTTCAACCAGTTATTTGTCTCTGAACTTTTCTGCACTACAGCTATTTTTTGACAGTCTCAAACTGATTGTAGTAGTAGTTCAATATACTCCCAAAGATGAATTTAGTAGTGTGGTCTAGCTGTAAATTAATCTGGCTTTACTTTCTGCATGATCTGTAGGCTAATCTAAGGTAAAAACCTGATGCAATGTGATTTGAGAAGACCAAATCTTTATTACCATTAAGAGCATTCTGAAGAATTGAAGACTTTTATTTATGGCATGTTTTATAAAAACAGCTCTTCTGGGCTTTTAACATCTGTTGGTCAGGGTGGACCAACAAAATGTTATTTCTTAAACCATAGAAAGCATGCCAATTAAAAAAAAAAAAAAAAAAAAAAAAAAAGGTTGATCCATTAAAGTGACACAAAGAAATTTCAAACAATATCTCATTTGCATCAATAATTCAGTGGTTGTGTTATTCATCTTTGAGGGGAGAGACAAATTTGGGCAAGTTTTAATCTTGCAACAAGGCCAGTCAGATCTCCCCAAGTATGTTCTAATTAATGAGTTTTATTAAAAGGTGTAAAAAAAATCCACAGTTTCTCAAAATATGCATCTCAGAGGGAAGTTCCATAAGATGACCAGTTCACTTCCTCTTGGATGAAGTTAATTTTGCCACACCCCTTTCACACTTGTCCCTCCATGTATCATCCCACTGACTGAAGCCAGCTTTGACATGGCTCACAATATTTATGGAGTCAGTTCAGCCCCCAGCACAGCAGAAAACTATCCATTTTTTTTTTTCCTCTGGCAGAGTATTTCACAGTTTTTATTACAGTTGGTACAAGCTAATTTCTCAAATTGTCTTTCATTATGTTTAGAGTTATATCACTTGCTGAAGAATAACTTAGACAACAGAACTTAACTATATATTTTGAACACTACTTTCAGCAAAGGATCTACAGTGTTTCAGCCTCAGTTCTGTTAATTCTGCGTATGACAAATCTGTATTGCACTTGAAATACAAAAAATGATCTTATAACACTTCTGAGTATGAACCTTTCATTGATACCAAAAGAATAAGAGAAACCAAAAGTAACCATCATGAAAGAAAGATGGCATGATCAGATGAGTTGTTTTTCTTTAGGGAAAGGGTCAGAGGAGAAGACACCAAGAAGGCATTAAGAAAACTGGGACTTCTTTCATCAATGAGTTCCTGAGACTGGCCACCTTGAGCTTTCAAGGGCCAGAACCATCAGTCTTAATCAATATCAGTTCTGTGGTATTACATACCACAGCTAAATTGGATAAGTTTTTTAAAGAACAGACTGTTTAGTAGATGCAGTGATAATTACTGACAGGTGAAGAATTAATCCTTGGTCATGTGCACTGTAAAGAGTGAAGTTTGCAGTTTGAAACTCTACTGATCTTTCAGACATGCCCATCACAGCAATTCCCAATTCCCAACTGACACACAGACTTAGACATATTCAGGTGCAACAGTCTAATGTTGCCTGGTTTTCCTTAGAGGTTTTCCAAGTGCTCAGTGGTGTGTGCAGCTGCTCCACAGAAACCCTCCAGCTCCTGCTCTGCCTGCACAAAGCTCTGATGAAAGCACAGGAGAAGCTACAATTCAGGGCAATAACTCTGCAGCTGGAAGGAAGGCAGCAAACAAAGTATAAAGCTGACAGCGTGAGACTTGATAACTCTGCATTTGTCTATTCCAAACAACAATATTTGCAATTATAAGGGAAAGCTCTAGCAACCTCCAGTATGACAACTACTGCTTCACCTGTAATATTCTCATAAAGAGTGGCAATCATGGACAGTGAGGATGTGTAACAATTATATTTATACATGCACATCTCTATATATAGGTATTTTAGGTACCTATTAAAGGAGATGGCTTTCTATAGCAATTTCTGTATTTGGACTGAAATTGGTGCAACCTTCAAAACTCCCACTGAGCTCAAAAGGCCATGGTCTCACCACTGGAGGTCCCTAAAATTCATTCTGCTGTTATTAGATACCATTTAATCTGCTGACCACCTAAGTACAGTGTCTCATTATTCAGCCTCAGTATTCTGAGGTGCATTATAAACCCTGCAGTACCACTCAGTAATGATTGCAGACCACTGTGGCAACACACAAAATATGAAGGAAGAAATATTTTTATTTTCATCTTTAATATAAAGTCAAATTAACTTGAATATAATTCTGTTTTATAGGTTAATAAAATACAAGAGAAATTAATTATCAGCAAAAATAAATATTTATGATGCAGGCACAATGATAACAACTGAAAAAGCCTTAGTGGAAGTACTTGCCCTAAAGGGTAAGAGATATGCTAACCTAATAACCTCACTAGGGGTTATGAAAAATTTGCACATTGCCTGACAGCCTAAGGTAAAGTCTTATGGTAGCTCTTCAAGTGGATAAAAGGGAAAATGGAATGCAATGCAAAGTGGTACCGTTTATCTAAATCAATGGAGACATTTCCTACTGCACTGACCTTCACTGCATCTTGAGGAGCATAAAAAGCATTAAGGAACATTTTAAAAACACCCAAGGGTTTTCTTTATCTAGGTTTTCTCCCTGATCAAATAAACTGGAACTCTTTATTGCAGATATTTCTCATTTTTCAAGTTAATGTACAGTTCTCTGCAGCATAGCCACCTAAATAATCTCAATGCCTCGTGAGGGCCCTGACAGTCTCTCAGAAATGTCACATTCCTCCCACGACACACATCCCTCAGAGCAATAGCTGTGCAATGTCCCTTTGCACTGACACTGACTGAAATGATCATCCTTAAGATAACCAAGGAATGGACTGAAAGGACCAATGCTTAACATCAGTGCAAGTACTAAAAGCTGGAAAACCACGAGTGTGTGCAAAGTGCTGTTGTACACATCACTTGTGTATAAAGCTCACTTTATCACTACATGTGATAAAGCTCACCTGCATCTATTCTCTTACTCCAGTGTTGATGAGAAGTGATACTGCTGACAGGAGGGTCATCTCTCTCACCCAAAGCAGAGCAAACTCTTTACTCCTGCCTCTTTGCTCATGAAGACTCAGATTTAAATCAGGCAGCAGTAACACTGTCCCCTAAACAGACCTTCAGTAAGCCAAACTGAGCAAGTTTTGGAGCCTATACATCACCTTAGCACAGCTGAATAATTCTCTGTTCAATCAATTTACAAAGGTCTATCAGAAAACACAGACATGAAATATAAAGATATATTGCATTTAGAATATTTACAGAGCTTTAGTCAACTTTCTTATGTTGATCCACATGAACTAGCTTTTCACACCTTGCTTGCAAAAGCAAGGTCTGCACAAAGATTGCAAAAGTACTTCAGCCACAGTGCTCTTTATATCTGTAGGACTTAAAGAGCACCAATAAATTAGCAAGGTTTAAGTAAATAAGACAATGGTAAAGCCACTTTTCCTTATTCTTACTTAAAGTCACATACAGCACTGCAAGAAGCTGTGGCTCCTGACTACATGACCTATATTAATTTCTAAAAATTGTCTTAAATCTCTGTTCTTTCCAGAAATGCAAAGCAGTCTCATTGGGCAATATTTTTAAGAGAGATGAAACACAGAATAAACAAAAGGTTGGATTTATGTAATTTCTCTATCCATGTTCCCTCTTTTAATTACACCTCACTGTTGCCATTAAAACACTCTGTTTGCATCTGAATTTGAGTCTTTTCATATTTGCTTTTTTCCTAAGTTCTCATATTTACCTAGCTAAACATAGAGGTCCATTTTATCTGTCCTTTCCCAAATTTCTCAACATGCACTTGCTTTAAGAGGAAATCCAGTCCAAAATCTAAAGTAAATTAGCACCTTTCATATAAGAAATGCAATGAGGTGTGCAAAGCCTTTCATTTAATACCACAGGAGTGACAGTATATCAAAAGTAAATTTTATGAAATATGGGCTAGTGAATTTCAAGCTCTTTATATTCTTTTCATACATAAATTATTAAACTTACCTGCATGCTCTATAATTTTAAGTTCAAGCCACTTGAATTTATGAGTTTCTGCATACAATTAGTTGTTTCTGCAGTGCAGCACTTTGTAATACTTGGTTTAGTTCTCTCTAGTTTCTTTACTATTCAGACATTTTAACTTATTACACTTCCAAAGCATCAGATTTATTTCCAAAAAGTTTAAAGACATTTTCTGCTTAAAAAGTAAACTTCAGCTAGAAATTACAATCATCACTCAGAGCATAAGTTTATTCCATAAAACCTATCAGTATAGAAAAGTGACAGAATAAATGTGTCTATAGCATTTATTAAAAAGCATTGATCAGAATATTGGAAATACATTGCCTTAAGACTTGTCATGGGGATTCATGTTTTATATTCAAATCCAACAGCTTCTTTTAAAAGTCAGGATAATTCTTTGAATTCCCTGCATCTAGCCCCTAAATCCAACCCGCAGAGGAGTTCCTGGTTTTTATCCTCTCTTCTCCTCAAAATTAATGCGAGTCATATAAAACACCTGACACTGGCAATCATTCCTTTATATTTAAAATATATGTAGCTAGAACAAATGTGTGAGTGGCTTGGCTGTGTTCCATGGCTGTGCTGGAGCAGCTCTCCACCTCTGGCACATATTGCATGTTTTAAAGCTGTCTGGTGTAACAGATAAATCTGGGCAATCGCCTGTTCTGTAATGATTTCTCCTGACATTCTCAATTACCTTTTGGAGAGCCTTGAGTACAACATTTCCAGCAGTTCCCTCAACCCGTAGCATAAATTTTCTTAAACTGCAACAGACTGCTGTGCAAGATTTATTTGCTGAGCAGTTAACTCTGGTTACACCATCGAAAGCGGGAAGTGAAATTGCATCAAATTTCACCAGCAGTAATTAATTTTTTATTTTGAAAGGAAATAGTAAGACTTGAGCTACAAAGAAAGAATAAATTCATATAATCACAGCACAGAAGCATTTCTTTAAATTTCCTACAAATCAACATGGAGTGCAAGCCACCACATAAGAAGGTCACCATAAATATTATTAGGGACCTTGACAGCATTTTTTGAAAGAGGCTAGAAATTAAACAAGTAGGAAGACTGTGCTCTGGAAACATCATCTAAAAACAAGTAAATTTCTATCAACATACACACTTTTTACATTAAATAGAACCCTGGGTAACTAGGGTGATAGGAACTTAGTGGATTTTAACCCTTGACATAAAATCTGACATTTGAAAACTCAAACTGACCCAATTTTTTAGAGCGGGTGCAGAGACACACATTTTTTGGGAACGGGGTCTTTTGTCTTTAAATCACTTCAATTTGAAAGTAGCTCTTATAACGCAAAACACAAATGTACAAATACTGTCTTTTTATTCTTTTTTTCCACTTAACTAGAAAAATAGCCCACACCAGTACTCTTTAGAGTGATTCTCTGTGTTAACTTGCAACACTACATTTCTCAAATGGCAGGGTAAGACAACACCTCTATCCTAGTACCTCTGAAGAGACAGACACCTCTATTTCTGCAAAAGACATAAGTGTCCAAATCTCTTCCCACAAGAGTATAAGGAAGATAAGGATCACTATATTTTTTTTTAATAAATCAAAGTAAAAAATTAACTACAAACATACAAGAAACTACATTAAACAGATGATGTTATAGTTTACTCAAAAAGACTGGTGTACACAAACTGACTTTTACAGAAGAAAGAGTAAACAAACACATTATGCTGAGCACAAAATATAACTGGAACAAGGGGGGAAAAAAGTAACTTTTCATTAAGAAAATGCCTACCCTAAACACAGTATTTCCATGAAAGGTCTTGAAGGGGAAAAAAACCCAACAAACCCACAATGAAAATGACAAAAAAGACTTCTTTTTTCATAGCTGATTTAGTAAGAAAGATATTTTCTACAATCTTGATCTTTCATTACATTCCAAACTCATAAGAGGTCTCCTTTTGAAAATCATTTTCAGTTCCTTAAAAAAAGCAGTCTGAACTAGAAAGCCAGAGGGAGAAAAGGAGAAAACACCAACAACAAAACACACAAGGAAACCATACACCCAAGTTAAGGATGTCCTAGTGCAAACATCTCCAATTTAATTCAGTCAGAGAACCTGTGGTGTATTAGAAACAGGGCATATTGCAACATAAAGATCAAAGGCTTGGTTTTGAAAGTTCAACTTGAAATACTTTTGCTTTGGTGTTCCCAGCTATAAAGAAAGATAATAGCATCTCCCTCCCCCAAATAAGCTCCAGGATGATACAGGCATCTATCAAGAAGTACTTGCATATCACAATGATAATTACTTTCTATTACAGAAATAAAACACATTTTGCTACACAAAATAAGTATCTTGAGGTCTATATTTGTACTGAAGATATTACTGGACCACCATGGGCCTAGTTTAATTTAAAGCAGTGTCTGTTGCCTCAACTCCAAAGGTAGACAGCCCACCCATGGCCAGTGGCTGTCTCAAGGAAACAATCTGTAGGCACACAAGAACCTCAGCCACAAGAGCAGAGTGAGAGAGGTGACTAAAAAAAAATCACCTGGTAAAGCTTATTTTAGCAGGTGGGTGTAATTAAGCCCAATACACAGAACAGAAGTTCATATAACCCATGGAGTGTTGACCAAAGTAGTGCTCATGAGCAGATTTCTCTCTTTTTGATATCTTAGATTGTTTTATCCTTCTTATACTTAATTGCTTTTCATTGCTCATTTTCCACAGCTCACCCTTGTTTCTCACTTAGAAAAACCACTTTATATGCTTTGTTCTTACTCCTGCTTAGCAGCTGCCAAAAACCCTAAATTACTCAGATTTACCCACCACCTTTCCCTCAGACTCTTCTCATTTTTTCTGAGACATGCAACTCAAATTCATTTCCAGGGTGCCAGCAACTTCTCCAAGTTGCAATTTTTTTTTTTTTTTCAAGGACTACATTCTAGCAAATGCAATATCTTATCCAATAGAGAAACTGGTTATGTACAAGACAGAACATCTGCCAGCATAGTAGGGAAACCCCATCTGGAGGAGAGGAGATTTTTTTGGCTGCATTGAAAACAGCTTGGGTCTTCTAAGACTGAACCAATAAAAGTTATTGCTTCATCACAGGAGTTCAGTGATCTCATCTAGAGTGTTGTTGAGTACTGTGACAAACTGTCCAGTGAGCATGCCCTGAGCTGCAGGAGCAGAGCACTCTCTGCATTCTGCTGACTTGTTCCCTCCAGAAGCAGCAGCTCGTGTCAGTGATTAACAAGAACCTGGTGGAAGCTCAGCACAGCTGGAGGCCAGCAAACTACAAGCTGCAGTGCCAACTGCAGTAAGTGAATTTAAAATTAGACACTGAAAACTTGAAAAAAAGCTCCAGAAGATGAAAGGAAAGAAGAAAGTTCTAACACACTGTAGTAAATTAAAAAAATGTTGTTAAACATTTCTATGCCTTTATTTATGGAAATTTCTCCAGCAATCTTTACTCACTCTCTACTAATGAATGTTAACAACCATAATCTCCATCTTCAATAGCAGCAAATTATGCTTGTTTTCTTTTAATTTGCTCTTTAAAAACACTTATACAAAAATAATTGTAGCACTTCCCCTAGAAAGGTTTGGGTATAGAGGGTAATTGATAGAAATAAATATGTCACTTCAATAATATTGTTTCAACTTTTTTTTGCTGAGACCATAACCATGGTAACTTTTTGAATAGTTATATATACTGCTCCACTATTCTTCAGCTTTAAAGAAAAAGAAAAAGCCACTGAAAAAAAACCCCAGAACTTCAGCACAATTATTTTAATGTTCAGTAGCTTAAAAGATATAATCAATACTCACATTATATTTCATTTCAGTATATTGTCATTGACAACATGATCATCACATCTGGCACTTAGCTGTTTCTGTTGTCCCACACAAGTAACATTTGTGTGCTTCTTGTACATTTTTACAAGAAAAGGTAATTTATCAAAGACTAATCTGTAACAATTGCCCCAGCATTGCCCAGATTTCATTGTGGAAGGATGGCATCCTCTGAGATCTTCCAGGAATCAGTGCTAAAAGGGTAATCATTTAATTCAAGCATGGAATTTTAATCAAGAAAATTAGACATAAATATGATAGCCAAGAAATTCTCAGACTAAGGGACCATCTGGAACAGAGCAGAGATAGTGCTGTCTGTCTCCATAGATAGTATGTACATAGCAATATCAAGGCAATGCCATACACTTTGGCTCACTTTAAAGACCTATGATTGAGAAAAAAAAAACAAAAACAAACAAACAAAAGAACCCACTTTAAAATAATCATATGGAAACCAGATGAATGACTTAAGATCTATCTTCACCAAGGCAGAAGATATGTAGTCACGTCTCATGATGAAGGATTATAGTTTAAATTAATCACAAACAATATGGACAGAAAATCTAGCAGAAACTTCTGAAAGCAGAAGGCTCTTTAACAGGTAGTTATAACAAAACCCAACAGCTAGAAACTGAAAGCTAGCTAAGTTCAGAAAAAGAGCTGAATGCTTTCAATAGTGAGAAGGAGCAATCAAGCTACTTTTCCAGGAATGTACATAATTCTTTGCATTTCATAGACTCTGAAATGGATTTGAATGCTGCAAGTTCATATCATGAGACAGAAATTCAACACAGAAACAACTGTTTAAATTGCAAGAGAAGGTAATTATGCAGAGGGAAGATCAAATAGCTCAGAAGGTCATGAAGGATTCCTCCCAGTTAGTCCTATGTACAGCACAAGCATCAGTCCCTTTTTACTTAAAAAGCTCTCATACCTTTCTCTGTGAACTCCATGTGGGCTGCTCCACCAACACTGATTCCATCTCTCCTTCTTCCTCTCTTCCTCCTGCAGGACTAGCTCACTCCTTCCTGTCCCTAGCACAGGCTCCTGACCCTGTCTGTCCCTCATACACTATCTCACTCTTAGAGCACCTGGCACAGACTCCAAGTGCCTCCAGTGCAGCTATCCCACCCCTCAATAACCATCCTGACTGGACACAGCTGTGCGTAGTTAATTTCCACGCCATCCCTGAAAGTGCTCATGGCCAGGTTATGCAGAACACCTGGTCCAGTGGGAGGTGTCCCTGCCCAAGGCAGGGGAACTGGATGGGCTGTGAGGTCTCCTCCCACCCAACCCTTCTGTGACTCTATGGTAGCAAAACTAGAAAGCTGCAGAACATTCCTTACTCAGCTGGAGTGCTATTAAGTGCAATAAATACAGTAATTACAATTTCTTATGAACTTAAGATTGGAAACTGCTGTGAAGCCTACATTGCAATGTTTTCAGCTGTCATTGCATATTGATTATGGCTGTCCAAATTAAATTGTTCCACACCCATGGCAACGTCTGAGATTTTTCTGGGCAGAGGGATTGCCCATGTGTGGCAATGTTAAATGTCATTTCCACTCCCTCAGAGCAATCCTCTTCTGACAGAAAAAAATACCATTTACTCCTATCAAATCAATTGGCCTAATTTTAATTTCAGAACCTGGAAGGTTTAACTGTGTCTGTATTGAAGCTCATTTAGTCAGACATTAAATACTGTGTATCTGTATATCACTCAGCATAGCAAGACTCTCACCTAAGTAGATATCACAGCAAAAACACATGAAATGACAGTGGATAAAATGAAAATGTCAAAGCCAGGCTCTTCCCATCTGTTTTAAACTGCTGACCTGATGTTTGTAAACTACTTCATATTTGCTAATATTCTCATAGGAGACCAAATTGAAATACTACAGTTCTTAGGTATTTCAAATGTCACTGATTAGTTAGCTGCATTTAAATAAAACACTGTAAATCACGTGCATATAAACTCATAATCTTGAATCCTAATTTTCAATTCAACACAAAACAAAAATCAAACTGATCTTTATTCTTAAATACTAGAGAACTAGCTTTGTGTGTTTACCAGGAGGATACTGGGATTTTCCATTTCCAAAACATGAAAATGCAGACAAGCCCATCAATGCAGAAGACAGAAATGGCATCCTGTAAGCCTTGTGTCAACCCAGTGACTGTGTTGCTTTGTACAAAAGGTTGCATTTTTGTATTCCTTTTCCATCCTTCAAAAATGCAGAAGGAACTAGAGATTCCAGACTGCAGCCAGCTAGGCATTCCTATCCTGATCTCCTCAGCCATGCTGGAGGACTTCCAGGAAGTAGGAATGGAGAGGCACATATCTCAGAAGCACAGCAGTCATCTTTTACAGCTTGGGCTTATGCACACCACTGCCAGACATAATAAATCCAGATAAAATAGAGTCCAAAATAACCCACATTAAGAACTGTTCATTGAACTAATATAATCTACACCATGGCCAATGAGTGTGGAAGGCTATTAAGCATGAAGTCCACGACTGCCTTGTTAAGTGCCTGCAAGCTCTCGGATGAATGGAAGTAGGGCTCAATTTTTCTGCAAGATTTTAACATCAAATTGCCTGCTATTGGATTTTGAATGCTCTGGACTCTTTATGTTTATGAATTTTTTATAAATGTTACTTAATATGCAAGTGCTATGAGATTATACATTAGCTGGAGAAACAGCATGATTTCTGAGGGATATGAGCCATTTTCCTACACTCAGATAAACTGAAATATAGAGCCAGTCTTTTACCATATGGCTTACCCTCAGTCCTCATGTAACACAGATCTCTCTGCCCAGCAAAATTGCATGTTTTCACCACCAGTATCCCATCCAACCTGACAGTTGCCCAATAACAGAACCACGGTAGAGTTGGAAGGGATCTCTGAAAGTCATCAGGCTCAAACCCTGCAATAAGCTGGGACATCCTCCCCTAGATCAGGTTCCTCAGAGCAAATGTTGCTGTCCAGCCCAGCCTGTGATGTCCCCCAGGATAGGAACCTTCTGCATGGGTATAATTATCTTCTCTGTACCCCTTGTGCTTTGCTCTGTACTTGCTATTCTGGCCACCACACACCACACTTGTCAGTTCTTGATGTCTATCAGACTTACATTTCACTGTGACACAATATTAACAAATATCATGCTCAAAGAATATACACCCAAATTTCAACCTCCCAATACAGCCTTTCCAAAGAGAATAAAAAAGTAAATGCCCTGATTGAAAATCTTCCATTCTGCTTTGTTCTTTGGATGGCCCACATATCTTCCTAGGAGCAGAGGAAAACACAGTGTAGAGAATCTCACATTAGTTTCAGCAGAAGGTTAAAGGTCTTTGGCCTTTGTAGCAGAACATGCTGCAAAGCAGCCAGGATAATTATGGAGGAGGGAAGGGAGTAAAGAATCCTCCTTTCTAGGTCACTGAAGGATGCAGCATCCCCAGGGCAGAGATAGATTTTGCAGGCACATGAGTAGAAAAGAACAGTGTTTGCAAAGAGGTAGATCCTGCAATCCACCTAATCCAGGTCTGCCATATTCCTCTGAACATAAACACAGAGGGTGGCTGGCCTGAGGATGATACACACAGTGATATACACTGTGACATATACAGGAAATGCTGATTTTGGTGCCAGGAGGTTCTGCAACATCAGGTAATGACAGCTGAATTTGGGAACCACATTTTTGGTACATGTGTTCCTCAATGAAAATGCCCACTGAAATTTAGTGCTAGCAAAAAGTCAAAAGAAATTAATGAAATTAAATAAATGAGCAGGCAGAGGCTGTATGCACTGGACAGGTAACAAACATTGCTATTTTAAAATTACTGTTAACATTATTGAGCAAACCTATATAAAATAATAATTGAAAGTCACTCCTTGCAAGATTAATCTACAATCAACTTGTCCTCTCTAGAGAGAGTGATAAGCCTTCTGCAAAATGAGTATATCTACACTTTGATATCTTCTCTGTCTCTACACCTTCCCATAAAGCCATACTGCTTCTAAGAATGGTTGGTTTTGGATATAATTTCCTAGCATTTAGAAGAATCCTTCTCCTATAAAGCTTTGCCATGAGCTGCTGTACTTAATCCTTTCCTTTCTCCCTTCTCATGCTTTTGCATAGCCATAATAGGCACTCAAAACAATGAAGCTATAATCTATAATCAACAGCTCCAGGGAGTTGCTGTACTTTGCTCTTAGAATAGAAATAAAATCATATAGCCAAGGAAAAAAATAAATATTACCCAACAGTTACAATTTTTGGACATTTTTATGCAGGATTTCTCTTTCAGATGGAAGCACAAACACCTGCTTCCTTTTCCCTAAGCTGCCTCCTGTAACAACTCATCCTCCTTAAGAGATTTCACTACCAGATCAAAGGAAGTGGCCACTCTGCCTAGTCAGATGGCATTTCCATTCTTGCCCAAATGAATCCTTTACTTTCTTCAGGATTATAGAAATCTAAAGAACTGGGGAATGTTCAAGGAAATTGCCTGAAAATATCATGCTGTGTCAAAGACAGTCTGAACCAGTTGCTGGCATTGTCTCTGAAGGTCCCACCATCCTCTTAAGCAGCTGATAAGAAATTGCAATTTTGTTATGTCTGACATGTGCCAGACTGAGAGTATCATTCCAAGAAAATTAGACACTGGACATTCAGAGGTATTTAACAACACCAGAATGAAAACAAACTTCATCAAGAATATCACCTCTTTCAGTGGACTGCAGCAGCTCCCACTAAGAGTAGTTTCTGGAATCCTTGCTGTGGTGAGTATGGTTCCTCCAAAAGCCAAGTCAGGCAGCTTATGCTCTGTCTCTCCTGCCTTTGTGTCTTTGAAATTGCAAGAATGACATGTTATGATTGATCTATTCTTGGTACTACTGCTCTGAACCAAACCATTCTTGTTTCCATGATCTGGGAATACCAACTAGCCTTTCTAATACTTCATTTTTTAAAATTACAAGCTTTATGCTGGGTTTTTCGTTAGTAACCTGGATGCCAGCAGCCTTAGAAAGGTGAGGAAATTTATGTTGTGATCTATTTCTCACATAGGTTGTTCTCACTGACCTCACTGGAAAATATTTATATTACCAGAATTTTATACCAAATAAGACACTGATTTTACCAGCAGAGTCAAAAGAACTTGTGGTACAGCAGAATTCAAGAGTGGAATTTGTATCTAAAAGCAACAAAAAAACATTGTGCTGGCTACAGGTCAACTTTTGCACTTACATACTTGCTAAATGTCACTGAATAAAGATGGAGATATTTAGGCTGGTTTGTTTCCTGAAAAAGGTAAAAAAGCACAAAAAAATCAACATTTTAAATAATATTAGGAAAGTGAGAGAAGCTAAATGAGCTTGAGAGGTTTTGCTATTACTGAATTGGACAACAGGATTAAAAATTAGATTTTCCCTGATTATTTAAAGAAATTGAAGCTCAGATACATGGTTAAATACTGAGTGTCCAGTAATACCTATCTGAAAGTGAATTGAGAAGAATTTTGTTTGGTTCTTGGTATGAAAAGTAGCAAGAGGATACTGGCATTAGGAGATGAAACTCATCCATGTTTTAAATAAGCTGCTTTCTTCTGATAGATAAAGCTTCCAAATCCAAATGACAATTCTTCCTCACAAAACTATTCACCAAATGTGACTACAAGTATAAAAATTGCTCATGTTAGGGATAACATGTGGCCAAAGTATGATCTTGTCTTTGAATTTTTTTCCCAGTTTTGAAATGACTGTCATAATCTCAACTAACTCAAATGACTGAATCATCTTTCTTCAGTTCCTCAGGTACCTGCCAAAAATCATTGTTTCATGGTGCTCACACATTTGATGGCAGATGAGATCACTCTATAGCTGATCTTTTAAAAGCTATGTTTCTCCCCTTGAGCCCCTGCAGTATTCCTACAGGATGGATGTTTCTCTGGTTTTCCTCCCTTAAAAGCTCCAGTTGCATTCTCCAGCACAATCCTTAATCTTTTCTTCTCTACAATTAAAATGGGAAGCAAAATACATAATCATGGCTATTTAAAGCTTGTCAATCTCATATAAACCTGCCTAATTTTTCTGTATGCAGTTCACTTTAATAGAATATTATCTATCAAACCATAGCTTCACAGTATTTTTTTTAAATTCCCTTTTTAAAGGAACTTGGGAATTCAACATTTTTTTGTGTTTTAATTACATCTAAAATTTTCATCCATCATTCATCATCACACCAGTCTGTTTTTCTTTTATGAAAAGTGATTGCATAAAAGAATTGCAACAATACAATCCCGCAGGCTTGAATTTTACTTGCATAGAATTATTGATAAGAACAGTGTAACATGTCCTTCTGATAAAACATGTTTTTTCAGAACGTGTGCTTATTCATTTATTAATAATGATAAAAACAGCCAGGAGCTGTATTTTTTATGCCTCTGTGTAAAGAACCAGCTGCCTCAAGGCTAAACATCTCCTACAAAATGTCTTCCCCTCTGGAAAGTGGCAACATCTTTATGCTAATGATTAAAAATATTCCCTGGATCTATTTTTGAATTTATTTGAAGAAAAACCTTTTCGCCCCCATTTTTCTTTGCACATTATCATACTTCATTCATAAAGAAAATCCCTGTAATAAATCAAGTGTGTTATTAATCACATCAGTGTGAAACATTTCAGAATTAACTCCTACAATGTCTAAGGAATATGCCATTATATAAGGTAAGAAGTGTCAAAGTTTCATATATAATGGCAGGATGGAAAATGGACCCAAAGAATTACAGGTTTTTAGCCTTTCTTTGAACTGTTGCCTTTAACAAATCCAAACAGAGGAGGAAAATCAATCTTATGTCAAACATATAATGTGAATTCCTACCTAATCTCTCCAATTTATTAACCCAGCAGCCTAGAGGAGTTCTCCCATATTAGAGTAAAAGATTATACTGGCTTGCATGTTCATCAGAATTTGTTTTATTTTTAAATAATAGTTCTTATAATAAATTCTAAGAAATTCACCACAAAACCTATCTGCTTAGAGAGGAAAGTATCAGCTACCAGAAATCATTTTCTCTATTAACACCTGATAGCTCTAAAGAGAAAAGACATCTGTAGTGCAGAGCCAAAGGAATCACCACACCTTCTTGCACCCTGCCAGGGTGGTGAATGAGTGCT
This sequence comes from Erithacus rubecula, assembly GCF_903797595.1. Lineage (NCBI taxonomy): Eukaryota > Metazoa > Chordata > Aves > Passeriformes > Muscicapidae > Erithacus > Erithacus rubecula. The sequence goes on from NC_136687.1 coordinate 62,181,824, forward strand.
ATGGCTAACTGTGAAAACCAAGGATTATATCATATATTCCACAAAATATTAATTAAAGAGTAATTCTTGATAAGGCTGTTGGCCAGTTCCTAAGCACAGACTCAACCTCAGTACAACAAGGGCTTCTCCAAGCCATCATGTAAATCAAGATAAAAATATTTCCTTGTAGGAATAACTCATTTATAGAACCACAGTTACATATTACAGAATATAAACATATATTCTGCTGGTATCAAAACTCACTAGACAAGCAGAGGCCGGAGCCAAACCAGTCAGTCCTAATGTATCAGCATTCTCCAGCAGAGCTCTGTCTTGCCTGGAAGTTTCTGATCAGCTCTAATTGTACTTATCAACTTTGCAAAGGCCTTTTGAGAGTTGCAGAGGAAGAACAGAATACTAGAACTGTTATTGTTATTCAGCCCTATCGACCTTTTCTCTGCAGGCTTGAGAAAAAGAAGGAAGAAGGATAGTTTGCCTATTAATAACACTATAGATTTATATACCTAGGGAAGAACTGAATTTAACTACAGCCTCACATACTGCAACTATCATCCAAATTCGAATAGGTGGAGAAGATGATCCAATGATTAATTTGCCAATAAACTGAAAGCTTTTAGACTTCCCACTCTACTGTGGAATCTGTGCATGACCTTGCTCAGCTCACTGCACTACAGAAGTCCCACAGCATGGAGGGCCAGAGGGTCTGGAAGCTGGTTAACTCTCCCAGATGTGGTGCCTTGTGGCCCAGCCAGCTGTGCTGCACTACCAGCAGCAGAACTGACTCTGCTGCTTGGCACCCACAGAATGAGCAGGCAGTCCTAGCCTGTTTCTACAAATAACCAGCACCAGCACCAATTTTTTGCTAATATTTACATTAGAAGAGCTATACATTAAAATCATGCTCTGTTCTCACTTCATATAGTAAGGATATCATAACAGTTTCCTCGTCATTACTCAATGCACATTTAAAAGCTGTCCTGTTTCTTAGCTTATCATCTTGAACGTCACAAGAGTTCTGCTGCTGCCACCATTATGATCTGTTAATAAAAGGTTACTGCAGGGAAGATAGAAGTTCTCCTAACTTACAACATCTGCCACTTCAAAGAGTCAAGGACAAAAATACTGTCAGCAAATTTATTCTTCCAAACACTTGTACAAGAGACTCTAAACTACAGTAGCCTTTAAAAACAAAAATAATTGTAAGCATCTACTTATTCCCTAGGATGGATATTTCTTCTATACTCCTTGTTCTGTGCAATAAACTAAATCTGTTGCATTATTTACCTATTTAGTAGGCCAAATATCATTTCAAACAAATCAGAACAATAAGTTCACTACTTATTTACAAAATTTCTGTTCTATGGGACAAACCTGGCTGTGTTTTTATAAATAAATACACATTCTAAGAATACTGCATTATTTATAGCTAAAAGAGAAAGAAATTCAGGTAACAGTATTAATTTTAAACAGACAGGTTTTATTTACTGTTGTTTTGTACGTTCTGCACACCCTAGCACTATCTAACATCTTTCAAGAACATATTTTTCTTAGACTTGATGGAATTATACTCTCTTAGTGTTTTTTTTCTCCTGGGACACTGAACATAAGCCAACAACTCAGCCTGAACTGCTGAAGTTGAATATTACCTGAAGTGATGTGCTGTCTAAAGCTTGGCAGGAGCTACCATTTAGAAGTTTTTAAGTCTGATATCCTGGCCAAAATCCAATAAGGTCAGTAATCACCCAGGCATCAAAAATCTGCTTGTAATGATACAGAAACAAGGTAGATTCATGAATATTTCAGAGAATTTGGGCTTAGCTTGAGACCAGATTTCCAGATCTCCTCACTCCTGTTTCATATCAAGCCCACAGAGTGTGTAGGAGTTTTCCACTAATACCACCAGGGTTTGCCTTTGAGACAAGGAAGATGAGACGTTGATCCTCCAGCAAGAGCATGAGGAAAGCACATCAGATCTCTGGGGTAATTCTGGGGACATGCTTTAATCTTGACCAAAATCTGGGTTTCTCAACTCCTCCTGCTTTCCAGTTACCTTCTGCAAAACTAAAACCTCTGGAGATGTTAAAAGAAGAATGAAAAATGAAGATACATTTCATTATAGGGCAACTCAAAAGTGAAGTACTCACTTTGCAACATGACATCTACAAAACTGCAGTCTTAAATATTGATTTTGTATTCATTGTCATTGACAGAAGCAATTATATTTTTACTGAATATAATAAATATGGCTTTAAACAGAATAAGGCCCTTTCAGCAAGAAATTTTCCATATATCTGTTTATAAGCCTAAAATTAAAGCTGCTAAAACTGAAAAGAGAAAAAAATAACCAAGGGGGTTTTCAAAAATTTAAAACTCTATCATGCATAAATGGAGCTCATCAGCAAAAGTAATTTCCCTGCAGAAAACACTCCATCTTTTGTTTTATGTAAGTTAGCAACATGAATATTTCATTCCTAGTGAAACTGCTGTTACCCTTTTGCATTTCATAGCTATGCTCGATGTCTCAGATACATAAGGTTTTTTTTTTTCCTCACTTTTCTGTTCAAGTCTACTGCAATTACAGGTTTTGCTGTATCTCAGTAGATAATAGAGTTTGGAATCTGATATTAGCAGCAACTACATCCTTTGTCCCTAACATTCCCTCTAGAAAGTGGATGGGAAGAAAGGAACACAAAGGACAAATGACTGCACAGAGAATATCCTCAAGATACCAATCATCATTTGGATAGCAGGTAGTTTAGGTTTTTCCTCAAAACTACTGGCAAAAATTTACAATTAAACAAAAGGTAATAAAAACACCTACACTGCATCTCCACATTAAAACAATGGCCTAAATGAATACTGAAATTAATTTAGCTGTGAGATGTATTTCAACTTCAGGGCACGAATAATAAAAAGAATCAGTACAGTGGGTAACATTGTATTACTGACAGCTCTTGCACAAAACTGTGACCAAAACAGGTTACACAAGAATACAGACCCCATACAGCTTGCATTTTAAATGAGTTTAATCTCAAGAAGCTTAAAAGTAAGCTTTTCAATCAAGATGAAAAGGTGAAGATAGACCTGATGATTTGACCTACATGTAGCTCCATTTACCATTGCAAATTCTCATCTTTGAGAGCAATTTTATTCTTAATTTTGTTACTTGGTATTTCAGAGTCTGAGTGTCAGATTTTCTCATTTAAGGTTGTTGAGGTTTTTTCAGTCACTCTAGAGGATTTTTTTTTTCAAGATTGCACATATCTGGAAAACAGTTGCATCATGTATCAGATCTCCCATCTAAACAGAAATATACTATCTTCTTTAAATGCAGCAGACTTTTTGAACTGTGGGGAGTGAGCAGGCCTGGCTACTGAGGCAAAATGGTTGAGGATGACCAAAACTGAATCAGGCTGCAAGGCAGACCACTATTCAAAAGACCACACAGGAAGAGTCTACAAGATAAAATCACTCTACAATTGTAATACCATAAGCCAGCAACCAAAAGATTTTGCCACTTCAGTTAAAAGATCAGCAGGGAGAGATTCATGCTCCAGAACACCTGTGTCTAATCATGTACAGAGAAAAAAAACAGGCATTGTCCAACAAAAGCCATCTGGTAACACAAAGCATTGTGTGTAAAACTTAAAGTTTTCAAAATTGTTTATTCTCAGCATGAAAGTATTTGCATGGAAAGGACTCACAATAAAGGCATCAGGACAGGAGGATCCCATGCTTAGAAAGCTTAATAATTGTCTCAAAAACAAGTATCATTGTTTGTGCCTTGTTCCAAATGCAAGATCTACAAAGGTAACAAATCTGTCATTTGTGATCTCTGGTAAAAAAAGAACTGTAAAAAATCACCTTTTAACAAAATCACCAGTGTAAAAGGGGGAGTTAATCAATGTATGAGGTGGAAGTTTTACATCTGAGTTGTGTGGGAGAATGCATGACATAAAAGAGAATTTATTTTGGTATTCAAAGTTTAATTATTGCAGAATTATAAACTGAGTTAGTATAACTGCTCAGTTTCAGAGTAGTTCACATGCAAATTATTACCCACCCCTGTGAATCCTGCTCTGCATTAGGAAATTGCTGATCCTATAATGTAACTCCATCTTTGATGTGGTGATCAACATGTCTGAACTACTCTGTAAATCACTGCTACATTTTTACTTCAATTTGTTAAAGAAATTTATTGCATGCTTGGTTTTTTTTCACCTTATGAGGTCCTAAATAATTTGGATAAAAATATGCTGAGTTATATCTCAAATGGTATTCCATATGGACCTAGAATCATTACAGATATTGAGGGTATTAGCTAGTAAACCTCATGTTCCTTTAGCTTTCCCTCTACTCCAATTTGTCTTTAATTATTTTGATATCCTTAACCTCACTAGTGGTCATAGGGTTTGAGAAGTTACTTCATTAGAAAGGGCAATAGTGCCATATAAATGGAATTTTGAAATGACAGCTGGAAAGAAGGGACACCAGAAAACAGTTACCTCACCCTCTATAAATTTTTTTTATATAACTTATTGATAATGGGGGAGGTCCCTTCTATGAAAGATGCTGAAGATATTCCAGAATATAAATACTGAATGATGACCACAAAAGTTAGTTGATGACATTTATAAATTAATTAACAAATATCATGTAGAACAAGATGTTGGAATTCCTTTAGATAGCCTGCACTTTCCAGGTCTGCAGGGTCTTCTGTATTTCAAAAATCACCAAGTCTTTCAGGTCAACTGTTTTCCCACTCCACAGCAGAAGCTGAATTGGGACTACAAATCTAATTTTCTAATTGCAAATGGAGTGATTTGTTTTTTTTGGGTTTTTTTTTTTGTTTGAGGTTTGTTTGTTTGTTTTTTTAGTATTAGAAGTATCTCTTTTCAACCTCAAACCCCATAGAAATAAACAATAAACAGCCAAAACTCATTCCTGCCTGAAGTTGCTGTATTACCTTGCTTTTAAAGACAACTCTGTATATAAGACAAATTATCAGTGAACATATGCTCTTGCATAGTAGTGCTTTTGGAGAGAGATGATTTTCTAGTTCCTTTATACTCTGATTTCTGTCTTTGACTGTCAATTAAGAATACAGCCCTAAATCTGTGCTATTTCCTGTATTTTAATGCAAAACATAAGAAAAAAATGGCATAACTCATAAACAGAGTCTTGTGTTAATACTCAAATCTATCAGTGAAAGCAACAGAGTCTAACTTCTTTCAAAGTGGATACTCAACTTGTTCATTAAACCATATTTCAAAAAACAGCAAAATTTTATTGTCAGGTTCATGTTGCTTTATCCTCTTTACCTTTTATGGCATCACATTTAACAACAAATATTTCACACAATCATTTAACTGTGTTTTTCAGAATGTAGAGACACAGATAAAAACTAATGCAAGGAAATTATTTTCCTAAGGAGTTGGATTGTTTCCTAATTGTTTATTATATATGTATTCTCTTGCCAGAAATCAAGATTTAAAATTCCATCTTCTTCAACACTTTAATGTTGTTTGGATCTCTGAAGCATTTATATTTAATTTCACAGCAGTGTTACAATTCAAGTGCTATATTTTAATGTCTGCAGAAGCCAATTGTTGATTTATTTTCTTTCAGGCAAAATGCAAATAAACTCTTAAGAGGTTTGCTCGCAACCCTTGTGTTTGAGTTAATACATTTGCAGTGAATAAATTAAAAGAAGTTCAAATATGACTTTTTAAGGCCCTCTTGAATGTAAAAACTCCATCTAGTTTAAAAAAAAAAAACAAAAACAAAAGATTAATCAGAACTTTTACTATGAGAAATAACTGGAAAATTCACATGAACTTGGGTAATTTTCAGTATAGATTTATGCCAACCACAAATTCCAATGAAATGAGCAGATCTAGGGAGCCAGCACCAGAGCTCTGCCCTAGAAATCCATCCTTGGCTGTGAAGACATTCCCATGAACCATATTTTCAAATTACCTCCAAGCTAACTGCCCCATGGAGCAGTCCAGGAAGGACAAGCAGATGCTGTTTTTGGCAGAGCATTCACCTTCCTGCTTAAAATGTCTTAAAATCATCCCTTCTCTTCTCAAAAGCTTGGGATGGTGGGCTTCAGAGACAGAGGAGCTAGCAGCAAAGGGAGGGACTAACCTGAGCTCAGGAGAAGAAACTTCTTCACTGCAGAGTCCAGATTCATGGCTCCCTACACATCTAAGATTGACCTACACTGCAAGAAATCTCCCCCCAAAAATGGAAACCCTACATTTTAAGCAGATCAGCTTCAGGATTGGGCTACAGATTGTAAAGATAGTCAAAACAGCCCAGGTTTAACAAGTTAGAACAATCTCTTAGGGTTAGTTTCCATCAGAGATAACAACAGCTAAGGAGAACATCTCTTTCTTTTTTTTTTTTTTTTTTTTTTTTTTTTTTTAAAGCATAGATGTATGCAAAAAAATAATCTTGGAGGAGTGAGAGAGTCTAAAGCAATTTTTCAAATATGTTTGCAATAACACTTATTTTCCAATCAAAAATGTTTTACCAAATCATCAGGATTTATTAGGATGAGCTTGGTCTTTCAAACAAAGCATGGAACTGGAAGTTGGAAGGTTTGGGTTTTCTGACATATCTCTCTCTCCTAAACATAGCAAGAGAATTTATCTAGCTTTTAAGAATATCAGCTCATTTTTTCAATGGTGTCTTGTGATTTAATTTTTATAAGATTCACTAACACCCAAGAGCACCATGCTTCACAGAAAGATATTTTTAAAACCCAGCCAATCCCTCTGAAAACTACCTGCATCAGAAAAATTTCAAATCTTTTTTTCTGCACTATCTGCATCTCTAACACAACAACAACCCTACAAGAACATTTGAAGAGCAACTCTGGTCTTATTGGAATCAATTGAAAGAAATGGGATGAAGTCCTAAAGTAACAATGCTGTGATGAACACCAGGTACTGCAGAGATAAGTTTTCAGATTTCAAATAATCTTGAATCAAATTGATCCCTAGATCATTTCTTTCCAGTTAAAAAAGTCTGTTAACACTGCCTAGAGGGCTAAAACTTGTTTTCAGATTTGCATTTACTCAATCAGTTTTCATTTAATTTTTAAACTAATTTGATTTATGAAAATTTGTTATTGTTTTTCCATATATTTTCATCTAAGAAAACTCCTTCTTTTTATACAAATTGTTTCCTATTTGGAAATGTTACCATCTTTATTTAAAAAAAAAAGATTCATGTTTGAGGCATAGCCTGAAAAATTGTTACTTCTTGGACAAGGAGTAAAGATTATTACAGATTCTATGCAAATAATTAGTTTGATTTTTCTTTTAAGTGAAAGGCACTATTATTTTGAATAACAGATTTTATAATGAGGTCAAGAATTAAATCCTCTGAAATTCATGCCAGATGGCTGTTAATTTCATAATTTGCACCTTTCATGAACATTGAAATGTACTCTGAAAATCAAACTACACTTTGGAGTTTACTGACCGAAAGAATTGTATCAAAAAAATACAGATTCTCCTATCCTTGCTAGAATAGACTAAATTAGAGTTTGTACCTGGGCAAAGGTAATTCATTTACAAGTGAATAATCACAAATCATGCATGAATGCTTCCATATTTTGGTTAACTTCTCCTTTGATCTTTATTATAAATGAGAAAATACTTCAATAATTCTTTAATGATATCTATTTTGACAAATGAATATGTATGGACAAATGACATTGCAGTAAGTTAGTATTACTAGATTCTCTCTTTTCCTTTTGTGCATTGCAATATGCAGTATAAAAGCTGAGAATTGTTAAGGCAGACAAAATTCAAAGCAGAAAATATTCACAGTAAAACAAGTTCCACCAAAAAAAAAAAAAAAAAAAGTGACAGGAGAGATATCAAGAACTGAGGAAAGGATTTTACATTTTGCTCATATTCCTTTTATCTATAAGTTACTTCTAGTGCAATATAAAATATCAGTACTATAAAATACCTATCTAATGTAGTACCTTGTGCAGTGACCTCCAACATTTCTGGATCAAATCCCTTGGCAGCCCAGGACATCCAACTATCATATTTTTTTAAATTTCATCTCCAGCCTACCAAGATCAGTGATACAGGGGAACATCTCTCTTTTGAAACCAAATACCAGCATTGAAGAGACACTAGACCTGACATTAAATGAGGAAACAGCAGCTCTGCTTCAAGCAACTTGTTATCTTTCTGTATTTGAATTATAATGCTGTACCTAGTAAAGTTGCTGGGTAGAAAAGTGGTCACAGCAAATCCAACCTGCAAAAACTGGATTGATCACAAATTAAGAAGAAATTTAGTAAAAACTGGGAACTAATGAGAAAAACACACACATTCTGCAAACTTTCATCTGGGTTCAAAAGGAATCACAAATCTGCATCATCAGAATGATCTCAAATGTCAACAACCTTTTCCTTTCATCTGCCTAACTTGCAGGAGAAACGTCTCAGTTAATTTGTACTTTGATACAGAGGCTCAGAAGTCACTGAGAGTTGAGCACACATTTAGTTATAACAAGGTAAAACTAACTCCTCCATCTCTATCCATATTCCCCTTTTTCTTCTTTTTACAGAAGAATTGTTGACAAGGATTACCTCTTCCTTGGTGTATATTGTAGTAATCATACTAAGAATTCAATCCTAACTGTAAAACTCTCAGCTTTCAAAATTTCAGCCAAAACTTCCTTCTATCCTTGTCAACCACATGATATCACACGGTTCCCCCATTGCTACCAGAATCCTAGACAAGTGACAGAGGTGACATTTCAATGACATGGGTGCCTTTACTTTTTTATAAGCTAATATGAGGAAGATTTAGCTGCTGTTCAGAAGACAGAACATCTGGTAACATGGACCAAGTTACAAGTATTTACAGCTTTTGTCTTTTATAATCACCTTCATAATCAGAAGACCCCAATTTTGAAATTGCTTTGACATGTTTTTATTTCAATTCTTTATCATGAAATGCACTCCAAAGATTCCCAGTGACATTATTCACCAACATCTTGACATGATGTAACCATGATGGGTTTGTATCACTGACATCTCTAAAGACTTGGAGGAGCATTTCATCCGACATTGAAGCATCATGTCTGTGAATTCAGTGTGACATGCAGAAGAGAGGGTTGTGATAAAGAAAAAAAAAAAAAAAAAACACACAAAAAAGCAAACAACAGACTGCTGGAGTGATTAGGATACTTTCAGTACTATAAAATGGAATAAGGAAAAATAACAGGGTTTTTTCAACCCTAACTATTTCCAAGCATTTTAATTAATGCAGAAAAACCTTATCTATGTCATGGACTAGACAAATAAACTACACAGAAAGTATGCAAAACTGAAACTCCACTAAATGTATATCTTTTAACAATTTGAATTATGCAAGAAGATTTTCAACACTGTGGAGCTTGGTCATCTCAGAATGGGAGTTCTAAAAGGCAGCAATCATAAAAACATGTTGCAAATACATGAACAGAAGTGCCAGAGACAAACACACTTGAAAGATGTTGCACTGCTTGCTTTTATTTAGACTGGAAAAGCCTTTCTCTTTCAATGATCTAAATTATGGTTTGTTGTAACTATAATGATCAAATAGTATTAAAGCCCTGACCTGCATATTCCAGTCAAATAAGGGCTTGGGGTTAGTTTTTTTTCTTTTAAAACTGAGGGTGACACTTTTCCTCTTAGAATGACAATGGGAAAGGCCAAAATTCACCCAGGATATAGTGAAATCCTGCTAAAGCTTCCTCCTTTCTGCATTTTTCAGGCAAAATCAAGTTAAAGCAATTAACCCCACATCCTGGTGAGTTGTCCCTGAGCACAAGGCATAGGATTAACAAGGTGGGGAAAAGGGATGGCAAAAAGAAGGCTCTCATGATGCACTTGATGGCTTAGCTGTGGGAAGAACAGGGTCTGCTGAACATATCCTGGACAAATTTTCTGGATCAGCCTCAGTGAGATGTATGAAGGTTTGGGCACACAAATGTGCTTCAACATGCAAAGAGTGAGGGTGTCTCTTCAATATTCCCCAGCACAGCACTCCAGTCATCAGAACTTTTAGTCAAAAACTGTCAGCATGAGACATCATCTGAGCAAGAGCTCTCACTTCCTCCAGAGGACCATAATTTCAGATGTAAGACACAAAGGCAAGACTAAAATCCTTAAGCCTTTTTTTGTGGCACAAACTCTAATTGCCTATAAATCATGCTGTGTTTCCTGCTTGACACATAAAGCTTGCCTATAAATAAAAAATTGCTTTAAAATCCATATTCTTGCATGGCATTGAATTGGAAATACAGCAGAGGTTTCTGCTTGTCTTACAGTTCCAGCTTCATAAGAAAACATTTTCAAGTAGGGCATCTATTTTGATTGTTGGGCTTTTTTGGTGGGATCCAGAAAAGTGGTATATCAGTAGTTTCCAGCCTTCTCTCCACTCCATGGAATTTAGAGATCACAGCAATAATTTATTGCTCTGTGACTGAGAGTCCATCATGTATTAGAGATCATCTTCTGTGATTTGAAACCACCTACACAAGTGCTTTACAGCTATTTCTGAGATTCTTGGAGCTGCCTCAGTGTGTGTGAATCATGAAGCCAGTGAAATTTTTATAAAGTTTTACTGTTTTTAATTTTTTAATCTTTCTTATATATATTTAGAACAAGAGTCTGGGTTTTTTAGAGGTAGATAGAGAGGAGCACAGCTGAACCATTTGGGGAAGGGCTGCTCTCAGCTGTCACACCACTCCTGGGCTGTGCCATGAGCACGACTGGTCCACAGAGATTACAGAGGAAGAGAGAGTAAGGTCGATTTTAGACACATTAATGGACCACAAAACAAAACAAAACAAAAAATCCCAGTGTAGCCTAAGCATCCTGGGTGGTAGGTAACTTTTCTCCTCATCATCACTGGTAACTTTTCTCCTCATTATCAAGAAGCTGGTGTCCTGAGCCAGATCCTCAGAAGGTTTTGTCATCACCAGACATAATTGGCTTGGGATAACTGACAGCAGCCTGTACCTGACATAATTTGCTGGTCCTGTATAATAAAGAATCCAAACTGCATAGATTTCACTGTTTTTAAAACAGCCTGGGCCACTGTCCCTTCTCTCTGTGCTTAACAGCACTCGTGCAGTTAAGATTAGGCACAGAGAGACACCATCTACAAAATGCCTCATAAAATCGTGCTTGTACCTATCTATGCAGAGAGAAAAGTAAGTGGAGCAGAAACCAGGTTCTCCTCTATAAAAAGCTCTGTGTTTATGCAGGAAGAGTTAAAATGAACATATCCACTGTGGCAGATTCTGCTGTTGTGACATCTAGGGCAGCAATAAATTTTAAAAAAAGGGGGAAAAAAAAGAACAACATGAATGTACATGTTTCAGTCATGTGAACCACTCAGAGCTGTCAGTGTGAAAAATGAGCCCTTCTTCCTTTCCAGGCAAGAGATAACCAAGGTATAAAGGACTCTATATCTGGACTTTTCTAAATATTTTGGCTGAAAACTTTTATTAGAAATGTGTGGACAAAACAGTTTGAATTTTAGAGCCACAGGCCTGTGCCAACATGGAAAAAAAGGCACAAGGAAACGCCAACTACATTTTAAAGAAGCTTAAGCACAGCTAAGGAATACTTAATGACTTTACCAAATTAAGATTTTCACTGTATCCTCCCTTGCCTGCTTCTGTCTCAGTGAAAACATTTATAAGAGGATACAAAACAAATTCAAGCAGAGAAACCTCAGAGAACAGAATTTGCTAGCATGTGTCAGAAACACATTCTTTGATCTGGACAAAAGGAATTTCCACATTCAGTTTTGAAAGTGGTATTTAGCAGCCATTATTTTAATTATTCCTTTTGCTACAATATGAGAATCACAGCACTGAGCAAAAGGCCATCCACAGCGTTGTTATTATTAACAAAAAATGTGAATGGCTTAAAGTTATTCAGTGCAAAATAATTTTTCATTGTAATACTAAATATATTTTTGTTTTTTCATAAGCAAATGCCATTCATGCAATGCAGATGAAAGTTAAAACTACCACACTGTAATATAAAAATTCTGTGTAACTGCATTGGCTGCAAGTAAAAAGTAATAAGTAGAGTTCTAGATTCTGCAAGGCTTTTGAAATCAATTTCTCTTGATTCCAATGCTAAAATAAGAAACTTGGTATAATCCTAAAAGCATTGTTTGGCAATTCTTTTTCTTCTCAAAAGAGGCACTCTAAGTCTCTCCTCCAGAACTTAGTCTAATTAAAATGACCATCATAAATTTGATCCACCACCTCAAACCGGGAATTCTCATTCTAGGCTCCTTGGAAAAGCATAGGACAAAATTCTCCAACTGAACCATACAGGGACTCCCAGTAACACTGGATAATTCCAGGGAATACTAATAGTAAGCACTTTACAATCACCTCAACAGCTGAAACTCCTTCAGGGAAATTTAAGGGGCAATTTAAAATCACAATAAAAACCACAAACAGAATTCACAAGTGGGTTGTTCACAAACAGGAAAGAATCCTCCATTAGTCAAATTAATTGTCCTTTCAAACTGCTCACACAGCTCTTCAGTAGTTTTCTGCCATTAGTCACTCAGAGTGCATCTGTGGACAACCATCCAGACAGGGCTACTCTTGCTGCTCTGGTGTGGAGGTGATTGCCTCTTCTTGTAATCATACCCAGTCACTCAAAAAATAAAAGTGAAGTCACCTTATAATCAATCATTGTTTTAAATTTCCTTATCTTTATTATAGATTTAATACCACTGTGACCTACCAGTGCTGCTCCAAGTGAAATACAAGAAAGAAGCCTGCAGCTTGAGCACTGTTTGACTTGCACACTTGTTACATATTTAAAAATCTGGACAGAATATTAATGTGACAAGGTAAGAAGCAGCTGAGCATGTTAAAGTGTTAATGCACCTGTCTTACTTCATAGAAATGAAGTGACACTTCTGGATGGTTCAGGTGGGTGACTAACCCACTATGAAAGCAAAACCTTTGCTCTGCTAGTTTATGTCACAGGAGTCATAGTGGGCATTAATAATTGAAGAACCACATTTGCTCAATTGTCTGATTTTTCTGTGTCACATTTTCAGCAACAATGGAATATGAAACAATTTAAGTAATGGAGAGGTTTTTTAAAAATCGCCCATCTAGGTGGCTGAGTATAAATCACAGAATCACAAAATGTTTGGGGCTGGGAGGGGACCTTGAGGACCTTCTGGTTCCAACCCCTTGCCATGGGCAGGGACACTTTCCACTAGACCAACTTGAACACTTCCAGGGATGGGGCATCCCCATCTTCTCTGGGCAACCTATCCCAATGCCTCCCTATTCTCACAGTAAAGAACTTCTTCCTAATATCTAATTTAAATCTCTCCTCCTTCAGCTTACAGTCATTATCACTTGTCCTATCATTCCATAACCTTGTAAAAAGTCCCTCTATCTTTTTTGTGGATCCCATCCAGGTACTGGACTGCTACTTTCAGTCTACATTTGTTGCCTAAGAAACTAAGTCACTGTCTACAGTGTGTAAAGTATAATAGTGTGAAAAATCTTCACCAAAACCTAAACAGTTAGCACAGCTCTAATAAAACAAAATCCCTGCGTTCACACAAATATACAAGCCTCAAGAATATACACACATTCCCCAGGATTAATCTTAGAACTCCCATTCATTGGTTAATGTCTGCCCCACCCTCACAGCACGTTCAACAATCTTGCTGGGTCAAGACTGCAAAAGTGCTAAAAGAGCAGCTCTGTGTCACTTCAGCAAAACCTGTGTGAAATGCATGACACTTGCATAAAGTAAATATTTTCTTCTTTTTAGACACAGATTCTAGAATCAAGACTGATCCTCATATTTTGCTCCAACCTTAGAGAACTTTTTGCAACATTTTGAAGAACCTTACTTTGTGCCAGTAGCAACAGCTAGAAAAGCAGGGACTTTTTTTTTTTTTTTTTTTTTTTTCCATTCCTGTACACTATTTTATATACACTATTTTATTTACACTGTATTACTGTAACTGTCTCAGTGCAGTTGGGCTGGATTTACACCAGCTCACCTGAGATGACAAGGGAATTGCCTAACCAGCCTGGACTGCAGGGTACAGTTCAATTACCTAAGGTGACATTTCATCAGTACACTGGGATTAAAATTATTTTCTGTTACTTACATTATGCCATTTCCAGGAATGCTGTCTGTGTCTATCCCAGTAAATAAACCAAGTGCTGAAGGTGCACCTGGATGAGGGCAATCCCTGGCATCAATCCAGGCTGGGGATGAGCAGATGGAGAGCAGCCCTGCCCAGAAGGATTTGAGGTGCTGGTAAAGGAGAGGAGAGGCTGGACATGACCCAGCCATGGGCACCACAGCCCAGAGAGCCAAATGTGTCCTGGGCTCATCCAGTGGGCAGCAGGGCAGGGAGGGGATTCTGCCCCTGTGCTCTGCTCTGGTGAGAGCCCACCTGGAGCACTGCATCAGCTCTGGGCTCCCAGCACAGGGAGCACATGGACCTGCTGGAGCCAGTACAGAGGAGGATGATCAGAGGAATGGAGCATATCTCCTGTGAGGAAAGGCTGGGAGAACTGAGTTTGCTCACTCCAGAAAAAAGAAATGTTTCAAGGTGACCTAATTGGGACCTTCTAGAACTTACAGGAATGAAGAAATGTAGAGACAGAACAAGTGGGAATGGGTTGAACTGGAATGGGTTCAAATCAGGTTTGATTAGATACCAGACAGAAATTCTTTACTGTGAGGGCAGTGAGACCCTGGCACAGGCTGCCCAGGGAGGCTGTGGATGCTCCATCCCTGGAAGTGTTCAAGGCCAGGTTAAATGGAGCAGCCTGGTCTAGTGGAAGGTGTCCCTGCCCAAGGCTGGGGGCTGGAACAAGATTATCTTCACAGTACTCTTCCAACCCAAGCCATTCTATGTTCTGTGAAATTACAGAATTGGTTGCAGTGATTCTGGATATTATAAAATATTTATCTGTAAGGTTCAAATCCCAGGAGAGTCTACTCTAGTATCTCCCAAGAAAATCCTCAGTACAGCTGAAGGGTGAGAGCACTGTGAAGCCTCTCCACATACACAGCATGTGTGCAGCCACCCTGGGTTAGGGACTCTGACCCTTCAACAGTCCCTCATGTTCCTTCTTTGCAGCTTACACACAGCCATGAGGTCTAATAAATGTCTCACTATCTCATGATGAGGTTCCAAATGTGTCTCATCTGAAAATAAATTATTGCAAGGAGGGTGCATGCTAAATTTCAACGTAGCAGGAGGTTGTCCAAAACGCTGGAGTTAAGATATATAACAGCACAGTATATTCTGATGGCAAGTTGAAATGTTGAATCAGGTTTTTTTAAGCCTTCCTTTAAAGTAAAGCTCCTTTCCTGGCTCAAGAAAATTGAGTAATATTTCATGTCTATAGTTATTTGTGATGATGAAAAGGAGTTTGTCTGCTGACAACCTGTCCTTTACACAAGCATTTCTGTAGGATTGTGAGGGAAGAAGACAGTTAAATATGATTTAAGTGAAAAGAATCAGGTCTCTGTACATTCTAAAAGAAGGGTTAATTATAGATAGTAAGCATGTGCCTTCATAAATTGGTATACTGTAGCTAAAAGTTGGCCAAAAATGAGCTTTACTTATCCCACCCCACAAAAATTTCACTGTTACAACACATCAAAATAGCAGACAAAAATCCCCAAGACAGGTTATAAATTCAGCCTCTTGAGAGATAGAATTCAATTACATTTGCTTCTGAGAATCATTTTCTTTAGTAGAATACAACACTTGTGAACCAGCACAGCAGCATTTTCAAATCAAAGGTTTCCAGCTTTTTGCTGAAAGCTGAAAGTTTCTGTTTTCAGGTGTTTCATTTTTTCACTCAGAAGTCAAAACTGTCTGTGAAAAGCACACATTTTTCACACAGAAAATAATTTTAATAAAGAAAATAGCTTCAACAGATTTCTTTGGGCCATTTCTACAATGACTTCATGCTGCTTTCCCTTTTTCAAAGCAACAGCATGAAACCTCAAGGTTCAGATCTAATACTGCAGAGCAGCCTCAGCCCCACTGATTTTTTAATCACAAAGTGCACCCAACACAGCCACAATGGCCAACCTCTCATTATTCATTTAAATCAACAGTAAAAAGAAAAAAATAATTAAAAAGTGAGAAAGAAAATCCTCACTTTTTTTTCCCCCCTCTAGGTTGAGCTTTCTTACATTTGGATGCATTTGAATTACTGCTGTTTTATCTCCAGTGACAAATCTGTTATACCTTGGCTGCACCAGCATCTCAGGCACATGCTATTTCTTTCATTCATTTCCCTGGTGCTTTTACCTCGGTACCTAATGCGCTGTCAGAATCACAGAATCCATCCATAAGTATTATGTGATGAGCAGCTGCTGTATATGCAAGCACACAGGAGAAATGAGCTTTCATTCTTCCCCTGCAATCATTTACATAGAGAATATGATCCCATTTAAATTACTGCTTGTCATCTCGTTACACTTGATCAGTTGAAGGATCATTTTATTGAAACGGGGAGAAAGAAAGGAAAAGGAAAACTACCAGCAATTTGACACTCCTTTATATTTAAGAGTTTGAAGGTTTGTACAGTTTTATATTCAAACTGCTAGACTTTCTGATGGTTTCTTCTCTTAGAAGAGGATTCCTTTGATAGTTAGACAACTTCTATCTTATCCCTCCAGGCTAAAAATCTCTATTTTCATTACTTCCCTGAGAAAATTAGAAATTCTGTATACCACAATATTAAGTGAAGAGATGTTTCTTAAGCAGTTACAACCTGACAAATGCCTTAGCTGTGGGAGAACTGAAAAAAAAAAAAATAAAATAAAAATAAAAAAAATTTTAAAAGTGTACTTCTGGAGGCTGGAAGAATCCACAAAGCCTGCATTACTGGCATACAGCTTCCTACCATAAATATTTTTCACATCAATATTGGTCTTCAGAGTTCTCTGAGAATTCAACATAGAGTTACACCTTCACAGAATTCATCCTAAATCACATCTTTCTTTGCATTTCTTAGTACAATGGAAACTCACTTTGCATTAAAGTAGCAAAAGGGTATGATTTAAATTCTTAACACAAGGCAATTCACAGATGAAATAACTGAGCTGCATATTTTTTTCTGCACAAGGTTTTACTAGGCACTTGTCACTGGAGACTAATACTGAATGCACACTCTCATTAAAAAAAAATAAATCTTATTTCCAATTAATACTTTCCAGTGTCTTTAAGATTTAAACATTGGCAATCAGGAGGAGTTAGTTTTTTCAGTGCCATCACCATCTCAGGAACTTTCTCTGACAAATGTGTCAGAGACAGACCACTGTTCTGTGATGTGATAGAAATAATAGAACAGGTTTTGCCTTTGCTTGACAGAAATTCGAGTCTCCCAAATAACAGCAAAGAGAAATGGGCCAAATTCTGTCAGCTCTACTCGGTACCTGTAGTAGCAGAATTGAGAGGGTGAGTGCACTCACAGGATGTGACTCACAGCACTTTTCATTTCCATTCATCTATGTGACCAGGATGAGCAGCTCTTAGTGCACCAGAAAAACTCTAAAAACCCAAACTGACACTTTTTGGGTTTTTTTTCTATAAAAAATGTTCTTCAGCTATGACCCACTACTTTTCTGTCCCAGAAAACTAGACAGACTACAACTCCAACAGGTTAAAATTTGCATGTAACTGCCTGAGAAATTTTTGATAAGCCTACAGCTAAATTGTCAGGTTTGGGTGGATTGGTACTTACAAGACAGGACAGTACCTATTAGTTCTGAAAATGTTCACATTTCTTAAAGAATATTTCACAAATGCTGCAGTTTTTAATGCAGGATTTTTAATAATCCAAAACTGAGCATCAGTTATCTGTTGCTGATTATTTTCTGATTCAAGGAAAATAGTCCAAATTTTTGTATCAAGGAGTCTTTGCAATGATATGGGATCCAGCTGGCCATCACAATACAATCAATAAGAAAAGAAAGACCAATTAAATAGTTTGAAAGTTCAGTATAATAATTATTCATTCACATTACCCAAAAAAATGCAATAGAAAGCCTTCAAGGAACATCACTATTGACAATCTGGTAAATTTCCTGAGCATTAAACTCTCTTTAGAAAAGAGACTAAAAAGTGAGGTAATGTCCTTTAGAAGAATATCATAACCTAGAAAGCCATTTGCCTGCAGGAGCTTAAGCAAAAGGACAAAAGGATTTTTATGTTTTGCTAATTACTCTTGTACCTGCTTTTTCCATTGTGATGGTATGAGGATTTCATATTACACTGCATTTTATTTATGCCGTTCATAACACCTTCATTATATTTTTTCAAGCATTGCAACCTTATTTAAACTTTTTATTTCAAAAGCACTTTTATGTTGAAAAATACCATTCACACTGTCTTCACAAAAACGTCTCCTGTGATCTTCATTGAAGAAAAGTGGGATCAGAAAAGAGATATATTTCCTCGTAATTTTGGAAGATAAATGGCCTTCATACAAAGCAAAATTTCTAAAAGCCTGTGGCCACTAAACATTCATACTACACCTTTAGATCAATATTACTCAGAGATTAAACCTTTTGAGTTTAGGCATCAAGGCTTCTTTACAACTGCACAGAGTACAAAGCGCCCCCTTACAGGGATGCTAAAACATGAGTCCAAGGAGCAAACATGCATATTCCTTTACAATGCACTGGAGAAATCATTGGGTCATAATCTATGTAGCAATATGCCTAGCAGAAAGCTCCACAGATATATTTTATGAAAACAGAGGTTTTGTTTTCTCAGTACTGCCCAAATGATATAATCTGTCTTGACAGGCAAACTATTACAGTCAACTTTAGAACAGGCTTCTCTCTAAAATTTTTGTCTATTCCAAACAGAAAGTTACTGGTATTTCATTTTCTAACACTGTTACTGCATTTGTTTTACTGGTTTTGTTAAGCTCCCGGTCATCTAAAACATTTGCCATTAAAATTCATGTCCTTTCCTGCATTATCTTACATCTCATCTGAGCTGGAAGTCGGCTGCCATGACAATCACAGACGTTTTGAATAGCAATGGCATGTCTTTGGGCAGAAAGAGCCTGTGAAGGAAAGTATACAGCAGTAGCACAGCAGAAGACCAGCTCACACATCAAATTAATTTGGGAGGAATGCCATGCATAGGCCTGTGAGGGCAGTCATGCATCCAGCATACCCTGCTGGCTGCTTCCCACAGCTCCCATCATGGGAGAACTCTCTTGTTTAAGAGACACATCTTCGATGATGAGAAAGGATCTGCACAATACTTTTTTCAAAATACCTCTGCCTTTCTTTAAAATTAGTGCAGAGCTCCTGACTGACCAAGATAGGAGGGGGGTGAGCAATGTGTTTTCAGGCTGCACTGTCCACACAGTTTTCCAGGCCCTGAGGGCACTAGCAGGTTCTCATAGACCTGCCCCTCTCCCAGAAGTCCCATTTACCAGCACAGTGCCTGTGCCCAGCCCCAGCTCTTCCTGATCCTGGCCAGACTTTCTGTGCCAATGCAGCACCTGACTCATTATCTTTTCTCTTGTCAGACATCCTCTGGGCTGTGGATCTCACCTGTCACCAGCCCAGCTAGTTCACCAGAGGACTTACAGCAAGAGTTTTGCTGGTGTTGGGGTCACTCCCACATCCACCTTGTCCTTCTTCAGGGACAGCATTGATGTGGGTTTCTGCACTGTAACATTTGAGAGCACTGAGAATGTTTTAAAGAGACTTCTTCCTGGCAAGAAAGATCAAAAATGCCACTACTTGCTGAAATGTATTGCTTTTGTTACAAAAGCACCACTGATAGCAAATCCAAGGTGAAATTTCTGGTCAAAATTTCCAAAGCAGCTGCTAAACTGCTGTAACCCTGAATTAAGCACAAGCAGAATTCAACCCCAAGATTTCTTCATCTCTGACAAAAGACCAAGTCACCAATGTTTTATATGTACATGCATCATATTCTGTACATCCACTCATACATGCAGGTTTCCTGTTCAGGTTTATTTTAGCTTAAGATACAAGTGGAAAACTGATTGCATACCAGAGAAGTTTGGTGTTTGGCAGTGGTGGATGAGGCTTTTTGTGCTTTGGGTTGGGGAAGGTGGATCTGATTCTGATAAAAAAGTGATAACTTCAAAGTTCTCACAAGAAGCAATTGGGTAAAAGGCCTTATATTAAAGAGGTTTAACCCACAAGGAGAAGCCACTGCCTGACTCCAATTTACCAATTTCTGCCTAGTCAGTGGACTAACAAGAACTCCAAAGGAAAACTCAGTAGGAATCAGTCATATTTTCAAAACAAATAATTTCAAGTCAAGCCATCCAAGATGAATAGATGAGGTTAGCTCAGTTGGTTAGAGATCAGTGCTAATAAGGCCAAGTCTATGGATCTGGTCCCTCTGTGAGTCATTCCCTTTGGAACTGGTCTTGATGATCCTTGTGGGTCTCTTCCAACTCAGAATATTCAGTGATTTCTGTGGCTTTTGTTGAAATCCAGTCATTTTCCTTCATATGTTCATTTGCCAATTTTGAAAACTTGGCAAATCCCAGTCAAGACATCTTTCATTAAGAACGGTGAACATGATCCTTTGAGAAATAGTAACACTTTAAGAGAAGTGACCTTTTTATTCTCTGCCTCATCTTTCATTTCTAGTGCTAGCCATAAAATACCTATATGTGTCTGCAAATGTTGCTTCTAGAAGGAGCACCGTGGGGACAACCTTTCAACAACTGTAAAATGGATAAAAGAAGAGCCAGGGCAGTACCAAGTGGATCCTGGCTGAAGGAGACAGTGATCCCCACACTGCAGCTGGAGAATTGCCATTTAAGAGGATATCTGGACTGCAACCCTGAAAATCACAACACTCTGGAAAATACTCCAGGCTCCTCCAAAGTAACAAGAGGTCTATACGATCTATTTCCTCTTTCATCTGATTTACAGAAATGGCTCCTGACAGGAGGCAAGTTGATAATAAAAAGCGAAGCTTTACGAGTCTCCTTTCAAGCACATCTTAAGATGTTGTCTCTCTCTTCTCCCCTCCATTAAGTCAGAGATCTAAGACTAAAAAGGAACTGAAGAAGTGGCAAGATCTAACGCCTGTTGGACTAAATACGTAAATTATGAAATCAAGTCTCAGAACTGGGAGATCTTAACTCAGACTACTGGTAAATCAAGAAAGTGATGAAAGCAGAATCCCCCTCTAGGAAGGGTGCTGATTTTAGCTGTGACATTTCTAGCCCTCAGAAGTCTACAATATTTTTCATATAAGATCAAAGAAAATGCATTAATATTTGCATATGGTTTGCTGTATATTTCCCCCTTCTATTAGCATCTCCCTCATTCCCCAACTTCAAACGCTGGATGATATTGAAATCTTTAGTGTAAAGGAAACAAAAAACCTTCCACTTCAGATAACTAAAATGCATACTGAAATTAATGGGAATCATTTGATTCCTTCCTGTGACAAAACAAAATTCAGACATTTTCTGGAGAAGAAGCATCTTTAATCTCCCAGGTGAAACATGAGAGCAGAGAAGTGTGATTCCATAATGAAAGCCTTTTTGTTATTCTCACATTTTTCTGCATGCAATTTTTGCAATGTTTGTTTGTTTGTTTAGCTCAGATTTGGCTTATGTAATTTGAATTTCTTCACCAAGCATTTTGCTTTTATTGTAATACAGTTTTATGATAATTAAAAAGAAATTGTTATATTTAAATGTTTTCTACATGATTGGCATTAGAGCATTTAGCACAAGGAATTAATGAGAGTATTGAATTAAATGTGTCAAATCATCCCATTTTTAAAACCTCAACACAACAACCACAAAGCACAGAAGTTATTTTGTCTGCATAAATGATGTTCAGAAGCTTAAAGCTGTTTCATTATATGGTGCTTTTTAAAAATCTGAGATGGGGTTACTCTTTATTGTATCTCAGACCCATAATGAGGGTTTTTATTGAGATGTTTATGTTTTTCTACTGGTTCAAAGCTGGGATGTGTCTTGCAACAATTTATGAATGCAAGAGGCTTTGTGTAGGTGACTTCAGTTGTCTCCCTCTACATTACAGAAATGAAGAGACCTTTCCCAGACTCAGTACACAGCAACCCAGTTGCATTCAAGCCTTTGGTGAGGCTGCACTAATACATGATGGCAACCTCACTTCTCTGCCCAGTCTGTTTCTTATGCAGTAACAAAACCCTCAAAGCTCTATTCAGCAAAACCAGAGCTTTTGTCTGTCTAACCATCAACTACCAGACTAACATTTCTAGTCATGTAGAAGTGCTGAAAACATAAGACAGAGAGTCACGCACACAGGAAAACCACCGAGATTGCTCAAAGCAACCAGTGCTGCAAAAATATTCCTGTTTGGTCCACATAGGTTAATAAAATCAGAGTTTAATAATGAAAATCTTCCAAAGGGTGGCTTGCAGGATTAAAACAAAGGGTTATGAATTTAAATCAAACTCTTGGAGAAAAGTCAAGCTTTTTATTTTCTCAGCTTTCTGCCTGTCAGAATGATGATTCACGTTGTTAATGTCTGTTTTCCTGTACTGAAGACCCAGCAAGACCATCCCCAACACAGTATTTATGTGCTTCTGTGAAAAAGTAAATCAGCTCAAACAGAAGGTAAAATTCTCCTGCCAGAAAATCTAGCCACTTCTTTCATTTTTTAATATTGTTTTTACTGAGAAAAGAATATTCCACATGTAAAGAGTTAATAATTTGCAGATGTCTTCTGAGAATGTTTAAGCATCAATACTTGTCAGTTCTCAACCAAAAACCAAAGCTCTAATTAGGAAATTTCCTACATTTTAATTATATTTTTTTTAGCATACCACAGTTATCAATGAATTTTATTCATTAATTATCATAATGATAACAGAAGTAAAAAATTTTTCAGGCTACATTTATTGATGGGATTTCTATGAAAATAAGAAAAAAAAACCCATTATATTTCCCTATTGTCAAGGGCAGATCATGGAAAGTTCAAGCAAAAGCTTTTCATTAGAAACAGTTACAATTTTTTATCTCAGTGCCTTTCCAAAAGTATGGATAATAATTAAAGCTGTATGACATTAAGCACACTGGTTAAATCAAAAATCCTATTACATACTTAGGAAAAATTAGCTGTGGAATGACGTAAGACACAGCCTTCAGCTCTTAACAATCTAGGAGGAGTTTTTGTTCAACCATTCAGAAAGTCCAAATTATATATAATACTGCTAAACTTCATCCTTGTCATGATTCTTTCAAGGAGTGCTCTCAGGAGACTGGTAAGGAAGCAGGATATTGTGTTTCTTTTTTACTGTTACAGTAGGGACATCCATTGCAAAATAAAATAGGTGGCATAAGTGAAAGTGAAGGAACATAATGGGAACTAATGAAGTACCATATTTTAATGTCCTTGTTTCAAATTTGTTAAGACTAGCACAAAAAAAAAAAGGGAACAGTATTTCTTTTCTCTATGAATATATGTAAGAGCTTAGTATGGTATTGGAATTTCTCCTGTGATTTAGCCAGTAAGTAATATTTGTGTTCTAAATGCTGATAATCTGTACTTCTTCCCAAACTCTGCATTTAAGACTAACCAGGAGTCTGTCATTTTGTAGGACATCATTTCTCATGCTAAATTATTTTGGCTGACAGCTATTCTGGATGGGGGGACACAGCCATATACATAAATATAAGCAAGTTACATATAAATATAAGAAAAAAGTTTTTATGTGTTCAAACCTATTTATAGAAACCCATAGGAAAAAAAAAACATCTTTACATCTACATTATAGGGATTTGGGCAAAGTGAGGATTAAACGCATTTAACTAGATTTTTTAACTTAACGTAAAGGAAATGTGAATCAAAATACATGAATAAATAACCTTTAAAATTCTCAAAGGTCCTTTAAGGCTGCCTACCCACTGCACAGTTGTCAGGAGAAGGAGGCTGGGCAGGCATCCTGGCAGATGGTTTCCCTGCAGAAGGGCTCTTACATGGGAGCAGTGGGTTTCCATGCCCCACGCTGCTGCAGAGCATTGTTTCCCTGGAAGGTGTTAATGGCTGCCAGCAAGGATGCCTCTGATACATGGGAAATCATGGCCTCTGCAAGCAGATGTGCATGCTAGCAGCTCTTTTTTTTTTCAGAGGAATTAAGGTCTTTAATAGATTAAAACAGCTCAAACAAAGGAAAGCCATGTGGGGAGGCCCAGGGGATTGATTGGAAACATCGAGTCCTGTATTGACAGGAGGTAGATGTGTTGGTACACGTAAGCAGAAAACCACCAGGAAGCCAGAAAAACAGATGTGGGCTTAGCCTTGAGAATAGAAATAGACCTCCCTGGGTGCAGGAGTGAATGGAAAAAATAGGTTTAAAAGCCTGCATTAAAAAAAATAAAAAAAAAAAAAAATGCAGATACACAAGAGCAGATAGCCATTACAGACTGATTAAACTCAACCAGCAGCCTCTTCACTCAGGTATGTTCACTCAGGATGCACAGACAGCCTGTTGCCTCACACCACAGTATGATTTACAAATGAGACCATTGGGATGAAGGTGGACTGTTCCTAAATCAAATCCTGTTGAGGGCAGTGACCTAAGGGAAAATCTGCTCCATATGATTTAAGTATTTGCTGGCAGATTTATAAAAAGAAAAACTTCATAAGAAAGTGGACATCAAATATGTGAGGCACTTGTATAAACACAAGCATGAGTTGAATGCTTCAGAACACAAATAAGCTGGGGCAAATCAGGCCCTTCAAATCCATGCTGCTGTTGAAAACCAATGGACCCTAATAAGGAATACATTGCTACAATTTTTCCAAGTTGTTTGCTGTGCATCTAACACGTAATGTCTCACTGTACTGCTGTCACATGAAATATTAACAACAGCAACTACCAGTTAAACACTAAATATATACATTTGTGCTGCACTTGCTCACACTTGACATGACCATAATATCTAATCTAATGCCAGATGATGAGCTTGATGTTCCAAAGCTTGATTTCTCCCTGGCTAAATTCACTAGGAAGAAAGAAAAAACACTGGTAAGCTTTCCACTGGATGTACTGTTGACAGCACAAGAATATGTTTATTTTTGTTATTCCATCTGGTGCTCATTATAAGCACCACAGTTTTGGAGGAGTTATGGCCAAACTATCTAGCTATCAATAAAACATGGGCTTACTGAATCTGCAGCAACATGAGACATAAGTGTAATAATCTCCTGTTTACTGATGGTGTGTTATGCAACATTATTTTTACTCAACCCCAACTATTGGAAAATTAAAACAACTTTGATCACTTTTGGAGGTTCTGGGCTAAGATTTCCATTTGTAACTATCAATTATTTAAAGAACAGTTTTAAAAGGTTCTTAGAGGTTTAAAAAAACCACAGTAATTTAAACAGCAATGGCAGATGATTATAAGACTTAAGCCTCATATGGAATAAAAAGTCCGTATAAAACAGTCACATTGCCATCTACTGACAGCTCTTTATGAAAAGGCTTACAGTTTTTATTAGCTGCCTGACTATAGACTTAATACTCCTTCTCTTGACATAACAGTAGCACAAAAATTAGGGACATACAATATATGTTGTTCGGTACATCCCACTGCAATAATCCTGCTTCTGTTTGAATCCATCTGAACCCATTCAGGCCTTCACAGTTACACACTGCAATTAGACACGTTTATTAATGGCATTATTGCTCAGTATTTCATAGGAGGTAAAACTGTTTGCAAGAAAGTAACTACAGAAGGGTATGTTAATAAATCTGGACTATGTGCACAGTACGTAGGGACCTGCTAATAGGATTTCCTTAATAACAGCATTTATTTCACTGCATATAATACCAATCATAATACCAATCACTGGAAACCACAGTTTTTATTATATTATGTGAAAAATGGATTTCATGTTAAGGACAAATCATATAGACTACAGTGTTGCTGATGTACCTGCATATTAAAAATCTTTTATCTCATTCCTATACGGAAGTACATTTTGGCCCAAGACTTAATGCCCTAGTTATTAAATCAGCAATATGAAATTGCACTTTAAAACTCAGTGTAGGTCTCATAGCTGTTCTACCTTCCTGAAACCCAGGGTCCATTGATTCCTGCAATCCATGATCCTAAAAATGACCTGTAAAAGAGGTGATGCTGTTCTCTTCCATGGAAGCAAGCTGGGATTTCCTGGCTGTAACCCAACCACCATGTTAATACCCTGTGCTAACTCAAGGCCTTCCTTAGATTCTCAGTGTTTTATTTACTGCTAAGAATTCCTGCATGCTGACCCATGGCATAATGTGATTTTTCTTCACCCTTGCCTCTTAATTCTAATATTCAAGTCTGAAAGAAAAAAATAAAACAACACAGAAATCAATCAGGTCTTGTCTACAGTACTTGTGCTGACTTTTTCATGCCTCCAAATCTGCCATTCACAAAAGAGTTTCTGAAGTTCTGCACTGTCTTTAAGACTTCAGGGTTTTTTTGTTTCTTACTCATTTGAGCATATTTCAGTGTTTTGCTTTTCTGAGAAATTTTCTTGGTATATAGAAGAGCCCAGAGAAGGAGGTACCCCACAGAAAAAAATTCTCTAAAAAAAAAAAAAAATATTTCCTTAAATAACAAGACAAAAATCAAAGCTGGCATATGTTTCCAAAATAAGATACTTGCTATCCTAAAACTCAAGGTCGGCATCAAATTTCACAAGTTTTCCTTAAATGAAACCATCCTCTCAACTCTTCTTCTTAAAGAATGAGGATAAGCACTTTTACTATTGAGAAAAACAAATAAAGAAACTAAACCAAACAAAACAACCACTTCCAAATTTAAATGCAAATCTAATATTGAGCAAAAACTACATAATCTTAGTGGGAAAACTAGAACAGTTTATTTCACTAGAATTTTGACTCAGAAGCACAGAGAGATAAACTATCAAAAATTTGGACAAATGTAATATTTCTTCTCTTAAACAGCTCAAATACGGATTTTTCAACCGGTGTTGAAATGGTTTTGGACAAATTTCCTCAGGGTCCCATCAGACTTCACCACTCACCATGTTGTGGGAGAGGCTGAGGAGCTGAAGTGGCCATGCAGTTTGCAAGGAACACAATCAATCAATTAGCACCGTTCAGAAGTGGAATTACTTTGTTTGTGATGCAGAGAACACAGAGCAGTGATAAATTATTGCTTTAACATTGTAACAACATCTGCTGCACACAGCCTGCAGGGCTGAGATCTGGCCTTTGATATACACATCACTCACACTGAAAAGAACAGGGTAATCCAGATACCTGTAGGACTTGCATGGCTTTGGAGAAGCTAGAAAAATAATACTCTCAAAGAGTCACTGCTTTTGTTTTCTTTTTTTAATTTTTTTTAAGGGGTTGATTTCTTTTGCTTTGACAAGGAAGAAGGAAGAAAGAATAAGAAGGAAAATATCCATCATAGGAGGAACCACAAGCTAATATATTTGTGTTTTCCATTGTTTCTGCTTGCCACAGAAAAACACATAAAAACATACTTACATTCAAGTCATGGCTGAACGAAGAAAGAAAATATTTAATGATGATAGAAACTAACTTCTGTGACTTATATGAGAGAGCTTCTCTAAGCAGTTTAATTTTAGAATCATTTTTGTATGGTTAAAAAAGCCAGCAAATTCTGTGGTGTCAGAAGTGTCACTTCTGCAGCGCAGAAGGTCATGTCATTCAGTAAAGTATCCTGGGAGAGCCTCTGAATTAAGAGTTTGGTCTTTTAGTACCTGTAACTCATTAAAAACTGATTTAAAAGTCTCAAGGTTTCAAAGCCACCAACAGCAGAAAATAGAAGTTTGGAAAGTGTGTAGGAATGGTGCAGCCCTGAGGGGCTTGTGTTCCTATTTCTGAAAAATTCCTTGATCATTGTCCATGCTTAAAACAAAAACTATGAAAGAACTTTGCATAATTAAGACTTAAAGAATATTTTCCCAAAGATATTATGAAAAGTTTCAAAATTAAAGAAAAGGTTTGTGTGCCTTTAGCACCCGATTTTGCATAATCAAACAATACAAAAGAGAGAATTTAAAAAAAAATAATATATTCACCTACACACTCACGAAATGAAGTTACTTGCTTTCAAACTCATCCATGCAACAGTATGAAATGCCTTTGGCAGTGATCTGAAGGCACAAGAGACAATACAGGGTGTAGCTGTCATCATGAATGTCTTATAACACCAGTGGCCAGAACAAAATGCCTTTGAAGGCTGCAGTAAGTGACAAGATACTTTAAGAAAAAATAGGAAAATCAAAAGGCATTGTCATTGAGTAAATCAAACTTGTTTTGATTGTCTGCAAGGTCAAGATATTTGCATTATATTAAGAGTTCATTAGCACAGACAAATATTAGCTGTCACAGACTCTTTTTTTGTTGTTTTGAAGGTCTAAAGTAATAAAGCTCCACAGAAAAGCAAAATACTGGTCTGCCAAGGGATCTCAGCAAAATCTATGCCTGATCTCTTTGTTCAATGGAAACACTGCATATTGAGTAGCTAAAGTAATGAAACAAAGTTCTAGAGACTTTCTGCACAAATTCTCAAACCCAAATATTCTATTAATTTTAACATGTATTGCATATAATACTTGCAATTATTTCAGCACTAGTTATTTAGCAGGAAAATCAGCCTCACTTTTTTAATGTAGAAATTGATCTAGCAAAGACCTAAATGTTTTTTGCTTAAGTGCTTAGAAAGTATTTCCATACTGAAAAACTTATTCCTAACATATTTTTATAACCATTTTATTCAAAGTTTAGAGAAAGAGGTCTGATTGTATGACCAAAGGTGTCCTCTAAAAGAATTTACTGCTCTTGTTTGCTCTAAGACACTGCAGAGCAGACAACATTCACAAAGGCATAAGAACAAGAGTTGTAAATGACAAATGGGACAAAATTCACAGTGATGGGTTTACTGAATAAACTACAACACTTTAGTCATAAAGAGGGGGAAAATTGTAAACTGATTTAATTCATCATCTTATGTTCACTCTGGTACCCAAGTGGTATCAATCACAATTTATTAAAAATGATGAAAATTCACAGCATTATGAATATGTCCTTCAGCAAGGCAGGAGGCATCATGATTGCAAATGACTCATATACAATATTCACATAACTTGTGAAAATTCTAAGTATTAGACAAAGGTCTAATTCCTGCACCTTCTCAGCTGCATTGAACACCCAGAGCAAATCTGTAACACGTAACACATCTGCCAACACAGAAATCATGCATCTTACAGCTCGAGTGCTTGGGAGCACTGATAGTCCTTATGACAAGTTTTTAATGAAATAATGCTATGCCTGTCAGTGGGAAGGAGAAAAAGAATACATTAGAGTGACACATAAAGAATCATCCTGCCAAACACTGCATCCCAGAACTGGAGGTGGAAAGATGTAACAGGCAGACAGCATAATGTGCTCATTTGTGGCTTCGTCCTGGAGCCAGTGAGAGCAACTGTAACCAGAACCAATTTTCCGCCCAAGGAATTAAAAACACTGGGGTGTGAATCTATTCAGTGTCAAAATATCAAATGAGTGCCCACAAATACCTGCCCTGAAAAGAAAGTGTTTTCTTCCCATTTATTTCTACAAAATCACCAACAACTTTGATTTGCACTCCATTTCAAGCCATGCCAAGAAAAAAGATGCACAACAAATATGAAGTACAGACATGTTTACCCTCTTATGCTTCCAGATGTCTCAGTTTCATGTGCCAAATCTGCTCTTCCAAAATACTACCTCTAACTTTTCAAAAGTCCACTTCCTTTCCATGCTGTGCTTTGTGGTGGAGAAAAAGCACTGTATTTGGAAGGCATGTTTCAGATTAATTAGTGGATATTTCCAATCAAAAATTCTATCAAATTCAACATTTGTAAGTGTTCAGTAGCAAAAAGAAACCAAGTGACAACAGTGGCCTGTTTAAATATGATAGAAATATTATGATTAACTGCAATTCAGAAAAGACAGGAGTGCCCAATAAATATTTCTGCTACATACTTCAGAGACAAAGGTGTGTGCCTCAGGATTGATGAAACACTTTCCTGTATTGAGTCAGGAATATGCTAGCTAGCAGCTTTTGAAGTCTGACATTTTAAAAATCAGGTCCAGATAACTGAAGGGTTTTAAAAGAACCAGCCAGGCATCTTTCTAGGCTGTCAGTGAGTTCTGTCACACTGACAGTGTCTGAAGACTGAAGAGTTGCATCAATATGACAAGACAGATCTTTATAAAATCTTATAATAATTATCAGAGTAAAACATTGAGAAAAACCAAAAAAAATAGCTTCTAAATGTCCAATTAATGCACAGTAGTAACTCCTACAACCTCAATCCAGAAATCAGGATTTTATGATTGGTTATCAGTCAGAAGCAGAAGGTTGAATCAGAATTCTGGTACAAAATACTTGTTTACAAGGACGTATCAAGTTCCTCTTTGTATGCAGTGGAAGTGAACTGAAACAATTACCTCTC
Source organism: Erithacus rubecula (assembly GCF_903797595.1). Classification (NCBI taxonomy): domain Eukaryota; kingdom Metazoa; phylum Chordata; class Aves; order Passeriformes; family Muscicapidae; genus Erithacus; species Erithacus rubecula. The sequence goes on from NC_136687.1 coordinate 62,212,404, forward strand.
ACAGCATCAGAACTCTTTCATTCATCCCATTCCAAAGATTTGTCTTGGAAGAATGCTGCTTGCATCTGCTCAGGTTAAATGAAACATTCCTTCTCCATTTAGAGGGATTGTCTCTGCTTCCTGGCTGAGATAGTTCAGCCAAACAAACATACCCCCTGTGTATCAATAACCAGCCAAAGTTGCCTCACACAGAACATCTGAATTTCTAACTAGCTGCCTTTATTTTGGATGCAAGTACTGTACCTCATAGCTACCATAAAATATAGGATGATCATTAACTGCAACATTGTCTTTACACTACTTTTTTTCAATTAAATAGGGACTTTGTGCATAGTGGTAAAAATAATGCTCATTGTTTTCAGCACATTTTATATTGGTCTATTTGGCAAATGTTCCTGTACCTACAATAAAATAAATTTAAAAAATCATAAAGTAACTTTATAAGAAGGAAAGGAGCATGTAGAATTTTATTCCTTGAAATTACTTAGCTATGAGTATTTTAAAAGTAATGTGTAATTAACTAACAAAGACAATGCAAAGTTATTTAAATTGAACATGAGGGGTAATGCCTAAGCACCATGGGTTCAACTGATTCTTTCCAAAAGAAGTCAGGCTAGTGAAGCTAAAGGTTTTCTCTCATCCATTCATTTTGGATTATTTAATCATGTACCACTGAAAACATGATAGTCTTACCTTTGCTTATTTTTTCTTAAGAAAAAGATTTTCTTAGATTCTCCTGTACTAAAGAGTGCATTGCTCCCTGCACTCCTCATGACAAAAACCCTAGCTTGAACATTCTGAGATATTTGCCTCTGTGTCCTATTCTGCTTTCTGAGTATATCTGAAAATACTCCATTTAAAAATAATAATCATCCTATGTTTATATCCTGTAAACTTTCTGGAATATTTAGTATCCAAATTATTCATTAAAACAGCACCAAATTTCTGTAGATCACCATGCAGGGCTAAAAATAAGTTCTGACACTCAATCAAGAACATCCCAGGCAAATCCTGAAAAGCTGCATTTTTTAGGTCAGTATAAATTTAGGCACTTACCAATAATAGTAAATTTCCCATATCTAGCATTATACAGATACAGCTCATATAAATAGGAAATGCTAAATGGAACAGATTGAGTATGAGGACAACATGATCACAGTTTTTCACAGACTGATGGTTTTCTATTTTTAAACACATTTATTTTAAATCAGGTTAAATCACATACAACTCTGATACCTTCTGAGGTAGGGCTTGAAGCAAAGAACAGGACTTGAGTACAGAGTTCACTTAAGGATTTTCAACCATAAATGGCAGCACAGAAAAATAAATATGGATAAAAGAGCAAAGAGCAAAGTTCAAATATGATATGTTTGAAAGCAGGAATAAAAGATGAAACTATGCAATTTTTAAACAAATCTTAAATTAAAAAAAAAAAAAAACCACCTTTTTTTTTCAAAAAAAGAGTTGTCTTTCCTCTAAGTATTTGGCATTCTGACCTTCTATGCATTATAAAATGTCTTTAAAGAAATTAGATTTTACTGTCCTGGAAACCACAACAGAAAGAGCAATTCCTGCAACTTTCAAGTTCAGCCAAAGCATCAATGACACTACAGAGTATGATGCTCCTCTACTGAGAATCTCTTGTTTCTGCTGCATTCTGAAACTTATGAAGTTCTCCAGCATTAAGTGCCGTGAAAATGGCAGCCTCCTGAGTGTATCCTCAGCTGTTTTTACAACTTCCTTTAGAATGAAAAGGACAGTTATCTGCAAGCATTTACTAGAGGCCAAGTTCAGTAGAGACGTAAGGAAATGAAAAACCAAATTACTAAAACCAAAGATTCCAGTTTCCCCCTTTTGGCAGTAGATGCCAATGAGAGAGAACCTCCACTGCCAGGTTAGAGCTGTAAAGTGGCAGCAGTGGGAGGAGGGATGCACATCAAAGCTAATGGTGAGCAGGGTCTCTGCATTCCCTTTAAAGCCCTTCTCCATCACTCTTGTCCTGTCACCCATGGGGGCAAACTGAAAAACAGGACTGAGTGTGGCTTCTGCACTTCCAGGTAATCAGTATCAACTTGATATTCTTCTACATAAACATTTTACATTTAAGGTGCTTGATGTGTGTGTCTCTTTTTCACATCACTTCAAGATTTCTGTGTTTAGTGAGTTAGTTATTCAAGTTTATCTTCTAATAAAACACAGCTGTCAGCTTAAAAGCCCTCTTACATCTTTTGGAGTACCCACTACTTAGAACAGAAATAAACAGGTAAAACCCAAATTTCTGACTGCCTTGCATCCTGTTAAAAACACAGATAGCTTACTTAGTTAAATTGCTCTTATGTTATTTACTACACATAAATGCATAAACAGGTAAAAGCACTGCATGCCAACTCGTTCTTCCCTAAAAGGAAAAAAAAATTGACAAGTAAATTCCTTCAAACATGCATTCAATACTCACACTTCAAGCACTGTTTCTAAATTTTTCTGTGGGGAAGTGATAGCAGAGAGAAAAATAACTCAACTAGACACTACTGATACACTAGAAAATAAACTTTCCATAGCAAGGGAATTTTACATGCCAAAGGAGTACCAGCAAATAATTTAAAAAAAAAAAAAAAGTGTTGGAAGAAAACAGCAGCTTGTAGGCCATCTTTTGGAAGCTATTGAAACACATACCATGCTGAGCTCAATGTTTCAATGAACCTGCATGAAACAGAGTCTGACAGTTTTCTGGTTTTAGTGCAATTATAAACAAGTACATTCCTGCATACTCCTTGTCTGGGCATATGATAGTACAAAAACTGCAGGAGCAACAACTGAATATCCCTGGATACATATGCACAGCAGGTGTTAAAATATAGAAAAGAATTCAAACTACAGGAGAATAAAACCAAATATTTTAGATATCCAAACCTACAAGCAGATGGTAAAATGAAGAAGCAATAGGCATTAGATGATAAGATCTACCTCAGAGCCAGCCCTCAGCTTCTGGGTATTAAGGTTCAGCTAAAGAAAAGAAGCACACAGCAATAATGCTCAGGCAAAACATGGTTCACTACAAAGGTGTTGGACTTCTCTGATATTTTTTCCCTATCCCAAGTTATCTTGCTGGTCTTCTACATCTGGCTGTGAAGGGACACCCTTTCCTTTTGGATTCGTTTTCTTACAGACAGTAGTGTTTAAAGAGAAACCCAACTTACTGGTGCATTATTGAGCTTCCCAACTGACAGAGATCTATTCTGAACCCAGAAACTTCTTGTTGTATCACTCTGTCAAAAAAACTTCATGTGTTAAAGGCAGAGTCGATATAAAGCAGGGAAATATCCATGAGCCACTGACTGACGTTGCTCTAGAAATATTATCAAGGAGAAAGACACAGCCTCCATCAATCAGAACTAAACCAAAGTTCATACAAGTTGCCTGCTTCACCGAGATATTTTTCTCCACATTGTTCTGACAGGAAGTGAAGAGCCATCAGCCTGATCTGAAAGTGTCCAGCAAATAATGCTTTACTTTTAGTGAACACTTAACTTATGCAGAAGAGAGCAAAAGTCATCAGAGCCCATCTTGTGCCATTTGCAGTGAGATCAACAAGTAGCATTTGGCTGATCCCAACACTGAACTGTGCTGGGCTGAGTGCTGCCTCTTCACACCCTGAGCACATGAAAACAGACACCTTTCCATAAAAGGCTGCAGTCAGATTCCCTGCAACGTTTCTCTACAAGCATTTCTTCCTGAATAGATTACATTTATGAACTTAGAGATGAATCATCAGAAGTGCCATGTTACATCAGTGGAGTGCTCTTCAGGCTGCTCAAGAACAAGCAGCAAGTGGCACAGCCTAATATGTTAGAGAGAATGAAATAAAGACAAGAAAAAATCATTAAAACCATAGAAAAATACAAATCAATAATTCTGATATGTTAAATAAATCCCTAGTTTAGATTTTTGTTCTCTCTTTAGAGTTTGGAAACTCAGGGAGACTTTAGATGTCAGTTAGATAGTAATGCTGCACAGAGCAACAGCTCCTGGTTTTTGACCCAACAGCCTATAACCCTTCTTCCAAAAACAGCCATTCTGTAATGAGCAGTGATCTCCTGTAGCAACAGACTCATTTATTCTAGCTGAGTATCAGATCCTAAGTGCTAGAAATGTCTGAAGAGCCTTTTGAATGAGCAATGACAAAGAGACTTTCAGAAATTTGAATTAATAGCTAAGTGTCAGATGCAGTGACAAGGATGGGTTCAGGATTACCACTGGGATGATTTCATTCTTTTCTTTTTTGGAGAGGGCAAAGGGGGAGATGTTGGATGCTTTTATCCATTTGCTTTATAATTTCAAGATCCAGATTGGAGTGTGTGTGTTCTTAATTTTATGTCAGTGACCCAAAAATATATCTCCATACATAGTCTACCCTGCAGTGCAGAGAAGAAAAAAATGTTCCAAATTAATAACTTACAAAAGGAAGTAATTTAATTTCTAATGGTTATATAGATAAAACTAATCTGTTATGTTACTTCTATCATTTCTTCTGGCACTTCATCAATGTAACAGAAGTCGCTTTCTGGAAAAAAAAAAAATATCTCACTCTTTTCCTCAAAACTTACTGTTGGCAAGTGGGAGACTGCTGGTGTGCTGAGAGCAAGCAGCATTGTCTCAGCCACCTTGCACTTCCTTGTCTGCACATATCTGATCCCTCATGCACCACTTAGACTGCTGGATATTTTGTCTGCAGCTGTCTTCCTTTTCTTCTTTGACATTTAACATCATCTTAATTCCTGAGCAAACATTCAGGCTGCATTTTATTAAGAGAGGACTGAGTCAGCTGAGTGACTACTGGGAAGAAGCACTGTTCCCACACCCTTCAGTCTCCTCCTTCCTTTACTCAACAACAGTTTTAACACTAGATTCATTCATGAGCCAAAAACACCTGAGGAGCACAACAGAAAAGCTCAACTCAGCCAAGAAAACCACAAATGGATACAGCTCAGTAAAAGACCAAATTGGTACCAATGCTGGCACAAGAGAGGAGCTGTGGACAGGAGTTACCAACAAATTTATATAGAGGATTGGGAAGGGAGAAACTATTTCCTTAAACAGTGACTTGATTTTGGCCACGATGATGCAAAAAAGCTGCATCATGAGTGGCGAGCTGTGACCCAGGTTAGAAATTAAGAGCTAAAACTTTTTCTGCTGTATAGGATGTTTATGTACCTCCTGAGAAAAACTCTGCTGGATCACTACACAGCCTATAATTCACTTCTGTGTTTTATCTTGTATTACATACTTAAAAATTTTGGAGCTTGGTCCCACCACTTTCTATTATTTGCAAGGAAAGTTTTACTCCTCCACATCGTGCCAAATCTGGCAAAGCTGATTTCCTTAAAACACAGTTAACAACTGCTTTTAATTTTTTCTGCTCCAACAGCTGCACATCAACATTTAATGGCTTATTTAATCATCACTCTACCTCCTAAGAATGTTTTGAGGGATTGTTGTAAGACAGATTTATACATAGACACTTTATTGCAGCAAAGTTTGAAAACCTGTAGAACAAACTCATTGTATCAGAGTTCCTAGCTGGTCAACATTCCCCAAATCCCTGGTGATTTTATATAAGAATAATCAAAGAATAGTTCTTCACTGCAAATGAAGAACATAATGAAAACTATTCCCATTGCAACTATGTTGAAATTTAGAGTGGATTTGATATGCTGGTACATTAAACATGGCAACTAATGAAATAAATATGAATAAATGTCAGATTAGAACAGCCACAAAAATAGATAGAATTAATATCTTGAAAATCATTAGTAGAAAAATAAGTAATACAAATGCATGCTATTATTAACCATTTTTTTCTAATGAATCTATCAATATTATTAAGGGATTTTGTTCCAATAATAACATTTCATATAAATTGGAAAGCAAAAGTTGATGAGGACATTAGTTTTCTAATTTATGATTTTTTACTTGAATAAACACTGTTTTTAATTTTATCCTTCTATTTAGAACAAAAGCATTCAAGAAAATGGGTGATTTTTATAGCAAAGCAGAACTTTTGGGAATTTGCTAAAAGCTGTCTATGATCAATTTGGTACACAAACTTGGAGTGAAACACAAGACAGCTAGAACAATATGAATGGTTTTTCAAGTACACAGCGCTAAGCAGAGACATGTACCATTAAAATACCAAAATAGTGAAAGCTTTCTGATAAGTCTAATTCAGGTATTTACTACAGAAGGAAGTGAAGTCTCCAAACACTTGAACATAATCAAGTAAAGAAGCAAACAACCAGTCGAATTTGATATTTCCAACTTTTCATACACCCTCACTTCCTACAAGAATACTTGAAGAATCCTGTTTTATAAATGCACACTTCAGAAAACTACTGCAACCATAGAAACTGAGCCCCTCTGCACAATCAATTTTATCTTTAGCATTACAGTTTATAGAGAAGAGTAGTATCACCACAGAAAACTTACTTCATTTACAAAAACCGTTCCTCCAATCAACAGATTTGGTAATGACTCCCTATTTAAGGTAAAAGCTTTTCCTGTGGGAATTGTTTCAATATTTTCAGTGTTTTAGGGAATTGGAAGTTATTATTCTAAGAAAATTTGAAGCATCTTTCTTTCTTACTCTCAACTGTCCTCATCACCATGAAACTTGAACACTGATATATAAACTTTGCTTTGCCATTAATGAAACCAAGAAGATGGTGTGCATAACCTTCCTTTGAACTCTTGAATAAAAAAAATAGCTATATATATTTATATATGTGAACATTTGATGGTTTTGATCTACACTTCTGACATTTTGATCCCATTTTACTTTGAAGATGATTTTTAAAAGAAATTTCTAACATATGCTCCAGTACCATTATTTGCATAGCAGACCAAGAACTACTATCAAAATATAAGTCACTCTACTACAAAGAGAGACAATTGTTTTAAATTGATTCACACTTTAACACAAAATTTTAGCCATCAACATTCGTAGAGTACCTTAGGCTGCATTTTTTTTAATATGGAATCCATCACATCTGACAATTCATTGTTTTTCAAAATTATTTTAAGAGGTAAGCCACGCAGCAGCAGTGATACAGGAGCAAATAGCTTAAGTCTTCCCAGATATTTACTCAATATTGAGACATTTTCACCTACCAAACATACACATCCATGTATCTGTTCAGATCTCCTCCAGTGCCCAACTCAAAATGACAGATTACTTACATATTTTTGTTTGCTCTTTCAAAAGGTTCATCATTCAATAATCTGCATCCCTAAGAACTGCAACAACTGTTTCTGCAAAGCCAACAAGCAAGCACGGCCTCCAACCACTGCAGCAAGCTTTCAGAAATGTGATGCACACATTAAATAGCTGCTTTCTGATTAAATGGACCTTGCTTGCCACTGCTGTGTGCTGAGTGCTAAAACTAGATTTGATATGTGACCAGCATAAAGTTATTATGATTTTGTATTCATGAAAACAATGCTGCTTCAAAAAAAGGGTTGTTGAGTTACTGTCCTTTGCATCTAAATATTTATTCTCTACAATGAGAATAAGGACACAACAAGAAGGAAGAAGAATCTAAATACCTCATAATAGTATAAAAAGGTAAACCTGAAGTAAATCACTGAGATTTGGTGTCAATTCCCCCAGAGGACAGGCACCTGTTGGTAGGGTGAGGGGAAACTTGATTGCAAAGACAAGGGAGAAAATAGTTTTACATGAGAATCAACTTTACCTCAAGGCTTCCAAAACTGTTGCAGGGAAACTATAACACGCTCCCTGCCATGTGCTAAGCCTTTACTGTGTGTTCCTGAAACATAGCCTCAAACAAGGACAAACACTGACTAATTAATTACTTTGTTGACAGTTTAACTTTTGTAAGACTGCTTCCATCATATTTTTAACAAAGACTTTGCAAGGAAAATTATATTCCTTATGATATTACCTATGATATCTAACATCATTTGATATTATATAATAATATATTTAATTAGACTATTTCGCTCTTCTTTTTAGATGCCTATTTCCCTTCCATCTTTCTCCAACTAAACAGAATTCCCAATTTACACATACACAGACACATAAACTATTTATCTCAGACATAGAATTGGTTTTTTGTCTCCTCAGAAATTAGATGTGGAAATTTTTCCTCTGTAATACCCACGGTACTAACAGCAAAGAAGTAAAGACAAATGTGTAGTAAGCCTATTTTCTCAGACTGTGTGCCTGAGCAGTCCTGAAGAGAGCAGCATCAGATCCTTTTCTTCCACTGAGAACCACAAGGCAGTCATGACTCAGTAACTGAACAGCATCCCTGAGCACAGATCAGTTCAATCTTTTTCATTTCAGCCTATCTTATGCTATGAAACATGTAATTGGTTATGCCTTTTGCATTATTTCTGATCAGGCTCTGATTTGCATTGCAAACAAATCCATTTGCCACTTCAGTTGTTTAGCTCTGAGTCAATGTACAGGGCTGAGAGGGCAGAAAAAACACAATAAATGGTGTCATGTCCAGATTTTATCTCAAGCAGCTGAACTAAATAACTTATGAGTCCAGACAGTTCTATTGAGTTATGAACTAGCTCTTCCTCCTAGAGTAAATTCAAATTCTTATTGCATACAAAAAGCCCAGTGAACACATTTTATTACTGGTGCAGGGAAGCACAAAAGTAATGAAGGTAGAGCTAAGGTAAATATATAACCCAATGCCTCTCTGGTGGATTGTTTGCTAAACCTTGTAATTTTATTCACTGGTATTTGAATGTTGCATTTTCTGCCTGTGTATTCAGAAGGCTTAGTAGGAAAACAGAAGTTGCTGGGACATGGAAAAATAAGAGCTGTGTGATGACAGAAATATCTACTGTCAACAAGGAAAGTGTCTGAAGAGCAATGAGAATTTTCTGCTACATTTTCCAATAAGCAATCTTATCCCAATTCAGGTATAGATATTTTAGCTAGCATTTGGGAAAAGGGCAGAGAGCATAAGGTAAGAAAAAACATGCAAATGGAAAAATTATAAACTTTAGATAAAATGGTAGATGGCATTTATTCTGTAGTAGATATTCAGTGTTTCAGAAATACACACTCAACTATAATAATATACAATAAACTGAGTAACACACAGTTGAAATTATTAGCGGAGAGCAAGGCCAAAATCCCCAAATGGGATAAGCATGATTGTGTGAGATAGGAGTATAAACTGAGAAAGGTGGCTGCATTATTCTGGTTATAATAAGGCAACAGGCTAAACTTCATCCCCCTGGTTGAAAATTCTAAGTAATTTCAGCAGGTCAAGGATTCTGTATGAGGAAAAAGACAACTTCTGTCATAACTGAAATACATGGACTCAGTGATAGACAGAATAAATCTTAGTACTTGTCAACTGTAAAAAATCTGACCTTTGAACAAAAAACCCTCCTATTCAAACTTTTTTTTTTTTTTTTCTGCAGTGACTAGATGAATCTACCACCATGCCATGCATGAATAACAAAATACATTAAAATGACTAGTTAATAAATGTAAAAGTGAAAAACAGAATTGCTGGCGTGTATCCACAGAGGGGGAAGGCTAGAACTAATCCCATAAGTTAAAAAATCAACACAGTAAAATCAGGGAAGTCACTGGACAGGATTTCTAGCCTAGGTTTTGAGGCTAGCTCTTCAGAAAAATATGATAGTGTAACTAATGAGACTCAAATACAGAAAGATCATGATGCCAACTCAAACTGAGCAACAGAAAACAAGTTAATCTGAGGATGGCTTTAAAAATAACTGATCAAGAATGCATATTAACTAAAAATATAAAGCAGCATGGAAAATCAACATCTATTACATAACTGCAGAGCATACTTTAAAGGATTTTTACAGTTGGAATAAATAAAAAATAAATAAACCCTGCATATAGAATCAAACCCAAGCAAGCCTCAGTAGGAAAGAACATTACAGATGCCATTTTACAGAAAATTTTGGTGTTTAAGGAATTGAAAGCTTTCCAGATTAAGGTAAATATGAATGCCTGCACAAGATGAGAGGACCAACCTAAAATGGAAATTAAGAGAACAAAAGAAATTTGAAGGAGTGCCTCATAAAAACCTTTAAAAAAGAGTAAAATGTTTGAAAATATATCAGAGGAAGCCAAGAAGGGATGCAGGAGATAAACAAAGGTGTTAAACTTTAGAAGGCAAACACAAGCAAGAGGGCAGAAAAGTTGGAAACCAGTTCATTCATCATAGAGGAATGTATTCAGGGAAAATATTCCAAGCTGTATTTATACATGTTCACCTCAGAAATGGGAGCCAAAGCTCAGGTGGGAAATCTAGAAGTCACCCTTGTCAAATTATTCTCTCCAGATACACCAACCCAATGTGAAGAAGGGGCCAAAACCAAGAGACTTTGAGCATTATTAGAAATGCTGTGAAGAAGGAGACAAAGGGATCCAGGTCTCCATAAATTTTATTCAGATAGAGATTTCTATGCTGGTCAAAGTCAGCTGAGAAGGATGTAGCAGAGCTGGGAAAATACACAGGAGGTAATTATAATGTTTGAAGGGTTGGAGCAGCTTCCTTATGAGTAGAGAATGGAAAAGGCTGGAGAGGAAACCCAAAGAAGAAAGATTTACCAAATCATGCAAGAAATTTAAAGAACTACATTTCCTCATCTCCTTGCAACACCACAGCTGGGAGGTACTTGGTGAAACAAAAGGGGATTAATTTTAAAAAGATTAAGTATTTCTTCCCACAGTTGACCCTAAAGTTCTGGGATTTGTTGTTAGATGAAGTTGTAGAGGAAGACACTATCAGAGAGTTTGAAAAGGAATTAGACAAATTCATAGACACCAAAGCTTAGATCATGACTCGGAGAACTAAAAGGATATAAATGAATAATAAAAAGCAGCTTCAAGCACTGAGGAACAAACTACAGCCAGTCTGTAGTCTTTCATGTTTTGTCCAAAGCAGCCTCTTTTTCTGTCACTGGGAAACAAGCAAAAAAAATTCTGCCAGAGAAGTAAATGTGTTTAGAGAAGCATACTTTATAAACAAATTTAACTTTAATTCTCCCTGCATTTTAATGAAAAGGAGAGAAGATTCTGCAAACCAATTAAGGAATTGGAGCACGTACTCTGACACAAAGCCTCATTTTACTCTGAGCATTTTCAACACAGCTGAATCAGTTATGACACCAGACAGAATGATGTTTGGGACTTGTGGTGGATGTTTCAGAGCAAGGCTCTGCTTTGACACCTCCCACTTTAGTGATGAGTTGAGAAAGTGGATCCAACACTGCTCTGCTGCATGCTTGCACAGTCCTCATCAAACCAAAAGTGAGAAGGCATCCCTTCACAGAGAGAGAATCCCACCAATTACCAGAATACCTGTACATGAAAGACTTCATTTTAAAAACTCCAAACCCACACACACCAAAAACACACAAAAAAACATGGGCAAGGACTTTTTTGTTGGCTCTTGCTCTCTACAGACTGCAGGACTCCATGAGGCTCACAGTGTTTGATTCAGCATGATCTCACAAAGGGAGTCAGGTAGAAATTCAAGTGCCCTGACAGTCACACACTTCTCACAACTGGAACAGCATCTCAGTTTTGGCAAGAGGCAAGTACTGCCTAGAACTTGTTCTTTTAACCGGTCTGAGGAAGCAACTTTGTAAACAAGGTCTAAGAACAAGCCCTTACTGCAAACATACTTCATATTTTTCACCAGTGTATGTTCTTGCTTATTTCACACATTCAGAAGGAGGATACCTTCCCAAAAACAGCTAGCTTGCTAGCTTGGGAAATAGCCTATAATCATCCTCTGAGGAAAAATACTGCTGTGCTTACAATGCCACAGTAATCCAGGAATGCATAGCCTACTCTCTACCAATTATTTAGGTCACTCCTTTTTGGCTTTGAAATTTTTCATGCATTTACTCATGAAGAGCCATTTCCTTACTCCTGTGAGCTCATACACATTTATTAAACCATGTTTCTATCACTCACTTCAGGCTTTCCTAAGAGCTGGAATAAAGAAAGCTGAGATATTCCTCAAAAAGAACCAGATGTAGCATCCACAGGAAAAAGAAATAATTATCACTGTAAGGAAGAATGTCAATTTAATCAGTTTCTATTCAGGCATTGCTCACGAAAAAAAAAAAAAAAAAAAAAAAAAAAAACAGTCTTAGCAAGCCATCTCCAGGAAATGCTGAGGAATAAAGGATTGTACTCTCATAAAACACTTTTCTGTTCTCAGGTGATCCATTAGTCATTCCTCCTAAGTAAAGATTTCCTATTTAACTATTTTGAAAAGATCCAAGCAGGAATTTCTTCATCACTTTCATCTTGATAGCATTCTGTGTACAGTAGCACCACAAATTCAGACCTGGCCTAAAATGGATGCTACTGTATTTCCTCTCACCAATTCCCAGCTGACATCAGTTTGGGGTTTGTTTGTTGGTTTTTTTTTTCTTATAGCCACAATTAGGACAAGGGATCAAAAATGTCCCAAGGAGCTATTACCACCATATATTGCATTATCAATAAAAGAGGCCAGCAATAACTGCTATTTCTAAAGGAGAACCAGACAAGCTCTCTTTATAGGACAGCCAGCAGCAAGATGACTTTTCTGCTAGGTAACAAATTGCCACTCTGATTGGAGCCAGCTGCCTAACAAAAAAATGGAATCGTGCATTGATATTTTGGAGCACTTGCTTTTGTAAAACATTGTCTGGGTGCAGCACTATTTATATGCAGCCCTTCTGCATGCTGTATTCCAGATGAAGTGACAGCCACCATCTTAAAGCAGCTGCAAATTGATCTCTGCCATTGAATCACATAAACCAGGGCATTTTTTTCTGAATTCATTTTGGTTTAATTAGGACAGAGAAAAAGCACAGTCCAGAATAAGCAGGTGTACCAGCCTACCATTGCACATGTCTTCAGAAAAACTCAACCAGCTCTTATATTTATACTATTCTATTTCAACTACCTTATAACAAATTTGCAATGGCAGAAAAATGTACCCCTTCTGAGCTCTCCCACCTTAAGTTCACACAGCCTGATAAGGGGAGCCAGGTGGGGGGAAGGAAAGCAGAGCAGAAGGGGCACTTAGCCACCAAGAAGGGGGCACTAGCCAGCATGCTGGAAGGCTCTTTTCCCAGGTCTGCTATTGCTTGCCCCAGGCACACCTTCCTCAGGGGCCTCCCTCTTCCCTACAGATGCCTAAAGGATTTTCAGGCTTGAAAGGAAAGGAGCAAAATGTGCCCAGTTTGACTGACTCTGCTCATACCCCTACACAAATGCAGATTCCTGTCTCCATTATCAGTGGAGGCTGGTATGTGCACAGCTTCCTTCCTGCCTGGAGCTTCTCCATCCATTCCTGCCACAAGGAGATAAAGGGGTTGCTCCATCCTGCAGCAGCCTCTCATCCAGCAGGCAGGAACAAACATCTCCATCTGGCAGCAACTGCAGCTTCTGCTTTTCATGAGGGAAGCCAAAACCAGACACCTTTTTCACTCAAGTACTTTCTGGTTCTGGCTTTTTTTTTAGCCCCCAGTAGACACATATTGAAGTTTGGTTTGTGGTTCATTGCTTTCTGATAAATAAAATGAAAATAAAATAACTAAAAAAAAAAATCAAAGCTTTGGAGTTGCTCATAGTTAGAATTTCTAGCTTCAGCAGACTTCTTGTATCTGAGGACAAAACCAAGGATATCATTAGGGATCCAGTCAAGTGCAAGAATTAAGACCACAAGACTAGAGATGAACAAACTGTCTTCTGAAATACAACATAGCCTCTTAACCACAGCAAAACATCTTTTCTCCTGAAATCACTTTCTTTCAAATAGCATGATATGTAGACATATGTCAGTGACATTACAGGCTTAAATCAAATTGAAAGGATAAGATAGCCTGAAGAAGATACACTGGTTTAGTAACTGGTGAGGGTCAAAGGAGTTACAGATGTGCTGCTGGCTTTCTGTGCTTATGGCTCTTGTTTGCCAGAAGAAGACAACTCCTGGCAAACCACTCACTTTTAATAAACTTCATTTAACAAAACAACTGTTCTCAAAAAACGTGGTCAAAAAGTGGGTTGTCTACTTACATTACTATGTTAGCATTCACAAGCCAGTTGCATGAACTTACAGGTTTGCAGAAGGAAAATATGTCTTGAGTTAGAAAACACAGACAGTGTTGTGGATTTCTGGACCAGATCTTGAGCCTTTGCATATCTAAATATCCACAAGTGGCCCACAGACCTAATTGTAACCTTTATTTTTTGTAAAAATTCAGGATAAAAAGAACCATTCCAATCCAAATCATTCTATGATTCTGTGATCTAGTAAACTGTTGCATCCTTTTAACCTTTGCCTAGCAGCAGCTCTTCCTCCAAATTTATTACCCCTCATCTGACAGGCTACTCCTTGAAACACACCTACACTGTAATCATGGTACTACAGACATCTCTAAACCAGTTACTCCAAGCCAGCTCAGGTTCTGCTAGGAGAGCATCTGTGAATAAAAAAACTCAGCACAGTTGCAATACCCAGCTGCCCATGCTTAGCCTATTTGCTTTCTGTACTGGAAAAAAAAAAAAAAAAAACCAAAAACAAAAAAAAAAAAAAAAAAAAAAAACCACCAAACAACAACAAAAAACACAAGCTGCTTTTTTTAAGGCAAGCTAAGCCCTTCTGAAGGAGCAAGTCACAGTAGGACTCCAATGCAGATATACTTCAAGAAACTGTACCTGCAAAAAAGTCCCCTCAGAGAAAAACAGGCAATTAATTCCCTAAACCAAAATGGATCCCTGAGGATCTGTGCAGAGGTCAGGAAGTTTTCTCTAATGCTCTCCACAGCACAGCAACATCAATAAGGAAGGAGCAAGCTCTCAACAGCTTCCACAGTATCAAAGGAATTTGTGTGAAAGCAGAAAACTCACACACTCAGCCTTGGCACTCAACCTCCTTTACATGGGAATTTCTTGGTAAGGGCAGGAGAGATTCTACTGACTTACCAGAAAGAAAAACTCTGCACATTGCAACACTTCCTCTGGAGGACATAATCACTGGTTACACCTTAGCAAAAGGAAGATAATTTTACATAAAAATGACCATACAGCTTTAAAAAAACTCCCATATATACTCAATGTAGTGATTGCTCTCTGTATTGATGGAGCAAGTTATTTCATTCATTTGCTACCACAGAAAAACAATTCCACAGCATTTTCTACATTATATGCAAAAAAAATGCATATAATAATACTGAAAAATATCATCTCAATGCACTAGTACAACAGACAAGTAATGCAAAGAAGCAATTTCATGTTTTTCTGCCTCCTGGGTAGTTAACACTGCTTTTAATTTCATCTCTGTCTCTTCATATTACCATCTGCAGAAGCTCATGGCCAGGAGTTTGCCCTGGTAATAGCTGACTGTTCTCTTTGATATCACTCCTTGCCCTTTATGGACAGGCCAATATTCAATGTGATTAGCAGGGGACAGCCCTGTCTATCCAGATAAGTCATGAGTACTTAGCAGCTCACTCCATGCATCACCATTAATTGCTGTAAAAGAAAATTCTTGCATTTCTCTTTTAAACAAACAACAACAAAGAAAAAGATGATAATTGTCTCCCCAGGGAAGACGACAATACTTGACCACAGTTGGGAAGAATTTCTTTCCATCTGTAATTCCAGGAAATAACATCTTATTTGTCAACTTTTTTATTCGTTGTCTGAGATTTAACATTCCATCAACCTGTACTAAAATATTGCTTTCTAAAAAAGTCTCAAAAAGGTATTATCAGGTGGCTCATAGTAATTTCAATCCAAGAGCTGTACAACCATGCATTCCTAGAAGGTAATCCTAAAGAGAATGAAGCAACAAGCCCTAGCACAGGAATAAGTGTGGGTGAGAGTGTGCCTGACTAATACTACTAAGGTATAATGATACTATTTCTAGTCTCAGTTTAGCTAATGGTCTTAAAAGAAAAAATAAATAAACCACAATATATTTAAGCAGGTACAGTTTTAACTTCCTCCATATTTGTGAAAGGTCCCAAAAAACTCACTCAATGAAACTTTTCAAAGGGTGTTGCAGTTTTTCATGTACTATGAGTTAGACACACAGAGAAATACCAACAAGATATTCTCAGGAAGTCAAAACAACAAAGAATTTCACTGGCAACCCCAGAAAATCAGGGAACTTTGCCAAAAGGTTTAGAGCAGCATTCAACCAACATGAAATATTTCTTAAAGCATTTAATTTAACTCATTCAACACTGCACACTCTGTCAGTTTGATTTTAAGTTACTAAGAATTCTGAGAGAGAATTAGGAGAAAAAGACAGAAAAGAGATACAAAAAAAGAAACATAACTACCAAGCCCTGTTTTCCAGCAGTGTTCAGCTGACAGAAATTCCAAGGGGAGGTAGGGTGAAAACATGTGCCTGCCCCATGTTCTGCTTTAAACACCCCTTGGCTTTCCTGGCCCCTTCCCCCAGGTGGGATTTTGGGTCATTTGGCCACTCAGGAGCTGGGCTGGGGCTCCAGGGGTGGGTGTGGAGCATTGTCTGTGCTGTGCCAGGGATGGGCAGCCCCTGCCAGGCTGGGATCAGGCTCTGGGGATGGGGAGCTGTATGGAGCAGAGCATCTCCTCACCAGAGCAAGACCCAACCTGCCCCTTGCCCTCACACATGCACATGAAATATTTTGAGCCATCAATCACTCCAGTCCCTCACAAATTAGACCATCTGTCTGTGAGAAATTTGTTTTCTCCTCAAAAGTTACATTTATGAAAATATACTTTAAAGAGACATTTTTAAAACAAGTAGGAGGTGTGGACTTGCTTTGTTGACTTTTCTTTTTTGGGTTTTAAATGATCTGCTCTTGAAATGTGTCCATGGCAATCTTCCTGGTTTTGTTTCTGATAGTGACTGACATGCTTAAGGGAAAACATGGCCTATATATACTGAGCAAACTAATACTGAACTGATACCAAGAGTGTTTTAAAATATTCTTTCATAAATATGACATTTTATGTCTCTATTCATTAAAGGAAAAACAAAATGATGCTATGTGCAATCATTGCATAAATCATGTACATACCATTGTGCCACAGGATAATTATGTTGTCTCAGAGAATGCTTTTTTCCATCAGATATTTTTCTTACAATGGGAGAAAATTTGTGTAAGATTGGTTTAGAAAATTTTATCTGTGAGAAAATTGGTGTTGACTGATACAATCTCCTCCACCAAGAGCAATTCTTCTTCTTTAGGACAGCAGTTAAAATTACATCTCTCAGTTGAAGGCAATGTAAATGGAACAAAGTATGTCAGGTGAACAAATATTTTTTCAAAAGTTGTTGTAGAACCATCAAGGATTTTACAGATACTTTCACAGAGTTGAAGGCAAGGAAACAGAAAGTGTAATGCTGGTTTCACACACATGCCTTCCTGCTACCCTTCCTTTGCCACAGCTTCCAAATGCCATGACCATGTCAGCTCAAGATAGAAACCCCAGTTCAGGCTGAATTTCTCTTCTAGTGGTAGCTTTGGTATGAAAATAAACTTAGCACAGAGCTGTCATATGCAGTAAATCCTTTCAGTCATCAATAGCCCTCACCATATCAGCCAACAGTAGAGTCCAGAAAAATAATTTCTGAAGGGAACATCAGTAAGTACTCAAGAACACTCATTTTATTTTGCTTTGTGTTCTTTGGCAGCAGGTTTTTTTTTTTATTTGGCTCTTTTTTTTTTTCCTTCAGACTACCTCTAACTTGGTTCCATGAACTGAATGCCCCTTAGTGGTTGTGGCATGCTAGATGCACCCCTGGACTGCATCTTCCCATTTAGGTTCATCCCAAAAGAGTCCAGTTCTGGAAGGCAAATATCACTGCATAACACAAACCAAAGCAGAATGAGTGGGACAGCTGCAGGTTTCCCTTCTTTATCTAACCTAAAGAAGCACTCAGGACAACTTTTAAATTTTTTTTTTTTTAAATACTCTTTTTGTTTCCATAAAAGTAGATTTATGCACAAAATAATTCAGATGGAGAAAGTTTTTTCTTGGATAAAAACATCTCTTTAAGAACCTCACTTACTAAGTCAGTGAGGAGTTAATAAGACACTTTGGCAAGACTGTTTTTAGCTTAGCTTTTCGTTGAACCTCTGGCTGACACAGCAAAGTAGGGACACTTCTGAAAATGTCTCAGTCAATCAACAAATGAACATCTAAAGAGAATATGTAAGGAGGATTTCTGTGTCCCATTTAAAGTCTTGACACAAAGTCACCATTTAACATTCACCATAAACTATTTTGATCACTATTGTCAGAATCCACATGGAAGGTACAAGCCATGCAAGTAGAATACTTGTAGAATATTTATGATCTTTCTGCTGATCTTGTGCAAACCTGATAATGAACTCAACCTGCTAATTAGCTAACTTCTAATTAATTCCTGTGCAGCTGTTAGTGTGCTGTCCCTCTAGCACCTACACATTACATCAGTTTTCTTGTATTGTTACTTTGCTCCTCATTTTTCTAGGAGACATATTGTGAATTTTATTTCATATTGGAAAGCCATCATGGCAGTATCTCCATGTACAATACTGTTATTGAAAATACACATTACCTAAGATAATAATTTATAAAGTAGCTGGAAAAACTTACCAGAAATTCAAGGTATTGATTTTTGTCAACTGCTTCCATATTGATTATGATAGTATTGTCCTGTACTCTTTCAGAAATCCTTATTGTTTATAATAAATCTGTACATAACTCCTACTAACTGAAAGTGGACACTAAAGTCCATGGACCTGTTTGACAAATTCTTCAATACAGTATTTTTAATTTTAATTTTAAATTAAGAATTTAATTATTAAGATGGTATTTTTTCTAACTGATATCAGTGTCTGTAGCCCCTTAAAAACATTTTTTTTTCCCTGAATAACTAAACATGAATTAGAAAATTAAAACATGGGTTGTCCTTCATTCTAAAACATCTGTTCATCTGGAAAGTCTTAATTAAGGACATATACATTCAAGCTTCCCTTTTGGTTTTTTTTTTTTTGTGACTAGGCTGCAAGATCTATTTTTTAAGACATTTCAATTGTGAGCATTCAGATCATCAGCATGACAAATTCAGTAAATAAAGGCCATTTCTGCATTAACTGTAAGCTCAGACAATATTGGTTACAGGAGGGAGATGGAGCACAGGTGACACTTATGCATACTCCTACTCACCTGCCACCAACCATCAGGATCTAGAAAAGAAATAACAGGTTCAACCTTCAACTGGTTGAACCTGATACCCTTAGTATGGCTAAGATGCACTAATGAACACAGACATTCAGCAGCCCAAACAAAGGTAACATAAATAGTCCAGGTGGTTTTTACTCCTATCATTCATCCACTTATAGAGGGAACAAGCTCAGTAAGAACAATAGGATATCCAGGATGAACACCACATGATTTTATCAGTATTTCATCTGCAGAAACTAAGCTGCACCTTAACTAGTGAATGCACAGGCAACCAAATGCCCAGTGCACCTGTGCTGAGATCATTCCTAGCTCCAAAGCACAATTCCTAAGGTGTTGTTTGAGATGCAAGCATACTTAAAACAAACATTTGTCTCCTCTCTTTTCATTAATCAGAGTGCAATTTTGGTGGACTTGGAGCTTTAGGGTCACAGAGATCTCTTGGCTGTAAATACCTAAGGGAATGCTCAGTATGCTAAACTTTCCTTTCTTTCCTCACCACATCTTTTCTTTCTGCATCTGAGGGAAGAAGCTCATCTCCTTTCTCCTTCTGCACACACAAAACACATTATTATGTTCAACCCTTTCTGAGCAGGGAGTTCAACTCTTGTTTGTGTCACCAGCTGACACTTATGCTGGAAGGAACTGATCTAGCAATCTAAAGGTGATTCCTTCTTCTTTATCAATGTAATGAGATTGGCAATGCACCATTTGGCATCCAGAGGTCTTATCTGAGATTTAGATTTTGATTACTGCCAAGTGGGAGAGTTCCAGTCACACTGATAGGTTAGAAACCTGCATCAGTCAATAAATTGCCTGGTCACAGCCTGAGGCAAGAAGGAATATATCCTGCATAACTAGGAATTCTTCCTGTCTATTCTCTAATTCCCAATTTTGAGAATTCTAATCAAGATCCTTTGGCAGACCTATATGGGGTCTACTAAACAGGGTTTTGGCCTACATACACATCCACCAAAAACTTCTTAATAAACCAAGAACTGTTAGAGATCCTGGATGCAATAATGTCAGGTGATTTGGAAAGTATATTGGAGTGAAATAAAAAGCTATAAATGAATTTGCAGCCTTCCTATGTAGCTCTTACTACTCATACCACAGTATGGACTGATACAAACAAAAAAGACACTGCATATTTCTATAGTTAAGGGTCCTAGAAGTGAAAACAGATTGCTTCCATACGTTTTGAGACCTTTTCACATAAATTGAGCAACACCAAAATAAATTTAAATAAATATATAAAAATAATCTTCACAACTGACTCCAGTTTCTCTTAGAGACATCTAATCACATATTTCAGTGCCAAAGAAATGTTATCTGCCCCATTATGAAATCCCAAGGGAGGCACAATGATCCACTTTTTACAAGGAAGACTAAACAAGGTCACAGATACAGAGAGAGTGAGTGAAATATATGGCTATGACAGACTAAAAACTAATGGAAGAAACTACTTACTTTTACCTGTGCTGTGATTTTTGCAGTGTTGGCACATATCACCTATCTTGCTGTAAAAGATGAAAAATAAATCTTCTTAATAATGAAGACAGTCTTAAATTCACTGGGAGTGAGGCACTGTACAGCAATTTGCACTGCTTGCAATAGTTTTAAATATCTTCCTCCAGGTTAGGCTTTCATAGCACACAGCAAATTCACATCCATTCAGAAGTGAATGTGCGACTCCAACCAAGTCTGATTTTAGGGAATTCATTTCAGAGACAAATGACCCAATTGAGTCTAATGGCTCTGTGAAGCTGCCTAGAGTAAAACATATGAGTAAGAGATTGCATGTTTGAGGCCTAAGACATTAAGAAACATACTGCTGCTACCCAGTGATAGCATCATTAATGCAGTCATTTATTGGTTTATTTTTACTTAGAACAGGAGAAAATGCATGGCCCTTCTGAGACCAGGAGAAATCAATATACTTTCAGCTTTTAATAACATGATCTAAACCACTTGCTATAGTCTGTAGTGAAATCTGCTGTGGGTATATGATGCCTTTCATTCTCACAACAATATTACTTCCATTTTAACAGATACAAGCAAAGACTTCAATGTAACCATAATTAAGTCTATGCTACACTGCCTAAAATGAAAATTATATCTATTAAAAAGCCAAAAAAAGTTCTTTTAACATATTTTTCATAATAAATAAAAAAATATAGTCACCAAAATCTGCATAAAATATTGTACAATCACCAACTTGCAGCAGCACCAAAGTTTGTATAATAGGATGCCAGTGACTACAGTCTGTAAAAATGACAAATAACACATTCCACATATGACTATGGGACTTGTTGATACCCTATTCTGAGAAGACCCACTGCTACATATTAACATTTTTCCATGTAATTTTCCCCTGAGTATTAAGCTCAGCAGGAGGAACCCTTTCAGAAGCATTATACCTCCAAGAGAGAGGGCAGCACTCCTTGAAAACAGGGATCTGTTAGGCCAAGACAAAACACTATTCCTGAACCACCAATGCCAAAGCCTTTCATAAGTAATTTATGTTTGGTTTTATTTGAAATTCTCCTTAGTCATTATTATTCTCACAAGAGCTGGGCTAAAAGTCAAAGAAACATAATGGCTTAATTCTGTAGAGTTCCTGTGTGAAACTGTGGGGGTTATTCTGTTTTAAAAGCTAAAAACTCATAAATTCATCAGTAGTAACTGGTAGTGTCTCATCTGGCTTAAAAAAAATCATTTGCTAAAGGTATAAATAAAACAAAATGGTTTGAAGAACAATCATTATTTCACTGATTACAACATAACATCCTTCCTCTGCTACAAACACTTAGCACTCACTGTTGAAATGGCTTTATCTTAGTCACAACATTTATCTTTGATTCCCAGAATAAGAAAATATCTCTGCTTCCAATTTTTTTTTCCTTCAAGTAACCAAAACAAATGTATAGGTGTTTTAGTTGCTTGCACCAAATGTTTTATCCCCATTTTTAGGACTTGCATAGTGTCTCCAGGGTCCAAGAGAACGAAGAAGCTCTTCAGAATTTTCATCTGTCAAGGTTGTCTGAAAGCTCCTAATATCCTAACATACTAATTCAATTTCTCTGTGTGCTCATAATTTAATACCTGGCATTCAGGATAAAGCAACTGGGCTTGTTCTTTTTGGCTACTGTATGAAATGATGGAGTTTCCAGTGCTGCATGTTTCACCAATGAGAAGGAGGTCTGTGGGAGTCTACATAGGCAGACATCATGCTGGAGGAACATATTTCCAAAACTGAGCCAAAAAGTGTTAGGATGAATTGATTCAACCCAAACACAATGAGGCTGCTGGTACCCTGCCCAAACACACCTGTACTATTTATTTTTTCCCCAGGCAAGTGAATATGTCACATCATCGACATCACCACTGAACATCACTTAATCCAACAGACTGAGCAGGGCAAACTCAGCATCTCAGCTTCTGAGAGTCCTAAACCTTGGTGCCAACAAGTTACATAGAGGGGATTGCAGCTGGCACAAACACTGAATCACAGGCACTGAAATATTTGCAAATATAAAAGACTTAACAGGGATAATAGACTGAAGAAATGCAGGAAAATAGAGCTATCTTCTGTCTCTTATTTGCTGGCTAGACAGGGGTTTGTGAAGATAGCTGGCTCTATTTGCCTTTACAGATTGACAGTAACTGGTTCTCCAACGTGGTACTGAATTAGGAGGCCCTGTGTTTGTATTGTTAGAACCTTAATTGAAACAGTCAGAGAGAAATGTTTTATTACAGAGAGAGAAAGGACTTTTTTAGCAAGACTCTAAGGAGACTCGGTTTTAATGATGCCTAACACAATATTTTAAGCCACACATTACATCTACATGCTATTTCTTGTTAAATGTTGGTTGTTTAACAGCAGGCTGCCATCAGATTGCCTGCTGTGGATAGTTAGGGCTGGCTCATGCTACTTCTGACAGTCTCAACATTGATGAAAGACAGCGCCAATTTTAATTCCTACAGTGTTTCCCTTCCTGACACTTTCTTTCTCAGGCTGCTTTTTATAACAGATGTTCTTCACATGGCAGTAGGTGCAAGCACAAACAGAATCAGCTGCTGAGCTATATGGCCTGATGTCATTGGGAACACGAGGTAACAGACCAGGATTATAAAAAAAGGTTCATCTGTTCCTCATCAATGTCTAGGACAAACTTTTGATCTGGATATGAAAATACAGAAATGATGAAACAATAATGAAATAAACACTCTCATCATTAAAACCTTTCAATCACAAGTCAGCAACTGAAAAGAGCAAGGACAATATAGACAACCAATTTTAGCAGTATATTAATAAATCAGCTTTTATTTTAAGGGATGTTAAGACTAATAGGTATCAAATAAGCAGGCTTTTAGAAAAACATAAAGTATGGATTTTCAGCTAAGTTGTTTAGCCACAGTTCAGTTGACTAGTCAACTGATAGTCAAATCAGTTGATTATCTTTACTTTTCCAAGGGGTTTTCTTGTCCCTTACCCCACTCAGGAAATTTGCACACCCTGTGTTTAGAGAATGAGGAGAGGGGAGCTGGTTATTCTGGGGTGGAATTTTGTTGATAGGTATTTTTTTTTCCTTGGAAAATAAAATTGCAGATGCTGTCACAGATGAAGAAAATATAAAAATTTTGTCCGTAGTAGATTCAAAATCAGATGCATCCCATTACAGAATTCCAGAGCATTAGAATTTGAATCCATACCCTTCATACACAGAGCAGCAGCAAGCAAATTTTAAAGCATGATCCTTTTAAAAATCAAATCTGCCTCTTTGCCAAAATACTTTTTTTGTCTAAATGTAGCAACATGTATGTATCTGAGGAAGCTGTTCTATACAGAGAAAAGGTGACAGTTCACAGGGTAATTTCATGGACTGAAAATGGCATTTCCACCCAGCTTTGAACAGGAACAAAACACTCAGAGTTCTGCACTAGTTCTGATTTTCCCCCATAGCCCCTTTCTAAAAGGCAGAAACACCCTAAAGGAAATGGGAAAAAGCCAAAATCAGAAAGGCTGGTAAGGTGATTCCATCAGTCATGGGATGCATTAGCAGTGGTAAACAAGGCTGTCTAACCAAAAAGGTCAACCTTCAGGAAAGAGGCAGAAGTAGTGAATTAATCTAAAGCCTCAAAAACCCATGAGTAGGTATGCAAATCTAATAACCAGTTCCTCTATTATTGATGATGACTTTCTTGTCGTTGATCCAAGAGGGAAATTTGCATTTTCTGGTACAAAGACCTATCTACAGGCAGTATATAAATTGAAGTAAAACATCTAAAAAATCCTAGTGCCATCAAAGGCTTACATGAAGAAGTAAATACATCATAGGATAGTAAAAGCAAACAGCTCATATAACCAAGGTCACAGAAAGTACTTTCTGCCATGTGTTTTGGTGAGTAGAGATTAAAACTTCACTAACACGTTGAAAACAAAAGTTCTTTTCAGATTACTAGGAGACACACACACACACAAAACTGAACCATCCTAAAAAAAAAAAAAAAAAAAAATAGCAAAACTTCTTTAAATATTTCAAGCCTGGCATGTTTGTAATTCTGTGTATGGGAGAACAATTTAGCAGTGAAAGCCCAAAGTTGCCTGGCTGGGATGTGTTTGGAAATGGAATGGTTTCTTACTGAAAAGCCAACTGAAAGTGAGCTGAAATGCATGGAGTACCTGAAAATATGAAAGAGATACAGAGCAACAGAAACAGAATGAGGGCAAAATCTTGCATTTCCACCTTGTAGGCATTCTTAAGTCAAACATTTAAATTAGCAGACAACAAGCTTACATACAGGACCTATATTTTTCAAGTATTATTGGGTTTATTCTTGCATAAATACACATACAGTGATCAGAGATAAAAACACCTATGGTGCATTACACAATTCTTTCAAAATGGCAGTCTTTTCTATCTTTCACATTTTTAATGCTTGGAAAGCATTCAATTTTAAATTATCCCACCAATGGACTTTCTGCAGCATTTCTGGGATGGCCATTCCACGTCCTAAAGAATGTGATTTTCATTTACCTTTTTACTTCTTCTTTTATTGCTATTCTCATTTTTTTTCTTTTTTTTTAACTCACTTTTTTGTAATTAATTTACCCTTTTCATTTTCCTTTTATTCTTTTTTTTTTTTTTCTCTGAGCTCCATTTTAAAATTTTTATCTACTCAAGCATTTGAGATGGTTATAGTATCCCTTCAGTTACTATGTCTCTGATTATGCCTCCTTTTTTGATTGGGGCTCCTCCCTCCCTCCAAAAACCAAATACATAATCTTCCATTGAATTTTGCCTGCATGAAAGGGGTACAATGAGACCATTTAATCTTCTCCCACTAATTGGTCTCTTCAAATCCCCAATCTCTTTTGACAGGGTTTTTTTTTTCCTGAGTTCCTTTCAGCAAATTCACATTTTGTTGTGCCAGCTCCAGCAGCACTAGCACGCATCCGGCTAATGCAGGACAGTTTACATATTAAAAACCTACATGCAAATGTTGAGCACAAAATAGAATGACTTCAAAAAAGATTTTAGACAAAATCACACACCAGTGCAAATCCTCTGGAGAACAACCAAGTGTCCTGGAATGAAACTTTTACCCTAGGAAACAGCTGGAAGCATGTGGTAACAGAGAACACTAGAATGATTTAGGTTGAAAGGCACTTTAAAGATTACCTGGTTCTGCCTCCCTGCCGAGTGCAGGGACATCTTCCACCAGGCCAGGCTGCCCAAACCCCAGCCAACCTGCCCTTGAGCACTTCCAGGGATGGGAATATATATCCACCTTCAGCAAGAGAGGCAGTAGAACAATGCCTGTTTATGTCATAGCAAGATTCAAGCTGAATGTTTTCAATATTTTACAGTTATGGTATATATATATACATCATTAATTTAAGACACTTGTTTCTCAGACACAGCAATCATAAAACCCACAGTATTTAAATTTGGAAATTAGACAATTAATACACATACTGCAAAACGCTCTTGTGCCAACACATGCTGAATTTGGAATTGGCTGAATTGACTCCAATTTGAAGGGTAACTACATCTTACACTATCAGGTAAGGAAAGAGGGAACAGCCTTCCTCAGAATCAATTTGACCAATCTGTTGAAACTATTCCAGAATATATTTGGATGAAAATGAACTTAAAATATAAGTGACTGATGAGGGTACATCCATCCAGAGAGTTCAGTAATCCTGTAATTTCAGTAATCCTACACTAAGGTAGTTTTAGTTTGGACATACTAAAAGCACTAAAATATTTCAGACTGGTGAAACCTGGAGCCTAAAACCATCTCTGCTCATCATGGATCTGTGGACATCTGCATTTCTGCCTGTTTGACCTTCTCATACAGAAAAATTAATTCTGCTAGGAAGAAACAAACTTCCTATGATACATATATGCTCTACTTTAACCTTGTGCTACCTCCAGGTAGTTAACCATGATTTGTTCTAGTCTGACATCTCTGTGTTCTAGGATTTAGGTTAACCTTTTACATTTCCCTAATGGATGCTTGATACAATCCAGTCAGGGATTTTGTTAATTTCTTCCCCAATGATGAGGACATCTCAACTTCAAGGGATTAGGAAAGAATGAGGAGATCAACAACAGGTGAATTAGAAGTGGATCAGACACTTCCCCATTGGAAAAAAATGTAAATGATAAAAGCTAAGTTTGATCCTCATGTTCATGCATGCTTTCAAAATAGGATTTGTCAATTGCAGATGCAAAGCAATTTCAATTTTATATTAGTCACTTTGTCTAGTTTATATTCTGAAACATTAAAGCTGCATAAATGACCTGCCAAGTATTGATGTAAGCTTATTGACAAAACAGAATGCTTTACAGTAAGGGCATCATCTCACAAGGCTCCACACAGTGACTCTGTAATTACTGTTCAAGCCTCTGCACATCAGATCTTTCTTATACTGTGCAAGATCCACCCAAAATTAAAAACAAATAGCTGATTTACGTAGGAATATATTTTCCAAAACAAATACTCTATGAGAACAAAACCAGAATTATTCTAAAATGATCAATTATAATTATTTCACTAAGGTTTAGGAATAAAGGGCAAACCTGGCAATTCCTTTATAAATTCATGAAATCCTTGTGTAGTAGCATATACATCCCTCCCACATCCTGTAGAAAGCTACAGCAGTGCAACAAAATAACCTAAAAAAGAAGCATAAGAGAATAGATATTTTCCTAGCATTCTGTGTAAAATGAGTAAACAAAGCCCTGTATCAAGACAGGGGATGAGTTCTAGCCAGAGCTCCCATTTTGGACTGGGCAGCTACAGAACCATTATTAGTTATTTCACAAGGACAGGGAGAGAAAAAGTAACAGAAATCAATACCAGGTTCAACTAGACTTGCCTACTTTAAGTCTATAAATTATGTGTGTGTTTAGTTTTCTTCTCTTGACTTTCACTGTCATCTTGTATGTGCTCTCTGCATTTCCACACTGTCCTTGCTTAGCAAGTTGCATATTTATTTCATCAGGAATATTTTCATTATGCTCTTCCTCAATAAGAAAATGAAGTAGGAAAAAATGTAAAAACCGTTTTTAAGCATCTGTGAAATGTAAATGATTTTATGCAAGCTTTTGGGACTGGATACTACACTTACCTCTTTTATTAGAGATAAAACATCTCTAATAACTGGTTGGTCAAACGTGTATTTTTGCCTGATTCTGGTTGCTTGTTGGCCAAGTATTGCATAAGCCTGTCTCACACACAGAGCATAAATTAAAGACCCAAAGGTTTCATTCATGTTGCTTTGAAAATGAACTTTGAAGACAGGCTTAGCAGTTAGGGAGTTGTTCTACAAGGATTCACTCCTCTATAAAGAGCAGGTATAAGCTGGTCCCATACTCCTAGATAATCAATCATTAACTCAACCAATCAACCAATAATCAACCATTTCTGTATCAATGGCATTATTTTGTTAATTGTGCAACCTTTCTTCAATTGCTCTAGTTCAGAAAGATTTTATTCAGAGTTCCTTCAGGTTTTTTACTCTATTAATATTCATCTAAAAAATAATGTCTTTAAGTACCAATAACTGTCACTCTTCATCCATAGTTTATAAACCTCTTAACACAAAATCCATGTGTATGACTTTTTGCCCCTTGACACAAAAAATTAAAGCCAGACAAAGCTACAGTGAACAGCACAGGAACGTGACCATCATTATCTGCAGTCTCAAAGGCATCTGCTGTTTATATTAAGTTCATATTTTTTCACATCTGGGCCAAAATGCCACTAAAGGAACCCTGTGGTTTCAGATCAGTTTTGTTTATTTTATTTACATTTTAACAATGTTTGACAAGGTAAACCTCTTAAGAAATATTGTATCATTTCTGAGAAAGGGCACTGAACCTTAAGAAGGTAGATAAACTGAACCCTTATAAAGGTTTCCCTCAAAGGGATGTTTTCATTTAAGTCGCTGTTGTGTATCAAAAATATGGCTTTGTTCTTTATTATGTGGAGACTAAATTTCAAAAGCAAGAGTAATGTGGAAATATGAGAAAAAGCTTTAATCAAATAAGGATGAACAGGAGACTGGAAAACCAAACATTTCAGAGAGAAGGCAGAAATAAAGTCTATAAATCAAGGTGAGAAACGTTTTAGAAGAATTTCTTAATATGGACAAAACTGATCTACAAATTAAAATATTTCATTGCTTTTGGTGTCTTCCAAATCTAAAGAGCAGATAGAGCAGATTATATGATGTGGAAGACAACGTTAACTAAATGTTTTTATTTATTTTGAAAGATAAGAAAGGACATTAGGTATGAGCCAATGAGTATATATAATACACAACATTATATATATGCAATCTTAGTACAAAAATATAGCACTAAAAAAAATACATATATCTCTGCATGGAATTCCAATTTTACAAATGCAGACAGTGATGGAAGTCTGGACTTTTTTTTATGTAAAGATTATTGTATTTCCCAAGAAAAGACATGTTATCTCATATCTAGACAGCAGCACAAAGGCTGCAGCACAGAGATCCCCACACTGAGTCCCAAATAAATCAGCCTACACTTTGAATCCCAAAAAGTACCACTGCCATGTTCTCAGAGCATCAAATCCCAGCCTACAAAGCCTTGCTTCCTGGCCCTGTGCTGACACACACACACATCCTGACCCAAACTGGCATTACTAATCCCAGCAAAGCTTTTCTATCTACAAACTATCAATATTTATCAATATCAACATACAACTACTATTGTCATAGGAAAGTAGAAAAAAACAACGTTCAATACCAAGCTCTCAATTTCAACATCCTTCATTTAGTTACCATTTTTATAGGATTTACTATCAGGACTTCAGGTAGTTGTGTTTTTCTATAATTCTGTCATACTAATATAAAATCATGGCAATTTATTTAAGTCCTGCATCCTTGGTTTACAGGCTGGATTTCACTTTCAGCAGGAAAGCTGAACTCAGGAATCAGTACATAAATTTAGAATTTGTGCTGGTTTTAAATAAAATCAAACAATGAAGTTAGCTGTCATGCTCAGCAATAAAGACACAGCTTGAATACAGCAAGAGAAAGGCAAAAATCCAGGCAAAGCAGATATTTTACTATCATAATCAGTCTCAAATCTAAACTCTTGATCTTTCACTGACATGCTATATTTTTCAGTTTCCTGACTATGCTTTACAAATATGGATAAGGATACTGGATACCAACAAGCACCTACTTTCCAATGTAAACTATGCTTAATAGATGGAATCACAGCAAAACTTGATAATTCTGAACAACAAAGCACTGACCAAGAAGACACCATTCAGTAATCCTGGTGCTATGACAGGTTTTGATGGTATAGGGGATGGGTATTATCACTGGGCTTGGATATGGTAAAAAGACAGACTGAAATTTTAACCACAGGCTTTAATTTGCAAGAAGAAGTAGCTGAATGGTATAGCCACAGATCCTTTCTTTATCAAACATTCCTTTAAAATGCCATTTCTTAGGTGGATCAAGTAGCTGTAGAGTGTTACTTTAACAACTTAAAGTGGCGCATTTTTGCTGCTGGTGGATTCAGCCTATCAAATTTAACTAACATTATGTTACTCTGAAACTTGCCCAGTGTTTTCTCAAAGTTATTGCACAAGGAATTCTCATTGAAAAGATTAAATGTCACATTTTTCAACCTCTCTCATGACAATTCTTCTTTGAATTCAGAGATGATCAAGCTGTCAAAAAGGCATACTCTGCAGCTCATGCTGAACATGCACAGATCACAACCTGGAAGGCTATCTGTACACACACACACACAAAATCAGCCAAATTGTTCCAACAAGGCTTACATGAAGCCAATTCATGTGATGTGCAGTGATAACACATCCTATTAAGTTATTTGGGTTGATATGATGGATTTTTTTAAAAGGGAAAATCTCCCCGGGAAAAGACAATAAAATTTTATATTTAAGTTAACTAACCTGGACAATTCCCAAATCCCACCATCTAATGTGAGTATAAGCCTCACAATATGGATTTCTTACAAGGTTAAAATCCAGGTATAATTAAGCACTGTTCAGAGAATACACATGTAGAAATGCATAACCAACTGAAATACAACTGGATGAGAAGCAGGCATCATAGTGGTTTTTCATGCTGTTCATCAATTTACATCTCTTCAGCCCACTTTTCCAGCATATATAAAATTAATTACATTATTCATTTTGGTAGAGGTATGCTCAATTATTATTTCAAATGGAAAAAAATATTTTTTTCTTCATATTGTAACTGAAGGGAGCATTTACCTGGCCAGCACCAACAACTACAGGGTTTCCTGATTTCATGACTTCTCTGAAATTCTGGTGTGAAGGATTGTCATGTATCATTATCAGTACCTGTCATTGATTGTAAGTGGTTTACCAGACCTTTAGCAATGGTTAAAGGTCAATTTGCTCTCCTTGCATTACTCTCAATATAACATGAATTTTTCTAAACCAGAATCCAAAAACGTGCCTACAATCCTTGTTGCTGTATGGAAGCAAGGTCTGATTATGGGAATTGTGGACCAAATTCAGTTTCCATGTGATCTCTTTGAACTTTTAGTGCACAATCTGCAAGGGAGGGTCTCACTGCTGCAATTGCCCTCATTTCTGCACTGGCTAAAAAGAGGCAACTACATCTGCAAAAGCTGAAATTGCAGCTCTGCCTCTGGCTGAGCCCTTTGGCTCCCTGACTCTGGTGGCACTAACCTCCCACCAGCTGCCACCATGGGAGCAGGTAGCAGAGGTCACACCCCTGGTAGCTTCTATCACTAAGTGCCTGAGGGCACCACTTATCTCAGTGACCCAAAATCTCAGTAAAAAAAAAAAAACCTGGAAGTTAACTGATGCCTTGCCTGTTGTTTAAAGCTGACATGAGAATATCCAGACACCAAAGCATTCCTGGCTGTAAAAAGCAAAATCACCAGATTAACGATTTAGGAGGGAAAAGCAAAGCAAACCATTGAGTGGCTGTTTTACACTACAAAGCCTGAAAGACAAGTATCAACAATGAAAAGAACTGAGGGTAAAAAAAAATTTAAAAAAATAGGCTGCTTTCCTCTACAGCTGTAGAGTAAACCTTAATGCAGTCAGGAGTAAGTGCTATCTCCATAACTGTTTGTTTCCACTCTGCTTCACAGTTTCGAACACACTTAAGTTTCCTTCTGCTCTGGTAAATTGATTTTTGTACAGCATGAGGGAATGTGTTCTGCTTCCAACCATAAATTTAAAGAAATAGTACACATCTCCTTACACTAAGTAAAAATCAATTTTCTACCTGTAGGTGATGAAACTATTTCTCACACCTGCTGAGCAGACATATATCTCATAAGGCTTAAAGGCATAAACTGGTGCAATTCAGCAAGAGCAAAAATAAAATGCAATATTTTTAAAGATCTTATTTTACATGGAATTCAGGTGCTCCTTTCCAAGGGTTATCTGTAGTTTTATTTACTATTTTAATATCAAGCTTTCTCCTCTTCACTCTTGTATGCTTTGCTGTTATCAAGAGACGAGTCTTGGTAAAACCCCAAACCACATTACATCTGAAAAATGCAAAGCAGCTGTCTCTCCCCTTCCCCTGATGATAAAGGGCATTCTAGAAGAGCAGCATTAAAAGCTCAGATCTGAATCTGAGCACAACAGAAAGACAGCTGTTAATATTTGGCTGTAGTCTGCTACAAAATTATCTTATTTGCAAAGCTTGCTATGTGGTAAGGCAGATAAATGATAACACCATGACCCAGGCAGAAAGCTTTATTCTACACATATCTGGGTCTGACTTCCAATGTGATATTCAATATGCTGTTCTGAACATATATTCATAATCATTCAGTCCAAGCACTTCTGCACATGCAGCATTTTAATATGGGGAAAGCTGTACTAAACTATTTCTGTATAATGGTACAGAAACAAATATTTTAACATTCAAGTGGAATAAAGTGCTCAGAAAATAAATGGCTGGCAAAAAATTGGCTTATTTCTGGCAAATGCATTTCCAGCCAAATGAGAAAAACTCCTGTCTGTCAGTCAATCAATCAGCACATCGTTTATATTAAGGGGGTGATAATATGGCTTTCAAGATCAGCAAACTAGTGAACTACAAAGATTATATTCATTTTCCTTAAAAATTTTAAAAAACCCTCCAAACCTCCACAAATAAGCACAAAACTTAACTATCAAGTTCAAAATGGAAAAACTATTCAGAAACAGTATCTGATATGAATTTGGTCAGTATAATGAAGGAGAAATAAAGCCAAATGAGAACCAGGAATTAGGTACCACATGTCTGAATTGGAGTAGTTTATCATCATGGTTTATTTTGTTAATTCCCTAATTAACATAACCATGCAAATACAAAATGAAGTAAGGAAAAAAATACTGCATAGACAGTCTCAACTAGAATTTTCCAATTTTAAAACTAAGAAATTAATTGTAAAGATGTGTATTCAGAACTTTAACCATACAGCTGTCATTTTAAAGTCAGTGTCCTGCTTTTGGATGAGATAACACTGTGCCAGATACTAGAAAGAAAAAGAACTCTTTATTTGGAGTTAAAAGATTGATAGCACACTGATGTTTCAGCTGTTGCTCAGTAGTACTTACCCCAAATCAAGAACTCTAGTTTCCCTTACCCTGACAGTGAGGAAAAGCACAAGAAGCTGGGAGGGAACATGGCCAGAAAAGCTGATCTGAAACAGACCAGAGGGCTACTCTGCATGGAGTGTTACCTGCTGGGCTTAAACCACAAAAATCAGGTAAGCACCCACAAAATGGACAGTTGCTACAAGTGGTGCTACTCTCTCTGTACTATTATATAACAAGAAAATTTTAATTGAAAGCCCACCAAAAGTTCCTTTCAGTTTTGCATAAACACATTACTGTATTTTTGATCAGCTATATCTTCATCAATAGAGATAAAAACACACTCCTCTTGATTCCCCAAGAGAGGATCACAGCTAAAATGAGACAAAGATTATTCTAAATGGTGGCACAAACCCCAAAAGAAAACATGCCTTACAAATGAGTGCAGCAGCTTTTAATTTCTGCATTGTGCAGTCAAGCATACACATTCTTGTCTGATGAAGAAGAATATAATCACCTAGGGGCATGTCAAAAGTAACTGTTGCTTTTCCCTTCCTAGCCTTTCTTGGGAGAGCAGAGTTTGGTAAGCCAATCAAGGAATTAAAACTGACATTTCACAAACTGATTGTCATGTTTTGGGTTTGTTTTTTTTTTTGTTTCCTATTTAGAGTATGTATAGCTATCAGGCAAATACGCTGAGAATCTGACACAGCCTGCACAGCAGTATCTGAACTAATCTCGAAGACAATTAATTCCCTGAAAAAATAAACCAAGAAATCTCAGGAGGTCATTGTGCCATCTTACATCTTTTAGTGTGAACTGAATGCTTTAAACTCTGATATAAACTATTTCAGCTCCCTACTTTTCATTTTTAAAAATTACACAATCATCAGTTAAAAGAAATTTCAAGTTCATCCAATTTCAAAATACAATCTGACGTAGGGAAAGCAACAGAGTTGTTTGGGTTTTGGTGCATGGATTTAGTTTTCCTTTCTTAACTTTTACCTATTATTCAAAAAATTATTTTGCAACCATTGCTTAAACCCCCCCCCCCCCTTAAAAATTGTCCTAAACAGAATAGTATTTTTTTCTTTATCCACTACAGTACAGAGCAACAAGACAATTTGAGTATTTTAAATATTCATTTTCAAAGCAAATTGCATGGTTTGTTGCCTTAGTTGTACAATAGCTATGTTTACAGAGACCCAAATTTGGCAGTCAGCTCCAGGAGTCTTGACACCTGTTTCAGATTTAAATAAATTACCTGAGGTTACACGACTGCACCAGCTGAAAATATGGTTATTTCTTTAGTTTAATTTCCAGAACAGCTCATTTTGAGACCAAATCTGTGTAAGCAAACCATCCTTGTCCTACAAATCCCTGAAATATGAGGAAGGAAGTGTTTGTACAACTAAATTTTAATCCTTGACACTAAGCCTTAGCATACATGCATTAATACTTCCATTATAAAGACTAACTATTGAGAGGACAAGGGTCTGAGATAAATATTGCTGGTTTTCCCATTAGAAATTATATCTTCCCCAGGGATACTGTCACTTTCAAAGAAATTATAAAGAACATTTCCAATACTTACTAGCATCTACACTCGAGTTTATGCTAGAAGGGACTGTTTCCTAGTATTGTGTATTCCTATTCCTTCACTCCTGTATTCATTCCACTGAAAAAGCTCACAACAGACCAGAAACTCCTGAATATTCCAAAAATTCTTCCCAAATATTCATACTGCTAGAAGTTCATGGAATCTTGGAACATCTCATGTTGGACGGGACCCATATTACCAAGTCCATGTAAAATTAAAGTAGAAAATAAATTTATTTTAATGAATAAAAGACTTTATCTCCCATTAAGGAGAAATTTAAAAATCTGAAAATTAAATTGCATCTTGGTAAGTATCAGCAGCTCCTATACCATTAAATAATGTGTTCAATTAGTAACTCCATGTGACATTAGCAAATTTGCTGTGGTACACAGAAGTCATATTGCTAAGCACCAAATAAAAGAACACAGAGTGGTTACATTTGGAAGTGACCCTAGTGGTCATGTGGGCAGACTCCCTGCTCAAGCAGAGTCAACCCAGAGCACGTGGTTCAGGATTGTGTCCAGCTGGTTCTGGAATATCCAAAGGGATGGAGACACCACACTCTCTCTGGGCAATGTGAGGTCACCAGCATGGTCAAATTCTTCCTCAAAGAAGTCAGAATTTATTTAGGTGCATAAAACTTAGAGAATCAGCAATTCATTTCTCTCTGTTACAAAGATATTACCATGATATTCCAATTCAGTGTAGAAATGTTTAAAGGAGCATATTGCCTTACACAAATTAGATTCATTGCATGTGTTTGTACTGGTAGAAATGCAATAGTTTGCCTCACTATTTTGTAAAGCCACAAGTCATAAGATCACCATCATCTTTCTTCTGACACAAACTCTAAATTCTCATGTAACTCAACAGTTAATATTTGCTTTGTGTTTCAAAAATCTGATTCACTGAGATGGTTTCTAAACACGGTAAATAATTTAAGATACTGCAAAGTCTGCATGTGGAAAGGTTCACATGAACCTTGAAAATTCTTTTGTTGCATTATTTAGTGCAGTCATAAATGTCAGGTTACTGTTCATAGAGGTATGTCTATTTAGAATGGCATTTTCAGAATAATGTTTGCAAAAGTTCATATTAGCATTCCTCTCAGTGCTGCTAAACCCTGTGTTGGTTTCTTTTTTCACTTTTTTCTTTTTTAATTTTTCAACATGGCAGGTGCCTTTAAAAGAGATGCACAACTAGAAAGAGAACAAAGATGAAGCGTGTTCTGTGTCAGGTCAAAAATGTTCCAGAACTGTACAATTGTTATTGCAATTGTCTGTCTTAGTTGCACAAGAAAAGCTCTGATCAACTAACAGCATTCTCCACTGAGCTTTATGCAGTACAGTTACAATTAAAACAAACAAACAACTTCATTCCCATTAAAAACAAACAAGCAAACAAAAATCCACAAAAGCAAACAACTCCCCAACTTTCTGTTCTAAGGAATTTTCCCTCAAAATGCAAGAAAAAGATCATGAAGGAATTTAAGAAATGGGGAAAAAAAAAACAAATAAACAATAAAACAACATATTTGTCAGAATATATCCAAAGTGCCGAGAGGAAGATTTTATTTTAATTAACAACAATGAAGATACGGAGCAAATATAAATCAGAACAATCACTTGGCATTAGTTTCAAAGTACTTGTCTCATGTTTTCACACTGGAACCCTTTTTCCAGAGCTGGAAGTAATTACCACATAGCTCACTTGCACTTACAGTGTCTGATCCTACAAGAAAACCTGATTCATTCAGAATACCAGCAAAGCCACCAACAATTCCATTGAAGTTTGGGTTTAAAAGTGGCAGATAGTGGAGGTGAAGAGTTAAACAAAACCCTAATGGTTCTTTAGGGGTCCTCTACACATCCAAAACATTTGAGCTTTTATGAGATATATTTTTTTTGCTCAAAGGCAATTAGTCACAATGTAGCAAAACATGCTTTTATAAAGCAAAAAAATCAGAATAAATTAGTTAAAATAAAAATTCACTCCCAAGTTGATATTATACCAGAAAAACTCATTAAGGAACAAGCCACCAAAAATAACCAGCTTTATCATCTTATTGACCACTTTCCCATTTTTTTCAGCAGCACAACTCAAGTGTCTACCAACATAATATTGCATGAAGCACCAAGAGGGAGAATAACAACCTGCAGTGTGTGATGTTTCATGAAGATCTTTCCTAAGTTTACAGTCAGTTGGTCCAAGGCACAGATTTAAATTATTTCCTAAGATACATGCTTAACTGGCATATAGAATTGAGAACAGGACTATCACAGAATCAAGAAAAATTATCCAGATATTCAACACTGGCCTTGTGTTGTCACAGGTCTTTAGAGATGTCTTATAACACAACTTCCTTCTCTTTCAAGAAAAAAGGCTTTTCCTTACAGGAAATACAGAATTATTTCATACAAATAAGAGAAAAAATCTTATTGTAACTTTTTTTTTTTTTTTTTTTTTTTTTTAATGAAACAATTTGGAATCATTGCAAACATAGCACTATTACAGCTTGGGATTTCAGACCGAATTTAGTTGCTATGCTATTTAAAATACTGTTGGCTCATGTTCTTCTTCACAGAAGAAAAAAAAACCCCACTCATGTATTAGTCATAGAAAACATGTTTTCTTTCTATTTCATTCTAAAGCAAACAGAATAGATATTTTGAAGCCTTACATTTTTTTACTGCAGATACTTATGAAAATCTAATGTTATGCTTCAATTTGAAATTTTACCTGCTTTATGTTTCCTACCATTATATTTCTTCATGACACCTCATCAGAGCATGGTAATTTAATACAATTCATTTCTTTCATTTAATTTCTGCTACTTCAATAAGTAACAGCTGCTGCCAAATAGAGCTGTAGGAATTTTCTCTTTTCTTCTGTCAAAGCATTTTCTATTTATATTTATTTTTCTTCAACAAATCAAACTTCTTTAAAAACAGATATTTTCTTCATATGACCTACTAAAAATTTTTTGATCAAAATACCTTTTCTTGATGACAGTTTTTCCAAGTGAAGAGTTCTTAGCTGTATAACTCAGAATTTACACATAGAATACAAGGCACAGATGTCCTAGGAAATGTCTTTCAAAAAATGTTCAGATTCTATTTGTTTTAATAAAAAAATATATCTAAATAACAAAAAGCAAAAGTCTAAAGTTTTAAAAAAGGTTAATCATCTGTTAGCCTGGCTCAATCTGTGATTGGAGAGGCAATGAAGTTGACATGTGATTTATCCCTATGATGTAGTTTCCACTATAAACCATGAATTGCTACCTACTGAAAAACATTGGAGAAGCAGTGAAGCTCCTAAAAGCAAAATTATTGCAAGTAGTAAATAAGACACATGTAGTGAGACAAATAAAATGAGATAAGCCAAGTTCTAAAATACCAACACTGGATGTATTCTTTAGACATTTATAAATTTCAGCAAATGCAGACTGACACCAATTCTACTCCAGAAGTCTGGGCAAGGTTTTAGCAGTTAATAAAAACATGAAATAGTGTGTGCATAATGTGAATTAAAGCCTTTATTCCAACCAGACTCTCAGGGAGTTCACAAATACCACAGTCAAATCCTTTGTCAGAATTTATAATAAATATTTACTGCTTGCTCTGATCTCCAACAACACAGAACACTTACATATGTTTGCCCAGAAAAGTATTTCATGTTTCCACTGGCCAGAGTTTGATCCATAACACTTTAAGGACTTTTCAGCCTGAAACTATTGGCTTATCTCTAAGCCATCTCAAACTTCCCCAGTACAAGCAGAATTCCCCACAAACCCCAAAGCAGGATGTT
This sequence comes from Erithacus rubecula, assembly GCF_903797595.1. Taxonomy (NCBI): domain Eukaryota; kingdom Metazoa; phylum Chordata; class Aves; order Passeriformes; family Muscicapidae; genus Erithacus; species Erithacus rubecula. The sequence continues at coordinate 62,251,190 of NC_136687.1, forward strand.
CCTTGAAGGTACTGCTGTGTGACTGAGAAAATTCACTTCTAAGTACTTATGGATGCTTTGCACTCTTGTTTTGGCATTTAAAAGCCTTCACCTCTTCTTTGTCTGCCACTTTTTAAACCAGCACTATCAACACTTTTAACAACAGAAATCATAAAACAAACAAATCAACAACAACAACAAAATTCTTTCTGGTGGCACAAATTTGCCCTCTATTCTGACTATTCCTCCCTACAGAAGAATGGAATATCATCTCCTCGTTCAGAAACTGTACTTATCAAAAATATTGTGCATTTTCTCACAAAAGATGATCACAGAAAGAAAAAAATTAACAGGCAGACTGGATTAGAGACATTTAAGTGAAGTCTCTGAAGAAGGGTAAAGATTAACAGATTAATTATAGAAGAAATTCTCTGAAGTCCAAATGTTAAAGGACTCTTAACACTTAAGAGTATGAAAAATCAATTCATGGCATAAAGATACAGAAAAGCATTACCTGTTTCTAATCTGTGTACTATTTTCTGTCTTGGCTGAGAAAACACAAATATAGAAGTTGGAAAATCACAAGTTAACCTGCCTTTACCTGCTAGTCCCAGAAAACACTGAAGACTCAAAACAGTAAAATAAAAGCAAATAAATAGCTTTGAACTGCTGATCTTAGCTTTTAAACATGAAAAATAATTTATTCAGTCCTGCAGAAATCAAATTTCAAGAGCAAATGAAAGAGTAAAATAATGAAGTATCTCGCTCTATAGACATACAGTAAAATATTTCTGCTAAAACAAAAAATTGCTTATGCTGAATTCTTCTCAATAACAAACAACATCACTTTCAAAACAGGGCCCCAAAACCAGCTAATTCATGTTTTGTTTTTTATTAATTTTCCTGAAACAATTTAAACATTAAACAATAAGTCATCTGCTTTCTGTTTAAGATTTATCACACTCCACAAGAGCATTTTAAAACTATACTGTGTAGATTGTTTCATTCAACCCCCAGTTTCCAGCAGGACAGAGTCATTTCTATTTTCAACTTTAATCTGTCTGCTTAAAATATAAAAAAAATCCTTATTTTTTTCCCTCAAGGTGAAAAGAAGTTTCTTCTATCCCTATCAACTTCAACAAGAAAAACAGCAAGTTCCCACAAAACTCATTAGCAGTCTAAAAATGCTGCCAACATAGGACCAAAGTGCCCATAACAGAAATCTATGTTAACCACATTTTTCCATCTTCGTGCTTCAGTGTCTAAGTTATTCTTGGCTAAAAGATGGAGATGAGAGAGACCTAGTCTCAGCAGAGCTCCAAAAGGCCTGGGAAATGGAAATTTCAATTGAATTGAACATTTTAAGGTACTTTTCTATGAACTAGAAACGAACTGGTTTGAGTTTTTTCCCCTCTATTTTTCAATTTCTTTACCCCTCAGTACTTTGGATTCTAAAGGAGAGAGAAGAGAAAAATCTTCAGTGTCCTCATTTCTCCCACCCTCTTCAAATTTCATCTGTGACTTTAATTACATTTCTTCTCATAAGTTTCTCTTGACTTTATTTTATTTTTAAAGAGATAAGAGCTTGAAGCAAGGCTCCCTAAAAAACTCTTTCAGCTCTATTTTTAATGCACATAGTAAAGTCAGAAGCATATATTTAAAAATACAAAGAGTAGCTGATTACTAATTCCAGTTAAACTCAGAGAGAATCACTGATCAGAATTAAATTAATTAATTTTATATAATCAGTGTTTTTCTACAAGGGCAGCTTTGTGAGAACTTACAGTGTGTGAGACTTTTAATATTAAATCCTCACCTTTTGTCCTTGCACACTTTACAGAATTGTTGGAAAAATGTAGACAAAAGTAACAATTAAACTTTCGATATATTCAAGAGCTAAAAATGGAATTGCTTCCTTTTGATATTTAATTACTGCTTTAGATTTGCTAAGTAGAAAAAATGTTTATTAACCTAAATGGAAAGTTCTCTTTAAGGGTAATCATTTTATCACTGTACAGCATGATTCCAAAACACAATTCAGCCCTTGACAGCTTTTGTTAAGCTTGGTTTTGATAATTGGATACAGAAGTGGCTTTTGGCCATTTGGATGAAAGTATTCTAGTTTCATGGAGCTTTTGAAAGTGATCAGACTTAAACACATCACTCATTCTGCTGAGCCAGCTTGACAGTTTTGATAGCCCATTAAAGTAGTTTATATTTCATTTTTGAAATATTTCAGCAGACATCTCAGAATTAGACTACCTTGGAATCCTGAGTTCCAAGGGGCTCTGACTTTGATCTCAGGTCATCATTTCTTAATGCAAATAACCCAGAGAGAGTGTTTTCATATTAACTGTGAACATCTGCAGTACTATACTCTCACACCCTTCTCATAATAATATCAATTATAAGCACATTGGACAGCCCAAGAGGCAGTTCTGTGAATTAACAAGCACACTTTGTTTGAATAAAAGCAAGCCACCAATAGCCTCATGCAAAACAAATGTTTGTATTTTATTATAGAGAAAGTGAAAAACAAATGCAAGTTGGAAATTCTCTCTGTTCTTTTCTCATTTTAATTGGTTATAGTGATTCACTACTGCCAAACACAAAGATAGAAAGTATTTAATAAATGTAGTCAGCAACTAGTTCTCCACTAGGGTACATAGAACGCAAAAATGTTCACTAACTACTCAACTGTTTCTTGAATCACTAGCAAACAAAATCCTCATACTTTAAAATGTACTATTAAATAAAATTTCCATCAATTATGGTCAGAAAAAGTTGATTTTTTAGGTCCACTGCCCTTTCTGTTCTTTTTGGCTTCTTCAGGGTTTTGGGGGTTCTTTTTGGAAAGGATGAGTATGATGTTTTCTTTCTACAGGCATGCCACTGTGTGCTTTTTTTCCTTTTCTATTATAAATATAATGATCCTTGATGCTCAACAAGCACAAGGGAATAAAACTTTACCATACCCAGAAAATACAGCTGCTTTCCTCAGTTACATACAGCAATAAATAAAGCTCAGGGAAGAAAAATCATTTTCAGCCTATCATGAAAAAATGCCTTGGCAGAACATGTTAATTATAGGGAAGAAGTAATAAAATAATAGCTCCAAACAATTAGACAGTATCCATACCAAGAGCAGAACAGGAGAGGGTCTGTCAGCATCCTTGCTAGATTTCTGGTGTGGATTACACCTGTGATTCTATTTTCTCCAGAAAAAAATAAAGAATTTTAAAAAAATATCGCAAAGTAGAGGTGACAAGGTGCAGTTTGGGTGAATTAGAGAATATGAGTAAGTGTGTATGTGACATATATTTCAATCTGATTTTCAATTCAGCAGGCAGTCTCTTGGGCATCAGTATTTTGTTGCTGTTGCAATGCATCTACACCATGAAAGACACAAGTAAGCAAAGGTGCTACAAATATTTGCAAAAAATCCCCAAGGTTTTTGTGTTTGTGAGTGTGTGAAGCAGAGAACTCTGTGGTTTTTAAGTTAAATACATCATTATAATGGTCAGAGACATCCAGATCAGTAGACTTACGTGTGCCTAAACTTTCTAACATTGGATTTTGCAGCAGTTTATCACCAGTAGAAATTGAAACTCACAGAATCACAGAAGCTGAAGTTGGCAGCACCTCTTAGGATCACCTTGGCCAACCACCCTGCTCAAGCATCACCTAAACCAGCTTACTCAGGGACACATGCAGACTGAGTCTTAAATACCTCCAAGGATGGAGACCCCACAAAATCTCTGGCCAAGTTGCTACAGTCCTTGACCAGAGAGAGGAGAAAAAAAAAAAAAAAGTGGGTTTTTTTTTTTTGCATGTATATGGATTTCCTGTTTTTCAGTTTGTGCCCATTGTCTCTTGCATGTCACAAGACACACTGATATGTTTAGCTCAGTATTCTTCACTCCTCCTGATCTAATTACAGATACTGACAAGATCCCTGCAAACCTTTTCTTCTCCAGACTAAGCATTTGCAGCACCCAGCCTCTCTCCAATAGATCTGATTCTCTCATCCCTTCAACTTTGTCCTACACTGGACTCACTCCAGTATCCCCATTTCTTCTGCAGGACCCAAGCCTGGTGCCAGCACTCCAGATGCATTTCACCAGCTCTTTCTGAAGAAGAGGGATCAACACCCTCCACCTGCTGGCAACTCTCCTGTATCCAGCCAGGCTGCTAAACCTTCTCTGTTACACATTGCTGGCCCATGTACACAAACTGTTCACCATCTTTTTAAGATCTTTCAAAAACCCACACAACTGCAAAAACAGTGGGATGTCCTAATTCTTCTTATGAAATTCTCTCACTCCTGCACAGAGAATTATTGTTACAGTTATTCTCTCCCAAATCCTTCTTAACTAAAGTCAGACACACACCTCAATACATGCAATACAAACCCAGCAAACCAATCCAGTTTTAAACCTTGATTAGGTATTTTATAGCTTTTGATTAATCACTGGAAAACAGCAGCAGTTGGGAACAATGATTTTGAAAATAAGGAGGTTAAGTACTGCATTTTAAAATAATCTTCTTGTATTTTTTAGTTCAATCCATTTCTAATTTTCCCCCTTTTAAAACATAATAGAGGTTAGTTATCTAGTCTTATTAGCATAATAAAGAACTCTAACCTATAGCAGTTAGAAAAGTAAATTGCTGCTTTTACATTTAAGTACTAGAATGACAAATATATTGACCTTTATATTATGCTATGCTTAGAGGTTAGAAAAATGCATTATTGTTAATTTTATTTTCTTTTGGACAAGGTTTTCTCTGGAAGGTCTGTTGAAGGATAAAAGATTGATATAAATGGGGAGGAGGGAATAAATTATTAATATTGTGGGATAATTTACACAGCAAGTCTTCCACAAGGTCTGAACTAGACATTCCCATGGGAATAAACCAAGAATGCAAGTGGGGAAAAAAGAAACCTCTTTTGACTTTCTGGTGACATTCATCTGCAAACAGCATCTTGGGTACTGTTGTTTTTTAAGCTTTACATTGCATGTGAATTATGACCAAAGTCATAATTCATTTCTTTCAGGTTTTAGATACACATTTGCTCATTTAATTCATAAAAATTATACATAAATTTCCTGCAGCTTGTTTTCAGAGAGTTTAAAATGAAAACTGGAAGACCTACCAACCTTGCATGGCATTTCAGAGATGTGCAAGACACAGCAATGCACAGCAATGTTGGGATCTCTAACACAGGCTTTATTGCCTTGCCCCTTCTGACATTAATATAGCAGACAGAATAGCTCTATTGGAAGAGACCTACAACAATCATCTACTCTGGGGCAGTTCAGGGAGTAATATTATCCATAATCATAATTACAATCTTTATATTCAAAATAATATTTAAATTCATTCTAATATCTCATAAGGCATGTTTGAAAATGCTAATGATTAACCAAATCCAACCACAATCTTGGTAGCTCACAAGTATGGAAGTTATCAGGACAAATTTGTTATTAGAGAAAATAAAACACCAACAAAAATGGTGTTTAGGGTTTAGTCTTCAGGGTGGAGGAAAAATCAGTCTTATTTCTGGTACAGTTTAGGTACTTCTCTCATGTTTTTCTCTATATATTCCAGAGGCCCACTCAGAAGCACAAAGCAATATGAGGAATCATAAGGTTGTTTTGTTTCTGGTATGTTTTTGTTTTGGGGGGCTTTTGGGGGGTTGCAACTCTTCTTTGAAAAAGGATGAGCTTCACATCCTACAACAAAACCTTTCCTTTTCTATCTTGTTTCAATACACTTTTGGCAGAGGCACATATACTCAAAAACACAGGGGCAAATCTAATGGAATTACTTTGTTTTGGGGTTTTTTTGGGGGGTGGAACGCTGAGGAAGGGAATGTTGAACTGGCAACTGGCCCTTTCCTTTGGCTTGCAAGCAGAATGCTAACCTGGCTGGTAGCATTTGCTGATTGATCTATTAGGATGATGTTAAACCCACTGTGCATTTTTCACTGACTGTCTCCAGTGTGGCATATTGATTTTGCCATTCCCTGGTTCACTTCTAAAACCTACACAGTCAAAACTGTTACTTACTTGAAGCTTTCTGCTCCTCCAGCCCTGTTCTGACAGATATCTCTGTTATGGCACCATCTGCCATCTTCATATTCCATGACTGAACCACAGGCTAGCACTTCTGCTGTGACAGTTTTTGAAGTGTAAAATGCACTTGTCCTGACATCTGCCTCAGCTCATCCCCCCTCCAATTAGAAAACCCTGAGAAAATAGTCTTGAGATGCTTTACATTTTAATTTCTCTATAGGGTCCTTCTTCTCTACAAGGAAGCCAAGTCTCTGAAGTTCATTGTCTTTCCATTTTAAAGAGAGATAATAAGTTTTACACACAAAACAGTGTAGTAGGCAGGCAGGGAAGATCTGATACTCCAAATTAACATGACTTATTCCTGTCCAGTGTCTGTAAAAGCACACAGGAGCAGGCACAAGAAGGCCAGATATTCCAACTCTTTTGACTTCAATGACACACTCCAGTTAGAGCAAACACCTGCTCTTCCAGAATGAGAAGAAAAACACAAAACAAGCTGGTTGCATGAGTTTTGGTCTACTGAACTAGGAAACAGAAGCTGTTCCCATCTAAGGTTTCATCTCTGCATGCAGTGAGTTCAGAATAAATTTATTCTGTAAAATTAATATTTTGATGACATTCACCTGATTTTTCTCACTAAGGTAGTTCAAGTTTTTATTGCTGCAAAAATCACTTTGATCATTTAGAATCTAAGATGGAACTTATTCTCCAGCTTTTATCAATCATGATGCAACAAAGATATTTAAGAGCAAGGCATATTTTAAAATTATTACCTTACCAGAAAGACAGGCACATGTCTAATCAAAAGAAGAATAAGGGTTGTGTCTGTTTCTTTTCAAACTATATCTGACCATCTAAAATTCAACATAAATAAATGTATGCAGAACATGTTAGAATTCAGTGGAGGAAGTCATGAGAATTAACATAATGAAAGGAAACCTATGAAGGACAAAAACAATCTCTGTTGAGAAAAACATAGTAAAATACAAAAATATCAATCAAAATTATAAACACAAAAGACAGTATGGATTTGGTGAACTTTCACCTTTACTAAACACATAAAGAGAATCCATACTACTGAGCAGAGGACTGATGCTACTTTCCAAATTTGAGTAATGCAGCACAATGCAGAGAAACACTCTTAAAACATTCCAATAAACAAAACTACAACTTGAATGGGTTATTGCCATTCAGTTCAAGAGTTATTATTATGATTCATTTCTTATAGGCTTCTTAAAAGCATTTAAACACATTTCATCCATAAAGAAGATATCTGACAGTACATGTTCACATCTTGCCAGAGACAGTCATAACCAACAATGTTGTTTGTACTTTTTGTATTAATAATTATAAAGATTTCCACTCCTCTCTCCATTGTTCCCAGCTTCTCTCTTGCCTCTCCTTGTTTCCATTGCTCATTTTTCTGAGCCAACCCTTTCAGCAATAAATTTGCTCATAAGAAAAAGATCCTTTTTCTTGTAAGTTCTGCATTTATGCTCTTATCAGTTTGTTTTTAAGGAAAGTTTCCAGACTGACTATTCAAAGAACCTGTGGCAGTCACACTACCACTGCCAGAGACTGTCAGTGCTGGGACTGAGGGTCCCTCGCTGCAGATGGCTTCAGTGACCCAAGTGATGCCCATTTGACTCCCTGCACACCCAACTCACAGCCAGACCTGGCTTCCTCACCAGTTGGACACCAGGTTTCCCTTAGGACAGCCTCAGATATCTCATTCTGTAAAGCAGTTTATCCACAGGGCAGTAACACAGAAAAAGCTCAAGTTGGAGCCTCCTAAGGAGGACTCCCAGCAGAGGACTCTGATACCTCCTCACTTTGCCCATGCACAGGTCTCACCCTTTCTTCTCAGCCCTCAACTCCTGCCCCCTCTCTGTTCACTCAGCATCTGCTTTTATTCTCCAAAATGTCAGGAATTCTTGACTCCTGCTGTGTCTCACAGTCTCCATTCCTTGGCTGCTGTTGCCCCTGCTTCCTGCCCTTGGTCACCTCAAAGGTTGGCAGTTCATTGCCTCATCCTGGCTCCCACCCAGAGCCTGATCTGCATGTCAACCTACATCTCATTGTGCAGCTCTCAAGCCGAGCCCTTGGACCAGATCTACTCCTCATCACTGTCAAACATTATTTCTACCTGCCTAATATGCTTTACATATATTGTCCTTCTGTCCAAACAAACATCTATTCTGCATCAACTAACTTACTAAACCCGACTTAGGCCTTATTTACTAACTTACTTACACCTTATTTACACAAGGGCCAGGGCTTTCATAATACTATTTGCAAACAGTTTGCCTAGAATAATTCCCAGCTGATCCAAGTGTATACATCCACCAGCATGATTTTCTAGTTTATCTGACTCCACAGTGCCAAAATCTCTCTGTCAGCAATCATTCATGACACAGACCTATATCATATGCAGTTAGTCAAGCTCTCTCACTTTTGGCTATTATAAAAATCCTTACTCCCAGGAGAGGAGGGCTCATTCATGAATGATCAGAACAAATAAATCTATCAAGGCAGCAGCTCAAATTTCTTTCAGTATCCTGTAAAATGAAGATCAAGGGACACTTATGTCTGTTACCCTAATTATTTTATCCTTTCACAAGCATCTACCTAGTAGTTTATGATGCAGCTAAGAAATGTTTTCCTTCATAATTCCAAACAAGTCGACAGATACTTTAAGTACTGTAATTATTTTACTTGCTCTTCTGTTTTTTTTTTATTTCTCTGTGTTATATAATTATTATTAAAACTTGTACAAAATTATCTGTTATCTCGTACAAACTGATTTTTTTCTTAAAATTTCTTGCTAGAAGTCTCTACTAATATCCTACTGCAACTTTGCAATGTTTATATATACAGAAAAAAAAATACATTACATGCATTTAATATTTACCTATTTATATAAATGGTTATGGCATTTTCTCATTTATTTATAGATTTTCAGTTTCATATTCAACCCTGCAAAGGGCGCTTTTGTTTACAAACATGCACACCACTTCAGAAAAACATCAAATTACTGCTTTATCATTTTGCAGCATAATAGCTTTATGTCTAATTTTATCTCTAATGTTTAAGGAAAAAAAAAAAAAAAAAAAAAGAAAATGTAAGAAGAAAAAAAAAAAGAAGAGTGATTTACCTATATTTAAATTCCAGGAGTAAAAGGGTCTATGAGACAAGCCCCTGCAGTTATAAGGTTTTAAATTTGCTTTGTCTTGGTCCTTTCCTATCAGAAAGTGTCCCCAATAATAGTTACCTGTAATTACATTAAAAATACTCCATAGGATTCCTTGTCCTGACTTACAATGATAACATTCAAATTGCTAGTCACTGGATTCTGCTCATAAGATTCTTGGGGATATTGCTGGGTTGCCCTTCTCTCATATCCCATTGTCCCAAAATTGAGCATGTCCTTGTGCCATACCTCTTAGCCCTTTCTGCTTTTCCAATGCAGTGGGCATCTCTGTGTTCTGTGGAAGTTTCTTGGAGAACAATTCCCAGATAAAAGTCTCCATTGCTTCTATAGGCAAGGAAAGACTTTTGGAAATTCCACTGTAAAGGAACATAACTATCATTTTCTATCCCATGCCCTTTCTCTTCATCTTGAGGCAGAGAGAGCAAATCACCACCAGGTGTGACAATTCCCCCAGCTCACCTGGGTTCACATGTGGGCTCAGAGCTAAACAAGGTAGTACAACAGGTGACAGTGACAACAGCATAAAAACAGATGAGAGAACTGGGCTGACAGTCAGCAACAAGACCTTTTGCTACATCTGTAATTTTGCATGCACAGTGTTTTCAGGAAATTATTTTATTTTTCCACCATATTAATAAATGCGATACCCAACAACATTATATATAATAATGACATATTCATACCAGCACTAGTAATTCAATGAGGATCCAAAGCACAAAACTTGCATCATGTATAAGCCTGGGCTCAAAGTGGCTAAGCACAAACACACATCTCAAGACAAGACTGCCTCTCAAACTCTTACTTTGATTTGACTAACAGCACTTCTTGAGCATAAGTTTGTCACTATTTGAACATACTTCACAGACAGTATTATGGAAAAGTTCAGTGATTTGGCCTCTCTGTGAATAGAACACTGCAAGTTTTACCAGACTTATGAAACAACAAATTAAAATATCTCTGATTTTTATTTTGATCCAGCATTTAGTTGGGAACAGAATTTTAATTGCTCTGCTAGCAGACCTGGGCCTATTTGGAATAACACCTTTTTTAATTGAAGACTAGAAGAAAATGACAAACCATTCAGTGTTAATTATAGACACATATGAAAGCAAACTCTCACTACTGTCTTAAATGACAGATGTGCTTTCCTGAACGTCACCCAGGCACAAAACTTTGCAGGATTTATTACTGGTGCACGTGGCAGATTAGCAAACTATAGGTTAATGTCAAACTAGTGCAGATACATTCTGGTTCCCTTCAGTATCACCAGGCTTTGCACAGCTCCACTTTTACACATCTCACTGAAAGACTGCATGTATCTAAGTGAGCAGAGTAAGCAAGAGTGCCACAAAAACACTGGTCTTTACAGAGCCAACTTGCATCCAGCACAGGGATTGAAAAGGAGCTACAAACAGATCCTGGGATGAAAAGACCTTGGCTGGTACAATGGGAATCAAGTCATGATGCCTCAAAAACTGGGAGCAAAAATATGCTCCCTGGCCTTCTCCTTCCATAACAGTCTGTAACAGCTTTTATCCCTTTTCCTTCAGTTCTTTACTTTTCTCCATCAAAGTCCTTGCAAATATAAAGAGTAAAAAGAGTTCTGTCCCTTTATGGTTGTGTCCCCTTCCAAATTCTTATCACACCCAATCTTGTCACTGTTAAGGCAGTCTGAGGAGCAAAAAGATCTTGACCCTGTGTCAAGAGCACTGCTCAGCAATAGCAAAAACATCCCTAAATTATCAACCCAGTTTACAGCACAAACACAAAGCACAGCCCCATACCAGACACTGCAAGGAAAATTAACCCTACCACAGCCAAAACCAACACAAAGACATTTGCAAACTTTGGCAACGGAACAGTGCATTCCTACCCTTAAAACAGACAGAATTTTAGTGACATTTAGTAACACCAAAATCACAAATAATTGCTCACCCACAGGCTATAAATTAAGTATGCTTATTTTGCCAAGGGCAACATTTACTAGAAATTGTAAATAGCAAGCAAGTCAAAAATCACGTAAATCATAATCCCAGCTCATTAAATTCTGCATTTAATGGACTAATATTTATTGACAGCTCACTAAACATTAATTAAGAAATACAGTAACTGCATTTGTTGAAAACAACAAAGTTATTAGGAGATTTTTTTGGTGTGTCAGTTGACTGAGTTTTTGTTTGGCTGGGGTTTTTTTGTTTTTCAGTTTTTTATGGGTTTTTTGCAAGCACTTAGAAGGTTATTGCAAAATTGCTCCAGGCCATACTGTTAACATACAAAATCCAATTACTATTCTTTAATCAAAAAACTCATTCCTATTTATTTTAAAATACCTTACTGGAGCTGTTCTCACCATTTTTTATTCCTGCTTAAGAGATTGGACACTTACTAAACACTGAAACCTAGGAAGGCAGTAGAGAGATGTTAGTGAAACACGTGCCAATTTATAGTCTGTTAGCTTGTTTTGGTCATTTTAGTGTTTCTGCCCTGTATTTGGAATAAATTCCTGTGAATATCTTCTTATTAAACCAATAGCCTTCAAGGCATTTTCAAACTTTGCACTGAGATTTGGCATATGGGAGAACAGATGATACTTGATCTTTACTTGCAATGTACAGTGACTTCTGACTTATCCATCCATCCACTGGTTCAAATATTAAGTCTGGAAACAAAAGCCAGAAAATTCTGGCAACAGAATTTCCCTCTCAGAAGGGAGAGGCACATTAATTAAATAAAAGGCAGAAAGTTCACTGTTCTGTGGTAAAGCCACAGATAAAATAGGAAATGAAAATTAAATAAAAAGGAGGTCTGAAGGAAGAAAAAATGTCTAACTGACTCAACACAGCAACATGTTCTTGAAACCTGTTCTAGCAGCAAAAACAAAAAAGGTATTTTATGGCAGGTGCAAAAAGGGTATCATTAAAATAAGTAGGATGCTAAATGCAGGATCTGTAAATAACCAGATGTCTAACAATGGAGAGCACACAAAGGGAAGAAAACAACAGTAGAAAAGTCCCAAGGAAACAAGAACACACTTCTGAGGTTAACAATAAGTGAAGAAAAAATAAGATATATCACTCGTTTCTGTGCTAATTAGTAAGTTGGATTTTTTTGAGAGTTTCCGAGGTGATGACTTCAACTGCAAAGGAGCAAAAAATAAGCAACCAGTTATCTGAAGAGACTTTTATATCAGCAGTGATGGTCAGGACAGAAATGTTGAATATCCTCCTTTGGCTAAGCTATACAACTGAGTAACAACTGTGCCTTCTGTTCCTATATACTTGCCTAAGAGGAAGTTGGTCAGTTTTCTGGGAATACTGTCTACTATGGGTGCCTAAAAATCCTGAGCATGACAATTTTTTTTTTTTTTCTCTCAGCTGTATTTTTTTCCCCAGCACACTTCTCTCCATCACTGCATATGAAGTTTAATTAACATTTAAATTACTCAGTTCTTTGCTGTAAAAGCAGAAATCAAATGCTTTAATTTACTAACAATTCTACCTTCTTCATCCCAAACTGAAGGGGTGTACTTTTACCAGTGGAGGATGCAGTCACCTTTCCAATCTGCCTCCTAGATACTGAGTCCCACCATAAAAATTTCTTATATTTTACTATTCTTTCATGCATTCACAGATTCTACTTTACTGAACTTACTTTTCAAATGAACATGCTTCTGCAATAATATCTGGAATTAGTATGTTTTAAATCTGGAGAGCAGAAACCCTTCTTGTCACACTGAAACTCTTCCCCAATTACCCTTCTCATAATACTCAGCAAGAATTGCCAAGGGTGGAAAAGGAAGCATAGAGCTGGGCTCCAAGGAACCCAGAGCTGTGTGACAGGCAGCAGACATTTCATTACCAGGCCACACTATCATTTAGAGAACCTAAAACAGATTAAAATACAAATATATGGAATGCTAAAACATTTATGAATCACTAAAAAAAAAAAAAAAAAGCCTGTATTTAGTCGTAGCAAATATTTAGTGTACAGCCATATATACTTCATTTCAGCTGAAGTTTCTACTTTGGATGAATACACTGCAGGGTCCTGCTACAGAGTGTATGTCTAATGAGCACACAAAAGTTCTTGGATGCTGTTCTAAAAGCCTTTCTAAAAGCCTTATTCCAACAAACTTCCCCATCTCTCTCCTTGAGAAGGAAAAAAAAAAAAAAAAAGGAAATCAATGAAAGAGATTAAGATAATATAAAATCCTTTAAGTTCCTTAAATACTTCTAATTCCCAATGAAGCTGTCAACAATTCATTAAAAATACAGCAGGATCTTTTAACATGCATTGTTTTGTAAATATTAGATATTTGATTGCAAAATTTTTGGAGAAAAAAAAACCATCTAAGTGTAACACAAACTCACTTAACTTTTTTTTAACAGTTTTTGTAACTTTTATTCATGTCTAACAAGTTTTCTACCCAATCAGAGCACCTATATGGATATATGTTATAATACAGTACCAGAAGCTACTCTACAACAAGAGTAAACTGCATAATAGCAAGAAAATTAGTTCAAAACATGCACACTGAAAATTCAGCCATCTACTGCTCAGATTGGAGAAACTGCTGCTTTTTTAATCAATTGTCATGTGTAAGGATCCTCTACCTCCATTTGTAGATAACAGGTAAGACACTGCTGCCTCACATTCTTTCACCCCATGCAGCTGCAGGAAAAGGCACTCAGCCAAACACAAGTGGAGGGCTGTGAAATCTGATGGGCATTTGGTCATGCAGGTGGTAACAGCTGCAGCAGACCAAAAAATTCAGCATGCATTTTAAAACCAGTTCTAAATACTTCACTCTGGATACTAAATACTTCACACTGGAAATATCTGTACCTAGCACCATGAGATACAAGAAAAACTGAGGAAGAAATGTATGCATTCATACACACTCAATAGGTCTGATGATGTTTAAAAAGAAAAAAATATTTGCTTCCAAACCTAAGACCCAGTGGGATTACATACAGCTTTGGGTCGTTTTCAGCTGCCCCAGGATCTCCAGAGGAAGAGGGTCAACTTCAAGGGGAAACAGGTATAAATTAAGAGAACATATAGTACTTGTTGGTGCTACAGTTGGCAGATTTAAGATACATGTAGCCAAATGGATCAGCTTAAAATTCTTCATCTTCCAGAATCCTCAACCCAGAGAGCTGATTTCTCTTGGAGAGAAAATCCAAAGAAAGAAATCGGATTAAGTTATCAAATTCTTAAAACACATGAATTTCCTTTGACCCATTTAACTTAACAAAAGGTCTGGCACTTTGTAAAACCCCTTAGGCAAGATCCATTCATTTTCTTCTTTCAAAATGGAAAATAAAACATTGTTCTCTTATCATTTATTAGTATAAATGTGTCATGCCTCCCTAAGATAACCAGTGTGAACAGAAACACTCTTAAGCTAAGCAGCTGCTAACTAATGATTCTCAAAAGCATACACAAAGTTGGAAAGTTCAAAGGATACTAAAGTAGTAAGATGCTCAAATCTCTGAATTAAATGAGAGTTTGGCATGCAATTCCTGGGGATTGTTTTTAAAAGTCTATGTTGAAAAATCACCAGCAATAAATAGAAAAGCTATTTTAAAAGCAATCAAGCTATGCAGCAGCAGTTTACAAAGAGAAAGGAATTAAATTTAGCCTGGTTCATCTCAAATAATTCCAATTCTGTACACCCCATAAATAAAATTTCAGATCAGATTTTTCAATTGTCTTAATATCTGGGATACCTTTCTACCACATGTCAGAGAGATCTGTTTCTTGAAGCCCTTGTATCTCTATTGTACATCATAGGCCCCTTGGTTACAGAAACTTCTGTCAAGTTCTCCATTATTTACAAATTGTTCAAAATACAAATTATCCTAGCTGTTACAGCTGTCAAAAAAAATTACTGTAATGAAAATATGTGTTTGCAAATGATTAAAATAAAAAAGCAGAAGGACAATACTTATGAAAGTCAGATGAATTTTGACTCTGAAAAGCAGTCATTTAAATTAATTCCAAGAGCTTCACAGTAATTTCCAGTCCCCCAAGAAAAAAAGGATTTTCAATGAAGTTTTCAATTCACTCTTCATGCAAAGAGAATATTTAATTGTATTATCAAAACATAGCATTCCAAGACATTAACAATATCTGATTTAAAGGCAATGTGGTATGATTTTTGGTTTTGATTTAATTTTAATTTTTTTTCATAAGGCATCATCATGCAAAACAAAATTATAGGACTTGTGACTTAGATAATAGCAAACATTTATGATGACAGAATTATCTTTTATATTGCTGTCAGAGCTAAGAGGGTCTTGGTTCTTTGGTTTATTAAGCTAAACGTCAGAGGAGGTTTAACTCTTAAGCACTTCTACTGCAAAATCATGTAAAAAACCCACTCTGCTACTGCACCCAGACCCCAAAGACACTCCAGCCATATCTGTTGACAACTCAAATGTGAATTTCAAGGAAACTGGGCCAGCACAGCCCACTGTGAACATGGGGCAAAAGCAGCAAATTGCCCAGAAGTATCTACCTAGCTGATAATAGTTCACAGAAGTTGGGATAATCCTTGTCTTTATTTAATGGGTTATTCTGTATTTCCCACCACAATCTGGTGCTCCAGTCTCTGCTATTCCATTTCCTTTTACCTAGCCTCACTCATTTACACCTTGAGCAGTCTGGGGGCAGAGACCAAAGCTTCACCGGAAACACCCAAGTAGCCTCACAGAGCCTCATCAGCCCCTTCAAACTCCAGTTTCATATCTAAATGTTGTGGCAGCCACATTGTCAGTATTAGAAATATCACTGAAGAGCTGGAAAGCACAATGTCCTCAAGAGAAAAGACAGTACTCCATGTTTTATATTTTACTGAAAAGTCCTAAAATAACTCTTGGCATCATCATCATCATCATTATTCTGTCAGACATATGATCCTTTTTCATTTTTAATTGCTACTAAAGAATCACCTTAAAATCATCTTTTTTACACTCATCTAATCAATAAGAGAGAGAGAGAGAGGTATATTTATTTGGGAGTCAACTATTCCCAGTTATATCAAATTAGTATCAGTTCTGTCCATGCCAACGGAATCATTTTTCTTAGATTACACTAAGTAAAATTTTGGACTTCAGATTCAGGTCTTTTTTTGGATTTTGAGCTTCACAGTCTATCCTAGCCCAATAAAACAGCTGAAGGAAAAGAGCCATTTCTATCTCACATTAAAAATTGTGAGGGGAAAAAAAAAAACCCCACTAAATTTCAATCTGCCCTCTCCAAAACACTAACACACAGAGTAGCAGTTCTCAGTTACTCCAAAGTTAGAGGGTGAGGTAGCAAGTGATGCACAGATTTCTGAGAACACCTGAAATTATTCCCACACAGCATTCTGCTCAGTGAATTTGAACAGGCTTGCTTTGAGAACACTGAGAGTATGGAGGTAAAACAGCATCAATTTGCACAAGATCACATTCGCCAGGGCCAGATTTCAGATTCTCATTGTGGCATTTTTGTGTGCAAAGACTGTGATGTCCAAGCTATTAAGTACATCTTTCACTACTCATTTCCTAAATGCAGGAAATACTCCCCTTGGAATAGGAACCCTGAGTGGTCAATACCATGAAGTGATCAGGATCTTTTTTCTTCTCCCTCCCAGGAAAAGAAAAGAGCACAGTTCAGACTTTGAAAGGATAGGAACAGCTGTTCCCATCTGAACAGCCATGGTGCCTTTGTTATCCAAGATCAGAGGAAAAAACATTACTTTTAAATCTTCAACCAGTAGTTCTCTAGAGAGAACAAACTGCTTTCTGAAGAATAAATTAAGCATTCTATTAAACTGTACAACAGGTAACTACTGTTCTTACTTTGGGGGAAATACATTCAGTATTTCAGTATATTACAATCCTTTGCAAATAACTCAAATAAATCGCATCAAATTGAAAAATTCTCAGTTCAAGCAAAATGTTCAATATAAATAACAAGCAGATTTTAAAAGGGAGAAAAATAGTAAAATACCCAGAATACTGGCATTATATCAGTCCCTGATTCCCCAATTGCAGGATTAGGTGAGCAGACACATCCATTTTTGTAAAGATCTACATGTGCATAAGGTCTTATCTCACTCACAGTTCTCTACTTCCCAAAATTACAAATGCACGTCAAAGAATTCTGATGTATTTCCCAACACCAAATAATACGGCTTTAAAGAATTCATTTGTCTCCATTGATGAAGCATTTAATTTAGGCTAAACTACTGTCTTTATGAAATAGCTTCAGGATTTATTGTATTTCCATGATAACTCATCAACTGCACTTTAGCTTGAAGGAATATAAGAAGAGAACTTAATTAACACTAATTTTCAAACTGCCAAGAGCTGCTGTAGGTTCAGGAATTTTATCATATGAGCATGACCCAAATAAGTAAACAAAAAGGTATTGCTTCCAGACCACTGAGTCTATTACTAAAACTAATTGAGCAATATTGACTCAAATACTCTAACCATCTAGAAAAGTTAAAGACAACAGCAGTCTCTGAAGATACAAATTCTTTTAATTTTCTATTAAAACACTGACCATGGTGAGTTAATTAAGCAGAGTATTTATCTCTAGATTTGATGTGGTTTAAGTAAATATTGTATTGCACACTAGTTGCCATGTTGAAAGGAGTTCTCCAAGCTCAAGAATATAAAATAAATAGAGGGAAACAAAAGAGTGAAACAATTGTTAAGTTTTTTACTTGATTTAGTAAAACTGTTTAGGAATAAGCTATTAAGAATAAAAGAAAGAAAGAAAACAGTAAAATTTTCACATGAGCATAAATCTAAAAAGTATTTATACACTAATAGGAAATAAAATGTTAAAACAATACCATTATATAAATTTTCAACTCTTAAACAACATAGGTGTAAATTTTAATGGAACATCTTTTTATCATTATGTATCAGACTGTTTTTCTTTGTTACTAAATCAAAGATACTGTGGCCTTTAATATTATTAAATAGCCTATTGGACCAAAGCCCTCTTGAACTGTAATGCTTTTTTAATAAGATGTCTGAAGTGTTTTCATACAAGCAAATAATTTTTACAGGCAAAATCCTTTTAGACAATAAGACCATTTTAACTGCTGAAACAAGGATTTGCAATAAGGAGTGACTGCAAGTATAAAGAACACATAATTTATAGTAAGCTTTTCTGAAACAATTTCCTAACACTGAGGAATTGAGCACAGCCACTTGGGTAAGATTATCAGAATGACCAAACACTACTTTGTGAAAGTGTTCCAAGATTGTGTCCACAGTCAGTCTATAGATCAGATATTTAACAATATCTATAATGTACAGGTAATGAATATACACACACCTTTTCTCTCAATAGAGCCCCTGACAGTGCGCTATGATCAATCTAACAAAAGATTATTTTTGCTTAAACAGTGTCTCAAATCAAAACCACATTATATTCCCAGCTGCAGTTAACAGCATCTCTAAAATGTGTAAAACCCTATAAAGCAAAGCCATGAGATAGCAGGTGAGGATGGCTTCCAGCTTAGAAGAGCTCTTGAAGCTCTTACCACATTTGGTATGGGATTTTGGTAATTGATTCTGCAGGAACCTCTGCAAGTTGTTCTCTGTTGGAAATCACTTACATCCTGTACCATTTGTTATGTCTATTCAGAGAATCTGCACTGGAGTTGGCAACCCAAATAACTGGCAACAAGAATATTTTTGGCTTCAACACTTCCTAAGTTTTCCACCCAGGAAACATGAAAAGATGAAAACACATAAGCATCACTTCGGGTTTATCAGAACACACATTTTACCTCTTCAGTCAATACAAAAGATGTCATGCCAATTTCTCAGAAATCATTTGGCATTACCACAGTGTCTTGTAATTTCTTCCAGTGTAAATACATCACTAAGAAACCTTTTCTGCAAATAATAAGCTGAAGGATAAGTCACACACATTTTCAAAGCAATATCCACACCCCTGGTGAATTCTCCATCCCTGGACCACTGCAAGCCATCACAAGCAGCATTGTGATTAGGAACAAGAACCAAACAAAAACTCATTTTCAGATGTCTAGAATAAGGAGATTTCAGTGGGAGTCTTCTCAAATTATGAATTTAATCACAGCCATTAAGCCAGTACAATTACATGTCAGTAGGTGTGAGAACTGTCAGATGGATCAGGGGAAAACGAAAGAGAGATCACAGATAAAAAATATAGCTTGGGTGTTCTGCCAGATTGATAAAAAAAAGTGGGATTGAACACAGAAATGTGTTCTGAAGATGACCTAGGCAAAGACAAATATATGCCTTTGAAGCTTGTCAGCTAATTTTCATGAGTGGATAAACTGCCTCTGAGCAATGATTACTTATTTCTTAAATTCTTATTAAGAAGTGATTTATTGTGGCAGAGATTAGTAACTCACAAAATCATTATATATTTACGTGGAGAGGGTTCCAAATATTTTACTTCAGCCTTTCAGTTTAAAATCCTTCAGTTAGATGTGGATAAAGAGTTTGGTCTTCCTTGCAGATCATATGTGTGATGTCACAGCACACATTGGTTTAGAAGGTGTCCTACAACTGACAATACACAATGTAAATACAGAGAAAAAGGCTGCAACTTTTGAAAGAAAACTTTCTGAAAGATTGTTTAGGCATTCACAGACGTTTAGAAGGGGACAAATTGCTTAAAAAGCATAAATTCTAATAGCAGAGTCACAGAAAGAAGAGCCAATTTGGAATTTTAACAAAAAAAAAAAAAAGTTGCTCAGAAAAAAAAAATCAGCATCAGTAATGGAATTGCAGCTTTTATGTGGTGCAAGCCTCCAAAGTTCCTGTACATCTACATCTTCAGAGTCTAAAGTCCCTGAATTTATGTTGGAGCAGAAACCTGTGTATGTGTGTGAAATTACATAAAGATGACAAAAAACCATTAGAGGAAAATATTGACAAGATGAAAAGCAAGCATAAGAATAAAAATATAATCCATTAGATTTTTGGTGTTTGCCACATTGATGAATTTCAAGCCAGTCCAAAAAATGATAAAATATATAATTGCCTAGTCCAAGAGTTGCCTGTTTTCTCTTATATTAGTCCTTTCAGTTAATCTATTTAAACACATGACTCATTATGACAAACATAGTTGCTGCAAATTGAAAATTTAGGTCTTGTGAAAATAAGAAAAATCAGATGCCCATTTTCTATTTGTTTTGTTTGTGGATTTTAAATCTGGTGAGCTGAGGAGTTTTTCTTGATAGTTATTTGGAGGCACTTTCTTTTAATTTGTTTGGATTTTGCTAAGGCTTGTTTTTTGGGTTTTTTTTTGTTGTTGTTTTTTTTTTTTTTTTGTTCTCAGCTTCAGAGCCAAATGTCTTGCTCCATTCTGCTTGCTCACTGACCCCATGATCCCTGCACTTGTTTTGCTATGAGGAGACACTCATACAGTCCTAGAGGCAGAAAGCAATTAAAACATCATGATCAAAAATTTAAACTTTCCAATCAGTCTCATTGCTGGCTTCTTAATGAAAGAATATCAGAGGTACAATTAGTGTTACATTCTTTTAAAAGAAATAAAAAAGTTAATAGGCTCAAAGTCTACTCATGAAGAGAACAGTTTCAATATTCAAGCTACCAGAGAACAAAGAGTTTTAAATGTCATTCTTATATTTCACTTTTAAGAAGTTTATAATTTATTATAGAGTTCTTGGATTAGCACACACTTGCACCCAAAGAACCATTCACCTGAAACACCCAGAAAACCAAAACAGAAGAAATTTAGCCTAGCAAGTAAGAATTAGCACATTACTGAATGTCAGGAAAAAACACAAATTCCAAAGATTTCTAGAACATGTAAGAGCTACTATATCACAGTAAAAAAAGAAATAACACCAATCTTTTACTTCATGTGTCTAACTTTTTTTCGCTTGTTGAGATAAAAAAATTTGAAAAATATTTTTTCAATTCCTGCCTGAATCTCTTGTTCAAATTTCTGCCCTGGCAGGTGGCTGAAGAGAGTTCATACCCAAAAAATGGAAAGAGAGTTGTCCTACTAGATGTCTCACTAGGTTGAGTTCATCAATCCCTGCTCTCTCCTGCTACAAGGGAAAACAAGTTGACCAAAATAACTCCAGCTCTTATTCCCAGCTGAAGCAGGAAGCTTCCAACTGTTTTGCCTCCTTACAGACAAGAGCCAGAAGAGCTCAAATCTCTCTTCCACTTTAATCACAAGATCATATCAGACAGGTCATCAAGAGGACTTGTTCAATCAAGAGAAAAATTCTAAAAGCTGTAACTGCACATAATGTAAATCACTATTTGATGTAACCACAGCTGTTCCTGTATGCCACATCAGGCAAATGGTCCTTTAGAGTAACACCTATTAACTCTAAACAGTCTAGGAAAAAAAACCCAGAAGCAGTTAAAATGATGTATTTCACCCAATGTCACAATATAGATACTTAGATCTTCACACCATTTAATTGAATTAAATATTTCTTGTTAAAGGCACTTGATTTAGTTCAAACACAAATACATCGATGAGCAGATATATTCTAAAAATCCATAAACGAGGTTGCTTTCTGAAGAAAAGAAAGTAAGTAAAGAAAAGGTTCATAATAAGGCTGATAAATTTCCTAAAATTGGTAGAGAATTATGGTGGTTAAAGGCACAAGAACTGTTAATCTGGGGAAAAAAAGAAAAAAGGCAAAAAACAAGAGGGTGTGGAAGATGGAGTGAGAGGGGAAAAGGCCAACAAAAGTGGGCTCTAGTAGGAAGAGCACTAAAAAAGAGAGGAAAAGGCAGAAAAAGAAAATCTCAGAGCTGGAAGCATTACTAGAGGAGGGCAGATGTGGAGAATATACACTTGACAAGAGGTCTGGCAATAGCATCCCAGGGTAGGGATATTCAAGATTACTTGGGTTTAGCAAAAGTGAATTAAAACCATCAGGAACATGCCTGTACTATTCAGGACCTTCTTGCAGCTCCTTTTTGCCTCACTCCCAAAAGCCCCAGTACAGGATAAATTAAATCTGGTGAGGAATATTCCTGTTCTGAAGATTACTGTCATCTGCTCCTCAGTGGGAATTAAACTTCATTACCGGAGCTGCAGGGCATGCTGCAAGGCACTTCCAGTTCCACAGCCTGCTGTACAGAGCTGGGATTTGATCAAGGTGAGATCAGTACTTGGGAAAAGAGCTGCTCATTGGTTGAGGTCAGTCTGTTTCTGTAATTTGTTTCAGTGATAATGAAGACCTGGAAAACAGTTTTGTGCAAAAGAAGCACGGACACACATCCTGCTGAAATATCTCTGTAGACCTGAACAGGGCATTTGCTTCAAGTTTCACTGCTGCAATATTCAACCATTTATAAGGCTTTATATGAAAGTACAGAACTACAGGCAGACTAAAACATGAAGATGAAGAGTCCATTAAAGCATCAAATTGTTTTGTTTTTTTTACCAATGACACCAACTCTAAGAGATCCAGTCAAGTCTTTGGTGTGACTTATGAGCAAAAATTAGCTGAAATTAAAACTCTGCTAGTTTCAGTAAATCATGAATATTCAGCAAACCTTTACACTCAAGAGGAACAAACCTGTTATGCTAAGAACAGCAGATATTACTAGGCTACTACATCAGAAAAGTAGAAGAGTCATTAGTATCACATGTCATGCATTGATCACAAGCATCTACTATACTTTCCTAAAACATAATGAAAGTAGAAGAGTTTCCAAGGAGAACATCTAATTTATCCCACAGCATCTAAAGATGAAGTACTAGTGTGAGAGTGCACAATGAAGTTGTGGCTTGGAAAAGGAAGGCAACAGCCTTCATTTACAGAGAGCATTTTGAACATATTGGCCCCATTTGTTATTTTTTAAATTGTTTGTTGCATTTATACAAGACCACTGCACCCCAGGCTTAAGAATCTGTAAATTCTATATGTACACCTTTACAAAAACAGCAAAAGCTGGAAGAATTTTGGGTTCTTTTTTCCTTACACACCTTTATAAATCCAAGTACTAGATCAACTCCCATTTAAAATTTGTATTACATAGGGAACCATGTCCAGCATTGTCTAACCAAAACCCTTTGGTTAGTTTGAAATATCAAAGAAACTTACTTGCTTATTCATAACAGCAACAAGATTTGACAACTTCTTGCTTACAGAATATTTTACTCAGTTTTCATTTAATTTATACTTGTTTTGGAGATCTAATCAGATGACAAGTTTTAATTAGGCAAAATGAAAAATTAAGGTTCATGTTAAAACTTCCTTTTCTGGAGATAAAAAAATTACCTTTTCAACAGTTGCTGTCATTTACAGAGAAGATTGTGCAACCAGCTTGGACCAGATAAAAAAAAAATGAGAAGCACTAACCCAGAAAAAAACAAGAAGCTTAAGTAAAAAATATTAACACTATATTTTTAAATCTCTGCTTCTACTCTGAAAAATAATAAAGCAACGCTCTGTTACATAATTTACTATGTTTAATAAGGCAGTCAGAAGTTTAATAACATCACAAACCATCAATCCCTCAAAATACCCCTGGATTCTTCACGTCATAAAACTAGTTTAATTTAAATTAGTTCATGTTTCATCATCACCAATGAGCAGGACACAGTCCACTCTCATGGCTCCTTTGTCCCTCTGGGTTTTATGTTGTTTATTAAAATTGAATGTCTTATTAAGACAGCAGAGAGTAAACAATTAGCTAGAGAAAATATTGGGGGGGGGGGGGAAGAGAAAGACACTCTTTAATTTATATGTCAAAGCTCTACATAGACATGTTATAGCTCTTGGGACACTGGCCTTAAAATTTTCTTACCATTCCTAAGTCCATGTTCACATGCTCCTTGTAAAATCATAATGGGGAATATATCTCATTACAGGCTGTGACATAAGTTATGCTCTCTCAGTAAACCAGGGGAAAAGAAAATATACCCCAAAGAACAGCAAAGTAATGAAATCTGACATTAAGAAAAAAAATTATCATTAAAAAACCTAATAATGTCTCCTAGCACTTCTTAATAAAAGATACTCAACTGCAGCATCTTGAGGAACATGACTTGTTTTAATTATTTGAGAGTTGATGGTTTATTTGAAAGAAAATGCAATTATATCCTGACACTTAAATCACTATCAGTTTGTTTTGTTCACCTGATACTGCTAAGAGGAAGGTTACCTTCCTGTGGAAATTCTGACATTTCTGTAATTGGTTTTGCAACCCTTCCAAGAGACTGAAAGTATTTCTTTTATTAAAATTGTGCAAAAATTGGAGTTATTATAGTATTAAGATTGATAACCAACATCATCAATAACCCAAACCTCAAATAGAGCAAATTGCCTTTTTTTTTTTCCCCTGTAGACACAAGCCACACATAGGCTTTGGGCATCAAAATTTCCACTGACACAAAAAACACAAATCAAACACAGCCCCTTTACAAACCAATCCAAATCAATGCATTAACCAGAGGAAAAGAAATAAAGGAAAAAATAATCAAAGACTAGCAAATCAAAGGCTCGTAGGACAGAAAACAACTTTGTTAAACTGATACAAAACAGAATTTTGCTAAATTTAACCACCAAGTTAAAGGCTTGTTTGCCAATTGGTCAAAATTAGGAAAAATAAATTGCACTCTCAAAAACACTGTGCCAAGCTTCAGCCAGTTTCAGTACTTATATTTAAGAATATTCAGTAAGACATTCAGCTGAATTAAGTATCTAGCTCCAAAATAAAGTTAGCTCATTCAGCAGAGATTCTAGAATTCTTTATCCATAATTGTGTGATGAACCTGTTTATCACCCTTCAAGGAGCACTACACAAGATGTAGAAGAGGAAGCAACAGAACCATATAATTACTTTTTTTTTTGCTGACTTCAGTACCCATGCCACTGCACTTTTATCTTTTTATTGGCCTGTCCAGGGCCTTTTAAACACATTAAACTATTCTGCAAGTGAGAGATGGTTACCAAGTCACCTAGAAGTGACCGGAATGTGTCTTGGCCATGGTTCACAACACAATTTTCAATGGGACCAATGCTCTGACCTACTGCATCTATGAAGGCTCCTGGTTAGCATGGAGGAAGCTCAGGAGAGAATGCTCTTTGAAGAGAAAAGGCTTGCAGGGTCAAGTGAAGCAGATAAAGTACCATGACACTTAGGAACAGACACATTTCCTTTTCCCCTCAGAGTTTCACCACACCTTTGCACAGTTCAACCAAACATTAAAAGACCTAACCCTTATCTGTGCCAGACTCATATTATGTAGCCTTTAAGGCTTACCCAGGTCAACCAACAGAGGAAAAAGCAATCAGGAGCTGCAGGAAATTGGATGGACCAGGTGTTCAAACAAAGCCTAGCTCCCTAAAAGCAGGCAGAGTGTGAAGAATCAATAGGTACACCAAATATAGCTAAATGGAGAGTGATTTTAAGTTCTCTTTGTGGGATTTAAAGATAAGCAAGGAAAACATAAATCTGTGAACCTGTCAATGACAGAGCCTCTCCAAACAATTCAAACTGTATGACCCTTCAAAGTGATTTAAAAATCACTTACCTAATATTAAAGTAGCAATAGGTATTTTGAAGACAAAGATACACTTGTTTAAATTATTCCCTATGGTGCCCAAGTATTCCACTTTGTGCCCTTGAAGCTTTCCCAGTGTCACAGTTAGTAAATGATGCTGAGAACTCTGGCCTTCACTTTCTGCACAGGGAAAAAACCTAACAAAGTGCTGAGTCTGTGCAGCATACAAGTTTGGTCATGAAACTAGACAACACCAAGGACCTTAAAAAATAGATAAATACAAATTTACTGCCCCTTGTACAGGCAGGAAATGTGGAGGTTCCCCTAATACAATCATGCCAGTCAAACTCCCATTTTGATTTAAAGCAACAAGAATTTATTTCTCTTGACTTTTGTCAAGACCTCAATAGACAGTGAAATTTCATCCCCCACCCTCAAGTTTCACACTTAGTTGCTATAAATGTTTTCCTACATCAAAAAACGAGTAAAAAAAATATATTGCTAGTCAGCTACTACGTTTTTCAAAGTATGCTTCTAACACTTACTAAAGTAGTATTTATGCCACTGGCATAGCTGTGTCCTTCACTAGAGGCAACTGCATATATTACCATCTTTTAATGCAAGAAGTTTCCATGTTTATGATATTTTATGCAAGACATTTCATAGTTATAGAATGCAATCAGTAGACTTCTTTCCTTAAAAGGCTTTATAAAAATTGTGCACGCCTCAGAAGAAATTATGCTGTATCCTGTGTCACAGATTTATGCAGCATTATGGTAACGGCCACTTAATATCCCTAAAAATCCACCTTCCTCAATATCCATGAGCAAAAATATAAAAGTTAAAAATTCCAGTACAAAGGAAAAAAAAGTTTAGTACCTGAACTATGGAGATTAAAAAAAAAAAAAACTTTCCATCAGATTCCTAAAGTATAATTTTGAAAACAATAGAAGTGTAGAATCTTGAATGGATTATTTCTATCACCACTTCCCCTGTTCCCTGTGGATTTACTCAAGGGCTTCTCTTTTCAGGCTTCAACTACATACTTAATGTGGAGACACATTAATCAGAATTCTGGCATGCAATCTTCAGCTATCCAGTTGTACTAATTTGTTAATCAGCCTTGCCCTCCTGCTGAACCAAGCAAGCCCACCAGTTCAGAACTATCTGAAGGGCACAGGAAATCAAACATCAGGTCGTGAGTGAATCCTCTTTCTTTGGAAAAATCCCAAAGGAAAAAGGTTCTACATGCTGCCTTACCAGCAGCACTAGGCTTCGGCAGAGCAGCAGCTGATCTTGGAGAATGTTTCCATTAGCAGCAGGTACAAAGCAGCTCCCAGCTGCATTTTACTTTCTCTTTTTCAAAATTCTTTCCTCCTCATGTCACATCACTCACAGACTTACCAAGACACGGCTGACCAAGCTCACCCCTCCCATCAACCCCATTAGGGATCTACAAATAACAGGCTAAGGTTCATCTGCCCAAAACAGGAAGATAACTGAACGGTATTCCAGAACCTCAAATGACTAAAAGGTGTTGCACCACCATTGGGCTGCTTCAGGATGCCATCCATGAGCAGTACAGAGCCCAGAGCACTATTTAGAAGGCAGGGGGTGCCAGCTGAAAATCAACTCTGTTTCCTCACAAGATAAATA
Organism: Erithacus rubecula; assembly: GCF_903797595.1. Taxonomy (NCBI): domain Eukaryota; kingdom Metazoa; phylum Chordata; class Aves; order Passeriformes; family Muscicapidae; genus Erithacus; species Erithacus rubecula. Next base: position 62,278,628 of record NC_136687.1, read on the forward strand.
CAGGTCATCCTCAAGCAACCAACTTGAAAGTCATGGTAAGCGCCTAATCAAGCCAGAAATTGCTTCCCTGGTGTCAGCTCAGATGGAAAAAGATCATCGTCCCAAATAACTAGCTGGAACTGTATTTCTGCACAATGACAACTTTAAAGCAATACACATATAGAACAGCATGAGTCCAAAAATTCTGTCCTATAGGATTTCTCAGAGGACTCTGACTAGATCAGGGAAAATTCCTATCCATAAAATTATGTTTACCACAGGAAATGAAGTGAGTATGAGATACTTCCTACATTTTTGAGATACTGAAAAGACTGTTGAAAACAACTTAGTGGAAGAAATAAAAGAGAACCAATTGCAGAGAAGCACCATTTATACATGAAACATTAACACGTTGAAGACACTTGGAGCTCTGGAAATGTCTGAATCTCAAATAAAAAGGTTCTGAAACAGTATGCTGAACAGTATGCTGTTCAATATACTGTAATATTTTAAAAAGCAATACACTGCTAATCTACATAAGAAAGGGAGTAGAATAAAGTGAAAGATTGCATAAAGTCATCATAGAAACCAAATTCGTATTCAAGTGGTATATCGTGTTCACTTCAAGGGTCTTCATTTCAAAAAGGAACAGATGATAGCTGATTATTTCAGAGACAAGCAAAAAATGTGATTAGATGTGCTTAGTCCCTATATCCAAGTGACAGGGCAAGAAATAACTTCTGGAAGAAATAAAAGAAACTGACTTAAAACATTTTTTTAATTTCTACAGATCTTTTCTTGAAAAAGAGGTTCAGTCAGAAAAAATTAAAAAAAAAAAAAAAAAAAAAAAGAAAATCCCAAACTCCTCTTGATCTTCCCTTCTTCCCTTATATACAGCAGTTGGTCTGTGAAAGTCATTGCTACAAGGTTATGACCTAAATAGCAACTGCAGAATACATAAATGCTTAAAGTTAATTTTTGTAATCAGTTAGCAGACATGACAAACAGGAACCCAACAGTAACTTGTGAGGTCAGACTTGTCAGCATGTGAGTCTAAGGAGGAGAGTTGCTTCTTTGTGTCTTTTGGAGGAATGTTTTTGAAACCCTCTTCTCCTGCTTTATTTTAGCTTTTTTCTCTCATTGCCTTTTCAAGCCATATGTGGAGAGAACAAATTTTAATATACTCAAGTTTCAGTTAAGAAGCCCAAACACGACCAAGGAGGTTTTTGAGTTTACTGTTGTCCCAAGCATTTTTTAACATATATACACAGACTGGATTTATTGATTGCAGACTTACCTTCATTATTAAATTTCCTGGTGCGAAAGCAGGATGTCTTCTTTCAAGAAAGCATCTTTTTTGCCACACATTATAATTTTACAGTGGGCACTACATATAAAGGAGATGATTTTATATAACATTCATGCCAGAAACACACTCTTTACTGCACATACTTCTTTTACCCCAGGGAAAATGTTTTTAAGCCCCTCTAAACTTATTTAACTATCCCTGCATAGAAGCCATTCTGTCACAAAATAGTATCCAGAAAACACATCAACAAAGCTGAATTTTTAAAATAAGGTGACTGGATTGCACTTCCACTAAAGAAAAGTCATCATTTACACCTATTCTGGTTCTTAATTTTGAACCCATCTTCCCTCTTCAGAGGAGCATGCTTTACTCATCTCACTACAACGTATTCCCAAATTATACAATTTTTTTTCAGTTCAACAGTTTTTTTCAGTTGAAAGCAATTATCTACCTTTCCTTTTAGTTTGTTTTTTTTCCTTTTCCAAGAAGAATAATTTTTCCCCTAGTTGGCATAAAAAAATCAGTCAGCCCTTGCAACTGGGAATTACCTCTGCTTACCAGAGAAGACAGTGTCCAGTCTATAAGGAACTTTATATGATAAACTACATAAAATAAAGCCAAACAATATGGAGCAGAATATTTTAAAACAGAAATATACCTGCATATGTTACTCAATGTCAAAAAAACAAAGTTATTTTATTTATTAAGAGCAGAGAGAAGAAACAAAATAAGCCCAACCAAATCTAAGTTTTTGTTGAAATTCTGATAAAAAATTGTGAACAGATATTCTAATTGCTTTTAATGTTAAGGTTAGCAAACAACAGTACTCCATTCTTAAACAGAAAAACAGAAAAAAGGTTTTAGAAATAGTCAGGAATTATCCTACCAGTTTTTAAACTAGCTGCAGTCATAAACTATGATTTTGGTCTAGTTTAATTTTGATGGATTTCTAATGGAGCTCACCAGGATAGTAATGTAAAATACTACATGAGCTTTAGGGTCCCTTCCAACCCAGGCCATTCTGTAAGTCTGTGAGGTTGCTCTGTGAGAAGGCAAGGCAGTAAAAAATTTTCAGAACTTTTCACAATTAAAAAATTACTTTTACTGCCAAATGCATCAAATTGATGAACCTGAAACTGACGGGTAGTGTGCATTTGAACAAATAGCTTCTTATTAACTTATGAGTAGACAATTCTACACTTAGCAGCCTGAGAGCTCTGTTTAATGGCAATGGGTCTCACTCATCTTCGCTACATTCTATTTAATATAACAGAATTCACTTGTTAAGGAGGCATTCTCTCCATTTTTTTCTAGATCCTTCTCAAAGATTAACTTAGACATAGACTATTGTCTAAAAAAGAACGCTTCTCAAAACTCCAAATGCCCAGATTTTTACTGCAAAATACTGTTTACAAAATATTTCTGGCACTCTGGAAGAATTAGAGATTCTAATTTAAATTTTATGACGCAGAAGCCAGAGGCAACATTAAATTTTTTAAGTCTAGAAGGGACATCCAAATGCCATCACAAATTCTAATCATATGCTGCTGGGACATCTAATCTTCAAAGTGTAAGTATCTTTTGGCAAGGAGAAAATCCTTTGAGTAAATATCACAACCTTCTTTTCACATCTGGCATTTTCAAATGGAGGGTCACTTTTCAGATCCACTCCCTTTCTGTCTTTTACCTAAGTTAGATAGAAAGTGTAGATACATCTTTGTCTCCTGGCTGACCAAGAGAAAAGAGAGAACAAATGACTGCCATACACAAAGATCTCTATCCAAATTTTTAACCAGACCGGAAAATTTCAATACCAGCTATATCTTAAGTGCTGCCTCCACGTTACGGTTCAGATAGGCACTCCAGCAAGTGCTTAACACCAGCCTTGTCTCTGAACAGCTATATGTCAGCAACTTTGTAAGATGTTCAGACTTAAAAAGCAGCGCACTCTTCATATGAACATCATCGCCTAGTCATTTAGCAAAACAAATTTTAATTTCGACACACAAGTTAATAGTTTCAAACAGATGAGGAACACCTGAGAAATCAGCCATTTCAGACCATTTTAATCAGTGCATCAGCACAAGGGGCTGGAGCCCTCCAGTGCGGGGGCAGCTCCAGGCCCCTTGCAGGGGGTTGGGCTGCTGGAGGGTGCCGGGCCTGGCCGTTGGTGACACTGCAGCGTTCTACCATTGCCTGGGTGATGTGGAACATGGAGCTGCCAGGGGCCCCCGTGACATGGCCCAGCCACGCCCTGCAAGAGCATAAAAGGGGCACAGGGCCCTGAGCTGCCCAGTCCCAGGAGTGCCGCTTGCTCACAAGGAAGCAGCTCCCGGGATCCCTACATGTCAGACAACATCGGACATGTAGAAGGACAAGGAGAAGCCCAACTCCCAGGCAGCCAGTCCCTTGCCTGCTCAGCTGGAAGAACAGGCCATCAGCAGGCAGGCGACGGCTCAGGCCTGTCCTTGTCAAACACTGAGGAGGAGGGGACCTTTGACAACATGGAGGAAGACTGGGAATGTGACATAGGTCGAGAGCTTTGCCACTGGGGAGATGTTTGCGGCCGGGAGCTTTGCCTTTGGGAAGATGTTTGTGGCCAGGAGCTTTGCCTTTGGGATGAGGTGAAAGTCCGAGAGTTTTACCAATGGCAAGAAGAAGTGACAATCCAAGAATTTTCCCCATGCGGAGCTGTAAGACAGCAAGAGTGGCGTCAGGGTGAGGCAGGTGTGAGAGTCCAGTGGGGAGATGGCACAGAGCAAGACGTGGAGCTGTACCGCTGGGAAGAAAGCCTGACGGAGCCCTACCACTGCCATGAAGAGCATGACATATGCCCAGAGCTGCCCCACGTGGACGATCCGAGATACCCCTGCCTGTGTGATGGGGATGGGCATCCGGAATCGCCTCCTCCGGACGATGTGCCACCTCCGTGCCACGTGCCACCTCCGTGCAATGTGCCACCTCCGTGCAATGTGCCAACTCCCAGCAATGTGCATCCTCCTTGCCATGTGCCACCTCCCTGCCATGTGCCAACTCCCGGCAATGCGCCAACTCCAGGAAATGTGCCACCTCCCAGCAATGTGCCACCTCCAGGCAATGTGCCACCTCCGGGCAATGTGCCACCTCCTGGCAAAGTGCCAACTCCCAGCAATGTGCCACCTCCATGCCGTGTGCCACCTCCATGCCGTGTGCCACCTCCGTGTCCTGTGCCACCTCCGTGCCGTGTGCCATCTCCGTGTCCTGTGCCACCTCCGTGCCGTGTGCCATCTCCGTGCCGTGTGCCACGCCCATGCCCTCGCAAATGCAGCTGTCCTCTGCACATACTGCCATGGGGAAAAGACAGTGGCAGAGACAGTGACCAAAACCTGCCTGAACAGGAAGGGAATGACAACGGCCAAAAGCCATCCCGACCGAAAGACAGTGTCAAGGTAACTAACAAACCCTGGCGGCCAAGGAGGGACGGGGGTGGCCAGGCGTGTGCCGTGCCAGGGCCTTCCAGCTGCAGCTGCGTGGTCACCCCAACACCCAACAGGCCTCCCCCGCGGTGTGCTGCCGCGGCCAGGCTGGCAGCTGCTGTTGCTCTGGCTGAAGCTGCTGAGGACACCCTGCAGCCTCTGATTCCTGAAGATGACCCATGCTGCCGCCTAGACACCAGCCAGGCTCTGTATGACTTAGCAAGGGACATCAGCTCTGACATCAGGCGAGCAGCTGCTGCTCTGGCTGACACTGATGATGAGCCCCGGCATCGTCTGATTCCTCAACGAGACTCATGCAGCTGCCTAGACATCAGCGAGCCCCTGCTGCCTCTGATTCCTGAACCAGACTCATGCAGCTGCCTAGACATCAGTGAATGCCCACTGGACGTCAGCCGGGTAACTGCTGATGACTCTTTTCAGCCTCTGATTCCTGAACAAGACTCGTGCAACTGCCTGGACATCAGCGAGGGTCCGCTGAACATCAGCAAGGAACCTGGTGCTGACGACTCGTGCAACTGCCTAGACAGCAGCCTGACTCTGCAGGACTTAGCAGGGAGCATCAGCTCAAAGGTGGTGGACAAGGCTATGCTTGAGGCATCTGGCCAGAAACAGAGGAACCAGGAACAACGCACGGCTTCAAAACCAGAAGGAGCAGCTCTAGAAGGAAAGGAAGAGGGCTCAAACCCTGCCCCACCCCCCCAACCGGGCGCCCAGGCGGTCAGTGAGCAGCAGCAGGAGGCTGACAAGGGAAAGAGCAAAGATCAGGAAGACACAAAGATATCTGAAAGAGAAATCAGCAAAAGCCAAGAAGAGTCCCAAGCCAGCACTGACGAGGGCTCAACCCAAGACGAATCCAGCAAAGGCAGCAATTAGCAAGCGTTAGCATCAGTGGTCTCAAACTGACCACCATCAGTTTATTATCCTATAGTAAAAGCATTCATACATTTTCTGTGTAAACTTCATGGACTACTCCACACAACATTGACTCCTTCTCTCCTTTCCTCTTCCTTCTATGTGACCAGCTAACCCCTTCCTGTCCCTAACACAACTACCTAACCCTCTCTTTCCCTCACACAAACATCCTAACTCTTCCTCCTCACAGTACAGCCAGCAAACTTTCCCTTCTCTCTCTTTTCCTCTGTCCTTCTAACTCCATACTTTGCTTTCTCATGTGAATAACACCTCTGTGCACTTTTACTCTTCTGTGATTGGTCAGTACACATCAGCATTCCAGGCTTCTTCAGTGCTATTCACCTGTCACAGCTGCACCCCACCACAGATGAGGCTCGGCCACTGCCCCATTCCTAATCTCCCGCAATGTGTTATCCTACAATTCGCCCTCTTTTCTTTTAAACCACAAATGCCACGTTTACCATTTCTCTGCAGGGCCCTTTGTAGAAAATATAATAAACATGGTACAAGCAGCTCTTACATAATTTCCATTAGTTCTGGAATGCATCTGTGAATTGACCCTTGTTTATTACCCAGATTCACAGAGCCCATATCATCCAAGTCTTTATACCTATGCCTATGGAATATTAACAAACACAACACATAAAGTCCTTACACCTATGCCTCTGGAATATTAGCAAGAATTTAGTAGCTGCAATTCACAAACACAATACATATGTTTCATCAGCAAATAAACATAATACCACTACTCTGTCTCCAGCTCCTTTATCTGCTGCTTTAACAAATTCTCTTGTTCCTTTTTCAGTTTCTGTTGCTTTTGTCTCCTGCAATTTCAGTACTTCTATCTGCTGAAGCAATGCTCTCTCTGAGTTCAGTCACCTCTTTTTTGTTTAGTTGGTCACCCCAAACCTCTCCTATGCGCCTTTTGTTCAGCTCTGACTCCACCTCTCAGAGCACTGTGTGGTTTTTATTCCTGTGCTTGTGCAGCAGCGACTCAGCAAACTTCCTCCCACACTCTCTGGGGACTGTGCCGCTGCCACAGCAAGGGATCCCAAGGGGAACCCTGCACCGAGTAGGAGTTAGCCACTGTAGAACCCAGGATCTACCAGAAAGGGTCCCAAGGGAAAGCCTACAGTGAGCAGGAGCTGCCCCAAGCAGAACCTAGTAGCCACCAAGAACGGTGCCAAAAAGGAGCCTGCATTGGGCAGGAGCTTTCCCAAGCAGAAGCTGGTAGCTGCCAAGAAGGCTTCCAACAGGGAAGCTTGCAGTGAGCAAGAGCTGTCCCTAGAAGAAGCCAGTAGCTACCAGGGAGGGTCCCAAGGGGTAGCCTGCATTGGACAGGAGCTGTCCCCAGAAGAAGCCGGTTGCTACCACAAGCTCTCCAGTTGGGATGGATGGAAGCAGGAAGAGTGGTCCCACTGTCCAAGATCTTGAAGATCAGTATGACACCATTGACCAGGAGGTGTCCGGTGGGAATGAGAAGTGTCCCTCTGTGCATTCCAGCTGGGCAAGTGGCAGCCAGCAACATCTGTGGAGGGACATCCTGGCACAGAGCACCGGGGCCCAGCGCTCGCCACCAGAGGAGGATGAGGGGGACGGAATCAGCCTCCTCCAGCTGTGCGAAGATGAGGATGTTCGTGTGCGCAGCTGGGGAGGTTTGTCAGCCGGCGAGTTCCCCCCACCCTCCCCTCGCCAGGCCTGGGCTGAGCCGGGCCCAGGTGAGCCGCGCTCCCCGGAGCCGCTCTGGGCCTCGGCTCCGTGAACACACATCCTCCCCACACAACAGAGGCTGAGGCTGCTGCAATGGCCTGTGCCAAACTTCTCCCTGCCAAGGGATGTGCCTGGGCCTTCACACATTAATACTTATTAATGTACCCTTACCTGTGTATTAGAAAAATTCTTTACATATACTATACTCCGTCTATAAATTTAGACCCAAATTTACTACAACTGCCCTTCAGTACCTAGTGCTCTGAATTTACATCAGTTTTATAATTTTGACAGTCCCCAAAACATCTTTCTGTTTCCTTTAGTACCTAACTCTATTTAAGAACATGTGCAATTTAAAACATGCAGATTTTCTGAGTTATCAATCAGTATATGTATTAAAGCATCTTAAAAGAAGACCAAAAAAACAAAAAAAAAAACCCAACAAACTAAAAAAAAAACCACAACTGTGTGCCTGCATTAGCTGGTTTTGTCCTCAGAATGACGTATCAGCCTTCAAATTTCATGCTAAGTCAGAGAATATATTTTGATCTACCACAGTACTGTCATTTTATATCCTAGTACACTGACTTTCATTAGCATTACTCTGTCAGGCAGATGGCTATATTTTTGTTTAAAGTGTATAGGAAATTGCCTGTTAATAAATTCCTATTCCCTTTTGATTCCATGGACTCAAGAGGGGTGTCAAAGGCTGCTGCAGAGTCGTGGCTCCCAGAAAGCAAGCTCACAGTTTACATGCAGGCACAGGCTCTCCAAGCACTGAAGGACCTCAGAACTACCCTTCACAACACAATGCAAAAACAAATTGGAAGTACCAAAACAAAGCAGGATACAAACAAAAAGCTGAGTTCCACTTTGATTGAGAGTGTCAAAAGCACCAGACTTTTTTCCTCTCAGAAGGAATTACCTGGAATGGATATGATTATCTCTAAGAATGCTATAATAGTTACAGAAGACAACAACCACATTTGCTTTCAAACACATTCCTTATTCACATTTCCCATGTTGTGAAAGAAAGCTAATGTTTATAAGGCCAAGTTTAATAGGCATAGTACATTAATCACAACACTGAAGACTTGGACTTCCATCTCTCTAACAGTCCATAATCTAATTGCAAATTAAAGGCCTGAAACCAAAACTGAGTGTTTCAACTAATGAAGGGAGGAAAAAAGAAATCAATGCACAAAAAGTACCTACTGAAGCGTTGGAACATATGTTTCCTATCACATGAAAACATATTTAAAAAAAAATTAAAATATAAGGCATGAACAAGATTTTAAAGTATTCCCAGAAATGGTAAATAACTAGTATTTGCTTCTTCATTATTATAGATATCAATCTCTTGTATAAGTTCAAGTGATTATTTTGGAAGCAAATAGCAAAACATCACCGCTTTTAGGGTAAGAATTAATCTTATCTCCAAGACAAGAAAAAGAGTAAACCTTCAGGCTGTCTGTAGGTCTGCAAGGATTTGGCATGCCCAGACCTTTAGCAGTCATATCCATAAGAATGATGTCTCTATGTTTCAAGATAAGAATTCTTTGGTGGTACTTCTGTAGCAAAGGTGTTACAACAAGGCAGTTAAAAAGTATAATATGGACAGAAACTTGTCCTGAAGCAAAGCATCCTTTCCCCAACTAAAACTATACTAGTAGGGTAAATCTAGTACCTTGCCAATGAAGGACTCTGCTAACACAGAACCAGTTTAACCTAGGCTGAGAGCAAGTGCAAATATAACCCTGTGAATCTAAGCAAAAAACCCACAATTTTTCAAATTCTCTATTTAGTATATAATGCTAATGTGACTGGCTTGCTAATGATAAATCCAAATGCCAAAACACAGTGGGTTTTGAAAGGTGTTAAGATCATTGTAGATCGCTATTTGCAAATCATTCTGTTTTCTTCCATTCAGGTTAAGATTCATTGGATCTTATCTGCAGGATGAAGTTCTCACATGACTCATATTTACTCTCTATTTACCACTTGAAAATAGAGAACTTTGGCCTACATTGGCAAAGCTTACAAATTTTGACCATAAAAATTATATGTACTGGCTACTACAATAATATATAAACTATACTTGGGATCATACTATCAAAATCAGTTTAAAAGCCCAATTAATTCTGAAGTGGTTCTTCCTGTCAAGAAGTCCAAGCTATTAGTTGAAGGCCAAGAATTCATACAAATTAAAGTAATTCACATAAAGAATTGACACCAGGCAACAAAATTTAATAAATTAATGCATTGCTGGATTAGTGCTTTTTAGTGATAATTATTTGTTCCTAAAGAAATTAACACTAACTGAACTAAATATCAGAGAAACCATACTTTGGGATCATCAAAAGATAAACATCTTTTTTAGGTTCTTTTTGTTTTGGGAATTTTCTGTTTATGTATTCTTAATTGATGCCCATCTCTCCTTCAGATTCTTCTATGAGACCCTGCAAGTTACAGGCAGCACATTTTCCTTTTTTATTAACAAACAAATTTTCTGAAAAGTGACCAAATAACATGGACCCCCAAATTTGTTTTCCGATGCCATGCAACTTTCCCACTATTCAAATGTGCCCAGTCTATAAGGAACACAATGGATTGTTGTTTGGTGTTTTTTTGAACATTAAATTAGTATGTGACATTAACATAACATGTCTGCTAACAGAAAGAGCAGGAACACTGGTGGAACTGCAAATAAACCAATAGTAACAGTGACCAGTACCGCTGTAACCCCAAGGCCAGAGAAAAGAAAGACCAAGCTTTTCAAAACTATTAACATTAAATTTGGGCAATCAGAATTCCAGGCAGCTTTACAAAGTGAAACTTAAAAATTTGTTTTATCTTAATTTTTCCTTAACATTCTAGCCAGAGGAAGAAATTCAGAGGAATTTCTTTTCTGCAGAACAGTACTATCACTTATCTTCCAGGCTGACATGCAAAGTGACACAAGGTATTGAAAACCCCTTTAAAACATATGGAATAAAATCTTAGACTCCTTGAAGTTTCCAACAAAATCTGCATGACAATTCATAGGACCCAGTAGTAATTGGTGGTCCTTTTTCCCAAACATTATGACTACAAACCTTCAGTTTGCAAGGAAATCTCCTAAAATATCAGTGTAATTCTTGCAGATATTTTTACATGTATTCTAAGACTCATTTTCTAGAGCACAGATTTTTATTATTTTTCTCTCCAAATGAAATATTCAAAATGTTAGATATTTTTCAATGCACAACATCTAATGCTAAAGGCTGACATACTTGGCAATTATAAAGTTTGATTAGGTGAAAATTAAATCAATGATAATACTGCAAAAATTATAATGACAGTTATAATGACAACTATAAACTGAACAGATCTTTGGTCAAAGTCCAAAAGTTAATGAGGCATGCAGGCAAGACACAAGACAGATATGTGTAGAGAAAACCTGTGAGGAAGACAAGGAAATTTTACAAAAATTCTCAAAAAAACCCGAAACAAAACAAACCCGAAAGACAGAAGATAAGTGGCTTTATCAAAAGGGAGTGAAAAGGAGAAAATGAGAGGTTAATTATTACTCATGCAAGATAAGTAGAGGTAAGATGGATGATAAGATGTTAGATGCACAGCTGAGACTTTGAGACTATTAATTACGAGTGGCTATACAAAGCTGGCCAGAGTTAAAGTGTGATAAAGCTGGTAGAGCTGTGCACTGCTTGCTTTGTAAAGAATGATCTACAGGCAATACTACCATCTGCCAGGCAAAGTGAGACATCATAAAAGGAAAACTTGGTACCATTTTCACATTCTTCAAGAATCAGACACTATAAAACTAGTTAGAGTATGACAAAATATTTCACTGGAAATACAAGAAAAAATGATGTTAGATGGGAATGGAGAAAATCTGGGTCACGGTGTACTCTGGCATTGTGACCACTGCAGGGCCAGCAGGTTGAGAAATGTGAATTTGGGCAACCTGTAAGTCTTCATAAAAACATCACTTTGTACATGATACAGTGTGATCTGAGTTAATCTCATTATTTGAGTTAAATTCCCAGAAGAGTGAGGGATCTAAGGCTCTAAGAAGGGTTTCCATTTGTTTTGTATCCTCTGGATCACAAGGTCTCTTTGGTCTGGCTTTTCTCATGAAGAAATCAGCAGAACAGGGGAATTAGTAAGATTTAGAAAATAGATGAGACAAGACTTAAACATCGAACACATGACTGTGTGAATGGAATGGAATAAAATACAGCAAATGGAAGCTTGGGTTGTTTTTTTTTAAAGATCAATTTAGCAAAGAGAGGAAAAGTCAAAGCAGTTGGCAGTAGGCACAGGAAACAAGAAGACTAAGTCAATAGTCAGAAAGGGAGATGGGATGGGACACTACTTCCTAAATAATGAAAAAACTCACAAACTTCAATTTGGATGGCATAGACATTTCATGTGAGACACAATAGGGTTGGGTTTTTTTTTATTACTAGAAATGTACATGGTGATGAGAATGTTTAAAATAAAAAACAGTGACCACATGCTGACTAGTCTGGAGAAAAAGAAAATTAGGGGAAGTAGAAATTAAATAGTAAATAATGCTGCACACACACACACACACAGAGATGTTTCTGTAAAATACACATATTGTTGAAATCAACAGAGCTACTGTCAATAAAGACTTGGTGAGGGAAAAAACCACCATGCTAAGCAGATAAATCCATATGAACATTTACAACAGATTTTCAGCCCAGTGCAGCATTTAGACAGCAATCAAAACAACTTAAGACTGCCCCCAAACCATGTCAGAAAATGCTAGGATCTGCTAGCTGAAAATAACAATACAAATTCCCTTTTCCATATTTCTCTTTAGCAGTGTGGCACTCATGAAGCTGCCATTTGCTCCACTAGGATGCATTATTATGTACACAGAGCCTCCCACAGCACCACACTGCTATTTGCCACCTCAAAGTAAGCTAATAATTTTTAAAATGCAATTAGAACCTTTCAGGAGAAAGCTCAAGTTGTGTTTGGATAATATGAAGTTAACTCTCTACTACATTTCACAGACAGGCACACCAAAGCTAATAAATTCTTCTCATGTCTTCAGATTATTAACACACCTACTGGCAATGTCAAGACGTTAGTTTAAAGAATTTCAAATATGAAACAGTTCAATAATCTGGTTTACGACAGCTGACTGACAAAGCTAATTAACTGCCTGGAGAAGATTCTTTATAAATGAAGCAACTTCTGTCTGAACATATTTTCAGGAACAACAAAATATTTGTTTTGCCTTTGTCTCTTCTCTCATATTTTCTCCCTTCCAGTCTTCCCCATCTCATGTAATCTTTTATCAAAGTTTCCTTGATGGTATTTATATATTGCCCTTCCTCTGACTTGGTGGATTCTTATTCTCTGTGTCCTTTTATCTTCCTGCTGGAAATTTCTACTCCTCTCCTACAGGCCTTTTCAGGCCTCCACAGAGCACTTTCAAATTTTGTGTCTTGCATCCCTATGCTCTCTGCAGCTGTCAGATTGCTGCTTCAGCACCTCCATCTCCTTCAGATTGTTTTCCTCATTGAGATACTTTCCACCATTTATCATTTCCAAAAAGAAAGGAACCTGTTTGCCTCCAGTTTTAGTTGCACAGAAGGAAAAGAGTACTTCAGGATTTTTTTCCTCCTTGACTCACTGAATATTACAATCTGGGGCAAAGTTCCATGTAAAGGAAGCTGACACTGGTAGCTCTGGTTTTTAATAGCCTTTATTGTCTGAAGGTACTATGATGCATCTGACTCTTGCCCTGAAAGACATCATTCTGCCCATTAGATGATCTCCTTACTGAGAACAACCTTTTTATTATACCAGATAGTATACCAGTATTAGACTGCCCTTTCTGCTGTCAGATAAGACAGAGGTGACAACAATTCTTAACAGGCCATCTAGGCATTTGATTTGGGGGGAAATAAAAGGACATGAACATGTGATTAAGGATGCATATATTATTAAAGGATAATTGGTAAATAATTTTTATTAATGAGCTTATCAGACTCAAGCCTGAGAGCCCATCCATAGATGAGCCATTCCTCCCCATCCCTCTTTAAAACTCACTGATTGTGCTTTGCTTTTATAGGTCTGTGCTAGCTAATTAGGGAATTTCAGTAATCTATTTTTAATATGTACCATCTTCTGTTCTGTTTAGTGCAGCCTTAAGACAGACTTTTATCTTTACTGCTGTGCACAGATCATCCGAAAATATAAGTTCTCTGCTACATGACAACTTATAATGAGCCTTAATGAAGCTTGGGAACAGCTGTTAAAAACTCCAGCTGAATAGGTTTGCCCAAGCAGCAGTAGCTTATAGTGCCTTTTCTCTTACAGCACTGTTGAGTCATCTGCTACTGTACACAGAATGAGAAAAATCAAAAATGAAACACCAAAGCTGGTTAATCCTTTTTTCCCAGACATTTTATTTTAATCAGAGTTTTAATAAGTACATTACGAACCGTCATCTCTTAAGCCTTTCACCTTTTTAATTATATTACTGCTCTGAACATCGACAAAAGCAAATGTTATTATGCAAATTTTGCTCCAAATTCGTGTCCTTACTGAGAGCAAAAGAAAGAGAGTTCAAACACCATTTTTAATTATACTTTAGTTAAATGAGCAGCAAATCAATAGAAATTACAAGAAGCTCTCGTGATTTTACGTGTTCCCTACACTAGAAAACAAAAGATTATATATTTTAAGTAGGATAAAGGATTTAAAGAACTCTGACAGTCAAACATGATTGAAACAAACAAATTCCCTTTCTTCATACCATTTGTTTTACTTTTTTGACCTTTAAATGCTTAGACACTAAACTATCTGGCATAAAGGACGCAATGCCAGACACTCAGTGCTTCTGTATTGCTTTTCTCCTTACAAGGATGTGTAGGTTTCCTGAAGCCTCTTCAATTTACATTTTTAATATCATTTGCCAATCATTCAATCAGAACATAAGGGAGCAGTTCACTTTCATGTGTCAACTCTAAAGCATACTGCATGAAACATGAGGGGTCTTTCTTTTCCCCCCTTCCAGCATCCTTGTTATCTAGTTTTGTTTCAGTAACACCTATGGGCTTAATTCCCACTCTACACAGCAAGGAACAGTTGCAACAAAAAGCACAGATCAAAAGCACATAGTTTAATTCTAGAGCCAATGGATGACTAAGAACTCATATGACAGAACACAGGAGGAAAAGGAAATGGATGATTGCACTGAACCTGATAAGCAGAATGCACAGAACACCTTCTTCTCCTCTCTTACCCTCAGCAGATATTTTCAAATAGGAATTTCAAGAAGCCAGGACTTGGTGATGTTGCCAACATTTTGAACAATTCATATCAACCCAACAGGGCCAAAAAGTCAACAAAAGCATTTTTATTCATTTTTCTGTCAGCTATCATAACTGTGCATTTCAGAATTTTTCTCTCTTAAATCAAAAGACATCAATGAAATGGTTCTATCCTATTGCATTTTCTAAAGTATTAAGAGCAATTATCAGAAAAAAATGTTATCTATATACTACAAACAAGCAAAGTTAATTAGGAGTCTATTAAACTTGTACTTCTATTCTTCCCCAGAATTCTGTGCACTGTAGGCAGGCACTCCTCTCTCTCTGATAAATGCTTGTGTTGCCATGCATGCTTGCAAGAGTTTCTCATGTTTCTGCAGTGCTATTAAACATGTTTACTTTATTGTTGTTTCTTTATTTTTGGTTCTGCCCACATAAGGCAAGGATCATTAGCCTGAGAAAGAATTTATTTCAGTAGACAGAACAGCACATGAGGTGTCCCAGCTCAAGGCAGGAGAATACTTGCAGGGTGACAGGCACTTCTACTTCCTCACCCATCACCACAGTAGTGTACAGAATTTTTATCTCATCTTTACTCATTTATTGGGGAAATTCTGTCCAGTTTAAAAAACTATTAAAGCCCACCAAAAAAATCTCTTAAGTGTTATTTATCTGTAACATGATTTTGGTGGCCCTGATGAAAATATCAGCAATACTTTAAATTACAGTTTTTCACAGAACTTCTCATTTAAAGTGACAATGACAGATACACTTTGATTTAATTTTTTTTTTTAAATTGCCTAGTAGTACTGGGAACAAGCAATAGAACATAACTCAATAGCTGTACAAACACTTAATCCTTCTCATGTTTTATACTGATACTCCTTATTTTAAATTAAATGTCTTTATATAATGCTGCTAAGAGTTACAGAGTAACCATGCTCTTAATCACCTTATGACATGAGAAGGGATCATAAAACATAGGCCTTGTGCTATTGATTCCCAAACATTCCCTCTACATGCTTTCCCACACAGACCATAGTTAAATTTTTGGGACTGTACCAAAGCCATCTCCTGAAACTAAAGAAATATTGATAAAACACAATCTGAACACTATTACGATGCCCAGGAATTTCAAATAAAAGAGTTGGGCTTTAAAGCTCCAACACAGTTAGCAAATATTCCCTAAGGGAAGAATTTAAAAAGGGAAAAAACAAAAAACCCTTGGCAAGTGAACCTCATTCTACATCATTCATTAACTGTGATACAGCAGTTACATGCCCCCAAACCCTAACCATGCTCTCTATGCAAATAACACAGGTTTAGATTAAAATAATGAGCCAGCTGAAACTTAAATGCACTTCCAGGGAATCAATTAGAGCTAAGCCATTGCTAAACAATGGACAGCCATGGCTGTACATCCCTGACTTTAAACAGGCTATTTTATATGCCTAAACTTCTGATTTCATGCTGACATTTTGCCAAACATCTAACTCTGCAAAAATTGAAATATTCTTTAATCAAAGTTTCAGGCAAACTATACTCTTCATCAAAACATATTTGTTCCAAACAATGAGCAGAGACACCAGCCTCACAAATTCAAGGTACAGCTACTCAGAGCTATTGCCAAATAACCAAAGTAATGTGAATTTAAAACCATGGCTTCATAAGGAGCTTTTTCCATGAGAGAAGGCATGTCGCCATATGAAGACATAAGAAACAAAATGCTCTGTTTTCCAGAACAGACCTTTCCTTCCAAGCTTAAATGTCAAAAATTTGTATTTAACAAAATGCATTTTCATAACTAAGCTTCATAAATTTGTATTGTGCTAGAGAGCATTCTGTCAAAAAACTCCCAAATAGTTGTCTTGGATGTGAAGTGTGAATGTAGCATTAACAGCAAGAGTATGTGGGAAAGGAGATCAGGAGGGATCAAGGGAGTGATAAAGAGCAAACACTTTGGGCCTGCATCAATAAAGGATACTAAACAGCATTTGCTTCACTGTATCAATTAGCAGAGATAGATATGCTAAGACTGAAAATAAAATATTTGCACTTTGGTACTTCTCAGACTTTTAAAAACTTCGCAAGAAGTGTAAGATTTTCATTTAACTTGCACCTTTTAAACAGCAGATAAAGGTCAGAATTGTGAATACAGCTTAATTTCTCTGGCTAGTGCACACCTGACAAGAAAATAACTCGTTAAAGAAATCCTATTTAAGGGGAATAGAACTAATTCTTTGAGCAGCAACACAAAGTCTTTTTTTTATTATTTTTAAGAGAAATTCTTGCAGCTGAACACTTTCCTTTGTCAGCTGTCAGTTTATTTCCTCAAATGGTTAAGACTCCATGGGCTAAATTTCCCAAAGTACAAGAATGCAGGGTAATGTTTTAAATTCTGATAGCAGTAAAGGGAAAAGGCAAGGCTTTCCCTATTGTACTGCTGTGAAAACATGCTTCAATAAGTAGTTGCATGTTATCTTAGTGTTCTTAATAAACTGTCATCATTTGAGATAAAAAAAGATTAAGTTATTTGATTTAAAAATTGTATTTTAGGTCATTTATTTTATTTGCTGTTACTGGCTTTTATCTGCAACAGTGACATAGAAAATTGTCATTTATGTGATTTAGACACCTAGCCATCACATTTTCACTATTCATACTCCAAGGAAAGGCAAAAACTTGCATGCAATACTAACAATTTAAATTCAGCAGAGCTGCTACATGACATCTCAATCTGTTGAGATATATCATACAATTACCACAGTAGGCCACTTCAAAATTATCCTCCTTTCTTTTATAATGCCATGTGGGGAGGGAAACACACTGGTTCTTAAGTTCTTGCACTTCCTCACTCTAAAGATCTCCACTGAGTCAAAATATCTGTCAGACTGCAGATTACATTGTCACCTACTTTTAACATACTGATTTCCACTGAGACAAAAATAGAGGGGTTTTTTATTTTTTAAGCTGCCTTATACTTCAACAGAGATGTCAAAGAAGCAGCAAAACTAGATCTGTTCAAGCTACTACTGTATGTAAAACTTTCTACACAGCTACATTTCCTTTATGCCAAATAAATCACATTCACTCTCTTCCAAAAGAGTCTTGACACATCAGATTAGATTGCATGTTTCCTCTGCCCTTTCTTCTGCATCTGTTGTAATAAATCAATGAAAACCAAAAAATTACGTTAGAGAAACAGATCTGTTAACTAGACTTGATGAACTTCCTTAATATTAATCACTGCTGTGAAAATTCTTTACATACATTTAGTCAAAATTTTTGTCCTTCTAGCAAAACCACCTAGGCAAAAAAAAGATAACAACTTCAGTACATGGCATCCACTCAGAAATTAACAGCTGTCTTTCATTCCACCCTGCTGAATCTATGAATCTATGTCCTCTCAGCACACCTAGAGACAAGGTGAGACCCAAACATAGTTTTTAAAGAGCAAAGCAGAGTAGAAAAGGTAGTTTTACAAAATACCATAGACCAATATAAAGATCTCTCTCAAGTAAACACAGGGAAGCTCTGAAGCTTAATGAACAGATACAAATTAAAGAGCACAACTGAAAAAAGGGAAGCAAATAAATGCAAAAAACCAGCTATTTATTTTTAACTTCTTTTTAACCTCTTTTAGAAAATGTAACTAGAAAGTGAATATATATATATTCATAGAAAAGGCATTTATAGATATATTTATTCTGAGTAAAGCTCCACAGCAGAAACCATATTGACAGACCAACACATTTCTAGACCATCAAATTTTCTGTCACATGAATTAGCTTCTGACTACCATCAGAAATACCTGAAAGATCATATATTTGATGGCACTTTCCATGGCAACACATGCATGTTAACCAATCTCTGGATAATAATTTTGCTCATTCAAGTTCTGAAAATATTCTAAAGCAGTATTAAAATTAAAACTAAAATCCCCAAATTAAATAAATAGTTGACAAAAGACACCACGGGCATGTTAAACAACATATTGTAAGTATTCAAAACTTGGCTGATATGTAATGTTTCTGTAGTGCACAGAGGACCTCAGTACTGCTTAAGGAGACAAGAATTAAAGAGCTGTCAGACTGCCAAAAAAATGCCATTTTAGGCAGCAGATGTGCATCCTGTCAACAGCTACTTTCACACAACACAGTAAACCAACAGCAGGCCTACTTTTTGGTTTTGTTATTAACAGATTACTGCAGGGGATGTAAAAAGAGAAACACATTATTCTATGACAACTGGAAAGGACAGCATGAGCATAAAATAAGAAAAAAGCAAAGGTAGGTTACCCACTTGCTGGTACTGCAAAGTCACTGCACTGCAACACAGATACTCAAAGTCTGGTTTCTATATTGCAGACAGAAAATAAATTATTAACAGTTTGGTTACGTGGGCTTCTGAGAGATCAATATGCAAAGTAAATTTTCTATCAGCACAGCTGTTTATCTTTGGTATTATTAAATATCTGCTGTTAGGTATTATTAAATCAAATTGGTCATTTACAATTCAGGAGAGTCTACAGCAATGTAAGTCCAGGACAATATATTGTAATGCCAAGAATTCACTGACAAATACCAACACTTCCTCATTTACTGTTTCCATGATCTGGAATTCACAAAGCCTTAAAGACTTTTAACTAATGATCACAGTCTTTGATCTCCAGAAAATAATTATGGCATGTGCAAAAATGAGATTCGTAAGAATTCTCTTAAAAGGGATATTAATGATTATATCACATCTTTAAAAAAATTGGAAAAAAGAAAACAAAAATGCAGTTTAAATTTCAACAAAATAGATTGATCTAAGTACTCATCATCCATATTCAGAACACCATGAAAGACGTTCCTGAAGATAAAAGATATTTCCATGAATGCATCTGCAGCCTGACACGCATATTCATTTCAGCATATTGCACCATTAATTATTCCTTTATAAACTCTACTAAGATCATTTGTCACTCATTTATGTTTCAAGCCTTCTGAAAGTGACAAATCTCCTACATTTCTAAGCACTATTGAAGGTATTTAGGAAAAAAACCAGCATTAGTTTTTCAAGTTCTTTTGTACCTACACCACAAAGCAAGATTGTGTCACCGAGGTATTTGGTAAATTTGTGTTCAAATATTCCCAGTCTTGGCTGAAAGGCTCTGTCTTCTCTCAAGACATCATTAGCAATTAACATCACAATTTTACCCTAGTCTTTCCAAAATGTCATAGACCAACAAAAACCAGATATCTTCAATTAGATGCACAAAGGATCACCTCCCTCCTTGGTACAAAACATAGAAAGCATTAAGGATTCCTGTGAGATGTTTGGAGTCAGTAATATCTGCTGATAGGACATAATTGCCTCAACTGCTAACATGAAAGGCAGCTGTGGTGTCATAGGAAGTGTCATGGACCATCAAATATTCCTGAAGTGTCTCCTGATTCACAGCTTTACATCCCTGTGTGAAACTCCCCACCCCAGGGGAGATACTTGGGTGTTCCCTCCTGAACCTGAGCAAACATAACCCATGGAAATTTGATGTTTTGGTGGGCTTTCCTCACCTCTGATAGGCTGAGACAGACTATCAGACAGCAAAATGCATCAAGTGGTGGGATCCAACAGATGGGGACTATATCCCTGTGTGCTCTTACTCCCTGCTTCTCTCTCTCTTTACAGCACCATTTCCCTTTAAATAAAATCTGCACTACTGATTTTGCCATTTTGTCTCATTTGCACAGAGGGTTTGTAGAACTCAATAAACAGAAATTTGCTGTTTTAGAGGCTGTGAGAGATTTCATTAGAATTTATTATATCTATGATAACAGGAAATGCCTCAATTTTTTTTATGGCATTGCAGACCTACTTTTGGTTATAAAAGTAAAACTGTGATGCATCTTATTTAATATCTTACACTACATGTTTTGTCTGAAGCTTTTGTATTTCAATAGAGTATTGTATACTTAATGTGTAAAACAGACCTTTTTGGATTTATATCCAAGAAAACTGTCTCAAAAGCTTGAAATTTCTCTTGACCATTAAATTAAAATAATCAAAGTCACAATATTATCTGCACTCCAAAAAGTATTTCAGTAACATTTCAGATTACTGAAAATGAGAATTTGAATGGTTTAAGAATTTTGAAGCAATGTAGAAAATAAATGAACATTTTTTGCAACACAGGATAGCATTTTCATCAGAAAGGTGCCTTTAATGGACTCAAGTCTGGAATACTGAAATCACATGAGATAGCTTATTTTCATATTATTTGACACCAGACCTAATCACTTCCCTTGACTTGATAAATCTTATAGAATTACTGTCAAGCTATATTTGGCTGAGAGATCTGTTTATATGAATATGATTTGTAGTTTTGCTGCTAAGCAAAAAGATAAATCCAT
This sequence comes from Erithacus rubecula, assembly GCF_903797595.1. Taxonomy (NCBI): domain Eukaryota; kingdom Metazoa; phylum Chordata; class Aves; order Passeriformes; family Muscicapidae; genus Erithacus; species Erithacus rubecula. Next base: position 62,299,728 of record NC_136687.1, read on the forward strand.
CTCCTCTCTTTCATCTCACCTTTTTATGAAAGCTTGCAAGATGAAGCCTGTAGCATATATATTTTTTTTAAATCTGTCTTTGGCTGTTCCATTTTCAAATATCAAAAGAGGGTTTTTCAACACAGCCTACTGAAGCTTCTTTCCACTGAGGTTATAAAACATCATTAATTCTTTGCTCTAAAACTTACATATCCAAGATGGTCACATATTCAAATGTTCATCAGCCTTTTGCTTCCAACAAAGTGCACAGAAATGCCATGAGCCAGCTTTACTCTACTGAGTTACTTGAACTTCATTGCAAAGGCCTTAATACTGAGAGCCAAAGAAGAAAGGCAGGAGATTTCACTTCCTTATGTCTTAATATTTTCAGTCTCCTAAAAATTTGGGGGCCTGTCTTCCTCTGTTACTATGTAAATTCTAGACCAAAAATATCTTCAAAATAAGGTTAAAGCATGGTAAGTAGCACCTGTGTAGTTTTCCTAGAGCACAAAGCAACTCAAGGGTGATCTAATGAAATATCCACCTCATCTGCAGTCTTCCTAGAAACCAGCCTCAGATTAAGGCTTACAGAAATAAAAGAAAACCAGAAATGTTCATGTGATTAGAGGACAAGATCTTTGCCAAGCACAGGAGCAGGCACACCAAAACTGCTCAACAGCAAACAGAGGTTTTGCTCAGTAGTCACAAGAGATTTACTAACCTTTGCAGATCACAAAACATCACTGGTCATGCATGATCCATCTTCCCTTGTCAGTCATCTGGTTCCAGCTGGGCAGACAATGCTAACTGGAAATCTCACCTTTGCTGTTCATGCAGAAAATCACTGACATAGCAACAGATTTCTTCTTGTGAAATTCAGTTATGCATCACAAGTTAGAATTTATAATAATGCCCGGCATTAGGTTGCAGTTTATATTTTACTTTTTTTCAGGGAATGGAGAGAGGCTGATGTAGCAGTTCCTTCACTGTACATACTTAGTGTATTTCTTTTCCTGTTTATCATTCATAAAATATTCAGCAGGAGCACAGAGCCACCTGCAGAGAGGGAAACCAGGACAGTTCTCATGGATCTCCCTCCTATAAAATTTAGGCAGCAGCAATTTTTAAATAGAGGGTTGGAGCTACAGAGAAAATCTTTTATGACAATCCTAAAATCTTACAGAAACATCTTTTAGAGAGAACTGGGAGGTCATACACTCACCAGCTCTTCCTAAGGTGTTCCTACATCCATAGCTTCTAGATTCAGCTACAGGGTGTGTAAATCTTGGGAATGAAATGGGAGGTGAGACTATTGTGTTTCAAGTATTTCAAAATACAGCAACCAGGCTGTGGATATGGTAGAGTGCTAAGCTATCACTTCAGTGTTTTTGTTGGTAAGCAGATTTCAAGGCCTACTTAAGCCTTTAATTAAAATCTAGGTGTTGAGCTTTATAATTTTCAGTGAGTGAGATCTCATAATAAACTTCCCTGAGATTTTTGGAATTTGTAAGAACAATAAGATTGCCACAGGGCAAGTTCACATTACTAGTCTAGAAACTGCTGGTCCATCAGTTTAGAAAGTAACATTTTCCTCAAGAATGCAAAGATATTTCCAAACTTGCCATATATCAGTAAAAAGAATTTAAATCTTTCATTTGTCTTCCTTTCGTCAGAGCTCTCACAAAGCAAAGGTTATAAACAGAAAAAAAAAAATCTATTTAGTTCTTCTGAATAATAAAGATATATCACAGCTAGATAACATTTATGACAAATAAGAAGTAACCAGAACAGACCCAGCTCTTCTCTTGACCTTTATGAAACTGAGCAGGCTCTCAGCTGGATACAGTACCTCCAAGAAGTTTGCTCCCATTACTCTTCATCTTTTATTTCCATTAGTAGCTAAAAGAATGTATTCTTGACAAGGATCACTTGAAATACAGGTTATGGTGCCCAGAAATACTGTAGTGGATAGGCTGAAGTAACATCAGCTGTGATGTGCTACAACTGTACAGCAACTCATAGATTTATCAGGCTGTTAACTACCTGTTTGCCTTCAGGATAGTAAAAATTATATTTGCCATTCCACTTCTCTTCCTAAAACAAAGCAGAATTCCTGATGCTCTGTTATGCAATATCCAGTCAGGATATTGCACAGGAGTCTGGTCTTTGTATGTGATGCCTCCTTTGATCCTACCCTTGTCTGTGTGCCATGGTTCATACAGAAGATAAATTAAGAACCACATTTACTCATGTGCATTATTTTCCCAAGTGACAGGTCTATTGGCCATATTAGTGATGTCACAGATATTCTTTTTATTTCAGTCATGTCGAGTGGCATTTGGAAAGGGTATTTTCTACTTAAAATCAATATCTTCTCTAGCTGCTATAATATTTCTTCTTACTTAAACATATTGCTGGGAAAGAAAAGTCATTGATTACAGGCAGAAAATATACTTGCCAATTACCAAAGGAGAGTGGAAAAATAAAAAGTGCACTCTAGCTCAAGTAGTTCCAGCTGGTGACACACCACTACTAATCAGTACACGTTTCAAAAGCACCAGGGCCTTCTCAAGAAAATGCTTGGGTTTTCTTCTTATAAGCAGAAGCACAGTGTGGTTTATTCTAGTGAAAACATGAACCCAGATTTCTAATGTTTTCTGAATTTTTCAGAGATATGTTTTCACAGCAACCGAGGCAGAATATACTGTTCTTGAATTATGGTGGTGAAAGAGTAACTTGGCTATTTTTAATGCTAGCTTTCCAGACAATAGAATCTGAACAGGTGAACAAAGCAGTGAAAAAGATTTAAAATATTGGAAATCTGTCCTTTCTTCTTTGGGCTAAAGACAAAGTAATAAATTGCATACTTGATTTTGATAGGTTGTGATTACAAAGAATGGTGTTACTAACTACTATACAGTAGAATATCAAAATCTGGGAACAGCATCTATTCCCTGATTGTCCTCTTACCTCCAAACCTCCTGCACCCACTTCTGCATTTATTTTCTCCATTGTAGCTGGCTGCAAGGAAGTTTCATGGATTTATGTAGTACCTCTGGTCATGTACCTCTCATTCTCACCTTCCCCAGCCATGAACAGGGGGTGCTTCATACAATATGATGGAAAAAGAAAAGTCAAAAAATGAGTTACATGGTTTAAACAAGCTTGACATAAGCAACAGCCAAATGGCCATATTCTTAAAGAACTTGGTTTATGGAACAATTTTCAGTGATATTATGATATCTAATACAGCAGTTAAATCACCTAATAATATATACAGTAATTTCTTAAATGATATCCTTCTATACTTACATATTTTAGTTATTTAAGAAACTAAAATAAACCCTTTAAAAATTTTGTGTCCTCTTTAATAGTCTTGATATACAAGAAAAATTTCAACTGTCTTCTGAATGTTTCTTTCCTTCCTGAGTGCCTATAGACTATAATTTTAGGTACATCATAGACATTTACTGAGGTTCTTTTGCAAGAAATGCACTTGTGTAGTTTTGGTATTAGTAAAAATATACTGAAAAAATATTTAAGTTCTGGTTTATTTGGCAAACCAGAGATAAAATTTGGCATGATTTATTAATGTGATCCCTAAAACCAATAAATGCTTTGGCCATCTTCTCCTCCCAACAAATTCCTTCTTCCTTGCATGACATTTTACAGTCATCCCTGGAAGACCATTTATTTGCATCTGTATTCTTATTTTTTAATATAACTTTTTTGTTTTTATGCAGCTAGCAAGTGCCTTTCCTAATAGTGCTTGTACTTACAGTAAGTTCTTGCAGCATGCAACAATAGAATACAATCACATGATCTTTATATGCATATTGAACAACTTCAGAATTTTTTTTAAACTCCCAATATTATTGCACTGGCTTTTTTATTTGGCTTAATAACAGTAAGAGATGTACACAATGTGCTGTCCTGACAAAGCAAGGTGTGCTGCTCCAGAATTTTTTCTTCTTTTCTTCCTTATTTATAGTTAAATGAAATAATTCAGTGGAGCTCAGCCTATAATAATAATGTATGTTTAACCTCAGTGTTACTCATACTTGAGGCTCAGCAAACTGAGAAATCACAGGATTACACACAGTTCAGGTAAAGACAAAAATAATGTGATCTTCATAAAACTATAACAGAGTTCTTTGAGCCTTTTTAGTCTCTAGGATTTAATAAGATCTGTGGACAGCTCAGTCACTGAAGCCCTTGTTGGTGCACCCCACAGCTGAACTGTCATGCTGGGAATATGTCTGTTTCTGACACTTCACAAATGCAAATTTACTGTAGACAGGGCACAAATAACCCACTCATTCATCCTTGGCTACAATCAGGTGAAAATGCATGTGCTGAGCAACCAGCCATGCCTTACTTTTTGTTACAGCTCTGCTCTATCTACAAGTATCTCTCTCCCTGTCCAGTAGGGGGACAAGACAAGGTGATGAAAAAAATCAAAATCTCAGGATTACAGTTAGGAAACACATCTTTATTACAAAAAAGCCTCTAGAAAACCCTCTAGACTCTAGACCTCACTGTATTATCTCATGGTCTCTAAGACACATTACTGTTGCTCATTTCTCAAAACTGCCACTTGAAAATCTGGGTTACCTTGAAATTTCTGGCTGATCTCCTGCCTTTCTAAAATAAACAGAAGAAACTGAGTGTGTGACTCAGAGCAGAAAGGAATCCTTGCATCTCCAGTCCCTGGGCTAGGAGAGACTGTGCTTCTCTTAGCACGATTCAGTTTTCTTGGAAAACTTTCTGTAAGTTTCTTTTCTATATAAAGCAGTAGCAAAATAATACCACAGGAGAGTTCTGCAATAAAAATAAATATATAATAAATTAACAAAAATAAGTAAGATACTCTTTCACATGCATCTAAAGACAAAGACCAAAAATTTAACTGTTCAAAACCAGCTTCAGGAGAGACAACTAAGCATTGGCTTATCCATATCAAAAGGACCATGTCCTTGACCTAACAGCACTCTGCTTTTAGAATTCACATTATTTTTTTTATCTTCTTGTATCATGCCTTAACTTCTATTGACAAAGTGTTCATCCTCTAGAAATTAAATCATCTTGTATCACCTAGCAATGATTCCTTTGAAAAAAAAAGTGATCCTACCAGATGTGGAATAAATCTGCCCTTTGATTATTAACAAAAGCCTGGCATTATGTACAAGTTTGAGAAAGAAAAATATACAGGGTCCTTGAAAGAAGAAAAACAAGCATAAAATGCCAATAAATCAGCAATATCTACCATATTTTAATAGATATGAGTAACAAACATTGCTATATGGTCTCAAAAAATGATATGATTCCCATATCAAGTCTATGCAGAATGAAGCTCTCCCAAATGCATGTAAAATTTCTAACCTAAAAAACAAAAAGTTCTAAATAATAAAATCAATCAGACATCTTCTGTCTTCCCTAGAATGAATTTTATTCATTAAAAAGAAAACGTCATGAATATCAGCACTCCAAAATCCTCCTTTACAGTTGTTATAATCTTAGAAAAGAAGAGGTTTTTCTCTGAGAAATCAGAGTCTGTGTTTGTGTTTCAGTACCTCTTACCACTGCTGTGTAACTGGCACCTTTAATCTCCCACAGAAGTAACCTTATCATCCCATTGGCATTCCTAGGAATAAAAGGAACATCACAGTGTGAGTTTGTTAATCACTTGCAAGGCAAACAAAAGCCCATTTTCCTGCCTCTGTATTCTGTTGAAGTTTGTCAATGTCAAGTCAAGCCTCTAAGGCAACGCATCTTCAATTAGAGATGTAAAATCCAGTTTGCATGCAATTTAAATCCTGCAAACTGGCAATCCTCTCATGGAAATCACAATTATTTCCATTCTTATGCATCAGTATTTCTGATCTATCATCATTTTTCTCTTACATGAAGTGATACTTAATTTCCAAGACTGAGCATTTTTGACAGGAGTTTCTGATTTGCCATTTAGTTACCACATTACAGTCAGGCTTACACTGATAGATGTTTAAGCTAGAGGAACAAATTATATTCTTCTCTGCCATGCTCTTTACATACCTGAGAGATTCCCACTTCAACCTCACCAAGAAAAATTAATGATTTCTCATCCTCTCCACTAAAACAATATAGACCAAGCTTATGAACAATTTCAGTTTGAAGAATTTCTTATGCTGAACACTGAGACAAATGTGTGGCCATGTAACCATGGCTGAAGATATATCTCCAAAACCATCAGAATTCCACAAGAGACACTGAATTTTGATTTAAATACATACAGTTGTGTGCATGTGAGGCCAGACCTTCAGCTGGTTAAATCAATATATTCCCTTTGCTTTCAGGGAGATTGGAATTTAAATCCCAAACCAGCACAGCACTGCAATCCCACTGAAGTCAGCGGGTCAGTAAATGAAGTTCGTCAGCAGTTTTATATTGCTAATATAGTGCTAATAACAATGAATTACTAAATCATACATTTACTGTGTTCAAGAACATGAAACTTTTAGTTTTCTGAAACAGAGCTCAGACACACCCAGGTTTAAATGAGGAAATGACACAATTCAAAAAAACCTGACACCTGTTAATGTTCTTTAAAGCAGAAATGTCCTATTTTGCAAAAAATGCTAGAATTCTCTTGTGTTCTGATGAGTACTCATTCAAAATTAGTGCTCTATTCATTAAAGCATCTCTTGGCTTTTTGTTCCCCCCCTTTTTTAGTGGCAGAAAATCAGGACTTCTTTTCCATTTCAAAAAATATATCCAAAATAGTCCAAAAAGGTAGAATTTTGAAATTTACTGTATCTTTGTTTTCAGTTCTTAGAAAGTTTAATTTCCCTTTCTCACTGTTCACTCCATTGAATTTATTTGAATTTGCTTGATTTTACTCACCCATTTGTAAAGCCTCTCCTTTAAAAAAATCCTTTTAATTTCTCTCTCTTCTTTTCCTGAAGAATTCTGTCATTCTTGAATATCCAGAAGACATGGAAGAGTGTAAAATTTGCAAGAGGATACTGAGGGTGTTCTATGATTTACTTCAGAAAAAGCAGGGCTCTTTTTGGGAATAATTCTCAAAGGAAGATTTTCAGACCTGATATACCTCCTTGTGCAGGGGATAGAGAAATAAAGAAGCAAAGATGAGCTTGGGAGATATGGAAGTGCAGGTATTGTAGCAATATTTATCTTTTTTTTTAATTTTCCGAACAAATCTATTTAAATTAGAAATAAATAGTAATCCTAGTAATGCATCTGTTAAAGTTTCTTTTCCTTGCAATACTAACTCCTAAGGGGTCTCCCTGTCTTCAGCTTGACCCATCAGCTTTCTCATCCTAATTTTTTTTTCTTGCTGCCCTGCTGAGGAAGTGAAGTGAGAGAGAGGCTGGATGGGTGTTTGCCCTTCACCAAGGTGTCCTCACCCCACTGCATTGCACTAGACCACACAGAGAGGACAAGGAACTGCAACTGCAGTGAAAATTTCCAAAAAATCCTGACAAGCAGCTCTGAGTCTCCAGTTCTTTGTGTCCAGGAAAACACATGGGGCTGTGTAGAGCCCTGCTGATTTCAATATACCTGCCTGTGTGGAAGGATATTTAAATCAAAAAGCACATGCTTCCATACACAGAAAACCTGCCTGGAGCCAGGAGGTTCCACCTGCCCCAAAACACCTGTGGGATCAGGACCACAGAATCTGCAAAATAACTTGAAGCCAATACATCTGTCAAAGACATAGGAACCAAAATGACAAGAGCAAAACAACAAGAAAATCCACAAACAAACAAACAAACAAACAAAAAAAAAACAAAAAACCACACTCTTCACAATTAGCCCACAACCACTTAGCTATATGGTCATCAAAACACTAGAGAGAAAACTTTTTGCCAATCTAGTCAAGGGCTCTCTTAATTTCATGCACTGTGACTTCAACAATTTATTCATGTCTCATTTTATTTCTCTAAAATTGGCCTCATTTAAAAGAAGGGAAACCACATTTCATGCTCTTCAGTTTCATTAAAGAGATACAAATCCCTTACCAAAAGAAGACTCCTCTAAATGAAACCATTGTAGCAGGAGAAAACATTGAAATTTTGAATCTGAAAGTACTCTGACACAATTTGTGTTCTCCTGCACATCATTCTTTATGGTATTAAAAAAAAATAATTTAAAAAAAAAAATAAAAGGAAGAAAAAAAGCTATTCCCTTGAAAAAATTGCTTTCAGATACATGATGGAATATGCAACACTTGGCTAAGAGTAACACAAATTAACTATCTCACAGATTTTCTAAAGTTTGTCCAGGAAGAAGGCCATTGATCTCTTCTTCAACAGCGTGGGAATACAATATTTTCACCCTCTGAAACTAACTGGTATCTGCTTGACAAAAAAGGTATGCTTAACTCCCTTGCTTAATACTCATTCCATAGGAAATGTGATACAAACCCTACATGAACTACATAAGATAAATCCAGCATCATTCAATATATAGTTCACAGTCAACTCAATTTTATGAGTAATTAATGTACTGCTCCAAATTCCAATAGTATTTTATGTTCTCTTGGCTACAGATCATATAAATACGTCAAGAGTTTTTTCCACATGGGTTAAAAACCATTTCTTGGGCTGACTTGAATGAAAGATGAAGCTCATTTTTATTCAAATCTTACTTTATAGCAGATAAGGGTCTTCAGTTCCCTGTTACATTCATTACAGAAAAGAACAGTCTGCTGGCAGTTGCATCATGTGAGGATGATGAAATATTCCCATGAAATTTCCCATTTAAATTTCTTCCCTTCTCTTTTTCAGGTTTGTCTATAAAACCACAACGAGGGGGAAAAAAAAAAAAAAAAAAGTCTCACCTTCCTGTCTTTTAGATGTGTCCAAGGAAAAGAAACTACCAAAAGCCTTCTCCATAAATATGATCAGGCCTTGATGTTCTCTACCTCTATCCTCAAAGCTGTACTGCTTAAGTCTCCTGTAGGTGCATCTTCCTAAAGAATCACCCTTCAGGGTCCTTCTACATGGCAAAATAAAAAAAATAAAAAAAAATAAAAAAAAAGAAAAAAATGTTCAATAAAAGAGTTCTATGTGCTTTCTCGATTCCTACTGACCTTACCACAGTAGCCCAATATCCACCAAAATACACAGGCAATAACTTCAAATAATCCTCTGGTATCCTTTTCCAATAATCCTATTTATAAGAGGCAAGAGACACCATGAAGCATATTCCAAGGAACAAAAATGCTGGTTCTTTCATAGCCTGAATAAAAATGGAAAAATATTTTCCAAACACAAGAGCAAATTAATAAGTGAGCCTTGTCAAGCTCAAAAACCCTCCTCTATCAAATTAAGATAAATTAAATATTAATTTTTTTCTTTTAAACTCATATTCCTTACAGTCCACTGCAAATATTGAAGTATAAGAAATATCCTGTGAACACACATTCATGGCTCAGGTCTATTTCCATATTTCCAGGGATCAAAGAGACAAAGAGTGCAAATACATTACTTACTGCCTTTTTGCAGACTTTTTTTTTTAATCATAAATCATTTTTCTACATCTACATGACTATTTGGATTCCAGAATAAAACATATTTTCTGAAAGATTCTGATCTGAGTGGGTCACAAGAAGGACCATGAAGAGTCATAAATGGCCATAAACCATCCTGGATTTTATGTTAAGATAGACTGCCTAAAGTCAATCATGGCATCAGCTCATAAGGAAAGAGTTCATGTTTTAATTCTTGCTGTACATCAATACCAATAATGTAAATGCTTGTAGTTTATCTATTTGTCATTTCTTACTCTATGTATAACAGTGGATTTCACCCTCGATATGCTGGGTGGAAGAGTGAGTTCCCTAAGACATTACACACTTGGGAAACTGTGGTCTAACATACCTTGCCAATTTTGCCTGGAGCTGTTTCTGTCGACAATAGAGAAAAGGAGCTATCATTTATTTCAATGGATGCTGGCTCAGATGGAAAGGCATTATACACAAAGCTTTAGGGACTGTTTTTGATCATCCAGGGTTTGGTTGGTTTTAGTTGTTTTTTTTTTATTGTTGCTCATCTCTGCATTTCCTGATTTTGCTGAAGAACAGCTGTTCTCAGAATCTTACTAATTCAAAGCTGAGAAAATAAAAGTTGCATCTAAATTTCTTTTTTCTTTAATAGTGCAGGATAGATGCTTTCTCATTCACTGGAGAACAAAAGTAAGTTCATAAAGGGGAGGAAGGAGAGTCAGTCTCACAACTCTACTCACAGTGGGAAAGAGTAGATCCCTGTATGTAACCCTACAGGCACACTGCTGGAATTTCTTGCTCTCCAGTAGAACAGATAATGAGGTAACATGCTTCATACATTGAAGGCTCCTCCCCAAAATTGATCTAGGGTCATTACAGTGGCAACCCTGAGGCCACCTCAGCAAAGCCGGTGCTTTTCCAGGACAGTAAGATAAATGTGATTTCTTCACAATGTGTGTCCCTTGCACTGTGTTCTGTTACATGTGCAGATCAGTTGTAGACACAGTACAACTGACCTGAATGTGCTCAGTGAACCTGCCCTGGTTTCCTGGGCACTCAGCAGCCCAAAAATATCATGTTGTCTGCCTGAAATAAATCAAATCTGCAAGGTAAGTAGAGATGACAAGAGAAACATGAAATCAGAGTAAGACATACCACAGATGCACTTAGATTACAAGTGCTATAAAACCTGCCCAGAAATTTGCTCAAGTATCTGCTGCATGCAGACACATTGCCAAAATAGCCCTGCAGTTCCACAGGCACAGTACCTGCCTGCCAACTTTCCAAGAGCGTGTCTGACCAGGGAAAACACTGCACCCAGGCAGCAGTGTGCATGTTTGCCAGGAAAATGTCTCTTTAAACTGGACTGTGCAAGGCAAGCCAACGTGCAGCCTCTGTGCTCTCCAGCTAGCTCAGGCATCAACAAAACAGCAGCTACTGCCACGACAAAACTTCACATATGTCCTTCAAGTGGGATACAGCTCGTAGCTGTAGGAAGAAGAGAGATTCCCCCTTTGATCCTCCCTCTGGAAACTCAAGGAAACAAATTTGGCGCCGTGCCGCTGTGCCTGCGGCTGGAGAGCAGAGCCGCTGAGCTTTGAAAACAAAAAGCTGGAGCTTGCTGGCTGCAGGTGGTGAGGGCAGACAGTGCACTGCACACATGTACTCATTGCTGGGAGAGGTTTGCCTCTCTGACACACCAGAAAACAAGAGAGCATGACTCCAGGTCCAGCACTTTGTATTACTTCTCCTGCTGTCTCAGACGCTGAAATGAACACTGCTGACAGCTAGCAAGTACCTGCTACCTACATGCAAGTCAAATGCAACACACAGGGTATTTTCCCACACAAGTTAAAGACCCTTTCAAGAATCCCAAATAATAACTTGCCTCAAAAGAATTTGCTCATTATGTGCTTTGCCTGGCCCTCATGGTCTTGCAAAGCCCTCTGAATAGTCAGGCCTGAAATAATCTCCTGCTGCCTGTAACACTGGCCTTTTTTCTTTTCATGTAACTGCAAACAGAAACTCCTTATTCACAAAGGAAAAGGTTATTAAACTCAGCAGAGTTATTCTAAAAAAGATAGAAATGAACTTTGACTGTAATCTTAAGTGCGAGTCTTGACTGGAAAGCAGTTTGACACACAAAAGGCTAGCAGAGAGCACAGATTCAAGGCTGGCCATTTTCATGTGTAGTCACCATTAAGCAGACAAGAGAGTAATCTGCTATGTCACTTTGTTATGAAAGGTCCTTTAAATTTGGGGTTACTGTTACTTTTACAGAGGGATCCTTTAAACTGCATACTCTCTTGACACGAACCTCCCTTTTCTAAACAAGGCATACATCTCAAAATCATTTAGATGTTTGTGGTTTTCACTACTCAGTTGCATCACTTATGCCAGAGTGACTCAGATGAGCAACATGAAGACAGATAAATCTAAGCAGCTGGAGTCCTGTCTGATTAAATCTTTAGATCTATAGTGGTTCACCTGTGAAACAGCATCACAGTCATGACATGAAAACTAAGCTGGTGGTTAGCCAATGAAAGTGCATCACAGACCTCCAAAGGCCAAGTTTTAACTTACCTGCTTGTTTGAAACAAGATGATAAATGACAGTGAAAAAGACACTCAGTCTCCCTTCATTTAATGCCCTTCTTTGTTTAATAGCTGGACTGCCCAGCTACAATATTTCTTTTACACACAAACCTTACTAACTCCACTCCAAACCTGAAGCATTAAAGCTATTCTCTCTGCTAACCTTTGCCTGGTGCACAGATTGCCACAACAACCTCGCAGCTACTGTGATGGAAGTACAATGCCTTGAAAAAACACAGTCTGGAGCTGGTCAGAATGATTATTACCACTGGTCACACTTGATAAAAATAAAAGAGATAAACTGTATTTAACTATCTTGTTGGTAACCATCAAGAAATCAAATGAACTAATTACTATTTCATTTCTTTCCCCACTGATCTGCAATCCCTGGATGAATGCTGTGTAAACCAGAAAAATTTTTGTGGCCATCCTTTAGTAATTGACCTTTAGCTCTCCCCATTTCATTTGCCCTAAGTGTTAATTGACTTTGAAAAAGCAGTATATTATCCTTTTAGCAAAGAAAGTCTGATTTGTGCCCGCCAACATCTCACAGCATCAAAGCCCTGTTAAATCATAGAGCAATACAGCTGAAAATGAGTCTCCAGAAGAAATGGAAAGAGGGTGGGGGAAGGAAGTAGAATCATTATTGAAAGAGCTCCACTGCCATCTAGAGAGAATCTGCACCAGCCAATTTTCTGAAAGAGAGGTTATTAGTCAAAATATTTCCATTCTGCTGTTGGGGGCAGGTAGGAACTCCAGTCAGGTACACTGCATCTATACTTTTTTTTTTTTTTTTTACCAATTTTTAGTAATATCCTGCAATATAATCTACCATTAATTCTATGGAATTCATGAGAGAAAGCTTTAAAGGCTCACTTATAAGCTCCTCTGAAATGATATATGGTATCTGCATAGTTTTATTTCAAAAAAGCTTCTTTGAAGAGGTAAGTATGTTTGTAGAAAGGTACTTCATTCCCAAACAATTTACATTTTAAAGGATATGTTATGTCCTTGGCAACTGCCTTTATAATATTGCTTGTCAGTAAGCAAGAGAAAAAAGAATGTGCTATACAGGGTAAGATTTTTTTTTTTTTGTTACTCTTTCAAGTATATAAAATTTTATTTTCATCATGCTTTATATGAGATCAGGAGGCACCTATAGAACACGTTACGTGTAAGAGTCTACTTTAATCTGACTGATTTAATTTATTATGCCTTTGACCAAAAAGCCATAGAACTCCATTCAGTGTATCACACAGGTCAGCTGCTATAAAAACTGGAGAAGTGTCCCCCACTGGGAGCAGCTAATCCAATTACAATCTCAAAGCAGCTGACATGACCTGGCTAAGTGCATCTGGAGCAAAAGGAATTATTTTAAGGTACAGCCAGCAATAAATGCAGCTGTGTCATTAATGAACCTCAAAATGGAGGTTTCATTACTGCTGTGTCACAAAAACACGAGTGACTTGTGGTGCTTTTGGTCTCTATCATTTACAGACTTACCTTCTGATTAAAGAGTAGTGGGACTTTGAACAGCAATCACCTGTCTACTGGCTCTGAAAATTTCAAAACCAAGACCTGTTTGAGGACTGCTAGCCTGCCACTGTTAAAAAGGCAGCCAGGATATTTGTCATAATCCAGCATAGTTTGTGTTTGCTTCCTTTGGGAAATTCTATTGGACTGAAATATCTGAAGATACACAAAGTAGTTAATTGGTTTGTGGTTAAATCCTTTAGTTAGCTGGTTAGGTGCACAGTGCAAGGTATTTGCCCACTTTGGCAGCTGTAGTGACTTAATAGTGCATAGAAAATTATAATGGTAGCTAAACTTTGGTTAAATGTATTTTAAACATGATGTATTATGCAATTCTGAGAGGCAGTGTCTGAATTATTTTTAATCTTATTTCCTGACTAAATGCAGCATCTCAAAACAGGTTTATCAGGGAAATTATACTCATTTTCACTGGAATACACTGAATGCACTTAGGTTTACTAAGCCAAGAACTGCTTTCAGTGAGGTGACTGTCAGTCTTCTTGTTCCTATCAATGCTGACACTGATGATTCCTGGATGGAAGAACACAGTACTTGTGAATGATGGGTTTATGAAGAGAGGGAATCCAGCACTTTAATCAAATATTAGGAAATAGGGCACAGAATACTGAATAAGATGCCTGACTGGATAGATCTCCCAGTCCAAATGTGATGTAAAATGCAGGAGGCATTTCTGCCAGTGAGTACAGCCAAGAGGCTTGTCCTGAGGAAAAACCCAAATGCAGCTTTAAAATACTTTTTCTTTTTTTTCAGTGACAAACACAATTAAGCTGTGCAGTTCAGGGAGAGAATGATAGGCATAAGAATAGTAACTGTGGAAGTACAAACATTTATACATGGTTATACTGGGCTTTTTGCTGTTATCCTGTTTCTTGTCCAGAGACCTTGAAGACAGTCCTGAAATAATGACAAAGAATAGCAGCTCACCCTAAAGCAATAGTGCATTAAAACTGAATGGGATAAAAATCAAAAACAAGAGTTTTAGACTAAGAACTGCTTCTGGTGAACATAAGTACAGGTTTCTTCACTTTCTTCTTTTATTAGAGGCAAATAAATTCAGCCCATAATGTTTGCAACATGAAAACCAGCACCTCATCCAGTATATTTTACACTAGAAGTTATTTTAGGCATTATTTCCAATAGACAGGCTTGTTGCTATCAGACAAAAAGTACATCAGCTTGTTATAGATGGGAAGAGAACATCCATATTGTGAAAATTAAAAGATAGCATCTCTTCTGTGTCTAGAATTTATTGTGGGGTTCAAAGGGCATTGTAGAAATTCTGTCTGATTTGTACTTGCAACAGGATATAACAGGATAGGCTTCATGAAGATATGGATCTCTCAGCCTTTTCTGTAGGCTTTCTTTAAATATTGTATTTCAAGGGACATAAATAAAACTCCTTTACAGTGTGACTGTAATCAGTTTATGTCACATCTTGATACTTCCTTCCCCTGGCTTCCAGACTCTCTCTCATACAAAAACTCTTTATTTCTAAGGGTAGACTCTGCCCCACTATTTTAATTTTTTTAATGACTGGTACAATAAGACCAAGCACCCTCCTTAAAGGTAACTGCCAAGTCAAGGTCCAGTCCTTGCTCAAAAATGAAATTCCTAGAACATACTCATTCATGCTAGATATTTGCATTCATTTTACCAAAAAGAAAGGCATACATAAATCTTTCTCCTTTCACAAGCTCTTTACTCAAAGATTCATTGACTGAGAATACTTATTTGAGCTGGAGCTTGAATTAAGTAGGCTTCTTATTAAATGCCAGGTAAAACATGATTACATTGCTGCAATGTAATAATTTATGATTTGTAAGACATTTTTGTACTGACTTTAAATATTTTGAAGAATAGGCTGGGCCTGCTCTGTAAAAAGCAAAAGCAGCAGTTTGATGTTTTTTGCCTATTTTCATCAGTGATCAATGCAAGATTAACCACAAATCTATAACTTACTTGAATTTAAAAGTTCTTGTTCTCTTACAAATGTCAGGAACCTGTCTTCTTAGTATAGAGTATCTTGAGCTTGATTTTGACAAAATATCATAATGGAGGCATTTAATCATGACAATTGATATTAAAATCAAACAATCATATGCAGGAATAGCCAATATTATCATGTCATATCATATATATATATGCTATACAGAAGAGTCTCAAGACAAGACTAGAGACCAGAATAAATAAACAGGGAACATGATGCTCTTCTGCTCGTTACAACTAAACTCTAGGGATAATCTCTCTAAATTTCTCTGCTTTTTAAAGAGCTGCCACAACCTTTTGTTCAGCCTTTTGGAGATCTGACTCTAAGCAGCATCCAACTTCTCATGATTGCTGCAAATTATTGCCCTGCATTCACTTTAATATGTGAGACATAAGAGATGAGGTGCTTGGGAGCATAAAAACCAGTGAGTACATCAGAGCCAAAATGTACTTATTGACTATAGGCAGACCCAAGTGGAAGAAGCTGACTTGTGGAGTACTGTAATATTAGTATTGATTTTGTTTACTTTATCAACATGAAAGGGGGAAAATGCAGTAAAGTGATGAAATGTGCTGATCACACAAAATGGGCGAGTCAACAAACACACAATAGGGAAGCAATGAAATTCTTATGGATTTGGCTAAACTAAAATCATGGGCAGATAAGTGGCTTAAGAAATTCAATTTGAAAAAAGGTAAGATACTGGATCTATGGATAAAGTAACAGGAAAAGGGAACTTCATTTTCAATTGACAGGGAAGAGATTGATGAAAAACTCTGCTTTTTAACATTTTAATGGAGAAAACTGTGTGCAGTAAACTCAGGTTTCTCTAAAAAAGGCTGCCTTTCTGCAAGCAGTTCTTTTTCAGCATTTGCTGCTGCATTGTAAGATACTAGCCAGAAGAGAGAACTAAAAAGCATATGTGAATTTCTTCAACTTTTGTCCAATTTGGTCTTTTTCATATTAAAAGAAGAAGGAAGAAAAAAATATTTGAGAACATAAAAATTAAAAGGAGATTATGCTAATACCATGCTAGATTAGGTACTATAAAAGTGACATCCATAATGCATGGATCTACTGTGATTACAAAAATGAAACAGAGTTGGAAAAGTAGAATGCAAAGAAGACAACAAGGAGATGTATATTTGTTAATACCAAATACTTACTTAGAAAGTCTGAGGAATAGGGCATACATTTAGAACACAGTGAAGAAGATTAACCACATCACTCTTACCAGCTTTACAAGAAGAACAAATCCTGAGATATTGTTGTGAATCCTGTAAACATTCTGTTAAGAGGAAAAGGGAAAAATAAAATCCAAACCCTGACATCTGAGACAGGATTTACTAATGAATGTAAAATCCCAGAGCTGTCAGGATTATATCAGCAACTTTTGTACTACTGAGAGCTTCCAAGCACTGGTAACACCACTTTGACCCCAAACTTTCTATGCCATGCCAGTAATAGTGAGAATCTGTTATTTCTGAATATTTTACTGATCAGTAGTACAGTTATAATTGCCATGAGATTGATTTCTGATTAACTTTCCATTGTAGCCTGCCTCCCCAGTTTTCCCCTACTTAATCTAATTTAGAAAGGTTAAAAAGGAAAAAGTACCTTCCAGAATTTACTAAGAAAAAGAGAACTAATATTCCTCTGGCTGTCAAACCAGTAAGACTACCCACAGAATGCAACAATACTTGAATACATTTCCCCTCTCCCACTGGAAGAGGCACCAGACAAAATCACATCCTGAAATCTCAACAGTGCAACTAAACTGACTTTTAATAGAAATCCTAAAATTATTAACAAATAAAAGACCCCAGTAAGGTACCAAACAGAAGGTACCAAGCAGAGCATTTTGTTCTCCAATGGTTTATTTAGGTCACTTTTCATGAGAAGGCAGGTTCTGTTTTTAATTCGAACAATGTAAACCTTGTTTGGACCAAAAATACTCTATGATAACTTGCCATTTAATAGCTAAATATTACCAGTAATAGTTTGCTGGGTTTGGGTTTGGTTTTTTTCCACAAGCCATTGCAGTCAAACTGATCCTAAAGTCTACAATGCCTTTGTAATGTCTTCAGCAGCACATGACAGAAAGAAGCAGTCAAACTTACTTGGCCAAAAAGGCTGCTCATTTTTTTTCACACAGCCAGAAGATTTTGGCAGTAGTCACACACGGAGTATTGCAAATATCTTTTCAATTTTGTGGATAATAAGACTACTGCTAGAGGCTGAATACTAATTGCCTGAAATCAAAGTAAAATAAAAAGCAGCCCTCATTGCTGTTAATTTGACAGCTGGCCATTTCCTCAAACCTGAGAGAGAATCCTTGAGCCGAGACAGCTTTTAGAAAGATAAAGAAACACATTCCTGTAGGAGGGAACACAGCAGCAGGGCTTTGAGGATGGAATCTGGTCTTTATTTAATAGACTGGCAGCTATAGGAGAGAAATCCAGCACATGTGCAAATGTGCCTGAAGCTAATGAGTGCATGTACAGCTCAGAAGGGTTACAGATCTCCACATAAATCTGACCTAAAGCTAACACTCGATTTAGAATCTAACTGGAAGGGTGTGGGGGCATGCAACAATGTGTAAATAATTCATAAAAATCTTAATTGGTATTTTTTTTTCTGTGGCAAGAGCCCATTAGCACTATGGGTGGTCACCTGTTTTTTAATCAGCCTTTGTATAATAGCTGTGCATGACAGCAACTGCCCAGGCCTGACATGCTGCAACAATCCAGTGACTAATTCTGCAGCAGCACTTGCAGCCACACAAACAGTACAAATATTTCCTCCAGTTACAGCAGTAAGGGCATCTTACCTGCAAGAATATGTTGCACAATACCTTAATTTTGAGATAAAATATTCCCATGGTTTTTGCACACTGAAGTCCATTTGGTTTCCAAACCACTAATTACAGGGTTAGATATAATTCAAGGGCAGTAGATCTTACTACTTTTTCAGATTAAGATGCTTTCACAGCAACAGTGAAAGAATGGTACAGCAGAATCTATGCACATTCTCATCCAACCCAACATTAAATAGAGGATTTACTGGTGTTATGAAGCCTAATCTCTAAGCATCATTCTGTGGATATATTAAAACCGGCCAGTGTCTTTTTCAAGCCCATATTTAGCTTTTTCTTAACCTTTCAGAAAACACAGAAGTGGTTTTCTGAAAGGTTAATAAAAAGCTAAAAACAAGTACAACTGGATTTAAAGTTTACAAGCATTTACACTGAATCAGGTTTGGGCCAAATTCTGAGACTTGCTGGGTATCATCTGGTGTTGACCATCTGGTTTCAGATGCAGCACTTCCATGTAAATAAAATTTCACTCAGAGAATATAACTAATACACATCACCAGATTTTACTCCAGTCCAAAGTCCCATCTAGACAGAATGGGAAATGGTATGAGAAAAAGATTTAAGATATCAATATCTTCTTCCCCCAAAAGAAATCATGTGTGTTAATGCAGTAACTCTGTGTATCCATAGTAATTGAAATATGGTGGAGAGCTCTACAGACCAATTTACAAAGCCCCAGTCCTGCTCAAACACCCCTTAAGTCTAGACACAACTAAATCCATGAGTATCTGCAACTCATTTGCCTGAAGTTGTGTTTGTGCCTAACAGCTTGTAAGACTTGGGCCTGAACAACAAATTACATTCCTTATGCTTCTGTGATTGAGCATGGAACTGTTTCATCCTCAGACATCAACACAACGCAGCCACTCAGGCGAGAGAGTGCCTGACCTCATGATACTACTGGGAGAATTGCAGGTAGGGTGATTAAAATCACTCAGATGGAATGAGTTTTAAAATATGAAGCTTATAAATTATATAGTCTTGCCAGTGCCACGGGGACAAGCTACACAGAAACGTCCATACACCTGCTCTGAGTTTCACACGGACGTGGTTGGAAGGTGGAAGCTGGAATCTTGGCATCAGGCAGAGGAGAAAGCAGAGGGGTGGACTTCCTGCCAGCACCTTGATAATGAGGGCACAGAAGAACCAAAACCGTGGGAATTATCAAGCTAAAAGCATTCACTTGAGCTCCAGTATTCATTGCATCCAAATTAAAAGGATAATTTCGTCACCTGACTACCGGCAGAGGAGAAGCAAAGTACGGGACTGCCATCTACTGGCAGCAGTGGCATGGCAGCGAGATGCGAACAGCAATGAAATGTAATTTTGGTAGCTCCTGCAGGACATGGCTCTTGGCGTGCCTGCCAATGATACCGTGCCAAAAAACCTGCACTGGGCTGCCCCACCAGGGCACGTCCTGCCTACAGCAACGATATTAAAATGCATCGAGAAGTGAAAAGACTGAGCATTCCTGACAGAGCAGGGACAAGCTGAAGTTCTGACAAAACCAAAAGCAGCAGCAAACTGCAAACCACATGTCTGCAGAACTTGAGGCAGGTTCTACCCAGCTAGCACATAAATCCAGCAAAATAAAAATAGATTAATCAGCCTGAAGAGTTTTTTTTCCTCTTAGGAAAAACAGCACCTTTTAATACACACTCATGCTGTGTATTCTTATACATCTCCACATAAGTCTTCAACTCACTGTTTTCTTCTGAAATTATGAATAAATTCTAAAGCATGCTAACTTAAGGATGCTATAAATTCACTGGCTCTTTTGACCCAAAAAAATTTCATGCCAAGAAAATCAAGTTCATACATTTTCTTCTGGTATTCCCTAGGGTCTTCCCTTAACTATAAAATCATTTATGGCTAAAATTGGGCTGTCCAACTGTTCTATTAATTCCTCATCCTCATTACATACCAAAACATCCATTCAGCATCTTTTTCCCTCTACTAATGCAATAGAAAGTCATCTGCTCAATGAAATTTACTGCTTGTTTTTTTTTTTTCCTGTGTATACAAGAAATTGTTGTGCATTTTGTATTAGGTCTTTATTATCTAGTAATGATGGCTTGCTAATTAAATTGGGGTTTAATGGCATAGTTAAATTCTAATTTATGTTTTTGGAGCTTCATTTAATTTCTTTAGTTAAAATGTAATCACTTTCTCACTATTATCTGATACTACATAGGAATAAAAAAAAGAATATCCACTCCTCATATTCAGCTGACCTTTTTTTATTAAATCTTGTTATTCATTGCATATCCCTGAGAAACTTTTTTAGCCACTCTAAACTGATTTGAGGGCACGGGGACAAGCTGTGTAGTTTCTTTGGATTCAGCTCCTTGTAGGTGTAAACCCAAGTACTTGCTGCAGCTCACTGGGATCCCACTGCACACATTCCTTACACACACAGCATCCTTAGAGGTATGACCCACAACTGACTGACAGGTTTTGGGTTTTTTTGCAACAGAAAAAACACAAAAATAAAGAAAACAGAATAGCTCTTTACCCTTTCCTTCCTGGGCTGTGAAAAACTGCTGCCAAGTGAATCTGTTTTTAGCAACTGTCATAGGAGTCCTTTTGGAGGACTAAAATGAGACTTTAGGAATGATTGCACCTCCAGGTCTGCCTCAGAGTGATGCTGCTCCCTAAATTCTCACCAGAGCATGTTCTGCCCTTCAATCTTTGCTTTTGTGATATCTGCTTTCTTACAGGCAGTCCAGCAGGAGGTGAAAAGCAAAGTACTTATTCCATGCATTGTGTAAGATACAGTTAAACCATATACATTATGGAGAAAAATGAGCTCTACAGAAGATGTCATCTAGCAATTCATGTAATCCTACAGCATATTTCAAGAAAGACATTTTATTGATTTAGTAAAAAAAAAAAAAAACCACGGAGGCAAAAAAAAAAACAAAAAAAAAACCCTTTGAAAGCTATACACTAAATATCTGGTAAAAAATAATAGATCCTACACTTCCAACATTTGAATTTTGCGTCAGTAAGGTTGTCTGTAGCCTGGTCACACTAACTTTTCCTTCTCAGTCTATTCAGAATTTTTTTTTTTTTTTTTTGCAAACAAATCATTAAGTCATATAAGTCAAATGGAAAGACACAGATATTTAAACGACTCATTTAAAATGAGAATTATTGCATATAAATAATCTTGCTGCTCCACTACAAAAATTATCAAAACTCTTTTGATTTACAAATTTTGGTATAGCTTCATTTCTGCTTTAATATCTTCATTTTTAGAAGTGACCCTGGAGAGTCCATCAAACTGGATTAACCCTCTGCAATCTGCTGTTCCTCAGAAGTCAATAAAAGCACTTTCTGGATGTATGAGATTTAAGAAAAGGCCCTGGAATGAATTACAGGCCTATATCCAGTCTAAGGACAGCTGTAACACGTGCACTGTTTTCTGAGGTTACAAGGACAGCTTCTGTGGTTTAGGATCTTAAGTGTAAATTCAGTTTTGCACAACACTAAAAAAAAGCCAAACTATAATTTTTGTTGCAGACATGCAGTACAGAGGACTTAAGGTTTTTAGCATATTCTTGAGTTATTATTAAAGCTGTTACCATGGGAAGAATTTGCATTTTTTAAAACTGCATGTCATTACTCTCTAAAATTATCAAATCCCTATCTCAGTGACTGCCTTTAACAATACTAGCAATAGATGAAAGCTTATCAATGATCCTTTGGTAGCATTGTTTTAAAAGTTAAAATTCTCCCAGGAGCAAGAAAATAGGATTTAATTCTGTGAATATATTTTAAATATAAGAGTAAAATATCTTTACCTAATGTATTTTTATCTATTTTCCATTTAATTTTAAAACTAATTCAATTATATATTTTTAATTTTGTATTTTCAATATTTACCAAACATGTTTTTAATATGTAGGAGACAACATTAATTTTTGTTTTGACAGTTTTAACTTATTCTAATAGGAACTGTAATTTCCCACTTGCACATTATGCAGAGAGAAGGCAACACTACAAACTCTTCACTTACCTTTGTGACAGATGCCAAAAAAATTACTTGGGATTAAATAAACCCAAATTTCTTCTAATGCATGGAGGAAAGTTAAGCCCAGAACCACAACTGAAGTCCATCAATGAAAGTTTGGAAAAAGAAAAAGGGAAAATATTTTCAGTATTTTAAATACATGGGTTCATTTTGGGTTTTCTAATAAGAATTTCTTCCCTCCAAAATTCTCATGGTCCAATTATGTTACTGGAAGCAGCACAGTGTTAAGGTCTTGTGCTGCTGCATCCAAACAGAAATGCTATTATTTTAATCTTAGTTACATCTGCTCTATAGCTGAAGTGGTGTTCATAGTCTGGACTTCAATCTATGCTTCTTAAATATGAATAGTTTGCTCAAAAAATGTAGAAACTAAATGTGGATTTTCTAAATAAAATCTCCCAGACTACTGCAGTGATGAGCTGCAGGAAGAGCTAAGGCATCTTCATTTTTTCAGCTCTTCCTGTAAATCATTGCTTTTGAGAGAAGAGATTTATTGTCATGCAATAAATGTGCACTACACACAATAAATGTGCACAACTCACAATAAATGTGCACTACTTTTGCCCTACAAAGGCTGGATTTATAGAGAAAACTTGATAAAAAGGAACAAATAACTTTTCTAAACTTCAGAAAACCATGTTTTAATATCACATATTATGACTGGTATCTTGGATTCTATACTTTTGTACTTCAGAATGGAAATGTAAAGGGAGATTTCTCCATTGGGCACTGTTGAAACTCAGCCATTACACATTCTCTAACCTAATGCAGGTATTCAGTGCAGTGCAGCACAGACTTCTCCAGCCATGGAGTATCTGGCAAAACAAGAAGCTGTCTGTCAGGGATGAGGTGGAGCTTCACACGGGGATAAGAGGATCATAAAGAGTTTCTTCTGAGCCCTTTTTCTTTTTTTTTTAATGCCAGTTACAATGCTTCATGAAACTGAAACACCACTGTAAATCCTGAAGGGGGAGATTAAAAGGCAAGGGAAGCACTCAGGGGTACAAAAGACACCAAATCCATTTCAGCTCCACATGCATGGAATGGAAACAGATATGGGCTTATATAGCATATTTGTTTACATGGCAACACTGAAAATTTAGGAGTTTATCAATTATCTCTGATTTGAAGCCAGAACAATCAGACACACCAATGTAATCAAATCCATCAAACTGAACCCAAGTAAACACACAAAAATAACAAAAGTAACAAGACCAGATTGAGAAGAATTAAATAGGAAAGTAACTCTTAAATGTAATTCAGAGCCATTACACAGGAGTCCTTTTCTACAGTCACCTGCTCTTTTGAGCAATGAGGGAAAGCAAAATGCTGCATTTTCCAAATGCCTAACTACAGCTGTTCACAAAGCTGATTACAAATTAATATCAGAAGCTCCAGTTTCCTGAAAAATAGAAAACTAATGGACAAGAATGTGATTATTATAATTTGTGATGTTCATGTGTTATTGGCTGCACTACCAACATATCATATCTTGCAGAAATACTGCAAGAATCAAACCTAGAACCAAGCACCTATGGGAAGGGAGATCATTTCCACTACAAGGTGAGTCTACAAGGGCCAAAAAAATACATGCTAGAGGAAACACAATATGTGAACATACAATCAGAAGCAGAAAAAAGAATAATTTATGTTTAAAATCAGTCCTAGGCTCTACCTGCAATTTTATTTTTCAACTAAAAAAGGGCACGTACCTTAGCTTCTGTCCAAAAATTGTAAATAGCATCTGTTATCTTGAGAAAAAAAATCTCACAAACATGACAATGGCAAATGACATCATAAAATCCAATGCAATAATGCACATAATTTTCAGGTTGGCCTAGAAGAAGAATCAGAATTTTAGGACCCAAATCTTATTGAAGTCCCTCTCTCTCCATTTTCCTCTGCTAAAAAATCCAGGGGAAATCTATTCCCATAGTAAGTTCTTTGATAGCACCAAAGATTACAATGACATTATTATATGGTTTTAAATAATGTTGAGGATAGTTTCTAAGCCTCTGCTTATAATATAATAATACATAACAAGTCACTGCCTTTTTTATTCATTGCATGCTCTGCTAGAGAATCTAAAACGCTCCACACAGAAAAAGAGCTTAAAACATATGCAATCAGACACTCAAGGATTTTTCAAAAACTGAATTACCCTAGTAAAAAAAAATTAAAATAAGGAATGATTTTGAAAATGGATGGTACTACTCTCCTAAATCACATTAACAACTAATAAGTGTCAAGGGCCTGCTATAACTTGGTACCAAAAAAAAAGCATTATATACAATTGCCTTTGACTAATGGATATTTTATGCTAAAGGATAACTTCTAATTCTGCTGCAAGAAGTACATACTTGCCATGCACTGCAGACATTAGGAGTGTTGGTTAAGATTATGAATGAAAATCATCCAGGGGAAAAAAAAAAAACCAAAAAAAAAAAAAAAAAAAAAAAAAAAAAACCAAAACATTAACTTAAGCAAATCCACACGGGACATGAGAAGTAAAATTGTGAAGTTTCAGGAGTAACCAGTGGAACTCAGCACTAAAGGAAAATAAATTTGGAGTATTACCAGATTTTTTTGTGTCTCAGTAAGAGACAGTATTTATAGGGACGTGTCAATTCCATCTATCACTATGTAAAATGAATCCTAGGAGGGAGTCAGGAAGAATTTTCTCAAAATAACATCCTAGTTTCTTAAACACAGTATGGCATGACCCCATTCTCATGTAGCTCAGTAAAAAACAGATTCTAGTAGCAGTGGGAGGTATATGGAGTATGAGATTTCCACTTTTTCTATGAGACTCAATAAAAAAAAAAAAAAAAAAAGGCATTGGATGCACTTTAAAAGGGCAAAGCCCATCTTCTCTATTTCCATGCTCCCCCAGCCTCTGCAGTTTCTCAAGTCTTCCAAACAATATCTAAAAAGACAGTACTTTCCTTGTGAAATATGGAAAACACAGAAGCTTTTTCTTCACCCCAAGCACAGTCACTGGGATTCAAGAGGATAAGTCCTGAAAACATGGCTTTGAATAAAACATTACAAGGAAATAAGGGTGCAGTCAGAGGCTGTGTCTATTAAAAGTATGTACCTAATCTCCATCCCAGAGGCACCCCAGGATAAAACATGTCTCTGTACCATCCCTTTTGCCTTCTCTAATCCTTACATTTCCATTCCCTATTCCTCCTTAGGAATTTCCTTAGGAATATCCTCCCTCATTGTTTGGAATCTAAACATTACTTCTTAGCATGCCTGCTTTTACCTGCTCCTTGTTGTACTGTCCTTGCAGGGCTCTGAGTTCAGCAGAAGGAAATATTGAGGGCTTTGCCACTGAAAGGAGGCAGCAGGATGCCCTGAACAGTGGCAAAAGGCAGATGTGGTCAGGGTCAGGGAGCTGGGGCAGCTGTGGCTACTCTTCCTGAGACTGGAAGTGCCAGGAGCTCTGAAAGAGGAACACAAATCTTATTTAAAAAATACATGCCAGGCTTTTCAAATGGCAAAAAGCTACCCCTGTATTAGAATGGACAGACACAGGGTGGGCTGGTCAATCCTCTCCCATCCTAAGTTCTGCCCTCAACCCCACAGTCAGGCCAAAAACAGCAGGAAATCTCTGAGTGACTGATTGCAATCATCCCTCTGAGCCCTTTGGGAAAACATCTTTCTTTCTGTCCCTCCATTCCAGGCTGCCTGCAGGCCTCTGCACATAAACCCTCAACATTTTATCCTCTTTCAGTAACTTGTATTCTGCTTCATATTTATCAGTACTCAATTCCTCAAGGAAGGAACATTACCATTTTTCCTCTTTTGTCTATAAGGGACAATACAATTCCTGGTGTTACAAAAACAACAGTAATGTCCTGATTGCATTAGTTTGCCAGTATTTTCCTAGAATAGAATCAGCCCCTTGAAAAAATGTTATTTTTGAGGATGGAAGGAACAGAATGAGCTTTAACTGTATTGTATATTGGCCTGCATCGCCCATAACATCATTTCAGAAAACTCTGGATTCAATCTGGGCTAAGGCAATGTTCCCACAGTTGAAGTTTCTCTTGCATAATTCAGAATTTCCTGGGTATAAGACAGAGATAAAAAGTTTCTTCCATGCATAAATACTACAGCAATCACTGCTCCCTCAATGTCTATTTTTTCAATTTGCTTTTTTTTCCCCCTCACTCAGGCAATATCTTGCCTGAATAGGTGAAAGAGAACACATTATTGTAATCTCCCTCAAAGATGCAAAAATATGCTACAAAGCTAAAATGCCTTACCTCTGCTGTCTGCTGAGTTTCACATTTGCTAATGACTGATACAGGAGCAGGTGCTGTTCCAAAGCCATGGGGAAGCACCAAGTTTGCCATATGACAATAATGCAAAGGCCATAATGCAAAGCTGTTCATGAGAAGAGAAGATGGGAAATTAAACACCTGTAATTAATTTCCTTCACAGAACATCCTCTGGCGACATCTGCACAAACCTCCCTGAGTCAGAAATCCATTTGTGATGTTTTGCAATTTGTTTGAAAGCCAGTTTGGCTCTGCAGAATGGCACTGGCAACAGCAGTGAAATGAAGATAGAATGCAAGGTCTTGCTGAGTATCCTCTACTGGGGGTCAGCCCAGACACTATTTGGGAACTTCAGGGAGTTTTTGTTTGGTTTTTTCCTTGCCTATTTGTAAATTGTTCTGTTTGACTTGTTTCCTCTTTCCTTAAGACTGACACTATCTGTATCAAAATAATAATAATATATTCATTTATTCATTTCTGAATGCTTCTAGAGCCATATCACAGAATGTCAAATAGAGACAAGGACAAAACAGGGTGTGCTCAACATCTAATATTGTAAGAGCTGCCAGCCTGAAATAAGTGAAGAAATGTACCATGCATGTATTTTTTCAAACATCTAATGCAACTGCATAACAGAGAAATAGAATTAGGTGTTTTTCTGTATCTCTTACCTACTACACATTGACAGAGGAGTAATGCAGTTTACAGCATTCATCTCCTCTGCAACTATTATCCTGCAGAGATTTTCCAGAAGTGGAACTAAGCACAAGTGACCAGGTAGGACCAATTAACCAGACTCATTCATGGTAAAACACTGAAATTACACTTTCAGGGTACACCTAATTTGGCATCAAGATTAAAATGCAGAACAATTTAACAATTAGAAATTAAAATCAACAACGTAATTAAATCCTTATTCATACAGCTATGGGTGGAAAACAGCAACAAGCCTAATGTACTTTCCTGAAGCACAAATCACTTGAAGAACAAATCCCCAGTTTGGATGACAAAACAAATTAAACTGACAGACTTACCAAAGGAGGGTTCAACAACCTGCTCGGCCACCTTATTACATATATTTCACTGTCACAAGGATGTTTTATAATAAAAGTGTTCAGCAACATTGGTAGATTATTAAGTGGTCACAGTAACCTTCCTTGATCTTCTGGTTTCTTCTTTTTCTGATACAACCTAATATACAATTTGTCTATTTTACTGAAACTGAGTTCAATAAGATCATGTTTTCAACCTTTTTTCCACAATAATCCCTAAGCCTTTTTCTTGATCAGTGTGCTGAATGACTGTTCCACTTAGCAGGTATTCCCCAGATTATTTAGTTTCTTCTACTCTTAATAAGATTAGATTTCTGTACATTGAACTCTATCTGTCTGCTGTTGGCCCAGTCTCAAGAGAAACACTTCCTTCTAATATTGATTGCACTATGCATTATTTGTTTTGCCTTTAATCCTGGCACATGGAATCCTGGAGGTTTTGTTTTCAATATTCTATTTCAAGTCAGCTTGAGTGATGTCAAGAGAACAGGCTCATCCAGTTCAGAAAAGAAATAAATGCTTTTGGGGGAAAAAAAAAAAAAAAAATCTTTGCTTCTTTATGAACTTAAGTGTTCCTCAGTAACTAAAAAAATGAAGTTCATGTTTCATGTAAGAACTATAAATTACCTACTGCCGTAAATAATCTGCATAATTATAACACCATGAGTCAGAAAAGCATTACCTTGAATCCAGCTCTCATTTAGGAAGGGAAGAAGGTGCTTTAGACAGACCTTCCTTTGAGGTCCTTTCCAATCTGTGCTCTAAGATGCTATAGCCTTGGAAACACACACACTTACACATGCTGGTAGCTCTCCTAAAGAAAAATGTAAAAAAAAATCCTGGAGGTGACTGGCACATGAGATATTTTTATGTCTGAA
This sequence comes from Erithacus rubecula, assembly GCF_903797595.1. NCBI lineage: Eukaryota > Metazoa > Chordata > Aves > Passeriformes > Muscicapidae > Erithacus > Erithacus rubecula. The sequence continues at coordinate 62,328,480 of NC_136687.1, forward strand.
ATCTAGGAAACTTATTTTTCATTAACACAACTTTTTATAAAGACACTTCAAGCACTTTAAAACACTATGCATTCCAAAGGTTTGTAAATCATGCATGTTATTGTGGTGGTGCATCACAGGTACCTGGTAGTGACTCTATGTGCACACACTTGTGCATTTGCTGTGGCAAACATGGAAGAAATACTGCTCTCTTAGATATCTAAAGAAGTTAGGCCTGTAAGTTTAGCTTAAGTTATAAGCTGAGCCAAATGCTTTTAAGTAAATTTATTAGTTATTTTTAAACTATTAAATTATCTATTAAATTTTAAATTACAATTTAAGTATTGCTGAGTGCTGTTAAGCCTGGTGAGAGGCCATATACCCTTTTATCCTTGCCTTTTCTCTACTTTTGTCACATGCACCTAAACACACACACACACAGATAGTTTTCTGTTTATTGCTGCTTGGATTGTCTGACTGGATTTTATTTCTTGCTTTTTCCCCTCAGTGTGCCTTGACCCTCTAGTAAGTAGCAGAGTGAACATTGCCAACAAACCTTTTCGTGCTGTCACTTAATATTAAATCCCTTTTTTTGCTGAGACCCTTGCCAGTCATTCTTTCAGCAATCTCAAGCTCTCCTTCTCAACAATTACATTTAAGGAAAGATTGTTAATTTAAACAGAGCAGTTTGCTTTCAAAATCAAGTTTCTTAACACACAATTGTGAGTGACACAGCTCCATCTGGATGGTTAGGTTTCCAATGCATCTACATAAGTGGTCTAATAGAACATTCTCTTTAAAATCACAGCCTCCTTTGCCACTCATATTTCAACAATATTTCCTGATATAATTAAGCAGTTGCTCATCTAATTTCTGAAGGGCTTTTTTTAGCTCTGTGACAGCACTGATTATGTGCAAAATTATCAGTTATCTGGTATTATCAAGCAGCACTATCTTCATACATATTTACAGAAAACTCTCTCCCTGGCTGTTCTACTTGTTTCCACAGAATGAGTGTGTTTACTTGAACACTGCCTTTTGAAAAACATCAGAGAAATCAGTTATATGCAAAACCATTGTGACTAGGCTCTGTGAAAGCTACAGAAGGGTTTATGCTCCAGCAGCCACCTTAGCAGGGCTTGAATTATGAACAGGAACTCTGCCCTTGTGGCATAAAGCAGTTGGCACAGAAGCAACTCAGTCTCCCAGTGCTCTCCCTCATCCCTCAGCCCCCACTGGCATGGTTTTCCAAGAAAGGAGGGCAAGTGAGGGCAGTCAGTGCTATTCCAAATGCAGCTTTAGTTCTCCATTAGCTTCCTGCCAAGAAATCTGCAGGGTCAACAGGGAATGTTGTTAGGAAGGCACAATGCTTGGTGCTTGGGGTTTAAGCTTTTTTGTAGTGTGAATTTTAGAATTCCTTAGAATTCTAAGGAGTAAACGTTTAGAATACACCTTAAGAAATACACTGTAAGCACAGAAAAGGAATATCTGCACTGAATACTCCTCTCACTCCTTTATTAATAGACCAAATCTGTGTAACTTGACTTTCCTCCTCAAGAAACGCCCTTTCTATTGCCACATTATTATCTGCTTCAATTGTGAAATTTTATTTCTTCATTGTTCTCATTCTGGGACTAGCTCTCTACAAGCTGAATCCTATTAGAGAAATTAGAGACTCTTTCCCTTTCAATGACCTGTGTATCAGTTTATATTCATAAATTTATAAATAAAAGAAGCAATGCCATTATTACATTCTGAGACTCTAAGAAGTCAGTTCCTTTTATAGCTTCTCCAAGGAATGTACACTACCTCAACTGCAAGATCCACAATGGCTTCCAGGAAATGCTTCAGGGTATTGAGTCTTTACTAGAATGGTTTGGAGCCTTTACTCGATTAACCACACAATTAGGTCTCAAATTAAAACTACTTTGCAAATTCTGCTAGCATCTTCATCAAGCTCTGGGAAACACTATGCATTTCCAGAGATTCTCAGGTTACATTTAGAGAGAAGACTACCACTCTGTGCAAATCCTACAGAGTTAAGGTTGAGATTAAACACACTCAACCATGCAGCAAAGTTAGGTGTTCAGTAACCATAAGGTCCCTCTGTAATCCTTAGAGATCACTGGCAGAAAGCAATTCAGGTTTTCAAAGGCATGAATGAACTTTGGAGTGTGCTCACCTCCTCTGAGGGACTACAGAGAGATGCTGACAAAATAATGTTCTCATGTTGGGCATATCAGCCTAGGGCTGAAACTTAAGTAGCAGGAAGGTCTAAGTTCCTCATGACTGTCAAATGCTGCTCCAGTAGACAAAAATAATATGTCTACACACATTTCTCTCTCAGCATCAAACATATCAGGAGATCAAATATAAGAACCTTACCCAGCTAATTGTGACCATTTGCAGGTAAAAGAGCTATCAACTGTACGACAGCCAACAACTGTTTATCCCAACCACATTTTCAGTTACAAAATTGTTCTATTACACAATTATTCCTAACTTCATTTAAATACCTGTATCTGGATATAAAGGCTCAGCAGTAAAAAGCTCCCCTTGATTTCCCTTAAAACTTTTACCCATAGCACTTGCATGGAAAAAGTGGAATGACTTTGCCCAAGTGTTTATTCAGGAACATGCTGAACAAGATCAAAGGTAGTTAACTGTAATAAAATCATTACAATCATTAATGCCACTTGATGTTCATAGTGAAGTGGAGTCATTAAGAAGAAAAAGTGGTGGTGTGTTCACACCCTTGTAAGGAAACAGAATAATTATTGCAAATCAACCAGGCTCCATTAGCAAAAGAGCAGAACCATCAGACAGCAGGCTAGCTTATTTGATCCTGTTTTAAAATCCCTTTCTTTAAAACTTCAACTACTACTTGTAGCAGTACAAGGTTTAAACTGCTTACTGTAACACAAAATCACCTTCCTCAATGTATAATTGAGGCATTCAATAAATGAAGCAAGTAATGGAAAACCAGGCACTACGTACAACAGTAAATATTTGACTGGTTCTTCAAAAGCAAATTGCAGCATTTCAATATTTACTTGCACTCAGAATTGCTGATGGTTTCCCTGCTGTGCAGTAAAAGAAAAATTATAAGTGCATTCATAATCACTTGACCTTCCTTCTAAAAAATTATATTTGCCAAAATATTCTCTGTATTCCCATTGTTTGTGAAAGAGAAAATGTAAATTGCAAACACACTTGAAAGAGCTACTGGTTTGAAACAGCATCTCCAACTTTGATTTTCCTATCTGCCTTCTGCCCTAGAGCCAACAGCAATTTCTCACCGTGACAAGACAGATCTGGTGTGCTCAAACTGTCCTAGCATGAACTATCATCAGCACTTGCTGAGCATCCATCTCATGTTAGACACAGCTCCCAGCACGTAAGAGCTAGGGCTGCCTGCAGATGGCTCTTTGATTCCTTACTAAAATGAGTTCTCTTGTTTCTTACTTTCACTGGTGTAAATCTATGGAAGATTTACAGATAAGATAACAGATCTCATCTCTTTAGCTATGTGGTTTCCTGATGGCAAACCATCACCATACTCGGTGATAAGGATACTGCAAAACAGCATTTCGTTTTTAGTATTCAAAATGTTTGGAAGAAATCTCATCTAAAATAATAACAATAGCCTGCCTGCCCAAACCTTTCTTCAGAATTAAATATCTATTTAACTGAACCAGGTGACACAAAAATTCACCCCATTTTCTGCCATGCAATTGGTACCAAATTATGAATTTCATCTTGATCTCCACCAGGGAAATAACTGAACTAGGCAATGCACTCTTCCTCGGATTGGTAGTATGGTATAGTTTACTTTATTTTAAAGGGTCAATCTGACTCCTGTTCTGAAACACTTTATAAATGAGGGGCCAAATGCTTGGTTATGCCTGAAAGCATCTCTTCAGCATGATCTGGATTTTTCCACATCAAACTTTGAGGTTTTCATGGTGAAAAGTAAAAAGAGAGGACTGATTCTCTCACTTGGACTGCCAGAAGTTAGATCAAGTGGCTAAGCAAGACTTCTATGCAGTCCTTGGAACCAGTATGGAGAAACACCCTTCTCCAGAGGGCACTCCATCCCATTCCACAAGAAATGTCACAATAGAGAATTGCAGCCACCTATCTGTTCACCACTGAATAAATGGAAGAGATGCTTTTTGTCAGATAACTGAAGATGAGGAAGGCATCTCAGAGAGTGTCTCTGACCAAAGCAAACATTCTAATACATCAATACAAGCAAACCTCAACCTACATTTGTGGAGTGGTGGCTACAGCAAAACAGTAATTCCTGGCCTAATTGTACATCAACAGCTAGAGTGTTTTAGAGAAAAAAATAAAGACTGTGTTATGATTAAGTATAACTATACTACAGATATTTACATCCTGCTAAAGATAAAATGCTATATAAAGGTAACAGAGTATTTTTCTCTATGGTCAGAACACTCTTTCAAAAGCTTTATGAAGGAAAATGGGCTCTTTTTCAAAAACGTGGCTGATAAGCATTAACACATCACCTACCTGAGAGACTGGGTTTTATGGATAACTATTGAAGTTAAAAAATTGTGTCAAGCCTAATTTTATATTTTTGTCAGCTTGGGTGAGTAACTTCCATCCCCTTCTGCATGGCTTTTAATATATTAAAAATAATGAATAAAGGAGGCTCTAATGGGAGAAGTCAAATAAGACAAAATAATTAAATTACTAAGCATCCAGAAATCTCTTACTTTCCAGATCTATGAGTTAAATATATGGCAATTCAATTTCCTTAAACACTTGACAGGACCTATTTTGTATGAGATTTCTTTGCTAACAGGCATTCAGTCACATTAAGTGCTCACAAAGTGCACAGAAGCTGTATTTTACTGCACAGCCCTAATTAAGCTGTCTGGGATAAAGTAGCTGAATGTTACAGAAATGTTTATTATACAAATCCATTTACTCTCAAACTAGAAAAGGACATTCCTGTATGTTTGAGTGCAATTTATCCTAGAAAAAAGAAAGTAAAAGGTCTTTTATCACCCTCTCAGATCAGTGAATTATGCTTATGGACTTCTTCTACAACTCAAAATCTGATTTTGCTCCAAACTGCAAAAGAGCAAAGTCTCAAATGCCTCTCAGTTATTTTTCAATTACATTTAATATCTTTCTCAACAAGAAGTATAACTTAGTTAATTGTATCATTCCACAGCTACCTCAGCAGCATTCTAGGAATGAGGAAATATTTTTGTTTTCAGTAAACATCTTGTCCATTTTTGCTGCTTTCCTGTAACTTCATTTAGGATTTGTTTTCCCAATTATTTTGAGTATCTAGCCATCCAATTTAAGTTAAATGTTTAGACACAGAAGTTAAACAGAAAACAAGAAGTGAAAAATCCTAAAACCTGCATGTGAAACACAGCTGAGGATGAAATGTCACACATCCCCAGAATCCATATCTATGTATCCCACAGTTTTCCTCATGGTACCAAAGGAAGGTCACAGTTATAGGGCACACCCCTTTCCCTGTCACACACACCTGTGCTGCTCCACTCACTGCTTCCATGAAGGTATTATTCCAGCATTCTCATCACTGAAACCAAAGGAGGGAAGCAAGACCTCAAAACTTGTTTTTTCATGTTAGGTAGATGCATCCCTCTTCCCTTCTCCCAGTAAGCACTTTAATACAAAGTTTTAGTGTGCTGATTGTTTCACAGAGACCCACCATCAGACTTCTCCTGTACATCACATCTTCTGATCCAATGAAGCCTATCACACAAGCTGGAATTTAGACACACAGATGAAGTGGGAACTAAGAAGTTGCTCCATCTCTGTGTTGTGTCTATGAATAAACAGCTCCATGCTGCCAGGCCTTTTTTGTAAGCCAAAGAAAAAAAAAAAAAAAAAAAAAAAAAAAGACAGCTGTGCATTTGCAAAAAGTTACACTATATTTTTTACAAAAAAAAAAAAAAAAACAAACCTTAAACATTTAGACAGATCTAAAATGAACTTTCCAGCTTTGGGCTGCTACCCTGTAGAACTTTCTGGCCGTGGCTTTTATCAATTCCACAAAACAGCACTTTGACAAACTAGTTTAACATTGAAACCAACAGCTGCAATTTGGCAGCCACGGCTTTTCTGCTTTTCATTTTAATATTGCTTCTGCCCAGCACTCAGAGTTCTTGTTATTGCAGCTGCAGCAGCCATAACTCATGGCTCTGGGGCATTATTGTGTGTATGCTTTGGAGTAAAGAGGCCTCGCAGGACGTCTAATACCATGTCCTTTGCAATCCATTATTAGAGTATGAATCACCTTGCCAGTTAATCACACCATTATGAATGCTGAAGGCACAAAAAACCAGGAGGGATTGAAATACCTATATTTCCAGATTAAGGAAAGCTCTTTAAAAAATAAGAAAAATAAAAAAAAAAAAAAAAAGCAGGCAGACTAGTGAATATAGGTTTTTGAGCAGTGCCAGATTGGCACACAAAACCGAAAAATTTTAATCAAAAGGGCTTTTTGTCTTAGTTGCTCGTAATGATACTGGAAAAGAAAGGGAAAAATATGCAAACTTCCATCTTCTGCTAAAAATGGATATGCTGAAGTGGGAATTCAGTGGACTTGGAGTAAACCCAATATAATTTAAAAAATAATAGATAAATACATCAACCCCCTATTTACCTGCACTGTCATTTGAAGCTGGAAGAGGCTGATGAAGTTAGTCAAAGTCATCAGCAGAGCTGCAGAGCATCATCAATCTTTCACTAGTTTATGCATCAGTGGCCTCCTTACTTCCCTTGCGTGTACTTTGCTGCCACCTCCAGGATACACTGGATTTTAGCCTGGAAGTTTATTTTGCACTGAAGTTATTTTGCACTGAGGTGCAATATTTCAAATTGTAAGCATGAGTTTGGATTCATTTAAAAAGGAAACCACTAAAAATCTGTTTGCAGATTCCATTCACAAGTATGAGTGTTAGCAGAGTTTACAGATACTTCTTCATTAGAAAAGTAAAATGGTGCTTTAAAATAATAGCCTGTTTAGCATCTTGATCAATTACAGAGGAAACCCTATAAAAATAAATTTATGTCATACACTCATTGCAGAGTCTTTTGTGATTATTATTGCCTCTAATTCCAGGACAAGAAAAAAATAGTATATTTTTAGCTGGAAGTATTTTATAAGGTTGGGTTTTTGGTTTTTTTCTTTTTTTTAATTTTTCCTTTTTTATAGCTGTGTTAGGTCATTCAAGGCACACTCCTACCCTCCTTAGAAAGAGGCAATAATTGCAATTTTAACAAGGCTCAAAATCCTCTACAATGAGAAGACAGTAGCCCTGTCTTTCTCCTCTTTTATTAATGAAAGGATCAGGTTCAAGTGGATGGAATATCAGGCATCATCAATAAATTCATTCTTCCAAAAGCCATAATGAGGTGTCACAGAGCAAAGCAGTACACAATGGACTGTGGAAAATTTGTCCTAAAATTAAGACTAACATTAGACTAGAGGAAATTCTTTTAAGACACTATACAATTAGTAATATCTGCTTGATATAAGCAATGCAAAAGGATTCAGAAGTTGCTTAGGCTAATGGTATGGACTGGTTCCAGAAATAACATCTACTTTATCTTTTAGTATCCTCTAAAAGAAGATTTTGGGATTCAGGAAGACCCTGAAGGAAAGCTCAAAGTGATGAATTAATTTTTATTTAAAAACAAGATTCAGTGAAAGCTAGGTCATATCCTACTTGGGCTTTCATTATTAGCAAGAACCTTCCTATCTGAAAAATATAGGATGAATTCCACTCTCTAACATCTGCATTCAGGTTTTTCTGTGCCTGATTAAAGGTAACAAGGGGGAAATTAAAATATCACACACCTGTACAGATTTGGGCTGTGCCACTCACTGGATTAGACATTGCCACATTCTTTCTCTGCAGAGAAGATAAGCACAGGTACTTTACACCATAGAAAGCTACAAGTTCAGTGACACTCAAGCAGAGTCTGTAATTCATTAGACTTTTGCAGAGTTTACCTTACCAGCACAAACCACATTTTGCCTGGCTCTTGCCAAAGCAGGTGGAGATGGCAAGCTGCAATGGAAACAAACATTTCCATGGAGCAGCTCAAGCACTATGCCAAGCATCATTAAAAATTATGTATTTAGGGTAAGCTGTCTCCACTTTTACTTTAGTCTTACATTTATTAAATAAAGATTTCTGTTGCTTAAGAGGAGGCATGTGTTCACTTGGCTCTTCTAAAATTGCTTTGCAATAATCCTACCAGAAAGAGTATTTAATATTTCCATGGATTTCCTGTACCCATCATTACAAATTCATCAGAGCCAAAAAATGCTTAGAATAGGTTCTCACTGAGTTTACAATGCTGACCTACACCTACCTTTTAGAAATCAAAAGGCTCAATGGCTTTTCCTCCATTTTAGATAGAATTCTGGTCATTGCTTACCAATGTGACCAGAATTTGAAGTAGTTATTAATTTGTACACAGCAAATGCAATATTCCTTTACAGTAGAGGAGAGCAGTGTGAGAGGAAGAAAATATTAAAAATTCAGTGGCATCTTTGCCTATAACCTGATGAAATTTGACCCTCAATCCAGAAAACAGACCATTCTATATCAATATTACAGAATATTTCAGAACTACCACAGAAATTACCAAAAAAAAAAAAAAAAATAAAAGAACTGCACTCAGAGTAAGAACTCAGCTGTCTGGAAAATCAATCCACAGTGGCCTACACTGAAATACTGCTCTGGGACCTTGAACTAACATGATCATTTCCTGAAAATCTCTTTTAAAAGACTAACACTTTGAAGATACTAAAATTTAACATTTATTTATTTTACTCAAAAGGAAAATCCGTGCTAATTCACAGCATATTAGCACCTCATTAATATGGCACATTGGGAAAAGGGTGTGTCTGCTAAATGAAATTTCATTCATGTTAAAAGAAGGGGGTTTGGGGATCATTTTCCTCTGGCTTTTTTGTTTGCCTTTTACATGCTAAGTTAGAATTTACACTAAAAATAGCCTGCAAATCGAGAAAAGGCAGAAATTAAAACGAAAATATTAAATAAACACATTTCCCAAGAACAGACAATTTTCTGTTACTCACATCAACTTTTTTCTTATATAGAACAGATATAAAAGGCTCATATAGCCTGTGGAGTTTTAAAACAGGTTTCTAGAACACATTATTAACTCCATTTCTGCTACAATACTTTGTCATTTTTTCTCACAGCAGCAAGCTGGATCACTTTTTTTCCTCACTACTGTAAACTTGCTATGGTTTCCCATGTAAACATAATCCCAATTAGAAGTTGATCACAGACAGACTCCTGCTGTCTATATTCCTCACCAGAAGCCATCAATATGAGCTGCACACTCTGACTGACATCAGCCACATGCTGTTTATTTGTTAGCTTCATTGATTCCTTGTGCTTCCACTCACACCTCTAGGAGGGAGAGGCTACTGTCAGAGACCTCACAAGACAGATTCAATGAACTGCTCTAAACGGGCACACCATGAGATGAGTGTCCATGGCTGAGAGAGCAAAAGACAATTACATTCTCTAAGGATATCAAGATGCTTTTGCCATCCTGATTAAAGGGTAACAGGCTCTCTGGAGTATCTGGCCCTTACAGAGTTTATACATTCCATTACCATGTAGCATCATCAGGACCCTCTTTTTCAGGTAAGCCTTGTCTCATTTGGTAAAATACAAATATGCGACTTTCTTATTTATTTATGGTTTACACTGCTGTTGTGACAGGACTGCTAATTACACTGCTAATGTAGATAAGAGTTTCAGTCTCCTGTGTGGAGAATTAGTCCCATTTTCTGACAACTTTAAACCTTGTCCTCATCACACGAGGCTGAGTGGAAACAGTATTGCTTTGTGCTCAAAGGAGGAGTTAATCCTTCCTTAGCCTTGCTTTATAAATAATGCTCATACAGCAACTCCAAAAAAACCTAGAGGGGTATAATTTATAATTTCACATCACTGCAGCAAAAGGTGGTCAGAGCCTCTAAATTCTCTGAATACAGCATAAAATTCATTATGTCAAAGAACATGGGGAAAAAAAAAAATCCAGATCAAGATAAGCCACAAAGGAAAAAAATTAAATTAGTGACCACTGTGGACATAGTGTGACTCCTATTTCAGGCTAAATCTCATTGAAATCAGAGTCCCAAGACAGTCCTATTTAAACTTATTTAGCATAAAACACAGCTCAACACAATGGTGGCAATATCTAGTCTCAACTGTCTCCTGCAATTTTCTTTTAATCTGTAACGTTCCCCACCTTCTGTGCAGTTTCACAGCAGAAAACGTAATAGTTATAAAGGCTACTTTAAAATAGCATTTCCAGTTACAGACAATTAGTTGTAAAGACATTGAGGTACCCTAGTGCTTCAATTGAAATGTAAATATTTGTGATTTTAACAGCTTACTATTCAAAACAAGAGATGCTATTCATTTACCACACTTCCTTTAGTCAGAACACTTTGAATAATATTTGCAGTAGAAGGCTTTGAACAATATTTACAGTCATTTTATTTTTTCAAGGAAAGTAATTTTTCCATTAGTTCATAATTCATTGTCTTTCCAATGTTCTTATTACTGCTACTAAATAATACAGCATCTTTTTCAGAAATTATAACAACTGCAGATAAAGGAAAAATATTTCAATCTAAAAAGCACATTGTAAACAATAAATTGGCTAATTCATATACTGCTGTGCCTGAAATAATTGTAATCATTTCCTTGCTGTGTTTTTGTCTCAAGATCTTTATCAGTAACAGGTTCTTCCCATTTGCCACCCCTTTATTCATGCCCAGCCTACCCAGTGTGACTTAGAAAGGCCAGTACAGCAAAAGCTAAAATTTCAGTGTCATTACCCACTTCTGCCAACTCACCCCACCCAGCAAAAGCAACAGACACAAGACACAGCAGGAACAGGCAGAAAAAGAAGGGTAGAGTGTACTGAGGATCCCTTACTCCCTGGAATTCTGGCATCAGCAACCATGAAAGGCAATGCTGAATATTCCTGTAAGATCACTGTTTGAGAAAAGTTTTTGTAGAACCTGTACTCTAGCTGAGAGAAAATTATCCAGAATTCTATTACCTACAATGGCAAGTGATTTATTGTCATGTTTTTTATTCCCTAGAACTTGTTTAGGTGTTACACTTCTCCACAACTGGAGAACTGGGCTGGATTTTTAATTCAGTGCAATTCTATGTTTGAACAGCAGTGCTAGATACCCATTTTTGTTAGTGTTCTTTTAGAACAGTCCCTTTTCTCCCCAATATGTGCTTCCTTAGGAATATTTTTATAGCTGCTCTCCAAGTCATGAATTTCATTTTTCATAGTTGATGTTCTACTTGTGTCTTCTTCCCTCTTTAAGATTACACAAACTCAAACGAGACTGGAATACTTCTCTATCAATATTTTGCAGTTTAGCATATAAAACAAGCCAAAACATTTCAGATGGCCTCTAGGATACTATCTAGCTGAATATAAGGAAACAAGTTTAGAGATTCAATATTATTGCATCCTATTTCCCAGTCATTTTTGAAACTATCAACATTTTTTTCCAGAAGTTTTTTCCAATTATCATCCTATGGTAGTTCAGAAATTCTAATGATTTGCACAGAAATAATTGGTAATGGGGCAAATGTTTTACATCCAAGTGTTGTTAGTGCAGTGGGCCAGGTGCACTGTCTGAAATAGCTCTGTTCTCACAGATATTGGTAAGGCATTTTTACTACCTTAATCACAATTAAATAATCTGATCTGTAATTAAAAAAAAAAAAAAAAAATCTAAATTTATTCCAAAACAGAATTCAAGAACTGAACTGCTTTAATGGGAAGGGAGAAGAAGGGGAAGCAAAAATATTCCCCAAAAGTCCCAGGTTTCATAGTTACTCCTTATGCCTCTGCCTAATTCTTTTCTGTTCTTTTCCTTCCTACATCATGGGAAAACTACAGACTTGGTACAACCCCTTTTTTAGTCCAGCCTGCTACATACCAGCCATTCAAGCCAGGTTGCTCCCAGAAATGGGAAGGCATAGTAAACAGCATTGTTGTTTCAAACTCGTTGATTATTATTTAAAGATAAGAAGATTCTAGACAACACCAAAAAGTAAATAACCATCATGCATAATTCCCTTTTCACTGCAAAAAGACAGGTAATCTCTGAAAAGCTTCTAAATGCAAATTTTGGTATTTCAGAATGTGTCAGCTCTTAAGGGCTGTTATTAAAGGAAACTGAAGTTTCATGTCATTTAAGTAAGCTCTCAAATTTCTGAAAAATGCATCAGCCTAAAAAAAGTGAAGCTTACAAAACTCCAGTTCACCACAAACACCAAAACATTGTGCAGTTGTGAGAACTTATCTATAAACTAAAAATCCAATTTTGTTTTTTGTTTGGTGATTCCCTATGAACTCTGTTTTATTGCACTGCAGGAAGGAGTTGGTGTCACAAGCCCTGAACCTCAGCTGACTGCAGCTGCAGATCTCTATTCTCCCATATAAAATCCAAATAAAATCTATGGAACATTTCAACACAGCTTTTGATTCAGATTTTTCCTTGGCCTGGATAATTCACATGGTGCATCATGTGTTACTTTTGTGAAGAACAAGTTCAAAGTCTTAAGTACTGAGTTCATAATATCATACTCTCCATTCACTCAGCTTAATTTAAGACTGCTAAGCCTGTCCTCTTGCTGGGTGTGGGAATATCCACAAACATCTAACCTGAGAGAGTAAATACCTCAGGAAAGTATTGTTTTCATCTTCTAATGTGTTCTACCTTTTAAAACTAAAGGGATACTCATGGAATGACAAATTTTCAAAGCAGCAGCAAGATCAAAATTTGTTGCTGGTATGGACATAATTATATATAAACCAGCTTTCAGCCCAGAAATTAGCCATGGGTGCATTTATACTTTAAAACAATGCAGCACATGAATTTTGGGTGATCCTTCTCACAAGTTTCACAAAACCACAGTTTCAAACTTAGTGGGAAGGTAATAAGATCTCCTTTCTGTTCTAATTTAACAGGAGGGAAAGAGATGAAATTAAGAGATGCATGATGATACCCAAAGTCTCCCTAAGGAAAAGCAAGTTATTTTGTTGCTGGGGCCACAGCAGCATGCCAAAAAGCATTTGTGAACTTGGATACCCTTCCTAAAACTGCAGCAGTGCACTTAATGAGCCATACTTCAGAGGTGCATAAAATTAGGACTGAGGTAGACTGCAGACCTAATAAATCTTTCATTAGAACTTGTTCAGGTATCACTTTCCCCAATGTCATACTGAAACTAAGACTGAGGAAAGGCCCACTGATTTCATGGAAGAGTCCCACTGCATTTCATAGTGACCCTACTGCTTGAGAGATGCTACCAAAGGCTTAGCTGAACCTCAGCTTTTGGCAACAGCCTGATAAGCATTGATATAGAATCATGAGTTTACCCTCCACAGTCAGGGATGCAGTATGTTCCTCAGGAACCCACAGGAATTAGCAACAAACATGCTTGCCAGGTAACTTCAAGGGTATTATCTTGGCATTTTTCACAATAACTAAATTCAGTGAAATGGAATGGGGTTCACTGAAAGAATTGGAAATTATGAAATTAGCAGTGTAGTGTTGATAGTACCTGAGACTTGCCTGACCCTAACTGAGCAGCAACAAAGGGTTTAACTAGAATCTAGTTTAGTGTGAATTTGTAAACAAAATTTATTGACAATAGAATAAGCCCCAAGACTACTCAAGACTCCTTCCACCTGCTGTCCCATCAACTCTTCCAACCAGTATAGGAACAACTGGTAGATGGCAGAAACCTGCCAAGGAACTATGGAACTGGTCTAGGAGTTTAAGACATACCACCAGATCTTGTTTTCTCACTTGAGAATGACCAACCATGAATCAAAGTTCCATAATTTTGAGTCATTAGAAAGACATTTCATTCCATCATCATTATTTACTGTGACTTGACAAATACAGTGAACTGTTAAGAATAATGGCATCTATTTTCTTCTAATTTTTCTAAGAAAGAAGGAAGAAATGTACATCCCTACTAAAGGGCATGTGTCATATCAAGGTATATGCTACACTTGAAAACCCAGAAGAGGACAAATAATTTCAAAGTGAGAGTTTTGGAAGGCATTAAAGGCCTTATTTTAGTATCTTCTATGCTACTCAGGTTCAAGTCATTTAATAAATTCAACAGCTTAAAGCTTAAACAATTAAAGTAAGGACACGTAGTAGGAAAAGACACATTAAAAGTAAAAGCCACAGTCAGATGTAACCATGTTAAAAAATAGAGAAATTGCAATGAGTCCTATGCTTAGGAGAGAGTATTGTGCAGTTAATGTAAGTAATGAACCTTTCATGTGAAATGATGTAGTGTCACAACTCATTTGCATCCCACTTAAAGTGTAATTAAGTTTCCCTGACAGCATGGCTTATGGCTGAAAGAACAGACCTGGCTGCTAAATTAATCCAGAATCCCTCTAGTTAAATAGCACTATGCAAAAGAAAACTTCACACACTTTCATTTAAAGTTCCCAAACTTACATTTAAAGTGGCATCATACAGAATTTCAGAGAATACGTTCAAAGACTTCAGGATACCCTCAGCCACACAGTTGATTTAAAAACAGGTGTGCTGAATCCACACCAAGGTTTAGTCCAAACCACACTGCACAAGACAATGCAGTAATGTGTCTAAATATGTTACCATTTTAGGGTTCTCTTGGAAGTGACCTACAACACTGCAAGAACTCCATTACCAGGACAGGGTTCTCAAATGCAGAGAGAGATGAAAAACACGGTGAGCAGGTGCTGAACTAAGTACAGCAAAATAGAGGACCATCAGTTGAGTCATTACCTGTAATAACACCAAAGTCTGATTTCTTGATAGAGTAACACCCAGCAACAATGAGCTCAATATTAAACAGGTTTTTGGTTCTAATTGAAAGCAGCCCAAATATTTACCACTCTTTTCAGCCACCTACAGAAATCATTCCCTAAGGCCAAGTTAATAAAAACATGATAGCAGTGAGGAGTGAGTGGCTTGTGGTCTGGAGAGTCTCAGAGGGGGCATTAAATTGCAGAGTACTATTCCTAAACCACAACAGGGAGTAATACTTTATGGTTTATGAATCAGTTTATTGATTTTCATCCTAAAGGTTCTATTTAGAGCAAAGATAGAATATATAATTGTGTAAAATCCATATGGATCTAAGAAAAATTAACTTATGACAATGCACCCTAAGTATGGACTGTCCAGAATAAACACTGTCATCCTATTTTCCATTATATTCCTACCTGCATATTACAAACAGTAAGGAATCTGTGCAGTCTCTCCATTGTTCTGAAAAGCTCATTAGAGAGAATTCCATTTTGGCCACTGGAAATAATCCAATTTCAGCAGTGTCACAAGATGACTCCCAAGAGCCACCCTGCAACACACTGCATGAAAATCTGCAAAGTCAAAATATCTATCAAAAAGGAACAGGTACACCATGGCTATAATTAAACTGGAGCTGTTATAAAGGTCTGAGTCCCTTCCAACAAGGGGAGAAGCTGTAGCAGCTTTTTTGACTACTGAAAAACAAAAATCATGTTTGGCAAAACAATCTGATGTTCTGGAAAATTATTTTACTCCATAGTTAAAGAAAGGGTAAGCTGGTAGCAGTTACTTTATACATACAGAAATGCTCAAAATTCTCACAAAAATCATGGTTTTAGAGATGGTAGAAACAAAACATGAACTACCACATCTCTGAATTGGAGAGATTAAGCTACAGCTTTTTAATATTAATACCATCACTACTTAGAAGATTGGGAAAAATAAATATTTTCCACTAAGGGTATGTTTTAGGAAAGCTCTTTGTGCCCAAGAAGAGAAGTTTAAAGCTCCACTTATCCCTCTGCAGTCAGAATTTATAACAATCAATGCAAAACACAAGAAGTATTCAAGTGTAGCCCCTTAGAACTTGAACATTTGCCTGACTGTGATTTTTCACCATGAGACAACACAATTTAATAAGCTGAGCTGGACCAGATATATATTTTCATAGTTTTAGTCATTACTTGACAGTAGGAACTGATTTACCTACATCCACAACATTAAGGAAGTTGGGTGCCAGATCTCTCCATTTTTTGACTTAACATTTTCAAATACACCAAATGGTAACTAGTGATGAAAACATGGAACAGGAAAACACTCTGCAAATAAATGCTGTGTGTTCCACGAAGAATTTCCACTTAAAAATTGAATTCTCTTAGATGCGATGAAACCAGAATTCAGTCTCTGGCTTTCACATGAAGCCACTTGGAAGTGATGTGTATTGGACACACATTTCAGGGCAGCAAAATTCGATTTTGCTGTAAATCAATGAGGTTTTAAGTTAGTGTAGCAACTAATTCTAAGAAGTTTATTGGCATTAACCAAACCAATATTGTAAAATAACAATTGTATAGCAATATCCTGTAACATTTAAAATGTGAATGCTATTATACTCCCACTAATCAGGTAGCTACACATCAAAACACCTTTTTTTTTTTTATTAAGCAGCATAAACATATTTTTTTGACTGAGACTGAGTAGGAAATAGTGTTCTAATAGAGTTAATCAGAGACCACCTAAGGTCCTTCAAGCAGCCAGAAAATTCTGACATACTATGGAATCACCAAGCCCTGGACCTTTGATGTCAAAGGGTTCCCCCATGTAAGGAATGGGGTTAAGTATATATTCTCTGCAAGTCGGTTGTAGGTACCTTCTGTATTTCCTTTAATTCCTTTTAATTGTATGCAAATAATCAACTTGCAAAAGATATTCTGTATTCTCATTGCAGATGACATTCCATTCTAGCTTAACTTGAAACACATTCAAGTGCAAAGGGAAAAAAACCAAAACAAAAACAAAAACAAAAAAAAAACAAAAAAAACTTACCTTGGCCTTAAAGCCCAGTCTTGCTTTATTGACAAAACCAAACTGCCTGCTCACAAATTAGGTCCCTGAATCAGTTTAATCTCTTCTTTAAGTATTGGACAAAATGGTTATATATTCTTCCACTCAAATAGTGTAGAATTCATTCTTCTTAGGTGGCAGATGCTTTCAATGAAAAAAATGAAAAACAGAATCACAGAATAATTTGAGTTGTGAGGGATCTTAGAGATCATCTTGTTCCAACACCTCTATCACAAACAGGTTGCTCAAAGCCCAATCCCACACAGCCTTGAACACTTCCAGGTCTGGGGCACCCAGAATTTCTTCGGGCAACCTATTCTAGTGCCTCACCACTTCTCACTGAAGAATTTCTTCTTTCCTTCCTTCCATTTAATCTAACTTTGCCCTGTCTGTATATAAACAGAGAAGTGCAGGCTTTCTATCAAAGCACTAAGTGGTACCATCAGTTTTCCAATTTTTAATTTCTATTTGAACTTTTCAAGGTGAAAACCAATACTTTTTCAATCAGACACTGATGCAAGGGTATAAATTAGTTTCTATGTATTAAACTTACAAAATAGTTTGTGTGGACATTTTGGGTCAAGACAGTCATTTCTAAACCACTACTACCCTGAAAGATAAGTGCTTTTAAATGTTTAATTCACTCTTACAGTGGACAATGCTGCTAAAGGGAATACCTTTTTCTTCTTCAGCTCTCAAATTCTCATTTAAAAAAAGGACCATCATGAAGTTGTCCAACCGTGTTGTCCAACCACAGACAAATATAAATCAAGATAAATCAGGAAGATTATTCTCTTCTTTAGCCTTGACTACTGCATGGATAGGTGTTACAATACCTGCAACAACACAAAGTGGTGGGTGACAAAGAATATTTATGTGCTTATAAGAGCAATGGGCTTCACTTCTATCCACTCCATGTGCTTGCACAGACACAAGACGCTGCAGACATGCATAGAAGCACCTCCACAGAATTAAAGGATACCAAAAAAATCCTTCAGATTATTTTAGATGAGATCAATTACTTTGTTGGAAAAGAAATTCTATTACTCTAAAAACATTAACTGAAAAGTCTGAGCTACTGCAAAAAACAGTGAGGTTGAACTTCCTGACAATAGGGGAAAATCAGCTCTGTACTTCTTAGAGCTTAAGTGTAAACTTGAATATAAAGAGGGACTCACAGAACAGTTTTCTGGTTTAGCAGATAACCTGAGCCAATTTACAAGGGGTAAAGAGGCATCCTGTTATTACTCAAAGAGCATCATTTCAGTGCTTAATTTTAGAACAGTAAAACAAACTAAATTAAATTTACAGGTTTTAGAAACCAGAAGGAAATAAAGATCACAGAGGTAAAGATGTTGAAAAGAACAACAGTCAATTTAAAAATCTCTCTGTACAGGAAAACATTAAGTGATATTAGAGAAATTTAAGTTTACCATTATAGTTCTCATTTATTTTTACATAATTAAAAAATTCACAGTTACTAGAATGCTAAGTTGTACTTGTTACTAATCACAAGATGATACAGATGATACCCAGCAAGTCTCAGAATTTGGCCCAAACCTGATTCAGTCTAAATGCTTGTAGACTTTAAATCCAATCAATATGCAAATTATTACAGCAAGGTAATTTTCTGGGAACAACAGAGCTGATTTAACAAAGCCAGAAAGGACATTTGAAATTACAATCTCATCATCTACCTTAGATTCTCTTTTGTGCCCCTTGCAAAATCTACTGTGACTTTTCTGTTTCAGTTTTCAAATTCAACTTGATTCCAGAGGGCTGTGTTGTGCAGGGGGCTCACTGCACCTTAGGGCCTGGCAGACCCAATCACAAGTATTAACATTGCAGATTGGGTAACAGGTGGCATCATTTGTTTTCTCAAAATTAGAGCTCTTCCAGTGTGCAATGGCTTTTAACACCCAGCCTTTCAGATCCACATATCACTTGAGACTCTGCCAACCTTTCACCAGGAGATATCAAAATAGCTTTCAATATCAGTGCTAATGGAGCTTAAGTAAATGTGATAATCCTCAGACTATCTTCTGCTTCAGAAAACCTGCTAAGATATCAAATGCACATAGAGGTACTGAAAGGTGACAATATGCACACAAGAAGAGAAAGTTTTCTTAAAAACAGAAACCCTCAACACAGTCCTGTTGTCTCCATTTGTGTGAAGCTTGTGATGGATACTCAGCAGAATCAGAGTCTGACAGCAATTACAAACTCTTCTAACAAGACCTGAGATTCTTAGGTGATTTCTAATGCATTAAAAGGGCTCAGGGAACATGGAACACAAATCCAATGGAAACCAGGCTTCACAAAGCAGCTTTTAATTAGGATGTTCTAATTAGATGCTGAAGAGACACACAATTATCCACAATTAATTCTACTCTTGATATGGCTTAGGGAACATCTCAGCTAAGCCAGAAAAGACAGAGGCAGTTTAGCACTAATTTTCAAACCTTAATCTTTGAAAAAGTAATGAAAAACATTCCTTGCTTTTTACACATTCACTAAAGTGTCTCCCACTACTGAAAACAAAAAACAACTCATCTTGCATAATACCTGCATTTTAAACAATCCAGTCTTTATGACCATAATTAGATTCATTACATCTGCTGAAAAACAAGACAATTAGTAGTTCTAATAAACTAGCCATTAACTTGTACTTAGAAATGACTAATTTTAACAGCAGCATATTTAATAGTTTAAAGGAATCATCACATTCGTCAATTAGGACTATCAATTTTTAATTAAATTATCTTTCCATAAGTAGAGGGAAAAAAAAACCACACACACACCAGATGTTGCATTAAGTTTATATGGAACAGAGAATTCTTCTGACTGAAATGCAATTTTTTAGGGCTGTTTTGGCTAAACCAACATTTGGAGGTGTAAATGTTGATGCATAAACTAAAGACAGGAGAGAAGTTGCACAGATCTTCAGACAAAGGTCTTCTCTCAGGTTTTTGTGGTCTTGCTAATCAGGAAAAAACAGATTTCATCAGAAAAAAAAAAAAAAACAGACATTGCTGAAAACTACAGAGGACTTTCAGAATACATTTATGAATCACAGAGGGAGAAGGTGTTGATAACCAAAGAGGTTATTTACTCAGCATATTGAATTACAGGGAGCACAAAGCAGTCAATCAGTGCATGTGATACAGAACCTGTGCAGTAGCCCTCATTTTAATAGATAAATTGCACATCTTATAAGCAAGACCATCAGGATTTAAAGCCCCTCAGGCATTGTAGACTCAGGAGGATGAAAGTAAAGACTTGGCACTGTGAAGCTAACACATGCAGAATGTGATTAGTCTTTCCTGTATCATTTACTAAACCTGCTAATTAATCTGGAGAGCCTCACACACGCATCAAATACACAGACTAACTGATATGGAAAGCAGTCCATTTACTTCTCTATTATACCTAAACAGGTGCAGAAATTTAAAAAAAAAAAATCCACTTCTCATTAGCTCATTCTTTTCCAATCCTAAATGTTAAATCTCAGTAAGTCTTGATACTTCAGGGGTGCAGCATATGGAAATGGAATCAGGTCTGAAAGATATTCCAGTATATATTTGAAAATTTCCCTTGTCTATAGCAACTCACTTTGTGACTTGAAAAATTCCACTGTGAGCTCACAAAGACATGTCAAGCCAAAAGCATTGGCAAGATAAAGAGTCTCCTTTTAGGCAACAGCCTGCACTTAAAATCTAAAACTATCTTTCATTCCAAAGACTTCACTAATGACCACCTCATTAATAATATCTGAACAGATAAAATATAGTCCCCCTTCCTACTCAAAGAACAATATTACTACAATCATCTGACAAAGCTTAATATATGAGAACCCTTCAAGGAAGGCTTGACTCTCTTCCCCTGTACATAGATTTTATCAACAATTTAAGAACACAAGATAGTCAGACCTATTTACAAATATAAGGAAATATGATTAACATTAGTTTGAACAGTAATTTGTGATATACAGGCTGGTAGCACTTTACCTTTTGTTTTCAGGACAAAAGAGCCTGCAGAGGGGATTGAAGGGATTCATCCAAGAACATAAAGCAGCATAGAAAAGCATTGTTGCATCAACTACTCAAGAGTTCAGAGGTGATCAAGTACTCTGCAGCCTCAGACATTTTATATTTAGTTTCTAGCCTATAACTATGATCCTACACTGCACTGAACATCTATCATGTTAACTTCACTGAAAGGGTGATCAGACAGGAACCAGAACTGTCTGCCCAGTTCATGAAACTGGAACAGGCTGTCCAGGAAAGTGGTGGAATCAGAACCATCCCTAGA
This sequence comes from Erithacus rubecula, assembly GCF_903797595.1. Lineage (NCBI taxonomy): Eukaryota > Metazoa > Chordata > Aves > Passeriformes > Muscicapidae > Erithacus > Erithacus rubecula. Next base: position 62,349,763 of record NC_136687.1, read on the forward strand.
AGTGCACACAAAATGTGTGAATGTGGCACCTGGGGACACAGGTTAGTGATGCACACAGCAGTGTTAGGTTAAACAGCTGGACTCAACCTTAGAAGTCTTTTCCAGCCTTAAAAATTCTATGATTTATGCTATACTCTTACTTAACTTTATAGAAAGGATAAAGACAATGGAATCTGTTACCAGCACGACTTGTGGAGATTTCCCATTCCCCCTTCATTTATGGTTCACACTTAGGCCACAAGAGCAAAGTCTGAGATTCCCAATTCCCTGAATTCTGGCAGCTTTCTTCTTCCACTTCTCACTACCTTTGCTCAGCAAGAGATTTTTGAGAACACCAGAAGAGAATTACAAAAAATTTCCTTTAGTTGGGTTTCCAACTACAAGAATAGCTGAAGTGCTTCCAGCCAACAATTTACCCAGCCCAGTGACCCTTTTACACAGGTAGAGGCCTAAAAAGGAGTAAGAAAGAGCATACACTTATTCTGTTACACTTCAAATTATTTTATGCTGAGAGGATTTCTTTAATCTGATTTTATATACTTTAAACCCATCACTTCATCTTTCTTCCATGTACCTTTTCCAGTCAGTCTCCCACTGAGTCCACAGAACCTTCTCAAGCACAGTGGCAGCACAGTGTTAAAGGAAAAATCACCTTGCTCTGCTCTGAGCATGGCAGAAAACAGCCACAGCCTTAACAGCAGGTGCTCCCAATCAAAGGACATTCCCCAGCACATCACCTGTCCCTGCCAGGCAGAAAGAACATCTCCCACTGAAAAAGTCAAACCCCAGCACTTCCACCTGCCAGGGGTGGATTCCCATTCTCAGCAGAAGCTGCAGAGAATTCACCTCTCCAGCTGTGCTCTTCTGAGGCTTCTGAAAAGCTGTTTCACAGAAATTACAAAAGACTCCTGACAATATGGACCTCTCACCAAGTCCCACCACTTCATTCTAGAAGTCATAACAATTTAAGAAGGTACAAGACCATAGTTTTATCTTCTGACATCATGAACTACCCCTTCCTCTGAAACCACTAGATATTTTGCCAAAATTAAAAAGATTTAAAGCAGACACTTGGCATAAGAAGTTACAGCCTATGCTGTTAACATTTAGCAAAGTAATATGCAATTTTAAAACAAGAACCAGTCCTTTAAAGTTCCTGACACAATTAAATATAAATGCCATGGCTTGTATAAGCTATAAAGCACTAAGAAAGTACCAGTTTCCAAACTGTTTCATTTGCTGAAGGAAGCAAACTCAGCAGTAAGAAGTGAACCAATTACTTTGCCTAGAATTAGAGATGAATAATTTTATGACAGCTACTACTGGCACCAAGATATAAATTTCATTGCCTGCAGAGACTAAGTTCAAGAGAACTAACTCAAGATTAAATTGGCAACAAATGTGCTCTACAGAGGGAATTTCTGTATTTTAAAAATGTAACATCTGAAAACTCCTTTCCCAACCCCACAAGAATCTGTTCTATATTCCAAGAAAGCCACTGGACTAGTCTGGCTGGGTTGGTTTTAAAACAGCAGGGAGGACACAGTAATTTAATTTTACTTCAGTAACGTTTACTTCAGTTATTCTAACAATATTCAGCCAGTTCTGGTCTATCACATTTAAAAATACATTTGTATTTGCAAATACACTACATAACTGGCAGAAAGTATTCCCACACATACTTCATGATAGTCTACAGCATAATTCCTGAAAATGAAACAGGCACATATTTTGATATGTTCCTAGCTGGTGCAGATACAAACAGTGGAAACCCTCCCACAGACCCCCTGCAGCCAAGGCTTTTACTTGTTTAGAAACATAATAATGAAAACAAGCAGCACCAAGCTTGGATAGAACTGAATTCTCCTGACAATACTAATTTCAACAGACAGGCAAGTGGATGGAAAAAGGCAGAACTGCAAAACAATTTATGGTAAGTGTTGGATTGATCTCACTGAGGCTGTTTGTATGAGCACGTGCACAGCTGTTAATACAACCTGTGCAAATAAATCAGGCTTAAAGCACTTCCTTGCACTTTTGCTGAAGCACTACTTAGAGACACTGCAGTAAACTAATGCACTCACCAAAAGCAAAAACAAAGGAATCACCAACTGAATAAATGCAGGTTAACTATCAAATTTCAGCAGCATTATTCTAAATGTATCATAATTAAATGTAAGGAATTCTACTTTAGAGACTGCTCTGGTATCAGGAAAGAATACTTTTAAATTTTATGTGCAGCAAATTATGCACTGTGCCATTCACACTTCCAAAGGATTTTTAGATGGTGAGAATTTAAAACACAGCAAAACATTCTGTGCTGTGCCTTTCAGACACACAAACCAGCCTGGAAAACAGTAACTGCAAGCAATATAGTGCTTAACATCACAGTTAGCAGTAGCTTATCATGGTGCTGGGCAGTACAAATACTTATTCACTCATGTATCTAATAATTAGAACAGATAATGTACTACCTTTAGCAGCCATAGCGTCAAAATATATATATAGCCCTGAGTGAAATTAGAGCTTCCCAGCTCTAATATCTGAGCTGGCATATTAAAAAAAAAAAAATTAAAAGTATACAAAGACATGAGCAAAACTTTACTTCTACTAAGAGCTTTTGCATCCAAAAAAAAAAAAAAAAAAAACCAAAAAACCAAAAACCCACTGTGCAAGAACACTACATAAAATATTAGGTGCTACACCTGACAGGCTAAGTTACTCCAGCTTTGTATTTAAGGTACAAATCACTTCTACCAGTAACACACAGTATCATTCAAGTTCTCAATACAATTTTTTTTTGCATTGTTGTATTGAAGGAAAATAATTTTCCGTCCTTCTTAAGCCACTGTTTTCATGCTGTTTCATCAAGCTTCATTTCAGCTTGTTCAAACCACCTCAAGCCTTACCCTTGAAGCAGCGCACCACCTCTCACAAATCAAGCTGCATTAAAAGAAATAAAATCCTGCTGAATTCAAAATAGCCTTTTTAGTAAATCTGCCAGAGACTATCCAAGATATTTGCAAAAAAAATAAGATCCAGAGTAACATTTAAATCATTTGAACATCACAAAACTACTCTTACACTACAGACTGACTGACACCTCGTGAAATTTATCTTCAGTTGATTTTGTTTCAAAAGTTATTTTTTTAAAATAGCCCTGCAGGCAAGCAAACATTAGAGCTGCAACTACAGAGCATGACAAGTGATTCTTACAACAAAGATATCTCAAATAAACCAAAACAAGCCACCATCAGCTTGACTGCAATATCCTTTCTAAAATCAAGGATACAGCAAGAAGGAATGGATCTGGTTAAGGATAACTGGGCTGGCAGCACCAAGGCACAGTTTAGACAACCTTCTTCTCCCACCTAGTGGCAAGAAGCATAAAGAACAAGGACTTTGGCAGTGCAAACATAAGAAGTTTTCAAACACCAACTCTAAAGAGATTCACAGACACCACCAGGAGGATTGAGCCATGTACAATTCTGGTTCTCATGTTTAAGTTCACAAATAATGAACATACTATCACTATCATGCAGAACAGAGCTTGTTTTGGCATTTTCCTCCTATAATAAACTTAAAAATAAAATAAAATAGACATTTCAGGAAAGACAGGCTATAACTGGCCTCCACTACTTAAGAGTTCAGACAGACACCTGAAGCTCAGAAACACATAAATGAACCAAATAATGACAGCATGGAGTAGCATGGGCCTTGAATAAAAGTCTGTGTGAGAATTTCCATTTTCCAGAGCACCTAGCATTGCATTGTGAACTGCAAAGACACTGAAAGGAATCTGTTTTCCTCCAAGATCATCCTTTACATCCAAAGTCAAATCTGAAGCAGCCAGCTTGAAGTAGGAATAAATATGAGATGAATAAAAAAAATTATTTACTGTCCTTTACATACAAAGTATCATTCCTCATATGAAAACAACCTTTGTGAGAAAAACACTACACCCATTTTGAATCTTTGCACACACTTTTTTGACAAACTTTTTAAAATGAAAGTCTAAAAGTTTTGTGAAATGCCATTTTGGTTTTGACTAAAATTTTCAAAGCAGCTTTACAATATCAATGTCTAAATGATACTTTAATCAACATTTATTGAATTATTCAGTATTTCAGACAACTGTACATGGATAGAAGTTAGAAAAGAAGCCAACAACTGAATGTAAAATACTTACAATTTTCAACAGATGGCAGTTTACAGCAAGGAACCTATTTTGTCTAATTGAAACAGAGCAAAAGCAATTGGATGGCTGAGTGCACTGACATGCCAAAGGCTGCCACAGAAAAACCTAATACCTTCAAATTTGAAAGCACAGCTCTATAAAACTGGAAGCACAAAGAAGGAATCTAAAGCTAAACAAAAACTGTGAACTAACATTCTGTCTCAGATATTAGCCACATTGAGATGTTCTTCACAAAGCTGAGATATTCCCACCTTCTTTGCTTCTCAGGCAGAGTTTACAGCTAGACTTCAGCTGAAAGATAGCAAAGACAATAGGATCACCAGAATGTGTTTACTACTGCATACTAGCAAGGATCTGGTTAGTGGGCTAAGCTGATTTATATAAGATTAAATTAGCAGCCACAATCAAGCAGCAACTGCTATGCTAGCCAAAAAAAAAAAAAAACAAAAAACAAAAAAACCCACCATATAGCCTGCAAATCTTGTGAGGGCTCACAATTTAGATGTTGCCACCTAAGAACACTCACTATTACTAAAATGACTCAGGCCCATACATAGAAAATATACACCTAGAGTATCTCCTGCCCTCAGTGGCATTCAAAAAAAAACTTCTCAGATATCTGAGGTACATTCTTCAAGTGATGTGACAAGTCAGAAAAAAATGCCTTCCCACGCACACAACTATACCAAAAGATTTTACTAAGCATGATTTGTCCTAGAAACTTCACCTGAAATACATAAAGCCTTTTGTAAATCTATCCTCTGCACCTGAACACCATTAGAAACTCCACCCAGAGGAGTGCAACACAGAATAAGTTCCCCCTCTGGCATTAAGCAAGGGAAAACTTCAGGCACAGGAACATACAGCAAAGGGCAGTGTTATACCTCCTGCAGGGCAGGTGGTGAGCCTCCAAAACCCATGACAGCTACAGTGTGCTCTGCTCCTGAACAAAACATTCTTCTTCCTGATTGCAAGCAAAAACTCTAGGCACCTAAGGATCTCATTCAGTAGTCAACAAACAAACAAGCAGCAGTGAAAATACAGCAGAAATGCAGCAACTATTAGAAATCAAAACATTTCAATCCGGGTATCGGCCTTGTCAGACTTCAGAGCTCTCACAAAAACAAAACTGCAATTTCAGCACATTTTTCCTCCTTCACTGGCACCAGCAGATTCATCTCTTGCACAGATGAAAAATTCCATACCCTGATAGATTGAAACACAAACCATTCATACATTTAGAATCAACAGATCCACACCACACGCTTTGTAGTTGATTTTCAGACTGACCCATGATTTCAGTGTCAAGAAAAGTCTTGCTAATCTGGTATTTACAAACTCTGCTCTGAATGACAAAGTTGTTTCCATACAGCTTCAGCCAACTTCAACATGATAAAAATTTATGCCTCAGCCCATTCATTTACTGAGAGATTTCCATATATCTGATTCAGGCTGTTTCCAGTCTTCTCCTGTTAGTTCTTTCAGGTTCAAGTCTTCGAAAAATTCCAAACGATGACTGCAAACAGAAAAGAAATAAACAAAGTCCTAACTTTTGTAGCAATCAATAAGAGTAAAAGACAAAAAGAATAATGAAAGCAGCAAGGAACATCTCTTCACATAATTTCATCTGTTACCAACATCAGAAAAAGACAAGGCTGTTTTTTTTTAAAGGGGAACTATATAAAGAATTCCTCTTGATGAGTATTACAGCCATTCTCCAGTTTAATACAGAAAAATAAAAATATCCATTTGTCACAAAACACTGATAATACATTTTATCAGCAATAGATCAGAACTTTCTTAAATACACAGTTGCAGAAGCTAACTTTTTCTTAAATACAGGCAATAAAGGGTAATTTATCTAAAATGTACCCTACATCACCATTACTATATGTTGTGTGACAAGTTTTATAAGAACTATAGTATTGTCAGTGGCCCCCCATACAGGGCACCAGTCAACAGAGGACTCATGAATTGACATGTCAGTCTCTTTTTATTTAAAAAACTCTCATACCTTTCCCTCTGAACTTTCCACAGGCAGCTCCACCAACACTGACTCCTTGTCTCCTTCTTTGTCTCTTCCTTCTGCAGGACTGGCTCACTTCTTCATGGCTAACATACTCCAGCTGCCTCTGGCCCAGCTTTTCCTTTTTTTTCATAACCCCATCCTCACTGGACAGAGCTGTGCACACTTAAGGAGTAAGGCTGTTCCCACTCCTTGCCAATTTAAATTCTCTGTTTGTTAAATTCTCTGAATTCTCTGCTTGTTTTTCTATTGATACTGGGTATCCTTTAATTATATTTAGTTTACTCTGCCTTTTCATCTTCTTCCATAACATGGAACCTTCTGTAGAGGTGAAAGCTTTTGTAACAATAGAAGAGGAACAGAATGGACTTACTGGAAATACATCTGTTGAAATTATCACTAAATGGCACTTCAGGAGGAGCTAAAGTCAAGAAGGAAAAGTAGAACAACCTACCCATGATTTAGATGAGAAAGGTGATAAAAGCAGATACCAGTTGTACTGTATGCATAATTTTCTATGCACCTAACATGGAAACCAAGCACTAATTGTAGTGCCATAGTGCTTTATACAAAGTACAGCACCAGTGGACCCAGTGCAATCATGCAACCATCTAACAGAAGAGCTCATTTTATACTTACAAATCTGGTTCCTGTCCTTCCTGCAGTTCGTGGGGAGGCACAGGATAAAGTGCTTCATATTTCCTCTCTTCTCCCAAACCATGAATTGCAAACGCATTGAACTTGTCAGTGCATGGTGGGAAGTAACTCCAAGGAAGAAGAGCTTTACCCTCCCACTTGGTTTTCATCCTGGTCACCTTGAACTCCAAAGGAAGGTCTTCCTGTTAAAGGAAGGAGAAAAAAAAAAATAAAAAAGAGGTATTGCAATTTTCTGATCAGAAAGTAGGTAAATAAAAGTCATTACCAATGCACTTGACCACTTACTTTCCATGCTTTTCTTCTGCCAGAAAGCAACAGCAGTAAGTACTGCCCATGGCTGTCAAAGAATCAGAGCACAGTTTTCCTACAATTATGTCAAGTTATTAGTGCATTAAGTTTCCACAAATATGTACATTTCCCATACTGTCACCATTTATGTGTCTAGTCTCCATCATACACTTATCTTACAAGCATTAGAGCTGCAGGTGTAAATTAATTTTTAGGACTTTTTCAGTGCTGTACTTACGGACAAAGCTCAATTTCTAAATACTGCTCAGTTCTGTCACACAGAAAGAATGCTTCTACAACTGTAAAAAAACATACAAACAAACTAAAATGAAACAAAACCAAAACAAATCATGAAAACAAGCTGTTGGAATCTTGTATTAACTTTAATTTTATATTATAGTAATATCCTGAGATTTTCATTACAACAACTCAATTTTCATGGGGTTTGGCCTGTGCCATGACTGAGCCTGACTCTCTACTGAGACGTACACAGGAACTATAACCCAAATATTCAAAATGTTGTGCCACAATTCCAGCTTCAGGGGCTCTTGTTTTTCATTGCCATGATCACAGAGTGCCTTATAAAGTACTGTACTAACTTTATTAGCTTTACCAATTGCAGTTTTGAAAACACTCACCTTGATGCAGCGTGAAAATAAGGGAAAAAGGATCACACATTCAGATCAGAGCACACACTCCATAACTAAACATCTGTTAAAACTCAGAAATAATAAAATAGCTCTCAAGTGTTTTTTCCCTGCAGATGGATATTTTGGACAGGGGATTACTGTTCCAGGTGTACTTGAAAGCCACATATTACTTTTGAATCACATTTCAGGAACACAAAGTTGAACTACAATGGTGTTTCTCATATAAAATTACAACGGTGCTTCTCACAGCAATGACATTATTACAAAATAGTAAGAATGATGATGACTGATATCTTTATTTCTTTTTCCTTAACCTTATTTATTATAATCACATCAAAGAGATGCTAATACCATTTTAGTGGAGCTTGAATGAGAATAGCTGAATAATGAGAAAGTAAAGAACTGCTGGAAATATTCAATTATTGCATTACTCAAAGCAATGGGTAAAAGTGACAGCATAGACAGAAACTGAGAAAATACCCAGCACTATTATGAGAATTTTCTCCATTCCATTTGGGCACAACTTTGAATTGCATTTCATGAGGTGCAATTTCTGTTTCACACCTTCCTATACCTCAAAGGAATTTTTGGAAAAATTATTAAGACACTTGTAAAAGCAAAACAGAAGCTATCTTTAGAATTTCACATCTCCTTCTGCAAGGGCATTTAAATACATACATGCCACAAAATTATTTTGCCATTCAAATACGTCAAGCCTGTTACAGTTCACAAGTTACATTAGTAACCCAAAAACTAAGTTTGAGTGCATATACTATTGACAGGATCAGAAAGTCAATTTCAAAATTACTGAAATCAACCCAGACCATGGAACTCCAGTTTTGGGATTTTTTTTTTTTTAACAAACAAACAAACAAAAACATTACAGACTCCTAAAAAAAGAGCAGGCATATCAAATACAGAGGAACATCAGTGTCTACATAAATGAGATATATTTGCAGAACAGTTGCACTTACCCTCATAGTTCCACAGACCCCCAAAAGGTTTCCCTGGCTCTCCAGGTGGTGCTGGAGGGTCATTAAAGAACGGAGCACGAATTTCCATCAGCAGCCCTGCATTATCCGGCCTCAGCCCAATGGTTACCGGCTCATGGCTCACGGGCAAGCCATCCCACGTGTGTTTAATTCTAAATTCCATCTTCAGGCACTACACAAATGACAAAGGAAAGTTTTGTCAAAGATCTGATTCCATCTCCGCACGAACTGCCGTGTGGTCGCCCAGGAAAAAAGAAAACCCACACGCTTTGGTATACAGTCAATTATGAAATCGTGTTTTTAGACATCAGAACTGAAACTGATTCGCTTTATCGAAAGCCTAAATGAACAGTTACATAAATGCCGTTTCTCACAGTTTTTATAACCGGAGGGTTACAAATGACTCTGAAATCTCATTAAGCTCAAGGTTTTTCAAACACACATCTAAACAAATGCCTTCCAAAACCACCAGAAGTACTTACAAGGAGAACAGATAAACAGAACAGTCTCCACTACATGAATTGAGAGGATTTGGTAACATCAGAAAAACAACCTGAGGGAGAATCCTCGAAGGCTTTGAGACTCAAGAAAATGAAGCAACTCGCTAAAGCTTTCATTCGCAATCATTGCAAACCAGCCTTTAATTAAACACCTGCAGCGACGGCGACTTCACCAACACCATGGGCAGCTCGTGCCAAAACCTAATCACCCTTTCAACAAAGAAATTACTCCTAAAGTCCAACCTGACCCTCTCCAGACGTGTCCTCTCCTGCTGTCGCCGGTTCCCGGGGAGGAGCGGCCTGTCCCCAGCACCCTCAGAGCTCCCGCTTCCCCATTCTGCTACTCTGGCCACAAACTGATATTTTTTTTTTTTCCCGAAGAAAGTTCCTCAGGGCCTCTCTTTAACCCACAATCGTCTCACGGAAAGTTTAAGGATGTACATTTCATAAACCTCCCCCTCAGCTCCGCGCCATGTCCGCTCCCCACGTGACGGGGGCGGCGCTGAGGGCGGCGGGCGGCAGCGCCCGGGCCTCGGCGATTGTGAGGCGCTGCCGGGGGCCTGGAGGCGGCTGTGGCTGCGCTGGCACCGGGGCTGTGTCCTGTGTCCTTTATCCTCCTTCCCGAGCGGCGGTGCCGGCACCGAGCTGCGGGGAGGGAGCGCAGGGGCGGCTCTCGGCGCTGCCCCCGCCCCGCGGCACCGGCGCTGAGGGGAGCGCGTCCCGCCGCCGCTGCCGCCGCTCTCGCTTCCCTTCCCTTCCCTCCGCTCCCTTCCAGCGCCTTTTGCCCCGGGGCTCCCTGGAGTTTGCTTGGGGACAGCTGGAGCACGGCGCAGCCAGGTGAGTGTTGGCAGAGAGGGTTTATTTTCAGTGTTCGCTGAACAGCACGTGTAGTACTTTTAATTAGCTCAACACCAGTAATTAAAAGCTGCTAATGAGGGTAATGGCCAAAAACACGCGGTTTTGTATGAATGCCTCTTTAGTTGCAACTTTCCTTTTCCTGGTTCCTGATATTCCTTTGCTGTTAGCTCCTTTCTATCCCCACTGTCTTTTTCCAGTATCTTCCTTTGGAAGTTTAGAGCTAGTAAAAGAACCATAGGATGTGTATCAAGAAGTTGTTTAAATCAAAATGTAGCCATTGCATTCCCAACTTTTTTTTTTCCTTTTTTGTTACCCATTCCAGTTGCAAAAGTGTTACTCCGATTCTTGCAAAATAGAGCAAAAGTATTTCTTAAGGAAAACGGCATATGAAAGGAATGGAATTCATTACTATTGTTGTTGTTATTACAGTTCCTGTCAGTTTTTCCAAGTTTCCAGTTTTTTTAAAAACAGTTGTGCTAAATAGAAGAATTTTAGAGGCTTTTTTTCTTTTTTCCCTCGAAGAATTACATTGTTAAACATATTTCTGACTGTTATTTATGTAGATGGAGGCCTGTGTTATAAACATAGTTCTCAAATGTGGTATTTTTCAGACCAGAGGCTAAAAATGGCATTTGGACACAATGAAACCAAAGAGGTTCAGAGAAATACTGCTGAGCAGGTATGTGAACTCAGAGATGGAAGTATAAGAATTTTTCTGACGATGTTTTGTGATAAATAACTTTCCAAATATGAAGCACGGCTCACTTCAGTGTTGTCTGGCCCTGTTTTGGGTCCATCATAAATGCAACAACAGCAGAAAAAAACTGACCTAACAATGAATTACGGTGGTTTTGCTGCATTTCTAAAAGTTTCATCCCTGAAAGAGCACTTGATTTGTAATTTAGTACACTTCTTCACTTTTATATCTTCCCTTTTCTAAGAGGTTTTTGTGCTGGGTGCCATAAGCCTGTCTGAAAGCTCAGGCACAATCTGGGGCTTCAGCATTTTCCTGATGATGAGATGCATGGATATGAACCAAGCACTTACTCAAACTCATGGTTGTTCTTTTAAGATTGAGTTAGTTTTCCCTCAGATGTAATTATGCTTTAGATCAGAGCAGGTCCAGGAAAAGAAAAAAAATTTTTTCATATTGGACCAGCACTCGAGGGTTTTTTAATATAAACCTGAAAATAATTCTGTGGCATATTGTGCACAGATTACAGTACAGACAGTTTTGGGTTTCATGGGAAAGTTTACAACTACATATGTTTATGTGCAATTACTAATGAGCAAATTATTATTCCATTGCAGGAATGTGCCCTTGGTGGTGATGGCACATCAGGATCCAGGATGATGGACCAAAGGTAACTGATTTCAAGTGATAAGTGGGAATAGTGCAGTCTATTTGAAGGAAATTGTCCCGTGCTCATAGGAGTGCAAATACCCAGGTGAATTGGGTCTTGTGTAGACATCTGTAGAGGTGTTACTGTAAAAGTTGTTTTTAGGTGGTATTGTGTTTTTTTCAGTAAATTAAATTACTGACTTTGCTTCCACAATCTTTAAAATAAATTATGAGAGTTTAATGAAGGAATTCTCTAGTCTAAGTTTTGGGAGAATAAACAAAGTTCTGGTAAGACTGTGCTGATCTAGGTAACACAGGTAACTGCTGTCTGTTGAGACTGAGGGATGTTTTTAAAGATGTTTTTTTGACACACTTCAACTGATAGTTGTCTACCAGTAAACAGTTTCATAATCACTGTAATTTCCTCTTACAAAAATAACCTAGCTTATCTTGTTAGCTTTTAATATAGAATTTTTTTAATAGTGAATTGCTATCAGTTATGAAAATAGTAGGAGGGGAATAGAGGTAGAACTACAGAGTTCTGTATTGTCTTATATGCCTCTTTACTATTGTATGTGAAAGCAGTAATGAAGTCTAGTCTTTTAATATTTGGAGTTCTGTGTGAATTAATGAAATATTGATACTGTATTAATGACCATTTATTGTGTTCCATTGTATGTTCTATTTCTATAATATAGGCCCTTGCTGTTAATAGTCATTATTTAGAAGTAGTGATTAAATTTGTTCATTTGATTCTGGGGGATGTCAAGCTTGGAACTCAAGAAAAGTGACTGTTCTGTCCTGGCCTCCAGGTTAAGAATTCTTCAAAACTAGTTATTATCAGAGCATTTCAGCATTTACAGAACTCATTCTGAGCATGTTTTTCAACTTTTTAGCTTGTCAGCTCTAATCACAGAGTATGGTAATCGTGTGGAGGAAATGAAACAACAGCTGCAGCTTTATCAGGTATGGAGCTATGGGCTTTCCTGACATTTCAGGCTGGATCTTCCTTTAGTGGTGTGAATATGGAGGGAACTCAATTTGTGTCGTGCTTCACAAAGCTGCTGGACTGCAGGCTGCCTCAAGGGGATGAATGGAGAGCTTTCTTTGGAAAGGTTGGGAGATTGGCCACATTGCAACAGTGTCATCCTGGGGGTTGAGGTGAAAGGGAACTGTCCTTGTTTCAGCTGCACAAAATGAAACTTTTAATGAATCCTAACATGACTGAAAGCATAAGTGATATTAAAACTTACAGCATACAGAAAGCAATTTTTGCTTGTGGTCTTCGTGCAGAAGTTAGGCACTGTTTTTGGTTTAATGCACTTAAATTGTTTGATCTCTCTATCAGAAAGATTTTGCAAATAGTCTTGCAGCTTGGTCAGTTTCTGGAGGCAACAGAAGCACTATAGCTTTCTTGCAATAGTAAACAAAACAGCCAGTTTGATTCATATAACTGGAGTTTCTCCTCAGTTAATTCCTAAACTTTCATCAAATGCTTGCAGCATAAAAGATGAGTTATCTACTCTAGCCCTAAAAACTTGAGTTAATTAAAAATCAATCTGTTAGAGCCATAAGAATTTCAAAAGGTTAAGTTTAATGTCCATAATAACTTCCAAATGCTGAGGTGTAATAGGACTTGGCAGCTGTTAAATTCAAGTGGCATCCTGTGAATTGCCTTGAAAAAGCAATTGACTTTCATTTAGTGTATTATGCTGAATTAAACTGTTCAACTTTTACAGTACAGGATGGCAGTGTTAGCAGAGTTTGTGTAACTTAAATGAGTGCTTACTCTTGCATGTCTTTGTGTCAGGCACAAATGGGTGAGATGACACTAAAATTGGAAGAAGTCACCAAAGAAAATGAAAGGTAAGTAATAGCACTTCCATGTTGCCACTGTTGTTTCTCATGATTTGTAAACATTAAAAAGCTTTTTTCTTTCCCTAAGATTTCATTGAAATCTTCTATTAAGTAAATTCAGGATCCTTATATTAGAGTTTACAGCACCAAGTATAGGAGATTTTACCATGCCACTAAAAGAACTAGATTTCAAACTCTCTATTTTGGTTATAGAATATAACTTAATAGATTTTAAATGTGACTTGGAAGGAAGTATGTACAGGTGGAAGATACAGTATATTTCAGTTGTTAAAAAAATCCATTTTAAAGAAATACCTTGCTGAACTTAGTTCTTTGAATTTCAGGCTGCATGCAGAGTTGAAAGAATCTCTTGAGAAGCAACTGGAAGCTCTTCCTTTTGAGCATCTGGGAACTGATATTCCTGCAGATGAAGGTGTGGTGAGAACCCTTCAAGAGCAGCTGCAGCTGGCAAAGCAAGTGTGTGAGATTAAACATTTATATTGTTTTATTTCTCTTGTTGTGCTTTGGCAGACTAGGGGAGGCTGTTTTATTTCTTGATTCAGCAATCATTAGAGTTCCTTGAGGCTGTTTTGAGCCCCTTTTGAACTTAAAAACTTGATTAAACTCCTTTCCTAGATTGATAAAATCTTTTTTAATATTAATTTGTGTCAGTAATTTTACCTAGTTGACTTGATCTGTATGTCGAATTCATGATCAACAACTCCATGAAATATTTTGTATTCAATTCAAGCTTTTTGTAGTAACTTGTCATTTTAATCAAAGCTATTGTAATGTGATAATGAGGAGGGAAGTGTGGGATATAGAAAATAGTATCTAAATCTGAAAATATAAGCAAATTTTTTTCAGTTTATTACTTCATATCAGTCGCTGTGTATGACTGAATTTGACAGTTGAATTTTGGTTTTTGAATAGTATCTATACTGTAGGCCCACCTTAAAGACCTGTAAAAGTTTGAGCTCTTCAAAAAAAAAAAGCAAAAGACTGGAAGTGGAATTTGAACTTCCAAGTATCTGTTTTTCTGCACTTGCATTTAAATTTTAAAAATATGTGCAGAGACAAGTATAGGTAATGGCATTTTTTCAAAATAGAAAACCTGTCTTTCTAGACAATGACAGATGAAGAAAATGTGCTATAATGGAATATTGTTCTGTAAATCAGGAAAAAGACCAAGCAGTTGAGCGCTGGCGGACGTTGTCACAGGAGCACGATCGACTTCAGCAGCAGTACCAGGAGCGTGTGACTAAAACACACATCCTCATCAATGAGAGGAAAAAGCAGAATGTAAGTGTCATTTATTTTTGGCCTTTTTTTTGTCTTTTTATGTACATATATGTGCACAAAATATGCACGTGCATATAAATAATCCCGTATTTGAATTGCGTCGTCAGAAATCTTTAGGACAGTAAAATATCTGAAAAAGTTGCTTCAGATTTCTGAGTTCTGAGGTGAAAATCTGTCTGTTCTCCTGTGTTTGAATAGCTGCAAAAGTAGTCATCATTTCCTGCTGTTCCTCAGTAAGGAAGTAAACAGGTGAACAACCAAGTTCACTAGTCTTTGTCTAATGTTAGCTTGCATTGGCAGCCTGTTTCTCTTCTGCTGAGTCTGGGGAAGGCCTTCAGGGAATTCTTAGAAAAGCTGTTCTGCTCTGATGAGCTGTGTAAAGATGCTCAGTGTGTGAAGAACTAATAGAAACTTGATGCAGTTATGTATGTACCTTACTATATATATTTCTAGGAGGGAACCTACAGATTCTTTTAATATTTCCTCTCTGTTTTCAAGCACACTTGACTTACGGGCACAGCTACAGCTCACCTCAGAAATATTTTTTACTGATTTTTGGTTTTTTGTGCTATTAAGTTCATCTTGGCAATGTGATATTTTCTGAGAAACAGGATAAGTGTCTGAGCAGCTGTTGTACTCTGTCAAGTTTCATAATTATTTCAAAGAATGGTTAAGAGGACTCTTATATTTGTGTAGTTCCACCTTTCTGCTTCTGTTAGATTATTTCTTGTGTTGTATTGTCAGTTACTAATAACATACCCAGTAGAGTATTGAGTCATTGGTGGCTCTTGGAGGATTTAGGGCTTCCAGGTTGCATTTTTTATTAGTAACTGAATTTTTGGTGCATTTTAGTGCCACCATGACTAAAGGCTAAACAGCCTTTTATTCTTAAATGCTACTGGTCTTACAGAGAAAACAGCTCTCCCGTTAAATTTCTATTTTAGGTTTAGCTTTCCATGGAGGAGCAGCAAGCAGCTGTCAGAGGTAAATAGAAATAGGTGAGAAAAGGTAGAATTAGAATTGACAAAAGGCAAGGAGGAGAGGGGATGTCATAAGGACTGATGTAGTAGGTAAGGGAGTGGCAGGAATAGGTTTCTAGCAAATCCTTGACCAAATTTTTGGGTAGCACAATTAGAAGATACTTCAGCTCAGGGACTTCAGTCCTCTCTCTGCTCTGAAGGCACTTGGCATGCTGCAGAGGGTTTTTCTGAGTTATGCTAGTCCTACAGTCATAGAGTTCACATTCAGAGACTCAAGAACTTAACTGAATGCTTTTTTTTTTTTTTTTTATGGAGACAAGATATCTTGTATGGCAAAGAACAATTTAAAATGTTCATAACAGGTATTTTTTAATTAACGGGTACTTCTCTTACTTTGCTTAGCAAAAATGTAGCATCACAGTCAGTCTGACTCTTTAAAAGCACTGTTCATGTGTACTTTCATGTTTTGATAGTAACTGCATGTGAGTTTTGGAGGGAGGCACTTTATGACCCAGGGAAAATTAGATAAATTCTTCAGTAGTAAATCAGATTTTATGGGGTATGAGATCAACAGCTAAAAACAATCTAGCTGAAATCTATGAAGACACACTGAATTTCCTGCTACATGTGTAGGTTTTTTTTAAAATGTTTTCAGTTGACTATGAAGCTTTCTAAGTATTCACTCTTTGTGACTATAGTGATTATAGGAAATTCTGAATTATCTTTTTAGGATCAAGTGACTGGCTTTCAGCAGCTGACTCGCCAACTGCACATGGTGAGTACACCCTTCTGAACAGTGAACTAGTCATTTATTTATTTTCCTACTAGACCCTCCAAGTACAAAACCAAAGCCAAAAGGCCTTCACACATGCCTGATGTCACTTATATTTGCAAACTTTTCAAGCAGTGGTGGCTTTATTCCTGAGCTCCAAGCACCAGGTCAAGGTGGTTGGGAGGTCAACTTTTCATTTTATGTTAACTCTTTCTTTTATATTTCAGTGGTAAGCTTACACTCAGAATTACAGTATGGGGCTGATGTACTTCACACATTCAAAAATATCTTCACAAAGAAAGCATTTTTTAAAATTATGCCCTCTTGCATATGCTAGCTCTGGCACATTTTTATCCATTCATTTTGGTACTGCTGTCTTCAGTGTCTTTGTCACCTTTATGCACATTTTTCTGAGCTCTAATAAACTTCCAGTGCTTTATCCACATCCTTAGACTGTGAGACTCAGTTAATAAGCTTTGGCCTAGGCCTTCCAAAATTGACAAACAGTTCTAATGGAAACTGTCAAGTAGTTTTTTTGTAGAGAAATTGAGGTGAAAGATGGGGTGAAGTTTTTGACTGAGCAGCTTTCTGATTTCTGTAGGGGTTTTTTTTGAGTGTTTGTTTTGAACACTGGCAGTGCAAAAAGACTCCTAACTTACTCTAACAGTTTACTCTTTTTTTTATCACTGAAATCTTTTTTTTCCTCACATCACAGAAGAGCTAATACAATATTTAAGATAAAGATAATCCATTTGTTTGCATTATCCAAAAAAACATTTGGCACCATCTGTTACCAAAGGCATAAAGATGTCATGGGATAATGCATCAAGCCCTTTTTTGAACTAACAAATTGAAAAATAGGAAGTGAGGAGACACGTTAATTACTCACGTTTTTTATTGTGGTGAAACAGCTGTGTTTCCTAGATGTGCTCAGGTTGGAATTGTTCAGCATATTTATGCATGCTCTGGAAATGAGATTCAGTATTGAGGCAAGAGTGTACACTGCTGTGAACTGTGATAAAATATTTAGAGTAGTAAAAACTGAAGTAAACTGCAGAAATTTGGAGAAGATCTCATTGATTTTTCTGAGTTCATTTCATCTGCTGACATTTTGTTGATATTAATGAAACCAAAATAATAAATGTGGGCAAGATGGGGTTTTTACTTTGGGTACTCTATGATGGTCTTGAAATGAACTGTTAGCATCCAGAATAGATATTTCAGAAGTAAGAAGTGCATAAAAACAACTCTTAGCAAAAGTCTAAAAAGCCAAAAGAGCATGAGCAATTAAAAGGAGAGAGGAGAGAAAAGGAGAATATTGTGCATTTTGAATGCTGCCTGCCATTGTGGTCATATTTACTATCCCAGTGTAAGGCATGTGTAACATGTATAACATTTTCAATACTATAATGAACATGTTACAGATATCTCTTTATTTCACAGACCAATCAGCAATTTCTGAAAACTGTGACAGAACAAGATGAGGAACTAGAGCAGCTGCGAAAACAACTGAGGTATGAGCCAGGCAGATTAAAAAAATAATTAATATATTTTCTGTAGCTTTTCCTGACCTGTTGCTGTGTCATGGGCCTTGTTTGTACTGCGAGCTAATTTCATCCTCATAGTTGCAATGGTTTCAGTAACTGTCTCTGAAGTTTTTAGGCATCATTAGTCTTATGGTAACGCATTTCCAGTTAGTGTTGTTTGGTTCAGCATTTCTCTGAAATAGTCAACATTTGACCTTTGATTAAAAAAAAAAAAAAAAAAGTCAGTATCTATCACAGTTCATTCTGAAGATAGGTTTTCATTAGAATACAGTTTGCTCAAAAGCCAGTTACATGGTTACTCATTACAGTTCTGAAATTCGAATGTTCAAACAAGCTTCCAAGTTTTGGTTTTTTTTTTTAAATAAGATTTGCTTTCACTCCCTATTAATAAAGAGCTCTAAACCATAGGTTCTGTGGAAGTTAGTGTTAATTACATTCCTGAAGTATATCAAGCAAAAGGAGAAATAGTATCTGTGACAACAATTTCATGATTATTTGTGTTTACAGCTGAAGTCTATTCAGTGCCAATTTACTGTGGCTGCTTTCCCTTTTAACTACTGATGTTTGATGTCAGATTAAAATTTTATTTCATTAAGCGGTGGATTTATGAACTGAGAGTAAAACAAGAAATTGAGTCATTATCCATCTCTAACTACAGACACTGATTATGCTCACCTTCCTCTCAGATCAGCCTAATATCCTTGCACCCTTAAAAACAGTGTTTTAATCCCAAAGTTAATGGCTGCAGCTCTGTCTAGCCCTAAAAAGTGCTGCAGTATTTCTCCAAGAAGTCTGGAATATTTTCACCAGTTACTTCTATAACATGAAGATGTAGTCTGCATGGATTATATAGCATGTGGTGCAGGCAATTCTAATCCTTTGGGATGTTTTTAGTAGTTTTCCATGATTTATGGTAAGAAAGTACTAAGTCAGGAATGCAAAAGTAGATTTTTTTTTTTAAAAACAGCTTGTGTGTTAGAGAATTGAGGTTTAAATTAGGTTTGTATGGCCTGGATAAAACACACAAATTAAAAAACTTGGCATAGCTATGGCATGGATCTGCATTTCAGAATCTTAAAGCTCTTAAACAGATATAACTTGCCAAGATTAGGTTAAAGATATATTGTACAGTAAAGAGTAAAAGCTGCATCTTTCAAATCAATTTGTTGCCTGTAAAATGCAGACCTCTAAATTCAATCTGAATCTGAATTTGGTTGTTAAAATGCAGTTTTAATACTTGAGATGTTCTGATTTTTATGACCTTTTTATGTTTTTCTATTTTTTCTCTTCTTATGATTCCTTTTTATTTTTCATTTTTTACAACACTTCTAAAATATTTTGCAGGAGGCAATTTAATGTCTTCCTGAAGTTACAGGACTTCTTGTAGGAGAAAGATGCAGTGTTTTAGATGGACTAATTTTGGACCCATACTGAAGATTGTGTGTTGAGGAATAACACTCAGTTTTTGTAGTTTTTGTAGTTTTTGCTTCTTACAGAAATCGTAACAAAATTAACTTTTCTAATTAATTGGGCTGAAATCAAGTATTTGCTGTAAAATTGCTTGGATTATTTCTATTTTGCTTAAGATTTTCATGTAGGTATAGTATGCTTGACTTCTATGCTCTTAATTCAAAATCAGTATTTCTACAAGAAATATTTGCTTGAAGTTGATTGTTAGAATTATGAAATAATTTCCAGCTTCTTCCATGCCTATTGGTGCTGCAGTTTGCATGAGCTAATCTAATGCCTGTTTGCTCTCTTATAACTTCATGATAGCATCAGCCACTGGTTTTTAAATTTAGCCTAATATGCAGCCTGAATAATTGGGTTACACCCCAGGTGAAGGCTCTCTGTGTCTTTCTGTTCCCAAGTCAGAGGAGTAGCAGGGTTGCTTTTTTTCAACAGACTTTTCTACTGAGGATGAAGAGCCACTAGTCATTAACATGATTCACTAACTATTCCTTTTTTTCCCTCTGCTCCTCCAGCCCACAGAAGCTATTCAGATTACAAAGCACATCAGCTAAATTCTTTAGAAGTGTATAATGATTGTTTTAATTCCTAGTCCTGTGGCTTTAAAAAGTGAAACCTAAATCTGCAAAAGACTTCTCTGCTACATATCTGTGACTGGTTATCCCCAGGTTATTGAATCACTAGAAGTTTTTGATTACCTAGCCCTCCTCCTTTAATCAATGCATACACCTTCCTCATAATCTGTGAAGTAATTTCCACAGGATTTTTGGAATTTGGTATTCCTCTCTCTGTGCCACATAGTGAGAAGGAGAAGAGAGAAATCTCTTCTGCCCTGTAAGAACAATATTGTGGAATTTTCTGCTCTTCACAGCTATTGTGACAAAGTTTTAAATGAGCTAATTTCCCCCCCCTTATAATTACTTTTTTTTTATATATATAGGCAAGCCAAGAGAGATGGGCAAGTAGCAAATGCTAAGCTTGAAGAAATGATGGCATTGAAAGAGAAGCTTCAGAGCCAATTGGAGAGAAAGGTATTCTGGAGAAAGGAATAATTTCTGTTGCAACTGAATGGACAGTCATTTTCTGAATACTGATGTTAAATTAACAGCAAGTTGTTATCTAGTTTTTTTCGTGTGAATATATCTTTATTTTGCTCAGGCAAGCTCAGATCAGGTCTGGATATTGCTTTCATTCTTTCCAGGAGGAAGACAGGATATTTGCCCAGGAGAAAGAAACAGCATCTGACAAACGCTTGCAGCAAATGCAGTCTAATATCAAACAGTTAGAAGTAAGGTAAAGAGAGCTCCCTGTGTGTTACTAAGAGGATACAGGCAAAAATTTTACCATGCTCTACAAACATGGAGGGGTTGTCTGTCTTTGTATGTTTTATGTCTGCCTTTGTATGGTTTTTTACATGTTAGGTAGTAAAGAGATGTGTTTGACAATCTCTCTGAGGCTCTCTTGTCCTTTCTCCTGTCTGCCAATACTGACAATCATAGTTAAACAGTAAGAATTTCTGAGCTGTTCTGAAATTACCAGTGTTTTTTCTTTCTAAAACTATAGCTGCAACTTCATTGCCCACATCCAATTATTCCATTTCCTCCACAGAGGAAAACTTTATTTCTTCTGGGGCTGTTCTATTCTGGTTTAATGTAGAACCTTTTCAGTGATGTGTCCCAGGATATTGTTGGGATTCTTCTAAGGATCATCTGAGATTACACATCTGAGTTAACTCCTATAATTCTTTTTCTTTCTAGGGTTTGATTGATGATCAAATTCAAAATACTCTTTCCAAAAACAAGCAGAAAACAATGCAATTTGGGCAGTTTATGAACAGATACTTACTAATAGCTCAGTTTGAATGGATCAGTGTCCTAATTAACCATCACATTGCTACATTTCTGCTGTCTTGTAGGTTGTGTGTGACTGTTCAAGATGCTGAGCAGCTGAGAGCAGAAAAAGCAGCTCTGGAGGAACAGATCAGAGAGCTTCAGGCCAAGTCTGCCAGTCTAGAAAATGAGACCTACGACGCTGTTGCAAAAGTCCAGGATTGCATACAGCTCTTGGAAGAAGCTAACCTGGAAAAAAGTCAGGTATTTCCTGGAAATTAAATATTTAGGATACACAAACTATGTTCTTTTGTGTCTGTTGTGCTGCAGTTAGTCATGATAGAGAGCAGACTGGGATGTGACCACACATCTCTCAGACTTTTCATACAGTATAGACTTCAAAGCATACATTGAGTGCTTGCTTAAAAGTTATCTAGCACTGTACCTAAACATGAACTTTCCAAAGTTTTTGACAAGAGTTCAAAGTTTCTTACCAAATACTGGTAAGAAAAAGAGAAGTCACAAGAGAAAATAAAGGTTCTGTTACAAATTTATAACTGTTAAAGGCAAGACATAGGAAACAAGGAAAGTGCAGGGTCATCAACAAAGAAATGTAGACATGTGGAGAGGCCTTAAAAGAAACTTTTTTATACAATGTGTGATTAAACTATCATAGAATAACATTTATGCCAAAAATATTGATATGAAAACATGGCTCAAGGAGCCAGAACAAAGCAGACATCTCTTAATGTACTGCTCTGGCTTAAACTCCTGAATTTTTCAAACTGGGAAGAAAATTTAATTAACAGAAGAAAGAAATAAAAAATGTTCTATTAATGAACAGAATAAAAAAATGCACATGAATATACATACCTGCTGACACTTTGTGTTTTAAATTGTTTTCTCCCTGCTCTGTAGGAGATTGAGGTAGAAATTTTGCTCTGGGTTCCTGTGCTTTCTTCTATATAATTCCATGTTCATCCAAAATCTCCAAGTCCCAGTAGAAAAAGGCATCTACTGACACTAGCTCTTTGTGTAGTTCTGACTTAGAAGAATGTGCATTTAGTGCAACCTGTTTTCAATGTCACTGTTATTGAGTCTCAGTGTCAGATGCTCCAAAGTAAAAAGGAAAAGAAGGTGTCTTTTGAGCAAGTGTGGGTTTTTCTCTTGGTGCTTTTAGTATCACACTGAAATATCAGTCATATTTTATTTTGTTACTTTTCTTCTAGGCACTCTTTGGGGAGAAACAAAAGGAAGAAGAAATTAAAAAACTGCAGGATGAAATGTCTCAACTAGCAGAAAATACTGCTGCAAGAATTAGAAAGGAAGTAAGTTACAATGTTTAGAAAGAATGGAAAGATTTTTTGGTTTTCCTCAGAGTGAAAAGCTACTGCTGGTGCATGGTTACTATGAGCAGTTTTCTCACAAGAGTTGGGATAATCTAAGTGGAAGGGCAGCATGCTGATAGCACTACCTTCTGCAGCATTTATTGTCTAGACATGTTGTAAACAAGAACCAAAACTTGCTGTCTCTGCAGACACTGGCATGGCTGCACTGTGAAGATATGAATTACACTTGTGGTGTATAAATTTGTGGGGTTTTTTTTCTCCTAAGCACCCTCAGTTGAAGTAGCATGGATTGATAATAAGCATTTTTCTTACATATATTTCATAAGAGTTGCCAGTTATTGTAGTCCCAGGCATTTTCATGCTCTATATACATGCACCACCTATAGATTACATATATATATATGTCAAAAACAAGATGGAAAAATGCTTTTGTGGGACTAATTTTGTAGCTTTGTTTTGGTCACAGGTAGACACTGCAAAGAAGCAATGTAACCTGCAGGTTTCTCGGCTAACAGAAGAAGTTTCAGCTCTTCAGATGGTATGGAGTTGATTGATAAAATATTTTCAATAACAAAACTTTGAAGACTCCTAGGTTTTGCTGATCAATGGTTTCACTAGAATTTAGTATTTTAGCTCAATCAACATGTGATCAATGAGTAATTGGTAAACAGTCCTCTGTTACTGTGTAGCACATTGCATCCTGCATTCTCCAGAGATGAGTTCACAGGCATTTTGACAGTCAGATCTGTGCTCTAGGAAATATTTCCCATGTGATGACTCTTCTTGAGTATCCATTTCTTTTAGAGAAACACTAAACTCAGCCTTCCATGCTTATCTGTAGTTGTGTGTGTAGAAAGGAAAGCTGATATGAAAGCTGATGAAGAATTCTAAGAGAAAGGTTGTGGATCACAGACATATTTTTGAATAAATCAGGAGCTGTAATAAATTATGCAGATGACCAAAAGAATTTTGTGCTTATGCACTTATTTATGCACTAAATTTATTTTAAAAAGGTTTCATTTGATGTATCTTGGTGTGAATGATCCTATAGAGAAAATAATTAGCTGGTAAATATAATCTAATGCATCCATGGCAGCAGCAAGAACTACATTTACTCTGGGTGGGTTTGGCTTCAGCACTTCTTGATTTATTCAATCTTATTTTAAAATTACTTTTATGAAAAGGAATGTGGAGAAAAGCAGAGTCAAATTGAACGAGCCATGAGAGAAAAGAGAGCAATGGAAGAAGAACTTGAAAAGGTAAGGCAGTTGTATTTTTTTTTACATCACATTTAAAATCTCCTTACAGAAAGAAGAATACATAGATTTTTTTTCCAATTTTTCATGTGTTTCTCCCTTAATTCCTTATTTTATTTTTTGAGTAGATTTTCTTCAATGTAAATTTTATTATATTTACTTTAAGGTGGTTTGCATTCTTTTTTTTTTTTTAATCCAGAAGGTCTTTTAAGGCTGCAACACCAAACTAAAAAAGAAAATTAGTTTGAAGGTGTAAAAAGTAAAAGATATTTAACATAATCCAAAAGAATGCTGGTACATATTCCAGTTAAGATCAATAGAGAGAAAACAAAATAAATGTCTGATTAGATCTTTGGAAACCTTTTGTCTTCTTCAAAAGGCAGCACCCATGTTAGAAATTCAGTTTTATTTTAAATCATGGGAAAACAGGATACAATGAGAGTAAACTCACACAGAAGTTTACTTTTCAGATTTACAGGGAACACAGAGAGCATGAATCTGACAGTAGAAAGCTGGAGCAGCTGCATCAGAGGTATTTACTTGCAGAAGCTGCCAAAGATGACCTTCAGCGGAGTCTGCAGCTGACACAAAACAAAATGAAACAACTGGAAATGAAGTAAGTGATGGTAGAGATGTTTATATTAGTAAGAAGAGAAAGCCATGGAAATTACTTGAGGCTCTTTAAACTGTTCAATATGTGTTAGGGCTTTGCCAAATCTTTTTATTCAGTAGCATAGTATCAAGAGGCCGTAGTTGTGAAACTAAGATTAGTTTTATCAATTCCATCACCATGACCAAGTTCTTTGCTGATTTGTGCATAGCTTCCAGTCTGTCTTTTGTTCTCTGGTTCAGTTGTTCAGTTCTTCAGCTGCAGCCAGACTTTACTTCTCTTTTAGCTCTGAGGAAGAGAAATCTCGTTGCCAGGAAGTTATCTGTAAATTGCAAAGCACTCTGGATTCAGAAAGAGAGAAGAGTGCCTTTGTCAGTGAACAAAGACTCAAACTTCAGCAAGAGAATGAACGACTGCAAAACGAAGTGGAGGGTTTGAGGAAACTGGCAGCAGAAGTTCAACAAAAAGCTAAAATAAAGGTATGTTTTATTTGAGTTGTTTTTTGTAATGTAAGACTAATGTTTGCCTACTAAGGCAGCAGTTTAAGAAAAAAGCATTAAATGTTTAAACTAAGATTGAGAGTTTCGGTGATGCTTCCTGGTTGCTGCTTAAAAGTAATTTTATTGTTGCATTGTGAATCCTCAGAATCCATGGGGTAACTCAATCTCTGCAAATTAAATTGTATTTTAATGTGTATTAAATTCTCCTTGATAAGAAGACCCCAAATGTTCTTTGCTTTAAATAAGATGAATAGATTAAATAATACTGTGATTACCAATCCTCATTTCCTTACTGTCTCTAATGTGTCAGAAATCTTTGTCTGGCTGATTTTCTGCCCAGAGTGTTGCTCTACTTGTGTGTGCACCATGTTGTCAGGATAGTGTGCAACTAATAAATAGTTTAATAGTGTGGCTGTCAAGCGTTGGCTCCTATTTTCTGGACAGAGGAAATCCTTCTCTATGTTTAGCTGCAGACAAGATCATTAAGTGAAAGCTGGTTTGTTCTTTTTGGACATGTTCCATTAAATGCCCCTGAACAGGCTGGGATAAGGAATCAGTAGTAACCTCAGCAGATTCATGGTACCTGTGGCTTCTCATCCTTGATACAAAGCTGGTACTTTCCCTTCTGCAGTGTAAAGACACCAAAAAACAGGAGTCTGAGGATCTGGAGCAATGAAGACAGCCTCAGTAAACAGTTTTACAAGGTGTGAATGGGGACCAGCTCAAATCTGGCTTCCCCTTTGCACTACAAGATAAAGAACCCTGTGAAATTGAACAGGGAGTCTTGTCCAACTCCAGAACCCTTTGCTTAAACAAAGGATCACAATCTTGTAACAGAGAGCTAGTGGATATGAAGCATAGAAAATATATCCTAAATCTTTGTTTGTCCCATTTTTAATCAGGCAGGCTTCCATTATAGTCACAGATAAGATTCACTGCTTGATTTAATTTTCCTCTGATGTACAAAGGGTTGCAGATGCAGTTAAGAAACTCCTAACACATTTAGCTAGATGAAAAAGAACGAACTTGTTTCTGTGGAGGAAACACAAGGGAGAAGAATAAAGATTACTTACAAAAATAAGCATACACAGCTCATTATCTTTTATTGTCAGTTGTCCTATTTGCTTAAATTGGCTTTGGGAACACATATCTCTGAGTATATAATTAGAAGTTTAATTATTATATGTTACGTGCTTTCAACAAATGTTTATAAATTTAACTCAGGCATTGTAAAACAAATAATAAATAAAAATAGATAAAGAGTAAGAGATCTGATTGTACCAGATTTGTGGGGTTTTTTAGATAAGCAGAATGGAGCATGAGCATGCAGTAAAAGAACATGGGTATGAAGCTCGACTCAAGGAGATGGAGGACACCAGCCACCAGTCCACTGCTGAGCTCAGACATCTCTTAGCAGCTCAGCAAAAAGCAACAAACCGGTGGAAAGAAGAAATTAAAATCCTCACTGAAACTACAGAAGCCAGGATCAGTAAGCTGAAGTAAGTGCAGTTCTGTTCTCCTTCTGTAAAGTGTGTTCCAGATACTGTTGGTGTGGGCAGTAAATCTGTGGTGAAAAAGCATGAAGAGCAAACCATCCAGACTCAAAAGATGTGCTTGCAGCAAAAATAAGAATGATCTAAACAGAGCCTGTGATGCTGTCTCTGAAGTTAACACTGAAGTAAAACTTTTACTGCTTCATTATCTTGTTGATAATGTGTGAGATTCTGAGAGAGATAATGTGAGATAATGACAAAAAGTAAATGGAATATATTACTTTTGCTTTTCTCTTTCAAGATACAGCCCATTCAATTTAGACAATGTTAACTTTGGATTATGAGAACTTCTATACCTCTTCAGAAAAGCCATAACATCAGTTGTGGAGTGAGTTTCCAGACTTCTAAAATTAACTGGACAAAAACCTCTTGGAATGTACATCTAATGTTCTCCTCTGAGCAGTTGCTATTGTAAATGAAGATTAAAAATGGGTTGTGTGATTCTCCTCAGGAAAAAATATGGTATAAAATTTTCTCTTAATCCATCCGTATTTCTAGGCTGATACTTGTATTTCACAGTGCAGAATATAAGAATATTTTCAGTTTTGCAAGTGTCCCCTATGCTTTATTTCATTTCTAGGTACAGGAAACACGGTCAGCTCAAGTAGACTATTAATTTGAGATTAAATTAGTCTGGTATTTTTATAGAACTGCAGAGAAGTTTATGTCCTCAAGATCTCCTCTTCTTTGAAACTGATTGAAAATTGGAGGAGGTTGGCACACTGGTCCACAATAACTGCTAAACCAGGAAGCCTGATTTCATAAGTCTAATTTCTTTAAAATTAAAGTAGCTAGAAAGGAATTAACATTGCATATATTTCAGTGTGTTTGAGAACAAATACCCAGGTTATGCATCTCTATTAACTTGATAAATTTGAAGCAACCCTTTAATCACTTAAAGTGATGCACTCATGGTTCTTTGCTCAGACTGATTTTAGAAGTTGCTTTGCTATCAATGTTAACATGGAAGCAAAGCTTTTCCCTATTAAAATTGTGAATTCTACTTTTCATTTCCTTTGGGGTAGTCTTGGGGTTTTTTCATGTTTTATTATTAATGTAATGCTTTGCATATTCTCAGCTTCAATCATATTTCCAGTATCCCATGCAATTTCTGTAGTTACAGTTTCTAAAGCATAGCTTAGCATTTCTTTGCTGTCAGAATTCCAGTGGTGTAAATGGAATTAGAAGCCAGTTGTCTAAGCACAAGCCAGGAAAATCTACCCTGCCACTGTTGTTAACCTGGATATCCATCTTTGCAGTGAAGTATGTGCTCATCTTTACCTTCCCTAAGTAAACAGGGATTTTTACCTTATCTGTTCAGATACAGGCTGGCTTTATTTTCCCTTAAAGTATATTGCATTTGCAAAGGTTATTGTTAAACAGTTATTTAAAAAAAAGGAAAATTCTCTTTCAGAAGACATTGGTAATGAGCATGTTTGTGAGACAATGAGAGCTGTGCTGATTCACTGACAGTTTTGGTGTAGCTTCACTGTAGGTAATTAGCTGGCTCTTACTGATACCTTTTTAGCTTCTTTTGTAAATGCAGTAACTGGAGAAGAAAATGATTTTGCAATCTTTCATGCTAAGGTAAATTTTAGCTCTTAAACTTGTAGTTTATTTTCTGTAAATCAAAATGCAAAACTTCACAGCTGAGCATCTAGGTTCATCACTAGATCCTGGATATGGTTCAGCAAGTTCCAATTAAAAGGGGAAAATTGCATTCCAAAATAATTGAAGTTGTCTGTGAAACAGCTGTTTTCCCTTTAAAACCTTTACTGTTCAATGTTAAAATATTGTTGCAGCAGACCAAAAGATTTAGACCTTATTTAACTGCAGCAAAATGCTGACATAGGAAATACCAGCAAGTTTGCTTTGTGAACCTGGATGAAAGATGGGTATTAAATTTTGAAAATGCCCCTATTTATGTGACTTCAGTAGATATTTTGGTGCAAGTCTAAAAGCTAAGTCAGTTACTTTATGACATGGTTTTGTGTGTTGTGCTTTTTCCTACTGTATAAGCTAGAAATAGAAGTCTTTATCAAGCATTTGCTCTACCTGGCAAGGAAGCTGGCAGTAGAAACAGGAAGGTTGTCATTTGGACTGGCATCAGGAATTTGGTATTAAATCTGTGCAGTGTTGCTCTGATACCACGATGACAAGTAGTCTAACTGGACCTTATCAGTATTATCAGGAAATTTTAAAGCCAGCTTATTTTTCATCTTACATGCATTGCCAGACACCCAGCAATGTAGTGCAGAATGCAGTTGGTATGAAACTGAGCTCCAGAATTTACACTGTAGTTATTCAGCATGAAAGTCTTTGCTTATGCTATAAATGAATAATTATCATATTCCTTTTAATCTATCACAATAACATTATGAGTGCAAGTACAGAGCAGCAAATTGCTTCTTACTGTTGAGAACTAAAATCAAGTTGCTGATTATTTAAAAAGCAAAATAATTTTCAGCCAATGCATATATCAGGGGCGTTTCAGTAAAACACAAAACAACAGACTAATACTGGTAATAGATTAATTCATCTATTGCTAATTAAATGCTCTGTTTAGAAGCTCTCTTGAGGCTGTGCAGGAAATGTTCTCACCAAGCCTCGTGGTGGGGTCCAAGAGAAAGGAGGATCCATGTGAGCAAATGCAGAGGATGTGTTGATGGCATGTAGCAGAATTTAATTTTTTAACAAAAATACAATTTTGAACAAGAGTCATTACTCTTGCAGCACGTTAATGTGTTTTATAGCTGAGAGGTTTTTTAGGAAGTTACAAACTTCCTAACCAAGTCCTATCCATGTGTTGGGGGGAAGCATTTTAAATTGCATTTCAGCAGGAGGTTGCTGTTAGTGCAGCTCCCATAAACACTGACTCAGTGTCCCATTTGTTAGTCTAGGTGTTTCCCATTCCTTTCCCTGAAAGTCATGGTGGTTTTCTAGTTCTGCCCTCATTGCTTTCATTTTCCATGGGAAGGTGTCTGAAACATTTTGGCTTCTTTATTAAACTTACCAACAGCAGCTGCTACTTTTTCCACATTCTGTGCTGCTCATTTGTCATGTTCTAAGTCTGCAGTGTTGTGTTGGAGAGGTGTAATCCTCATGCACAAAGGAAGCATTAAATAATTCTAAGGAATGAAGCAACATCAGTGAATGTTAGGGGATTTCTGATCTGAAAAAAAAAAATAAGAAATAAAAGTAAATTTTGCAACCTGTAATGGTAGAACTTTAAATAACAACACTCAATACTTGCAGACTAAATTGCACCATTTTCTTCATACAAATCTATTACAGTCTTCATCTTAAGATGCTGCAAGCATCTAAAAGGAGAATTTATTGCTAAGAGACCTCATCTTCACCTTGCAGAAGGGCAAGGAGCCAGTTTTGCTTCATAGCCTTGTGCCAGTCAACCCTGAAGGTAACTA
This sequence comes from Erithacus rubecula, assembly GCF_903797595.1. Classification (NCBI taxonomy): domain Eukaryota; kingdom Metazoa; phylum Chordata; class Aves; order Passeriformes; family Muscicapidae; genus Erithacus; species Erithacus rubecula. The sequence continues at coordinate 62,379,724 of NC_136687.1, forward strand.
AGGAGGTCAGTGACACAGGTCATCATTCCAAATACAAACTTGGCTCTTGGCAACATGGCTAACAACTCACTGCCAAGTTTATTCCCTTTATTCCCACTGTGTCTACTCTGGCAGAGGCAGAAGCCAAGCTGCTCTGACCCCTGATTGCATCCATTTTAAATGTACTTTGAGTTCTAATCATATGTACTGAAAGGAACTTAGATAGCAAATGTTCACAATTATAAAATAGTAGTAAAATGAGTGATGACTGTAAAAAGTTATAAAAAAAAAGTCATCTTTCATATTTTTTGTAGGAGTTAAATTGGAAAACAGAAGTATAGAAATTTTATAAAACTGTCAAACTTAATTCAAAATGTAATTTCTTTTATAACACAAAAAGAGCTTTTAGGTTTTGGTGAATAATTTCAGTATTTTATGTTCATTAGTTTAACTGTTACTAGAGTTAATAATTGATTCCCCTCCTCCTCCTTTGCAAGTAATCTAAACAACCAAATCAGACATAATGTTGAAAAAGCTATTTTGATGTCCAGTGTCACTTCTCCACAAATGGATGTAGAATTTGGTAAGAACTAGAAGCAATCCATGTTGCTGTGGTTGCTGATCTACAGGGTGTGGAGCTTCCAATTACAAAGCTTTAGGCTCTGAGTTTGAATGTCCCAAAAATTTAAGGTGATCTGCCCTTTTACTTTTCTTGTCTTCATTTGAAAGAATTTGCTTTTGGAAGAAGTGAGGAAAGCATACACAGGTTTTTAAAGGCTCTTGCTCTCACTGGAGCACTGTAACCCAGAAGAATGGCTCCTCTGGCCACATCTGGGGGAAGAGACTGGCTGAGACTGCTCTGGTTACCTTACAGCATCAGTGTAAAGCTCTGTAGTTCTCCAGACTTCAGCTGAGAAGAATAAATGACAGCACATGGAAAGTGGAATCAGCAATGCTAAAAAAATGTTTAGGAAATTTGTAAATTGAAAGGAAATAAACTTCAGTAACAACAGAACAGAGGGTAGAATGGGAAGGGTTGAGAGAGACAGTTCTGACAGCAGAATTGAGGCAAAACCAGGGTAACTCAATCTGCCAGCATCTGCTCAAGTGAAATAAAGTGACAGACTATGTGCAAGTTTTAAAAATAAGGACAGATGATTCACTTGTTCTGTAAAGCCCAGCTTTACAGGTCTGTAGATAAATGCATGAATACAAAGGATGGTTAATCCCATCTCATTGGCATATCAGTATTTTTGTAGTTTTTATGTCCTTACTCTGAGAATGAAGAGTTGGGGTAAATAGAGAATTTTGCAGGTAAGCAGATAAACCCTTGCCAGACTTTGCACCAGTGGCCAACACCAAGAACTTATTTTCGTTGAATTTGATTCACGTGAATAAAATAAAGTTTTATATTGAATTGAATGACTGAACCATCACAGAATGTCCTTCAGTGGACTAGATCTGGACAACTGCAGACAGGGAAAAAGGTCAATTCTCTAACTTGAAAACCTGACAGGAAATTGACAGTTCTCTCTACTTTGCCATGGATACTGCTTTGGCCTGTCAGACACATGGATGGTTGCTCAGTTTAGGGACAGTTTAGCTTCAGTAGGGTATACACAGGTCTGTTCTACAAAAGAATGCATGTGACAATTTATAAACATTGGCTTAAACAATCAAGAAGGCTAAGTTTGCTTCCATGAAACATTGCATTGGAGGAGCTTTAAAATCTGAATTCTTTAATTACAAAAGTAATAAAATGCAGTAACAATGCACAAACTAATGAATTAATAATCCTATTCATCTGTTATTATTGTCTAGTAGCAAGATATAACTTTTTGGAGGGGGAATAAACACTTGCAGCATAAACCCTATTATTTGAGTAACTATACAGAATGTCTTAATTTCCTTAATAGTCACTTGCATTATAATTGTCAGTACTTAATAAGAGGGAATCCTTGCTATATTGTTTTTTACATTTAAAGACCTTAAGCCATCTGATTGCAGCTATTTTGGTTGTCTTTGTTCCAGTTTTTGCCTCTGACACATTTCTTTGCATTAGTTAGAGTCCCTGACTCATCAGTAGGTATGTGTGGGGCTTGGAGTTCTCAATTTTTCTCTTTTCTGTGATTGGAAAGAATCTGCCTCTGAGGAATGACCTTTTTTGGAGGCAAAATATGAAGTGTTGGCCATGAATGCTTTCTCCTTTTCTCTGCATCCTGTACAGTACATGGAGTGAATTGCATGGCATCTTGAGATGAGGAAGTTCCCTCTTTTTCTGAAACATTATTCTTGGCTGCACTTGTGTAATGTTTGGCAGCCATAGCTGCTTATTTTAAGATGTTCATTAAAGGAAAAAAAAAATAACAGGATGAGAGACAGCTGCAGGTACTGGCAGTATACAAAATTCATAATTACTAAGAGTAACTGAAGCATATTATAGTATAATTCAACCAAAAAAAAAAAACAGCTGGCACATGCTATATTTGTCATGAGAGCTTTGCAGAAAGTACTTGCTGCAGCTGGTGGATTTATCACCCGTCTGCTGAAATGCTAGAAGCTCACCTTTTGTTTCCTACTCACTTAGCAAAGACAATGTGCAGTGGGGGCTGATTTAATTATCCAGCAGTTGGAGTTATTGCTCAGTTCTAACATTGAGATCTCCTAAGTTGTGTTTGGGGGAGGGTTAACACTCAGAATGAATCAGCTGTGTAGCTCAATAGCCATCACATTTCCTTACATTTACAAGGTTAAACTGTTTCCTTTAAATATGTGTTCGGTATGATCTCATTATAAAAATAATTTCTTGATCACAGCTGTGTATGAGCCTGTAAACTCTGTTTATGGTCTGTGCTGCTAAGCATGCTAATTCCACACCTCAGTACAAGCACAGGACACAGGCTCCTTTCAGTAACTGAGAATTTTTAGGGCATCTAAAAATCAGTCTCCTATATTGAAAATACCTCCTTTGATGCTTAATACTAATTGCAGAGGACAAATTACAAAAATACATACATGCTAGCTTACTGTCTTGATCCTGCAATCTTAATCTATCTTTAATTCTTACTTTATATAGTAGTTCTTACATGTGATAACAGTTACAATCTAAGTGAGTTTAACTGTTTAACATCATTGAAATATTTGCCTATTTTTTGAAAATTCAAAGCTGATGAACTGTTTTGTGATACATACCTGGGACTGGTGAAAGAGGTTAAGAAGGTGGGTTGAGAACAGGAGTGGAAACTCCTCACGAGGTGTAGTGGTGCCCTGAATGTACAGATGCAGTGCAGCCTTATATTTCAAGTGCCATATATCATTTTTTGGACTTCTATGAAGTACTAAGGTTAAAAGCTTATAAAAATAAATTATTGTTGAGAACTGTCATCATAAAAATAGCAGAGTTGACAATGAAGATCTGAAGTTCAAGATCTCCTACCTTATAAAGGCTTTAGCTTGCCTTGCAGTGCATGCAGTCTCAGCAACAGGTAGAGCATTTAAGGTGAGGTGGTAGAGACTGGTTAAGGTTAGAGCAGCTCACTTAGGTTTGCATCTTTCCCTGGCCAAAATTACTGGAGTTGTGTCTTTAGTCATCCTTCTTCTTGTGATGGCAGGAGGCAAGAACTGTTTTCCTTCAGGCACTAGCTCAGAGATGGTCTGTCACAACCCAGATGTTTTTTGTCTTCAGTACTGTGTAAATTGAGGATCACTAAAATTTGTTCAGTATAAAAGTAGAAAGACTGCTTTGAAGTAGGTGGTATTTTCCTTTTCCTCACAAAGTGTCACATTGTTGTCTGTCTCACAAGTATAGAATGATTTATTTTTAGGTACTTCAAAGCACCTTTAAAAACGCCTACATTGAGGTCTGGTTATGGAACACTAATTAGAATGTTAATCTCAATATTGAACTTACTGTGCAAAATGCAGCTTATATTTATTGCATACTAGATAGCATGCCTCCAAAATAAGATTCAATAAACAGGAAAAAACCCTGTAAAATGTCAAGTGCTCTTGACAAAGTCTTGCTGATTCCAACAAATACATCTTGTTCCCCTGCCATTACAGTTTTGAATGCACAGCATGAAGAAGTGCTGTGTGGTGCTTTTGAAATCGGTGTTTTAAGAGTAACCCTGTAATTAAAACCCACCAGAAGCCTCCACAATTCACAGAACTATCTATGAAATTAGGTTCCAATAACTGAAGTACTACTGTTTGCTAATCAGCATCTTTTCTTCTGATTCCCAGAAGTGAGCTGCGTCAACAAAAACTCCGTAGCCAGGAGCTCATTTCCCAGCTGGAAATAGCAAATGAGAAGGTAACTGAGGTAAGAGAATGACTGATGTGACAGCTACTTTCACTTACAGCCTGATGTGCATACACTAAGAGCTTAGCAGAAACCTATTTAGGTGAGTTATGTTGCTGGTTTAGAGAAAATAAAGGATTTTTGACAGGGATAGTCAGTAACAATTGGGAAGTCTCACTCTTTCTTGCTGACTGACATGTTCCAGTGGCAGGAAGACAAATGAACTTTACTCTCAAATTACAAAAGTGTAAGGAGAAATTGTCTTTGTATCTTTCTAAGTGACTGATCTAGCAATTCTGGACAAATTTCAGGGAATGTTTCTGAGCTTACTTCTCCCTGTAAATTGCTGCAAGCCTCTAAACAGGAGCAGGCACTCTGGGATTACAGATAATGTGGCATATACAGAGACACCAAGTTCTCCATGTGCTGTGTGTATGCAGAATTTACATTCTGTATCCATATATGCATATGGCTAAAAGCATCATCCATTAAAGATTAAGGGCAGGGTTGTTTTGGAATGTACATTGTTCAATAATTAATGGCCACTTTAGAAAAGGGTTTTCCTGTCAGCCTTATAAATCTGGGATAACATCCAGTTCTATCCAGGATAAGCCCTTCTGTCTTGTTGTTTTTGTAATGCTGTGTTATTTAGAGGAGAAAAATGATGCAAGAACATATTTCTGTGAATAAAGGCTGGTTAAGAAATGCTTTTTACAGACCCTTTGAAAGAAACAGAGATGTGTAGCAGGTTTATCATCCCATTTGTATTATCTACTCTATTCCTCTTTCTTCTGAGCATAGCTAAAACATTTGCATGGATTAATTAACCTGAATTAAAATGTCAGCCTTTGTGCATCTTGCTTCAAGATGGTGAAATGAGTAAAACTTTTGCAGATTGATTGATTGGAAAAGTCAGATGATCTCACATTAGAGCTGGAAATTCTCTATGATCTGTCAGCAGTTTGTCCTCAGGCTCCTATTGTAAGGGGAAAACAATTCCACTTCTGGCATTCCTCTTGTGTTAAGCCTTTTTTTGCTACAGAATGAGTGGATTCAGTAAAAAAGAATTTGGCATTGTGGTGAGAGATGCTGTTTCCACAGGATGAGACACTGATGATGGAATATCGGGAATACATCGACAGGCTCCAGAGGCGGCTGAGCCAGGCGGAACAGAGAGCAGCCACAGCATCCCAACAGGTACCAGCTCACAGAAAGTGGGATCCAGGCACATGGAATATGCAAAAGTACTCACTTTACATCATTCCTCAGGCAGAGGTGATCATTTGTGAGCATTATCACCAGCACAGTTTTAACCAGCTTAGATTTTGGACATGTCACCTTCTGACAGGATGTTTATTTATAGACAGCTTAGGTTTGTTTGTGGAAACTAATTTGATATGCATTAAACCTGCATGGTTCAAAATGTGTGAATGAAGGTGTACAGGCATTAGGAAAGGCAAGTTAGCAAGGACTAAACAACCCCTTAAACCACTGTAGCTGCTGTTTGCATGGAGCAGGTCTGTTGGAGTGCACCCACTGCAGTTACCACTGGCTGTGTGTAACAGCTGCAGCAGCTCCTGCAATAGTAACAATTCTGCAGAGAAGGAAATGCTCGTTTCCTGGCAGACCATTGGAGAGGTAAAGGAGAGAGTGTATCCCTCTCATTATTCAATTTTTCCATAGCATTTAAGCTGTACAACTTGAAGCAAATCCCATGGGGGTTTGTACACTGAATTCATTTTTTTTGCCAAGGAAGTCCATTACTCAAGTTGGCCTGCTATTAAGTAAAGATGGTCTTTCTGCTTCCTTTTTTTTTTTTTTTTTTTTTTTTTTAAACTGTGATTTAGGAAAACCATTTGCAAATTACAGCTTGTTAATGTGGGTGACCCCATGTGAGCTGCAGAGAGGAAATGTCTGGCTGACCTAAATTGCTCAGTTAGGACAAATGGCATTTTTTTTTCCCAACAGCAGTGAATGAATGGGCATAGCTGCCAAGCTGTCATAACATAAGCTGTGGTTGCTGGCTCTAAATGCTCTCTGTCATGACAAGGTCTATTCAGCTGCTGAAGATTTGCTCTGAAAGAGGAATTTTTTTTTTTTTCTTAACCTCCTGTTTGTTATGTGGATCTGTTTAGCTCTAATGCTTCTGAGATGCTGTCTTCCCATAAAAACCCAGACATGCTTATGTCACATTTCAAGGGACTAAACTCATGGCCTTGGTGCCCACAGAGGAAGAGGTCTTGCTGCTCCTGAAAACATTGGTAATTACCTCCACCTCACCAGGCTCTCTCTGAAGGATAACAAAGAGATTTGATGTTGTGCAGCCTGCAGAGGCCTGGCTCTTCTGTAGTGACTTCAGAACCGCTGTGCCAAGCCCCTTCCTTTTTCTCTCCACTCCAAAACAACACATACTGGCACTGTCCCTGCCACAGGTCTCCAGCAGTGCTGCAAGAATGTCTCCTCTTCTGAATCTGGGTATTTATTCTCTCCTAGGTCCCAGAAGGCTGAATGTTCATGTGTTCACGTGAATTCCATCAGATTCAGAGTGATAATTCTCTTTATTCCTGATCTGTAGGCTGAGGGCTGCTTTCTGATTGGTGTGTTCTCACTACTTCATCCACTCTCACTGCAAAATTTTATCAAATATAGACTGGTGCTGGGCTAGGAGGGAGCCTGACCACGCTTTTATTGTGGTCAGTTCAATGACTGAAAATCTTAGCTTATTCTGAAATAATGGTGATTCAGTAAGAAACAAAATCAACAGCATAATGTTTGCACAAGTTTAAAACATCTATCCTGTTCATGTCTTTTGAAGTGTATTCCTGCTATCTACCATCTTGTATTCTCTGGTATTTGAAATAAGACAAAAGCAGTAGTCATCCACAGAGTACATTGTAAATTCTGCTGTTCATCCCAAATTCACACTGCCTGTGCTTGTTCCATCTCCTTCATGACACACTCAGTATGGAAGTACTACTGTTATTTTGATCCTACAATGATTTATTAAAAATCTGTCATCTCCTTGTGTTTCATTACAGCTCAGCCTGATAACTACACAGAATAAAAAAGCTGTTTCCCTGAAGGACCTGGAAAATATTTAAACACGTGTTTTTATCATTCACCATATTGGGAGTTAGGAGGGTTGCTGGAGAAACTTCATATTGGAGCACTACAGTCAAAAGCACAGCAAGGCTTGTGAAACTTGAAACAAATTGTGGTTCATTCTGGTAAGAAGGGGAGTGGATGAAGATCCTGTCTCTGTATGCACAATAAAGATTGGAAGAAGACTGCAAAATGTTGTCATTCAAGTCCTTTAATGTAGCAAATGAAAAAATCTGACACAGTGCTGTGGCACATTCAGGGTTTTTTGGTCTAAAATCCACTAGCTCCAACTGTGACAAGATTGTGTACAGCAAGCAGGTAACACTTGGATTGAAATTCATCTCAGCTTTGCTCACGTGCAGTCAATATCTTTAATTTTTCTTTATAGTGCAGGTAACTTGGGAACTATTTGAGGATTCTTTATGAATTATAATTAGATTCAATATAGCATGAATGTCAAAGAGCTGCTGTTTTGATGGTCAGTGTTTGAGCTGCATGTTGCCTCCTTTGCCTGCCAGTGTAAAGAGTTCAGTTTGGTTTGGTTTGATGCCCCCAGGGTACAGGTAATAATGAAAATGCTGCTATGGCCACTCAACTTATTTGTAAGCTCTGTAATCTTCCTGCTGGTGTGGTTTTTCTTCCTAATATACTATTAATTTTATAATTATTTTACAACTCCTTGCTTTTCTGTTGATCTACTTCCCTGGTTTGGTATCTGGGCCGTTTTCTTACTTCAATTTCCACAATGGAGAAGTCATCCAGCCCTTATGCCTTTTGAAATAGTGGGTTTTAATTCTACACATGCCAGGATGTGGGAATCCTCATGTCCATGGGGTTTTTTGGATAGTTGAGACATGTCATAGCTGTCATTCTACAATTACAGCTGAACTCCATTTTCTCTTCTAGCATACATTACAAGCATTTGATACAGGTGTTTAACTGATTTGAAGTGTTCACATCTTGGCCTTAACTGGCATTGTTGCTTGTCTTTCCACTTAAATGTCAAGAGTAATTCTGGTTTCTAACCTCTCATTGATCTGATAGGTAGTGCTTGCCCAGTGCTTGATGAAAATGTCTCATTTGGATTAATAAACCTGTGTGTCCAGGGCAGTGGACCTAATTTGCATTTTAGAGGATGGAACTGGGCTGATTCCCTGTGGAAGCAAGTCTTTGTGCTGCCTCCTGAAATCCTGGCTGTTCAGGTATAGCCTGAAGATGGATACACCCTCTGAAACAATTCCTGCTTGCTGCAAGGAAAGCCACTAGTTCTTACAGTGGTTGCTTTTTCTTTTTGATAGATGTGTGTATCCACTGCAATCTCTAAATCTCAATTTTGGTTAAAGGATGTTGAAGATTCTCCAAAACAACATGGATACATTTCTCAGAAGCTCCAGGTGTCTGTTTGGGTGAGATTTTCATCAATCAGCAGTGTGATACAGAGGCAGGCAAGTACCAGGCACCTTGTTTCTATTTGCATAATGCACAGCTGAGATGATGACAGGCCACCTGGAAGATTTTGTGTGAGCCATTAATCCCCTTCACTCCTCCAAGGCAGGCTCTGGCTGTGAAGTGAAGCCTGGCTGGAAGGGGCAGGCAGTTTCTCAGTATTTGTGTATTTGTTCCTGGAGGCACAGGAGGGCACCTGCATGCTTCCCTGTTAACAATGGGTATGTTCATTTCCCCTCGGGGTGCAGCTCCTAGGTGGAGGCTGTGTGCCAGAACAGGAACTGCTGGGATGACATGAGCACCTTCCAGGGAAGGGAAGGGGCAGGAGAGCAATTCCAGCAGATGACACAGGAAAGGAAAAGGTTTCCATCCTGGTCTGCCTCATGGCACCACCAACAGGAAAGTGGTCACATGGAGCTCATTATACACCACCAGCTCCTTTCATTTCCCTGGGGTAGCCAGAGGAGGCTGCTCCCAAATTGGGAGATCCAGTTTTTCCAAGAGGGATTGCTCAGTGTATGCTTTCACAGCCTGGTCCTTTTCCTGCTCGCTTCCAAGTCCATTCCATATTTCTGCATCTGGAGTTTAGAGGAACCCTCATCTCCTGAAATCCTGCTGTAGAAGCAAATCTCACAGTAGTGCTTGACTCCAGCCAGTTCAGAGTGTCAATGAACTTTCAGCCTAATTATCCCAAAGCTTCATGGGTTCAACCCTCATGTTCCTTTTCCAGTGGAACATGTACAGAGATCATGGACTTTGCAAGGACATTCTCTGCCTACAAAGGTAAATGTTTTGAGGTAAGCAAATCTCTTAGAGGATGCCAAGGGGAAAACCAGTGTGCTGTTGGAATGGGCACAGCTGTCAGTAACAAGCAGTTCTAAAAAAACCTTAAAATGTACAAAACCTTGCTGCTGCAGTGTGCATGGTGATGCCTGTACTAATCCATGAAAGCTGTTCAGATCATTGCAGTGAAGTGTTCTTGTAAGAACCCAAATACAAATATGGGGAGGTCTGAACCACTGCTGGCAAGGATACTGCAAAAATGTACAGCATTTATTCACATACAGACAAAAGGCACAATTCTACGGAATATTTTAACAAAAAATACAGCTGTTTCAACTAGGTCTTTAGAAATACTTCAAAAAAGGGAGAAAATAAATACAGGATTGGGCCATGTAATATAAAATAGTAATCTCTACATATACTTTTTTATTTCTGTTTCTCTTCATGCACCTTTTGTTTTAATTAATTTCAGCTGAATGGACACCAAAGCTAGGCACATAGTGAAAAATCTGTACAAGTTTTACAAATGTCATCACAATTGTCTCCAACTTCTGAAATTAAGATTTGTACACAACATGAACCCTTCATTTAGATCTGTGTGAGTTTAGAACCTAACAAATGGCATTCCAGGCAACTCTACAGACGTTCAACTAGCCTACAGTTGGACAGAACACAGGGATCATATCAAAGATCTCTTGGTCAGTCAGCACAAGGAAAGGTCACGCTTGGAAACAGAAATCCAGCAAATCCCAGTAAAACACACAGGGGTGGGTTTGTCACTGCAGTACCTACAACACCTCCTGCTGAGGGCTAAGCACAGGGACAAAACTAACCTACAGAGCTGGTCGTACCGCAGCCTTTTTGGTTTGGGGTCAGCTCCACTGGAAACCTCACAAAGCTTTTTGTCCTCAGTGCCAGGGGACAAAGCAGCTAAGGCATTCACTCTGCACAACATTAGTGTTCATAATATAGTGCAAATTAACAAGGTACCTCTGTCCAAGGGGTGTGAGGTCGAAGGTTTACTCAGAATCCAAATTTAGGGTATTCCATCTATGGCTTGACAATTCCTGTGTAGTCATGAGCTTCTTTCATATGGAAAATACCAGTGCCTGTCTGGAGAATGTTGCTAGATGTTGAGTAGAACTTCTTGGCTTTTTCCTTTTGTCTGCTGTCTTCCTTTCTGTCTGTTGTTTATGCTTTGAACACATCCCAAGTGTGACATCACCAGTGCCCTGCCTGCCTTTCACCTCTGTAAGTCATGCAATTATTCTGACTTCTTGGGACCAGCAACAGGATTTTGAAAGTGTAACATCTGACATAAAATTCTCCTTCCTCAAAAGGTTAAGACTTCTGAGTTCTAAAATAGGGATGCATTCTGGTGAAATATTCAATTGATAATGTTAACTTGCATAGCAAGACAGGGTGTTAAGCCTTTTTTATTTTCTGACTGAAGCTTCAGTCCTAGGGCCGAGGATTTCTGTGTTGTCAGTGTTCCCTCCTTGGGAGGCAATAGTCAGGCAGTCCAAAGTGAGTGGATGCCATAACAGCAGGGTGGGAGTGGGAAGGGGGAGGAGAAGGAGGTTCTTCTCCTGCCTGCCTCTCTGTTAACACATTTCTGCTAAAACTTCCTCACCAGCACATACCTCTTCTACATCTGTGGAAAGATTCCAAAAAGTACAGAGTCCTAATGCTCCACTGTGGTGTGTGTGCTCCACTTGGTACAGAACAGTATCCTCACAACCTGTTCATATTATTGCTCACAACTTACTCATTATTGCCACTTGCAATTATTAAAAAAGTACACAATCAGAATATGAGTTCCCTCTTCCATCAAATCTAGTCCATAACAGAATGAAATAGTTTTTTCTTTCTTTGACTGTAAAGAGCTAATCACAATGTATTGCCTTTGCATTTTACCCTATTTAAAAATATATATTCGTGTCCATTTAAAGCAACCTTTTAGTGTCACAAGCCTGACTCTCCCAGGACATAACATTAGTGCATCTGTGGTGGCCTTTGGGAAATCCTCCTGCCTAGTGCCATTGAAAACTTCTGTCTGGAATTGTCATCACACTCCTGAAGGCAAGTGCCTGACTATGGGTGACAGGTTAGTCCATGCAGTGCTGGAACCCCCAAACCTGCCCCTTGCTCAGAACTGAGCCATTTGAGAACATCCTTTGTGTCAGTCCCAATCTTTCAAAGCCCTGCCCTATCCCTTCCTCCTCCTCCAGTGCAACGTGGTGGCTGTGCCTGGTCATCATTTACATGTAAACTGTGGAGCATAGGGAGGGGTTTGAGCTGCCACCTGTGCTCAAACTGAACACAACAGAACACATTCTGCAGAGAGAGAAAGAGCTGCCCCTGCCCAGGGATGGGGAGCAGTTGTAATGGGATTTACCAGTGCAGTGCAGCATGGTCTAACAACCATCTTCCATTCAACACATACGAGTTAAATTAAGAGCTTGTGCTTTTCCAGAAGTCAGGGGAAGCGAGTAAAATTTTCAGTGCCTTTCAGCTAGAAGGGATGAACGCAGCCTAATTCCTCCTACCCACTCTAGCTCCTTTTAAGAGATTTTTGTGAGTTGTGTGCATCTCAACTCCTCTTTTAGTAGCGATGTCACTTTTCTGCTTACTCAGGAAAGTTGCAAATAGGGGAGACTCAAACTTTTCACAGAAATGGGGAGGGTGAAGTGGTGTGGATGGGTGTGGAGGGGAAAAAAAAAAAAAAAGAAGAGCTTAAAACAGCTTTAAGTGCATGTAAACATATTTATACAACTCAGAAAAAAATGGGCTTTCGGTTTGTCAGTCTGTAGCTCTAAGAATGCTCCTCTCTCACACAGATGAGTAAGCTGGAGTTGGCTTGTAGGCAGTGACCCCACTGGCCCCGTGCCTGTGTGTGCTCAGGTGGCCAGGATGCTCCTCCGAATAATGTCCGTCCTCCTGCCGATGCTGCTGCTCGGACTGAGCCTCTGCTGCCTGCACTTCTTCTCGGCCACTTCTGTCTCCGAATCGCTCATTTCGGCGTCGGGGACGTACCCATCGTTCTCACTGTCAGGCTTTAACTTGCTTTTTGTCCTCTCTTTCGCTGCAACTCTGCCCACGCCCAGGTAGGGGTAGGCGGAGTTCTGGCGGCAGGCCTCCTCCAGGCTCTCCCCCTGCTGCTGCCTCTCCCCCTTCTTTGGAATTCGGAATCCGCCCCAGTTTTTCCCTGGGCTCGTGGGTGCGGTAGGCACTTTAACGACTGTCTGATTAGAGTTTACTTTGACCAGACCCCCATTACATTTAGGCACAATATCCCTCCGAGTGCCAGGCGCTGACCTACCACCGGAGTGGTTCACAGCCCTTTTGTTTTCCAGTTGCCTCTGAGAGAGTTCTGCGGGTCTCAGGGGTTTGTGGGTGTGTTTAGAAGTCTTTTCCTTCAGCTCTGCCTTCGCCACCTCGCACTGCGGGCGATTGTCTCTTCTTTTCCTGTGCTCTGGTATAACGACGCCGTTTTTCTGCTGTGCCGATACAATCCGCGTCTCAGCAAAGGTCTTGTCAAAATTTAGGAAGCTGCCTGGAGCTTCCCTGGGGCTGGGCTGCCCCAGCAGGGATTTGCTGTCGTTGCCAGACCTGTCCCTTACTCTGTCTCTCTTGTGCGGTTTTTTCAAGGAGTGGGCCAGAGATGTGCCCATCTGCTTCCTGAAGAATGCAGAATGCCACTTCAGGTCCTCGATCTTGGGGGCGTTGGGGCCCAGCGACGGGCTGTTGAACAACACCGTGTTTTCCATGGAGGAGAATGAGGAAGGCACACCTGCATGGAAGCAAACTACGTTCAAGTCAAGCAATCCCACAGCTGTGTAAATACCAGTTTGCAATGTACCTGTTTTAACTCTGCTCCTCGTGCTTGATGTGTTCACGTCAGAACTGGGTATCTGCCTGCCTGTCCTGCACTTTGAGGTCACAACTCTGTGGCTGTGTCACGGTTCACAACATCCTGCGCTGCTGTGGTTTTGTTTTCCTGTACCTGCACCTAATTACACTTGTAGCAAATGCAGGTCCTAGCACTACTCTGTCCATAAAGACAAAGATAATCCTCAGAGACAGAGGCAAAAACCTACCAGCAAGTGGATCTCACTGATGCCATCTAAAATACGGTTTATTAATTACTCAACAGTCAAAGGATAATCTGGCCACTGCAGTAACTTTGAAGGTATTCATCTTTCTGAGGAATGAAATGAGAACAAATGAGGCCCTGTTTGTCCTTCACAGCCTGTAAGCAAACCTTGTCCCTGTGATCTTACACAAGGAAGGGAACACTAAGGCATACCTGAAACTCTTTCTTGTTCCAGCTGCTTTGTGTAGCTGTTAAATATCTGTTCCTGAACTTTGCAAACAGATCTCTTGATTTTTTCTCTCCGTGTCACCATGTAAGTGAGGTTACGCACCTGGAAGACAGCAAGGGGATGGGTTTTACAGGAACTGTATTCCCAGGATATTGCCCTGTCTGTGCTTTGCATTAATTCAGCTGGAGTACCACACACCATTTAAACAAGCTAGTAATTAACTTAACCACTTTCAACACAATTCTTCTAGAACAGTCTGTTGAATTGACAGGCAATTTAATTGACAGATTATTCCATCTGATGTGGAGAACCACAGCACAGAGATAACTTCTACAAACACCTGAGTCACACACAGAGTAATGCTGGACATCCTTGAATATACTCAGTATTAAATACTTCCCAGATGAGGGAATCACAGAGATTGATCACCACCACATCACAGGTGGATGATTCCAAGGCTCCTCTCTCAGTACGAGGTGGTGCCCTGTGAATTATAACCTTGTAGCCTGATCTGGAGAAATGTAACAAGTGTGTTTGTTTGTGCAAAGGTTCCTTTTTTAAAATCCAAGTAACCTTGAATGTACAGTCAGTGGGAACAGAGTAGTAAAATGTTAAAAATATTACTAAAATCATGTATCCTGTTTTGACATCACATTTAGGAATGGAAAGGATATACACAGAATAATTTAAGATCCAGGGAACATAGTTACAAACTCTAATTATTTAGCTAATCAAAGAGAAGATGACAAGAAAGCTTGAGCACATGGAACAGGAAGAAAAGATCCCAGGTAACAGCTAAGATCTGGACCATCAGAACAGCTACAGAAGGGCCATGGGCTGAAGTTGAAACTAGGAGAAAAATCAAAAGAAAAACTACAGCAATTCATTATAAGAGTAATTAGGCACCAGGATCCTTTACAAAGGATGCAGTACATCCATGAGAACCTGCTGTCCTGATTTAAAGATTAGACAGTATTATGAAAGAAAGGCTCTGGTTCACCTACAGGTTACCGAGGTAAGGCCTGAACCAGCTTTCGTCCATGGCCTACATGAGCCACGTGCTGTAGAAACATGAAAAACTAATTTCAGTGTTCTTTCTGGCTCCAAGAGCCCTTAAATTAACCCAAAAAGAAAAGAATTCAGGATCAGATGTACTTATTGAAACACTAAACTGATCCTACTGAAATTTTCTTCAAAGATTCAAAACCGAAATGAATCTCTAAAATTAATTTATCTCCCAAACCCACACAGATAGTCCAGGGAAACATCATCCTGGTATGCCAATGAAAACCAGACCTGCTGCAAATCAAGGTGAGTTTCATCATCCTTTTCAGCAGATGAAAGGAGCATGGAAAGCCCTTACAGGCTGAAAAGGCTTCAGCTGGGGGTTGCAGTACAGTCCACAGCCATCAGAGTTAATCAGTAAAAAAAGCACAAGCGAAAACACGACAGTCCAGTTGCAGGTGATTGAATGCTACACACCAAGACCTGCTGGCCCCGTGACTGACCTCTGTGTGCAAAGGGCAATTGCTGTGCCCTGGAGAAATTTAGTGTTAATGGTCTTGGCTTGACAGCACAGCTCTGAGCTGAGCTGCAGCTCGGGAAGCTGCCTGTGGCCAGCACAGGCAGTGCCAGGGCTTACCCGCTCCAGATCCTGCCGGAGGTGTGTGAAGAGCTGCAGCCTCCTGAACAGAACATCCTGCTCCCGTTTAGCCAGATTGTCCTCCTCATCCTTCTTTGGGGTAATCAAAGGCTTATTGAAATTGGATTTCCTCTTCAGTTTCCAGTACTGGTACAGGAATTCCACCGGCTCCTCAGGCAGCCGCAGCACTTTGGCCACTTCCAAAGACTCAACAAACGTGTAGAACTCGTCCTCCAGCTGCTGCAGCTTTTGCTTGCGGAGGCTGACCCTGTGGGCCTCCTCCTGGTTTTGATCCATGCTGTGGAAAGGGTCCATGTGGGCAGGAAGAGATGTGTCCTGAATCCCATTGCTGTTCTCCTGACCTGGGCTTTCCCTCAGTGTCTCAGCATCTGCTTTTTTGGTGGAGCTGTGCTTGGGGCAGTACGACTTGAACTTCACCTCATCGTTCTCTGCCAAGATGGTCTTCATCTCCAAGCCGCGGTCAAACGCACACGTGACGTGAAAGGCTGTTCTGCAGTTTTTCACTGAACACTAGAGAAAACAAATTACAATTAACCAAATAAATGTGAAGTTAAGAAGCTGTACTGCCTAAAACTACTGGAGAAGTCAGGGCTGCTTTGGAAGAAGCACACTGTCACTGTGCTCTGTTTCAAGCTGCATGTACTTCCTTGCTCTCTTTAATGAGGGTTATGACTTGCTGCTTTCAGGAGAGGCAAGGATCAAGGGGCCCAGAGGGACAGGAGTGTTTAACCCCCTCTTCAGCCCCACACACTGTTCCATGCACAGAAAACCACAAGAGGAACACTCCTACTGACACCACAGCCACTTGTGTACAGCACCGTTACCCATTTGGACTGGACCAGCACCAGGGGAGAAAAATATATTTTGGTGGCTCCAGGCCAGTCTGAGACTTTTAATTCAAGTCTTTCCCAGCATCTGGACCCATGCTATCCAAAAGGCCTCAACCAGAGGGAATTTTTCTCCCCATTATTCCAATTTTATAATGTCAAATATTAAATTGCTGTCAACTGTTATTTCACTGAGTACAGCCTTCTCTTCACCTTGGAGAGGAGGAGAAGAGGAAATTCAAATATTGTAATTTTTCTTCCTACCCAGTGAACCCAGGCATCATAGAGTGATGGGCACTAGTTCAGCCAGATCAGCACTTCATTTCCATTACATCGAATTTCCTTTTGCAAAATGCTATCATATATACCACCAACCACCAGTTGAAAGGTTTAAATATAAATAAATATGTATATATACACAAACACACATACATATGTGTTTGGACCCACTCACACCTCTGGTGAACAGGATTTAAAGTGAAAATGAGCATTAGTGCTTTTAAGTAGGAAATAAATCTATGCTTAACCCAAGTCACCGACCCTGAAAGAGGAACACAGTGCACTGGGATGTTTATACAGTGCTTTGTACAGAAGCCAAATCTCACTCTCCTCTGGGTTTTCCTGCTCAGGTTGACTCAGCAGCCAGATGGCTTATAAAGGTATGGCAGGGTTTAACCTGCACAGGTTTCAAATGAGCAGTCCTTAATAAAAGCAACACATAAAAGGAATTCAAAAATACCAAAGCTCTTTTGCCAAACACCAAAAATCTTTTCCTCTGCTACCAACAAACAGGCCAGGAGCACCCCAACTGGAACACTGGGCAGTACAGAGAACTGCCCTTACTGCAGCTCATGTTTTATGGGGAGAAGAGGGAAAAGCCTGACACATGGGGAGGAAATCTGCTGAACCTGGGGGAATATGCAGTCTTGTTTTTCCCAGCTTATTGCAGCTGCTCCCTGACCAGCCTGACACACACTTCCAGCTGCCACTTCTCCTAATTGTTGTGCATATATCAGAAGGTGGCCTGGAGAACAGACAAAAACAGCTTCAGCTATGTAACAGCAGCCAAGAGGAAGGGGATGGTTCTGCAAGGAGGGATTATGGTTGCAAATTTATATGCTGTGGACAGATTTATTTTCTGTAGTTAACACTTATTATTTCATACATTCCTCACATAGAAGTGGACTGTGATAGGTTTCACTGGAACTACTGCTGCATTGCTGGTTTACAGCTCTTCCTGGCAGCCTGAATCAAATAACTTGGGGCAGAGGAGAAAAGTGAAATGGATATAAACTAATTTCAAAGTAGTGTAGGACTTGAGCAATTTTTGTGTCTTAAATGCTGGTCTGACCACCATGGATCCTGTAACACCAGGCTAGTCCCAGAAGAAAGAGCTTTACTTCAGTCTCCTTATGAGACTGTAGTATCATCCCTCTCTGTCTCAGGGAGCTTCCCAAGGATTGCTTTGCTGCTGGAAGTGCTCTGAGGATGAGGAGCATCACCACAATGCTAAGCTATGTCTCACTGTCCTTTTCTACACAAGCACAACACTGCCCCAAACAGGTCACCTGTCCTTACATTCCCTCATCATTTATTCTCAGGTAAAGGAGATCAAAGTCTTGTCTGCTGTCCCAGTGTCTTGAGGTTTGGTAATATGTTTTCTCTGTCTTTCTAGATTTTAATGTTTTATTAAAAGGATTATTTAACATTTCTGAGTGGTTTTCCACTCTAAAGGATCTACAGGTGCCTTACAGCTAACAACCCAAAATAAATATGCATATGAAACAACACTGCCCAGTCTAAAATGCTCTGTGCAGATCAGCTCACTTAAGTCCATAGTAATGACCAGTAAGACATTTTCCTATCTACTAAAAACTGACAAAAGAAAACACATGGTTATTTTTATGGTTAACTTACCTGTATAGAAGCTCCAACTTTTTCATTACAAAGGCTGCACACCAGTGCCCACCTACTGCTGGGAATGTGGGAAACTTTTGTGATGGGCTCCATTTTTTCAGGACTTCCGATGCTCACCTAAGAGAAAAATTATCGAAAAGTTGGAATGACTATGATACTATTAACTGAAAAGAGAAACAATTTTATTTTATTGAAGAAGTCAAATTCTTTGTGGGTATATTCAACTTATTGTGTCCCAAATTCCTCAGTTTATAAGGATCTAAAATTCTTTTTATAAAAACAGTTTCACACTTTCTGAGCAAACAAATGAGTTTCAAGGTGAAGCCCACCAATTTAAGATTATCATACAGGATCATACAGAACATTTTGACTATGAGAACCCACAGGAATTCTGTCAGATTCAACATATCCCGATTCACCTTTAATGTTCTGTTTACAAAGAAAAATGGTATCTGGTGTCCTTGTTAAATGAGCTTTGCCAGCAGCAAAGGCCTCATTTTCCAAAGCCTAATTCTGACTGACAAAGGGGATTTAATTAGTTTCTTTACAGGTGAAGCATCATCCCTCGCCAGACTTTTTACCAAACCAAGAAGCTTTTATACTTCATTTCTAAGCTGAGCAATGCTTGGAGGAGGATTTTTCCTCTCCCAGAAGCCCAGGAGCAGCACTCACCTCTGGAATCCAGAGGGCACAGCTGACGTGCACCCACTTGGTGCCGCTGCGGGTGGGTTTCATGGCGCCGCCCTTCTTGGGGCACAGGAGGCACTTGGGCTGGACGCCCAGCGCGCAGGTCCGGCACAGCCAGCTGCCCTCGGGCACCTTCAGGATCCCGTAGCACGCCTGCGTCCCCACAGGCAGCAGGGGCAGAGGGAACAAAGCCAACACCACGTTGTTGCTTAGCTGATTTCACACAATTCTCCAAGTTGGTTTTACTCAGAGGGGAAAGTGCAGGACAGCAGCTAATTAAGAGTGCATTTTGCAGATGATTGCGTCTTTATGGAGCCCTCTATCCCAATAGCTATCAGCTTTAACACACTTAAATTGCAGGTTTGATGTGACCAGAGAAACCCTACAGGTCTGAAAGTATTGACTTTACTCTGTGTATCTTGTGGGATAGTCACTTGTACTTAGAGCTGTCACAGGCCTGGTCTTTTATCATTAGTACAAAAGCAGTTAAGCAACATATGCCAGAAAATGTTTCCTTCTCACCAGACAAGTTTTTCCAAACACTGAATGACAACAGAAACTTGTTAAAGCTGGGAAGGAAGGACAGGATGATGGGAAGGCACCTGCCAGAGTAAGAAGCATCCATGGAAACAGACAGGCTAAAATTGTATCTCTTCTTTTATCTTAAGAAAACTTCTGAAGTACCACAATAAGGTGGCACACAGCAGTGCTTCCTTAGCACAGCTCTCTGTTAAATTACCTGGAAGAAACCCCACCTGCACCCCTCCTGATTGCCCTTTGGAAAAGTCCCTGTTACCCACCCTACACCCTGCTGCTGCCGTACCTGGTGCACACAAATATTGCATTTGTCACAGAACACCATTTCATTGCCATCCTCTCCATCTGGAGACTGGCAGACGTCGCAGACAACATCCTCATCGTACTCAATGCCCAGCCCTTCCTCCGTCTCGATGGCGTGGTTCATGTTATCGTAGCAGCGCTGCTCAAACTCCTCCAGCACCCTTTCCATGGTGTACTCGTCCAGCTCCAGCATCCCTGCAAAACAGCACTTGTTTAGTAACAGTAGTCAAAGAAAAAGTGATGACCATCATCATAAACAGCTCCATATTCTTTCCTAACAGCTGAGCAGACAGAGCCAATCCCCACATAGACACATTTCATTCCAGCATAAACCAGGGACGCTAAAAAAAAATGGTTAAGTTGTATTATAACTGTATTAAGCTAATAGCTGTGGAGTGTCCAAATTCTCAAATTCTAAGAAAAACTTTCCAAGACTGATTCTGGCTTCCTGGTCTTGTTCTCATTTTTCCTTCTGGGACAGCACCATCTATGGCTTTTGCTCCAATTTTGCCACCCAGATGTTGACTCTTTGCTGAAAGATTTGAAAGCATTTTGAACCAAAAGTGATGGAGCAGGGGGAGAAAATCAATGACAAAATCTGCTATGATACTTGGAGCAAATCTGCATTTTCTAACAACAGTTGTTGGTTTATCACAAGTTCCAACCCAACAGGATGCAATCCCAACTGAGGTCTCTATCACACCCTCAACAACAATAAATTAATTTGTTTTAAAAAGTGAAAAATATAGCTGTAATAAATGCAACATCAAATCTGGGACAATAACTAAATGCAATATCTAATCTGAAATTTGCTCTTTTCCGAGAGCATCCATCAGAAAACTACTCATGACACACAGCTACAGACCCATTATGTTGTGGGATTTTATAATCCAGATTTGCTTGGAAATAGAAAGGCTCCCTTCTCAGGTAACTCTCCCAGCTTATATCCTGGCAGGACCTTCTATCATGTGGAATATCCCTTTGGTCAATTTGGGTCACCTGTGCTGGCTGTGCTCACTCCCAGTTTCTTTTGCTCACCTCCTCACTAACAGAGCATAGCACAAGGGAAAAAAAGCCCCTGATTTAGGATAACCACAGACCCCAAAATATCAGTGTGCTATCAATACCATTCTCATTAGGAATCCAAAACACAGCACTTGTAACAGCTACTGAGAAGAAATTAGTTCTATCCTCACTGAAACCAGGACAGACAGAGAGGAGATGGCAACCTCAGGATGGGTATTTTAACAAGAAAACTCTCCTTTCAGCTCTTCCTGTAAAAAGCAGCCAAAAATTCCACAAAAGAAAGAATAAAAAACCTGTGTAGCTCCTCCAGATCAGAAGGCAAACACTCCACAAAAGTACTCCCAGTTTCCCTTACTGACAGGTAAATCCATGCAGCAGGGATCAAGGCATCCCATGGTACCCAAACTGAGCAGCTGAAAAGCAGCAAGAGGGAACATCCAAAATCCTGCTGATGAAAGGATTTTGCCCTGCAACCCAGAACTGCTGCACCAGCAAAGCAGATGATGGCAGGTTTCACACCAGCTTGCAACTGAATTCTACCTGCTCTCACTTTATAAGTGACCCTTAGAGATGTGACTGCCTGCCCATGTGTTTGCAAGGGTCACAGAAAGGAAGCAGGGGCTGCAGCTCCTGCTCAGATGTTTACAGTCATTCTTTTACAGAACCACTGGATGTTCTCAGTACCTGAAGCAGTCCTACAAAGAAAATACATGGAATTCAGGCCCCAGGGACACTATAAGGAAGTGCTCCAGGTGTAGACCAGGAAGTAACTCACTTCTCAAATGCTCATTTCTAATATCTGCAGTGTGCAGTGTCCGACCAAGCACCCATGTACATGTCTTATGACTAACACACTGCCTGGTACTGACAGGAGCATTTCCTTCCCTCTGCATATCTCCACATACCTCTACTGCTTCTTCCCACTGCCGCCCTCTATGAAATTATTCTTGAAAATAAAGCTTTAAAAAGAAAGCTCACTGCTCACCCATTTCTTTGAACTCTTCATTGGCCAGCTGCAGCCAGGCTACATCCACATCATTGAGGTCGTAGCGGCACATGCTGTCTGCCAGGGTCCGGATATCCACATAGCCCAGCTCCGGGGGCTCTGCGCCAGAGGACACAATGTATTTCCTGGGCCGTGTGAAGGTGACAGCTTTTGTCTCTGACACCACTCTGAAACAGACAGGCAGGCAGCTGAGAGGAGTGCCGGGCTGCTGAGAGGCTCAGCTCTAGAGAATGCACAATGCTTTGCTCTAAGTGACTAACAAGCACCAGCAGCAGCCACCTAACCATCCCAGTAATCATCTGGCACCACTGGGATGGGAAAACAGCTCCCTGCACTTCCATAACTGATGGGTGGTGTTGTAAGAACTTAACTGGAGTTTTCTAGAAATCCAATTCATTGTCAGAATTCTAAATAAAATTAAATATTAGAGGACAGAGCTGTGCTGACTCTTACCTGAAATTCACACTTGTTTAAAGCCAAAGCAGGGACGCTGTATTTACATAGTGGCTGCCATATATATACACACATTAAACTCTGGTTTAAGATTTTTTTAAATCAATCTGTTTAACTAAAATACTGACCACAAGAACATTCATGGGAAAAAGAAGTATTTCTGTCTGTCTCAGTAGAAGATATTGCCCTTTCTCTTAGTTAACAGCACACATTGGAATTAAGCTTGGATGAAACCCACTTCACAACACAACCCCAGTACCTCTGGGAGCAACAGGCCACACTGCCAAATGCCTGCCTCGTGCACTACCACTGGAGATGATTTTTTGGGGTGCTAGTGCTACCAGGGAGGAGACTGCAACACTGTGTTGCCACAACTCTTTGCTGGGAACAGCCTAAGCTCCACAAAGAGCAGGACAGCCTCCACAGCCCTCATCTGAGGTCCAACGTGTCAACTCCTAGCAGAAACCCTGATCTGCTGCTGCTGTCTCTGCACAAACAGAGATCTCTGTCAATCCTCTACCTACTGCAGTCTCGCACATCCCTAAAGGTTCCCCTCTTCTACCTCATTTCAGACAAGGAGAAACAATGAGCAAGTGCCAAATGCTGAATTTGGAGCTTCTGAGGTGCTGTGAAAAATAGAAATGTGAACGACCTTGCAGCCTAACTGCACTGCCCAAACTGTTTCTGGTCATACTGCACAGTGTTCAAATGTTACAGACCACTGCTTTTTCACAGAGAATGTACTTTAAACTTGGCACTGCTCTCCAAATCTCCTTTATCATAAATTCCTTCCAGAGTACTGTTCTGTGGAAATCATAACCTCTGGGCAGCACCCTGCCACAGTAGTGGCACAGAAGAAACAAGCACAGTGACTCTGACCTCAAAACAACTCCCTTTCCTGACTTTATTTCTGACCTAGAAAGAATTTAAAAAGGCAACTCTTACTATACACTGAAAGCCATTCAGCTGAATTGTTCATCTGACCAGGTGTTTACAGTGAATCTCCACAAGGCCTTGCTCTTTTCTCCTGCTCCTGTGCCCTCATCACTCACTACCACCTTTTATTCACTGGTATGTTCCTTACTAGCACCAGCTCCCTGTACAGCCTTGGCTTCTATCCTACATCAGCTATGACCTGTCTATTGCTTATTCCATGTACAGAACACCACCCCTTCCCTCCCAAAGTCAGGCACAGAGCAGTTCCTGTACTCCAGCTGCACCAGGGCAAGGCCCTCACAGTGTTTTGTGAGGACAATAATCAGGCATCAATGGACTCCTCTGACCAGCAGGTGCTCAGCAGTAGGATTACATAAGATAGCCCAGCAGTAAACAAGGAGTGGTGCCTGCTGTTCCAATATCTACAACTGTGATGCTTTCTTTCCCTGTCTTTTACCATCTAAAATTTGGAGCAACATCTCAGTTGGCCTTTGGCAGAGAACAGCTCTTCAGGTACTAAGTCAGTACCTGGATCTGTTATAGCCACCAAAGCACCTCCCTGACAGACACAGGGTGGTGATCCCCTGGGAGGTTTTCCCTCTACTCAAATCCACAGGTGTCCTGACCCTCCCACAGCCTTGGGAGATGCTAACAGAGGAATCAGTGAGGAGCAGGCAGTGTGAGTGCACATGCACCGTGTGTGTGTGCCTCTGCAGGGACTGGGAGAGGTCAATGTGGAACAGGGACAGGCTGTGTTCCCATGTCCTAAACTGCACAGCAGAGAGCAAAGTGCCAGGTTGTCCTTGGAGCTCCAGGTCCAATCCTTTAGAAGAAGGAAGGACAGGGTTTACTTGATGTGCTGGCTAGCTCCTCCTTGTACAGACCTAGTGGGGCACTCCGCAGGTTGCTGCACAAAAAAAACACTAACAAACTTTCCTGTGCCCCCTTAATCCAAAGCTAAAGCTGACAGACACAGGCCTAACAAGAAGCAGTCAGTGTTCCATCATCACAAATTTCTTGCTATGTATCAAGAATTGAGCTGCTGTGGTGGGTCATTTGTTAATGCCTTATTGGCCAGCTTGGACTGACTCAAAGAGACCTAGAATGATTAAATGGTAAAATTCTTGCTCTTATTTTCTCCAATTCCTAGTAAGCATGAAATGGACTGCAGCACACTCCTGCCCTTAGAACTGCAGCATTTAATTTGAAACAGGAAATAGTATCTAAGTATAACAAACATGGCAAGGAAAATAAGGGGTTTTTGGATAAGAGCTAGAAAATCTCACATTATTTAGTTACATGAACATCTGGATGGTTCTTAAAACCGTTTAAATGTTGTACAATCAATTTCTCAGGTTAATAAAAGAAACCACAAAAAAAATACGAAAACAAAATGAAGGCTGTGTTTTCTCTAGCCCTTAAGCCTGGTTCATCCAACTGTTCCTTGAAAAGAACCTGTGGCTTGGAAATAAGCAGAGGGAACACCAGACAAGGGCTCTTCCAGCAATGATAAGTGAGCTCAAGTCTGGCTTAAAAATAGAAGCTATTTTTAAGGTTCTGTCATCAGACTCTATGCCAGTGCATTGCCAAAAACAGTTCTCTGACATTTGTATTTCACATGGGCAGAACAGGCCTGACTCTTGACCTCTCTGACCATTCCAAAAGGTGAGGCAGGTTGCTCTCCATCTCTGAGAATCAAGACCTTCCTAGCTGGGCACTGTGCAACAAAGCTCAGGAAGCCAAGGCAATGTACACATAAGCTGCTAGCACAAATGTATTTGTGTGTATTTGTTCACATTCCTCCAAATTATACCTGGCTACTGGTTCTGGGATGGTCCCTGGACTAACTGGCACCTGAACTCCCTTTTCCCACTCCTGCCTCCAGGGATCTGCCAGCACATAGTATTCATCAGGGTTCAGCTGGAAGGAGTCATGTAACTTCATGGCAGTGATCAGGTCCGTTCTGAACACCTGCAAAGAGAGTGACCAAGAGAGAAAAATAGAGACACTGACATTTGATATTGACACTCTACGATTCACAGCTTCAGGGTAACCATGGAGCACAGTGTGGAACAAGGTCACTGTACCACCAGTGCACTAGCCCAGCCCACTGCACAACAGGGTTTAGCTTCATGGCAGGGAAAGGGGTGGCTGAAGGCACAAATACTGACAGGATGACTCTCACCTAACTGCACTACAGGTCCTGACACTCCTCCTGAACTGGAAGCTTATTCTTAAAGGTGTTACCCACTTTTACCTCCATATTGGCACAATAAAAGCTGCAGGAGCTCCGAGCTGTAAAACAGCAGCACAAGGAAGATTCATTTTTGCTCCCATTTTTGCTACAATTATTATTGTAGCTCTGACTCATACCAAGACATTCTAGAAATTCCCTGTGGTAGAAGTCAAGGCGTGACTTCATCATGACCAGCCGCAAGAGGAAATTCTAAGGAGATGACTATGTGCAAGTACTTATAAAAATAACCCAAAAGATTAAAATAAAAAAAAACCCAACTGGAATTCCGGTGGCAGCTCCCACTTCAGCACAGGTATTTATTTAATCAGCTACAGGCACCTCTGTGTCACAGTTGTAATTTTCCTTTGCCTTTGCAAAGGCATCCAGCTCTAAAGCCAGCAGTATGCTTGGCAACCTGTGGGCTAGCAGCCACGAACAAGCAGCCATACTGTCTTCCACAAGCCACAGAATGAAATAAAAAGGGCTTCACTCCTGTGGCAGGCCTGCTGTGGCACTGCTGTTGCAGCTTCAGCCTGTTGGCAATGCAGAAAGCCAAGTGCTGCTATCACAGGCATCCCAACTACAAGCCTGCACTTGCTGGCACTAGTTCCAGCCCTTCCCACAAAAGGCAAGGCCCTCCTCACCTCTACAACACTAATTTCTAAATACCCCATGCCTCATTCAAAGGAAAGGGTTGAAAAGCAACCAGGTGACAGAAAATGGTTAAAAAGCAACCAGGTGACCACCAGGACAAGAAGACAAGAGGTAGAGCTCCCTGCAGTCTTCTCAGTCCGTGGTGGCCAGAACCAACATCCACAGAGCCCCATGCTGCAGCTAGAGTAGAAAAGACTGGATTTTCAGGGCAGTGCTCCTAGACTCCCTTATGAGCCTGCTAAGGAGCAAAGTGACCCATCCTCCCAGCCCCAAACCAATGGTCATGCTGTTAGCTCAGCCCCAGTTCACTGCTGCGTGGCTGAGACAGAACCAGATGTACACAGAGAGGTACCCAGGCAGCCACTTCTGTCATCCACTACTCACACACCTGAAAACCCCAGGACTTTCAGGAAATATTTTAGTGTATCTGATGGCTAATTACACTTCTGAGAATATTCTTAAGTGTGATTTGCCTTGCCACACTGCACATCTCAAAACCTCTCCTCCCTCCCAACACACACATACTGTCCCACTGTCTACATATGTTTCTGTTTCTGCTCTGGTTTTGTCATTAAAATAGCATAAAATCATGACATTTTTCTTAACACTTGTCTTGACATGTTCAGAAAAACTGCCAACATTAAAAAGTAAAGAAAAAAAATTGGCATATGAAAAACAGGGTGAATGCTGGTAATGAAATATAATGAAATGTTTAAAACAATTCAATTACAAGTCCTGTGAGGCTTCAATCATGAAATGAAAATAAGCCACAAAGTAAATGGGCTCACAAAACAAACAAGCACAGCTGGCCAGGGGATTCTGCACTTTTAAGTGATTTGACTTAAAGCAATCAAAAGTCAAATTAAAGGAAGACTAAAAATATAAAATGGGACACAAACCTGGCTCAATCTCAGAGCCAAAATAACTCTTGGATAAATTTGTCACAAGACTCCCTCAGAAGCAAAGCTAATGCAGCACCTGACAGCCAAGAAACTCCTTCCCAGGCCAGTGGCCCCATGACACCATTCTTTCTGCTCTAGCTGCTGATGCAACCAGAGTGCCTGGAGGAAAGCAGAGCTTACAGAACTGCTGGCTCTCAGAAGCACTGAACACTTCAAAGCTAAAGGGTGAAAGCCTGGCCACACTGAAGTCAGTGGGAATTTTGCCACCAAGTTCAATGAGCCCAGGATTTCACCCGGGGAGTTCCGAGTGCCGCTTTCCTGCCAGCGCGCTTCTCCTGCTGCAGAGAGCAGGGGGAAAGGCTGAGGAGCAGAGCTAAAGGGAAGCACAGGAAAACTTCATCCACACTCAGAAAACATCAGAAAACAGCACACAACTGCAAAGATTCTGACAGCAGAAGAAAGGTAAGGGAGAGAACAAAACAGAAGCACACAAGCGAGACTCCTAATTATCTCAGCTAATTTTTTGATAGCCTTTCACGAGGTACTGCTCAAAAGCAAGTATAAGGGGCTGCTTCCAAGGGATGCACAAAAGGCAACTAAAGAAAACAAGCTATTGCTAACAGGAATAAATTCACTAGGGATCTCCACATTCACAAAAAAAAAGGAGTTTGGAAACCATCAGTACTGGGCATAGTTCACACTAAATAATGAATGGGATTCTCCTTGTGAAAACTCTTCTCTGAGACTTAGGTACACTGTCATTATGGAGATTAATAAACCAGTTTTTCCTCAACACCACTCACTAATGTGTAAGGAATACATGTACTGAGCAAGTACAATAAATGAAATTTCATCTCCCAGAGCTAGTCCTTTCTTTGCAGCTTCTACAAAGTCTGCAGTGTAGTATTTTGCCTGAAGACAGGAAGATTCAGCAAGAACATTTCCAAAGAAATGGATCACATTTTGTGTGTTACTAACAGCTGATCCAACCTGGAAAGTTCAAAGATTTTTATCTCCCCTGATAATATTTTCTCAAAGCACTAGAGGAGACAGAACTGTCAGGAAGCAGATTTCTAGTTTGACAAGCACTTTAGCAAAGATCACACACATCAAGCCCCGATACAAACCATGACATAAATGCACCTAATGTAAATTTCTACTGTTCACAAATCAAGCTGCAAATAAACCCTGATGCCTAAAATAGCACAAGAAAGACTCTGGAGCTATGCTGAATGGGTGTCAGACTACAACAAAATTCACAGATAGAAACTGGTGCTGGCAGTAGCTGTGCCAACAGCTGAACTCTCTAATCTTCAGGGCAGGGGGAGAGGGAAGGAAGGGATGAGGGAGAGGAGGTACGTGCCAGCCAAAATGCAGGGGGAAAGAAAAAAGAAAAAGAAAATAAAATGTAAATTAGAAAAAAAAGATCCATTATCAGAAAACATGTATGTACAGGTACTTTAAGAGATGTAACAAAATGCAAGTCAAATTCCAGAAATACCTCAGAAGGTTTCCGATCTTCATCTCTGGAACACGAAGTCCTACGACGCTGAGATCTGGAATGCTGGGACCAGGTAGACAGACCTAGGGCACAGAAATGATAATTTGCAGGCTTCTGTGACAAACCTCCAGGAAACTCTTCCAAAATGAAGCAGAAAATAAAAGCCACTCAATCCTAATTTCTGTGATCACTCTCCTGGGTCTGTTTTGTTTCTCATTTCCTAACTGAGGTGTACCAGCTGCACTGCACTTACCTGCCTCCCACCCAGCATTTGAAAGAAGCCACTTCATAGCATCCTTCCCCCTGAGCATCAATGAATGACTTCCTGCAGATTAATAACTGACCAGGAGCTCTGCCAAGCCTGGGATGTACTCTTTGAAGTAATGTCCTAGATACCTACACTGGTTACCTGATTTCTGCTGGCATAAGCCTCTGCAAAATGAAGTATACTGCCACAAACACACAGCAGAGCCCACAGAACAAGCTGCTGTTTCTTCTCTCAAGAAAATCTCCCAGTGTGGTTGCATGATTTTTGTCTGCATAATTATTCACTACATTCCAAACAAATTATACCTTTTTGCCTTGAAACCGTTTGACAGAGTCTCTGTCAGCTTTCAGAAATATTGTAACAGGAGGAAAGGAAAAAGAGAAAGAATCTGCACTCCTTTGACAAGACAGTGCTTTGACACCAGAATATATTATACCTGTGCAAATCAACTAAATTCAACAAGTAAGATTTACAGGTACAGCAGGTATTTTCCAGTAATGGGGGAAAAAAAAGCACCAGTAAATCTTCTTGGGTTGCAGAGATGAAGGACTTGTACTAGGTCTATCTGATAGGGAAGCTAAGATCTAACCCAGAATTTGCAAATCTGGACATTAACTGTAGACAAATGAAAGCAAACTGATGCAAAGGCCTTCCCACACTGCTCATTCCTTCACTGTCTGTGTACAAACATGGTAGGAGTAAAAAGGGTAAGGCTTCAGTCTGTAAGAGCAGCACCACCTCACACCAGCCTACAGAAACCTCCTGAGGATCAGAAAGCCCTGCTCAAAAACACAGGATGGGATAAGTTCTCTATTAAAAATCAAATAAATAATTTTAGAACTGTCCAAGACTTTCAATGGAAAGATATGATTGAATTTATTATGTTTTAGTTATCTGTTTTCTCTTTTCAGTTAGTGATACATTAAGAAATCTGCCCCAATAAAACCTCTCTGGAATACAGCAACGAATAGCAGACATTACACAGAATATGCATAATGGTCAAAATTGAAGCAATGTGCCCAGCAAATAGCTAAAAATCATATCTCTTGAGGTAAGAATACAGAGAGGATCATTTTAAACAAATGTTAGTGTTCTAATATAAAAGATGGTGACGTTATTGGCACTCTTCCTTCTTTATATGAAGGGGAAAAAAAAGAAGAAAAAGAAAGAAAAATAGTAACTGACTTCCATTTATTAATCTATGAGAAAAAAAACAGACTCCCAAGATCATTTAACTATCATTCCATTTAAATGTTGCCTTGAAAACTGAAAAAAGCAAAAGCAGGAGTATGAACTTCTTGTGAGGATCCTATCAGACCATCCCCAAATTGTGGTTAAGGTCAGAAGGGAATAAGTAAAATCCCTCACAAAAACTGTGAGATACACAGCTAAAATGCATGACAAAAAAAAATCCAGATTTGTTTCCTGCAATGCAGCAGTGTAAATATTAACATTTTAACACTCAGACAGAAGTGATTTCTTTAATCAACAGCCTCCCTAGAAGACACAGACCACATACACAGCCACACAGATTAGTATTCAGTTCTCATGGGTTCTGGTATTTTCCATTGGCAAGACATTAATATCTGACCAACTAGCTGCCACTGAGGTGTTCAGCAAGTTAAACCTTTGTTCCAGCAAGTCAGCACCTGGAAATTTCCAATTCATTTGTGGATCTGAGTGGTTGCATACACTGCTAGACCTGGGAAAGAGGGCCT
This sequence comes from Erithacus rubecula, assembly GCF_903797595.1. NCBI lineage: Eukaryota > Metazoa > Chordata > Aves > Passeriformes > Muscicapidae > Erithacus > Erithacus rubecula. Next base: position 62,410,293 of record NC_136687.1, read on the forward strand.
GCACATAAGAGAAAGAATTAAGAACAAGCAGCTGTATTGGCATGCAGTGTTTGATTCAAATTTCTGTGAGTGATGAGCTTGTGAGTCTGGAGGCTTTAACACAGTTGTTCCCAAGTAAGGCAAGCATGTACTGGCAGTGTGATGCACTTCTGGGTTCTTACCATTGCTCTTTAATTCAGCTATGGTGACAACTCATCATAAATAGAATTAAAAAGGAGTATGGGCAGCTTTTTCCAGGTTCCTCTCATGCCACATAGCAGCTACAAAGGTGAGGAGTAAGACAATCCCTGGCATATCACCCATCTCCATTTCTTCACTGTGTCATCTTACACATGAGAACAAGTGTCCTAAATGCACAGTTCTATGTCCATGTACACAAGGGTTTGGTCACTGGATTAATTAACTGTTCCAAGTTTCAAAAAAGGGTAACTCTTATCATCAGAGCTACAGGAGCTTCACTTTGAATGATGTTTTAAGTGCTCTATGAAAGCACACTACGTAAAATTTCCATGTGTAAGAGACAAGTCAAACACAGGCAGCCTTCCCCAGGATCTATTATAATGAGTGTTTTTTCCATGCCAACCACCTCACTAAACTGGATAAGGAAACAAAGTTTCTCAGGTAGTTCTGCAATAGCAGCTTCCTTGCACACAAAATTGCAGAACACACAGTGGAAACACTGTTACTGAAGAGGCGGTTGGATTTTTCTGAGCAGTGTAAACTCCATAATACTACAAGAAAACGGTGGAAGAATTCCTCATGGGAGTGAGGTTTTACTGCACGCTGCAGCTAACAGATGACCTTTGGCAAGGGCTTCACGTCAATAGGGAAAACATTTACTCACTGAATAAACAAAGCCAGACTATAAGCCTTGAATTCATAGATTCAAAGCAGCCCCACTGCCTAGACAAGAAAGCAAGAAATTGAAGGAGCCAGCCAAATGACAGCAAAATATCCACCCCATAACAGCATTGAATCTAACTACTTCTGAAATCTCAAGTGAGAGTTTCAACTCTGCTTCCATCAAAGCTAATGGCAAAATGTCACTGTCTTCACCAGTGCCAAGCCCAAGTCACTGAATTTCCCAAAGCTCTCTCATTAATAAGCCATCCACCCCTCTGCCTACACCAGTGAAAGTGCAGGAGGAAAATTAAGGATGTTATTTGTCTATTAAGCATCCTTACCATATTTTCATACCTAATTGAGAAAAGGGACCTCACTGAAAGCAAAAATTCACAGCCCATTACACCTACTTCAGTGGTTAATGATCTGATTTGTACATCTGAGTGCATGAAGAAAAACCATCCTTGGATTATATAGAAGGCAGAACCTACTCTGCTCAAAACAAAACACAGGGTTCAAAACAGCTCCTCTGTACTATAATAAGCACATGAACCTAGTTCAGTTATTTCAGACAGATTCCAGACACTTCACCAAAATAATTCCCTTTCATTAAGTATCCAAAAATCACTGTGTTCATCAAGTTTTCTGAGTACTAGCCCTAGCCCCAAACTGGACTAGGATCACCAAGACTAGGAAAAATAACTAAAGATCCAGACAAGAGTTAAACTCAGTTATGGTAAAATAAAATTAAAATTTTAAAAAATCATAAGGCAAGTCTGAATCACTGGGATTTGGAAGATATAAAAGTTCTATAAGATACCATTATATACCTCATGGGAAGAATGAGTTTCACAGCAGATGGAAAAACAGTGAGATGTTAAGAGAGCCCATGCTACCATAAGCCATGTGAGAAACAGTAAATATGAAAAATACACAACTCCAAGGCATGAAGCCAAATAAACACATCCAAAACACGCACTTCCATCATGGTTAGACAGCAGAGATAAAAGGTATCTTACTAAGTGTTACATGGTCACAGCAAGTCTAAGATGAACACAGTAGCCTACTGAGCATCATCACTCTGGGACAGAGACCAAGATCATTCTGATTCTTTTACAGTTCAGATTCTTTCAGATGACCAAGGTGTTTGTGTGTTTTAAAAGGATTTCATCACTGAGAACAACGGGAGAGGGATCATACTCCTATTACATGCTCGTAGCTTTCCTTTTGCATTTATCTACTTAAGGACAAAAAGCAAAAAAGAACTCCCAAACCACAAAAAAGGTATAATCCCCAGCAAGGGAGGCAGAGCTCTTACACACCACTGGTGCTGCAAAGGACTTCTCAGACTCAAATAGGAATTTTTTTCTGTTCCCCAAGGCTGCTATGAACACTTCACACTGTAAATACAGTGTTCTTATAATACCACCACAGGGTGTATGTAACACACATGCCTCCTGATAATAAAAGAAAGCAATCAAGGAGTGTGCATTCTTTTTTCCCACTTGTGAAGAGCACACTCTTCCCAAAAGAAAAAACTTAATCAATTTTAACTGCATCATTTTATTAAATGATCTGTCAAGAATACGTTTTCATTCCAAAACAAAAAAAAAAAAATCCAATCAAAACAGAAAATTGCTTGGAACCAATAAAACAATTCAAACCCTGGAGGAATTCTACCTCACAACTAATACACTGCTCAGCATGAGCAGAGAAGTCTCAGCTATTAGGTATCACACACAAGGTTGTTGTAAAGCCACCTGTGAGGCACCCAGCTGTGTCCCTGGAGAACTACCTGCTGCTCCAGCCTCTGAACACTTCAAAGGCTTGGATCACTGCAAGCACTTCTCCCACCATAAACACACTCCTGCTACCCTGCTACAGCAGGCAGCACAACAGAGCAAAACAGCCCTGACACACATCCATGTCTGGCTGTCACTCCTGCTTAGCACCAGCCTTTCCAGATGCCCATGCTGCTCTGCAGCCCACTCTCAGACCAACTAGGTGCCAATGCTGTCAGAAATATCTGCAGCCCAAAGAGAAAACAGAGGTGCTCAGTCTCCCCATTTAGTACCTGGCCCACAACTCTTTACAGCAGGGGCTCCACACCACTTAGAAGTATCTCCATGCTTGGACTCAAATTCCAGCACAAAGCAAACAGGAAGCAAATTGTTCTGTGGGCAGAAAGAGCTGGCTGGGCAGAAGTCTTCAGGCCCTATCACAGAGAAAGAAGCATGCAAGCAAACACAACCTAAGACACCACTTCACATAGCCAAATTTCCTTTCTGACTTCTCTGTTGCTGGAGGGTTTGCCCATCTATCTTCCTTATCTTTATAGCATATTATTACACAATAATCTCATTCAAGATCAAAACAGAAGAAGCAATAGCCTTTTATCTCTTGACAACAGCAATGCTACTTGAAATTTACTATCAGTTGACGACTCCCCAGTTGCAGCTGCTGAACAATGCGTGGATCCATATGAGATCTCTGCAGTGCTTTACAACAGCACAGCACAATTGCTCAGTCTCTGACACACACAATGAACCATCCCTGCAGCTCCCTGCCACTTTAACACAAGTTCCTGCCTGTCACCCCTTTCCTCAGCAGCACGTATTTAAGTTTTATCATCTCACAGAACACACATAGCCATGCACAGGCACATGTCACTCTTATAGCAGTCAGGAATTCCTAGATCTCATCTTGTTTTTCAGCACAACACCCAAGTACCACTTGAGCTTCCCAGACTAAGTCCCATGGTAGCCATGTTTTACCATAACAGTTTTAACTCAAGCTTACTACAGGCTATCAAAACCAATTTGAGCACCTCCTATGCATAGGCTGATAACAGGATGTTGTCATGGCCTTGAAAGTCCAGTGGACTTAGGTGTACTCAATCTAGCAGTCTTGTAAAGAATAAGGAATGTGCCTCTCCAAAAAATGAATCATGGTATCACAGAATGTGCTGAGTTAGAAGGGACTCATCAGATCATGGAGTCCAAGTCCTGGCCCTGCACAGGACCAGCCCCAGGAGTCACACCATCAGCCTGAGAGCATTGTTCAAATGCTTTGGGAACTGTTGGGTTAGTGCTGTGACCACTGCCTTGGGGAGCCTGTGCCAGCACCCAGACACCTCTGGGTGAAGAAACTTTTCCTGATGTCCAAGATATCAGTCTGTTTTAGCCTTTACTAGAACTCATGCTGCTACTGTGAAATCTAAACCCTTTCACTTACTAAAAGCATTAGAACTTATCCTAAAATTACAACTTACTTCTACTTAAATGTCTACTTTATGTGTGAGTAGCTTAATATACTTCAATCCATCCAAAGGCTTTAATTCAATCCCTGCACCTTGATTTCTCTCTGAAGAATTCAGAGAGACCCTGACTCACTGACTCCAACAGGATCCTGCGAGAGACAGTATCTAAAGCTTTGCTCAAGTCCAAAAAGATTGCATCTACTGGCTTTCCTAGATCAACTACATAGGTCACCCTGCTGTAGAAGGATTGAACAAGCAGGACTGTGCCCTCACAAAGCTGTGGTGGCTGTGACCAGTGCTGGTTGCATTATCCTACAGCTGTTTTTCAATACCTCCCCAAATCACCTTTCCCACTCCTGTCAAATGACGGTGATCATTATGGGAAGGCCTTTCCTCAGTGTGATACCATATCAGTCAAGATAAGCCTTGCTCAAATCACTCCTCCAGACTGCTCCAGCAACTTCACCACAAGCCACCCTGCCCCACTCTGAGATGGACCTTCAGGTAAGGTGCTTGTTCTTATCATCTGTCATCACTCACCAACCCTTTTTCAAAGGCACATAGTGACCACTGCACTTGCTGCCTTGCCCAGATTCTGAGCACTGTAACTACATTACATTCTGTTGTTTAGACACCATCCCTTGCCTCCCAGCCAGTTCAAATGAGAAACAAAAAAATGTTCCTCACTTCCTTTTCACAAAGCTCTGCACATGCAACCACCGCCTTTCAGGCCAGCAGCGGCTGCAATTCCACAGTAAATGACACACACCCCCAAGGTTATGTACTCAGTAACCTTTGCAAAGGCACCCTGGGATCCATCTCAAACACTACAGGAATCCACTGGGATTCAAAGCCCTTTCTAAATCTAAGATCCCTGTCCTTCAGCCAGTGCAATGGATATTGGCAAAATTCGTTTAACTTTAAAATAACATTTGTTTAGCAATGATAGAATAAGAGTCTGCCTAAATTACAGAACTCTATTCCATAATCCACAGGTATTAAATCTTTCATTTCTCAGAACTCACATGAAACTCTGTAAATCTTGGAAGCATTTTTCACCTGTGTCTTCAGTTCTCTCGGACACTCTGCATGTAGGAGTATGATAAATTGATAAGCCCCCCCAGAATAAATGAAAAAGCATCATGGAAGCAAGTAAAGTCTGAATAAGATCATGCTTTGAATTCCTTGCTCATGGAAAACAGTGAACAAACTCTCTTTGACACCAAGGAGTGCCTGGATTTCACACAATAAATGTCCATGAGTTTCAGACCTTTCTCAAAAACAAGCTGTCCACATGTCAAACCAATTTATGCAAAAAGAAATGCCTTGAAGCTACAAATGGGAACTCCTCCACTGCACAACTTGATCTCCCCAGGAAACAGCATATGGAATATTCAGCACAAACCACCTTTGCAGATTTACAGACCAATGAGGCTAAAAAGCCAGGTGTCAAACACTGAGCAGGAAAGCTAAAACAGTTTCAGTATCCAAAATTTCATTAGAGTGAGACCCTAAAACATAAAGAGAAGGTTTAGCAACAGAGGAGCAAGCTGAAATGCAGTGTAACAAAATTTGCTTAAAAACTATCAAAACCCCAGCCAGCCACCAGAAAACAGGAGTGTAATGGATTTGAGGTAAACATTACTGATTTCCATTCTACAGGCTTTGAAGAGTGCAGCATGCACAACACAAGGCTTTTATGATGGGCCTGAATAATAGGAATGCCCATTTTAGTTGCTATGCTATCTGGAAGGCTACAAAAACAAACAAGCTCTGCCAGGTGACTAAAGAAGAAAAGTTTTCAGGAGCAAAAACTCTTAAGCTCTTCCTCAAGCCTCTCTCAACACCATTCCTCTGTATTTAGACAAAAGTTCAAAATCCAGAGCAATGCCTGCAGTCATTTTTCATTCAATTATATTTCACAGGTAAGATGTTCAAAAGTGACCTCTAATTTCAGAAAATGAAATCCCTGAGAACATGCTTGGGTATCCAGGGACTAACTGCAGAATTGCCAGGCACAACTGGCATTGACACCTCTTGCCCAGTGCTTCAAATATGCTATTTTAGCTTTGTGTTGCAATGAGGATTTAGGATTTTGATTCTAAGGGGACACAGCTTAACACTTTCTAGTAGTTAGGTCGAAGTACATAAAATAAGTACTTTTGGGAGCTTAGCTTTAGGAAAAGAATCAAGTCTGAGAGCAAAGAAGAAGTGATGAGGAAAGCAAGGTTGCTGCCTTTAAGCAGCAAGGCTTTAAAATGCTGCAAAAAACACATAACCACTCACACTAAAATATCTAATATGAGTCAGTAAATGCATGTATATACTCTAGGATTGTTGTTAAGATTTCTTCTCTGCTGTATTTCACCCCTAAATTAAAGCCATTCTCCCTTCTTTCATCTCACAAAATGAGAGCACCTTTTTCTCCCTCTGAAGAACTACTGTATCTCCAGAATAATGTATTTTTAGCACTTCAGTATGAGCTTTGTTTCCTTGTGACTACCAAGGAAACTGATTCAGCTCAGTGATTCAATGCAAAACAACTTTTTTTTTTTTTAAATAAATTCCATTATTAGTGGCATCATTACTATTACATTCCAAATATTCAGGTTCCTGACCTCAAGAAAATAAAATGCAGATTTTTTTTTTTTTTCATGTCAAAATATCTTTCAGGTTGCACAAGTCTACATGCTGGACCCTAGCCCCAAAAAACATCATCATACAGGCTACCCCAAACACATTTACTCAGTGACCCTCATGATGAACCTGATATGCCTGATCACAGTCTAGTAAAGCATGCAAAGTAAAATATGCAAAATCAGCTGCAGAAGTGCAGCAGCTCGAGGCACAACCCTCATCTTGTAGGATGAGGGAGAACAAGGATGAGCCCTAAGCTCAAAGACCATAGAGCTCATAATGATGCAACAAGTCTACTGGAGGGTCAAGAGACATCCCTGACTGAAAAGGAAGCAGGTGTTTGGCAACATTCCAGCTAGGTGTTAAAATTTCATTTAAAAAATAATTTTACATTTAAGTAAATTAAATATAATTAAAATTTCAACTTTTCGATTAGATGTCTTTTTGAAATGCCCAAATAGTCAAAGGTAATTGTTGTCAGCCTCTGGAAACTCTGAGAAGGAAACAAAGCTAGTGAAAAAAACTTGGAGCCTTCAATTCAAACTACAAAAGCTCAACAGAAATTGTTATATTTTTGAGGGGGAAACATGCTTACCCTTCTACTTCAAGACTACTATAAGTAGAGTGGATCAAAGATACTACTGGCAAAGTAAGAATACAGAAACAAACATAATGAAGAGTAATCAGTAATTCTACTAAAGGCAAGAGAGATCCTGTGAAGGTGAAACCTGTAAGGGGACACCCTTGACATTCAAATGTAGTTGCAAGGAACCACTGGAATCTCCTGTAACAGGAAAAGTGGAAAGGACCTAAGCTAAGTCAGTCATTCTTTTCAGGCAAGCCTGAATGACAAAAAGCCTTGGAAGTGCTGACCCCACATTAAACATTATCTGGGCTTCTGATTAATAACCCTTGATCCTTCTGAACATGTATATAGTAATAAAATGAATTTTAAAAAATCAAGGAAAAAACAAGTGTAATGCAAAGAAAGTGGTACATATTTCAAATAATACTTGAAAAAACTTCAAATTTCACTACCTTTGCCATGCAATTTATTCAGCGAAGTTATTTGTAATAACCAGGCTTTAAAATAGACACACCATAAAAGAGCAAGAGGTTTCCTTTTCTTTCTCAAACTCATTTTCTTATATAATGATTTATGGAACAGATTTTGTGGAAAATGTAATTTACTAAGTTGATAACTCAAATAACAATACAAACAAGTGCTGTCATCAGCAACAGGTCAGTCAATTGTATCTATTTCAGAACTTCAATTCCAAGATTAACTGCTTCATATTTTATTTGGTAAAAGCTGTCACACTAGGCTCAAAAAAACCAGATGAGTAAAAATAAAGACTATTATTAATATGAAACACTATTTTATACAGGAATGAAAAAAGGGTGAAGCTAAATTCTAATGGAAGACATATTTGCTGCTATTTGTTTGTTTTACAAATAAAAACACTTTTGTTTCTGGGAAGTACACTAACTCCAAGTTTAATAACCTCAACTAAACTTCTAACCAATAAAAACACACCTGATTTGTTTGGAGTTGCTTTTTCCAAAATCCCCCAGCTGCAGGTAGCTCTTCAAAACCAAGCCAAATTCCTCATTTTTAACAGACTTTGCTCAATCCTTATTTGGATTAACTCCTAATCAGCCTGCTAGTTCTTACCTTCTCTAATCCCTTCACCTTTACTACTTCATTTCAGCACCAGTTTGCCTAGGGTAGTTTAAAGAGGCAGCTTTGGCCATACCTGAGCAGCTTCCCAGGCAGCAGAGACACACCTAAGAAATGAATGCAGGTGAAGCAGTCACCTACGTGCAGCCACAGTGTACCACAGGGATAAGTTCTCAGAGTGAAGCTTTCAAAAGCACCTAGGAAATCACCCTGATCATTTTCAGACTGAAATTTTACAAAGAAAACCCTCAGGTTTGAAGATGTGCACCCAGATAGATCAAATTAAAACCGTGAAAACCTCTTTGACAACTGGCTAAGCTGCAGCATTGTCAATTGTAATTGCAGTATTGTCAAGTGCAATGTTGTTGCTTGTTTGGGCAAATAAGACACCTAGGCACATTCCTCAAACTGGTATTTTGTCTCTCCCCCACCCAGTCCTTCTTTTTGCTGCTTAAAGGAAAGATTATCAGTCACTGAAATCCAAACACAAGACAGAGAGAGATACCACAGTGTGTGCACAGTGTTACATCAGTACAGAAACAGTTAAAAACCATAAAAATGTTCTGTATCCAAATTAGCGATTTGCTGAATTCAAATTCTTGTAAGCAATCCCTCAAAGAAAATCTTCAAATGCAGTGAAGAACAACTTTCATGCCCTGTTAATCTTTTCTGCTTAAGCTTGAAGACTATACTTTCCCACTGCATAAGGGTATGGGAAGACAAGCAAATTTAAAATCCTTATGCAAACTTCTATGGGCAGTGTCAATAGATGTCTCCATGCTCACTCTGTCCTTATAATGATAAATTATGCTGCTTGCCAAGATTTCAAAGATGACCACTGACCTTTTTGCTCTTGCATTATCTTATCGACTAAAACTACACATCAGCTCAACAGGGGGATCCTGGATCTACTGCCCACCTGTGCTCAGAATGACCTAGTTCAAAACTAGATCCTTACAACACACATTCCTACCAGCTCAACCAATATGCAAAAGGCCTCTGGCACATGAAACACTGCATGAGAAGACGTTTTCCAACTCATAACCTCCTGCACTCCACACCAAAGGAGCACTTACTGCCATTGTCGTCAGAGTCCTCGCTGCTGCTAGGAAGCCGATGTCGTTTCATGATCTCCCCGGGAAACAGCAGGCAGCCTGGGAAGCAATGAGACAGCACTTAACCCCAGGTAATAACACACAGTCATCAACTTGTGCTTCTGATGGCATGCGAGCATTTACAGCACACAAAGGAAAACAAACAACTCCAACAGCAGCTGAAATATGAACAGTCGACCTCTCAAGGATGCTTAATCAGGCTGTTATCATATGAACAGGTGAACGAGGCTAGAGAGTGGCAATGACAATCCCACCGATGCTTCCCTCCCCACCAAAAAACTGTGTTTTGTCCTGAGAGGTGTTAAAATCACTAAATACCAGCAGCCAGTGTGCTTAATCTACCCTGCCTATTCTGACACTAGATTTGCAATACAATAACATTTTTACTGCTTGTGTAAATATTTACCTTGGCTAATATATTTTTGGAGCAATTTTATTCCTGTTTAAAGTGCCAGATTTACGAAATCAGAGATTAAAGTCATTCACTTACATGTAAAAAATGAAACATCAGCAGTAGCAAGCCCAGTTTTCCCAGATTAACTAAACATGCATCATCTGTGCCCTGGAAAGCACCACCCTCTAAGATGAGAGAGTTACTTCCTCCTGCAGGCACATTTCTAGTTCCATGCCTAACACTAACTGTTCTTTTGGAGTAAGATTATTCAGATGATTATTCAGAGGTTCCTCCAAACAGCCAGATTCCTACCAATAACAAATTCATGGGCATATGGGCCTGTGATAAAAAGGCCAAAAATTCCAAATCTTTTTAACTGCTATTCTCAGGGCACTGACATTTTCACATGTGGAACGAAACCAAATTCAGAAAAAACAAGGAAGCTGTAAATATCTAGTCAGTATTTACATGTAAAAAGCTATTAAAAAGTGCAAGTTGAAGAGTAGAAAAAAAAAAAAACATGACATGACAAGTCCAGAAAGGCATATCCACCATAAGTTAAACTGACAAGGACTTTAGATGCACATCAAAACCCCTGAGTCTTGGCTTACCATATATCAATCATGGTATCAACAAGATCTGGGCACTCTGCTGGCAGCAAAGCCCTCACACCTACCTCTGCACAAAGATTTGGAGATCAGATGTCAAAATATTCTTTTGCTTCTAGCTAAGTGCAGGAAATCTAACTTTATTTCCATGTGAGTTTGGACATCCTCAAAACCTCTCAACCAAACTCTTTCTATTGGTCCTTCAGTGTAAGGACTGAGAACATGGCTCATTGTAAGAAATTCAGTAATACCTTTAACTTCTATAAGACTGATTCCCAAAATAAGAAAAGCCTAACAAAGCCTGACACTATTTACAATAGAACACAAAACTATCTGCTCTTCCAGAAGTGATTCATATAAAAAGAAATTAGCATTTTTGAGGGAATTCATTTTGTCACTGCTAGAAAGTCACAAGAAGCAGAACCTGAGACTCTATTTTACACTTCTAGAGAACTTAATACAGATCTAAGAGCATGAGCATTGCAGGATTGCCTCCTTTTTCATATTACAAATGCAAACAGAGTTAGGGGGAAGCCTCCCTTCCACAGACTGACTTTTCAGAGTGGGATTTAATACACCTGTCATAGAAACATGTCACAGTTTTGAACTGCACACTTTGCTCACTACAGAGCTGAATGGTTCACCTTGCCCAGACCTTTTGTCATCATTTCACAGAGTAAAAGTTCACACAGTGTCTGATGCCAGAGAATAAAGAATCATCAATAGCAGCCTCTTACAGGGCTAGAAGGATTCTCTCCAAAAATTGCTTTGAAGCAGGCCAGAACTTTATGTGTATGGGAGATGGAAATGCTGCCAGTGCATAAATACACAGACCAGCCAGGACCATCAAAACCCACTGAATTCAGATCTGGTATAAATGCAGGAGATCCAGAGCCAAGTTCCTATACAGTCACTTAGAAAGACAGAAAGCCAACATTCAGATCCAAAACAGGCTAAGACACAACTGAAAAAGCAATTACTTCTTACAAGGCCAAAACTAGGGGATGAATATCCATCTGTAAGGTACTTTTTCTATTAGTTCACATATTAACAACAGCGATGTAAAAGAAGATGTTCACTTAGCAAAAATCTCCCATAAACAAAGGAAAGAAAATTTGGAAGAAAATACTGGAAAATTGTCCTAAGTGTAATTTGTATATTCCTGGTCAAAATTCTCACTTCCTGGTTTATTTCCCACATGGTCTGAAAAGCATAATACACTGTTAACCAAAATAACAGAGGGTATGTACACTAAGACATTCCTGTGAACTTGCAGTAAACAAGAAACTTTGGAATTCTGCTCCTTCACATCTTTCTGGACAAATGCATTTTGAGTTGATCTTCTCCTAAAAAACTCCCTGCAAATTCAAAAAAATAAGGAAAGATATGGAACCTTTGTCATCCTACCAACTGTTTTTAAAAAACAAACTGAACATCTCTTTTATGGTTGCTATTTGAAGGAGTGGCAATCACACCTCCCAGTTAAAGAACTCCCCAGAGGTTTTCAGGAAATAACTCAGAGCAGAAGCCACTTTCCTGAGTAAGAGTATTAAATAAGGTAGCTAATTTCCTTGTCCACTCTAGTCAGGCATCTGAAATTTGCCACACTGAAAAGCCTGTGTTCTCGTAGCAACATTGAAAGAAATATCCCATTTGGTGAAGATCCTGTGAGATTGTTTTCTAGATCCATTCTGGAGTGAGGAAAAAAAGTTAAAACTCAGATCTCATTTTCCCATATTTTAACCTAACCTGAGTTAACAGGGAGCTAAATCACAGATGAAAAAATAGCATTTGGGTTCTTAGAGCAAGATTCAAATCCCATAAGATTAACCCCCTGGAACTTTTGTCATTAGAAGAACAGCTTTTTCCAACCTCTAACATAATTTTTAACTGCTGCCACCAGATGCTCATATCCACAGCTCAGAACACATGTTCTAGAAATAACACTGGAGCAGCTAGTAAGACTTACAACCATGCAGATTGAAATGCTTCTGGTTTTAAGGGTATCCCAGTGCCTCTGCCTGAAAGGCTACTGGTTTCTGTCAGGTGGTAGGTGACTCAAAGTCACACAAGAAACATGTTAAAAAGTGCACATTAAAAATAAACATGGGTTATGGATAGTGATGGTTAGATGCAGACTGATACTGCAAGTTTTCCTTGCTCCAGCAGGCATACACTATGATCTCTATGCCTGTAAGCAAAGAGAATTCACATGTAAGCATAAAAAATGGTAAAACATGTGAGGCCAGCTTTCATAGCAGGAGTAAAAGCTATGCACCCCAGCCTGCAACACTTGCAGGGCAGGAAGAGACACCCAGATGACTGAGCTCCATTCCCAAGTGTGTGCAATCACCTAATTGCTGTCCAGCCCAGATTTCCACAAAGCATCCACTGCACCCACACATGCCACTCCCAAAGCCCTTCGCAGAACAAACGGTGCTCTGAAGCAAGGGCACAGTCAGCCCAGTAGTGCTTGTGAGTGAGACCTGCATCTTCTATCCAGCATTTCTACACCCGTTTTTTCCAAAATTCTTACACCAGCCCCAAAAGGGAGTTTGCCCAACACACTTTTCATCTGAAGAGAAAGCCCGGCACTTCAAAATCTGCTGCAGAGTCCAACAACCCTAAGCTGACAAAAGGCTGCATCACCAAGCCACACTCTATCAGCTCTCAGTAACTCCTGTGAATTCTTCATAAGTCAGCAACTTTTGTATGTAAACTTTCATTTTCATTTCCTTGAAAGACAACTGTTTCCTTTTGTTGAAATCATCCTTTCAGAAATCACTCAGACCAGCACACAGTATGCTGATCACATCTTCCCCTGAGCTCTTCAATACAACACTTACCCATTGACTAGGGAGGAACCAAACTGGGCTCAGACTACTGCCAGCCTTCAGCCAAACTCAGCTTTCCAAAAACAGCCACAACTCTGCTGGCAATGTTACTCCAATTCTACAGGCAGCAAAGCATCCAAGAGTGCTTCATGAAACTGTACCACCATGATAAATGGCACAAATGGGACAGAGACCATGCCTTCATATCCCCAACCACCCTCAGATGAGCTGGCCACACCAGGGCAGCACTGGTGAGGTCAAGCACAGCTTGTAACACGCCCTCTGTGCTGCTCCAGAGGCTGAAGGTGCTGCTCTGTTTTCCACAAACACATCACCAGTCGCTTTTCCATCCTCTTTAATTATGCTTGCTCTGGAAGTTAAACTCTGGGTTTTACTCACTGATTAGATACAAACTTTAAACATAAGATTGCAATGCTGGACTTCGATGGTGCCTTAGCTCAAATTGTTTTTGAAGGCAAAATTACACCACCTGCAACTGGCTTTTGTATTTTGGACAGTGTGGGAAGCCTTTTTCAAAATACTTGTAGATGCTGTGCAAATGAAATGACTAGACAATAATCCAATATAACCAATATCAGGCCACAAAACAGCATTTGAATTTACATATCCTTGTGGAGCTGAGCAACAAACATCTAAATTTACACAAATAACTAGATGCAGGTAGGCATACATGGATAGACTTCGCTTCCCAGTATTTGATGACAGATGCAGTGCAATGGGTTAGACTCAGCAACCAAACACAGTACAGTAAATTCACTATTTTTAGCAGTGTTCATGCTAGTCCATCCTTACCTGTCCAAGAAATAAATTACCAACAAAACCCAAAGACCCCACTGGACAGTGATGTCAAGCCCTTTCTTTTTTTCTCCCACACAGGAGTCCCAGGAGTTGCACTAATAAGAGTGTAAAAAATGCAAAGAGCAGAAATCCAGACACTACCCAATGAAAGAAACTAGGACAACAGCATGCACACACATACACCCATGTGCCACATACCACGTGCACAATCAAAAACCTCACATAGTTCTTCACTCAGTTTGACCTCAAGTAGAGAGACAATCAAAGAGAAAGATGTAAAGTGTGTCAGTCCTTGTTATGCAAATAGCTAAACAGAACCAGATTGTAAAAAAAAATTATACATGGAAAAATCTACATCCTCAGGTCAAAGGTTTTCCACAGCACAATTCTTACTGAAGTATTTTCAAGGGCTGTATAAACCCCTGGGTAAAAGAGTGTATAATTCAAACTCTGACAGACAATTAACTGTAACCATGTTAACGGGTGTCACTATAACAAACTGCACTGAACAGCTGCAGAGACAGAATGGGAAGAAAGCAGAGTTATGACAGATGTACACCCTGAAGACAAACTGAAAAACTGTCTTTTCCTGAAAGTAACCCACTAACAGCAATGAAACGAAGACCTCATTATCTCTAGTACACAAGAAATTGCTTCAGAACACCTATTGTACAAATGGAAGTGAAGTGTGACACACATTAATAAAAATGGATAGAAGATGGAGACATTTGGCTTCTGTTACTGGGCTCTTTTTAAATAGCTTATTTATAACACTACCCCTTCTTCACTGACACCTGACATCACAAGAAGTTTTTTTGCTTCTACCCTAGGCCTAAAACAAACAAACAAACAAACAAACAAGGAAGCACATCAGAAATAAGCTGCATTATTAAAATCCACCTAAAACTTTAAAACTCCATAAAAGCTTTCACAGCAACATCTTATAGTCACAAGGATACAAGGAGAGTTCTGAAATGAAATATTCCAGTGTTATGGAGCACCATTCACAGTGCAAAAAGCCACAAATGTTAAACCTGGAGGAAAAAAAAAACCTCCAAGTCTCACGAAACAAACTACTTGGCCAAACAAGGCCAACAGTGTTCTCCACAAGGAATATTTCTACCCAGTTCAGCACACTTATTCAAAATCTCACAAGGCAAGAGAGAAGCACAATTTGGTTGTATCAACCCAACACTTCTCAGGAACCCACATGCTCATTTATGCACCTGTACAACACAGCTCATAATGTTACCTTACTACCTGAGCAGTGGCAGCAAATTATTCCCAACCTGTGGGAGTGAGTGAAACTGGCCATCCAAAATCTTGAACCATGCATAAACTGGGCTCTATGAATTAATGCAACCCAAACCTGCACCTTTTGCAGTTCCTCTCTTCCACCTAGGAAATGGTACCAGCTTGGTCATCTCCAGCTGAAAACAGGAGCACGAAGCAGCAGTACTAACCACGTGGAGAAAACATTTGAGGAAAGACTGCAAGTTTTTTTTTTTTACTAGCTTATGTGAATTGAGAATGAAACCAGAGAAGCTGTAAGGGAAATCTGCAGCTGTGAGAGGAAAGGGGAGTTTATTATTATTATTATTTTATTTAGACATATGTATTAAATATAGCTCAAAAGTAGGGAGCAAGTGGTATCTGAAGCCAGAGGGAAAATCCTGCCACTAAAACATACAATCCTTGCTGTTTCAACAATATCCCACTGAGTGTGAGAAACCTCTAGAAATAGAAACATAACAAGCATATTTTGGCATAACTTTTATGAAGGTTTTAGGTTTGTGAGTGTGGGCAGCTTCTGACTTAGTTAAAAGACAGCACTTGCTTAAAAAGGAAATTATTCCAAATAACAGCTAAATCTTTCTCTAAAAAACGGGGCTGGCATAAAAGCATCTTCAGCCTTTGACATTAAAACACGAACTACAATGTGTTGCTAAATCCCACTGGAATTTTGGATACTCTCTCACAGCTACGTGCGCCCACTCAGCCCAGGACATCCACAGCCTGTTTTACTGGGGGGGGCTGACGGATCTCAGGATGCTCCGGCTCTCACCTGCGGGTGAACCTAATAAACTTTCTCAGAAAAGGCGATCAGCCGGGGAGAGCCGGGAGAAGTTGGCCGGCGGCAGGCGCTGCTCGCAGGTGCGCTGAGCCCCGGCCGCCGCGCCCACGGCTGCGGGATCGGAGCCACCTCCGCGCAGGGTGAGAGCCGAGCCTTCGGGAGTCACTTCCACAGCGGCACTCACGCCCAGCGCCGGCTCCAGCCCGGCTGGGTGCCGCTCAGGGCGGCTCTCCTCATCCTCCTCCCGCAGCGATCCCATCTCGGCTCCGGCCCCGCACCGCGCCCGCGGGTTGGCGGCAGCCGCCGGGGCACGGCCGGCTGAGGTCACGGAGCAGCCTCCCGGCCCGGGCGCCGCCGGGCTACACCTCCCCCGCGAGGGTGGCACCTTCCCGGCCAGCCGCACGGCCGCCGGCTTCCATGGGAAGCAGCCAGGCTCGCCCCCGCCTTCTCTTCCCTCCCGGCTGCCGCTCCTCCCCGCCGCCGGCCGCACCAATCCGCTCGGCCACGGCTGCAAATCAAACTTGGTGCCCCCGGCTCCGCCGCCTCTCCCTCCGAGCCCTGTCACTGCCGAAAACGGCCACGGCACCTTCCCCGCCCGCCCCCGCGGCCGCGCTGCCGCGGAGGGGGTGGACGGGACGGCGGATGGAGAGGCAGCTCGGAGACGAGCTCATTTTCTGTGTCCGTCTCTCCTCCCACTCCCAGACAGTTCTGGAAACTGTGTTATCACCTCTTGTCACAGGAAACCAACCAGCAGGCGGTGCAAACAAACAAACACCCTTTGCCTCCACCCTTCCCAAAATCATCCTATCGGGAACGAACGGGCGGGCGCGAACGGGAAGGGAAAAGCAAATAAATAATAATAAAAAAAAATCCCACAAATAAACCCGAAACAACAAAACGTCCACCCCACAAAAAAAAAAAAAAAAAAAATTCACAACCAAAATTCTCCTGGGAGCAGGCGACTGCGCGAGCCCAGGGCCGGGCAGGGTGGCTTTGTCTAACATGAACAAGTGGAATGATGGCTGGAGCCGCACTCACCTCCCCGGGGAGAGCGGCCCGTTACACAAAAACGCCGCAGTCTCGCTCCGTCCCGCTCGCCAGGCAGCGGAGCAGGCAAGAGGCGAACCGCGGAGCTGCCCCGACTGCCGCCCGAGCGAGTTGGGGCGCTCCCCGCCGCTCCCCCTGTGATGTTGCGTTCGCGCCCCAGCACCGCCGCTCGCCTTTTCGCTCCCTCGCCCACAAACTCCGGCCCGGCCACGCGGATTCGCCCCTCGGCCTGCGCCGGGCACGAGTGGCGGGAGGGGGCCGGGTTCCCCCCGCGTCCTGTCCAAGTTGGCTGCGCGCCCCCCCGCCCCGTTCCCGCTTCACTCCCGCAGCCGGAGCCGGGGCGGGGGCCGGGCGCGGCGGGGTCGCCGTGCACCTGCCGGCCGCTGCCCCGATGCCGCCCCGCGCCGCACACATTTCCCCGCCTTTTCCCACTCTCAAACACGTGCACTTCGGGGCTCGGGCAAGTTGTTCTCCGGCAGGAGACACGGCGCGCCCGCCTGGCGGGGACAGGGCCAGCTCTGACAGCCCGGCGCTCCGCGGCTCCAGCCGAGCACCCACCGGCGCCCATCCAGCGGGCGGCTGACCGGCTGCGGCTCTCCCGCTCCCAACAGCAACTTCTGTTTAATTTCACCGATTAGCAGTTTTTATGTTTTCCAAGCATTTTTTTCCTCTTACAAGCTAAATCCAAGTGCGACTGGGGGGGGTGGGGGGATAAAAGGGGGGGGGAACAAAGGTGTTCCTGCACATCGAACACCTCCTCTCCCACGCACACCGCTCCTCGCCCGCGGCGAGAAGCGACGGGTCTCGTGGGCATCTGGGTAACACGGTGACACACAGTGGCCATGACTCTCCCCCACCCCCTTCCTACACATCAGTATCTTAGCAGGACTTGCGCTCTGCCATTGCCATCTGGCTACCAAGTTGTTCCAACGCTTCCTACTTTCCGCGGCGGGCGATACCCGGCGCTGCCCCCGCGGCGCAGCCTGCAGCGACGCCTGGGGCGCAGGGCCGGCGGCACGGCACGGCACGGCACGGCACGGCACGGCACGGCACGGCACGGCAAAGCAAGGCACGGCACGGAACACCGGCGGCTCGCTCGGCCGCTGCACCTGGGGAGCTGCGCGGTCCCCGCTTGCCCGCAGCGGAACAAAAAGGGAGCCGGAGCCGGCACCGGCCGCGCCGGGCGGCAGCGCTGCCTCCCCTCCCGCCTCCGCCCGCCCCAGCCCCGCACAAGTTGCTTGTGGGATAGCGGAGCCGCAACTCGGCCGCCTCCCCTCGCCCCGTACCGAGCGGCGCGGCTCTTGGCGCCATGTTAATGACGTACTATCTTATTTCCACTAGGCAGCGACCTTCGGCACGAAACTGCTCTCCCGCCGCCTCCGGAGCGACAAAAAAACCCCATCAAATATGGCTGTGCTGGCGGCTCAGCGGCTGGCGCTGCGGCGGGCACGGTTACCTGCTGGCGGCGGCGCGGCGGCGGCGAGGGCGGGCGGCGCGGCCGGGCTCCCCCTGCGCGGAGGGCTCGGGGCCGCCGCATGAGTTCGGCGCGGCGCCGGGCAGCGGGCACGGAGAGCGGCTGGCTGCGCCACACACGCGCTCACACACACACACACACACACACACTCTCACACACACACAGATTCCCTCTGACTGACGTTTGTACTTGTTATGGAGGAAGGACTCCGTGAATCAAACTCGTTTCTGGGTCACTGCTGCCACAGGGGGGAGCTGCTTTAATCCCCTGCCAAAACTGGAAGGCGAGGGAAGGGGGGAGCAATAATAATAATAATGCAGCGGCGGGGTGGGGAGGCGGCGGCGCGGCCCCGGGGGAGCCGCCGTTAACTCTTGGCGGGCCCGGCCGCACGGCGCGGCGCTCCCGCCGCCCCTCGCCTCCCGCAGAGCCCCGGGGGAGCGCGGCCGCCCGGCTCCCGCCGCCTCCCGCCCGGGTTCCGGCGGGCTGCAGAATGCAGATGGCAGGCAACGCCGTGCGGCTGGCAGCTGGGAAATGATACGTGTCTGCACCCGCATCCCGCCCGCGGCACTGCTGGCCTTACCCTGCAACCATTAACGCTTCTCTCCAAAAGATTTAAGCCGATTTCGCAAGCAGGAATTCTAGCGCTGCACTGGCTCCCCGTGCAGAACGCATGAGTCACTATTTGTCAAGCAGAGAAACTGAGGGTACCAGGAGTTAAACGCTGTGGCCACATGCGTAGCGCGTAATTGCCGGGGCAAGAATAAAACTGCACGCTCCCTATTCTCAGCCCCCAGCGTTATCCCTCTGGCTCGTTAACTTTGATACTTCTCAAAGACTAGAAAGAGCCAACACAATCTGCGGTTCAGTTCACATCTCTCTAGCAGGAGAGGAAATTATCTTAAATTGGCACCAAATGACACACTAAACTTCCCATTACCTAAAAAGCGTGTTTGAATGCAGATTTCCTCATTTTTCTACATAAATCGCTTTACCTCACGCCATACACCTGTGCTCTCTGAGTGAAAAACTCCCCCTTTTGAGCAGAATTCCTGAGCAGATATAGTCTGAGGTAATAAACACCGCAGAGAAGATTGAGCTTAAGCTCAGACACAGAATTAAGGCGATCTGTGCAAAGTAATCCCCATAGTATGCAAATACAAATTAATGCAGCCTCCACAGCAATATCAGTCTGCCAAAGAATCACACCTTAGTTCAGCAGAGGAATTGGGTCGTTACTCATCCGTGCAAACCGAGTCATTTATTCTGCCGTCTCGCCCACCCACCTACCCAATAATGAAACAGTACTTACATTGAATCTGCACATCCTAAAAAGTTGTACTTTACTACAAAAACATCCTCCCCCCTCCGGAGATATTCTTTCACGGTGAAAATCAGACAGTCGTGGTTCTATTCAGAGAACACCCTGAAGCACCTTCAGATTTTAGAACCTAAGACTTTGATTCCCTTATTTTCTACTACATGAAAATACAAAAAGGCACGCATTCCCTACATTTTTCCTGCTCTTGCTTTGGAATCCAGACCTGTAAAGATACCTGTTGGCATAGCTTTCTGTACATCAGCAACCTAATTAGGAACATCCATGATGATCCATGCAACACACCCCATCATAGTACCTGATAATTATAATAAACTTAGTGACACACCCCTGTCACCTTACCCCTGAACTTCCAGGGGAGTTAATTTTCAGTTCTCACTGGAGACTTAGATGTTCTGTGTTTCCTAAACAGCATATACCTGTTGCTGTGCTGGTATAAACCCCAGAATAGCTCAGAGGTTTGTTGTTTTTTTTTTTTTTTTTCCCCTCAGTGCTCTGCAGGTCCTTCAGGAGCTCAGGGACTACTTCTCTTAAGTTCATAAAAAGTAATCATGGTTAGCCAAACTACTGTCAATTGACATTTATTATACAGAGGTATGCACTACTACTGGGTTAATATGATGATTTTTCTTCTGAATAATTTTAAGTAATATTGTACATTGTAAAAGACTGAAGAACCACAAGAAATGCAATTTGTTCCACTTTCCTGAATTCTTTCCAAGAAGTTCGGAACAAGCTTCTGAGAAGAGCTTAAATGTGAATGGGCTCTAATTTCTCAAGAGGAATGACAGAAACTTTCCTGTCTCAAGCTCCTTGGATTTGAGGAAGTATCTTTGTTTTCCTGTAATTAGTTTTCCTCTGCATACATAGCCAAGTTTATATTACAGGTTGTATTTTAGGAAACATTTCTCTTGGAAACCATGTGAGGCTTTACATTTAAGATAGCGTGATCATTTTCACATTTAAGATAACATGAATGTTTTCATGGTACCATGAATGATAGACTGTGTTTTTAAAAAATACCAACTATCTCCATTACTGCAGAAAACTCCCTGAATGTGAGTCCTCTGTGCTGCACAAGCAGCTATCCCAGTCTTTACAAGAAGATAACACAACTGGAACAAAGATGCTATTTTGTCTCTGAGTACAGTATATCCACAGAGACTCCTCTGGAATAATACACTCCTATGTTTTAAAAGGAAATATTTAAAAAAATCAAAGGGCTAGGAGCTGGAAGAATAATTTTGGAAGTGATTGGAAAACAAAAAGGAAAGGTTACTGCTTCAGCACTGCAGATACATACAAGATGTATACCAGAATAGCTATGGTGAAACAAGAGAGAGTAGTCCTCTGCTACCTGCACTGACTAAACATGAAGGTGACAAGGAAAATTCTGCTATAAGTCAAGTCAGTAGAAGTTTTGACATCACCCTTTGTCACTAGTAGGTATTTACCCTCTCAGCAAAGCAGGCACTTTGTTATAATAAATAATGTCATAAGGCTCTGTGCCTTTATCACTTATCTTTCTATCAGTGTTATCATTTATTCCAGGAACACTCAGAGAATATGTTTCAGGCTTAGAGTTAGGCTTTGTGCTAGCACACAGAACTTCTAGTCCCTTCTCCAAGTTGTTTCATCAAATCATATATTAAACTTTATTTTAGTTTTTTTGTTGTTTGATTAGTTTCTTAATATCTCCCTCTTGGACTGGTAATTTTTTAGCAGATGCAGAAATCCAAGAAAATACTATGTTGCTTTTCAACACTCTTTTCTACCCTTTTGTGGAAATCTGCTATAATAAAATTTCCTTCCTTCCTTCCTTCCTTCCTTCCTTCCTTCCTTCCTTCCTTCCTTCCTTCCTTCCTTCCTCCTTCCTTCCCTTCTTCCTTCCTTCCTTCCTTCCTTCCTTCCTTCCTCCTTCCTTCTCCTTCCTTCCTTCCTTCCTTCCTTCCTTCTTCCTTCTTCTCCCTTCCTTCCTTCCTTCCTTCCTCCTTCCTTCCTCTTCCTCTCCTTCCTTCCTTCTTCCTTCCTTCCTTCCTTCCTTCCTTCCTTCCTTCCTTCCTTCCTTCCTTCCTTCCTTCCTTCCTTCCTTCCTTCCTTCCTTCCTTCCTTCCTTCCTTCCTTCCTTCCTTCCTTCCTTCCTTCCTTCCTTCCTTCCTTCCTTCCTTCCTTCCTTCCTTCCTTCCTTCCTTCCTTCCTTCCTTCCTTCCTTCCTTCCTTCCTTCCTTCCTTCCTTCCTTCCTTCCTTCCTTCCTTCCTTCCTTCCTTCCTTCCTTCCTTCCTTCCTTCCTTCCTTCCTTCCTTCCTTCCTTCCTTCCTTCCTTCCTTCCTTCCTTCCTTCCTTCCTTCCTTCCTTCCTTTCCTTCCTTCCTTCCTTCCTTCCTTCCTTCCTTCCTTCCTCCTTCCTTCCTTCCTTCCTTCCTTCCTTCCTTCCTTCCTTCCTTCCTTCCTTCCTTCCTTCCTTCCTTCCTTCCTTCCTTCCTTCCTTCCTTCCTTCCTTCCTTCCTTCCTTCCTTCTTTTTTTCATAATACTCCTTTTACAATTGAAATCTTTTCCACTAATTCATGCAGTCCTCACACATGAAGGTGGAGCTAACAAAACTGTTTCTCCTCACTGATAAATTTAGCCCAAGAGTATCACTTAAAACTCAAAACTATTCTGCTCTTTTGGCTCCAGCTTTCAGGAACTTCCATTTTATCTTTTTTTTTTTTTTTTTTTTAGTTTGAAGATTAGAAACTTGAGGAGAAGAACAGTACAGATCCAAATCAGCACTGTCAACACTAGATTGTACTTAAAGAGGGGGATTTTCCAGAGAGCTTTCATATCTCCTGTGAGAGGTATTTTATAGAGCAAAGCCATAAGAGAGATGCACAGTTAGAGCAATTATTTTTGAGGTCCATTTCATCTCTAGCTGGTCTAATCACATAAGGAAGGGGAAAAAAGAGATTTTGACTCATGCATATGTAAATCTATACCACTTACAAATTACATAAGTGCAATATTTTTAACTCCTGCAGAAATAAAACTTACTCAAACACAGCTCTTGTATGGGCTATAGAGGAACACAGTTTTGTCCAGCCCAAATACATCATTTATGGCAACATGGCACCTGATTGCTTTACAAAATTACACACAGAACCCCCCCACACTTATTGGTCCTCTGGCTTTTTCATCCTTCTCATTATCTACCGCTACCAAAATTTGGTGGGTCTGGATTAAGCAGGTGAAAAAGGCTAAGCTCAGGTAGTAAATGATTGCCTTTGACCCTGAAGCTGAGGTTTACAGCTACCAGGATTGCTTGTGAGAGTGATTTGTTTATTCATAGGCTGTACACCAAAGATGTGATTTCTCCTGTGCTCACAAGCCTCATTCTTCTGGTTTATAGTTCCTTTGGCTTATTGAGATGAATTTGTGAGAGATCACTAACTGGGTGTACAGGCCAGTACCCCAGGAAGGAAAAGCTGTACCAGTGAAGGATGAGGATGGAAAGGGATGAGAATGATTCTTCAGAGCTGAGCTTTATATTTAGCAGGCTTTCAGACAGGGCTTGTGTAGGGCTGTGCAGACAGACCACTGTACTCTTTTTAATGACAAAACTTGAGAAGTAGAGATTATAACACTAATTTTATCTGTGGGTAGACAGGGGCATGCAAAGGTTATATCACTCACACAAGTCACATGTTAAGTCAGCATTAAAACCAAGAATAGAAACCTGAAGTAATGCCTCTCAGTCCAAGGTTTCTAATGATTAAACCATATCCTCTCCTTTGGCCTGGTCCACAGCACAGAACACAGTACAAAGTATACCTCCATGACATTTTGCACATAGATATCTTAAAATTTTTTTGCAAGTCAGACACAATCACTATATGGATATGCAACTGCTGACACTGTGCATTCATCTGAAAAGGAAGAAGGGACAGGGATGCCCAATAGGTAAACATAACTACATCAAAAAAACTAGAAGTATAGGTACTGAAATTACATGTTTCCAAATTATTGTAATTGAAAAGCAGAAGCTGAGAGGAAACCAGTAGAACAAGAAACTCAATGGAGCAACTGGAAACAGACTTGCAGGTCTGCAAGTTAAGCTGCATGAAGATGATGCATCACCTTTAAGGGAAATAACACAATTTTGTACATGATGAGAGAAGTAATTAGCAGCCGAGGTAATGCCCTAAGGATTATGAAAACCTCAGGCAAGTGAGAGTTTAGCAGCAACAGATCAAATCTCAGCTGAAGTATCTACACGTGCCTATCTGGCAGCTCATCAAGCAACATTACAACAGCTAATCTACATGAACTTCAACTTTAAATTGTGTTTGTGCAGGCAGAAATCACGTAGTGAAAGAAAGGTGCTGTGACAAGACTTGTGGAAGAGTTCAAAAGAATCTGATTACAGATTTTCTGATTGCAGAGTGCAACCTGATAACTGGTTGCTAGAAGTGGAGTAGTAGTACCAATTTATCATGGAAGTACAAAAAAATCAATTTTTTTTTTCAGTAACAGCTTAGTGCCAAAATTACTTTGAAAAAAAATTTGCAACTCCGGATCTTTAGGAATCAGAAAAATATTAACTAAAAAAAAAATTTAAAAATATTAAAAAAATTTTTTAAAAAAATCAGCTGTTCCAATTGCTCTGAGCAGTTTGTGATAACATGTCCACAAAGAACAGAAGTCCTGGAAGTAACTTCCCATGTGCTCCTTTTGGGTTCCCTTTGGTAGTTGATGGAATTGCCAGGGTGTCACTTCTATTTGTGGTGTCTCCTGGTTCAACTTCTTCCAAATGAAATGACTCACAGTTCATTGAATTCAAAGCTGTTTGCAGGCCATGGAACTGAGATCTGCCACAAGGGCCAAGAAATCCTACACCCTCCATGGCAAAAAGCAAACCTAGGACAATTAGCCATAAATTACAATGCATAGGAGGTATTCTGTTTGTCCTCAATAGGTATAAATAAGCTCCTCTCCTCCATTTCCATGCTTGAAATCCCTCTTAAGGGATGTGGCAATCATGATTTCAACAAAGGGCAAATTCTCTCCTTAAACAGTCAGAGGTCCACTGATTTCAGATGCAGTTGTCCTGAAACCTACTTCAACTATTAGTTATTTAGTTCAGTAGTAGACAAAATCAAAGGGTGTAAAGAAGTGATAACTACTACATAAAGTAAATCCTAGTCAAATAGACAACTGTTGTTTATTTCAGCTATTTTACTTTACCAATAATATTTTTTTGAAATTAAGTTATTCAGTGTTTAACAAGTAGGAAAAATTACTGAGAAAACTAAACTAATTTTTTTTTTCTTGTGGCACTATTGATTGCTGAGCTTTTCTACAAGTTCCACTGTGTAAATAACCACAAGAAAAAAACAGTTTGAGATGTTTTAATCAACATCAATGTTACAAAAGCTACCTCATGGACTTAGATTTCACTTCTGTTTATGTTCAGAGGTTTGACAGTATCAAGCAGGACTCGGAACAAGAGGTTTGGAATATTCAGCATGAAATAATGTTTACAGAACAGGGGAAAGCTGAGTCCTTATCTAAGCCCCCTCCCTCTCTCACCCCCCGCAAAGAGGTGGGAGCTATAGGGATAAAGAGGGCAGTTTATGCCATATAGCCATGGGCCACATAACCTTGCAGAAACTGGCCTGAGCTGTGTCAGTAACACAGACCCAAACCAACACAGTTCTCACTGTTACACTTGCACTTTGCTAAGAGCTTATCAGGAATACACACCCAGGAAAAAATCCCCCAACATAAGCAGTACCTTTATCAGGGAGAGAATTATTATCTCTTTTGCAAATAAGATACTGAGACATAATTGTAAAGAGATACAAATAAAAACTGCCCCTGGCAAAGCAAAGAGACTGGAATTCATGATTCAGCCCTAACACCTTAGAGCAGACTAATCCTTCAGTGCTGTTGGAAACACACACAGTACAAGGGGGAAGCCACCCTAAACACTGCACTTGCACACTGTGTCTAACACCAATTTTCTGCTCCAGGCTCCACAAGAGCAGTGAAGTGGCACAGTTTAAGTTAAGTTAAAGGAGGTGACACAGTTTTTGAGCATGAGGATGTCCAGAAGCAGAACCCCAAACAGTTGCACGGTTAATTTTCAGAGCTCAGGATGTAAACAGCCCTCGAGTAATTTCATGGTATTTTTACCCATAATTCTGAGGTTACTTTTTTTTTTTTTTTTTTTTTTAATGGACAAAGGAGATTATTGCTTATTTAGAAGTTACAGCATCTTTGCTTAAAGGTGAGGCTGACACAGTTATATTTAACTAAGCACAACAGGAAGAATGAAGAAAAATTGGAAATCAGATCATTACTCTGGTTTCTATGAACTTTGCTTTGCTTAGCCAAAAAAAAAAAAAATCAAAAAACAAAACCCAAAACAAAACAAAAAGTAGTCTCTGACC
This sequence comes from Erithacus rubecula, assembly GCF_903797595.1. Classification (NCBI taxonomy): domain Eukaryota; kingdom Metazoa; phylum Chordata; class Aves; order Passeriformes; family Muscicapidae; genus Erithacus; species Erithacus rubecula. The sequence goes on from NC_136687.1 coordinate 62,436,843, forward strand.
TTCCAGAAAAATATAAAAAAAAAAAAAAGAAAAAAGATCTGCTTATGTAGGCAGATTTTGGCACAGAGTAAACACTCATGTTTGCTCCTCAAATTGCACAAGTCAGAGAAGATTCTCTCTGTCTTTCATCCAGGACATGCTTTTAAGCCATCACACATTTATGTCTCTGACAATGTGAAGCAGGTTACTTTCTTCATGTGAAAGAGTAAGAACTGGGACAAAGTAAATGTGCCAGCTGCCTGTACTGTGGTGTCCCTGAAGGGACATCCTACAGTGGGCACACAAATCCTTACATAACTGCCAAAACTCCAGTTCCAGCCTACTGAGCTCCTCAAGTACTCATCCAGCCATAGCAGCATCTCTGCCCCCAGCCAAAGCTAAAGGTGAGCCCACAGAGCCTCAGATCTCTTTTGGGAAAGAGCCCAACTACTTAAAGTAGAGTGTCAAGCCACGGCACACAGAGTTTACAGAAGATAAGCTCAAGGAAGGCTGAAAGAGTGCCAGCCCCAGAGCAGCCAGCCCCATGCCAGAGTACAAAGTGTGCTGGCACTCTGGTGTGCTGCTTTGGATCGATGACGTGTGTAATAAAGCACATATTGACTGACAGGCTGGACAGCCCGCAGAGAGATCAAAGGCACTTTTCTTCTCCCAGCATGTTGACAGTGGAGCCTAGAGCCTCAATTTGTCTCTACTTTTCTTTACATATTTATCTTCTGCAAGAGCTGCTTCTGTGGGTTCTTTGGGGTCTCTCTCTTTCTAAAGAAATTAAGCATCCTACACACCTTCCTTAATAAAATGTTGTGAGTACAGTGCACTCAGTAGTGCCTGACACAAGGTTTAGAGGCAGGAGTTTGACTTTAGTGAAGGAAATTAGGGAAAGCAAAAAAGGCTCCCCACCTCATACAAAGTAAAGAGAGGCAAGATGACTGGTTGTGTGAGCCCCAGCAGTACAGATGAAGGGAATGGGTAAGTATTGAAAATACTGGCTCCAGTGAGGGAGCCTCATTGACCAGTTAAGCTGGTTGTCCTTCAGAATGCAATTAACATCACCTGGTTAAATGTTTAAATCCCCTTAAAGTGGCCAAAGATCCTCTAATATCCTGAATTCTATTTTTTTTCTCCATTAAAAATAGCAGTCCAGAACATCAAGCTAAAACATACACACAAAATCCTTTGCTGCTCCACACACATGCTTAGTTTTCACAAGTATCTCAAAGCCTGGAGGTCTCCAAGCCTAGCTAAGGAAAAAAAGGCACTGATAGTTGTCTTACTTTAAAAATTATTTCCATGTACTTGGAGTTTGTAAGCAAGCCTTGAAACCAAAAGCATGATTTGAAAGTCTCTTTTCTTTGTGAATGGGTGTTTATGCCATTAGCATTTGTGGAGCTAGGCTTTTCCCCAGGCCTATGTTTTATAATTGCAGAGAATTCTATACAGCCATTCCAACTGTATGATACTTCTTAATAAACTGATGTATCACACACAACACATCGTGCCCTGATTGAAAACCACCATCCCAACCTCTGTATCCAGTGAGGAATTAGTTGACAATAGGTTTAAAAGCTGCATGTCATTTCCAATGTAAGCACCAAATGAAATCCTACTTAATAAGGTGTTTGCTGTTCCTAACCCTGTTCACACTCCACAGCAGAAAAACAGACACTTTCAACCCTGTGAAAAATAACACTTTTGTTCACTTACTACGTACATAGGACACCAGCTAAAATATCTTAACTTCTGTGTACTCTAATCTCTATTAATAATTCCACTACCTTCATTTTACAGTTCCCTATTGAGAAATCACTTCATGTCATATACAGGAAAATCTCCTGTATATTTAGGCCATAACTCACAGAAATAAACAAATAATCAATTTTCTAATAGATTTGGCAGGTGGAGCAAATTGAAAGAAGGGACAGAGACACTCAAGACCCTAGGCTCTAAAAGGCTCATCCCAGCAGAGTCCCATCTGATTGCCATTCTGATTGGGCTCAATGATCCTAAAGGTCTTTTCCAACCCTCCTGATTCTATGATTAAGTTCTTAAGTTTCTTTCCTGCTTGATGAAAAAAAAACAAAAAAAAACCAAAAAAACAAAACCACAAGATCTTCCTCAAGGAAAAAAAAAACCACTTCTGCAAACAAATGAAGTTGCAATTTTTTTTTTTTCTTTGCACCAAGGTTACATCACTTATCTCTTGGGTACAGATGACATTCATAACCATGTGCCTGGACCCCAGTTAAATTATCACTTTCCCCTAAATAGTCTAAGGGAAGAAAAACAACAAGGGTTCTGTACAGAAAATTAGGAAGGCTTGGTCTTGAGCTTAATTTTGAGCCTCCATTTTTTTTTCTACAGCTTTTCACAAAAGATTTATCATTTGTGCAGGCAGGCTCAGGAGCTGCATGTGCAGCTGCCCAGCTGCACACAATGTGGGCACAGCACCTGCTGCACTAAAGCTTTCTGCAGACACTTCCAGCTATCCAGTCCAAGCATTTTAAATGATTTCCACCCTTCAGGAGACTTCTTTTTGCCTTTATGGAAAATACTTCTTTTAGTGGACAGAGTCCTACCCTCCTGGATTCAGGTGCTATTCATGATTAGAAATTCACAGCCAAATTCACATCAGGTAGTATCAAAAGCATTCTAAGATTTCTCCAGCAAAATGTAATGACTTCATTTTAATAGGTAAACATGATGAGCTCCACAAATGACTGCTGAGGCATTAGACATCATTAGTCCCACAGAGAAAGCACTAACGTCCTGCAGTATCAAATTGTTTATCACTAATTTGCAGAGGCTGAATCCACAAATACATTTCTATCATTTTGCAGTTGCCTAATTAATTACATATATTAAGCAAATTAAACTGAAGGATGCAGCAAGTACTCCCAGGGCAACCAATGGCTGTGTCACCAGCAATTTGATGCTTTTGCATTCAGAAGCACTCACAATTTTCTTTCAGTGGCAAAGACAATCAAAAAAGGATGAAAGCAGGAATCTCACTAGCAGAAATCAAGAGACTTCTATTGCATTGAAATTAGTGAAACAACTCCAAGACAAGAACTTTATAAGCATGTGCAGGAATGAACATATGTTCAGTCCTTGAACCATGTTGTGCCTATTGTGTGCACATGTATATTTTGTGTCACACAGACAACAGAAGCAATGAGTAAAATATCACCCCAGTCATTCATTTAAAATGTACATGCATTTTTGTTAATTTTAAAAGGTCCTGATTTTTCATGGTGATTCAAAATCTTCTTTCAAAAATAATTACTGATAGTTGTGGTGCTCTATTTAGATTTAAAAACAAACAAGCAAACAAACAAAATAACAAAAAAAACATTGTTGGCATTATTTTTTTCCTGTACTATAAGAGCACAGGACATTTGAGGAGCACAGGACACATCTTCTATCTTTACATGCAGAGAAAAAAAAAAAAAAAAAAAAAAAAAAAAAAAAAAACCAACCCAAAATGTGACCAAATCAGAAGGAAACATACACGATAGCAATTCCACAGCTATTTGGTGGTAAATGATAAGATACAATATGTCCCTTAGTGGGTGTGCAGAATGTGTGATCCAGAGTTTAGAATGTCCTAATTTCTTAACTTTCCTTTTTTTTTTTTTTTTTTTTTTTTTTTTATCAGTGGAATAACTGCTGACTGCCACATTTCACAGGGAGAAGCAAACTTATTCTTTGATGTTTTAAGTGCCAGACTTAGTAATGACTAATTCTTCTGTTCTACTATTACAGTAGCAGATCTGAAAGAAAGCAGACATAAAATGCTGCTTTAAAACACTTTTTTTTTTTTAACTCAATTTTGAGACATGATTTTTAGAGTCTTCTTGGAGTACTGTGTGAAATCTTAAATGTGTCCCGTGATACAAGGTCAAAGCCCTTTTCCACTTATTGATACCAGCATTTGTACTTTGAATGAAAGGTCAAATAAATCAAACAAATCCTACACAACTAAAAGAACTCTTTCACTCCATATCCTCCAGACTCTTATTGTGGTTTTACTTCAAGGTTCAAATCTATGCCATAATTACAGTAAACCTTTCTTGAATGAACAGAAAGTCCTCTGATAAACAGCAAAGGCAGTAAACTGAAGAATTCCATTGATACAGACCACAGTAATAACATTTTCAGGAGAAAATTGCTTGTAAGATATTTCAAGCTCCAACTATCTAAGAAAACAATCTGCAATCTGGTTTCTTACTTCAAGGCATTGGAAAGTGTATGAGCTAAAACCCAAAATCTGATGAGACATCCCTTCCTAGGAATAGGAAATTAAAACATAACAGTATTTCACCAAAATATTTATAATATACATGGTGAAAGTAGATAGCACTTTTCAAAGTATCTGTTCAGCAGAAATCACAGGCCAGCTCTGTCTGCCAGAACAGCTTATATATTTCCTTAAAGGTTACTCTGCTGCAGTCAACACAAAGTTTCCCCTTCAAAATTCTTCTGCGAATTGAGGAGAACCTATCCTGAGCCTTTTCTTCCACTTTAATACTTATTTCCTCTTCTCCTGTTCCTCTTGGATATCCTTTATTTTGTTTCCATTCCTGGCAGCTATTCCTCCCATAACTGCCCTGGCACTTGGATTCTGTTGCTAAAGCACTCAAAAGCATCACAATCTAGGGAGTCTAGGTTTGCTTGGATGGAACAGGCTCAAGTATTCTCTCTGTCTTTGGCATCTTTGATACATGTCCAGAGCACTCACTAGCTCTCTATAAGTCACTTTTTCATGCAATTTACCATAGCCCAATTCTGTTCCACATCAACCAACACTAACTTTCCCCAAAATAGGCTGTTTTCTACATCTGTGCCTCAGGACACTCCAATTTCCAGCTCATTTTTTTTTCAGGGAGCACATGGTTACTGAAGCAAACTGATCCTTAACTCTGTGTGCAACATATCACATGTAAATCTCCTATTTTAGCAACCACAAGCGGTTTGCAGATTGAGCTTTTAAAAGTCTCTTAAATTCTAAATATATTCATGTGGGTTCCAATCTGATTCTCTGAAGAGCCTAAAAGAGTAAGATTAAAGTCCTCTGAGTACATAATTATCCCTATTCTACACAGAGCTGCTTTTTGAAACAGAAGGCACACCAAGGATTAGCTTTTCCTCACTTCTCAGTGTGCTTGTTTACACCATCCCAAATGCAGCTGGCAAAAGACCTGTAAGATTTCTATTCATGATATTACTCACAAAAACCTTTAAGTTCCTTCACCTGCCAGCTGAGCCATTACCTATTTACCTGGCAGAATGCTTAGGGTTTTGGTTTGACCACTACTTCTGCCATAAATCCCATTAGACTTGTGGAACTCTTCATAGACTAATAAGTGATCTTATCCTTTGCATCATAAAGCTGGCATTTCTCAGAGTGCATTTTCTCAACCATTTGTACACTTAGTGAGAATTAAAGAGAATTCACAAAGTAAATTGAGTTTGCTAATTTATCAGTAAATACTGTTGTTTATCTATACTTTAGGACTACTTCCTTGTAAAAGCTGTCTGTGAAACAGACAAAAAGCAGCAGGAATCGGTTTTGGGTTTTTTGGTTAGTAACAAACATTCAGAGGATAACCACAATGGCATGTTTTTTTAAAGCATCCATGCCATGGTTTGAGCTGTCACAGTGTCATGCTATCCATATTCTTGCTGTTTAGAAGGAAAAAAACCACCATTTGTAAACAAACAGCCCAAATAAATAGGACTGATTTTCTCTGGAAAAACTCTCTGGAGTTCTATGATGCCGGTGAGTGAAATTCAGGTCTGCAAGTACATTTCCATTAAAGTCATCAGCATTAGGACACAGTCTTCCTGCACTTCAGAAATGTCTTCCTTCTATACAGATAAGAGCCCCTTAAGGTTATTTTAGTGGTGAAAATAAGATCTACTGCTCTTTTAATTCACCAAAGAAAGAACTGAAGAGAGAAAGAACTAAATTCTATTTCACTCTGGTAACCATCAACAGAATTTCCTACTGAAATTCTGTCATATGCCTCTGAAAACACCAGGATTGAACAGATGCTTTAAAGACTAAGACACTGAACTACTGTACTGATGACCTGCATTATTCAGGAAATGTTATTCTGTTGAAAACAGCACCAAAATGCAAATACATAAGCCTATTTTTAGGACTCAGACCACACTTTTAGTATTTTTGTTTTAGGTGGATAAGAATACAGCATAATTGAGGCTATACTTTGATTAGCAAGTTATGCAGCACACTTAGAGCAAGTCTGAATAGCAAAACAGGTGTAGGTGCAAATTAACACTTCACACTTACAGATGTTACTGGAGGAAAGGAGAAATGCTTTATACTGGCTCTGCCCTGCACTGAATGACCAATAGCAGTTAAAACACTGTAAATATATGGTTCTGTAGCCTGCCTTTTGTTTTAGTTTAATCTAGAACTAGCATATTAACATATATGCACCCTGTGATGATCAGCAGAAATATCTGAAGGAGAAACCATTTAAGAAAACCATGGAAGAATACTAGGGAAGAAAAGGATAGAGAAACAGCATGTTTTCCATTAGGGTTTTATCCTTAAAAGCTCTCCTTGATTTAATAACCTAGTAGCTTTTCAGGAATATTACAAAGCCTGCTACTGTAGAGTATCCATTTAGGAAGAGAAAAAAAAGCCAAAATGTCCATTTAGTATTAAAGCACTTTAAGGAAATTTAAATGGGACAGTGGTAGAAAAAAGTAAAGTTGGAATAAAAAGTTGCATTTCTCAGACTTTTTTCCTTTGAAAGAAGTTGTCTGTAGCAGTAGGACACAGATATTTCAAATACAGGAATAAATACAGACACTGAGGACTAAGTGAACTTCATATCTCTGTACAGGTCTAGATTGTCTCAAGAAGAATGAGAAACAGATTCTGCTTTTAATTTCAGAAGTGCACCATCTCTAAAGCATCAGTTAGATATTAGGTGTGCAAAATCCTGCATTTCAAGGTTCAGTGAGTGTGTGCAAAAATCAAAGTCACAAATGCAGAGGTCATTTGTTAATAACTGATCCTTGATATTTAGACAGAGGAGAAATATGGAACAGTCTTGTTATTTCATTATATCCAGGAATTCTGAGTACTTGCATATGGCTCAAATTAATTTGGTTTTCTTGGAAGTCAGTTCTCTTTAAAACAGGCTAAGTTTCTCTTAAGCATCTCTCCAGATAGGCCAGTTTCAGCCCATGGGGACATACTTCCTTCCTTCAGGTTCTGGGGAGTTACTAGTTCTACCTGGATTTCTCTGCACAGTTCTGGATCCTCTGCCATGCCCACAGTTTTATTTCTGAAGGCTGACAACACAGCCAGCTCTACCCCTTTTTTTCCTTTCAGCTGCAAACATCCAATTTCTGTCCCAAACACACATCCAAACCCAGCAGGGCGAGACAGACACACTCCCACAGTGATGTCTAAGAAGCTACAGTGCCACATGGAAAGACAGTTGGATTTACTGGCATTGTCTCTAACTTTAAATATTTTGTCAGCTCTGGATTTGTGGTTTAAATTTGCTTCTGTGACTGCAGAACAAATGATAGCTATGAAAGCTACTGCATGCTCCTGTTATCCTAGCCCAGATCAGTGCTGCAACATGAATATCAGCATGTGTGTTGTCACTGGCACCTCCTGAAGAGGCAAGTTTTCAAAGTTCACCTCTTGCCTGCTAGGATGCCCAGACTAACACTCCTTGCTGGTGGTAAATGTCACCGTGGTATTGCATTACCACATCTAGTTTAAAAAAGTCTGACATTTAAAAGACAGTAACTTGGATATCTCCTCCCAACTACACCACGGATGCAGTACTGAATGGCAAGGAGAAACCACTGTCTAGAAATTCAGACCACCTTCCTTCAGCACTTTTGGTTTTTCCAAGGGCATCTTCCATGTAAATAGTGACTGCTCAAATCCTGTTATCGTAAAAACACTGACACAATCATAGCCTTGAAAAGTACAGCTGATGGTCTGTACTGAATCAGGGAATTCAGGATGGATGTAATGCACTACAGCAACACTTGTCACACCAAACCTGAGAATGGAAACTGAGAGTGGCCCCCACCCTTCAGTAAAGTCTGTCAGCATAAATGGGATCCCAACATCTGTGCAACTGCTTCATGATGCAGGATGGAGATTTTCAATTAAAACTGGAGTAATTTTCACAAGTCACAACAGATCCATTTCTGAGTATTTAGATACAGAAATAGGATGATGCTTTTTGCAAAAAAAAAAAACAAGTTGGAGGAAGAAGAATAAATGGCTTAAAAGACTGAGGGTGAGAACCTTGGCTTTTAAGTTATTTCTCATTATTTTCTCAGCCTTAAGTTCAGCAGCTCTATGAGATTGATGCTGAAACACCTTGGATCTCCTTCATGCTTGGTTTAGGAGGGTCACATTGGATCACAGTCTGGCCTAAGACCAAAGCATCTTCACAAAAATGTTCAAAACTTTCTGAAGGGTAATTATCCTTCAGGGCTGCACAAACTAAACTAAGGGTCTCTCCAAGCACCCTCTGCTTCCCCACTTCTTACAAGTACATCAGCTCTACATTAACCTCACTTATGAATGCAGTGAGACACAAGGAAAAGAGAGGATCCTTTGCAGCATTTGGATGCCCATGGGTACCACAGGTAGTGCTCCAGGACCCCTGTTACACTGGACTCTTGTACTGGGTCTGTCTGGGATGGAATTAACTTATAAGATCGTCTTTACCTTATTCCAAATTTTTGTTTGTTTTTGGTCTTCCTGATCTCTCCCTCACCCTACTGAGGGAGGAACCAAGTGAGCTGCTATATGGGTGCTCAGCTTCTGGCTGAAATCAACCCACAACAGTCATCAAGCCATACTTTTTTATCACCAAGCTACAAGGAAGGAGAGGTGAAGGAAAACTTGACATGAGATGTTAAAGCAGCAGCCTTAACACAGCAGAGGGAAAATCAGTAACATGGAATCATGCAGCAGCTATCTTGGGTGAGAAGGATAATGCCCTCCCAGCAAAAACCCCTTCTCTTTACCCCTTTTATTGAGACATGAACTCCTGTGTTGTTTAACACCAGCCCCTCCACACACACACACACTCACACACAGACTTTGTGTAGCCCATGCCATAGAGGAAGGAGGTATAAAATCTCCTATTTCCCAAGAATAATTGGGAAATATAAGTGATCTCAGCACAGCAGCAGCCTCTTTGCTGGCAATCTGTTCAATCCCTACAGACTAGGGTGATTCAAAGAATGATGTGGGTTGCCCACCCTGATATTCCTTCCTTCTCACACACAAATCTGCCTGCATCTGCATCCCAAACAGATAATGCTGTGGTACTGCATGAACCCAAAACCTTGTTTGGAGTAATGGCCTGACTGCACACAACAACCAACAACCCTTTCTCTCTTTCCCACCCCAAGAGGCTTATAATTTATCCTGTCTGTGAGCTCTTAGCTGAAACTAGGAAGTAACACAGCTCCCACCCTCCTGAAACATGGGGGATGACTCTTTCCTGCACAGCATTTCTTCAGAATTCTGTCACAATTATTGATGGTCACATCCTTGTGGCTCCCCTTCAGGGGCTGACACAGGATGGGTGACACAGCAACTCCTGATGTTGAGACATACAGCAGAGAGAAGGGTTACTGCAATCCAACAGCATCTCAGCCAATAACTGCTTTGTATGTCAGAAAAGTGGTACTCAATCTTGTGTTTGTGGGTCAGGGACAAGCTCCACAAAGTTACTGCCCTGTGAGCAGGCTAATCCTGGCAGTGAGTGTGAGAAGGGGGCTGCATTGGAGGCTCTCAGCACAGGAGCCTCAAAGAGCTGTGCTTTAAACACAACTCCCTGACACTGGGGCTGAGCAAGGTACTCACTCACAGTAAGGACTGGAGAAGGGATTTCTGAGATAGCTGTTCTGTGCAGGAATTTTTCTCTGAGGGAGGTGTTTTAAAGGTATCAGAGCAGCAGTACACAGCTTCCTCATGGCTCTGAGCCTGAAGCTGTAAGCCTACCAGAAAGGTCAGGCCCCAATTTCCAGCTGTTCCTAAAGCAACATAAAGCAGCTCACTTTGTGGGGCTGGGATCCAGGGCCCTGGCACAAAGGGTGACTGACTCCAGGACTGGCTAGAAACATGCAAGGAGGTATTTCTTGGCCTGTTCTTGCAGAAGCCTTCTATGTGGAACTGGGATCCTGCAGCAAACTTCAGAATTGCTTCTCTCTGGACTCTACATCTTGTTCTTGAGCTCTTCAAGGGCTCTACCTTCATTTTTTAGCTGGTTGAATTCCTCATTGCTTGCCAGTATCCTCCTTCAATATCCATCATGAGATTAATGTCTTCCAGATCAACAGCAGATATATTTGATGTCACTAAAATCTCAATTCTTGCACAGTTCAAAGACTGTCAGGTCTTTGGGGGCCCCCAAAGCTGCAGGTTTCTGTATTTCATGGCGTAAAACAGGCAACTATAAACTTGGCAGAAGGTGGTGAACAAAGTAGAGAAGGCATTATACAAAGTGGAAACAAAGAGAAATAGGGATTTGGCAAGGGAAGACAGAAGGAAAAGGATTTCAATTCCAAATAGGTACAGATGAATGAGGAAGGTTTTTTCAGGATGCTGTGAGAGCATTTGAGATCCTCATCTTGACCCTTCCGTATTTAGTTTTCCAAGATAACCTCATGGTGGCAAACCCCAAACTGAAGGATAGAGCCTAACAACACTCCAACTCTGGAGGATATTTGGACCTGTACTTCCAGGTCAGATCCCTCCTAGAGGAATCTAGTTGTTTCTAGATCCCTTTGAGACCTGAATACATATGCAGTAAATTGGGGCAATCAAGGGCTTCACTTTAAAACCCTACTCTTATTTAAAATCCAGCTGGTAATACAGACACAGTTTTAGTCTTTCCATTACTGTTCTAAACCTTGGCCAGGTATTTTCTCTCTTCTGTTTTTACTTACAAATGTGTAATTATTTTCTTGAACTTAAATCTGGAAAATCCAGTATTTGACATCTACAAATGTTTTTATCCACCACTAAATGAACTACACCAGTTGCCCAGCCAGGAAACTTGCCTCCTCCCCATCACCACAGGTGTCTAAATGCTTGTTTAACTTCATAGTCCAAGGATTAAATAGACACACAATCTGATGTAAAAATGGTCTCTATCGAAAATAGCTAAAACCTAAAATTAAGGATTACAGTCCCTTTGTACCAGTCATTGGATAAATAGGGTATCCATTTCTTGGAGTTTCACATGCTGCCAGAATAAAAAAAATGCCTGCAATTTTTTGGGGGAGGGGGGTGGAACAAGTTAGTTTTTCACTTTGTTTTTGGAGTCAGGGTTGAAGAGAATGTATTAGGCAGTGTAAGTAAACCTGTAAAACTGTTGCCTGTGCTACACGTATTTTAGACACAAATTAAGATTATTTTATCTTTTGTGGGGAAAAAAAACCATCTTGAAGTTTCATTATAAAACAATTAAAATCAATCACTGTAAATCCTAAGGACTGTGAAGTCTAAGGTACATCCTCAGTTTTGTGGTGTTGAGCAAGGAAGGGTCACGTGCAGTGTTTGACCTACATAGTCACACCACATATGCATACAGAAATGCTCCAAAGCCTTCCAAGGGCACGGGGTTCTGGAAAAAGAGCAAAGAAGGACCATCCCCATAGAATTTCCCTGCCAAGTACAAATCTTCTCAAAACTACATTATTGGCTATAGCTCTTGTGCACAGCACACCAGAGAAAACCTTTAATTGCAAAGTTCTACTGATCTTCTTGTGGATTTAGGAGCCTCTGGAAAATGAAATCAGTGAGTTGCAATTCAGCAGCTAATAAGAACACATACACATACACAAAAAAAAAAAAAAAAATCATTCTCTTAATAAAGTTGAAAAGCTTACATAAATTTCAGTGTCCTTGAGATACTGTAACTGCACTTGAGGTCAGCTCCAACTGATGTTGGTCCCACAGGGAGTTTTTTAACTGCTGTTCACTAAGCTGTAGTCACTCCTACTTTTCATGTCAATAAATCATGGTATTCATGCAATCAGCTAGAACTCACTGTGGCCTGGTATCCCCTGCTCATCATCATCATATTGGGGTCTAATGTAATTTATATAACCAGCACAGTACAGGCCAAAATATGCTAAGTGAGCCTTGCCTTATTATTTTGTCCAGAATTTAGAGTAATGTTCACTTGCATTTAGTGAGCTAATTTTTGATAGAATCTACTTCTAGCTACAGTTAGTTTCAAACCTGTATTTTCCAAGTTCTGTTGCAAGCCAAGGAGAGACAGACTGTGATTTTAATTCCTTTTCCCAACAGCTCCCTTTAAATAATATACCTTCTCCATTGACCTAAGCGAATCCCAGGTTTCCTTTTTGTGAAGGAAAATTAAAGAATCAATCAAATTAACCTTTTGGCCCTCCTGCACTCTCTCATTTGCTTACCTACACTTGATTTGGGATCTATACATTTCTTTGCAAATACATTGCTTCCAGCACTGCCTGGGACTTTGCTATTGCTATTGTAACTTGCCCAGTCATCTGCATCATGTTCCTAATTGTTTGTCTTTCTTGTTAAATAACTGTTAAAGGGAAAATTCAGATTTGCAGTTCATACTTAGGAAGACTGTATCTGGCAAAATGCAATTTTTTATCTTAAGATGCTGCACTTCTACTAAGCTGCTTCTGAAAAAAATGTTTACAACACCACACAGGAAAAGGTATGGGCCTGTAAGAGAAGCACACACACTTACAAAGACAAGCCTGTATCATTTACAAACATTAGAATGGTGTTGTTTCTTCCAGTGATTACCACGAAGTCTGGTTTATTCTGCAGCCTCCTAAGCTTTGGGTGTCAAATGTCACATATTTTTACTATTTTTTCCTTAGCAATGGTTTCCATCAAATAATTTTTTTAAAATAAAAATAAGAGATAAGGGAACAAAAAGCACTACGAGGGGCTTTTAGTTTTTAAACACTGTATCTATTTAATATTAGAGTTATTTCAAATACTGTGAGCCATCTGGAACATTATGGCTCTGTCTTGACTGCCAGAAATGGGTTTCTTTTGTTTATTCACTAGTAGAGACAGTTTCTAGTCTACAGAGAGTCTTAGTCTTATCACTAAACAAACCAGATAGTCAGTCATGAACAAATGAGTACAGTGAACCCTGTCCTTAAATGCCCCACAGCAACAGCCTGCCTCCCTTGGGATTTCACAGTAGGTGGTTCATCTGTCACAGGTAGGCAAAGCCTGAGAATACATTATTGCTGCTGGTAGAAATGGGTTTACCTCTATGGAAATCCTTTCTTTCTGCAAATGCAAACTCTAGTACTTGAGAACTTGTAATTTCTAATGAATTTTCTGGAGAAAATTTAGACCCTATGTAGAAGGAAAGGAATATTTCAATGCAGATGTACTTCAGTATAAAAATGGGTGATGCAACCAAGGCCTTTTGTCTTTGCTCTCAAGAGACATCTAAAACTTTATGTTAACATAATATGATGCAAATATCTTTTGTGTATGTGGTATGGGTGTAACATCTCTATTACTCACACTTAAAGGAAATGAAACAGTCCTTAAATCCAAGAGCTTGTAAATTTCTAATATCTGACATTATAAGGAAGCAAGCATAGAAGGGAATTCTCTTTCAAAAGGAAAACAAAACCCAAACAGACCTCACCTCAAAATTATTCACCCCAGAAGTTTGGCAGAACCCTTGTGGTACCATTGGCCAGACACAAAACAGAGCATTGTTTTACAAAGCCAGCTGACATCTGTTTGCCTAAGACAAGCCTGTCCTGCCCTGATGGGCTCTCCTGCTCTCAGCAGCATCCTCAAGGCCTGATCTGATACTACCAGAGCTCAGAGGAAATCTGTTTCACACCAGAACTGTAGCTGTGCCATTTTGAAGCAGATGTATGTTCTTATCATAATTTGCTTGTAAAGCAACAAAGTAATTTACTCTTGCCTAATCAATCTCAGCTGTTAAGAGTAAACACATTTGCTTTAGACATGATCGTTATTGTTAAGCTACTTTACTGCCTTCCTCTCTCTTTCACCTCCTTTAAGGATATAGGAATATTGCTTTACTTTCACACTTTTTCTCTTTTCTTCCAGTAACATCTTTTCAAATACATTTTTTATTCTTTTTTCAACCTCTTCTGGCCACGGCATTTAAGGCATTTATTTTTGCCAATTAAAGTATTTGGGAAATTTGCCTTAAAAGTATTTAGGAAAAGCATGCATCTACAAAACCAAACCAAACAACAACTTCATTGTACCAGATTGTGAGCAGCTGAGCACTAGGGCAGGAATGCCACTAAGAGGCAGATGTGTCCTCTCTGCTGTCATCTCCACCCCAATTTGGGGACTTGTCTCCCCACCCTCTACAAACTAGCTCCAGTTTATTTACTTCTAGGGCACACTAAAAGGCCCATTTGTTCTCCTTAGCTGGGAGGACACTAAGAGGACCCTGGTGAGAGATCATAAAATTGGCTCCTTGCTCACTTCCTAGAGCAGTGATTTGGATGTTAATAATAGGAAACGTGAGGGAAAAGACTCTCCAGAGAAGCCTATGTGTGAAACTATTCCCCAAGTGTATCAGAAACAGAACTGGACACTTAATTTCTAAACATTGAGTTGGAAAGAAAGAAAGAAATCCATTCTGGAACCCAATTACAAAGTTCTCTTATTTTTAGAGGTGCATAGCACATACAAATTACACTTGCCCAGCAGTCACTTGTAAAGAACATTCCATATGTTCAACTTTTTGGATTTGACCAGGCAGGAAGATAAAACAGGCAGTCTAACACACAACTTGGAGCCATGGGCAAATTAACACATAGGATCACAACACCTTCATGAATTACAAAAGAAAGGAAGCATAAAATAGTTTTTTTAAAGCAACAGCATTAAAAACCTGTGTGAAGTCAAAGTGCAGTGAAAGAAAGGAATACAATTAACAGTGACATAAATTTTGAGTTTAAAAACAAAGATTTTTTGGAAGCTGAATTTTACACATCACATTTTTTTCCCAGTCCTTGGGATTAATGATTTTAAATATGCTTATTTGCTGGTATATACTTGACAAAATCCTGCACATACTATGGTCTAAAGAAAGAAGTGAATAAAAGATAATTGCCACTTACTTTCATCCCAGATCAATAAAGATCTTCCCTCAAGGTGGCACATCAATGATATAAAAGTATAAAAGGTGTGGTACTATAACAGCAAGAACACTTATTCTGCCTGAACAAATGTCTACAACAATTTGCAGAGCTAGCTGTGCAGCCTTATTTTCCACATCTAAATTAAAAATTGCAGTGGAAGGTCTTTTTTCAGTTGAATCTGAATATAAAAGTATGCAATTTAGCTACAATTCAGGTGGTTTTTGGCTTAGAGATAAATGCAGATTCTCTCCTGGGTCATCACCAAATGGAAAGAAATTGTGTCACTGGAGAAGAACATGATGTACAGAATAATTAGAAATGCTCAGCTGACAGCCCTAAACTACAGTATAGGCGGTTTATAATGATTAAAGTAGACCAGCAAAATATATTTCCATTATAAACTAAACCTTTCCAAAGAGACAAAACCATGATGATAAAGAGGCCAATGTGGAATTAATCAGAGCTACAATGGGAATACCAACATTTATCTTCAAGAGATGATGGCTGAACTTGTCAAATGACAACCAGCAGAGAGTTCCTTACTGAGGGTAGATAAGTTCCACCTCTACAAACTGAATATTTTATAATCTGCTTATACAGCAGCTCATCCCTACAGCTGTCCCTTCATTTTAAATCCACCTGCTGTTTTAGCTGTGCAATAAAGTGCTGAATTCGGTCTTCAGGATCAAGAAGGGTGAAAAATACACAAGCCCCTGCTCTTCTGAAACTAAAGGTAAAGCAAACTGTTTGCTTTTCTTTTAACTAAATGTTCTTCCTTTGTACCCTACTTCAGAAACCTTGTGGCAGAAAAAGAGAGAGGCAAATTATTTGTAGCAGACACATGATGCAATGCAATTCAGGGTGTATTGAAGATATGATGCTGAAACCCTTCCCTCAAGCTGGCAAACATCTCCATGCTAACAAACCCCACTGGTATCCAGCTGGGCAGAGAGGTCAGCCTAAGAACATCCTATTGTAGGACCTATTGTTTTCCTGTGAACTGTGCCTTGTCTATCAAATTAGTCACTTAAAGAAATGAAACAGTTACTTGGTTAAATGACTATTTCCCCTGGCTATTAGACAAAATGTATTACATCTCCAGGCATATGATCAAATGACTAAGAGTTTGACCTAAATTTACTTACTGTGCTAAACAGCCATAGGGGAAAAAAAAAAAAAAAAAAAGAAGAATTACGCCTCACTGCCTACTGTCAGCCACAAAGAATATCTATCAGTCTGTAACTGCAGATGAAATGCAGTTTTGTAGTTTTCTGTGCCAGCTTTTTGGAGCAATTGCAGGTCAGGTGACAAAAGACATTTCAGAGACATTAGGGCTTTTTCTTGTTTTTTGGTGTTTTTCTTCCTGGAAACATTATGCAAACTGTTTTTGCACTTTAGGGACCCTAAAATTGTATGGTTTAGAGGTCCTTTGACTAAGCTTTTGTGGAATTTCCACTTGAGACAGATGCAAGATGAATCCTTACAAAATCTCAAAATACCAATCTCAAAACAGCAGAAGTACAAACAGATCATAGTCTCACACATTTGCTACATCAGACTAAAGACATGTGCACTTTGTAGAAATAAGCTTTCAATGGGAGGAGGGGGTATTCTAAAATTTCACAGACTCCCTTGATTTCCAGAGCACCTGCTCAAAGCTATTAATATGCAGCCATTTGAAAACAGGTTGAGTTCTTTTATCATTCTGTCATTTAAAAGAAATCTGGCAAAAATATTACATTCAGTTAACAAGACTGAATATTTCCAATTGAAATTCAAATGTTTTGGGCATCCAACTGTCTTTAATTCTTTTATAAATAGATATTCATATTCTGGTAACAATAGTTTTTCAGTCCATAGCACCCCTGAACATGTGGTTCATGGGCAATTTGAGAAGCTGCAGGAGATGAGAAAGAAGGCTAAGGGAGGGTCTACACCAACAAAGCAGGACTTGTGTGCAAAACAGAACATGTAGGTGAGTGTCTATGCAGTCTTCTTCAGGTTACAGAAGTAACCTGCTGTTTTATGGGGGAAAAGAAGGAGAACTAGGGAATAAACACCAGTGTATGGCAACCCTGGATGTCACAGCTCAGAGGAGCCCAATATAAGGACTAATATGAGTAGGGACTGCCTCCATGAAAAGTAGCAGGACCTGGGTCCTGGCTGGGAGATCAACGGGTCTGGCTCAATTTAATGGAAGCACTTGTACCATGCCAAGGTCAAAGCCTGTCTGGAGAAGAGACCACTTCAGGACCAGAGACTTTCTCAGGTGGCACCACCAGCAGAACAGGGGAAAAAAAAGCAAATGAAAAGCTTCTTCCTGATTGCTCATGAACAAGCAGCCCACAGTGACACTCTTGGATAGCTGTGTGCATGTGTGCAAAACTTGTGAACTTAAGGGACTGCCCTTGCAAATGCCATTTAGAATATTGTCTCTCCCAAGTGTAGCTTTGCTGTTTGGTCTGTTACAACATTCAAACTGACAAGTTGCATTCAGTGTCATAGGTGGTTTAACTTGACAGAAATGTAACATAAAATAAGTTTTCTTCATATTCCTCCCTTCATCTCCAGCTTCCTTTTGGCACCTCTCAGCAGGCTCAGCAAAAGGAGTTTGTTCTTGGTTATTCCTTTAAGCACTTTTCATTCAGAAAAGCTGCTATCATAGGACTTTTTTTAGATTTTCTTCTTTGTTCTTATGTGAATATACCTTTTTACAAAAACAAATGTCTTTTATCCCAGAAGAACCAAGCTTATTCCCAGTCCTACGCACAGCCCAGCATTATTTTACAAGATCAAGCAACAGGACATTCAACAAGAGGCAGGGTGAGGGGAAGAGACACATCCTGACACATTGAGAGCATGTTGACAAACTTCTTTAAACATCAAAAGGCTTCCTTCTTTTTGCAATTCATTTAAAGCTTTTGCTCCAAGGCTTTTGAACAAATTCTCCACTGGCAGTCCCTCAAGGATTAGTTTTTGAAAATTACAGCTCACCGAAAAAAAACCACTGCTTACAGATAAACCTTTGCTTCTGCAAGTCAAACCAGAGTCCCCATCCACCCCCCATCCACAGCCACATTTTAAAGTCTGGAGAAAACGAGCATTAGAGTCAATGTTTTAAAGGCATTTTGAATATATGTCTGGTGGCTCAAAAATGTCTCAAGCCAACCCTTTTTTCCTTTCTCTGGAACCTGATGCGGTGACCACTTCTCTAATATTCCAGATTATTAAACCTGGATAATAATTCCTTGTTGCTGGCACAGTGAAGTTCTCTCCACCTGCCCCAGGCTTCACATCCCTCCCTCCCCTCCTTCCCATAATTCAAATCTCTGCTCTTCATGTACCAAATAAAGAACTGCAGCAGAGACAAGGGAGTTGCAGCTGAGCTGACAGAGACAAACTTCAGGTTATACAAAAGATCTCCTTACAAGCTGTGCCAAGCAGTATTACAAGCAAAGCCAGCAATCTGAACCAGCAGCCCTCTAATTCTCACTGCCTGCACTGTATTCCTACCTTCAGCAAAAAAATCCTTAAGGGCAGCAAGAATAGCAGTAAATCTGTCATTAACAGCCACGGTGCTGTCACATCAGTGGCTCTCCTGTGTCAGCTACAGTCTTTAGCTCAGCTGTTTGCCTCTTTGGGGACAACCTGCCCTGGCTGTCAGGAAAGAGTGTGTGTACATTTGTTCCCTCATAAGCTTATACAGAGCACAAATAAACAAAAGAGCCCTATTCTTTGGGAAACTGTGTTGATTTTTTTAAAAAGAAGCCAAAAGATGCCTATGTGAACAATCCTGTACATGAACCAGCACAGTACAATTTATATGTAAGTAGATCTGTAGAATAAGCCACAGTGAGTCGTTTCCTTTCCCTGCACCAGTACTGGGAAAGATTGTTTTCACCATGTGCCTGCTAGAGAAATGTGTTTCCAAAACACATCACTGAAGTCCTTGAATCACAGCCAAACAATTGGCTGAACCTCTAGAAACCTACCAATCATTACCTTGGGCACTGGCATGCAAAAGCACAAAAAGCACAGAAAAAGACCTCGTTTTTCATGTCCTTTGTGCCATGTCAACACTAACTGAAAACAGCCACCAAAAATAGGGGAGCATATCTGTTCAACAATACTCCCAGGTGCTATCCATTAGTTAACAGCATCTGAGGAGAGAGAAATTTTATAAAAGCAACTTTTCAGTACAGTCAAAGCATTTACAACCCAGCTGAGTTGTTGCAGTGGCAAACTTAGGGCATTCTGATAAAGTAACACAACTTCAGAGGAACTTGCAGCATTAAGACAAGTTTTGAGGAAACCAAAATTGTTGAAGCTTATTATTACCTCTGCCCTCCTAAAATACAGTGGCTGAGGTTTCACATGGGAGTGAGTTTAGAAGCATCAACAGTATAAAAATTTACTTGGTTAATAGGCAGAAGAAAAAATTTACTTGGTTAATAGGCAGAAGAAATAAAAAGTATAAACATCTTGCAGTTACAAAGCTCCATAGTACTGAAATCAGCAGGAAATTATTTCATAGCATATGTTGGAAAGCTCAATTACCTAAGTACACTCAGAAATCCAAATTAATCTAATAAAATACTTAAACCACTAAATCCTCATGTAGGTACTCTCATTCAGAATTATGCTGGATTTTATGTTGCTCGTGCTGAATTCTTTTTAACAATTAACCTGGAAGAATACACTTCACATCAAGTATAAGCCCCATTCTTACAATTATTTGCATAGTAAGCCCAAAAGGAGCAAGGGTGTGACTGAGACAACAACAGCACTGTGAACATGAATACAAACCTCTGAAAAAAGAACAGATACAGACAAGTGCTCCCCACTCAGCATGTTGACTTTCATAACATTACAAACCAAAGAAGATAGAGATAAACTAAGCTATATAAAAGTTGAGTTTCCACAATCCAACCAAGATATCTTTACACATCCAGTGCTGACAGTTTGGTTTTTTTACTGTGGATTTAGCATCAGGATCTCTAAAATGAAGCAGCACCACCAGCCACTGGACTTAAATGTGTAATGATTCATCTTCACTGGTGATGAATTCACAAAAACTTTGTATACCACGTGCAAAAATAAATTACAAGTCATAATCCACAAATAAGGTATACACTCAGCATGGCTTGTCAAATATTAAATGTTTTTAAAAGGATCTGAGCTTTGTCTGTTCCTTAAATCAGAACTAATTTCAAATAACTCATTTAATACAGCTTTAGCAGCAATGAGTTGCACAAAGGAAGGCAGAGAAGCTCTAGAATTATCTGGGAGCCTTCCTGTTAGCATCATTCCAAGAAATATAAAAATTCTACAAGCCTCCTCAAGTTTTCTTCATTAAAATTGCTCAGCTTTACTTCGTTTTGGTTAAATTTCTGAAAAGGAGCCTTCTCCATTTTACAACCCGGTTCTCTGCCAACACTGTTTGCAGCAACCAGTCTCTGGTGGTAACACAAAACCAGAACTGCAAGTCTATATATAAATATGCCATAAGATCCCCATATCTGTTGGGAAATATGAGACTCAAACATATTTGAAAGAAAGTTTAAAAAGCACACATCATTTTTAAACAAGGATTTCAACTCTCGTTTTTTTCCTATTTGGTATTGCAAACTCCTCCAAACTCACAGCATAGCTCCTAGACATCTAACCACCTTATTCTTGAGCCATCTCATCTATATCCAGATTATTTTTGTTGCCAAGACAGCCTGAGCTTCTGGGATCCTGCTAAAAACAAGCAAAAGAGTGTCTCTTGCACAACAATTTACTCTGGAATTAATTTGATGGTGTTAGCAGCAGGTGTTGTGAGGGAAATAAAAAGCCTAGGAGGAGATCCCCTTCTGTTCTTTGTGTTTTTAAGGTCTCACTCAAGCATACACCTGTGACAGCATCAAACTCTACAAGCTGAACAATATTCCATGTCCTTGGTTTGCTTTACACATATTCCAAGACTGAGGAAAAACTGTTGTCACAATGGGCAGCTTCACATAAGTGAGTGTGACCAATTTTCTTGCATCCTCCCATGATTATACTCAAGGCTATGAGTTTTGCTCAAAATTAAAACCTTTATTTTGAATTCTTTATGAAGAAATTCTCCATTTTTCATTCTTTTAGGAAAACGTAGTTCCAATGAAGAATTCACCACTTCTTACTTGTGGAAAGTAGACAATGCATTCCTGAAAAACAATTATATGAGGATCTGCAAGAAGGTCTTGTCTGTTTTGGTAGGTGGAAGTAAAGAACCAAACACTGAACTTGGAGACATTGTTTCTTTAAAGACGTTCACCATACCAAAGCTCTGCATCTGGTATTCCTCAGCAACTAAATGAAAATCAGCTTTTTTTAATACAAAGAGTACAGTAAAGATCATATAGGTAAAATACTTAGTTACCTACTTCCAGAAACAGTCAGCTGCTTTCCTACAATATTAAAAGGTTTTGAAAGTTGACAAGACCGAGGGTTCTACCAATTACATTAGAAACATGACTAACAACCAAGACAAAATTATCTAAGGATGAAAGTAAATTGTTTTCTTTTAATTGAGAAGCATGAATCTGTAATTTTTAAGAGCAAGCTCTTTCTTTACTGGAGGAAAAATTCAAATGATTGCTTATAATTGCACACCAAGTTTTGGCCTCTTTTGGTATAACCTGGATCACCTAAAAAAGCTTTCTTTTATTTGTCTGTCAACAGCTCCCCACTGCTTTTATTTTCAGTCTCTTGATTTTCATTTTGCATAGCTTGATATGAAAAAAAAGAAAAAAAAACCCAGTTTATATTGATCCAAGATGCTCATATCTGTGTCATGGGATTAATAGGATTATGCCAATATGGAAAATATGTAGAAAACATGGCAACAGAAGAAATATTTCCTGATACCAAGCAAAAACTATGATAGCTGACACATAAGATTTTGTGATGCAAAGTATTTTACAATGTCATTTGCAGACTATTCATGATGATAAGCAATAGCAGGGACATTAACTTTGTTTCAATATATAAATCTTGGATAAAAAGAAACCTAAAAAGCCATCTGCATTCATCTGTAATGTGCAGTTTCACAGACTTGTATATTTGCTAACTGTCTATCAAAAAATTCAGAGTCAATTTTATGAAAAGAAACAAACTGATAGATCTGGAGGCCAAGCAATGGAGAGCACATAGAGACAGAATAGGCAGAGCAGGATCAGAATCAGTACAGGCTCTCAGGTATTTTACTGGGCCTGCAGAAAACCCTCATGTATATAATTATAGCCTTGATTCTCATACATCTCTATTGATTTTGTGTCCTGTCAGGAAATGGAGCAAGTCTGCCCTGTTATCTATTTCTATGTGATGGAAACATGTTATACCTTATGTAATGATATAAATGTGCACCAAACAGCACGTGGCTTAGGTCTACATAAAGTACTGATCCAGTGCATGCATCCTTGAAATTCCCCTGCTAATATTTGAAAGAGTGAAGCAAACAGTACAACTGTTATTTCCCTCAACTCCTTTCAGTCAAGACAAGTCACTACAAATTATCACTGGAACTCTTACTGAGAAAAATTGTTTCTTAGAGGCACTCACTGCTTAAGAGAAGCTGGGAAAATTTGGGTTTAGAGATGAAAGGAATGGAGAGCTGACAGCCAGGAGATGGGATTGGCTGGAAGCAGCAGCTCATGCTACTCTCCAACAATTGTAAAGAGGATTTCACAGAAATGCTCCCTATAAGTCACATGCTATCAAGAAGCCAGAATAGATATAATCCTATGAATCATGTATGGATGAAATATCCTGGAGCCTGTTACCTCTCCATCTAATGTGAAACACTGCAACCAACTGTTGAAGTAAACTTAGTACAGGTCCACAGCACAGCATCCCTTCCTATAAATGAAGGGGCAACAAAGGGAAACTGGATTTCAAATTAAGTTCTGCACTATCATTTTTTGCTCACAGTTAAGTCTTCAGAAACAGAAACATTAGCATTGCCTGACATAATCAACTTCTAGTCAGGTTTTCCTACTGCAAGATAAATTAGGCAGTTTCTATATTCTCTTCCCACACAAAGCTGCATATATCCTTTTTGCTGGATGAAGAAATTGGAATTGGCTAACATTAGGCTCTTACATGGCAATTAAGTTCAGCAGTGTTAAGAATGCCTTCATTCAGTTATTCATATTACTGAGATTGGGTTTTCTGTAGCATAATTGTTGCTATTTCAGATACACTATAACTAAAAAAAAAAAAAAAAAAAAAAAAAAAAAAGAAAAAGAAATGTTTTTTATTCTCTCTTTATTCTTAAAAGTCCTACTGAAGCAAAATTTCAGTGAAAGATTAATGCAAGACAGGAGGAGATAAATTTGTAAGAAACAGCAAAATTTGAGCATTAATTATCAGCATGAATTGAGACAAAGTTCCTCCTTAGGATGTTTCTATCCTGAGGTTCCAGTGTCAAAGGGAAGAATTTGCCTTTCCCTTATCTTAGATACTACACTAATTAATTTACTTTACACAAATTGAGAGGTGCTATTTCTCTGGCTTTCCCTCTCCCTATTGTACATTTCCTTGTCCTGATTTTTATTCAGAGCTACATACTTTGGGAAGCATTTAGAAGGCCTTAGAGTTAAAGAGTTTTGGTTTGTTTTGGATTTTTTTTTTTTTTGTGATTTGGGACTGATTCAGTAGTGCAGTTCAATTAAAATTCTTTGAGTATTTATTTAAAAAGTGGAAAATGCTCAAGACAAGTAAAGAAGAACCTTTTCAAAGTAACAGGCAAGGAAAAATGCCTGTGTTACACTTAGAAAAAGGAAAGCTATTTTCTTTCACCTTATGAAAAGAATGAAAGTACAGTTTTCACATCAGAAGAATATCCTGATGGATGCTATAGCTTCCAGTGTACGCAAAGCAATGCATTTTAAAGGTGACCTATGGTTTAAAAAAAGACCAGAACCAAAACCTAGAGCAAAAAAGAAAATGCCCAAACCAAAACAAAAGACCAAACAAAAACAAGCCCAAAATGTGCCAAATCATTTTGAACTTCCCTATATTATAAAGGAATGAAGAAAAACAGAATTCTTTTGTAAGACTACACTAAAAATAGTTATCTCTGATCTTCTCTACATTATAACTTTTTATAGCAAGGCTACCCAAAAAAATGATCCTTCTCTCTTTCTCTGTCACCAGTAATTTCTGAATCAATAAAATAATTTCTTCAAAGACAGTGATTTTCATCAAGCATTATGATATTAGGTAGTTAAGCTGAGAAGAAAGAGTCTCAACATTTCAACAGAGAGAAAGGCTGTAACTTTTGTTCCAGCCTTCCTAGAGAGGCAAAAATGCCCACACAGCAGAAGGGTTGAAATCATCCTATCTGCAAAAAAGCATCAGCTGGATCTCAGATCTTGTCAGACAACCAAAAACTCCAGCTACTCAGGCACCTGTACAAAACCAGGATCTGTTTGCTCTGCTGCTGGTGGAGTGACTTGGTTAACTTGCATACCTGAGTAGATTCAATCATCTGATTTAGTTCATCTAACTTCCTTTTATTCCTCAGATTTGTCTGTGCTTTAAAGATACAGGCAGCATTCATCACATCTGCAAGACAACTTGAGAAGAACAAACTCCTCCTATGGAAAACATTCTCCAAACCATCCACGAATCGCAATATAAAAGTTTATGAAAAAAATACAACATAATTTAAGCATGTGATAATAATGACAGAGTGCATAAGGTGACAGAGATGTTCCCTTCAGTTTATTTTCTTCCAGTTGTCTCAGATCTGAGGACAGAGTGACGGATTGAAAACCCTTGTAATTACATCACAGTCATTTCTCCCTTGGTCTGTTATTTCAATACTATTGTTGGTAAAACTAAACTCACGTGAAATACTTTAAAAAATGAAATTAAAATCTATAATAGCCAAGGTATTTTCTTGTCAATCAAACTGTTCTAGTTTTGGCAACCAGAGAGGCTGTGGGGAGCACTCACATGTGAATCGTTTGCCCATCTTGTACAGTTTGTTATTAAAATTGTTGCTGTTACTGTTTGTTTCTTATTTCATTGCTGTTTTCAGTAAATTGTGCCTATCTTAACCAATGATCTTTTCCTGACTCCAATTCTCCTCTCCATTCCACCACAGGGGGAGAAAGACAGGAAGTGAGCAAGGGGCATGTAGTTAGTAGCTTTTCAGTGGGAGCACTACACCACAACAGCCTTATTTGGTGTCCAATACAGGCTCAAAGGGCTGACACAGCAACAGGTCTGACCAGACCAGGCTGGAAACTAATTTGATCTAAATATTAGTTGTATTAGCTATGGACGTGCTGATCACAAATGCAGTGTGATTCCATAAGCAGCAATACCCATACTGAGAGTTTTGTCAGTGTGCAGAATGTAGAGCCAGAGTTATTCTTTGGGTAAATAATTCATGCTACATACTGCTTTAGGGAACTGCATGCAGCTCATTTCCCCCCATAACTGAGAGACAGTTTAACAAATGAATTAAAGCTTCCCATCCTGATGTGCAGTTGTGCAAGAGAACAACAATGAATTCATAATTAGGTGAATAGGTTTTCTCTCACTCCTCCCTGCTCCATATACAAGCAAGATTTAGCCATTTGTTGAGCTTCATTTGGTTTTAGAACACCTTTGATGATTCAAGTAATACTCAACTCAAATTAGCACCACAGTCTCTTATCCAGCTTTGTTGAACTAAAAATTGAACATAGTATTATTGACAAACAGCAGTAATAATCAGTCTGCTAAACATCACTTCTTTTATCAAACACTAGAAAGGTTCTCCTGTGATTTGCTACTTAATTACAGATGGAGAAGAAGTCCGTTCTTTGTGGTTTTTCCTTATATTT
Source organism: Erithacus rubecula (assembly GCF_903797595.1). Classification (NCBI taxonomy): domain Eukaryota; kingdom Metazoa; phylum Chordata; class Aves; order Passeriformes; family Muscicapidae; genus Erithacus; species Erithacus rubecula. Next base: position 62,462,900 of record NC_136687.1, read on the forward strand.
ATTTGTGTGGATTTTTGGAGAAAGTTTGTCCTAGAATTAGGCCATAGATTAAAGCCACCCTACCAGATTTGACAAGGAGGAAGCATTCCTCTATAGTATAATTGAAGTGTACAACACCTGTAGGCAAAGTTCAGAAGTACAATTTATCAAAATATGTGAAAAGAACACAAATGCTGATGACAGTTTAAGGTCATCTGGTCACTTTTTAACTTCCAAGCACTTAATTTTGCAACCTTGTCTGTGTTAGCAGACATACTGAATAAAATCAAAGGTTTTGTGAAGACTTTGGGAAACACAGCTACCTCAATAAGCAATGTGAATTCCATGTCTTATGGATTACTCATGCCTTTCTTTCATTTTATTAACATTAACATACCAAAGTGTTTGTTCTCCAGTCATGGATGTGCACCTGTAACTTCATGTTCCCTTTGGGAGACCATTTGGGACAAGAAAATTAACAATGTATAGCTATGGGACATTCTCTCTTGAAATAACAATTACAATTTTCACACTCACTAGAAAGATATTAATTGACAAAGCCTAGCATAAATTTTGGAATCCCAAAGGGAAGAACTGGAAAGACAGACAAGACTCTACACTGGCCATGGATATGTGGGCATTTAATTGCTCTCTTCAGTAATTGTTTCAACTAATGGAAGACAGCATTTACCCAGTAAATTGATTAAATCTTCTCTTTTTCTGCCTACTACTATTGCATTTCCTTTGTGCCAGGCTAAGCAATTCCAGGTAGAAGACACCTCAGCATTACCCTGACTATATGTAATGAGGAAGAAAACGTAAAAAACATTAATTGAATTGCAGAAAACACCTACAATCTCTAAAAAGCACCTGGAAAACATATGGAAAGAAGAAGTCTAAGTGTGCCTGCCACAAGCCCTGATGCCATCCCTGTATCAAATCCTATTAAAATGAAGCTGTTCCCACAGCACCTTGATACTGTGATACATGTACATTATTTAATACTCAGTTCACAGAGGTTCTCTCTCATTGCTTCTTCACTTTATCCCACTCTCCTGCCCCCCCAAAAACCAACTCTCACAGATGTACTGGATTTTACACTCCATTCCTCAGATCAGCAGTGGTCACTCTCAGAATATACATGGATCTAACTCATGACTTGTCCTATGTAACAGATTTATGTGTTCCTGATTTTGGACTTCTTCCTACTCTTCCATTTTCCATTTAAAGGCAAACAACTAAACAATATATGTTACTCTGGAGTATCTACCTGAAATTCCTATGGCTGCTAATGGCTTGGACATTAAGATCATAGATGTGAATATTTAATAAGGCAGCTGTTTTGATAACCCTGAGTTTCCAGAGATTCGTTCTGTATCTTTTTCCTTACTTTACAATGAACCACAGCACAAGTTGCTTGTTTTGTTTAAACACACAAAATTATGGGAGCTACTTGTTTTGAACTCTCTCTCACACAGAAGGGAGTCTTCAGCAGAGTGCAGACTAAACATCAGCCCAGATTATCATGATACCATGGTTTCACAGCACTGCATCACAGAACAGAATGTTCTATTCCAAAATACAATTGAAATATCTTTTTTTTTCTCTACTGATACCAAACTTTCCTGAGGGAGGTGATGAACCACATGCCTTCTGAATCTACATTTCTTTTAATCATGGTCTTCAGTCAAGGCATTCTCTGCAGTTCCAGGAATAGAAACAAATCTGCAAAGATTAGACACCACAGAGACATCCAGTTTTCACTATTCTAATCTCCTAGTGCTTCAGATTTTGTTTTTTATATTTCATAATCTCCCTTCCTTCCCACTGGCTTGTAGGATTTTGTCATTGTTTAGGAAAATATTCTCCAATTTAGTACTCCCTGGGCAGAACCAGGACAGATTTTAATTTTAGATTCAGATGATTTAAGATTACTGCACCTGATGAGAAATATTTTAGGACATTTTCCTCCTCTCTTCCCATTAAGAAAAAGAAGAAACTCTTCTTTTACACACATTTCCAATTCTGTGAACTTCATGCAAATGTTAGCTGAACTATGGTGCAGAACTGCAATCTGCTACAATGGTGTACAATTTAGTTATACAGTACAAAGATTTTCACTAAAAGCCTCCAATTACTACCTAGTTTCCTGCTCAATGGGATTTTGAATTTTATTTTTAAAAGGAAAGAAGCATTTTTTGATATTCCTGCAGAAGTACTTATACACACAAAGTAAGATGAGACACTTCTGAGAGGATAGTCCCATTTCAATCTCCTCTCAGAGATGGTTCACAGGATTTCTATAGGAATCTTTCTCTCCACTAGCCTAAAGCAAAAGGAACCCCTGTAATGAAGTGATTGAAGTTATGTGGTGTGATCATCATGATTTACATTTGCAGAAGTCATGTTAGTCTGAGCCCTATCTTAAAACAATTTGGGCACAGTCAAGTACTTCACTGTATAGTAAACTGCTGATGTCAACACAAAAATCAAGTCCAGAGATGAACATATTCAATGGTCCTATTTTATGCTCAAAACCTATAAATCTAAAGCCAAAGAAAAAGATTAAAAAAAAAAAAAAAAAAAAAAAAAAAAAAATTCTAAGGAGACCAGAGCCTTCACAGTAACTTCACTGTTTTCTGGAACAACAAAACAACGGAAGGAAAAAAAAAAAAAAACTACTACAGCTTTTTCTGAATCCACAGATCCACAGTTAGAGCAACACAGTTTGCCACTGTTAGAACCAAACATAAATTAGGCAAAATACATATCCAGTGTGTTGAAGCAACAGCTGAAGTTTGATATTAGCCTGGTTGAATCTCTGCCAGCATCTTAACATTTGGATACATATTTGAAACTTACTTAGACATCAAATCAAACATGTGTACCATGCAGATTTGCATGCATAACCTTCTTTTCAGCAATGAAATTTTGCCTGAATAGCCTTAGATTTTAGCAATTACTCTCTTTCAGCTTACAAGATGGAAAGCTCTAAAAGGCAAAACCACTTTGCTATTCAACTGTATTCAAATAGCATCCAAAGTATTTACACCCTGTAAGAGAACCCAAAAGCAAATCTGCACTGTCCCAAAGTGATTATTCCAGATTGCATTTGCTGCCTATGACCTGCTGTTCCTTGTGAATAGCCTCACTGAGCCAGACTCTCTATGACAACAGCCATAGGAAATATCTGGATGAAGAAGAGTATAAGAGGGATGTGAGCACAAAGCAATACTACACCAACATATCCCTAGGTTTTTCAGCAACAGAGAAGACATTTTTGCCTTCAAAACACTCTCATGAGATTTGTCTCATGACTTCTGAGTCCAAGCCTCCCTAAAAGCATGTGTATTACCACATGGCAACAAGTGCCCCAGGATCATCTTTCTGCAACATTTCCAGCCTGCCGCTGCCTCGGCATCGCTTGAGGCTCCTCCAATCCTTGGGCAATGAGGAGGTGTGGTTACCTGCTCCTCAGTCACCTTTCTCAGGACACCCAGGATTTTACAGTCCTCTGTCCTGTCCCCTTCACAGGCTTGCTTTCCCCAGCCCTAAGGAGGTGCTGCATGTTGCAGTGTGAAATGAGGAAGTGAATATCAGAAGTGCTCTGAGTGTCGGAGGGGAGGCATGGAGGTGTTTCAGATGGCTATCAGCCCATTAACTCAGGGTGTTTTGGTTTATTTTTGGGGTTTTTTGGGTTTTTTTTCAGTCAGGGTTAGGAATTTGGCAGTCTCAGCCTGGAACTGGCTAATTTCTAAATGAACTAGCCCAAAGACAGGAAGCATTTCAGCAACTTTGAGTAGCATTTTGCAAGTGCTAATTAACTTAGCTTAAATTTTTTAAGAAGCAGTTTGAGCTAAGTAAAACAAACATGTTTTATGCACATTCTTCTGGCCATTTTTTCTCCTAGTTTCCACTCTCTCAGAAAGCTGTCATAAAAGGCTCTCTCCCTGGAGTTGTGCCCTGTTTTAGCTCCACTCATTTTTCCTCCTCCAGACTACAACACACACAGAAACAACTTCTGCAATTCCTCTTCTCTAGCTCTCATGCACCTGGCTTCTGCCCAATAATTTTATAGCAAGGAAAACCCCCACTTAACTATTTTCTGAGCTTCCAGCTTCCAGATTTTTTTTCCCTATTTCTCTCTGTCCTACAGTTGTTTTCAAATCTTGAAAATGAGGAATAGGAGAAGGAAAATAAAAGTGAAAGTGGGCAGGAGAGGTATTTATATAGTCAAAGATATCAGGCAATTATTTTTATGACCTCCACAAATCAAAAAATGATTGAAAAAATTCAAGGTCTGTATCATATGGAGACATTCTGAAGAACATAAATCACTTCCAAGTAGTGTGGAAAAATGGGAATTGTGCCTAAAATAAGAGAATTAGGTTAATACTGCCCCTTCTAAGGGTCAGAATTCAGGACTAGAAAAATTATCCTTATCTATCAGGAGTCAAGATTTTCCTAACCACGTAGCAGAGGCCATAAAATCGCTTCTCAGATTGCACTTCTGACATAGATTAAAGGAAGAATAAATTTCACAGTCAAATTTTCCAGTCAACATTTCATGGCACAAAGAAGGAAGACTGAAGTGCAAAGTGCACAAATCTCCATCAGACATATTCTGAAGGTATGAATTCTATCAGACCAGAAGCTGTAAAATGATAGTAAAAAGTATGTAATTGGTTTATAACTTTGTGACCTTAAAACCCACTTATGAATAGACTTCTGAAATGGTCATGTCACTTCATTAGTAAGGAAATTATTTAGCTGTCTCTCCTCTCCACAGTTCTTAAATTCACCCTGCAGTGCTCCACATGAAGACACACACTGCTGAAACAAACACTGGGAATGTTTTTGAGCTCCTCCACATCAAATAACTGGACAAAAGCAAACCCTAACTCTGTTCATACACTGGAATTCTCTGTTAAAGGCCCTGAAGATCCATTACCAGTTCTCTCATGTGTTTTTTTGTCCTTACACATGCAGCCAGTAAGAAGTGGGGGTGTTCCATATTACATTTGTTATTAGCTATACACACAGGGCACTGAACAGGATGACCAGAAATCTTGCAGGATTTAATTTACAATCCTGCATGTTGTAAGCCCCTCAGGACAGGAAACTCTCATGGTTTTATGTATCTATAAAACAACATGCATACCTATGACACTGTATAAATAACAGGATTGGATTAAAAACATCTGTAGACACTCTGGCTGATCTATTGTCTTTTTGCCTGCTGTCTCTTCATAATTTTTAAAGTCAGACAAGCCATTTCACACAACAGGAATGCTGCTGGTGCTGATGCAGCTACATATAAATCTGCAGCAACACGCTAATAAGAGACTACAGCAATTAAAAAGTAATAACAATGTGTCCTTCAGACATGACCTCCTGACAGGTTTCCACTTGATTTTTGTTTACTTTTGGCCAAGAAAAAATAGGAAACATGGATAACTCAAACAAAACAGTTTCCAGAATGTGGTAGGAGGTGGTAAGGACAACATTTCTTTGATTCAGAGCTGAGACTGTTGTGATACAACTTTTCTCTGCGTGCCCAGAAGTGTCAACAAGGACTCATCTATTGTAAATTGCTTCTGTGAAAGCAAAAGGAAAGTATGTCCACAACATGGTGATAGTCACAGAAGATATAAAGAGATTCACACACTGTGCAACTACTGAGTCCAGAAATAATGCTAAAAGGGAGGCAGACTGTTATTGATACCAAGCAGGGAAGGGAACAACTACATTTCCGAGAGAGAGGCAAAGAGGAATCCTAAATTTAGAACAAAATTCAGAACTGAAGCCAAGATACTGTCACCACCAGAGCTGCGTGAACATCTCACAGAAAATCCTTCAACAGTTTTAAACTCAGCTCACTTAGGTTTAGAAGAGGGGGGCAAAAAAAAAAAAAATCAATTCCCTTCACGTGAATCATCTCTGTGTCCTTCAAATCACCATGTAGAAATTAAAAATGAAACACTTCTCTCCCTGCCCAGCTATATGCTTTTCTAAATTGATTACAAGCCTTTCCCTTTGACTCCCTAGTCCAACTTCTGGCAGCTGGTCACACGGTAGGTCTGCTGAATTGGATGAGGCTGCTCTGTTTTTGCAGTACACCTCAGGCTGCTCTCATGAAAGACAAGCATTAATTAAATTCACTCCATCTAATAAGAAACTTCCCTTTTGCAGTCAGGAATTAAGAACAGTTTGAATGATAGAAGAAAATGTCATAAGTGTGAAATTGTATGACAGATGTTTTCTTCAAAAATGAGATGATCCAAAGATATTCAGTATGATAGTTTTACATGCAAGTGCTTCCCTCCACCTTTCCATGTTATTTTCTCAGATCTATCCATATTTTATCTCATCCATTTTCCTCTGTCCTAGAAGCAAGTGATTTACTGATGATATTTCTACAGTTTTATGTGGTGCTTCCTATTTGACTTTTGCCACAAATTCTCAAACACTCTGAAATCTAACGAGAAAAAAATAGGGAGCAGAACAATTCTCCCTTACTCTTCTGGGAAAAGAGGGTTGGACACATATGTACAGATGTATGAAGGAGCACATATAAAATCCACATAGTTTCCAAATGCAGAATACATGAAGCATTTACACTCATAATGGTTTTCTGTCTTTCATGTCACAAGTTTGGGATACCAGAGACTTTTGCTCTGCAAAGACAACAGGATGCTCAGTTTGATCAGAACATTCACTTAATAAACATCATTCATAAAAACTGAGATTGTCTAAAGCTGAAATTAGAATGTGATCAAACTGTACTCCTGACTGCTACACAACCAGAGGGTGCCAGGCCAGCTTGCTAGCAAGGGCTTAGCAGGTGTAAGGCACATCTGTTGCAGCTGGCAGCTTTTATATGCTGCTGCTGCATGACTACAGGTATACTTTAACCCATCTTCCTCAACCTCCTCCCTGTGCCCAGGAAGGGACTGACAAGAAGATGTCAGAAGCTTAGATAGTTTATTGCTTACTATAAGGGATTTTTATTAAAACACATGAACTGCAATAGTAAAGCACCTTAGTGAGTAAGGACAGAATCAGATTACTACTTGTACCAGCAAAAACAAGAGAAGCTCTGGCATGTTCCTGCTGCTGTGGAAGCAATTGGAAAAGGAAAGCACTAATGAAGGCAATTGAGCAGCTCTGAAAACATCAAAATCCAGGAGAATCCTAAATTCTAATCCCTCAGCACAATACAACATTTCCTGCTACACACAGTGCTCCAGCATTTACTAAAATCAGATTGTGCTTTTTAAATGTGGTCCACATTTGGGAGCACTATTTATTTGGAAGAACTGCAGACCATTAACTCTGAGTCTACTAATCTCTATGGATTCATCCTAGATGTGCTGTTGGTTTACCCATATAACTTTTTGTTTCTTTTTCAAGCTCTAGAGAAAAGAAAGCTCACAGTTTAGAATTAAATTCTCAAGGATGCCAGAAACAGCTCACAAGGACATTTCAGCTGTTTTTCATAACCAAACCTTATTTATAAAACACTCAATTATGTCTTTGGAAGTCAGGAATTTAAACAAATAGATTTTAAATTCTGCCTTTTTTAGGGCTTTAAGATTAATTTCAACAAGGAGCTCAAGCATATGTTCATACATTCATTCAGACTGATAGGTAAGAGAGAAGGTTCAGATACATCCTCTAGCATTTAGGGCCCTTTTTCATTGTATGACATTAAAAGTCTTCACAACATCTTTTGAACACACAAGGAAGAAGAGCAGCAGCTGTGAAGTCTTCAAGTCAGAAATAGTTCCTACTTGACTCAGATGGTGGTAGAGAAAACAAAATGGAACACCACCACCCCACATACACACACACACACCACCTCAACAAAGCCATTTTCTGCCAAAAGATGAAGAAAAATTAAACTATTAAACAAAATCAATTTTTTTTTCCCCAGAAGACTACTTAGGAGAGAAGAGAAAAAGAAAAAAGGGCACAGGACACTTACAGGAGTTTGAACATTCATTTTGACTTTCCATTACCCTGAAGAAGAGTGATTTTTGCTCTTGCTAATATGAGCAACTGCTGAATAGAAACATTAATTGGGCATCAGTCTTTCCTCCTCCTGTAAGAGCAGTCAAAAGTGTTTTGGCTAGCTTCCTATTCTGAAGGGAAGCAACTCTGAAAATCCTTTCTTGAATCAAGCTTTCAGCTAGAACTTCTTGCCTACAGTTATTTTCCAAATAAAAGGAGCAGGGCAAAAAAATCGGAATTTTGTATACTCTTTCCAAACTGTCTTCCTTTTCCTTCCCCTACTAGTCATTCAAAAAGATCTTCTCAACCAGCTCTCCAAATGGCTCAGACCAGTTAACCACATACAGTTAGTTTTTCATCCATTCAGCACCACTGTACCTATAATCACTTAACACAGTTGAAAAATCTGACTCCCTGTGCCTTTTCCCTTTGAAGCTCTTGGTAAGGAACCCTGTCCAATACACAAAGAATTTCAGGTATGGAGTTACAGCTAAATCACTTCCCTTTTGTCTTGGTTCTTAAGCAAACCTGCTCTGCCCCACAGTGTGTCAGTACTTTCTCTCATGCTGCTACTCTTTGTGTGGCTTGAAGGGGGAATCCCAGCTCTGCTGCCTGCAGCACCTCCTGCCCCTCCTTCTGCACTGACCTTGGTATCTGCAGGACTGTTCCTCTCACACATTCCTCCTCCTCTGTCCAGCTGCTGCAGCTGTGTCACAGGGTTTCTTTTTTCCCTTCCTTAAATCTGTTATCCTAGAGGCACTACCACCATCACTGATGGGCTTGGCCTTGGGTCCATCTTGGCTGGCATTGCCTGTCAGACATGGGGGAAGCTTCCAGGAGCTCTCCACTGGTCTTTTTTAGGGCTTTGTCATACAAACCAATACACTTGGCATGCATCTTCTGCTTGCATTATTAATACAGAAACACAAGGCAGAAATTTTATTCAGTGAAAAGTTTCTGCCTTTCTCTACAATAGCAAAAGGCTGTTGCATAAGGACAGAAAACAAATCAAAAATTATCCTAAGGATGTTTCATTTCTCTCAAAGTACATAATCACCCCCATTCTACAATGGCAAAGTTTAAACATACCAAATGCCAAAAAATAAGTATAGAAAACTTTAAGACATACTCACTATTAGCAATAAATGATTAAAAACATCTGCATGTGAGGATACATGGCAGGAAACACAAGGAGTCATATAAACAATGCTCTATGATTTATCCTAATACTGGGAATTGCAGGATGAAGACTTTTAATCAGGTGCTCTTTAGCTACAGCCCTGCTGCTTGGGAAGCAAACACTTGCATAAATGTTTTTAATAAAGGCATAATACAGCATGTGCCATAAGGTGAGCCTTCATTTTACAACAAAATAAGTTTACATCCGTCACAGCTATATGCATGTAAAGTTACAAAGACTTTCATAGATTCAGTCCTGCTTGCAATGATAATTTCTTTTTTACATTTCTGTGTTTAAATTTACGTACCAACTTCCATAACACAGATAAAGGCAGACACCAAAAGGATTTCCCAGTGAATCATTTCTGCAGAAGGAGCATATTAAGCTCTTTGAGACACAAATCTGTCTTTATTTTCATGTGTTATATAGCATGAAGCTACCAACAATAAATCCTAAGAGAGGAAAATAAGTAAACATAGTAGTTGATTCTGTCTCAGTTTTCTTGTATACTTTTAGCAAAGAGAGAATTACTGGATACAGAGGGAGGGAGGCATAACTACTAGGAAGCAATGGTAGAAGAAAAAAGAGGAAAATCTTGATGCCACCCAGCTCCTTCACACTTCAAAGTGAAGGAAGCTGTGACTGCTCAGCTGCAATTTGGATGTAGAACAGAGGCTGGTGGGCTGGTACTGAGTGACACTCACTGGGATCTTTAATGACAAGGACAATGCAAACTGATGAATCACACAGACTAACGAGGAGGTGCTGAAGATGAGTAGCCCAACCCCAAGCATGAAAAATAATTGGCAAGATGAAAAGACATTCCCATGTACTGTGCATATGGGAAGGAGATGTGAGTTTATGGCTTCCTATTGGAAACACAACACCATGGTAAGCAGGACTGGAAAATTCTCTGTGACATGTCACATGTTGTTTAACTGCTAATTCTAGCCCAAATTCTGCACCTTCTAGATCCCAAAGCAGTTTCAAGTAAAGAAGATGCTCCAGCTTCAGTGATATTGGGATCACAGGTTCTCAAGATTTCTAAGTATATTTGTGTTTGTTGAATAGAGTGCAACAAAAATTAAGAGGCATTTTGAAGAATTTCCTTCTATTCATCCAACTATAATCTCTAAACAAGTCCCTGTTCAGCAGTTTAAGCACTTTAGATGTGTTCTGCACATTATCAGGCCAGATACACTGTCAATGATATTAGATGAGCCCAGTGCCAGCCCTTCAGCTGCCAAGATATTTTTGCCCAAAAAATAAAAATAAATAAAAATTGCCAGGTTTTACAACAGTGTCCAGAATTCCTATCTATCCAAACCACTATCCCCAAAGCCAATCATAGCTTTACACCTCAGAACCACCATATCCTTTAGCTGCAGTTAAGGAGGTTACTCACACTGTGTGCTCTACACAGTAACAAATGATGAAGGAAACACTCTGCAGTCTCTTCCACTTGAGGTGTCTGTACCTTACATGACAAATCAGGATTATATGATGCACCATCACTAGAATTCTTTGCCTAAATGCTTAGGAATCTCAGTTAGATTCACTGCTATACTCTAATTCATTTGTACAACAATAAATGTATCTTTTTAACAATAGGGTGCAGATTAAATAATAAATAAACTGGATGTAGTATTTGAAATAATAGAAAACAAATTAATCAACCTCTGCAGAAGCTATTCAAACCACAATATTCATGTAGGTCAAGATGTGCTATTTTTGTTTTTTTAAGTAAAAGGACAAAGACTAGTACATTTGCATTGTTCCTTCACCAGACAGCTAGTGCTTGCCTAGAACTGTGACATCCTACATTCATTTTGTCAGAAAGCACTACTTCTGGATGCTGATATTTCTGGGTATAGTCACTGGAGAGGGTGAAAATGAGCAGTTTGGAAGATGCAAAAATGTCGTATTTCTTTCATACTCTATCAAGAGCTGAAATGGTGAACTAGGTCAGGCTGATCATCAGTTCCTACTATGGCAGCACTTGTTCTTGTCCAGAATGGGTCAGTAAAGGAGCTGTTTCCTTCCAGGTGGAACTCTGGGAACTCATCTCCACACCAGAACTCAATAGCAGAGCTCTCCATTTGTTTTACAAACAAGTGGATTCTTAAAATGGGTTATTTACTGAAAGAGTTTTAAAGGTCCAAATGGTGAAACTGTCTCAGTTTATGTGCTGTGTTGAAAAAGTCAGGCTTGGCACATGTTTCTCATTAACAGTGCAGTTTCCCTAGAAATTCCCAGATTCTCCTTTGCAATAGGGTAATATAGAAGGCCCCTAATTTTAGCTCTTGAGTCTGAAAGGGTGGCACATACATAAGCACTGCTGAGTGAATGCTGCTGAAATGCCTATGATTATGTGGAATGCTAAAGAAAGTGGGCTTTCTTGGCATATACAACATCATTAAAATCTTCAAAAAAAGGTCTAAAAGCAAGGAAGCCTTATAGATATTTGTGTAATGCATTTCATATATGTAGCATTCACACTGCCACCTTACACATCTGTCAATGCAGCCAGGTGACAGTGTGAGATCCAGGATCCCAGTCACATAACCTGTTACAAAATGGTCAGAGCTAAAAGCTGTTCCCTCTTTGCAACCTGTTGCAAAATGGTCATGGCTAAAAGCTGGTCCCTCTGCAACCCAGTGTGCTGTCTGTGCCCACAGTTTATGATAATGTTAGCACATCTATAGGTTAACCCTAGAACCTGGATACCTACAATTTTTAAAAAATTGTTATTACTTCTGAATAGGGAGAAGTAAAATGGGCCAAAGACATTACATAGTTTATCTAGCACTCATTATAACAGAAGTGTTGTATGCTTTCATCTGACTTTCTCATTTTCAAGCAGATTAAATCACTTTTGAACTGCTTGCTTGTTTTTTGAGAACAGCTTTCAAGATGAGGTAATTGAAGGAAACCTATCAATTTAGTATATATTTTCAAGTTAATAATGTTGACATACTGTTCAAATAAACCCCCAATTTAGCACAATCTGTTTTTAGACAAGCCCTCCATTTTAACCTCCACATGGAAGGAAAATTAAGTGACTTCCTCATCTCACTTAATAGAGAACATATGTTCAAAGATAATACTGTGGGCTTGCCCTGAGAAGCTGTTCCTCCTCTGACAGAGATGTTGGGAGCTCACAGAGTAACACTGATACATAAGGAATGGACAAATTGCCATAAATCTCACTCATGGCAGAGCTCAATTCAGAAGAAAAGACTGCTGATTCAAAACACACACACGTACACAAAAACAAACAAAAGCATCCTGGCAACAGGTGAAAAAAGGAGCTGATATATATACTGGAAGGATCAGAACTGAATACCACCTCAACCCTAATTTTTTGGAGGGGTCTGAGGGATAGTATTTAAGACACAGAGAGAGCATGAAAGAACAAAGCACACAATGCAGCTGTGGAATAAAACTGTTTTAAATCCTTGCATTAAAAACTCTAGAACAATTGGAGATGGAAATGCTATGGTAATATCAACAATCATTTTCACTTATTTTATAAATATTTATGTAGCTCAGATTTATTTTATAACTTATAGAAAGGATGTAATTTTCACTTGCTTCTCCAAGTCTAAATTTTTCAATCTACAAAAGAAAGTCAATTCACCTGCCAGGGCCATTGTACTTGATGCTGGAAAAGTCACTAATAAAACTCACATTCTTTTGAATCCCAGTCAATTCACTGATTAATCAGGCTGTGCCCATAAACAAGCACACACTTCATTTACATCTGGAAACAAATCAAAGCCACTTCATTCTATTTTACTCAATGCCATGCCCTTGGTCACTAAGGTGGCAGCCAAGTACAATCACTTACAACCAGTAATAGAAGAAAAACAAAGATTCATCACCAGATATAATTAATATTTCTTTGCAGATTTGTCTAACCCTAAAAAGCCATCAAACATTTCAAGTTCATCCCAACCAGATCAATGACAAGAATCACTGACTAATTTTTCAGTATGCTTTGGCACACCCTATGTTAGAGCCACGTGCCTAAAATCCAGAAAGTATCAGTTATCTTAACAAGAGGAAGGAACAAAACTACATGGATAAAAACAGGCCACATTAGAAACCTGAAAGCTACATTCTCTGTTCATTCTGTGCAAATAATCTCTCAGCTCACAAAAACACATTCAGGAGATATATTTTACATCAGAGGAATGCGACCCTGGAGGACACAGCTAATATAGACTAGACCATCCCCTCAAAGTCACCACTTAGAGCAAATGTTATCAGTTCAGGATCAGTGCTTGTACTTCCAGCTGACAACTGCAGCAACTCCATACATATCCCAAAGCCTGAACACCTAGAACAAGTGTAAGTAAGCAGATCATGACAGAGGCATAGGCTGAACAATGTAACATTCACTTACAATTCAGAAAGTCATACAAAAACCAAGCCAAAACAAACACACACATACACATCACAAACAAAAGGCAAAGATTTTGCAATTAAGCCCTTAATGGTGAAAAACGAAACTATCCTTACATCTTGGAATTCCTGGGAAGAACCATGCTCAATAGCTCAGTAATTTAGATATTCATATAAGTCCAAAACCTTTCTTGGCCCAAGATCTGAACTCCAAGCCACTGTCTGTTACTGTTGCTGTGTGTATTTATCAAGACACAAAGAACAGTTTGATCATTATGTATCCCTCAGCATCGATGCCACAGGAAAGGGACCACTTCACATACATTAACTTGTGTTTGAAACACAGCCAGAGTCTGAAGGTCCTACAGTATTTATGCACAATCCCTTGCTTGAGAACAGACTTGATGCTCACTGCAGATCATGTCAAAGGGGAAAGCTTAACCTTATTCTGCCAACCCCTGGCACAGCAGTAACAAAAGATGTCATCGGTATGAAATGTGCCTACTCAGACCAATTCCTCAGCCACATAAATTTTGATGCTTCAAGTACCAGCATATGACAGACACACAATCCTGAGCTTCCACTCTATGAAACAGAGGTTTGGAAATTAAGCAGGTGGAATACTTCATTCTACATTCCTAGATAAACTTCGTATACAAGTTTCTGAAAGGTGACAACCCCAAATGTGGACATTGGAGCATAGAAATGAAAGCTTAGTAAAGAACACTTCACCAGAAAAAAAACAAACAAACAAAAAACCAACCAACCAAACAACCAAATACAAAAAAAGACAAACCAAACAAACCCCCTTCTATATATTCCAAAAGACATTTTTTAAGCCTTGCAATACCTTTGTCATTCCACACTTTTGTCATGGTACCATAATTTCAGTCAGGACAGGGTTAATTTTAGCAGTAACCAGGAGAGGGCATGACCAGGACACAGAGGATATTCTGAACCACCTCACACCATTTTTGGGAGCAGGGGGAAAAGACGCTATCCAGGAAGAAAAGGATCCATCCATTTGAGACAACACATGTAGCAGAGGAAGTCATCCAGTATTTCTGTTATCAGAGGGGTGTCCCCATGTAAAACATTTATTTTCTTATACCTGTTGTTGTTATTATTATTGTTGTTGCTACTGTTCATTTCTTATCTCACTGCTGTTCCCAGTAAATTATTCTTATCAGCCCATGATCTTTGCTTTTCATGTCTCCAACTGGAGGCTGTGGGGGAGCAGCATGTGGTTTTTAGTGGGAGTACTAAATTGGAGAACACCATTTCTAAACCATGACACATGTGCATGTACATTACAAACTAATTTTAAATGTAAGGTGTTTTACTCTGCCATATTGCTTGGAAATCCTTGCAGATCAGTGTACAATGAGTTGCCTGGGCTTAAAACAAAGCTTGGTATATCAGGGTGAAGAGGAGATTAACTGTAGCATCAGAACATATGTAGGATGAGTTATCGAAGAATGAATTCATAAGCTCCAGCTGGCTTGTCACAGATGTTTCTTCAAAAATACAAAATTATCAACCATTAAGCCACAGACCAGAGACCAGAGTTCAACAAACATGAAACCTTGATAAATGTGAAAGTTATAATTTTTGATTTTTTCATCACTGACACCAAAAAATACAAGTCCATTTGAAATTAAATTGCCATAAAGTACACCCTAGGTTTCTATAACTCAAAAGATAACTTAGAATATTTTTTTAACCATTTAGAGATTTTTGTTTTAGCAGAACTTTTTGCAGCCTGTCCCTATAAAATGGATCAGTCTAGCACCAATAAATATTATAGAGCAAAGGACAAACAGAAGTTAGGAGTAAGAAAGAATCAGAGCAGCTGCCCCTGTATGCACACTGAAAACTATTTATTCTATTGTTCTAGTTCTGAAGTAGTACTTTAAAGTGTACAGAAACATGTCCTGGGCACTTAGCAATTGATGCTTAATGTATGACTCCTTGTCTATATTCTACCCCTAACAAAGTGAGCAAGAGAAAACACCAAGCAAGCTATAAGCAAACACTGATGTGCCTGCAGAAGGTACCACCTCCACTACCAGGAGGACTGAAAAGATACCTTGCAGTCCTTTTTTATTCACAGAGAGGTTTCAGGTCATTCTTATTGCCAGGCCTAAAGGCTCCCAGGATCCAGGAGTTTCCTACTCTAGAGTTCAGTCTCCTTAGCAGCTGGTCTCACCAAGTCCAATAGGTTTCAGAGCACTGTTCAAAATACTTTTAGAAAATGGTACCATGGAACTCCAGGGACTGGAAAAGTGTCTTAAAGAGAACTAAGAGTACTGATGTTTCACAAAGCATTCTTTCCACTGTATTCTGTATGTTTGAACATAACCATAATTACTATCTGAAGTTTAAGTAAGTCAATAAATGAGACATTAAGAGTGTTTATTACTATTTATAGCAGTAGAAATTGTGACACTTGAAAAAAAAAAGCCTTTGAAGAACTGGAGTCCAATGCTTACAGAGACTATCTTTTGTATCTGGTACTTTAAAAGGAAATTAAGATAACCCAGAAAAGAAATGGAATAAACACACAGCTGGTAGTCAGATCTAGGGGATTTTTAATAGTGCTAGTATAATATGAAGCAGCACATTTTCTAAATGCTGTTTGCATCTTAATATCATAAACTTTTAGCTGACAATTATGAAATATTCAAACACATTAAAGTTTGCAATACCCTTTTCAAAGCTGATTAATAATCATTAATAGGAATTACCCATATAGTTAATTCCACCATTTGCTAAAAAACTTTTACAATATTTTCATTTTTAAAACTAACATGAGGAATCAATTATAAGCTTCAGTTCAAGTGACCTTATCTCCTCTTGTTGCACAATACCAAAATGGGCCTAATTCTCTCCCCTATCTGCACAGTCTCTCCCTTCTGCACTGTCTGTTAAAGCCAAGTTGGATCAGCCAGCTGCAGGCTCCTCTGATTTAGAGATCTAGGAAAAAACTCACTTCCTTTTTGGAATGAGTCCCTCTTGCATTTCTCATTTTAACAGTCCCTATGTAACCACAAGGTTATTCTCCACTCTCACACCGAGATTTGGCCCTTTGACATTTTGAGTCACGCTAAGTAGTTCATTTGTCTTTAACAAGATTACTCCTTGATTATCTCTTTGGAAGGCAATTGATCAATCAATACTAATTAATTCATTTAGACAAAGGACCTAGCATCCAAATGCATGTATTCAAAATTGAATGTCACATTTACCTTCAAGTTCTGAAATAGTTTTAGTAAGGAATCTACAGAAGTGAATATCTTACTAGGTGCCAATAGCTTCATTACAAAATATTAATCACCTTTATGGCTTCTTCTTACTAGTGCCTGAAGTGAAACTGATTTGAAATATGAACAGCAGAATTAGAAAAGACTGACTTCCTGCAGCTTTAGCTCTCACACTGGATTCTCCCATGCCTACAAAAGCTGACAGAAGCAATCAGGGCAATTCATACCATTGCTGCCACCTACAGATTATCTGGTAACAGATAAGGGCTGAGCTGACACTCACTCTCCTAATGAGAGCACTGATAGATAGCTGGGAAGGAGAGATGGATTGTATTTTCATGAAGCTTGTAGAAATCAAGTGGCTTTAAGACTGATCTCCACCATCAGCTTTGGCTGAAATTGAGTGAAAGAAATGATGTAACACAATGAAAGAATGGCTTCAAAAATTATTAGGGGAGGGAAAGCACCAAGAAATTACACTCTCAATCTCATTCCCTAAAGAAACTAGATTTACCATGTTTTATTTATTACCATATACACACCTTTCAAACAGGTTAGATCACTATAAATTCATTCTGCAATATTTTTCACATTTTACTTTTGTTAGGAGAAATGGAGAACTTTATGAAATGAGTATGACCTAGTAGCTCGAGGAGCCTTACCAGGCCATACTCAGAAAAAAGAGGGAACTGTTGGATTCCTTAGTCTGAGGGGTTTAATTTCCTTCAATAACACTGCTCAAGTCACTGCAGAATGACTGTCCTGCCAATACTTGCAGTTTCCCCCTCAGCTCACAGAAACCTCACAATTACCACTTGGTTGTCACTCCAGGGGAGATTTTTATTCCAGACCATCCCATACCCATACCTATATCAAGGCCAGTGAGTTTCAGAGAGCATTTTCACCAAGTTTCTCCTCCATTATTTGAAGAGTGTGACCAGATCATTTTAGCACATTTAGGAGGACTCGGGAAATTTGACATTTACTAAGCTCCTGCTGTGCTGAGATTTCAATTAGTTTATTTCCCTTTCTTCAGCTGACAGCAGCTGATCTAGCTAACCAGCTTCAGAATCTCTGCTAAACTTTACTGAGCCCTATCCTGAAGGAGCTACTTCATGTCTTTGACATTAAAGGAAGCTTCAGCAGACTAGGATTCCAACTTTGTCCTGCTACTGACTGTACCATAGCCATTTGTTAGTGATATATTTAATGAGGTCAGCATAACTCAGCATAATGTACTCCTAAATATATTTAGTATTGATTTCCTCCTCTTCTCTAGCAAAGTAATGTTGGACAGACTGCCAAAATATTAATTCGTTTTCTAGGCAGTTTTCTCTTCCTAAGGTTGATTCCAACAATTAGATTTAGAAAATTTCATCTATCATCTCTAAAAATGTACTCTACATCCAGGTGTCCTACTGTTTCTGCCTCCTGGTATCCTTTTCCTCACACTAGAAAGCTGGGCTCTGAGCTCCTGACAGCTATTTTCTTCAGCATTAAACTCTGTATTCAGCATTTGCCTTTCCTTTCAGGAAGTGCCAGTGAACAACCTACTTCTCCTCAGCAGCAGGCCAAATCAGTCCTCATCCAACTGACTGTGAGGACATTTTAAGCTCAGAAATGCTTTCCTCAAATACTCACAGAAGTATATTTTTCCCAGGAAATCTTATCATTAATTTCATAGTTTTTGGCTAAAACATGTCAGCTAGCATCTGTTCACAAGCCTGTATAAGGCACACTCCCTATTTTATACAGATGGCATTACATTATTTTTATCAGCCTTTGTATAAGATAACACATTTTCATCCAGCTTCAACAAAACATTGAAGTAGATAAATTGACCAATGTATTTCAGCATCTCCCAGACACAACAGCAGCAAGCTGGGAAGAATCTTCCCTTCAAAACATCTTGATCCACAGGTATCCCTTACAAGCCAGCTTAAGGTTTGCTAAGTTTTCCATAAGACATTAAATAGTATAAAAAAAAAAAAAAAAACAAAGCAAAACAAAAAACCCTAAACAACAAACAAACCCACAAGAACACCTTTTTTCTTTCATCCCACAGGAGAATTCCAAAATGGAAAAGGATCATTTGGAAACAGCGATACTAGCATGCAGAGTTTAAATATAATCACAAACATTATTTATTTATGAGTATGGAATAAAAAATGCCAAGAATTCAGGAAACCCAGAAGTAGAAAACCAACAGTAATTTCAGTTTTGATGCTCTCCTCGCATGTAATGTTTTCTGTGCCATTTGGTGTGTTAACATCAAACATAAATTAGAAATACAGTCAGTGCAATCAAATCAGCTTTCTGAAACATTCCCTTTCACTTTCTCAAATACACATCACTAATTGCATGTTAATTTCTGTACTTTCATTATAAACCAGGAATTTTCTCTCCTTGTTTACTAATTCTAGTGTATTTAATTAGCTGCATTGATAGACATTTGCCTCCATAGGATCTATTCTTAATGAGCCTGGAAAAAGCATCCAAAGCTCTGTGATAATCTGTTCTGAAAGCACACTCTGCTTTTCCCAAATGTCTCTTCCCAGCCTCTTTTAACTTCTCTCTCCTTCCATCTTGTAGCTTATTCTTAAATATTTCTAAACTGATCTAGCAAAAAAGCACAGTCTAATATTTCACAGGTGCACTTGTGCTCTTGAGGGTGAATGTATCACCCTGTCATCACTATGGTCAACACATTCCTCACAATCACATTATCAGCTGCTTGTGTTGTTTCTGTCCTTACGGAGTGGTTGGGAATGCACACAACTGCCATGTGAAAGACTTCCAGGTGCAAGGTTATAGCTTTGCATCTGTTTTGCTTCTCATGAGAGGTTTTTTTTTTCTCTCCAATCTTTATAGGATTTCCATGTGGCCTTATTATGTTATCACTGGCACATGAAATATACACAGTCTTTAAAAGAAGAGAAAATACTATGAGAGTAAAAGTAATGCTGGATTACAAGATTAAGGTGATTTTCTCAGGGCTTCATTAATAGAAACACTTTAAATAAATTATTCCAGGCTTATACTTCACAATGATTATGCTATCCAGCACTCTCAGCTGTCCTTTTCTTTTTTCTTCCAGTTACGTATCTCCAAAGCTTCTTTTACCTAAAACTCAAGAGCTATCTTTCTTACAAGACATCAGTGTAAAAGGCAATCATCACTTAGACAACTCCATATGTGAATTGCCAAATGATTTCCAACAACACTTCCAATTCTCAGTTTAATTTTAAGGAAAATAATGTCATCCCTTCAGGACCTTAGTGGTAGTTGCATCCACATCTGGACATTGCTCTCTTATAAAATATGGGAAACAAAAGCTCTTCTACATCTCAATCCAACCCTGGAAGTGAGGAGAGCCCTCAAATTTGGCACACTAACAACTACAAATTCTGGATTAGGTATTTTAGATTACAAATCAATAAGGCAGAATGACACTGTAAGTACAGATGCAGTCCTCAATTAATCCTTCTGTTATTGCATCACAGGCAGATGTCACAGAAGGTTACAACTAAAATCTTGAAGTTTTTTTAGAAGAGGAAAAAAACTTGATTCTAAATTGAGAGAAACATTTCATTTCCAAGCCCTGTGCAATTCACTTGTTGCAAATTAAACGGGTTTTTGTTTCATCTGAGCTTATTTTTAAAGGGTTCCTTCTCATCAATTTCATCAGCAGCTCAACAGTATTAGTTGTAGGTTTACTTGACTAAACACATAAATGAAAATTTCATGATAAATCTTCAGGCTTTGTCACTGAGCTTTTATAGAATGTCATGATCTGTCTCTTTATTTGTGCCACCTATCACAGTTTGTCTAATGCAATTCTCCCCATTCTTCACTGTGTGAGGTAGACAAGAGCATTTGCCTTCTTTAACCTCTCCAAGTATCTTCATTTTCCAGAATTCATTCACATATAGAAATCATTAGAGGATGGTTTGGGGATTTTTTGGTTATTGTTGTAACAGTGACAGTAAATGGGATGTACTAGTAAAAACTAAAACTGAAGGTATCATTTGCAAAGGTAAGCTTTGCAGAAACTGTGCTTTAAGCCAAAAATTATATTAAGGTAGATTAGTAATTTTCTTATAAAAGATGAGCAACCTTCAGAAATATGATGCACATGGGCCTTAAGAGCATTCCCTGATGCTGATTAATGTTTGAAATTGAACAACATAGCTCAACATAACCATCATCAAGAGGTCAACCCAAGTAAATCTTCAAAAATGTCACTAAAAAAACTGCAAGAAGTTTGGATTGATGAATTCCTTCACAAGCGAAATGGATGGTTAAAAGGTAGATAAGGCAGATGGCTGAAAAGACAGAGTACTCAGTATTTGAGACATTTAAAGTTCTGTGCCCATCCTGATCACAGAGCAGCTGTCAATCACCAGGTCACAAATTGCCTGGCATTGCTTCCTTGGAATTTGTCAGTCCTCAGCACTGATTCACCACTTTCCTTCTCATAAGAGGAGTATATATTTCTTAATGTAGATATTTATTTTTAAATAATTATATAGGTGAATTCTCATTAATTGTACTTTCCTCAGAAACTCCTCAGACTACCAAGCCCTGTATTTCTAATAAGGGGATGATTTCTAAATAAAATCAAGGGAAATTCTTTCCTTATATCCTACAAAGGATTGTGATTGACAGCTTAAGAAAGTATATTAAATACTGTCCTTGGAAAGATTGGTTTTGATCAGGCAGTTATGTTTACAGGAGGTAAGCAGTAAGGCTACTGCACTTTGTGCCCAAAACCTGATGCCTAATTATCTCTGCCAAACATCCTGTCCCACAAAGCAGGTTTAACCCCAAATAATGCTTCAACTTTTGATTAATTTTGATGGAGAAAAAAAAAATGCTTTCTTCATAATTTTTTCACAGTTCAGCATGCAAACACCCACTTGTTGCAAACTAATCTTATAGTGAATAGCTTTCATGAAACAAAATATTGTTGTATGCTATCTGTAAATCTAAGTAATAAATCTAAGCCTATCCTGTGCTTAAGCACTTCAGCCAAAAGAAAATATGGTCTTTGGTATATCTGTGTGTTTCAGAATCTGTATTTCTTAAGCACCAATGTTTTACCCTGTCTCTCAAGTTGATGTGCTTAGTTGTACTATTCTGGGCTAATGCAAGAATTAGGTTAGTCATCAAGAAAGGAATCTCAGTGTAGAACATCCAATTCTGAAAGTTATGATTAATACAAAAAGACAGTCAGAACCAAAAGGAACAGAAAATTAACTTCACCATCTTTTAAAAAAAATCTATTTCTACCAAGGTTTTACACATTACTGAACAGATTGTTGGGAGGATTCATTGTTGGTCTTTTGGAAACAGAGAAATTATTTTCCTCTCGCTTCTTTTTTTAATTATTATTATAAAATTTCCTATCTAGCAGTTTCAGGAGCTCAGTGTATTTAGCTGAGATTGTGGGTAACTTCAATATAATCTTAAGTAGCTACCTGAGAGAAAAATCTCTCATAAAAGTTAGGGTTTTGCACTAATCTGTGGGAATGGACATCTTCTTAATCATAAGCCTTTTATGTGGGTTACAAAACAAATAGCAGATTCCTTCTCCTTGGCATAATTCAAGAAAGGCAGGTTCTGCTGTTAGAATCAAACACAATTTAATTTAATGCTGAAAACTAGCAATATGTCTAAAACACTGCTTGTTTCAGGCAGTCCATTAAAGATGTTGACAGCTATTATCTGTCAGTGAAAGTAACAGGCTTACAATTAACTAAGCATTGCAGAGTTCAGACTGCAAAAGGAAAATTGAAGATATTTTAATGGAAAAAGCTTTTCCTGAATGTTTAAAAAATCCTGTCTAATTTACCAAATGGTTAGGTATTGGAAATCCACTAGAGTTCTTCACTTCTTGGTGCTAGGCACTAAACAGGATTATAGACATGCTAATTCCATTGAAGCTTGTGCAAACATAAGGGAGGAAGACTACTGTGTTATGAGCAAATTGACTCCAGCAATGCAGAGTTCCAAGTATCTGACCTGAAAATGTTGACACTTAGATGCAAATAACCACAAACACAGTAATACTCCAAGAGTGAGGGGAGAAAACAGGGGAAACACAAAACCCAACCATGATTGTCTCATAAACCATATGGCAGAGAGAGCAAGATTTCCACACAAAAACCAAGTTCTAAATTCAGTGCTCTTTTCTGGGTGCTCTAAAATTTATGTAGAATCTGGAATCCTTGCTCTAGAGATCAGGGCAACCAGCAGTGGACTCTGTACCTCCAATCAGTTGTTGAGATGTGGTTTTTTGTGGGCATGGTAAGAAAACTAACTCAGTTTTAAGCTGTTTTATATGTGTTGGTAACAAGACAACACCAAGAGTTCTTGTAGAAGTGTGGTAGAATTAGCTGTGATGAAGAAGTAGATGAAATTTTATCCCTTAGAAATTGATATCTGGCATTTTTATTGAAAGAAGCCATGACACCTGTAAATTTAAACTACTTATACTAGTGGCAAAATGATGCCCTCAATGTTTGGAGTAAGTCCTGTTTTATTCTCATGATTTACAAGTCTTACACACAGGCAAGCAGACAGATTCTGACATTGTATCTGAGAGTGTTATCTGTAGTGTTTCTCAAAGTTAGGATGAACTTCAGTGCTGAGATTTCCATGGGAATACACAATGCCAAAGCTCTAATTCCCCAAAGCCCTGAAATACATGCTTAAAATCAAACATGAGTTTTGCACAGTGGAATAAATTTATAGATGCACTTACATTTAGGTGAGTGCCTCAGTGTATGGTTGAATACAGGCCTAGATATTTTTGCTCACTGAGGATGTTTTTTATTTCAGCATGTCACTGATAAGAACTTTATCTGAGCAGATTTTTTATACTTTTCTATGTGTGGATTATGCTTAGATAAGTAGACAGATAGACACACACATAGATAGGTATTTTCCCCTAACTATGACAGACACATGAAACACTGTCCTGTTAAGCTCAATTCTAAATTAATTTCTTCTGACTACCATAAAATATTAATGATGTAGAAGGTGTTTCATGAGAAAAGCATATATGTTAAAATTCTAGATAGGAAATATTAGAAAAATTGCCACCTTTCAATTAAAAATAAAGAAATATTAATCTGTAGGGAGAATGTAAAGACTTAGTGACTCAAAGAGCATGTATTAATGAAAGCAAAACTACCTAACAGGAATTGCTGAGCAACCACACATAAAAATGACCTGCATAAACAATTCAGTAATTATTGCAGAAACGACCATTAAAATGAAAATCTATAAAAATAATCTGTCTGAAGGATTTCACTGAATTTGCATATTTATTGTCTCTTAATTACCTTTGAATAACAGGTTTAATTTTCACCTAAAAAATGGTATATGTTTATCTACAAATATAATTTAATTCTTATCTTTGCACTTCCCATATTAGCTACACAGAAAAACAGAAAATCACCATGGAAAATTTACGTGATTACATTATTTCATTATACTTGTTAACACCTGTAGGCTAGTTTCTCCACAGATACAAACTGGGATAGTTCACTAATCTCAATTGAAGCAGTTTTTTTGCCAGCTGAGCAGCTAGCCTTGTTCTTTTTGTTTTCTTTTGTTTCAATAACCATGTGGGGGTAATATGAAAATGCAGATATGAGAGTTCTTAGAGAAACCATTAACATTGCTTTATAACATAGTTGTGTTTTTAAGCTGAACTGTAAAATTAAGCATGAAAAATCAGATTCTGGAGTTAACTCACTTTGGACTATTTCTTTAACATTGAATCCTCTTTCACCTGAGGCATTCAGAAATCCCCTTCACATTCCCAAGGGTTTCCTACAAGCTGTGCTGTCACAGCACATCTGAAGTAACAGCTAATGTCTGGATAGTACTATGGCTTCATTTTCCTAACAAGATACAAATTCTTGGATAGAGTAGAAAAGCTCAAAACTATTCTCAGTAGTGTGGGAGGAACTAATAACTCAAGGAACATGACATTTTTATTAAGCACCATAGCCTAGGTTTCCTCAGGAACCAGCTTTAATAATTTGGTAGTACATTGCTCTGAAGGGATTAATATTATTTACTTATAAGCATGGCTCAGAGCAGGACTGCTAACACATCCTGTACTCTTTCATCAGCTCTGCATCTGATTTGGGCTACACATAACTCAGAAGAATCATCACAGGGTGATTTCCCAAGTATCTATGTGCCTCCAAGCACAGGCAAGGGAAAACTCGACCATGCATAAAAAATGGCCTTTAATATCACAGTGCACCTTTTAAAATGCTTCCTTAAACTAATTCAGGAAAGCAGATGAGCAATTCTGTCTGTTTGTTCAGGAAAATATTGCAAATTCTACACTGTCAGGTATAAGAGGATCAAACTGGGCCCATCATCAGTATTAATCACTGCTCTCGATATAGATTTTACTTTGCATTCTCCATGGTTTTTTAAAATATTTTATAACAGTCCTGACTGCTCACTGTTGATAGTCAGAGGATGGCAGACTTTTAAGAAAATGGCAGAGCTGTAACCCTTCAAAACAGAGCATTAAGATAGAAGTAATATATTCAAATGTGTTCTTAACGTGTCATTGATGAAGCTAATCTTATTTAAGTTATAATAACTTCAAAATGCCATTAGAAATACCTAATTTTAAAGGTATATCAGCATCAAATTTTTACAGAATCTAAAATACAGTTATCAAACATCTACAGACATGACAACTGAGCAGAAGCAATATTTCTTCCTATTTAAAATTTGTTTAATTTTTGATTGTCAGAAGGATTCATGCCTATAGAGGTTCAACAATAGGTTTAAGAATCCTACTTTTAGGCTCCTTAAGACTTAGGAAAGGTGACTGATCTCCCTTCTCATACTGTGAATTTCGGGAGGAATTTTATGTTTAAATTAAATTATGTCTTATCCAGTGGAGTGTGCTTGGCACTCTGTGTAACATCATGAGCACAAAACCTCCAAAAGAAGCCCCAAACCTGTCTGGATTGGGGAGGGAGTGAGGAAGGCAACAGGAGTGAAGCTGAATTAAGGGTAAGTACAGGAATACATATAGACAATAGGAGATATCAAAATGTTCCCTCATACAAAAAGGAAAGTTCCTTTTAGTTAATAATTATCTCCATTATTATTGGGAAAAGGAAGTAGCTGGTCTCAGCCAAGAATAAGGGAACCACAAAACAATTTCTTCATTTACATCACCTCACTCTACTTCAGAGTCACCCAGATGATTAGCTACCTTGGGTCTGTTGCTAATCATAGAAATATTTTCCTTGACACCTCAATAAATATGGTTTAGAGATTACAAATTTTTGGGATTTTCCACAGCAGATATCCAGAAATGAAAGAGATATTGCCATGTCAAAAATAATGGCTGTTGGCAACTGCTGCCTCTCTCTATTTGAGCTGTGAAGACACCCCTGCAAACTGACACTGAAGTAGGAACTTTTTGTAAAAAGAGGATGGCTGCTGCCTGAGAACACCAGTAACAGAGCTCAGAACACTTGATAATGCTGCAAATAAATAAATCAATACACAGTAATTGTAACACCAAAACACTGTGTCAATGCACAACACATGAAAAACAGGAAAAAGATAAGAAAATAGCATTATAGGCCTCCAGGTTTAGTACAGCCATAATTGTACCTGTACCTGGTTCTATTTCATCAGTGAAACATTTTGAGATTCACATGAAGGTGAAAATGCTTGGTTTGGCTTGAGTCAATATGAGAATACAGTATCATCCCAAGGTTAAGATCCTGCTCTTCTTCCCTGACTTTCATTCCCAGTCACAAAACAGATTTTTAAGAAAAGTCAGTGATCCAGTTTACTGTGCCTCCTAAATAACACTATATTGGCAGATCTGAGGAGACAGGCAATTTAAACACAGGACACATGGAAACAAACCATTGAGGGAAGAAAACAGTTTCCTAAGTTGGCTTTCATGGGGGAAACCAATGTCTGGCAGGCCTGCACACTTAGCTCACATGTATTTTCGAAGCACAGAGTTTAGTTACTTCACTGGCAGCATATGTTGGTGCTCATTAACTACCTATTTGTGCAAAATAAACTTTATTAATGACTCTTCTTTTTCTTTTCTGAGCCAATATAACATCATTCTGCTACCTGGAGGGGCTGTCTTGCTTTCTTCATTCATTCCTTTCTTCCTCATACCACTTATGTGAGCCCTGAGAGAGGTGCTTCAGCTCCCTCCAAATCACAGAGAATGATTCACTTTTTTTGCTGGGCTAGTTTTCTCTGGTTTAGTGAGTGGAACTAGATTATAGTAGGACCAAATATACACAATCAGCAACAAGGAAGCAAACAAGAAGCAAACCAGAATATGTGGCCAGGAGAAAGGGGAAATTGAGTTGACCCTTTCAGCACTGCAAGCCACTAAACCAGTTCAACATCAGCACAAGAACAAAGCCTTGCTGTGACTGAATATAATAACCAATGGCTCAGTTGCTATTGGCTGTAATATTTGCCCAAACAGCTAAATTTAACCGTTTTTCAGAGAAACTTTTGTCACATTTTTTATGTTCTGGGTATAAAGGTTATAAGTAGAAATAACTGCAGTTCTCAGTAAGATAAGCCCATCTTCTTGGCAATGAAAGCAATAATCTGCACCATGATGGGCAGTAGCAGCAGAGAATATCACCGGTGTCCTTTGTAACCCTGATAGCAATCGATGAGGAGATGAGCTAAGAATGTGCTTTTTGAGCTAAGATCACTACAGAGGATTTCCTCAGATGGAGGAGCTCCTCTCCCTGCCCCACTGCCCCCTCACTGAACTCCTTATCCCCTGAACTGCCTTCTAGGGCACACTTCCACCAAATGTGTGGTGGTTCAGTGTTCTTCCTTGGGAAAAGCAGCACTGCACTTGGCCACAGAGCAGGGAGGGTGAACATTTCCATCAGAGAAACACAACCACAGAGGGAATATCAACCCAGCCCTGTGAGAAGGCCAAGGGGAAAGGGAAGAAGAAAAAGGCAATAGGGGTGCAGTTATGCTCAGAGCCAGGCTGTGCAGGCTGTGGCAGAGCACAGCAAAGTTGAGTGCTACAGATACAATCCTGGCACGGCAGGAGCCAGCAACTGTATCATGCACATTTAGAACTGAACTATTACCATGTCTCACCATATGCTGAATTACCCACTGCTGATAGCAAGGATCCTTCAGATGTTGTTTTCAAGCATGAGAAAAGGGTCCAGAACTGTCTGGGCTTTGTCTGAAGATTGTGGGAGGATAATGGTCATAGGAAAGAACCACAGCTGTTCCCATCTTAACATCTGCAGGTTTACTTCCATTACTGTGTGACTCCTCTGGGCATAAAGAACCAACCTGTTTGAATGGTGCCCTGCAGATACTTTTCTAAATACAAGATGATTCTACATGAGCTGTATCCTGGGGTTTTCTTAAGCAGAAGGATCAAGCAAGTCTAAATCTGGTTAAATTTTGTTATGGATCCAGACTGATGCCAATTAAGCCACAAGCATATATGTCTGATTTCTGTGGTACAGCAACATGCCATGTGAGCCTACAGCAAGAACCAGCAGCCCAGAATGTCAAACAAGTATTTTTCAGAACTATTAAAATATTTAATTTCAGGTTTTCCTGTGAAATTCTAGAATATCCAAATGTAGCCACAAAAGGATTTATTTTCTAAGGACATCATCTTATTGGATGCATTTGAAGCAAAGTGACTGTTGAGCCCTGGGGAAAGAGCACTGTGTAGCTCTGAGGGCTGCAGGCACTCAGCAGTGCAGGGTGTGCTGCCACCTCTTGGCCATTTCCTCCAAAAAATCTTTATCCCCATTTTTTAAAACCTCATTAGTGCATAACTTTGTTTCTTTTTCCATAAAATCCTTCTGTCTTGGAAATTCTCTCTCCCTTCTTTTAACTTAGAGGTATCTGGATATTGGATATTTAATATCCTTTGTGGCATTTGATTATTAGGCCATTTTCTTTTTTAAAATGCTAAGAAGACTTTGTGCATTATTAATTTGAAATAAATTTGAAATAATTAAATCAATTAAATTAATTTATATTAAATAAAATAACTAAATTAATTTGAAATAAAAACATTGTTGCAGTTTTATTCGCACTTGCAACAACATTGATATTTGTGTCTGCAACCTTTAAACATTGTTATCCTGGAGAGATATTAAATATGTCCTTCTTTAAATTAGGTGTCACAAATAATAATAACAACCAATAACCCTGCTCTGAACCATAAGACTGAAAACCAATATCCTCAGAAATGGACAGCTTTCAGTATGAGACAAAAAATCACCAACATCCATTCAGTCCAACAGATTTTTAACACAGGGGATTGATTTGCCTCCTGTGAAAAAGACACACACCTTGCATTTTTTGTGAAGTCAACAGGAATTATGAATTAAAAGTCCCAGGCTGAAACTTTTCAGATCACATTTGCTACTCCTCAGTATGAATTACTGAATTTCACTTAGCTTCCTATTCACATGTAAGATTTACACACAGCTCATATTCTAGGGAGAAAAGGAAAAATGCCAGTTCTGAAAATTTCCAAAGGTCTTATTCTCTGGCAATAGGAATTGCAGGAGAACAGACAACACCTTGCCCTGTCAGGCAACAGAGAGTAAACTAGTATATTTACTTTTATAACTTTAAATATGTATCAGTTTAAATCATACAGCACTCAAAGTTACCACTCACTTCTCTTCTCTGAGGTCACAACCTTCTTAGTGGGACCTGTTGCAATAGCTCAAGGGTTAATTAATGATTTTGTACTTAAAGAGAGTAGATTCAGACTAGATTATAAGGAAGACATTTTTCACAGTGATCATGATGAAACAGTGGCACAGGCTTTCCAGAGAGGTGGTGATGCCCCATCCCTGGAGATATTGAAGGTCAGGTTGGATGGAGTTCTGAGCACAGTGGAAGATGTCCCTGTTGATGGACTAAATAAACTTTGAAGTTCCCTTACAAACTAAGCCATTCTAGAATAACACTTTTGTAGAAAGGTGAGGAAACGGGATTTTCATACAGGTTAAGAAGCAGACTTGGGTTCCTTCAATAACTGCTCTTTTTCCTCCACTTTCCTAATGATCTTACATCCCTCCAGCCAGAAAGAATGTTCATGTGAGGATTCCCCAGAGTATAGGATATATTTTTAGTTTAGTGACAAAATTTCTTGAAACATTTCTCAGAGGGTAAAAGGCCAGGGATTACTTTGACTGCTGCATTGGACCCTTATGGTTACATTTTCAAAGCTATCCTTGCATTGACAACACAAATCCTGTTATTGTTACAGAATTAGTGTGCATAACTTTTCAAACAAAGCTTTGAAAATAGAGCCAAGGAATATCACTTGTGTGCACTTTCTGGAATTAATGTAGGCTTTGATTATTGGCCAGTTGTTCATCAAGTACATTGTATATGCATCTTCTAATGTACTATCTCTAAATACTCAGACTTGTCTGGATTTCTTCAGTAGTTGGATATTATTAAATAAAAGAAATGATAAGGCATCAGTTACAACCTAACTCTTCCTTTGCCAATGATAAATACAATTAGTCTTGAGTCTGCTAACACTATTCCTTAGCTTTTCCCTTGTTTTAATGTCACTTAGGAATAAAGAAAAAAGTGAAAAAAAGTAGTGTCATGACCACTAGAAAATTCAAGCTTGTGCTGCACAGATGGAATAAATATGGCACTGACATTGCCAATTCCTTGAGTCTGATTTAACTTTTTCTGCTGTTCTGAACTAAAACAGGTTTTGTGTCTTATGACATTATACAATTGCTTCAGGTGAGAACTATTTCCTCCTTGTTACTGAGCAGCATCTATTGCAATCATAGTGGTAATTTCAAACTGTAAAAGCTTCAAATTTTTCTATGCCTGTGCTTCTTAACCATGGTTTAAACCACTAAAATCATTAATAATAGTCTTGACATGAAAATAGAAGGAAAGAAAAGAATTTGTCTTATAACAGAGAGAACATCTAGTTTCTGTAGGTGGATCACATTGAGGCACAATGTGCACTGCCTCTCCAGCACTATCACTTCCCAAGCAGCTCCAGACATGCCTGGTAATGTATCACCAGATTCCTGGCACACTTTGAGCCTAGAAATTGGTACCACATAAGCAGGCTTTTTCAGGTTTCTAATTTTGGCCTTAAGTGCCCTTATTTTGCATGTGTCATACTAGAAGCTTATACAGTTATCCTGGTTGGTTTTTATTCTTGACGTCATTCTTTTTTTCTGTTTATACAATAAAGTTGGAGCTTGGATGCTGTTGGTATTCTGTGCATCAGCAGGGTGAGAGGGACTCATTAGAAGAGTAATTCTGTTCCCTGTGGTGAATCCTTCTTCTGAATTGCCCTCTAGGTGGTAGAAATCTCTTCCTGCTAGCAATTTTGGAGTGTTCTAGGAAGGCTAATCAACCAACACAGGCACTTGCCTTCAAGTGCCTTGAATGAGGCTGTATGAGAAGTACCACATTACTAAAAAACACCACCCTTGTATGGGTCAAACAGCAATATCTGTTTTTTTATATAAGAAGGGAAATTGTTTTATTAGTTATTGTCATGCTCATATCTAAAACAAAGCTGACATGCAGTCAATATAACTAAAAAACATTTATCCCACAAACCACATTTCAACTCTTTCAGGACTAAATCTTTCACTGACCTTTGCTTTCATCTTCATCTTTTGTAAAAATTTTTTAGTATTCAAATATAATCCAACTAGAAAGAAGAGAGCTTATTTCTTTGGTAAGTAATGATAATTTCTCTTACGTTGGTGTGGTATAAATACAGACAGCATTCAAAAGTCTTACAGCCACTTGTGTAATAAAGTTCTTTTTCAGTGGGATTTAACATCAAATAGTTTTAAAGAGCCCATTTATAAAATTTGAATTTCAAATGCTTATTTCACTGTCAAAAAATCTTGTATTATGTTCAGACAGCTGAACTATAAATCCTCCAAATTTTTTAACTGTTCTGGTCAAAGAACTGTATCATTCATTAGATGAGGATAGTGACTACCTCATTTAAAATGAATCCTAGTGGATGACAAGCTGCAGAGGGAATATTTTTGAGTGTGATATGAGCCAGAAATAGTTACCTACAGGAAATAGCATTGAGGGGTAGTAGATATTAAACAAGGAAAATGCCTGCATGATGATGACTGTAGGAGGCCATTCAGAATTTCCACATAAGCAATGCTTCTTATATAGTTTTGACTACAATCCAAGACTTCACACACACACACACACACATACATACACACACACACACACACACATATATATATATGTATAAAAAATGCACAGCCCATCCTGGGCTATATAATTTCAAACATAAATTAAAAATCCTTACCTATATTAATCCAACAGCTGTGGGCCACTTAGTATGAGAGTCCACCATTATATGTTAGAGGAAATAATATTATTTGCAATATTATATTGTTTATTTTATTATTGTACAATATTATTGTTTAAATACCTTTGTCTTGCAAGGTATAGAAAAATGAAGGTGTAAATCAGGATCTTATGTCCCATTTGGAAAGAAACAGACATTTCTAAAGGTTTTAATCCTCTGAGGACAAAGTAATAATTCAGTTCCAATTTTTGCACCTGCCTGTTGCACATTATATTAAAAAAAAAACAATGGGAATGTTCACATGAATAGATTTTAGGCATATTCACAAAATTGGAAGAACTACAGCCTTAGTATATATGTGAATTGAAGTAGTTTTTCAACCAAGTCAAGGAGAATGGTCTGTAATGACTACACATGTAAGGTACACAAGTGCCTACCTGCACGAGAGCAATCACTTCTAAAAGCAACTTAATTCACAACAGCAAGATGGAGGGAGCAGTATCAGATGTTCTTCCAGTGCATGGCCAAGTCAGGAATAAAATGCTGGTTTCAAATTCAGCCTGGAAACAAGAGGAAAATGCTTTCAGTTACATTTTGGTTCTGTCCAGAAGAGTTCTCCTGACATTCAGTATGCACCCACAAATTCTAAGGTATGGGGTACCTCCCATCAGTTGTTCAGATGCAGCAATAAGGTCAAGAGAAGTTTAGAATTTATTACAGAGAAAAGATTGCTGCTGTGGGACATCTCTGGCATCAAGCCCCCAGAGCAGCCCCCTGTAACTGAACAATCTCCATTGTTCTCTCAGGTTTCACAGCTGCAAAGGTTGCTTCCTCTTGCAGAAGGCGAGAGCTCTCCTCCCGCTCTCCTCCCTGCAGAGCTGCACAGCAGCTCCACGACAGGAAGGATTTTGCTCTTTGTGTCTGGTTTTGGGGAGGGAGGGGTGCTGGCCTTGCTCATATCACCCTGCCCAGAACCAATTAACTTGGCTTGAATAGCCCAGTGGGTCTCAGGTGGCCGGGGCTTGATAAGGCATTTCCTCTCCCTGTGCTGGTCTGGATAAAAGTTATTCGAAGGACACACCTTCTAAATGATGTAACCATTATTTATTTATTCAAAAAACAACTTCTGCCTTATGGATAAGAGTCTGAAGATAGGCTAAGAACATATTAATTGAATATTTTAAAGTCTTGTTTAACTGACTGCATTTCTCAGAGACTCTCTTGTTGGTTCCTAAGAGGAACCTTCACCTAACAGTTTCCTTTCATGGAGGGTAAGTATGTGTCCCAAACTCATTAGGAACTTGATCCCTTTCTACACTGGAATTCCCCTGTGCCCCCTAGGAGGAATCACCAGCTATTCCCAGCTGATGACAGTCTGAAGGCAGGATATTTGTGGCATAAGGAAACTACAGTTTGAACAATTCTCTGGAGTTTAAAAGGAATCTATCCATGCTTAAGCTTGGAGCTGTAGGGCACAGGCTACAGCAGCTCCTAGCAGAAAGCAGAGGAGACAAGGAAGGTGCAAAGGGAGATGGAGACAGAACAGGTGTTTCAGGAAAGAAACCAAACCTCATTTCATCTGCTCTGCTTCTGATGCAGTAGAGCATTCAAAGCAACCTACAGGCATCTGATTACATAATTACCATTGCATACATTTATCCTTGAGTGCCCTCATGGTCTTTTTAAAGCAACATGGATGTGAGACTGGGGTGTGACCACTCCAGAAAGCTCAGATATAAAACATGTGAAGAGTAGGCCCAAAACCTGAAGTTTAATCATGAGTAACTCTAAACAACAAAGGCAGTAAAAAGAAACCCTTCTAAAATAAAAAAATATCTAAGAGGGTAATATAGTCCTTCCATGTAATTACTGTAATATCTTACTGTTTATGCACAATTGTTCATATTTAGTGCAGTTAGAATAATTAGTTTACCCACATAACATTTATGTAAACCAGGTACCAGAAAAAAATTGATTTTTTTTTTTATTTTACAAATTCGGTGGCCTGAGAAAGAGAATATATTGTTGGTTTGTTTCTGATGAAGTGATGTCCAAATTACGCTATTTTGCTCCTATGGGAAGTGGAACAATTTTGATTTATAGTGATTTAAATTCACAGACCTTCATTGGAAATGTAATCCAACATGCTTCTGAATTCCCACTCTGGCTGTGCACAGTCATTATTTTGTCAGTAAGGTAAGCTTTTAATTACTATACTTCCCAAAATAAATGCATCACTCATCAGCAACTAAACAACTAAAACAACACCCAATCTGAATCTAACCTTTTATAAATAGAGTAATAAATTATTATCCAGATTAAGAACTACCTTGTTTTCTTAAGTAGATCACAATTTCCTTCACTGCTTTGCTTATTTTTTTGTTTCTGACATGATTTGAAGCACTTTTACTAAAGGAATTCTATCTGCCTTGATTGAAAGAGGATTTGGCAGCAAACTCTGCAACACTATGGTCTGTCCTATCAGATGACACCAGGGCTTAAAACTTTTCACATTCCTTTAGTTACACCTTGTAGCAGGGCTCTGCACAATTTCTCACACCTGAATTTTTAAAAGCCTTGGGTTTGCTTTCTGCCTGATGCTGAATGAGCACAAAAACTGGCACCTTATTTTGTGAAACAAACTCAGTTGTTTTTATAGTAGAAAAAAAAAATTATCTTGGCTTACTTCCATCACTGCTGCATGTGTTACAGTAAAATTCACTTTCTTGAGGTGCCCACAGTCCCCATAAAATGCAGGAAATTCAGGCATTCAAACCAGCAAGCTTAGCAGACTCACACCTAGGCTGCCCCCACTCCAAAAAAAAAAAAAAAAAAAAAAAAAAGAAAAATAGAAAAAGGAGAGGATCTAATATACTCCCCCCAGCATCAGTTAGGGGCCTACCCTTATTCAGGATTCTTAGCTACTGTCTTTCCTCTAGAACAGCTATGTCCCAGCAGCCCCTACTCACTAAAAACAAAAACAAAACAACTAAAACCACAAAACAAGCAAACAAACAAAAGAAAAAAAAAAAAAAAAAACAAGACAGAAAATTCACACTGTTTCCCACTTTGCAATACTTAGTAACTTTGCATTTGTAGGGGTAAGGGCTTGTTTGAATTCCTGCTCTAGGTAAATTGAAGCCTTGGGTTTTTTTCTTTCATGGTTGATGTGAGTTCCCTGTTTCTCAGGATACCATCAATGTTTCCTCCTCTCCCTTTGGCTCCAAATATAGAGAACAGGAGATTCAGACCCTCAGCTCCAGGAAAAAGCCCTGACTAGTGTGTTCTGGGGAGACACAGAAAAACTTGACACTTACTGTTCCTATATTGTTCCTATTGCTCTTTTGCATTGGTAGATCTAGACCCAGTTGCCATTAAAACAAAAAAACAAAAACAAAACCATACAAAAAACCCGAACAAAATACAAAAAACCCCACCCATTAACTCACAGACCTTCATGCAGTACTTCCAGATTCCTTAATCTATGAGTATGACATCACTTCAGGCAGTTTTTGTGAACATTCTTTATAAATAAGTTATTTAATTTCTGACAAAAAAACAGACTTGAGAAGGTTGTTTTCTCTTATTTCAAGAATGGAAAGATTTGCTTGTCAGACTCAGTAAGATTTTAAAATGCTAATCCATTCTTGGAACATACAGCTGACACTGACAGAATGTTTTATGATGTGATCTCTCACACCTACTTCCAGCTAAGATTAATAAAGTCCTCACCTCCCCTTTGGCCTCCAGATCTTATTCCAGCAGGAAATCACACCTTAAAGTAACTGATCTTGCCAAATACTTAATCAGCTTCCACGAAGAAGGAAAGTGGAAGGCATGTTCCATCACAGATCTTCCCAAATGTGCTGAAGTGAAAGAGGAAAAAAAAACCAGATGTGTTTATCTCATTCATCTACACCTGTAGCTTCTGTTGTTACAATGAATATCCTTTATCCTTAGATAATACACTCATAAGAAGTTGGTCTACTCTGAAGTTTTTAGGAGTTTCCTGTTGTATGTTTATTCCTGTATTACTATGGCTAAATTTCATTAAGACCTATATTTTAAAATATCATCTTAATATATATGATGAAATACTTTATACAGATAAGTTACTGGGCATTACTGCTCAGTACAGTACAGTGAACAGTGCATTTCTCTGAAATTAATTCCAGAAATATTAACATAACTATTATAGTGGGTTTTACAAGAAAATCTAGTGGAGGAGGAAAAAAAGCCCAGTTGGAGAAAGATTTTACAACAGATGAGTGAAAGCTGTTGAGGGCTGTCTTCTCATCAGGCCAGACCCAGAGAGACAACTTTATTCAATGCCATATGGGGCTGCCAGTTTCAAGCATGGTATGACAATGCAGTCATGTGCTCAGGCTAGGTTCTGCATTATCTGGAAAGCAATATCAAACCTATATTTTGTAGGGGTTTTTTTTTCTTTTTCAACCAGTAACATTGCCCAGATACAACTAATTTATTGTTCTATTCTGTGAGTTATTATTTTAAATTTCCAAGGGGAAAGGAGTGGTATTTTTCTCTACAGGGTTGCTCTAAGAAAACACCTGCATTTAGACTAAGAAATTTTACAGAGTTATGAGATATTGTCCGGGGTGCAAGTGGAAATATTAAGAGTTATATCCCATCCATGACTGAAATTAATGTATTTTAAATTTCTGTTTCACTTTTGCACATATGGAATATGTTAAATATAATTTTCAATGCCTGTAGACTTCCTTAAAACCTGAGATAAATTTACTGTCAGAAGAAGGAGCTGTGTAGTCACACAGAAGTCATTATTTTTAGTCTTATTCCACTTTTTAGCCTGAAATCTAGTGAGCATTTTAACCACCACAAAGGATCTGACATGAAGGCAACATCTCAAATTGCAATCCCATAACCTCTAACTTACTTCTACGCACACCTGAAAATCACAGCTGAGTCATAGTACCCAGATTTTTGCCAGGGCAACATATTTTAGTAACAATATCAGAAAATATTTTCTAGTTATACAGAACTTTACAAAGATGGGGACACAGAATAATCACATCCTCCCAATGACAGTTGTCCTTAGCTAATTTTTCAGATTCCAGACATTATGGGATTTTGATTGATTATTGGTTCTTTCAAATAAGTATTGGCAGGTAAGACACAATTTAGCTGTGCCACAAAGATAATTCTGCCTGTGGGGTCTTCACTGTTTCATAGATTCCCCCCACCTGAAATGTCAGATGTTTTGACAGGCTTTTGATCCAAGCATTTGGTTTTGGTCTAGACCTTCAACCTCTGAAACAAATGATGCTGTTTAAATGCTTAAAGCCCCTTCAGACCAGCTACAGGAAATATGCAACATCCTTCAATGCAATCACAACTGATTTCTCTAGGATTACTATGAGGGACAATGTGAAGATAGATATGTCTACAGAAATAAAGTTTGCTGTGACTGAATTTAGGCCTGATGGCTTTGGCTCATATACAGGACATGCTGTTATTATATTTTTCATTCAGACCACAACTCTTCCCACTCTGACTCAGAAGCAAATACAGTTGGGCATTGTCACACTGATTCTGCCTAAAGGTTTCAGAGTAATCTCCAGTGCAATTTGCAAAATACATAATTTGTTATTACTGAAGCCTATGGATCATTCCAAGAACAATTTAGCTAGTTTGCTTTTTTTCTAATTGTCACTGACTGATATTATTCCTCCTTGGTTACCACTGATTTTAAAGAAATCTTAAATTCTTCATCTTTAAAATTATTTTCTGTTTCATTGCCATGAAAATAAATTAACCTATTATTCTTTAGTGTATAATATCTTCCTAATTCTTTATTCATTATCTTCCTAATTTGCCTGCTTAAATCTGTAGTGTACTAACATTTGTTCTGTTTTTATGCTTCAGCTTCTATACCAACAGTATTTCAAAGTCCAGGATTGTTCCTTGTAATGTCCAATTACAACAGCCTTAGATCCAGGAACAGAAGTACTTTATTAGATTCAAAATCCCTGTTTGAGCTACATCCATGAAACACAATTGTATGCATGTGTTTATGGCCACGATAGAACAAGACATCCTGCAAATTTTTAGTGATCACTTTAGTGTCTAAATTCTCTATTAAATACCATTGGATTTCTTTTGCCCTTTATAAAGGAGCCTTGCTTCAGAGGGGATGGAAAAACAGCAAACCCAAGCAGGACATTAAATTAATCTCAGGGCTCTGCTGACATCAGAAACCACTCCATCTTTGCTCAAGAGACTCTTCATGTATTTATAACCCAGTCATTTACAGTTTCTTTCCATTGACTCTCTACATGGGTGACCTACCAAATGTATGCACAGCAGCCAATATGCATCCCTTATGTGCTGACTGCAAGCTGCCTCATGTTAGTACCCACACTCCAATCAGGCTTGAAAATATCCTGGACAAAAATATTTACCATGGAGCAAAAATCAGAGGAGCTGCCTTCTAAATACTATCCATAGAAACAAAACTATTGGAAAGCAAGCCTGACAAGAGACAAGCAAGAGTTCAAAGATGAGAAGAACATTTGGGGTTTGCACAAAACTGCTGGTTTTCTTAATTAATTTATTTCCTTCACTTACATAAAACCAGAATAACATTCTAATCTTATCCATAGAAGAATCCACCACTATTCACACTGAATAAAATCTTGTTTTCAATGAGAAACAGAACAGCTTCTATTAACACTTATTCATAAGTAAGCTAGGCCTTAGAGCAGGAATAAATCAAGCACCACTGGATCTTTTTTGTACTCTGTGGGGAATAAGATTTTTCTAGATTTTTCACTATATTAAAATACTCTTTAGTTGAAACAACACTATTCCCATGTCATTGTAGTCAGCTCTCCTGCTTCAAAGCTAGTTTAGTTCCTTTGGTTTCCACTTGTACACTCCTTAACACAAAGTTGCCCACAAAAATACTGTTAAAGGCTACCCAAAAGTCCTCCAGCTCTGTTAAGACATTTAAATAAGTGAAGGCCAGGAGCTGCAGGACTATACAGGAGCATGCCTCCAAACTGAAATAATTGGGAACCAGTTTATGATTCTGTGTTATGCTGTCTCTTCAGTCTGTGCTTCATTCATAAACAGATGGACTGTAAATATTCATGAAACAAATTTTCAAAATTAACTTCTAACCTCTTAACCAAATAGTAACTGAACAATGTGAAAATATAATCGAAACAGATCTCTGGATTTAAGTGTAAGGAATACAGAACATTGCATCATAAATCCTGAACAGACTTTAAAAAATTATTTTAGAATTTGAAAAACCAAGTTTTGCAATTATATTAGACAATCCTTACTAAATTGGCCCCTACTGTGCACAGGAGAAGATTGAAAAGATTGGGACTGCTTAGTTTATAAAAAGATGAGAGAAAATCTGGCCTCAGAAATATAAACGTCACATTTTATTTTTACTCATAAGCAAGAACAAATCAACAATCAGAATTTCAACAGACTAGCATAAGTCTGTAAGCCTTGTGCTGACCTGTAAACTCAATTCTGTGACCATTATTTTCTCTGAAAAGCTTCTAATTTTGTTTATTCTTCCCCTCTGCATTTTTCCACTTTAAAGTAAGTACAGATAAAATAGTGAAATCTTCCCATTCAGCAAGAGCATGTTAATGAGAAGTATGCCAAAAGTGGAAATTTTAATAATTAATATGTGTTCACTCTAGAAAAGGAGGTTGCCTACAGACCCCAGAAAACTGCTTCTCCTTGTCTGCAATTGTTGTGAAAGGGCAAAACTGAGGTAGGCAATGGATCTCATGATTTCTGGAACTGCTGGACACCTTTGAAAGAGAAACCAGAACAGCACAGATTTTTCCATACTGATGTCTCTGTCACAACCTATCATCTGAGGTCAGGATTAAGGGTGTACTACAAAACCCACTAAACTGTAAGAAAAAGCCATGGGCTTAGTAAATTCTGTGAACTCTCATAGGAAGAGTCTGGTATGCAGGTGCTTATTAACCCTGTTTTGTTTAGCTAGAAAACTATGGCTGATTTAAAAATCATTTGCTAAATCTCTAAATTCCACAGTTTTACTTGCAGCCTCCCATTTGAAGGGGTTTGTTGATCAGCCAGATCACAGAACATGGTAAAATACAGGAAAAAACATGGCCCTGCATTAAAAGAAGAATACTGCAGCATTAATATTCCTGACAGAAAGAATGGAAGTTGTCAGAGAACAAAAGTGGAATTGGTATGGCCTCAAGAAAAGCCATAATACCTTTTGAGTTCTCTTCCCATCTCCAGTAAAGAGCTCAGAATAAATCAGAAATACATCGTGTTTATTCCTTGTCTTCTGGAAGAAAATAGTTCCCTATATATTTAATGGGAACTATATATATTTTTATATTTAATGGAACAAATACAACCACAACAATATACTGGAGACATCTGGAAAGATTTGTAGCTGTTGTAATGTAATGTAGAAAGAAGCAGAAACTTTTTGGTTCTGGTAAATGAGATAGTCATAATTTACACCTGAACAAAAACCCAATAGTGGTAAATGCAAATAAAATAAAATAACCAGCTGATACTATGGTTGTAAGAAAGGATAGGACAAAGGCAATATTATTATAACAATAGTTTTTGAGGCCTGATCAAGTACACAGTATTAAAATAAACACCCAGCTCTAAGGAAACCTATGTTATGCTCCAACTAGAAATATGCTGAGAGCCATAGCTTATATAGAACAGAAAAGGATGAACTCATTCAGTGGTTCTGTTACTCAGCTATTTACCCTTACAGGGGAAGGTGAATCCCTAATATATCAGCCAACTATGTAAATAGGAACCATGCAAAATCTGCTAGAGTGGAATCCAGAGATGAGCTGAATGCTTTCTGCATTAATTTTCTGAGACACCTTATTTTAACTCAAAGTCCCATAGAACCTAAATATAGGACTCTGTTTTCAGGTCTGGGAAGTGCTTAGGTTACCAAATAAGGTATAAATTCATGGTGGCTCCAGATAAAAACAAACAAAAAATAAATCCAAACCTGAAAGCAGAGTTTCTGTAGCAGAAAAGATTGAGTTGTATTATATCCTCAAAACATTGACATTCTCTGTTTCTATAATAATCACTGCAGCAGGAAAGAATTGTGATAGTCTAACTTTAAACTCTATTACTAAAACCAGACCTCTTGTTGAAGAGAAGCTGCTAGAGTTTACAACCACAGCAACCTCAGCAGTGGCAATTTTAGACTGAAAATAATGAATATCTGAAATGTGCAAAACTCTGGAAAGGATTATAAAGGCAACAGTTGTACCACAGCATGCAGTAGTTATTATTTCAGTTATTATTATTGACCATGAACAAAGTATCTTAGACACACTTCTGAAACTTTCTAGGGTAAAATTTATTTTTATTTATGTAGATTAAAAAAAATAAAGCATCTTTTTGTTTTGGTTTGGTTTGGTTCTTTTTTTAGCTAGATTTAGGCTGGTGTCACAAAAGTCATTCTCTATTTATGCCTCCCCAGACTATGCACTAACTGAAGCAGGGTACCCCTAGGCAAATTATAGGCTATCATGTAATTGTACACTGTATCATAATGTATTCACTCTAGAAGGCAAAATTAAAGATACATTTACTTTCATGTGAAGAAAAAAGCCAGTAATGATGGTGAACATTTTAGAAGCCTGTGTTTGCTAAGAACAGAGTATTAAAAGGCTTTTAGCAAATTGACTTTTTCTAACTGGTAAAAGTATTCCATTGATATTCTCCACACTTACAACCCCAACAATAATGGAAGTGATTTTAGAATTAGGGTTCAAGGCATTGAGGCTCAAATTCCTGTCATCATCAAGGGGAAATACTGCAACTAATCACAGATTCTCAAACAATCAGCTGGTCTGATTTAGTCTGATGACCCATTAAGACTGGATACTGAACTTAAGCAGCATTTTCTGGAAATAGTTTCTATATAAATTCTTAATATGACTTCTGGAACACACTGTTCAGATATTGTCCTCTTTACATTCAGATTTTTAATTACTCTTTGTAGCACCCCATACCATTTGACAAAAAACCTATTTAATAATCAAAAGGTGTAACTTCATGGAGGTTTGCTTTAGTGTAAACCCAAGCATGAGATCTAAGAGGACAACTCACAAGAGCTGTCACAAATCCTCAGCTGTCCCAGGTTCACAATGAAAACAAACTACAACTTTTCACTCTGCAAGTTTTTGTTCCTCGTTCTAGTAGGTAATTAATTTAAATACTAATAAATAATCATAAACTTTTATATTTTTCCTGTTGCTGGAATAACAAATCAACTCCCAGTATTATTCAAAGGGTACTTTACAGGTATATATCTACTTATCAGCAAAGGTTTGGAGTACTCCAATTCTACATTTCAGTTCATGCTTGTTTCCAGTAATATAATTAACTACACTTCTTAATAAACTAAATTGGACAAAATTGGCATTTACCCTTGGAAATATGCAATTCCCATATGCAGCCACTGGATGGACTTATGGAACCAGTGAAACTTCTTGACTGTAGACAAGATGCACAATTAAGTGAGCAACTAGCAAGAAATTTCCTTTCTGGCCAGGAGAAGTTTCCTGCAAAAAAGGGTTTGAGCCTAAAAAGTGAGCTACAAGCAGGAATTTTAGCTTCTCCTTTTCAATCAAGTACTTGTTTTTCAATATATTTAGTTTAAGAACAACTAAGTTGGTGAAATGAACCAGAGTAATAAGAAAATTGGTTTGTAGAATATACAGGTCAGTTCCAAATGTGATTATTTGGCATTAAAGTTATAGGATAAAAGCAGTAAAAATTTTACTGAAAAGATGCCAGGGTTTTTTTTGTTAGCTCAGTTTGCAAACAAAAGCAGATCTTTTTTTTAAATTTATGCTACTTTAAAATGCTCATGAAGATAGAACAGTATTTGCTTAAGCTCCCTTATCATTTTCTGGAATAGAAGCCTACTACTCTGCATAGGGAGTGTAAAACAAGCCCCACATCAAGAGTATGGTTATTGATTAACATAAAAACTGTATTTCCCTTTTTATTGTAAGTGCTAACATTCCTTCTGAATATTTTGTGTGTATTATATTTAACTATATTGCAATTAAATTAATACACTTTTCTAGACTAGCTATCATTTCAGTGTATACAACAGTGATAAAATACAAATGTGATTCCATTC
The DNA here is from genome assembly GCF_903797595.1 of Erithacus rubecula. Lineage (NCBI taxonomy): Eukaryota > Metazoa > Chordata > Aves > Passeriformes > Muscicapidae > Erithacus > Erithacus rubecula. The sequence continues at coordinate 62,506,324 of NC_136687.1, forward strand.
ACTGTGTTCTGTTGTGCAGGTAAGAGCAGTAGCAGGTATCAGCTGTAGCAGGAAAACTCAGTAAATTCACCTCCAAGGAAGCAAACAGGGTTGCTGTGGGGACAACTAAGTGAAGCTGGGGAATGAAAGTATAGATGTATAATTTATATGTATAATATATTATAGATAATAATTGCAAAGGATATGAAGAGCTGTTGCATAAATCTCTCCATACCTGCAGTTCTCAGTCTGTGGGCAGTGACAGTGACAAGCTTGGCCCCTTCACTCCCTCTCTGCAGACACACTCAGTTACAGGATCTAAAAGGGGATCATAGGGTTTTGTCATTTTGTCTGTCTGCCCTCACCCAATTCTGTCCCAAACAATTTAGAATGGCACCAAACCTAACTCTGCATGCCTGCATTTCTTTGTCTTTGTGTTGTGAAGGTCATATGCAGAGTCTGTGTAGTGAGTGAATGTCCTCTGACTCTCTCTTTAATTGCATGGGATAGTCTTACTGGGTATCTATTATAGCCAGGATGAATGAAAGAGTGGGAAAAAAGCACGGGCAAGGCAGGCTGGGTCAGGTTCAGTGCTGCTGTCTATTGCTTTCAGTCCTCATGTGGAACAAGGCATGAAAGGAGACTGCAGACATTTGTCAACTAGCAACTCCTTCCCAGCCTAATTCATTTCTTCATTGTGTGTAACAGCAACTCTGTGGATAATAAAACACCTGCAGAGAAACCTCTCCGGATCTCACTGGTTTTGCTGCTTTTTGCCATATTCTTTAAATTCCTGTTATTTTTTAGGAAAGCAAAGCCACTCACAGGGCCCAAAGAAACTAACTGAGCAGCCACATTTAAAGTTATGCGTGCACTTTAACACCATTCTAAGTCAGGAGCTGATATCCATGAATTAATTGCCTACAATGAGCACACAAATCATGGAACAGGATGGAATGACACCTCTTACACTTAAAATAATCATGATGCCCATCACCAGACACAAAATGCATGCAGTGTGTCCCTGGCATGCCAGGACTCCTGAATGCCATATGCTGTCCTGACCTCAGATGGGGGAATACCATCTGGCATAAAAGCCCCACAGTTGGCACTGCAGACTGCAGGCTCCAGGCTCCTCTCTCCCACCCCATTTCTCACCCTACCCCTCCTGACAATTACAGAAACAGCAATCTTGCAGGAATGAAGTCAAGCTACAGGAACACTGAATGCCTGAGTCAGAGACGAGGAATGGGGCTGGAAACTCCAGAGCTGCCTGATATATATCATTGCCTAAAAGCAGAATTGTGACAAATCAGGTTCTTCTGTACCACACACTAGGCAATGAGATTCATTCCCTGCTCTCCCCACTACACACAGTGTCATGTCACAGGTGTACACTTCCCTGCTAAAATCTTCACAGGAAACATCATATCTCAGCCAGGAATGTTTTCCCCTACGAAGCCCCTGAGCATAACTTGCTATTCTTGACTTGTTCTGACCTCCTTTAATTTCTTGACCTTGTTCTGGAACTAGGTGTTGGTGCACTTTTAACCACAGCAGACCAACCAAGCAGCAATCTTCCCACACCAGTCTTGATTTGGAAAGCCTTTGCTAAGCTGCTGCACTGGGAACCTTCCACCATAGAGAGATTAGGTCACAGGCTTCCTCCCAGGGTAGGTGGCATCAGGAGCTGCCAGCTCCAAGCTAGGACAGTAAAATGGGTGGGGCAACATTCAAATATGACACAGGGAGATGTAGACAGAGCCTATGGAATTAGTGGTATCACTAATCTAACCACCTACATAAGCAAATCAAGTGAATCATCTGCCTTACTGGTCCATCAAGCCTCTGGCACACACATGATACTGGGTATATAATGGGGTACTGGCTCACATGAATTAGATTTTTTAAGTGCTTCTAAATTACATGTTACAATTCAAGTTGCTTAGAGACGCAAGCTCAATTTGGGAGTGGTTCTCCTTCAGACAGAAAATCTCAGCAGTTTCTTATTCTTCGTGAACCACTGAGTAACAAACTGTTTATTCCTATGAACAGAATATTTGCCTAAAATTGCAGAATTGCAGAATAATCTCATTATTCTACTGCTGTGACAATTTTTTCAATCTCCTCTAGTTAGGAAATAGGAAGTAAGTATCTGTACCTATATTGCTGCTTTTATGTAGATCTCTGTCAGGCAATTAGCTGTTGGGTTCACAAGTGACAAAGCTGATGCAAAGCTCAGAATATTTTTACTGACAGATTGTCTGGTAAATTGGTTTATTTGTGTTGGATGCACCACTAAAATCATTCAAATTAGTAACAAAATAGCTCCTGCTACTGTACACCTGAAAGTGTAATAGCAAATCTGTCTTGTTACAGCCAAATGACAAATATCAGGAGAAGTGTTGCCAAGGCTGCCTGGTTTTTCTGTGTTGGGGCCTGTGGATTCCCACCTGTTCTGTGCAATGCCACTGCGTATATTAAGTCGCAGCACAGGCTAAGCACAGCTTGGAACACTGCAAGTGTGGACGACATATGACATTCAATATGAATTCTCCTTGCTTAATTAACATTGTGTGCTTTCTCTGACACACAAAAAAAAAAAAAAAAATAGTAGCATATCCTTAAAATTTAGAGATTTGGCTTTGATTTCTCTTTGGCCATTCTTGTGTGCCATTCCAAGGAAGTAACAAGTTAATAGTGCTCACAGAGCTCAACCCCGATATTTGAAAGGTCTAAACCTCATGCCAAATTAATTTTTGAAAATCCAAAGTGCTTACATACACTTATGCTGATAGGTTTTTCTTATCTCCTGGCATTTCAGATTAGCTTTTTAAAGGTGCAACATGTTTCCATGTGTTCTGTAACACATTTCTACACAGTGCAGACTTTAATTTCTGATATCACACACACACAGCCTTTTCTCATTGAAAGCAAATTCCCATGCAAGTGTGAAGGAAAAAGAAAAAAAAATGAAAGGAAAAATAATAATTTACAACTCCTGAAATATAGATGAAAAAAATTATAAACCTTCTATCCTGAAGAACAGTTCTTTTCATTTATACATCATCAAATTCCTAAGCCAGAAGTTGCTTAGAATGGATTTGTCTCCCCACTAGCTATTGTGTATCCAAAGCTGACCAATTTAATTCATAGGCACAATGAAGCAGGTCCTGTCCTAGGGTAACCCTACCCTTATTTTGCTGTTCTTCAGTGACTCCTTGTCCTGTACCCCTGCTATCCATGCCTGACCTTGATCCTCACTGCTTTACAATGATGTGTGTCTTTTTATGAATCGGTTCTTTATTTAAACTCATGAAAATCAGATGTGGAAGTGTGTTACACAGTGCATTTCCCCTTAGAAATCTCACTACTGATGTGCAGATTGCGTGCCATAAATCCACCCTCATTAGCCAGCCAATCCAACCCTAATAAGGGAATGGATTCCTTGAAAAGGAGTGGGCAGAACAATGCAGGGTACTAATTTTGTGCAGCAATATGCATTGGTATGCACCAATAAGTATTCTAATTTCAGGTACCAGGATGCATTTCCTTTTCTGCCTATCAGAGCCTCTGGATGAGCTCAGAGCTAAAGATGACTCTGAAAATCTTTATAGGTACATTTGAGACAAATATTGATGGAAATGGAAATTACATAGGGAAAATTTACATTCAAGTGTATGGTAATTAAAGACTAACAGAGTGGTTAAGCATAAATTGTAAAACTCAGTACTAAGAGAACAGAGAAGTGTACTGTGACCTTTTTTGTAAGATGCTGTTCTTGCATTAAGTGACTTCTAAATATAGCAGCATTCTGTAGCCAGACTACTTAGATAAACTGGAGTGGCAATGCTATTTCATCTAAAAATAGAGAAGCACTTCTCCCTCGAAATACCTAGAGCCTGTACCTGTGGTCTCACAGGCAGCTGAAGGCAATTTGTTTGCACAGCCATGGAAAGCAGCTGTCCTGCCCTACCCTGTCCTCCATCTCCTTGGCCAAACACAAACCTCTCTGAGGCATGCTCTGATCATCAGGCTAACATTTAGCTCTTGCATGAGGGCTGGAACCAAGAGAATGGTCAGGCACTGGTAGTACTTGAAGTTGTGCTACTTGAAGGGAAAACAGAATTCCAAGCTTATTGGGAAAGATGGAAAGCATTACACTAATCCTTTAATGTAAAAAGAAACAAAGAAGGAACTCATCCTCATTACATGATGCCCAACTGTAGGTATGGGAAACACAGCTCTACAGATGAACAAGAGGAAAAAAAAAGATTTTTAGATCATGTTAGCTGCTGCCTGCTTCACAGATTAAATCTCCTTTCTTGCTGTTTAGCCTTGACAGTATACAAAGATCAAACATATAAAACACCCTTTCTTAAGAAAACTTTATATATGCCATATTTTGCAACAATCAGCCATCAGACTTTTTGAAAAGGTACAGACATCACCGTTCCTATTTTTGGGTTCCTATTTCCTGAACTGTACAGAAAGTGATGAGGCTGCAGAACAATTTCTACATTTTTCCATTCCTTTGGGCTGCAATGATTGCCTTTCATTCTCAAGATGCTTCCAGTTGTTAATACTAAGAGAAAGAGAATTGCTGTTACAGATTGTAAACAGAGACTGCTTGAAACTCTGTGTCATGGGCCTTCTGACATCTTTCCACAGACATCATGCACAGAACTTTCATCCTCAACCTCAAAAGCAAGGCCACTCGAAGACTCTTTCAGATTGGACTGTCCTGTTAAACCAGTATCACTGCTGCTCTTTACCAAAGAGCTTTTTCATCTGCATTCAGACACCTGAATTTTCAGTTCAAAGATCTGCATGTTCCTCCCATATCCACTGGAACTCTCACACCAAGGCAGAACAACTCACTTAGACAAACTCCCAAGTGCAAATCAACAGAGAGGATACAGCAGGAAAGAGCAGGCATTAGCCACAAACTCTGCTGCTCCCCAGCAAGAAAATCATGAACTGCCCATTCTAGCTGGTCTGCAGTAAGTCACAGAGCTTTGTTCTCTTTTTTCTGAATCATGAAGCACAGTTGCAATATGTTATTTTTAATCCACCTTCAGGACATGGAGTAAGAAGGTATTTAAACAGGGAGACAAGGCTGTATCAGCTGCTCTTTGAAGCTGGCTATAAAACAGGAGTTTTATGGCAGCTGCCATAACAAAGTAACACTTGTATTCCTACCTGTAAAATGTCTGGAATTCAGTCTGATTTGAACTTTGCAGAATGTCTGCATATGTGGGTCAGTTCACAAGGCAAGACACTGCAAGTTGTTTGCTGTATCTGAGAGATATATTACAGGTCAAAGAGAAAGAAACAGAATGTTCAGGGTGGTCAGGTGGCTGCTGGTAGCTGGGAAGTGCTGCCTGAGAGGGCATTAGAGACACTGCAGCATCTCAGAACACAAGAAAGTGTTTTCAAAAATAATCTGTTTTAGCTGGGCAGGAGGATGGAAAGGGAATAGTTTTCTTTTCAATCTGCTGTTCATGCAAGGGTCTCATTCCGCTTGTTCCCTTTTAACTCTGATCTACTTCAGAGTAGAGAAAGAGTAAATATAATCAGCTATAGATGGGACCCCTGCAGTTCAGAAACCTGCTATTGCCTGCAGCACAGCTAAAGGCATAGAAAATTTAGCTGAGATGTGAGATTTTATGATTGCATTAGCAAATATCAAAGTGCACTGAAGACACACACTACATAAATGGGCTGGAATGGAACTACTCACAGCTGATTGCAGGAGCAGCAGAGGGCAGGAGCACAGGTACAAATTACAGCAAACACAGCTCTACTGATGCGTGGAGGGCTGTAGTCTTGCCAGGCCAGCAGGTGATTATTCCCCTTCCCCATTCCATTTTGTACAGAGGGAGAAACAGATCAGATACACACAATAGCATATCTCCAGCTGGGCTTCTTTAAATTCAAACTACATCTCACAGCACAATTACAACTCCTGATTTTTCATAGTCAAAAATAATTTTAAAATGTTCTTGCACTGAACAATGTTTTTACCAAAAAAAAAAAAAAAAAAATTAAATGAAATCAAAGAAATGCATGAAAGGGTTCCATAATCAAGCATTCAATCTAAGAACTCTAGTTTGCTTTGTCTTCCAAGATTAATTATCAAAAGCTTCTAGGATCCTGCTAGAAGAAACAGAACTTTTTTTTTAAATACTAGATCAAATTTTCTTTCTTAATAATTCTTTTCCTTAAAAGAAGTGTTTTTTCCTCCTCATATGTGCAGCCTTTAATTAGTCTGTTAGACAAAAGCAGTCTTAGCTAGACTCTGTCACAATTACCCACATTTGGTAGCTAATTACTCCTTGAATAGTCTTAAGGCTACCAGCAATTTTTGTACAATTGGCAGCCTGGGGCCCCCAGGAGCTGTTCCAGCAGCCAAGAATAGCTGGAACAAGGGGGCGGGCCAGCCGTGACCCTTTCTCCTCAGCCACAACCTAACATATCTACTATGCCAAAGGCAAGAGTAACACAGAAATGAAAATATTCCCAAGTGGCTAAATGTGCTCTCTTTATAGCCTTTTTAAACTAATGGAGTGGCATAAAGGGACTATGGGGAAATAGAAAATAGGACCTTTTAAATGCTAAAGCATTGGCAGGGCTGCTAATGATTTTTCAATTTTGCAATGTTCCATTAAAACAACAGTACTAAACACTTATATGGGATCAAATTCTGACACGAGACTTCTATTCTAGTGCAATTTTATTCACTGATGCCTCATATTGCAACAATTTACATCACTGCAATATGGGTGTCAAGACAATAAAAAATGCTGACTTGATTTAGTAACATTTCATATGTGTTTTACACAGGTAGAAATTACTTCACAAGGGACACAGCAATGTCTGTGATTTCAGTAAAATTATTCCTGCTGTACACTTGTGTGACATCAGTTGAAAACTAAAATTAACATAAAAATTTAAATTAGGACCTCATCTTTAAATACACTGCTAATTCAGATTCTATTCCACAACTGCAAAGAGCATTGCTCTGCAAATTCAGCAGCCCTGTGCCTGTAAAGAGCCAGGAATTCCTTTTAAAAAGCTTCACAAATTTAAGAGGCATCCCTTTCCACTAGATTCTTTGAATTTAACCTTTAGCTTACCACTGTTGATGAGCAAATTGTTATGAGTACATTGATGTGGCAGCACTGCAGAGGCTGACTGTGAGATGGACACAACAACAACAGCTCAGCTGTCAGCAGCAGCATCCATCATAAGGCTATAAGTTTGTCTTTGGCAGCAAGATTGACTTAAGCTACTTCCAAAAAATTTTTCTTCCTTGCTGCCTGTCCTGTTCTCTCAAGGGCCATACAACTTTTATCAACACAACTGTCTGTAAGGCAGCCCTGTGAATTAGGCTCAGGGAATGTAACAGGTATTAGAGTAAAACTCTAAAAAGAAAAGCATTTAGTCAGTTTAACCCAAATCAGTCTCAGGATTCAGTTCCCAAACAAACACATAAAGCTGTGTTGGCACAGCTGAAAGGGTTTCAGGAACAAGCAGCTGGCAGTTGAGGTGGGTTCTGGCAATGCCTGGAAATGGGCTGCTCTGGCAAAAGTGTGCATGCAACAATACATTCACTGTTGTCCATGTGGCATTGCTCACCTGCATGTGCACTGGCCAGTTACAGGGCTGTGATCCACAGCTCTAAGTACTGCAATAAGTTGAGGCAGCAGTAATCTTTTGCCAGTGTTTGTGAGGGAATTTTCCTGCCTTTCTGGGAGCAGAGCAGGGATTGGAGAAACAGTAGTGCTCTTAGCACCTGACTGCAAATCACCAGCGTAAGGGAAAACAAAATTAAGACATACCAAATTTAGGTTCCACCAAAGTGCAAACCTTGATCCTCCTGACTATCCTTAGCAAAAGATGCTCCTTAGCTCAGCTGCCCAGTGGGAGCTATACTAGGACCTCATCCAAAGCAGTGTAAACTCTGGTTTTAAAATCCAAGATAACTCTATGGTGTCCTGACAAGAGATTTCCTGCCAGTAGTGCTCTGTGAACATCAGAGTCCAAGACCTGGTGAACAGGCATGTATAGCAGATTCTGAAGAGAAAAAATTGCTTCCTAAAATCATCTTGGTTATATATTGGACAGAGGACAGACAGATTGTTGGACAGACAGAATAGCTACTGTGGAAAAAAAGTCAAAATAAAGATAGTCCAACATGGGAACAGGTTGTCCAAAGGTGTCTATTGACTATCCATCCTTCAGAACTTGTAGGACAAAGCCCCAATTAATCTGATCTGAAATGGCCCTGCTATGGCCTGAGATTGACCAAGAGACATCCAGGATCCCTACAAATTAAATTGTTCTGCAATTCTGTCACCAAGGAGTGACATGTGCCTCATCATGGACTGATGAGGTTCTAAGGACTTCAACTAAGTAATAGCTCAGAGACAATCCCAAAAAGTGGTCAAAAGAAGTAAAGCCTCAGTCTATCCTTTTTATCATTTATCCATTTCCTCAAGCTCTTAAGGTCACCAAAAGAAACTTTAATTCTTCACTACACTATGACAGGTAAGCACTTGATAACACAGGTGGTCTGAAGAAGCTCAGTGTTTAGAAGCAATATCAGAAAGGTGAAGAGTTCTATTCAATTTCAGTTATATAGTAGCAAAGGTTTTGATCTTGGGTTTTGAGCCTTTTTCCTGATAATGGAGATCACATGTCTTTTCCCACCTCATAGCTCTGATACTGCTTGTAGTTGCATCAGAGGAGTGAGGGAAATAGCAGCTGTTTGTAGCACAGCAAATGCTCTCACTCTTTCTTAGTATCTCTTATAGGAGTACACAGTTTATGGGAAGCCTTGACATAAGGGAAGCAAGGGCTTAAGCAATTCAGGAAAAACTGAGAAGGATGAGGATAGGTAAAAGGCCTTAACTTACCTTTCAAAAAAAAAAAAAATTTATATTCTTGTAAGAACAATATTGTTATTATTTTCTGTAAGGCTGGAAGACCTTAAGAGACCTACACAGTAAATCAGAATGTGGTTTTGCCTTGCATTAAAGCCTTTCCAAGCACTTTACTTCTGGGAGAATTTCCTTACTATCATCTGTGGGCAAAGCCTAAGTTACGTGTGTCATTATCATTGCTGTGCAATGAGATCTAAGCACACTGGGAGTTAACAGCATAGCAATTATAATAATTGTACATAATTATAAATTGTGTAAAATGCTTCTGTGCATTTTGCTTCACTAGTGCAACATGAGAGCTATGGGGTTTTCAGAGATTTGTATCTGGAGAAGGCTAATTAGACCTATACAAAACCTGTGTACACATGACATGTTAAGAGCATCAAATTGCAGGAATTAAAATGAATATATACTATATGTACACAACATCATACTTACACCAATATCTTACAGTGGTAAGAGAAATTACTCTTATTAAATTCTTCTACAGTGCAGCTTACAGACAGATTATTTTTTTGACACAATACAAAAAGTAATAGAGATGTTGGGAAGAAAAGAAGATACTCTTCAGTCACATCCTACTAACTATTCTCTCCCATATTTTCCCTGTCCAAAATGGAAGAGTAAACTGCCAATGCCTTTTTAAAATATCCTGTATATTTTGAGTTATGATAAAAGCCCAACGCATGTGAGTTTTTCTTTCTGATATATTCACATCTTTTGCTCTAATGCAGTGTTGCACCAGGGCCTGTGACCAAGCTCAATTCACAAAAAGTTTGAATTGTAGTCCTCCCTGTACTTTCACCTTTTCTATGCAAAAAGCAAGAAGACTTAGGAGTTCAGCATAGCATTTATGGAAAGGCCACAGAAAGAGGCAGAGGAAAATTCTGACTTCTAGAATGTGATGCTACACAAATTTGCCATTATTTTACAAGAAAATGCACCAAGAGAAATCACGTGCATAGGGTTGTTTTGTTTGCTTGTTTGTTTTTTTCCCACAACTCTGATTCCCACCTGGTTTACCCCAAATTAACAGGCCCTATCCTACAAGGAGATTGGATCCTCTTAGAGTATCTGGGCCAGCCATACTCAATAATCTTCAACAGTTCCTTTACTTTAGGATTTATGGTCAGTCCTGAGACTCTGAGTATCCACAGCAGCCTAAGAGAGTGCCTCCATAAGGCCTGCTGCTCAGCAGCTGGATCCATTCCATCCCAAATGCACTGGAATCACAAACAGCACAGCAGGTGCTTCTCTTGCAGGTAGAATTCAAATATATAAATCACTTTTTGAGTTAAGTATCCTTCTATGCAGCAAAAACTGCTATGTGTCACCAGACCTTAACTTAGTATATTTCATCAACTATTGCCTGGAAATGCTTTCTATTGATGAGCTTTTTGCAAAATTCAACCCCAAATGATGCTTTATATCCTTGTATATCTTTAGTACTTGCATAAAATGTAAAGTGATTGCAGCTAAAATGACACTGCTGGTGCAGATTACATTGAGATGGTCTGGAGTCTAAGCCTGTGTCAGGAGGGAGTGACAGGAGTGCTGAAGAGTGGTGTGCTGCCAGGAGCCCAGGTTATTCCTTCACAGCAAACTGGGTTAAAAATCTCTCAGTACAATCTGGACCCATTTGGAGAACAAATAAAAGCTTTTAAGAAGCAATAGTGGTAGAAGTAGTAGTAATGGAAGAATGCTTCAGCTGCACCAACACTGATTTTGGAAAGTTCACCACAATGTATGCAGGGAGGTAAAACAGCTCTTCAACTTCTAAAAGGTAACTTCTGCCTTCTCCCACAGTGCTTGCTTAGTAGAATAACAGCTCTACAAACCCAGATCTAAATAATAGGAATCCTTGTTTCATTGGGGTGTGCAATGTTTACATTAGATGGGTATGTTATTTATTGCTTACTGATTCCAATTTTTAGGGGTGTTGTACCTGTAAAAGTTTTATTAGCATCACTCTCTCAGTTAAGAGGACATTTTTGACACTGTTATACCAGCACTATTGTTACAGATGTAGTCCTACCAGAATAAATCAGATGTACAGCCCTCAGTATATGCTATACTTTTCAAGTGTTCTTGTATCCCTATGAATGAATCTTGTTCAGGTAATCTTTTACTACTGGGATGGAGATACAGGTATGCTCTTACCTCAAGTTGGTCAGGAATAATACTTCTTTCAGCAAATTCCATGCTGCCATCATACCCTTTTGCTGGGTCTACTCTAAGTTCCCAGCTCCATTTGTTTTCATAGACTGTGTAGTTAGAAGGGGGCAAAAAAATCAGTGGCAGTGCCAGCTGTTATAATCCCTGCTGTTCTTCAGTTAAATCAGTTCCATAGGCTGGTCTAGCAAGCACCCAAAAAACTGCTGTTCCAGCCCAGTAAAGGCTGCAGCACAGGTGCAGGCAGAAACAGGTAGCCAAGGGGCCTGAGCAATGATACACAGTGCTGTCACTGAATGTTGCACTGCAGTCACCATCCCTGGCCAAAGACTGACACTGGTACAGTGACAAAAGTAAGTTAATAAATTCTAATGAAATTTAAATGACAATTAACAAAATCCCAACAAAAGTCTTACAGGACCTCAGCCCATTTTGTATCAAAACTGGTAAAACCTGCATACACTTACTGATGGATTCGGCCCTCCAGCTTAGGAGATCTCAAAAATCATTGGGCTCACACTGTAATGTTCTGGTTTGCTATCTTCACTTTCCTCAATTATTGTCATGACAATTCAGCCTCAGAATGTAATGCCAAGGATTCATAATATGACACGGAAGCTACATATCTAAAGATGAAACATGGTGGGAGATACAAAATCAAATCATTTTTCTTTCACAATATGGGCCCAAACCTAACTAAATAATTTCAAGAATTATGTTTCTAACTATCACTATGACCCATTGTTTTTCCACCTCATTATTTACATTTACACATGAGTACACTCAAGATTTTTATACAAATCATATTCTGGAACATTTCTGTACTTGCCTAAGGTGTAAAATATAATGCAAATTTGTGACTCTCCCCTTCTTACCCTCTGAGGAAAAAACTGTCAGTTTATTCACAGCTAATTTTCTAAGGTCTATGCAGGGTTTATAGCATATTAGGGTGGTAGGCTATCATTCTGTGTGATTGCAAATAGTTTGAAAAAATAATTTTGTCCCAGGAGAGGTCCTATCAGATGAAATACTGTCTGTTTGGACCACTCTAACTTTGTGCTGGACCAGGCATAATTTATCCAGCTCAACTGACAGAAAGCTGGCATAAACCCTGAATAAACAATGTAACATATGCTCTGGCTCATTTGGTAAAAATTCAGTCGTGTGCTCACCCCAATACAGATCAAATTTCAACTGCCAGGAAATCCCACATTCACAAATTTTATGACTTACTGTGGAACCACAGCCTTACATTGCTTCATTTTCTTCTACATATTAATTGAGTTTTAATTACTTTATGATGGGCACAAATAAAGATATTTGAAATCTCCCTGACAAATACTAGGTGGAATGAGTTTACTATAGCATGATGGTTCTTCAAGTAGGGAAAAACATGATCTCCAGAGATTAGCAATGTCCCTTTTGTAACACTGGTGTAAATGGTCTTTATGGTCTGTACAGAAATTACCTCACACAAGGCAAAGCAGGCTGTAACATCCCTCTGCAACAAAGATGTTGGACTGGCAGCATTTCTGCACCACTGGAGACAACACTTTTGGGCTACTTTTCACCTCTTTGCAGCCATTAACAGCACTGGAATAGAGGAAACAGGTTACTCTGACTTCCAACAGCTCATAGTCCTGCTCAGGCTTTATGCTGTGTCTGAGCTCTCCTATGTGCCTCTGCATAATTGAGTCCCTTCTCAGCACTAATTACTACAAGTACATGGTTGCTGTTACCATTGGAGGAAAAGTTTAGGCTCTGAGATTACTTCTTCAAGTCTGCATCAAACACAGATCTTAACAGCAAAGTTCCCAAATTCTTACCTGTATTAAAGATAACCTCTCTGACTCTCTCCAGGCTGTTTCTGTCTGATATCCATCCAGCTTCCAATTCTAACAATCTGATTGTTAAATTATAATATTGAATTGCCTCTTTGGAACATGGATTTCTCACTCAGTTTCAGCCTAGTACTGGTCATTACTCAAAATCAAAAGGAAGACATAGGGGTACAGAGATAATAGATGGATATACACACACACTAAGCCTGCTTTTCCAGGGTTTTGTGTTTTATTTATTCATACACAGGCCTGCTAGGTGAGTGCAGAACACAGGACAAGGGCTCCTCTTAATTTCTTAGTATTCTTTACTTAACTTGCAAAAAGGTTTTAATAACCAATGATTTGCAAGGTATCTAGTGTACCTCACTTGTGAATTAGAAACTTTGCATCTAGCCTTGGATACTCTCAGACTAACATGTACAGTCAAGAATACATAACACAACACAAAAATTACGTTCTTTTCAGCTGTCCTTCAAATCTTTGAATACTTAATGTGTTTATTATATGCACAATAATTACACTCCTCTCATCACAGGATCTAGATTACTCCCCAAAAGAAATTGGTAGTCTCTTCCCAAATAAGGCTTGTCTACATCAACTACCATAGGGAGTATCCCCCTCCCAGAAAAAGTTGGGCCTAATTTTTCCCCCCAAAAGTTTTAACACCAGAAGAAATTTAAGTGCAGTTCAGAATGTCTTGAGGAATTTGGTCACACTTACGTCAAAACCACCGTTTTCCAGTGTCAAGCAGTGGAAGGACAAACTGGAACCTTGTTGAGAACCAGTGGCATTGCTTTCAGTGGATTAGCAGTTGTTTACATACTTGGGTCAACCTCATCTACCTTGTCCTGACATTGCTTTAGAAGCAGGTCTCAGACAATGTAGGACCTGCAGAGAAGAATGAGCTATTGTTCTCAGCCACTGCTGAAACAGAACAAGGGTTTGGCAGGCAGGACAACACTTCTTTTATGCTATCAACAGTTTACACTTGTTTGTAGCCTACTTCATTCTGCACCTTCACTTGAGAAACTGAAAGTGAAGACTGACACCATTTGGATCTTGTAAACTTTTTGCTGGGAGTTGGTTTGAGCTGACTCACACTTTTGGGAAGCATCCATGCTTTTGAAAACAAACCAGGAAGATTAAAATTAGAAAGACTGTGTATTCAGATGAGGCCATTTCAGGGAGCAGTATATTGCTGATAGATAGGGTGGTTTGGTGCTAGAAAAATGGTTTGGAAACACCATGCCTGAATGTTACAAGGCTTTATAGAGGCTTGTGGTGCTTATTCTTTAACAAGCTTTAAGTTAGGTGGCCATAAATTTCAGCTTCACAGTGCCAGAATCATTGTAAGGTTTCCATAGGGTTGATTGCTTTTTTAGATGATGTGTCAAATTAAACATAAATCTTGGCGTGTGCTTTTCTGTGAGCACAGGATGCTGTTACAGCTGATCTTAGATTCATTCTTCAAAAATTCTGAAAATGGCATGATGGTCTTTTCTTTATGATTAAGTGAACAAAAATGTCTAAACAACAACTTTATTAATATAAAAAATTAGGAAATGTTTAAGATGGTTTTTACAACCTAGAGTTTGGAAGACCAAAGCTAAAATTAAATTAGAAAATAAACTCTGTAAATGCACTGTCATAACTTTTATGTGCTACACTCCACAAGTTATTGCTCAGGGACCTTGTAATTAGTCTTTACAGAATTTGTATCTGCACATAAACTTTAGATGCTGGAAACTCTTTATTGCCCTTCTAGCAAGTGCCTTGTTCCCTCATTTTCCCCCATGCCGTTGCCAGAATTTCTTATCCTTTGTTCCTGTTGTACCTGCTGCAAGTTTGGAATTTGGTGTTCCTCTTTTGCATCTCCACAGCAAAGTCACTGGGAATGTGATACAGTTCTTTGCTACCTGTAGCAGTGGCTTTGCTCAGCCTCCTAAACTGGCCCTTCCATTCTCTGAGTACCTGCAAAATTGGAGAAAGAGGATTTGTTGATCTGAGATTCCAAAGAAAAATGTTGTCAGGCTTCTCCCTGATAAAGGCCCCAGTTTACAAACTGTAACACAAAGGCTGTGCTGTCTAAGTAATGAAAAGGTGTTGTGTTCCAGTACAGGAATGTGTTCTGCAAGTGAAAAGATTTTGTAGACTCTGGTGACAGTACCATCTATCAGTGAATGTGAGTCTTAATAACAGAAATTACCCAGCATAATTCACCTTATTAACCAAACCAATCAAAATTCTGGCTGTGCAATAAGTTTGTAGGTAGCACTTACTAGAAAGTGGCAAAGGCTACTGATGAGTGGCTGACATGAATGATCCTACATGATAAAAAAAATCTGACTATATTCCTCTGCTTCCTCCCCTTTCTTCATCAAAAATAGAAAAATACAAAGGGCAAACCCTGAAATAAACATGGACTTTGTCACAGAGAACTTCAGCAATTTACTCCTTGCTATGACTGCTTGTCAAAGAACAGGAGCTGCACGTGTGCAGTTTTCACACACACCCCTCCCAAAAAGCAGAAGAAAAAAAAATACTTACAAGGACAGACTGACTTTTGGTGACTTTGAACCCTGGCATGCTTTGTCCAATGAAGAGACCTAATTATCATGACAACTCTATTTCAATGTGTTTGCCATTATGTGTGAATGATGTAGTTCTAGATTATGACACCACACAAAAGAAAAGGCATCTAATTGTATGAATGGTGTCTATTTAAAATATATAGGTCACTACTATGACACATTTACACTTGGCTGTGTATTTACCATTCTCCTTCCTCGATAATGATGGGGACTTTGTGATGGAAGAGAGGCCATAAAATTCTGTGTAAACTGCTCAAACGGCTTTTGCCCTTTACAGAAGCCAATCTCTTCAGGAAAAACCAACACTGTAACTGATAGGGCTAAAAAAAAAAGGATGTTGGCTTGAGACACGGGCGCCTGCACTTTGATCCTACAAAACAGTATGCACATGTAAACACAACAGCATTTTACAAGCATAATTCCAAGAGAGAGTTAAAATTAAAAATATCCTTTGTAAAGATAGTTGAGTTTTTACCAATGAAAAACTGAGTCCCAGACCAGTAAGTCTGAAGAATATTAACTCCCTCCTAGCCCAAACCAGATAGTGGGCCAATACAAATTTTGTTATGTGACTGCAATTTCAAATGTCGTAATGAAATTCCTGAATAATTCAGCAGTCCTTCATTATAAGACATTATATTAAACAATTTTTTATAGGTCTACATGTAGAACTTAAAATAAATTTGAAATAAATATGTGCAATGGGAATTCAGGAACGTACTATTTTGAAATAAGACATCAAACATTGTATTTACCTCATCAGTGCTTCCAAGCTGTATCAGCTTAAAACAAAATTGTCAGTGCATCCAATACATTCAGCCAGGTTTAAAAATACCCCAGATCAATGGGGCTGATTGATTGTTCTGTGACTCCAAATTGACTCAGAAATCCCTACATTCCTTCACACACAGCCCACCTCCTAATCTGTCCTGAATGTAGCACGTCCTTGTGCAGTGAGAGATGTCCCCTCAGCTTCAACACCAATGGAAAACAGACTCAGCCATGACAGTGGTTGGTGTCAGAGTTCAATTTCTGTTCCTAAAGCTGTGCTCTCCTTGTGCTTTTCCCTGAGTTGTCTTCTTTCCAAAGGCTGCAGTAAGCAGTGCTCAAAAAGAAAAAGTGAACAGTATCACTCTGAGTCCAGGCATTCACCTCCTAATGGGTAAGTCATCCAGAAGATGAGGAAGAAGAACAAGGTGAGACTGTGTGTGAATACAGTGATGAGTTATTCACTTTCTAGGTGTTCTTCAAATTTTCTCAGGGAAAAAAATAAGCCCCTATAAAATTAAATAATTACTCAAGAACAACCAAAGCTACAACACCTGTAATTAGAAACATCTTCAATTTATTTTTTCAGGGCTTACTAAGCACTTTATGGGAAACTGTCATTTGAAAATATTATTCCTATTTTGTTTGCTCTTCAGATCAAATCCATGTGAATGAATTAGCTGTGCATAGATTTCAGAATTTGAAACATTCTGAGGGTTTTTTCTCCACAGATAACCTACAGTGCCCAACTTTCCTTTCACTCCTTTAATCTTATTGCTGCAATTATTCCCTGGATACCTGCAATTACATGAATTAGCTATACCTGGGCTTCCCAATCAGGGATCAGGATCTGTGACAGCTGGCTGTCAATTAGATCAAAATAAGATTTGTTCACACCTCTATAACCACTCAGAAGCACAGGTAAAGAACAGCAGGAGCACATAGTAGTGTTGAGAGACTTTTGGAGACCATTTACCAGTTGTGTAACTCTTACACTGTACAGGGACAGACTTTTTGTCTGGGCAAACCAGTCAGGCAAGGAAGAAAAGCTGGAAAAGTCATAATGGAGAAACTGTTTTCTGACATTTCTTTGGCAGAAAACACCACTGTAACAAAATTTGACGGGTTTGGGAATGATCTAATCCAGATTTATTTAGTATTTGTCCATTTCCTAGTGTTTAAATTCTTTCAAGTCCAACTCTTCTAAATGTGATCTTTTAAATAATTTCATGCCCTTAGGGTGGGTTCCTGAAATTCCTCTTCATTTCCAGCTCTTATCTGAGGATCAAAAATAGTCACCATGGCTCACAGAACTAAGCCAAGGTGTCCTAGCCAAGCCCAGGTAGCAATATAATCTCTTAAGAAGGCATCCAGAACAGAGAAATGAGGATTAAAAGAAAAGGTTGGAGTTGCCTCACCAATTTCTTAAAGTATTCCTGCCAGGATTTACTACACCACCACATTTATGCAGTGGGAAACCACAGGTTTTCAAAGAAACATGCAGAATGATTTGGCCACTCTGGATGAATTTAGAGGCAAGATATTTCTAGGAAGAAGGGTAAAAGTACTTCACAACTCTTACCACTTTTGTTTTCTGAACCCATCTTTGAAATACAAAAGAATTTAAGAGACTTCTTTAAGATGATGTGGAAAAATCTGTATGAAACTTAAGAGGGAAAGAAATCCTGACATAAAACTGTGACTTTTTCTCATCTGCACCATAGCTGTGTCCAGACAGTTTAAACATGCTATAATTCTGTAATAAAAACAGTTGTTAACCACAATCAAGCTGTGACTTGTTCAGATAAAAGGACTTTCCTAATAGTGTTTACTTATACATATATTAAATAGAGCCTGCTGGGTTAAGGAGAATAGTGATAAGTATTTTAATTACAGGTCTTTAACTAGCAAGAACTTTATCCTGTTTCCTCACAGAGGTAGTCATTACTGAACCGGCTCAGAGGGCAGAAGATTAAACACCTAATCATTACATAGGGTGTTGAAAACTCAGGGCTTCATGAAAATGCCAAGTATCCTTAATGTTATTTCCCACTGGGTTTAGTCCCTCACACAGCCTTCCCAGCTTTGTGGAAACATTTGAGTTTTCTAAGCAAGTTACGTGATGGTGAATTTCTCCTGAAGGCGGTATCAGGCAGGGATGCTTCAGCACCACGGAGTTTGTGGAGTAACAGCGTTTCTCAAGCGCCAGTACTGCTCCCTGTACCACATTCCAGCCGCAGGGAGAGTTGCTGAGCCAGGCTTACATTCCTGAGCCCTGCTAAACATCCATAGAGTGGCTCTTCTGTGTTACTCGATGAGATAGATGGCCAGCGCTGCTTGGGAACACCTTCTCGACCTGAGAGGTGCACAAGGGCTTAATTCTGCTTCCAGGTCTTTGTATCCACTGCAGGTGTGCTCCTATTGAGACCATCTACACGCACCACCTCTCCCCTTGGGAATAATAAAACCTTTAAGAAGTCTTTCCCCTCAGGGAACTGAGCAAACTCACTCCCGAGGAGCAGGCACGTAACGAGGCATGCGAGAGCCATCTACGTGCTGCCAGTGATACATTTCACAGCACGGGGGGTGATCCCAGTGCATCTGTCAGCAAGCATCCCGTGTTCTGACAGCCAAAAAGGGAAGAGTACGTTTACCCTAAGCAGCAAATGCACCAAGCAGCCCCCTGAGCCTCACAGACGGGGTCTGTGTCAGGCGGGCGGGCAGCGCCGCCGCCTCAGAGCCCTGCGCAGGCAGACGTGTCGCTCCCTCAGCAGCTGCCGAGCGGGCACTGCACGACGTGGCCGCACGGCGGTGGCCGAACGCCGCCGGCCTTCGCGCAGACGGTGTCCCGGTGGCGGGGCCGGGCGCTCGCTGCCCGCCCGGCCCGCGGTTCTGAGGCGGCGCCCTCAGCCCCTCCCGGCGCTTCCCGCTCTCCGCCGTGAGGCGGCGGCGCGAGCGGCCCCTCCGCCGCCCCCGCGCGCGCCGCTCCCGCCAACGCCACCTGGGCGCGCGGGGGCGAGGGGGGGGCGAGGCGGGGGGGCGATGAGGCGGGAGGGGGGGGGGGGGGGCGGTTCGCGCGCACGCGCGCTGGGGGCCGCGGCGCCTCTCGCGCGAGCGGCGCGCGCGCGCCGTTGGGCCGGGCGCGGGGCGGGCCCGCGTCCCGATTCGCCGGCGGGGCGCGAGCCGGGCGGGGGCGGGGCCGGCGCGGGCCGGCGGCCAATGGGAAGCGGGAGGGGCGGTGGGCGGGGGCGTGGTCGCGGCCGGGCGTGTCCCGGGCGGGCGCGCGCTGTCCGGGCAGCGATGGCGGACGATGGGCAGGAGCGGCTGAGGACTGAGGGCGGCCGGGCGGGCGGCGCGGCCCTGGCGGGCGGCGAGATGCTGATGAGCGTGGGGCTGCTGGCCCTGGCGCTGCTGGCGGCCTACCGGCTGTACCTGCGCTGGGGAACGCGGAGCGGGCCGGGGGGCGCGGCCCGGCAGGGCGAGGCCGCCGCGCTGCCGCGCATGAAGCGCCGGGATTTCTCCCTGGAGCAGCTGCGCGAGTTCGACGGCGCTCGCAACCCTCGCATCCTTCTGGCTGTCAACGGCAAAGTCTTCGACGTGACCAAAGGCAGCAAGTTCTACGGGCCCGGTGAGACGGCGGGGGGATGGGGGGAGTCCCGGCCTGGGACCCACCGGCGGTCTTACATTGGTGATGCTCAGCGTGTCTGGCTTCTCCTCAGGCAGCCCTGATGCCTTGATTTGGATGTGCCATGGTTAATTCTATTTTTTTTTCCTTCTGTCTCTTCTAGTAGGTTTCCCAAGTGCAGCTGAGCAGTGCTTTCTTCGTTCTAGCGTTTACGGCTCAGGAGAGGAAACCAACCGGCTGGTTATTTGTTTAGGTGTAAATGGCATATTGAGTGTGACTTTTAATCCGGGTAGAGATAGGAAAGGAGAGCTCTGGGAGTAGTGTGTTGTTACTGTTGGGAAGAGTGCAGAAATCAAGCCGATCTCATAAACAGACAGACAGAACTTCTCTTCAGAGAGGAAACGTGTATTTCAAAGGTTCAGAAAAGCAAGCTTCAAACAAATGTTCTGCTGTTGTATTCACCTTGTACACCGTGAAACTGCAGCATATTTCCTCATGATAAACAGCATTCTTAATAATGAGGTGGGTGAACTTACTGGTGAGCACTGTGTTCACAACTGATGCCAAAGGAAATGAGCTTTATGACTGATGCTAATTTTCTTCTTTAAACAATGGTGGTTTGGAAAACTTGCTCTAATCAAACTATGCAGTAGTTTTCATAGTAGGCATGGCAATCTTCCTTGTGAGGGGTGGAGGGGAGAGAGAGGATACTTCCCACTCCCTCAGGAAATAGTTCAGGTTAAGTAATCGTTCATTATTATTTAATAATTGAGGTTACAAAAATAAAACTACAAAGCTGGCATGCTACAAGCCTTTGGTTCTTGGTGGGGAAGGGACAAGCAGTTCTGTGGTTGAACTGGGCTAGAATTTTGTTACTACTTTACGCTCAAAGTTTGTGATATCATTTACAGAGAGCAAAACTGCTGTAACTGAATTGAAATGCTTTTTTTGGCTGGGTACTGTAGAAGTTCACAGTGGAATCAGAAGTGCCTTGCCGTGCTTTATGTTGCTTATTAACCAGTAAAGCTGAGAAAATGCAGCCTGGTGAACTGCAGCTTTCATGACACTTAATCAGGCTAGTTCTTTTGTCTCTTATTTAGGGGTTTTTATACTGAGACCTGTGTGCTGACATAAAATGCAGGTAATGCACGTGCTGCATGAAGCTTAAAACACCAGTAAGCTGATAGAGTGAAATAATACTGAACCATGATCTAAACATTCACTTTCTCTCTTTTGTGTGTCAAGCTTCATTTAAATGTTAGGCTCTCCTCTCCAGATAGCATCAATGATTCACACACTGTCAACCTTAGGAAGTCTGTTATTGTGAGGAAGCTAAAACTTAATGTTCTAGGACATCAATCTGCTTTTTGATAACTGGTAGCAGCTGGTTTCCTTAAAAGCAGTGGTTCTAGCTTTTCATCAAGAGGGACAAAGGCTTTTTTATTTTTTGTCCCTGTAGTGAAAGATTGCCTTTTTCTAACAGAAGTGACATCGTTTTTGTTTATCAGATCTGTAACTTGGGATGTTGAATGTAAAGCTCAACCAGTGCATCATCAGCATCAGTGTGTTCTTTGCCAAACATGATGGTTTTTGAATCGTGCTGACGTGGTTTCCCTCTTTGGATGCATATCAGGGAATATTTTCTTGCAGCTGTTTTGTGGCTGAAAAGAAAAATACTAATAGGTAATTTGCAGGCCTTAAAAACCTGAGAAGAGTTCAGGGGGGAAAGTCTCCTACAGCTGGTTGAGATCTTTTCAGAAAGGCTTCAGCCAGAGCAGCCAGATGTCCACAGCAGTTCTCATGGAAATTTTATGTCTCATGGCTGGAGTGTGGCAAGGGAAGTGCGAAGCATGCCAACAAAGCATGGCCAAATTTTAACAGAAGAAAGAGCTGAGGACATTGGCTTTGCTGATATTTCAGGCTCTGAAAGGCCACTGCCTTTAGTGGTGTGTTGAGGGACTGATGTGAAGAGAAAGTGCTTCAGCTTTGCAGGGAGTGGGAAGCAGTGGCTGAGGGCTCACTGTCAGTCTCAGCAAGTCTGGAGGGCTGGTTTAGTGTTGAATAATGTGGCGACTTCAGGGGGCTTCTCAGTAAGGACTGTCTTTTCTCCTTCAGTGTAGTTTGGATGCCAAGGTGTTCCATTTTTCTTTCTAAGTAGAGCAGAAAGCTTAAAATGCACACAATTATCTTCAAGTCCAGATTTTTGTCCAACAATTGAGATTCCATTGAAGTTTCCACCAAACTTCTGATTTTATTCAAAGTGCTCCTGGTTTTAAGTTTCCGTCCAGCGCATCCTGTTTTACTTTAGTCCCTTTCATTGAAGAACCCTTTACATAGATACAGTTAAGATGTTTTAAAATAATGATGGAGTGTTGAAACCATCCTTTCCAAGAGACATTTTGAAATGTCTATGTGTTATGAAGACTTAGTTTTTTTGAACATTTAATCCAAATGTTTCCCTGGTTTTTTATATTTTTTTTTTCTCATGTCTTCTTTAAGCCTTCCACAGTTTATCTCATTGGTATCCTGTTAGTCTTTGGTATCTCTTAATGTATTTTAGCTAAGAGTAAAGAAAGGCTACACTGCACATATAACAGTCTGTGCCTCCAAAAACCACTTTGCTTACACAGAATTCTTAATTTCAGACTTTACTTTCCAAAATGCTGCTCTGTCCTGCAAATACAACATTTGTTTCAAGACTTCACTTACACGTATTAAATTCCACTTCTGCTTGTGCCCAGATGAGTAAGTGACCTAGAATGCTTTGACTGATTATTAAATCTAATTAATTGCCTTTCCCTTTATCATCCACAAACTCCAAAAGAAATAAAGCAAACAATTAGTGGTTCACTAATATTAAAAATATAATGTAACCAGACTGTCATAGAACCTCTGTTGGGATGATTTCTCATCTGTAATCACATCTCATGACTTAGGGTCTAGTCATTAATACATTCTGTGTGTTCTGTTGGTTTTGTATCTTACAGTGAGAGACAGCTTTTTACTTTCATTGTACCATTAAACTTTGTGTGATTGTTGGCATCAAGATTTCTGGTTGTATGTTTGTCAGTAGAAGTGCATTGTAGGAGTTAGTGTACTTTATGTCAGCAAATCTTAATATTTAGCAGTTAAATTTGCATGCCAAGGTAATGCTGTAAACAGGTCTTGATTAACTTAGTAAATACTTTGTGCATTTATGAAAAATACATGTCTTTGAGCATGACAAAGCAAGATTATGTGCAACCCTGAGTGTGCAACTGTTCACGTCACTTCTTGGTTCTTAATGTTTCATGATCTTAAAAAAATCAATTTCCTGACTTCCCTTCACTGCAGTATGTTGTCACTGTCAACTCATTGGTCATCCCACTTGTCTTTCACGATGTAATGGAGATTTCAGATTTCCCAAGTTTGCCAAGAAGAATATATTAGATGATAGTTGCTTCAACAAAAAATATTCCATTGTAGTTCATTTTCCATGAAGGGAAAATTGCCTTTATTTGACTGTAATAAACAGCCCTCATTTTTCCCAATAATTTGTATAAAAATAATCTGATGCTGTTAAACTTTTTTTGCAATTGAGTGCCATAAATTTCACTGTGTCTCTGTTGACCACCTGGCAATGGTGCTTTTCCATACACCTTATAAAGGGTATGGTTAGAGTGAAATGTTGCAGGAGGGACTCTACATATGTTGTATTTGGAGAATACTGTTAAGGGTGGCCTTATCTTAAGAACACAACAGCCTGAGGGGTTACAGATAAGTACAGAGGATAAGACTGGGGGAAAGAAATGTTTTCTGTAGAGTGTGAAAGGTCTTCTCAGTGGTTCTGGTGTTTGTCAGCTCTTTGGCTGTGTCGTGCAAGTGTCTCTCACCCTGGCATTCAGCTTTTCAGAGAAATAGCATTTCTGGATAAAGAAGTGAAGTTCCAGCCAGAAGCAGTTAAACTAAAAGGTGTATACACAGATATTGGTGAGAAATTGTTTCCATACTTCTGGTTAAAGGGAGTAGTGCCTTTGCTGCCAGGGTAGAGGTGGTTCTGAGCCTCCAGGCCATGCTCATGGAGAGCAGTGAAGTGGTTTTGTGCAGGAAGAGCAGCTCTCTGTCTCCTCCTCTGCTTCTGTTCTGTCTATCAGCTCTCTCTTTCTTATTTTTTAAATTTCTTTTTCCCTTTTTCACAATCTCTGTATATTCCTTGAAACTTGAACAATTGTGTGTTTCATAAGAAGTTTCTGTAAATTCCTAGGTCCTATTTAAACCAATCATGTTCCAGTCACAGAATTGATGAGGCTGGAAAAAACCTTTGAGATCATTGAGTCTCCTGCCTTATGAAAGGCCTGATAAAGCAGGTGTGTTCAAAATAAGATCTATGAAATGTGATAGTGACATCATTGCTAGTGACATGTAGGTGTTAAGTCCAGTACACATCAGCATTGCCCTCATTGAACAAAGAAACCTGGCCAGCATTGTTTGTTTTATTTATTAGGAAATAAACTGGTGGTCAGAGCATTTCTCACTAAACCAAGATGTGGAATCTAGGTCCTTCTCAAGAATGCAGCTATCTTCCAGAAAGCTCCTGACTGCTGGCCTACAGGCTCTCTTACCAGTGCTTGTTCTCTGCCCCTTTAGTTGAAATTGGGTCATTGATTCTTGCACTTTTTTTTTCCCCACAGTTAAAAAGCAAGTAAGCAAAAGAGAGAGTGAGACTCTTGGCCTTGTGCCTGAGGAATCAGGTTTAGACCCCTATTTCTGGCCAGTTCCTATCTTAGCATGTAGACTTTACATCTGTAGAGTCCCATTTTGCATGTGGATTAGTCTCCTAAGAACACATACTTTCCATGCAAGTTGTAACTTAAAATTGACCCATATCTTCCCTTTCATGTAAATCTAGAGCAGTAAAGTTAAAATTATGTCACCTTGAATTCCTAAGCATAAATGTTATTAGAAACCCTCTGCTTTCAAGCTACATCTCCAAATGACTTAATCTGACTTGCAGCTTTTTTGTTCTCTCATGAAAGATGCAACGCCGAACAAACACGTGTCAGGATTCAGATAGAAAGTTTGAAACAGCCAGTGAAGGTTTCACTTCAGTTTGGAGTGGAAAAACCAGGCAAAGTGATAGAATAAAGCAGTTGTTATTAATTTTGTAGCCTATCTCCCTTTGCCCTAACTCACATTAAAGGGGAGATTAGTCTTTATTCTTGTCTGCCGATTAAGAGGTGTTGTTCATGAGTATCTAAACTTCAGAAAAAACTGGGGTTTATTTCCAGTAGCTATATGGAGCCCACAGATGCACATTTGGTGATTGATTTGAACTGCTTTTTGACTACTTGAAGAAACCCAAAGCTGCTGGTTTAAAACTGAACCTTGTTCTTAACCTGTGTGGCTTCTTTAGAGAAATCACATGAACCTTGTGAAAACGAATACAATTCCTAGCTCACCTATCACTTCATTAGCTATAAAGTCCACATGTGGCTGTCTGTGGTGTATTCTCTGTGCTGCCCCTTGGAGCCATCCAAAGTTCAGTGTACAACACTGGTGTTGGAGTAATAGTATGGGATGTTCCACAAAGCTGCTACCAAACTGAAATGGTCAGGGAGCCTCTTTGGCAGCCAGGGATAGACTCTGAAGTTGGATACCAGCATAGGTTTTGCTGGGGGAGTTGTTGTCCAAACTAGCTGAAAATTGAAATATGTGCTGTTCCAAGATCCAGTTTACCCTGTTTTGGAGGAAGTGACTAGAAGCAGTGCTTCCAAATAGAAACTTCATGATTCAAAATTTTTAATATGTTGCTCTAGGTTGAATAGATTTTTACTTGTCTGCAAAGAGAAATTAAATCTTAATTAGAGAACCAAAACAGCACTAAGAGATGCAGAGATCTTGAATGCATTTTTGTGGTCTGAAGAGACTTTGACTTTACCAATTCTCAAGTTTATTGTGAATAAAGACAAATGTCAGGCTGAACAGAATGTCAGATTCATTGAGGCTGCTGAATTCTTAACTGGATTCTGAAAGGAAGTGAAGCTCTGCAGGAGGTGGGTAGCAACGTTTTGCATGTGTTGTAGCTTAGGGAAGGGTGTACTTTATACAAGGTGGAGTTGTAAGGTAGATGAGGACTTTATACAGGGGAAATGCAGTGTGTGAACGTGGAGGTATAGATGTGGAGATAGGCAGGCAAATATGTGGGCTTGATAACTGGTCTCAGGGCTAAAATAAACAAAAGCCCTGGAACTGAGTTCTTTACATGTGAAAGCCATGATGTGAAGAAGAGCATTCTTCAAGGAGCAGCTTTCCTTTATGGAAGACTCATACTCCATATAACCAAGTAACATGTAGCAGACATGTTTTAATTGGTTTTGACACTTTCCTAACTCTTGCTGTTGTATTGTGCCAAATAGGAGTGAGAAGAGAATTTTTTAAGACGTGTTTGACTGTGAAATGGCTAATTTGGGGATACAGAAACCCCCCCTCTCCCAAAAAACCCACTGAAATTCTGCGACAGGGTCTCACAAACTTGCTTTGGTTTACATACTTGTGCTCCAGCCACTCTGCCTGCCCTCTCCTCTGTCATGTCATGCTGCAATCAATTATTTACAGCAGGAGCCAGGCTAAATAGGTGGGGAGACAAAAGGAAAGGAAATTACTGTGGGTAGAGCTTGCAGAGTAAATTGCATCAGGCCATGAAAGAACTCCGTGGGAGTGTGTCTAGGATTGCACTGATGTCTCTACCTCAATCATGTTCTGGAAAGGTATTTTCTCCCCAGGATCTTATGTACTGGCACCTTCCTGGATGCTTCTCCAAGTGCAAAATAGCTTTTTCAGACTGTTGCACAGTTTTTTATATTGAAGTGAGTGATAGACCGGAGCTTAGAGCAGAACCCCAGACCTGCATGTTTTGTATTAATATAAAATTTTGTAGTTAAACTCTGTGTAGAAGTACCTTGCTTTAAATCTTGAAGTAGATTGTTCATACTGAGATCTCTGAACTTCTCCTTTAGGAACTGAGGTGAAGCCAAGCTTGCACCATTTACTAATAATCACAATTCAATATTTACCTTTTAGTATAGGATTAAAGAATAGAACATGTTTTCTAAGTTACATTTGCAAAGCTGGAATTTAAAATGCTGTCTACTGAGTCCAAAGGTTGGTTTTTACATGTTAGCATTCCACTGAGTGCTTGGACCTGGCTTGATGATTCCTCTGTGGCTTCTGAATACTTCTGTAATAAACATTCTGGAATGTTAAAGTTCAAATTCAGTTTTAGGAAAGAAAAAAGATATTGGTGTAATAGTGTCTGTGTTTACAAGATACTTTGAAATCTTGCATCCATTAATCTTAATGCAAGATGATGTATTCTAGAAGTTTTCATGCTTTCAATTAAATATGTTATTGAGATTTAAGAGTGTTCAATGCTTGATACAGATAAATATAATATCATTCTATTTTCAGTATAAATAATTGGAATCAAGCTGGTGGACTGAGACATAGCAGCAGGTGTTTGAAATTCCATAAACCACTAAATGCAGGGTAGAAGGGAAGGGCAGCAGGTGCAATTCTCTGATTAGCCAGAGTTTGGAAGACACCTTGTGCAAGTAGTAGACTCTATGGACATATTTGCTTGAAACACTTCAGAGAAAGGAAAAACTGGGGACAGAATACAGTTGGTGGCGTCACTAAGTAACAATTTCTAATTGCTTTTAAGGATTTACTAATTTTGGTGTTTGCAAGAGCTGTTTATAGCTGCTATGTTCTTCATTCAGAACATGAAAAATGAGATCATTTGTATGATTGCTGTTTTGCTTGAAGCAGGACTTTTTTTGAAGAAACTGTATTGTGTTGCAGATAGTGGTCATTGCTGCCTCTTAGCCTGTCCTGTGCAAATGACTGAGCAATGCAGAGTGCATTGATACAGGATTGATTTCAGTCTCTAAATCCTGCTTTTCAAAGAAATACCTAATTCAGGATGCAGATAGGAAAGATAGCCCTCTTGACTTTGTTTCCCTGAAGAGCTGTACCTTTAGTCCCTGATCCCTGAGGTTGTTCTCATGAATGCTCTTCTTGGAGCTAAATACCTGAAAGGATGAGCACAGAGATGCTGTTCATCATTGTGGTCAGACCGGTACAGTGTAAACTTCCAGCTGATAGTTCCTTCTCCTGTGTCTGCTTCTTGTGAAACTGCTTTGAAATCAGATGGTTTATTTCCAGAGAGACAAGGGAACTGTCTTTGGCACACAGGACAACCTTCTGTTCTCAGGTTTGACTGTAAGCAGCTTACAATGCCAAGCACTCTGGGGTGGAGAGACGACAGCAGTTCCAGTGAGGACCTAGTTTCTTCTAATCCATATGGAACTCGGGTTCCCCACTCCAGGAGTTGTCCCTGCTGCATTCAGCCTGTGTCTCAGCCCTGGAGCCAGCAGGAGCAGATAGGTGTGCAGCAGCCTGGGAGGAGCCAGCCTTTCGGAATGATTCCCCATGGCTCAGAAGAGCAGTGAGTCCTGGTGCAGAAGAGCTCTGAGGTGCTCCAGCAGGCAGTAGAGGGGGTGAAGGACAGTGTGTTGCCACTTGTTGTGTTCATTCTTGCCCATGGGTGCTGCCTTTTCTTCAGGCTGATGGCCACTGTTGAGGTAAGCCAGAGAAGGGTTCTGGCCTGCTCACCACTAAGTAGGGACCACTCTGTAGCAAGCCTTGGGTGTCTCTGTGGTGCTAGGCTGCTGCAGTTAGTGCAGAAAATTTTAAAGTGTGGGGCTTTATTGGTTTGGGAGGGTTTTTTTGTATTGGTTTGAGTTTTATAGTTGAGGTGAATTTAAGGTATTTGTTTTTACATCAAGAAAATCTAAGATAACAATATGCTTAAAGTTCTTTCCGTTAATTAAAATTTGGGAAAGCCAGTTAACAACCTTACTCTGCAAATTGTTGGTTTCTAAATCATCCATTTCTCTTGGTAGTAATATGTATTTCGCAGTCATTGCTCAACATTTTATTGGGATATTTTTGGTGCTTTGCATTGGTCAAAAAGCACAGAGGAAGCAGTTGTTTTATATTCCTAATGTGATGATTTGTGCTGTTTTCAA
Source organism: Erithacus rubecula (assembly GCF_903797595.1). Lineage (NCBI taxonomy): Eukaryota > Metazoa > Chordata > Aves > Passeriformes > Muscicapidae > Erithacus > Erithacus rubecula. The sequence continues at coordinate 62,535,316 of NC_136687.1, forward strand.
GAACATTACAGGCTAAAGGTATAGGGGATCTGCTGCCCAAAAAAAGTATGATGATTTCCTCAGAAATGAGAAATGTCACAAAAGATAAAGTTCTTGTGATTCTGTGAGTGAAGTGAAATCAATAATTAGCCCTCTTCTATTTATTTATAATAATGGATTTCTAATTAAGATGTCTATGCAGTTTGCTTCTGTTCATACCTGACTTGTAAATATTCAATGTGTTGCTTAATAGAAGTGTATTTCTTTTGAATTCCAGCCACTGGTCCCTTTGGAATTTGCATCAACTGGCTTGCATCAACTGACAGGGATTTTTCCAGATATCCCTTCAAAGCTATTTTCCTGGTTCTGCTTCTCTCAGCAGACTTTATCTCCTAGTGATATTAAAGATTGAATTGCAGTGCTGTTGAATGTCAAACAGCCATGGCATTGAAACTGCTGCTGTTCCCATCACTGCAGAAATTTAATGTGTGGCTTTGGCAGACTATGTAAAGAACTGAGATTTGGTCACCACAAACAAAGACGTGAAGGTATCAATTTTGTCTTTTTGTTTTCAGAGGGTCCATATGGAATATTTGCTGGCAGAGATGCCTCCAGGGGACTAGCAACTTTCTGTCTAGATAAAGATGCACTCAGAGATGAATATGATGACCTATCGGACTTAAATGCTGTACAGATGGAAAGTGTAAGAGAGTGGGAAATGCAATTTAAAGGTAAATTCTCAAATTATCAGCTTAAGGAAATGCTTTTAATGATTGACTGATTTGGGCATGGGGAAGCTTTTAAAGAGGTGTTGACAGTAATATTATCACAGAATATGCTGAGTTGGAAGGGACCCCCTAGGATCATCAATTTCAGCTCTTAGCCCTGCACAGAACCATCCCCAAAAATCCTACCCTAAGAGTGTTGTCTAAACGCTGCTTGAACTCTGTCAGGCTGGTGCTGTTACTCTGGGGAGCCTGTGCTAGTGCCCAGCCACCCTCTGGGTGAAGAACCTTTTCCTGATATGCAACCTAACCCTCCCCTGACACAATCTGGGGGTTGTGTCACTGACCACTGTGTCTGCCACTCGTCCCCTCATAAGGGAGGTGTGGACTGCAGCAAGGTCCCCCCTAATGTGTGTGCAATGTGACTTTGTTAAGACCAGACCAGGGATTTGGGACCAGAGGCTTTCACTATATGTCACTATAGCTTTTTTAACCTTTAAATTTTATACAAGGAAACTTTTCTCTTAGCTCTTCAGCACAGGATTTCACTCCCAAATCTCAGTTCAGCTGGTGGAACTCCCGCTCGAGGTTGTTGGCTTTGGATGCCATGGAATTATTGTTAGGACTAAGAGCTGCTTTAACATAAAGGGTTGAACAAGTTTGTCTTGAAATAATTTCTGACAAATATGGAAGTATGCCTTTGGAGGGAGGGGGAATAATTTTTCACACTAATTGAAATCAAAACAGGCTGAAGGATTGAAGAGCAGCGGTTTTTAGCCCTTGGGTGATAAATCTTGCCTGATCAGCTGGAAGAGAATGGAAACAAAGTACTCACAGTTAAAGAAAGTAATGGTAGAACGATTGTTTTAGGAGGCTGAGCTTGCTGCTAAATTACCATCAATTTCAGTAATTTAGAACTGTAGTGTGTAGGAGAAAAAGTGAATTTGCAGTAGTAGGGGCTAGCAAGCAAATGCAGCTGTATTTAATTGTAATGGAATCATAAATCTCTTTCAGAAAAATATGACTACGTAGGTAGACTCCTAAAACCAGGGGAAGAACCATCAGAATACACAGATGAGGAAGATACCAAGGATCACACTAAACAGGAATGAACTTTGTAAACAACCAAAGTCAGGGGCCTTCGGAACTGCAACCTCTTATTCCCCATCACAGAATGTCCTGCATCTTTGGGTACAGTTCATCTGCTGCGAAAAAACATTCAACAGGTTTTGTACAAGGAAAATAATATACTCACAAATGAAGATTTGAATACTAGACATTCTTTGTGCTGCCAAATTTTTTGTTGCAGTTTATTTGTAATGTCTGGTTAGGCTTCGTTAGTGAAGAGGGGCCAGGGATTTAAAGGCAAAAATGCTATTCCTTTTTATCAGTAAGCTGAAGCCTTCTACTAGTCTACCTTACAAGCTCTCTAAAAGACGTGAGTCTTCAAGCTCAGAGGAAGGTTTGAATCTTGTTTCGTGTGTGTCTTCTCCTTCAGCATTAAAAGAAAGATGTACTCATCCTCTACATCAGCATCAGTAGGTGACACTACTGAAGCCGGTGGTAAAAATGTGAATTTCCAATTTTGTTTTGTATGTGGGTGTTAGTAGCCCAGCAGAATACTTCAGTTCTCTAAGAGAAGTCCATGTAGATTAGGGTGGGGATAAAATTCATCCCTTTCTCAAAAGGATTGGGTAAAAAAGTTTCTTCTACAACAACTATTATCTGAAGCCTGCCTCTCCCCCTTTTTTCCCATCCTCTAAATCAAATCAAATATTAATTGTGCCTTATTTCGCTTACATAGACTTGAATTGTTTTAAGGGACAGCCCCCAAATTGCGGTTTCATAGTCACTACAAGCAGCAGTGAGACTGAATTGGAATGTTCTGTTGACTGGAAAACCTTGATGTCATTCTGTGTATAGAATGTAAAAGAGGAGTACTCAGTGTTACTGCCATATGTTAATACTACATATACTTAAATTAGCATTGTGATGGCCAAATGCATACTCCCATGCTTCTTTTTAAGGAATTACAAACACACAAAAAAAGTCTCCCTTCCTCCTCTTCCAGAAGCTGCCTAACTTTTGGGAGCACAGCCTTCACACCCCGTAGAGTGAAGGGGCGTTGCGCGCGTGTGTCTGTGTGTGTGTCTGTCTGAATGCAAGACTTGGGAGGGATTGTTTCTGCAGATATTGTAAATACGAGTACCATTTTAATAAAGCATGTACAATACCACATGTGCTGTCAGACTTTGTGTAGAAGCTGCTGAGCAGAGCTGGCATCTGATACAATAAAAAAGGGGGAGAAGTTTTGGATAGATGAAGCAGCCACTGCTATTAATACTGCTCTTTGTCCTGGTGGTTATTTTCCCTCTCAAGTCCCAGCTCTTGAGGAATCTCGAAGACTTACTCAGGTAAGTCTGTATTTAAGAGACTAAACCGATGCCACCTGTGGTGAGGGGGAAAGTGATACAAATAAAGCATTTTAGTAACTGAGTGCAAGGTAAAGTATAAGGAGTATATCACATGGCATTAACAGGACAAGTGGTGGCTTATGTTTGTACCTCTGGTTGCAGATTTCACCTGTGTTAAGTCTGCAGTAACAATTTATATACATATGTTCTGCTGAACTGTAAACTGAAATTCCAGGGATGACTACTTTTTTTATTCCTGTTTGATGGAAAGAGATTAATATTGATGTAAATTAAACAAATAAACAAAAATTCCTCTGTGGAATAGTGTGTAACTCACATGTCCTAAAAGGCAGGATGAATTCTCTCTCTTTCATCTCCAGCCCTGAAATAGAATTATTTTGGCATGAAAGAAGTAACAGAAATGGAGCTGTTTGTCCCTAGAAGTTGTGTTTGCAGAGTCCTGTTGAGGCTGGACACTCCTTGGAGGTGTGAGTTCAGTAAGCACTGCCTTCTGCTTGAGTCACATCCTTATAAGCTGAGCAGCAGTGCAGTGTCCAGGCTTGGATTGAGTGTCTGCTAATCATCTAACTGTGCTGAAATGCTGGGCATGCTGCTGTAACTAACCACAGAAGTATGTGGTTTAGATGGAGCAATGGGAACCAACAGGATAAATAAAAGCCTCCTTGCACAGGACAGGGGCTGGGAGTAATTAAACACCAGTTCTATATCTGGATGCTTCACTAGGGAATTTTTTTCTTTTAGGTAAGTCTCACTATAAAAGGTTTTACATTACATTTACAGTATGCCTTTCACTTACAGCTACTGCACCTCATCATGGCACCCAGCTGTGGAACAAGAAAAGGCAGCTTTTCCAACTCTCCCTTAGCACAATTGTATAAGCTGTTTGACCCCAGGCTTCCACATGAAAATACATGTATGGTTACAGCTTCCAGCATTCAGTGTCATAGCTGGAAGTTCTTGACACTTGAATTTGTCTGCTCTTCACTCAATGCAGCTGTTGGTATTGCTAGTCTGGCACAGCTGTAGCATCAGCTGCTCCTCATGCTGGTAGCTGCTTGATGGACTAACTTCCTGCTGCTGAAAGAAAGGTAACTTCTGAAGGAAGAGTACTTTTGTATCTGCTGTGATTTACTAGCCCAAGTGCAGTCTTTTCCTTGCTCAGGAAGGCAGTGCAGCTTAATCACAGTGAAGTTACATGTAGTTCTGTTGCTGGGGTTTTAAAATTGCTTTAGAAGGACAATGCTTAAAATTTAACTTTCAGGATTAGCTGACCAGCAGGATGGGTAAAGGGTGATTTTTGCTTTGAAGCACCTTAATGGTAACAATGAAGAATACAAAATTTATCCCATGGCAGCAGAACACTGCATAGACTTAATCTTGATGTCTAGTGGGTTTAAATTAACCTCATCCATCCTACATACAAAGTCACTAGTGATCTAAGGCTGACAACCTAAAAAAAAGTGCTTCAAAGCACATTGTAGCTTTCATATTTATAAAATGTTGACACACAGCATAATTTAGCACAACATCAGATCCATCCAAACTTCAGTGCAGTTATTATAAAAATTTGATGGAGGTGTTCAACCTTGGAACATTTGTGTCAATCACTTGGTCAAAATTCAGTGTTAGATAAAATGACAGGCATGTTGATACTGTGGTAAATTTTGTTTAAGCAACATGAGGGTCTTGATGGAAGAATGCCTTGTTTTCAGAAATAAGATACATTTCCAGTTTAATACATGACTTGTTTTCCTAGGCTAAACTTGGTGCTAAATTAGTTTTAGTCATCATTTGTTTTGACACTTCTGCCTCATTTTGTACACCACTTCCCAAAAATGCTTCATTTTGGCAGGAGATACATTTTCAAACCCCCTTGGTTTAAAAAAAAAAATATACCATGTTGTTACTTGATCTGAACATTTTGTATTTCCAATAAGGACTACAGAATTATCTCACATGCTTGTACTTGTTTGTATCTTTTTATTGAGCTATAGATCTACTTTTCCTTGACTAAGGCTTAAATTTCCTATAATTCAGAATTGGACACAGCATATAAAATCAGTTTGGCATTCTGCTATGGATGTTGTTTTCACTTTAAATATCTTAGTTCTGAGCTATTTTCTAACTTTTTTTCTCTTCTGCAAAATCAGTTTGATTTTACTGTCTACTGTAAAGGACAGAGAGCAGTTAACCCTTCATAGGCTTTGGTTGAGTCTCTGACAATATTCTGTTTGACAATGCTGTAAGAATTTGTGGGGTTTTATTTCCTCTAGAAAGAGGTACTATTCCTCTGTATGGAATAGTACAAAAGAATTGGCTATTTGTTCCTTTCCCCCTTAACATGAGTAATAATGTAATTCTGGCCTTGCAGACTTGCTTACAGATGGAAAGCAAATCCTTCTCCTGGCTTCTAATTTATGGTTAAAGGTGAAATGTTTCTTAACAGCTGCTTGCAGGTGGGTTTAAACTTGCTTTGACAGAACCTGTGTGCCAGGGTTGGCTGAAATGCAGGTGAAGGGTTGTTTACCTGAAATCCCAAGAGCACAGAGGCTGAAGACAGCAGAGAAGAAAGCTCTTGGGGTGACAGATGGAGCATGGTGCAGCTGTGGGATGTGTCAGGAAGAGATCCTCAGCTACTCTTAAGTGTCCTCTCAGCCTGGAGCCAAGGGAATGTCGTTTGTCATCTCAGCAGTGCCTGAAGCAAAGGCTGCAGCATGGAGGCTGCCATGAATACAAACTCTTTTCCATCCATACTAATGCTTTATCTCCCACAGAAATCCAAATCCCTGTTAAAACACAGGCTACTGCTGCTCAGTGTAGGAAAACATTACCTGGTCTCCAAGAGGAACAAGAGCCAGCTTGAATTTTCATTTTAAAAAGCTGTTAGAATCCAGTATTTTGAGCATGACAAAAATCTGGTTTTAGGCAGGGTAACGTTTTTGAAGTGTTTGCATGGTTATTTGTCAACAGAAGAAATAAAGACAAACCTAGAAATTCCTCAGTAAGCAGACAGGAGAATTTTTAGACAAGACTTGCAAAGTGGTCAGTCACAGACCACTGTTAGAACACACAGAATCTTAAGACTTATTTAAATTTGGAATAAATGGACTTAAAAGGCATGGGAAGGGATGTTGGACACACAACTATCATGTTCAGAGTTACAGCCCTGCACCAAGGCCCATCAATTACTGAAAGGTAATGAACCACTTGAAGCCAGACAGTGAAACCATCAGCCATGCAAGGATTGGTTTTTTTCCACTGTCTGCAAGGGAAGAGAGGGAAGAGTCAAGCCCATGAGAAGTAGATAGCTGATTTGTATTCCAATAAGCACTTCCACCTTTACCAGGCTGGGTTTCCCCAACACCTCTCTGCAGCAGAAATTCCCATGCAAATCTGCAGCCTTGCACTAGAAATTTCAAGTTGTTTTTCTTCACACTTTCTGAGGGAAAGAACTTGATATACAACACTATTAGGGTTTTTTGTTGTTTTTATAAAATTTTTCAAGATATCACAAAATTACACACACTATAAGCTTAATCTGCACATTTTCCAATGAAAAATTGAAATATCTTAAATTTATTACTTGTATATACAATTTCAATCCAAATTTACATTCGCATTATTTTCATGGGTAGCAAAAGGCATGGATCAAACAGGATTGAGATGTGTCACTTCAGCATATTTATAGGATATTTACTTCAAATCTTGGTATGTGTTCATTTCGATTTATTTAGAACAGGCCACTGACAAAAGGCTGGATTTTGTGCTGAAATGGTATAAACTGTGGGGAAAGTCACTGCTAATATCCACTCCTTTCAATGCAAATATCCATCATTTGTTTCAGTGAGATTCACAGGACAATGACTGGAAAATTAACAAATTCATTATAACCTCTGAGAGCTGCTAGTTTAAAGCTCCATCCCTGGCTGTGCAGTCAGTTTAAGGCATCTGTGCTAGAGATCACTTTATAACTTTAAAAGTTACCTGAAGTAATTCTGCAGTTAACTAACAAAAAGCTGGAATTCCTCTCACCTACCCCTGGAAGGGAAGTTATTCACTTGGTTCTTCTTGAGTCTTTAAAAACAAAGTAATGAAGTTAATAAGACATGACAGGTTATAAACATCCCCCTCTTTCAGCTACAAAAGTGGATTTGTATTTGAATAACTTACATTCAGTGAAATTGTCTTTAGACCTGTTTGAAATCATTTAGGCTTAGCGAGCACAATTTAAGCAGAACTTCATTCAGATATTTCAAAACAAAGCAAATAAAAATTAAAATTTACAAGGAATACTTTGTTTCCCTCCAAACTAATTATTACTTGAAATACAGAGAAAAAAATTTCAAAATTATGCCTCTCCTGCTAGACTTCATAATCATAAGAGAATTCAAATGAAGACACCTCTCAAGCCCAGAGTATGAATAGCTGGCTATTTTAACAACCTGCACAAACTAGATATGAATGTTAATTTAAGACACTATGAAATCAAAAGCTCAATTTTCCCCTGTAGTTTTCTGTTGCTTGAGTTATTAAAGAGCCAGCACTGAAGGAAATATCTGCAAAACTATCCCAGTTATGTCCACTCAAACTCCATACTTAATAAAATACTAACTATGGAGACCCTGAAAAAAAATAGAAACTATAGCTTTAAATAGAATCCAGAAATGCAGTTTTCATATACACCTGCATGTTCTCAAGTGTGCTTTTGCAGAAAAACATATTTTTTGATAGCCTTGAAAGCAAACCAGTCACATAGATCCTTCCTTTCCATTTAATAATCTACATATAATGTAATCTCTTTTTTTTGCTTTGGTAAAATACAAATAATGGGGAAATATGGGTAAGGAAAGCACAGTAAATAACATGGGTATATATCATACCTTTTTTTAAGAAATCTGAGCTGAAATGTAAGGCATCCCTCGAAGTATTTTTTGCATATGCAAGGAATGCAGTTCTTTGTAAACAAAAGCTTGAGGAAAGCAATACTGAAGCCAAAGAATCTTCCCTAGCATCCTTCCAATGATCCCATAACCAAGAGCAACTCTCCTAGGGCAAGTGTTTTGGAACTATATCCTGTGAAAAAGAGAATCCCATCCTTTGTCTTTCCATTCATTTTTCATCACGTAGCAGAGATTGCCTCGCCTTGAAGATCTCCAGATTAGGGGAGTGATGCCAAAGTTGATTGTCGAGGGCACGAGCTCATCCCAAGTCTATTTTTCTGGTACATCACTTTCTATAGATTTGGTGGCAGCATTGCTATTGCCCGCCGAGGCTTGCATGGAATTCCCCCAGGAAACGCTGCCCAGGGCCTGGGACTGACAGGCAGCAGCAGGTTTGCTGCTGGAAAGTGTTTTAGAAGAGTTGGGCTGATGTCTGCGATCACCTGAATCCTCACCTGGTCTCCTCCTGCCAGATTCTTCACCAAGAGGAGGCTGAAAATAAACATGGGCAAGCTGTTGGGTGTTTTCCTGTAAAGGCAGGTATTTTTGTCTCTCCACAGATTTGTAGGACTGAAAAGATTATGCTCTTAGAATTTATGAGGCTGCCTTTTCATGAAATCAAGTAGTGCTCTCAGATTACCTTGCAGTGAAAATATTAGTACACCAAATATTATTTAAAACAGGCATTAAAACTTACATCCACCCTGAAGTCCTCCAGTCTCTTAAATTTACTCAGGTATTCTTGCAGTTTGGGGTCAACGGCTGGAGTCTTGTGCTGAGAGTATTTTAGGTAAGCCCAAAATTTTTCCAGTCCATACAGCTGACCTAGTAACAGAAAAAGATAATTTTACTGCTTTACAAAGGTCAAATTTAATTATAAACTTAATGGTTCACTGGTAACTATATTTTTAAGAGAACTGAAGATAAAAAAAATATAAATAATATCTGTTCTTGGTTAGTTAACAAGTCAGTGCCAAGGAATTGGAATTATCTTTAACTAATGTTACCACAGTGTGAGCAGTGGCAGGCCTGTGATAATTACCAGCTTCATAGTCCCTCTTTGTTTCTTGCTGGAAATCCTCAAATATTTCTTTCCTGAATTTTTTTTCCAGGCCATAGCTGTAAAATCTGAACAAGCATTCCAAGCCGTACCTGGAACAGAACAGAGGTACAAAAAATCCACCTTGTTTCTTTGGCTCAGAGAAATAGAGGTGGGGGAACTGGGTGGAAGGAAGGGAATTATATCCAAGAACTGAAGGGCAGTAACAATTTCCTTTGTGGTCATTTTTTGTAAGGCAAGAACCAGTTTGAACAAGTAAAAGGAGGTTAAAAACATCTTCACTGACAGAAGGAAGAATCTGAGGAGTGTTAGTACAGAACTGACTTGGTCAACAAGTTACAGGATTCTGTAGAATTTAGAACTATCACAGGTCAGGAAATGCTGCATAGTCAGCTATTCATCTGCAAAGCCCAATTATATACTGATTTTTGCTATTAAAATACTTATACACAATTTACTATTTTAAAAAGTCAAAGGCAGGACTAAAAATGTTCACAGCAGATGTATGAAAACTTCACAGTCATTAAAGGGAATGGTAAGGCTCAGGAAAAAATACCTGTAGTGTTCTTTTGCATCATCTAGAGCAAGCTGTTTGAATTCTTCATACATTTTCTTGTTGAAGTGGTCTCTCAGAAAAAAAGACCAGAAACGAAAAAGTGTGTTCATTTCTTGGGACTGGCCAATTCCCAACCGTTTCCTCTCTGGGAAAAAATAAAAATAAAAAAATAAAAAAAAATAAAATAAAAAGGGAAGAACAAAACCACTATTTTTATTTTTTGCCAGAATATTTTGAAGTGTCTTGCCTTTAGTAAAAAACACACCAGATCTTCTTGTAACTTGAGTTCAAATTTGAGGGTGATTTTTTTTGTTGGGGAATGTAAAGTTAAATGGAAAGCAGGATTCCTAAGACAGAGGAACCAAATAAATTTTGCTTGCCTTTCCCAAATTAAGGATGAGGAACAATGGGAAGAAAACTGGTATCAGACAATACCTGGAAGCTTCTCAAAGTTTGAGGTGGTGCATGGAGCAGCTTACCTGTTAAACACCTCCGCCGGTATTTGTGGTACACCTGCTGAGTAAAGCCATTTTCCTTTAACAGTTCATGAGATGGGTGCTGGAATTTGGGAAGAGAATTTGGAGTACAGCCATAACCTGCCAGTGGAGCTCCTTCTGAAGGTGAGGCATTGGAACTGCTGGAGAAAAAAAAAAAAAAACAAACCAAGATATTTCTGCCCTGTAAACAGAGCTTTTCTGCAGCATCAGTTTTCACCCACTCTGACCTCTGCAAGAGCTGAAGTACAGTCACCTGGGGACTGCTGCAGTGCATCTGGGTTTGGGTGCACCTCATGAAAATCAGATTTTGTGCTAGTATGTCAAAAATAAAACAGTTTTGGACAATGATAATTAAACATTACTGTCTTGCTTGATTTAAAATGACCACTGAAGTGCCTCGAGTAACATTACTGCTGCTGTATCATGGATGAAACAACACTCTGAACACCAATCTGCCTAGCTTGTTTCCAGGCAGCTCTGTATTCCATACTTTTGTCTTTCTTGATCATTCTTTTGTTCCTTCCATTGTATTTATAAATTGCCTTTTACAGCCTGCTTCTCCATTAGTGGTGAGAACTACCTGCAAAGAAATTTTGAATAACAGTAACAGCATTTACCTCACAGAGGAAGTTCTTGGCCTGTGGTCTCTGGAATCCATCACCCAACCAACATGGCATTCCAAGGGAGGATTTGTACTGTGGCGTGTTTTTCTTTTTCTTGGGGTCTAAGAAAGTAAATGAAGGATTTATTTCCCTAATTTCACTTCACTCATTCTCTCTCTTTTAAAAGAGAGATCTAAAAGTTTTCTATTCTGTTATCTAACAAGTTATAAAGTCTCAAGACCACAGTTTCATAACTTGAAGATTAGTCTTGTATAACTAATCAAAAATCTTAGGCACTACACTTCTTTTAGTAAGGACTTTCCAGGAAGAAGACTCAAAAAGCATTTAATAGAAATAAAAAAACGAGTATGGCAAATAATTTGGAGTTAAGCAATAGCAGTAGAGGCATTTAATTTTTACCTTTTAATTCTTGTTAATCCCTATGCACAAACATGAGCTTTACAGGCTTTTGCTGTTTTAGTTTTCCTTTTTTTGATATGTTTTTCCATTTACCTTTACATCAAAGGATCGTGCTTCTTTAACAACAGGGTAGAATCTGGGTGTTTTGTTGGGATCCTGGAGCCTTGGGGTGCGAGGTGTTCGTGGGATGAAGCCAGGGTGGAAACGGGGGGAATCTGGGACTGCTGTTGGCAGTGATCGAGCCATTCCTGCTATTGGAGGAACTTCAGTACTCAGGAAATGACAGGCCAGCTCCTCTGCTAAATATGGAGGCAGGAAGGAGAGAGGGAGGTGGTTTTAGTGAGCTGCTTTAGAGATGCTATTAGCATGTAACCCAGTAAATGTTAATAGTACCACTGTATCAGAAATAGCACAAGAGATAAGATTTGGATGTTGTGACTGCTCAGTAATGGTATGATACAAGTAGTAAATTCTTCTAATCTCATTTCCTTCCATCCTTGTATCCCATAAAAAAATCTATAAAATGTTTCACAGCTTTGGTTTAACTTTACACATTGTAAATTACAAGTCGCACAAAGAGCACCTGGTGCTGGTGGAGAGTGACAACAAAGCAGAACAAGTGCCAGCTTCTTGTCACTCAACTGAAACCACACTACCCATGAACAGTTGACAACTTGAAAAATTAGCAAAGAAAAAGCCCCCTCAGACTGCTGACTGAACCAAAATTAAAATACTGCACAGGCAGAACGAGTCAAAACACCCACAGAGTTGTTCTTTATTACAGAGATTCTAAAAAACAAATACTTTTATACTTACCTTTCTGTAACCCTGCAGGTCTTGGAGGAACTTGTTGGGTTGGATCAGCAGTTTTTGGTGCAAGACCAACAAATTCGTCCGTATTAATGAGGTTTAGCTTCTTAAAGTTCTCAATCTCTTGCTGAATTAGAAAAAGCAAATTGTAAATGCAAAGCAGGGTAATAGATACCATCCTCAGAGACAGATGCATTTCATGAAGAGAAAATAAGCCAGAACTGACACACTAGTACTCACACACCTGTCTCAGGTGGGACATGTGCATACTGTGCATGAAAATCTTGTCAAATCATTGTCAAGCCCATAACAACAAAAAAGGAAATGTTCTCTCTTGCACTTTGCTATTTCTCACTGTCCTCTTCGTGTTTGCTGGTTTTCTTGGTCCATTCTAATCCATATTCTAAATTCTACCTTTATTCCCAAGAACCATTCCCACCTTTGTCATCTTGCTTTTGTATGGACATGTTCCATTTGTCCATGAAGCTTCTTCCACCTCTTGGTGCACAGATGAAGCAAGCCCCTTTCCCTCACCACTCTGTGTTTAGGTAATTTCATTCTAACTATTGTTCTAACAAACCACAAGGCAAACAGAAGCTTAATATAAAACTGCTTTAAAATTACTGTATTACTTCCCTTTCATCATCTCATCTTTGACACATACCCCCTTCCCCTCTGGGTAGGAGTTTGCAGCTGTTATGAAACAAACTACTCATAGAACAGAAAGCATTGGAAAAGTTGAACCATCTCCAAAATGTTACAAAAAATATTCATTCAGTGGTTTTGGTCAAGTCTGTGGCATTAAAAACTGGGGTTTGCTTTCAACTGTAAAGACAATTCAGCAGACCTGCAAATTATGGTCACTTTCCTGTGGCATTTTAGAACTTCATGGCATAAGACTGGAACTAATTTGGAAACTGTTTGGACAGGCATGGTTTTCAAGTCAAAAATTAAAGTGAATTACCTTCATCATGGCATCATTTTCACTCTGATCCATCCACAAATCCTGCTCATAGTAGTACAGGCCATCATTAATGACTTTAGCAAGTTCTGATGTAATTTTTGCACGGCACACACGGTTGCCAGCACGGTCTCCACAAGGATGTTTTTTCACATATGGTGGTGTCTGTGTTACAATTAAAATCTTGTTTACATCCTGATCATCAATTTCATAATCAGAATCACTATCTGACCAATCAGTAAATTTATTCTTCCGACACTGATTTTGTTCCATCTCTTCATCAAACAAAAATTCAAGTTCTTCCTGTTCTTGTTCCTCCAGAGGTGGGGGTGGCTGATGTTGATCTGGTGCTTGATCAGGTACAGGAACAGTCTCCTAAGTTGAAAAAGGTCTTATATTTGAATTGGATAATGATTTTCCAAACTTTATTGCATTCTCAAGCATCACATATATTAAGATATTTAAACCTCAGTTTACAGTGTAACCTCAAAAGTTGGTTTTGCTTTTGTTTATTTAAACATTACATAAAAGTTTTTGATTTTACCTTTAGCTTGACAGTGGATGCACGATGCCTCTTCTTCACTTCTATCCAAGGTTCAGAGTCCAAATCAGGCAAACTTGCTGACAGTCCTTTACACATTGTCTGAAAATTACTTGATTCAGCATTTTCCTTTGGACTCAGTGGGCTTCCCACTCTTGGAGAACTTGGTGCAGACTCTAGCAGTAGAAAACAGTAGTTCAGTTCCTTTTGTGGATTGCTTTGCTTCTATTTTGCTTGTTTTCTCAATGGTTTCACTGGTCTTTCTTTTAACCACAGCTACCATTTTTCTACCTCTCTAGATAAACATAATGCTGATCAAAGATATATTCATTTTTAACAGACAGCTTTTCACAGTTCACTCAACCTTTCAGAATAAAATCAATTCTAAGAATGGAAAGTTTCTTCACAATCTCTGAGACATGTTGAGGATGAAAAAAAGAGCAGCATCATTAGGATTGTGTTCTTTCTGTGTCATTCTCTAGCTCTGTGGATGGGTGCCTAACTCCATCTTCATTCTTCCCATTTAATTTCAGCCAACATTTTTGGAAAAGATTCCCTTGCCAAGGGTTGTCAGCAAACAAATGCATCTCCCTATTAAAAATGTGAATGAGCTTCCCATCCAAAACAAGGATGCCCCAAATAAAGAGCAAACTTTCAGCTGCCACAAAAATGAAGCAGATTTTAGGACTAGTTAAGGATTTTAAGACTAGTTTAAGATTACTATTACTAATTCCACAGTACTGTAATCCACCATTCTACATTCTGGAGAGTGGTCACAGCCACAACACACAAGAGATCTTTTTATCTACTTCACATCAGCCACATGACTTGGCAAGTGCAAGGCTGGCAGGCAAAGCAGCTGAATAAACCATTACCAAAAGTACAACTTCTATTATGAAATCAGTATCAGGAGGCAAATTTCCTAAGCTAGACAGACAGCCCTAAACTTATGTTTCTGTAAAATAAATCCTTTACCAGTATGTGAGCCAAAAGTTTGGCCGGGTATGAATTCTGGACAATTGATGAGCTGAGAAAAGTCAGTTGGAGGCAGGTTGCATGGAGGAGGACCTGGAATTGGCCATTTTTCTGGATCAACTCTTTTTCTTAGTTTCTGATCCACAGTTTCAACTTCTGTACTGTCCTTAAGTGCCTGTGTGACAAGCATATTATAACATTAAAAACTATCAGGAAAAAAAAAAAATAAACAAACCAACCCCAAAACACCAACGTGGCCACTTACAGCCTCTTTATAGAATCCTTGTTATTGCAAACAGAATTTTTTCTCAACTTCATAGCTCTGAAGCTATGAAAGCACAGAAATAACCAAGTAACTTTTCAGATCCATCCTTCTGAATGATTTTACCTCCAAAATGAGTGCAGCATTTGTAGTCAGAGCTTGCATCCGACGGAAACTGGCGATCAGTGACACAGGTAAAAATCCTTGTTGGTCCATCTTCCTCCTCAGAAAGAAGTCTCTCTCCAAATTTTCTGTGCTGAAATAATACTCACTGCAGAAGGAAACATACAAACCTGAGCTTATTCTACAGTTAAAGAAAATCCTAAAGCAGCAGCCTAGATTCCTTGTTAAAGTCTTCCATTAAAAAAACAGAATATTTTGACATGAACAAAACCATTCTTCAGCAGAAGACCCAGAGAGCAGCAAGCATGCTTGACAGGTTGACAGACTTATGACTCAGTACAACACACAGGGGTAAAAAACAAAGCCTTGTTACATTTGCACAACCAAAAACTACACTCCAGTTTTCCTTCACCCACCCCCCTCCCTCATTACTTACACAAACAGAAGGGAACAACATTGTCTTGGCCTCCACAGAGATGAAGGACAAGCACTGCTTACAGTCAGAGCATAAGTTATATCCCATACAGTTCATCCTGAACTGCATCTTTTATTGTCCCAGTTTCCAGTGTATTGGAAGGCTGAAGTATCCTATCTGAGTGCTGAGGCACAGATATATACCCTGAAGCATCAAGTATGCTCGTGGGAAGATGAGAAAACAAAACCAGTAATGTTGTATTTGGCATGAAACTGTACCAAAAATGCACAGCAGTTCATGGAGGAAAACAGTCTTAAAGAATAGATGATGTTGAAGGACAAGGACATTTAAGGAATCTGGTAATACCACAGAGATGAGGGACAAACAGCAGAAAGACAAATTTTCAACAATGAAGCTGCTCTAGGAAACAATTCGGGTGTCAAGATGTTTGGTGAAGACAAAAAGTAAGGAATTCAAATCATGATCTGTCACAAGAACAAGGGAATGAGGAAAAAAAAAAAGTCCTATGAAAAAGAATTGAAAACCCCCTCGATATACATGACAACTGAACCTAAGCCTTTCATAGAGCTTACACATCATGCCATGATTTTGCACAGTAGATCCAAGGAATACTAATTCCTCATCACATTCAGAAAAACACAGGTAGGGAAAGACTTAATAGAAAGTAGTTAAAATTCTATGACAAAAATTAGAGGTAGCACAAAAAGAAAATGAGAGGGTATTAAAATGCTGAGGAAAAAAGCTGTACATGCAAATGTAAATAAAGATCATTCTACTTTCAACAAAGAATAAAACAAGTCTGTCCACTGAAGCTAGGATCGAGGCCAAAGTCTCCAAGAGTACTCTGGTGCCATCACTGACCCAAGCAGCACCTTGATATAATTTCTTTCTCTAATTTTTTGTAGCTAAAGAAATTTGAAGCAAAAGCTGGCTCTATGAAACACATGGAATCACACACAGAATATTCTGAGCTGGAAGGGACACACAAGGATCCTTGAGTCCAACTCCCAAGGGAATGGCGCATGGAGGGATCAACCCTATCAGCACCATGCTCTGATCAACACAGAATGGATTTAAAGTATCAATGCTGGACAAGACAGGACAAATGGAAACACTGCTATTAAATCAAAGCAAACAGAGAAGAGAACAAGGCTTTTGGAGAATTAAGCTCTTACTCAGAGCCAAGTATGATCAGTGAAGCAACTGGGCACAAAGAGATAGTTTCTTGCAAGAATATCCTGTCTACTCTTCTGAGCTGCTACATTCCTTTTCCCCTCCCAGTCTAGAAGATAAGCAAGCACAAATGCCATATACCAACATTTTACTAGTGTTACCTTTACAATCATACAGTAAAGGTAAAATCCTGTAACGATTCGCCTAGTTAAAAATTCCACAAGCAGAAATGGACAATGACTGAACTTGACTCAAACTGCCTCACTTGATGTCCATCACTCTAGAAAAAGGAATGTGAAAGACCATTAATGATAAATGAAGACAATGTACAAGTTTGCTCCAAGTAGAGGGACAAACCTAAATACACACACCTCCTGCAGCTTTTCTCCTTTTCTTCACAGTCCCTTCCCTTATTCTTGAATTGATTTATTTTCTAAAGCAAGTGGGCTTTCTAAATGTTGCAGAATGAGGAGCTGCTGAGTACTGAAACTTTCCAGGCTGACAACTTCAGCCTGTGGTTAAAAACATAGAAGATATTTTTGTATGCAGTACAAATATTACTATCTTGTACATCAACCTGCTTCTTGGGACAAGCATAAACTGCTTGATAACAATGTTTCTTCCTGTAATTACACATCAATTCTGTTGGACAGCGTCTAAGGTTTTTCTCTATTAAGCAAGTAAACTTTTAAAATATATTCATCACTAGGATTCAATCTCACTTCTTAAATATATCCTGATTTATCTTGGATTCCAATAGGAACACTGAGACCACAATTTTGTGTACCTTTATTCTGTATATACTTCTTTCTTTGGCAGTGTCATTTTAATATTTTATAGCTAAATTATGAATAGCAGACAAAGCCAATAATAAATAAACACCTTTTTTTTTTTTTTTTTTTTTTTTTTTTTTGGTCTAGGGAGAATAAAACTAGTGAAGTTCTGTTCTAAATCTGCTCAGGAATCTCCCTCTCATGGAAAGCAAACTCCATAACCAAATGCCTTAGGAGCTCACACCAGGCAAGCAACCAATGGCTGTGGTTATCCAGCCATGCCAAATCTTCTACCAACACCTGCCAACCTCTCGGTGCCACAAGGGAATACAAATATACCCAGAAGTCAGATGTGACCAGTGCTGTAACTGACATTTTTCTCAGCAGAGGGGGACATTGTCATGTCCTACCTTAGGAGGTCTGGATTCTACACTGCATGCCCAGAAATCTGGCCAACAGTGGAGTGGCTGTGCTCCTCCCCCACTTGTCTGAGGACAGTGAAGGCCGATTATCCTGACATGGGGGTACATGTCCACTGTCAGGTCTCATAGGGGCCTGGCAGCAAGAGCAAAAAAAGACTGCAATAGAAGTTTTGAAGTTGATAGCCACATGTCAGATACTTTCTGCCCTTTAAAGAGGCTTTTCTCTTCCTTTTTGCGTCAACTGTAACAAAAGAAGCGAGAATAAAATAAGCAAGTTGCTGTACGGAACACGAGGGCAATCAAAAACCACCACAGGGCATCGCAGAGAAATGCAAGTACAGAGGATGAAATATCTGCCAGTGGTGGAAACTGTCTCTTTAAAATGAACTAGTGCTTTCCAGGCCCTTTTTGACTTGTCTCCTGGTGATAATCAGTCTTCCAGATGGTTCCTCATTGCCTAATGGTATACACGAGAAAGTAAACATTTCAGATTATTGAAAAATCAAGTATCATTGCAAAACTACTCTCTCAGTTACATGTTTCAAGTGAAACACACTGAAAACATCAAACTAACAAGACTTTTCAAAGTGAAATTGAGAGCAAATAGGGGAAACATCACCCAAGAAGAGCTTTACAGGCAAACAGACCAACAGTACTCAAAAGCACAAGCTCAGAGACATCCATATCTCAATTACATGACAACATAGAGGGCTGTGTACCATAAATAAAGCAGTTGTACAAGTTAGAGCCAGACTACAGCACAAAATGCAGAAACAGTTTCCTTAAAACTCCTCCCCATTACTCAAGTTTTTCCACCCCACCAGTGAATAAATTTGAGCTGACACTAATAATGGTCAAAGTTAACTCAAAAAGTTAAGCTGAAATGCCTTAATCTCCAACTTGACATGGATAATAAGGATTCAACACTTTGAAATTAGTTATTTTGTCTTAACTAGACCTCTGAAAGTATTTATACATTAAGCAATCTACTTACATTTGATGTTTTATATATTCCTTGAGAAGTGCTTCGTCCACAGAATACATCTGCACTCCTGTTCCATCACCATAGTAATAAATCACACCAGGGTTAAGTTCAGGCTGAAACACTTGGTCAATTCCTTCACCATACAGTTCTTGATAACCAACTGAATAGTCAAAGTTCACTTCAACATAAAAGAGAACATAAAATAACATTAGCAAATGAAAACAACATTATAACCAGCTTTAATTTTTTTTTTTTTTTGCCAAGTTTCCATTTCTTTGCATACTGCTGGGGTTTCCTCTGCCTCGTCCTCTTCCTCTGCTTCTCCCCCTTCCTCTGCCTCGGGAGAACCCTCGGACGCCGCTGCCCTCACTCCTCACGCTGCACACCTCGTCATGGTCATCTCTCTTCTCTCTATCACGACGCCAACCTTGAAGAGAAAAAGAGCCACAAAATCACAATGAAACCTCCTGGTGCCTCAAAGTCCCTTATGCCACCAGAGTTGTCAGCCTGAGCCCGGGCAATCCACAGCCTCAGCCATGCTGAGGTGGTCAGAGCTGAAGCTGAAGGAGAGGAACAAGAGAGCTCTGCCAGAGGGTGAGTCAGGCAGGAGGGGTCAGCAGCAAGGAGGTAATCCATGGGCTGGCAATCAATCCCAAATCCTTCTGAAGCAACTGGACACCCTAGTGCCAGCTCAGAGGTCACAGAACCTATGATCAGCCTGGGGCAGGAAGGAATGATCATGACAGGTCAGTGTCCTCCTCTGGAGAACTCCCACCGCTACTGGAGTGAGATGGGACTCACAGAACTACAGAATGGCTTGGGTTGGAAGGACTCTTAAAGACCAGTCTGGTTCCAACCCCGCTACCATGGGCAGGTTGTTCAGAGCTTCATTCAACCTGCCCTTGAACACTTCAGGGATGGGGCAGCCACAGCTTTTCTGGGTAACCTGTGCCAGGGCCTCACCACCCTAATAGTCTTTTTTCTTTCTTAATATCTAATCTAATTGCTTTCATTTTAAAACCATTCCCCCTAGTCCTGTCATTCCACATCCTTTTAAATAGTCTCTCTCCACCTTGCAGGCTCCCTTCAGGTACTGAAGGCCAAAATTATGGTCACCCCAAAGCCTTTGCTTTTTTCAGGCTGAACAAACTCAGTTCTCCTAGCCTTTCCTCACAGGAGATGTGCTCCCTCCCTCTGATCATCCTCCTCTGTACTGGCTCCAGCAGGTCCATGTGCTCCCTGTGCTGGGAGCCCAGAGCTGATGCAGTGCTCCAGGTGGGCTCTCACCAGAGCAGAGCACAGGGGCAGAATCCCCTCCCTGCCCTGCTGCCCACTGGATGAGCCCAGAACACGTTTGGCTCTCTGGGCTGTGGTGCCCATGGCTGGGTCATGTCCAGCCTCTCCTCTCCTTTACCAGCACCCCAAATCCTTCTGGGCAGGGCTGCTCTCCATCTGCTCATCCCCAGCCTGGATTGATGCCAGGGATTGCCCTCATCCAGAGGCACCTTCAGCAATTGGACTTGTTAAACCTCACGAGATTCCCATGGGCCAATTCTCAAACTTGTCCAGGTTCCTCTGAGTGGCATCCTGTCCTTCAGGCATGTTAACTGCAGTACTCAGCTTGGGATCATCTGCAAATATGCTGAGGGTGCACTGATCCCTTTGCCCAGTTCTTGATGACAGGATCCCACAGCAGTGGCTCTCTGGAATCTCCCTTTTGTCCCTGGCAGCAGCTGCCAACCACTCCCCTGACTCTGCCCATCGAACAGCAACTGTCCAAACCAGATCCCAGGGGCCTTGGCTTCATCCACTCCAAAATTTAGGGAGAGGTGTAATTCCCACTTCAGTCATGAGAGGAATTGTGTGAGAAAGGGTTTCACTTTCTTTCGCTTTTCCTAATACTCGCAGAGACTTCCATGCTCAGCCAGTCACCTTTGCTGAAAGTTTCTCTGAGTTGTAATTGGGAAGTCTTTCAAATGCCAGGGAGACTTTGCCACAGAAATGTCTGGGGATACAGACCCTACTGGATCAAATTGAGAGCTGCTACATTTAACAAAGGACTGACTAAAGATGTGTATTAAAAATTGTATTAAAAATCTTGTTTTAGCAAGGATTTTTAGTCAATCCTACAACTACACATGTATGTCATACACCCAAGTCCTGTCAAATAAGACTCTGAATTTACAGACAATAAAATCTGTATGGGTATGGTTTTCAGGCATTTGACTATCCTAAGAAAAAACTAATGAAAGAAGTGATAACTGTTAAAAATTCTCCCCCCAGCTATATCCATTCCTTAGACATCCAGATCAAACTCTTACATCCACGTTCCTAAAATGACTTCATAAATTCCATGTCAGCAGCATCCAGTTCTTATTATAATAAGCAAACATTCAAACTATGGATATATATTGCAATTTTAAAACTTAAACCAACAAACTTTCACTTAGCCTAGAATTTCTGCCCCCTAACCAGCTGTGTTCACAACACCTGAGGATCAGAAGCAGGACCAGTTGTGGTGTTAGTACAGCTTTTTGCATAGCTGTACTGAGAAATAGGTCAGGGAGCTGAGGGAATCAGTCCAGCTCGGAGGAAAAAACAACATCAGTAGAACTGCCAAAGCAGAGTTCAAAGTGTAGCTCCACAAGCAGCTGCTCTGCTAGCAACAAACTGTGGGAATAGCAGCAGAGCAGGACTGAGACAGAGACAACTTCTGAGGCTGTTTCCAAACTTTCAGCATTGTAAAATTGTGGGATTAGATGGTGTAGGACTACATGAAGAGGAATGCATATGCTGCTGGTCACTGGCAAATATCAACACCAGGTTGTACCTACTACAAGTAGAGCTAAGTTTCGACATAAACTGCCAGCTCAAGTGATATTACACTTGATTTGCTACCAACAGCAAGACCCAGAGAGTGAAAACTACTTACTTCTTGCCTCATTCCTCCTGTTGTTATGAGGTATTAACTTGTTTGTTTCCAGCATGAATCTGGAGCTCGTTCGAGCTCTGTCTTGATTGTCTGACCTCACATCGTCCAAGTGAAGTGGCACCCATTTCTGCTTGTTACCTTGAAAAGTTAATGTATTACTCTTAATTATACTAATACTTGAGGTTTCAGCTCCTGAAAAGACTCTATAGAATTTTCCTTGTAAAACTAACAAGTTAATTTCAAATTTTAAAAAGCAGAAGCTTAACATTGAAATTTTAAGATACTACAATGATTAAATGATAAATGCAGTAAACAAGAATTTCTGAGACTGAAATGCAACCTCACCTGAGCTATAAGAAATAAAGGCAAACATTTTATTTAATGGCTTTTTAGATGCTCCATGATCAACTATTTACAGTTATATCAGTGTTAAATACAGACAGTAATTTCCTTGCTATAAAATTCCATCATTTGCATATGAAACTTTGAGGGTAAAAAACAGCATATAAAATTATCCACCACAATAAAGATTTCAATCACAAATCATACAAATTTTCCTGAGATTTTAGCTGTGGGTACTGTACTTTCACCTCAAAATATTCAAAGTTCATTCACATGCATCAAAAATTACTAGCAAAGCTTTATTTTGTTTTATTTGCAGGCTGGCCTAAAGTATCCACTAATAATTTATTTAACTAGAATAGTGATTGATATTGTGGGGTGCATTCTTTTGTGGCTAAGAAATATAAGCAAGCACATAAGATGTCTTCTCTGCACTAGGCAGGGGAAGAAAAACACGTGGGATGCTTTGCTTTAGATTTCCACTTAGACTGAAAAAATTAAAAGCAGTAAAGGTTTCTTTAATATATATGTGTATATAGGAAGATTCATAAATCTGAACAGCAAAGGTTTTCAGGATCTGGAAAAACACCAGCAGGGATGCAAGACAAAAAAGAAGCTGATATTGAAACTATTTCTGCTGCTTCTGCAGCCTATTCCAACCTCCTGAGCAAATGAGCTACAGGTTTGCTTCTCATTTTTAGTGTAAAAGACTGGATCAAAAAGAAACAGATAACCTGGTTTAGTTTTCAAATGATCACTGCAATGTGCAAGCTAATAGTAGAGCATGAAAACTGAAGTGCTGGTGCATGTGCAATAACACACATACACATACATATTTTAAATTGAATTAACACAGTGTTACCTATGGAGGGAAACAAAAATATCAGAGATAGTAAGGGCTTGTGCAGCCATGACAAAATCTTCCAGAAATCATCAGAGCTCCAAGGACCACCAATAGGGCATGAGCTGCTTTTCCCCCAGATTGAACAGAACACTCCAAACCCTGGGGGAGGCAGCCTGGCTGAGGCTTCCATGCAGGCAGCAATAGATTCTGTATTCACCAGCAAAGGCAAATCATGAGAAGTTTTACTGAGTCACTCAATTGGAATTGATGCAGCTGTATCAACAGTGACTTACTGCATTATACACAGTGCCTAAACTCACCTTTTTTCCTTTGGTTATTAGTTTGAGCTTCATCTTCACTAGTGTTATCTCCTGGACCATCTGGCTTTGCCTCAGGATTGTCCTTGATTCCATTATTGCTTTTTTGATCAGATTTCTCCTCCTTTTCTCTTCTATTTGTTGTCTTCTTACTATGACTTACAGTCTTACACTGTAAGAGACACAGGTAATTATTTCTGGCAGTACAGCTGCTGATAGCAGGAGATGCACATTTCCTTTAGCTATTAAAATTCCTTTTTTATTACCTGCTCTCAGCCTCTTCAGCAGGGTGAACTTTAAGAATTGTCTTGTTTTATAAAGTCTCTTATTCAGATAGTTTTATTTTCTGCTAACATGGCAAGAGCATAAAAGGAGTTTTTAGACTGAGAAAGTTTTGGGGTTTTTTTAACAGATATAAAATGGCAGTGTGCATAACAATCATGACTTCAGACATGAAAATTACTTTGTAGGAGAAAAGAAATAGTCTCACTAGTATCTACTGTTCAGACTTATTATCTTTAAAAAGCTGGGTTCACAGAATACTGGGAGGGAGGGAGGGGATTCTGCCCCTCTGCCCCTCTCTGATGAGACCCCACTTGCAATGCTGCCTCCAGCTCTGGAGCCCCCAGGATGAAAATATGGACCTGCTGGAGGCCAAGGATGATGAGAGAGCTGAAGCTCCTCTCCAATGTAGACAATGAAGCTGAGAGCTGGGATTGCTCAGCTAGGAGAGATTGTTCGGCTTCAGGGAGACCTTATCATGGCCTTTCAATGCTTAAAGGGGGATTATGAAAGCAGGACAAACTGTTTAGCAGAGCCTGTAGCAATAGGACAAAGGGGAATGGCTTTGAAATAAAAGAATTTCAGACAAGGTATAGGAAGAAATTTGTAAAGATGAGAGTGGTGAAACAGTGACACAGGTTGGATGTCCCTGGGACTTCCTGGGAAACATTAAAGGCTGGATGAAGCTCACTTGATCAAGTGGAAGATGTCCCTTCCACTTGGTTTGGGGGGGGCTGGATGTGAAGACCTTTAAAGGACCCTTCCAACCCAAATAATTTTATTATCAGATACAACTTTTACCTGCAAAATGAGAAGTTTTGCAGACATTTCTGCTAAAGAGAAAGAATTTTCCTATGTTGTGGAGACAGTTTTGAACCTTCTGGCACACATACAGTAGATACTGCAGTACTGTGCTGTAATTAATTTGAACACAAAGCCTTCCCCGAGACAAATAAACTAAGTTTAAATACAAACTGAATGTGATTTTGTTTTACAAACACTACATGAAATAGGACACTTTCAGTTATAAAATGCATGTTGTTGAACCCAAATTTTGTGGTTTCCCTGACCAAGAACACTGTAAAAGCACCACATGGATGCTGCTGCAGAGCTACAGCACAGTGAAATGGCTCCCTACCATTTGCAATCATCTGTGCTCTCTTCTTGCTTTAAATAGCATCAGAGAGGTCTAAAATACATTATGCACTTACCACTTGAGATAAAGAGAAAGGAAGATAATTTGACAGAATAGATGTCAACTTAAAACCCAGAAGGGGAGAAATATATCAGAGGAAAAAGATAACTAAGAGTAACTAAACTGTGCTCAGCAATGAGCACAAAACACTCTGAGCCACAAGAGAGAGCAGCATGTTCACAGCTCCAAATGCTTTCTCATCTCTGCACAAACAGATGAAAACAGCAGAAAATGTAAATGAAACTTTTTAAACAGTGGAGCTAAAAAATAAGGCACTACTTACTGTACATGTCTGTGGCACACTACTAACAAATTCCAGTGCCAGTGGAGACAGTTAAGCACACACCAGTATCCTGAATTATTGACAAAACTTTATTGAGACCCTACAAAATCCTACAAACCACATTCTGGGGGGAACAGTATAACAGATAAGAGAACATGGTTTAAAAAAAAATAATCCTGAGGATTTCACAGGACACTTACTTCATTGTTTGCTATTTCGCTTGGGGTCGGCCAGCTTGCAATATCACCCAAATCATCAGCCTGCAAAGGTGACAAACAGTTTATATTCCTTCCTTGATTTAGCCCTTCTTAACCCAGGAAAGATGGGTTAGCCAGACTACCCCCTGGAGAAGCAGAGCTGTTAAAAGTAGCAATATTTTTACAAAAAAAAGAAGAAATGCAATAGAAAAAACACACAACTTGAGTTCTCTGCTCACATCAAACAATTGTGAGATTAAATGTTGTGATTTAATGGTATCCACTGCTTAAAGCTTGTAGCTTTTTGGAAACCTTGACAGCTATTAACCAACCTAAAAAGGGGTAGCTGTACAACATTTTAGGAACTTAATGTTTCAATAAAAGGACTTGGAGTTTCCTGTTGTCATAAAGGTAAACGTATGCACATAAAGGACACTCATCACATAGGATGCAAACAGGATTTCCAAAACCAATCTAGCATCACTTGTTCTCAAGTGACGCTGTTTTTTTGCAGCCTCTTTACATTTTTATGTAATCCTACTGATTTTTTAAACAAAAATGTTTCTCTTTATCCCTCGTGCATACACTAATTTAGCAACTCTAATTTTAATTTCCTTTATATATATATATATTTGTCTCTGTGTTCAAAATTGTCTCTTACCAAGACATAACGTAACACTTCCAGTTGGAGCTCCAAAACACCTATCTTTTGATTACAGCAATATCAGCTATTCATCACACTGAATATTTACAGGCAAAAATACAAACCTTGCTGCTTTTTCTTGACCTGGGTTTTCCTGCTTTTATCACTTTAGTGGAATTTTGTAGCTCTGAAAAGGAAGAAAAACATTTTCAGATGAAGAATTAGGCTGCACTTTAAATGAGTAAGGCAGGTGTGTGTTAACAACTCTGCAATGCTCTATCATACAAAGTGTTTCTGAGGGCTTGATATCAAAGTCTATGAACTTTTTTTTAGTGAATAAAGTACATGATACTGAAAACTCACATTCACAGTAAGTGCAAATCCTCTTGCAAGCCAATTGTACAAGATGCTGCCTTACTCAGTATTTAAGCACTTTTTTTCAACTAAGAAGGTCAAGGCTATGTCAAAATGCTGGTGTTTTAAATCTAATATGTGGCAAAGAAAACCCCTGATACACATTTAATTAGTTCTCCTATTAAAAGCTATACTTATAAGGCAGAATTTATGAAATCCATAATTATGCAAGTAAGGAAAAAAACAAACAAACATAGAAACAATTATATATTCCCAAATTCCTAGTAATTTTCTTTTATAAGTAGTTACTCGGATGCCAAATAGAGTTTAGCCATATAGCTCAAAATCAAGCCAAAGTAAAAAACAAAACAAATAAGGGGAAAGAGGAAAAGAGAAAAATACTACTTAGTTAAAGACTAAACATTATAATAATGATGCCATCTGATCAACTGAGCAAGAGGAAACCATCTCTTAATTGCTTCTCTTAAGCACTGGATCTCCCAGTGAATGTCTTCCCACATAGATGGAAGTCACAACCATTCCTTGAAACTTTTCATTCGATGTTTTATTGCTAGACAAGCTTGTAACACTGAACGTGTGTGAAATCACAAGTGGATTATTTTATACGGGGATAACATCACCTCCTCAGCCCTTATCTCTTTCACATCCAGTGACTAATCTCCCTTATCACAGCTCCACACTGGGAACCCCACCCTTGTGCCCCAGTGACTCTGGAAAGCCTCTCTGTCTGCTTCCTGGAATACACAGCAAACGTTAGAAGCACAAACTAATGCTTACTCCACATTCCTGTATGGATTTTAATATAAATTATAGCCACATAAATTATGAATTTCATGTATATGCTTCATAAAACTTGGGCATATCATCAGACATGAATCCAGTGAATCCTCACCACCATTTGCCAGCAGCTTTTTGCCTCTCCTGCAGATCTGCTTTTTAAAACAAAGACAAAGCACACATCTCAATTAACTTCAGACTGAGAGCTTTAAGATACACACAGTGACCATGTAACCCTAATTTTCACTTGCCACTCAGTAGTAAACTAATTGCCCTTTTACAAAACAAGACAAACAACTGCAGGGGCGGAGCAGCAAACAAATTTGCAATTCTCTCCAACAGAACTGCCAATTACCCGTGCAGGTAAACCGAGTGGCTGTAAACACAGTCTCTGTCCAATTACCTGACTGAAGCCCTTTTTCCATCTCACAGCACTTTTACTTAAATTGCTGCTGAAGGACAGCTCTGCCAGAACTCCTGCTCTGTGTGTCAGCAGGGCGTAGCAGGCACTCAGAAGTGCTCTTGCTGCACCGTCTTAGTCATGGGATATAATTTATTCTAGGCGGCAGGAGAGGCTATCTGAATTGAGCAGAATGAGACCCAACTCGTTTTAAGGAATCTCTCTTATCTGAATGGAGTAATCCAAGACTTGGAAGATGCATTTGCAAGCTAAACACAAAGGAAGTATTAGGCAACGCACTGCCTGGCAGATGATGCCCTTTTAGAACTCAAAGGGCTTGAGATCTCATCTCACTCTGTACTTCCCTACCTGAAGTACAGGTAGGGAAACACCTCCACAAAGTTCCTTGTCCTCCCAAAAGAGCCATGCTCAAAACCAAATTTAACAGGTCCTTCCTGGCCAGCTTTCTGGAGCTTATCACGTGGGAGCTGGGCTTCAGTGTGAAGCATGAAAGGGAAGATAAAGGGGAAGGAAAAACAAGGAGGGTGGGAGAGTAAAAGTAAAAAACTAACATGAGATCACTGAAAGGTTTTACCCGGGTCATACCTGTTCTGCTGTCATGAATAGGCCCAGAGACACTATTGAGGCAAAACACATGTTCAGCTAAAAGCCCTCTGCTTAACATCACTCTGGGGTTTGGTTTTAACATCCCATAACAGCATTGGGTACCCCAAAATGCATCTTTAATTTCAACAGAACTCAACAAGGCCTTCCAAATAAACTACTTCACTTTTAATTCTACCACAACTGCATTAAAATGGTTAGTTTTGTGATATGCTACCAGGAACCTGTTCATTAGTGGCATGCTGTGTCAATAACAGAATTCACAGTTCTTCAATGATCTTACATGCTGAGTTTCAGAGTTCTGAGGGTGTAGGAGAAATAAATAAAGTATGAACTTAAGCTGCCTCAAAAGGATGAGGCAGTTTAATTGCCAATGATCATCTTTCAACAACATCATGTGCAGCATGTCCAGATAAATGGAACAACTGGTCTGAAAAATGAAAGATGAATTTTGGAACCACGAGTTCTGCACAAAATCCTCTGGGACAACAGCAACAGAGAAGGAAAAGCAGACTGGATGGCTGAGGAGCAAAGTCTGTAGGTAAGATCTCTCACCAAAATAGCCCTGATCACAATCACAATAGGATCACAAGACAATAGGATCACAAGGAATAGGACTTCAGAAAGGACAGTTTGAAGCTCTGCAAATAATCAGCAAGTACATTTTTCTGCTGGAAAGGGAGGGATGATATTGCCAATTTCTTCTGGAAGCAAAGTCCATTAATATAGGTGGGATGCATTTTAATTTTTGATACAAAAACTGTTTATGCTGTGAGGCTTTCTAGACAATATCCAGGTTTTATTTTTACTTGGACACTTTTTACTTGTTCCTTTTTGTAAATGAACAGCATCACATAAATACCAGAAGTATTCCAGGGAGCAGGTAAAATCACTCAGCTCTTCAAAACTTAATTGGAGCCTATGTGTTTAACTTGTACAATATTTTCCTTTCAATGCTCAGTTTGAAACTTGACAGTATATTTCATTTTTAAGCAAGGTAAGCTATACTTAAATCTATTGTTTTAACAGATTAAGTATTGCAAATGTAACAAAAAATATCCCTTGGAGAATATCATTAATTTAAATCCAGAGCAAAGATTTAAAGTAAAAATTCTACAAAGCAATTTTAAAAAATCCTAATTACTATCTTAAATTGGGGGTGGGGGGGAATCCACAATATATTATATGATTCACCATGATGCAATTTCTTTTCCTTATATTTAATTTTTCTGTTCATTTTTGTCTTAGCTTCTCCATAGAAAATTGCAATCTGTGACTCAATTTCTACTGAAGTTTTCACAGTTAAATGTAGCACAGAGAGGTGGGTTTCAGTTTCATAACAGGTCTCCAGTTTAGAAACAAAAAACCCCATACAAAAAACAACTACACAAAATTACATATGCTGTTAGGTACAACTAAAATACAGGCAGAAGCTTTGTAAAGATAATATTTTTAATCCCTTTAGGGTTGGGGAAATTGTTGTTGCTGAAACTTCTGCTAATGCTTTGAATATTTTTTAGACACTGCTATTAAAACACTCCATAAATTCATAAGAACTAATGAGAACACCTGCCTTAATACCTGCAAAAAACCTGATTATCAGATAATTTATGAATTTACTCATTTAAGGTTTGCTATTTCTAGCAACACAATGTATCTTCACTAAACTGTACCTTTACAACCTGTTTTGCTATCAGACACAAGCAATTTGATTTATACAGTAGCACTACAGTGAAATGGTTCTGCTACCAAAATAGCAAACACATGACATGTATTCTTTGATGCCCAGAAATAACACAATAAGCACAAAATAACATAATTAAGTGTGCACTCATTTTAATTAACTACATCATTCAAGCACACGCTAGTAGGCAAACCCACTTCAACCACTTTTGCAGCAGAAGTATTTTGCATCACTGAATATTTTAATGAATTTCATGAAGGATTTTTGAATAATCATCTAATAAATTATTAGAGACGTGCATTAGCTACACAAATCACAGGAAGACTTGAGAACTTGTCATTCAGATTCCCTTCTTGCAACCTCCCAAAAAGGGCAGTGCCAAAAGCGTCATCGGATGAAGAGGTGGGAGAACTTTTGAAATAAAATTATTTTAACCATTTGATCCTGGGCAAATTTTTTATGTGAAGGATGGGAAACTCACAGTTTGGACCTAAAGAAGTGAGGACTTGCTGCAGTACATTGGCTTGGCACTACAAGGGGAGGAAGGCACATCACAGAAGCACCTTTCATCACTTGGCAGCCTCTCTTAAAGCCTACTCTCTCCCACTACAAGCACCAGGATCAGAATCATGGAATCACTGAGGTTGGAAAAGACCTCCAAGAACAAGTCTTTCCCCACAAGTTAAAAGCAGATGAAGATGTAAAAGTAGCTTCTGAAGTAATTCTGAAGTTATTCTGCTTAAAAGGAAAGTCTAATGAAGTGCTTGGTTAGAAACACTGAGCTGAGGTAACAAACACACCATGAAAAGTTCAGATATGTTTGCATTGGGTGTTTAGTTTACTGTAAAGATTAAAACCTACAAAGGTATCTGAGAAAAAAATATAATCAGTTGTAGTAACAATGCTTGGACCGAATTCTTCTGCCAAAATTTTACATTTTCCTGGTAGTATCAGGTGACATTAACTGTTTGTTTCAGTACCAAGAGCGAAGTTTGCCTCTATCACAAACCAATCCTATGATAAATTGAAAGCCCAAAGATGACAGGCTGGAGCCAATTTTCTTAAGTCTGTAACTATCACTGAACATACCATAGGTGCACGTCTCAGGAAACTTAACAAATTATGCCAGGATCAACAAGTCTAACAGGATCCAGTCACTGCTTTGATGTGAGATCCTTTTTACATTTTATTATCCTCTTTACGGATAGTTCTACATTCCATCCCAGTAGCATTTCTGCTCATCCACTTATTATTTCACATGACTAATTTCCATACTACAACATTCATAAGGGCCTAGTGTGACAGATTTTGTTTTGCCAACGTGCAATTAGTTTCTTCAAAATACATCCCTTGTTGCGGGTGGAGGCACATGGCAATTTCTTCCTTCAAACAGCCAGGAAGGATCAGCTGCTTTGCCTTTTACAAGGTTAAGAATGGTGGCTTCCTCACGGTGCTTCTGGTGGTGGCCAAACCAAAACACACACCCTGATGTGTGTTCTTCACTAGTGCCACTGCCAGCAACACCAACTCCCTTATTTGCTCAGTTATACACCTGGCCACTGAAAATTATGTTCTAGTACAACTCCTCAGTTTAATTATTAATTCCATTAATGGCAAGCACAACTTCTTGCAGGAGAAAAGCAATAGAAGGTTCTCCAAAATCATGAAATGAAGCAGACAATGCATAGAGTGTATGAACGCACTGCTTCCTGCCTCCTCCTTCCTTCAACAACTATTTACATGCTTTATCTTTGCTAGAAAAGCAAACTTTACAGAGGTGAAGCACACAAGGTGCTAACACAACAAAAGTAGTTTCTCCACTGCTTCTGATGCAGCACTGTTGTTATTTCTTCCACATCAAGGCAGATGAGTGACAAGTCCCCTTCAATGCATGAAGCAGACCACAAGCTACTGCCCAGCCAGATGGATTTTGGAAGCTCGGCACAAACAGGTACTTAGGAGCGCGTCAGTACACATAAACAAAACAGTCTAGATAATAAAGATGGGTACACATGTTGCCAAAAGTTCTGCTCTACAGCCAAGTAGAGATTTTGTGGTCTGGAATGCGGTGTCCGTTTGTATGACCTGTATACTTGGAACTGTAAATTATATATTTCTCTTTGTCAAGGAAGTACATGTTTAATTCAAGGATAAAAGCGACTGTGAGATCACAAAAAAAGGTTTGTCAGGTGCCCTCGGGAGCAACTACTGAGATTGAAATTCTCGGGAAGCACTGGTTGAAGTATTTATTTTGAGGTCAGCAGTTTACTTGCAGCCAAGAACAATACTCCAAGAAGCTACAAACTTCTAGGAACTCTTTGCTAGCCTAAGCATAAAGCCTGGCAATTTCAAGTTAGGTCCTTGACGACCAGCTTTGTACAGCCATATGCCCGCACAGGCAGCTTTATCTTACTCGTAGTGATTTAAGGCCAGGAAATTATCCCGTGCCACTCTCCCTATGTAAACACACCAAATCCCAACAGCGAGCGAACTGTCTGCTTTTTTCAGTGCTTAGAGCTTCTGCAGCCCCGTTCTGGAAGCCAAACTCAAGTAACGGGTAGTTCCGAGGGCCTTGCTACACAATTAGCCGAAAAACAGCTGTGGCAAAGCGGCATTTCTAAAGGAGGCTAAACGAGACGAGTGGGCGAGCAGCCCTCTCTGCGAGCGCCAGGGGCCGGCCGGAGGTCACCGGGATGGCCACTGCAAGCCCCGGGAGCTGCAGCCAGCCCGGCGCTGCTGTCCCCGGCCGCGTCCCCCGCCCCGAGCGCTCCCTCCTGTGCCCATGTATGTCAAGCCCAGCGCGCCCGGCCCGGCACCCGCCGCGCCGCGCCGCGCACGGGCCCGGCTCCGCGGCCGCCGACAAACACGCGCTTTTCCTTCCCAAAAAACAACCCGGCCAAAAAAACCAAAACCAAAACCACCCCGATGCCAGCGAGGCGCCGCGCACACGCTCCCGGCCCCGCACCTGGCTCCTGCGGTCCGAGCCGCCCGTCCGGCCCCGCGGGCGGGGAAGGGCTGTCCCGCCGGGCTCTGCGCCGCGTCCACGCGTTCTCCTTGGGCGCCGGGGCTTCCCTGCTCCGGCCGCCCTCCTCCGCCACCTCCTCGCCGCGGGGCGAGCCGGGCTCGGGCTGCCGGGGCTCCTGGGCCGCCCCCCAGCCCCGCCGCTCCGACACCTGCGCCGCGGACATGCCCGGCCGTGCGCCCGCCGGAGGGGCCGCAGCCGGGGCGGCCGAGGCGAGGAGCCCGCGGCGGGGGAAGGGGAACCCGCCTCCTCTCCTGGCCGCCCCGCCCCGCAGCCGCTGCCAGCGCCCCCCGGCCGGGCCGAGCGCCGCCGGCTCCTTGCTGCCCTGCGGCCGCTCGCAGCCGCTGGGGGCGACGCGCGGAGCGAGGGACAGCGACAGCGAGCGCGACCCGCCGGGGCCACCGCCGCCTGCGGAGGGACGGGCGGCGCTCCGGGCGCGCTGCCTCGGCCCCGCCCGCGCGGGGGAGGGACCCGGGGCTCTCCCGTGCGCCGTGACCTCACGCGGCCGGCAGGCTTTCCAGGCCCTTTCGGACATTTCGGCTCTGCAGGCCTCGCCCGCACCTGCACGGCCATACGGGGAGCGGGAGCATGTGCGCGTCTCCTGCGTGCGGAGGGCGCTCCCCGGGGCACGGCCTCGGGAACAAGTTCGGCAGGCGCCTGAGAACATACTTGAGGTGCCAGCAGCCAGGGAATCCCGTGTCATTTAAGCATTCCAGCAGACAGGTACCTCTGCCACCACACCATCTCTCCTCTGCCCCTCTACTTTCTGCCAAAAATCCCCCAGAAAATCATCTCACTGTACCACGTGCACTCATTCCACACTCACTGGTTATACCCACTCTCCTGCCACTCTATTATCCCACAAGCACTATGGACAGGATGAGGAAAGCCACCACAGCACGACATTAATCACTCCTTTCCTTCTTTGCCAAATCCTAGTGCCCCAAGAATTCTCATTGATTGCACCTTAAGACACCTGCTCCCCTCCCATTTCTTTCATTCATCTCTCAGCCGTGTATAACTCCCTTTCTTACAAAAGGACTTCCAAAAAACGACACCAACATTTTGTTAATTAACCAAGCAAATTCCCAAATAGGCTGCTATATTGCTAGTCAAGTATTTTTTAAGTAGTGTCACAAATAAACAAATTTCCTGGATTTTGCAGGAGCAAAACACGTTCTGCTGGGGTAAATGTTGTTCTCCACTCCAATGAGATCGTGTGAAGTTCTACCCCTTCATCAGAAAAGTCCAGCACAAAGCACCCCAAAACTCAACAAATTCCCACCACAGCTGACACTTTAGGCACTGAAACCTTTTTAGGATTATTCTGGAACTGTGTGTCCAGTAGTAGCAGATCAGATCATGGGGTGGAGGTCCAGGCCTAGCACCAAGCAAACCTCAGGTGCCTGGGGCATTGTTCAAGATACTTGAAAATTAATGACCTGCTGTGGTAAAGGCTTGAAATTAAAACATCTGCTACAATTATTATGTGACCAGAAGCAAACTGCGTTATCTGTGTTAATGCACGTTCCTGTAATTGCAGATTTCAGCTCCAAACATTAGAGGAATTTTCATGAACAGAGAAAAACATCACTCCTGCTTCTAAGCACTTTTTCTACTAGAAGGGACACATATTTTCTTTTAAAATTTATATTGAGAAATACTAAAAAACATAGAATTATTAAATTACAGCATTAATCTTCAAACCCTTAGAGGCATTTTTCTTTGATACCAAGTTTTTTCAGATGTCATACATTTACTAATAAAGGATGTGCTGATTGCATACATTCCTGACAAAAGGAGAATCAGTCACACTAAAACCATTTGTTTTTCTTCTATTTTGCCTCTCAAACTCAGAAGTTAAGTAGAGGTTAGAGTGATATGAAAGTAAAGAGGCCCTACCTAAGTCAGAGGTAAGAAGGGGATTAACCTCTTGTTTCCTCTTTTTCCCATACAAGCTTTACAAGATAAGGAAGTAGAGGAGTAGGCCAGCTGGGACCTAAACACAGCAGGAAAAAAGCAGGAAACTAATTAAGGGCTAGTTACTTGGGGGGGACAAAATAGCACTCAAGTTGATTAGTTACATAGCACTTGAGAAGTTTTTGTCTAGACTTACTTTGATAACTGTGTGGGACAGAGCTCCCTGCAGACTTTGTTGGATGGACTAGGACTGAAATGGATATAAAAAGCTGTTACAGTTGCTAGGACTCATCCTTCATATTTTGTCCACTTGTATCCTCCTCCTTGTTACTTTCTTGCAGTGAAAGTCACACTTTTTTAGTAAAACTCTCTTTCCTTCGGGAATACAATATGTAAAATGCTCCTGTTTGGAAAAGGGCTGATTTACATTAAATGAAACCAAGAGAATAACAATTCTTATTTATGTTCTAATGCTCATGTTTAATCCTGTGTAGAAGCATCCAAGCCTACTAAAGAACACTTCAAATTCCAGGATTGCATGGAATAGCAGAGTTTTACTCACATAGGGTAAAAATTCAGGAGTTACATGGTTACAGACCACCCTAAAGCTCCTTTCCATGCCCTGTAACTTATCATTACTGCCGAGCTGGCAGAGAACCTGGCAGTCTGAGATAAAGAAACTTCCCTGCCCAACCAACAGCAATTCAGATCAACATTAAAAAAAGAAACCCAAAACATGACACAAACAATTAAGATAAATTTAAAAAAATATACCTGCCTCAAAGTGTTAGCAGCTACCAAGCAGAAATAGTATTCAAGGATCCAAGGATTCTCACTTTTCTGCTGTTTAGAGAGTATCTCCACTACAGGCATTTGACATTTCAGCAACAAGTAAGAAAAAGCAGCAAGACTCCATTTCTTCATGTAGTGTTTCCTTTTTGCAGGCTTTCAGGAGGAATAAAACACAAATCTATGGTTGCTAAAAAGCAAAAAAATAAAAAAAAAAAAAACTAAAAAATTCCTGAGTGGCTCCTTATGAGTTGTTTGGGGGGGTTTATTGGCCTTGGGGAAAAAATTAGAATACGTTCCACCTGACAATTGTTAGATGTGTCCTGCCCTGGCAAGTGTAGAACTGGAACCACAGTGGTATCTTAATTAGCTAATACAAGCTTATTTTCTTTACTAGGCAGGTAGAAAAATATCTAAGTAACACCAGTGTTTGTTGTGTGAAGCTTTTCTCGTGTCCTGTAGATTATCTGCTCTCCTCGTGCTACAGCTCTAGTAGAAACAGAAAGGATTACAGGATGACAGTGGGATGCATTTTGAACACCTGTTAACAAGAGAGAAAAAACCCCCCTCACACCTAAATGTTTTTAGGACTTTTATTGAAAAAAATTAAAACAAAAAAAAATTACCAAGGCCATTTTTACAATAAATTTAAGACACACAGAATGGCTTACCTGCTACATGGAAGAAACCTTACTACAATATTTCTCTCATGCAAATCCTGGATTAAAACCACATTCTCATTTAACATCAAAATGGATTGTTTATACCTTTGTAGGATTTAACCTTAAAAGATGGTTTTAAAAGTCGATTTTCCAAAGGTTAAAAACAGCAAGATTCCTCCCTTCACAGACCAGCTCCCTACATCTGATAACTGGCAGAAATAGACCATTGAGCTCCTTTTTTTTTGTTATTCTAACCTGAGAAATTTCTTAAATAATGCTTATTAGGCTTTCGTATTTGGCAACACGACTTCAGTTACAGAGCAAAGTGCGATTCCTCATTCTTGTCAGAAACCAGTCTTTTACTGTTTCTCCCAAAAGACAGACAGTCTCACAACCAAGAACAGCATTTGTCCCAAAAGACACTCTCACAGCAGGAGTGGTATTAGCCTAAACCTTCTTCTGTGCCCTTTTGGTGAGTTAAACCTTGTTAGTAATACCATTGGGACACTAACCTCAGGATGCAGAGTTCCCATCAGTTGTGTAATTCCCAGTATTGTGCGCTTTGAAAATATTTGCTTTGGCATGTTATACTTTGTAGCATAGTTGATTTTTTTTTGTGCTTACTCCTGGCCTTTACAAAATCTGTCTTTTCGCTCTTGCATTTATTCAAGCCCTTTCCCTTGCCACAAGTTATTTCCCTTTCTCATAGCTGCAACAGAAGCAGGACACAAAGAACACAATTACATTTAAAATGTGAGAGCTACAAAAGCTGTACAGCAGACAGTGCTCTGGTAAAGCACTCTTAGTTGATGAATATGCTTGAAAACCCTGTGAATCTTTTAGATTCAATTTTAAATTTGTAAACTTACTAACATTAAATTTCAAACCCTCCAAATATTTGGTGTTTAAATGTACTAGTCATTTCACACTTGCTCCCCACATATAAAACCAATATCCTCCAAAGAAATGATAAAAAAATCACTTGAAAGAAGCAATTTAACTTCCAACAGATTAGAACCTCTTCTGCATTTTCAGTATATTTGTATGTTATATCATTTGGGTTATTCAAAACTTTTGCTCTTCAGTTTTATCTGAACACACCTGATTTTCAAATCATGATCTCTTCACAGTTACTTGTCCTGTCTACCTGTCTAAAATTTAAGAGAATGCTCCATACTCTGCCTATTAAAAACCTTTACAGCAACCACAGAGACCAAAAGTGATTGATTGGAAAGGTGCAGAAGTCACACATCCTGAGAAATGGCTGGATTTTTCTGTTTGTTTCAGAGTAATCCTGGTTGTGACTGTACAAAATACCCAAGTGTTTCAGTTTTCAACTTCTCGGCAAATTGGTTTTAGAAGAATGTTATAGGAGATAATCACAAAAAAAAGAGTAGTGGAGAGATACCCACACAGTTGGTACATGACAACCTTTTATTCTACTGTAATTTGTTGGCATTTTTGATCCCAAAAGAGGAAACAGCAGACTTTGGATTTTCTTAAAGGTGTTCAAAATCTAAGTTTCTTTATTTTCCATCCAATTAAAAAAGACAAGTGTTGAAAAATAAGGAGCAAACCTAACTGTTTCAATAACCTTTAGTCTACGTATCTTTTAAATTATACAGTTCAAGTGTATTTTGCATATCAGCGCTGAGTGGACTTTAGAAAGGACATCTGTTGAAGTATTTCCAACAGGTCTTTATAGCACCATACAATCTGCTGTCAGCTTAACTGCTTAGAATCAGCCAGTGCTTAGAAAGTAAAATGCTGATATTTCTATTTCATCTATCACTCCAAAAAAAAAAGAAA
The DNA here is from genome assembly GCF_903797595.1 of Erithacus rubecula. Classification (NCBI taxonomy): domain Eukaryota; kingdom Metazoa; phylum Chordata; class Aves; order Passeriformes; family Muscicapidae; genus Erithacus; species Erithacus rubecula. Next base: position 62,573,088 of record NC_136687.1, read on the forward strand.
AGAAATCTGGAAGCTTATGTTATCCAACTCAATTAATGTAAACAATTAATTACCAGACACTTGATCTTCACTTATTCCAGTTTTGTGAACCTGGTTGATGAATTGTTACATGATCCTTCTGTAATGGCACAGTTTAGTTCAGTGGCAGGAATACTGCACGGACGTATTGAATGAAAACATCTCTCTCTCACTTCTCCTTGAATTGTTGAAGTCTCTCTTTGCAATGTGGTTCTGAGCCTTCTGCTAAGGCTCATTTTCAATTCATAATTGAAGAGAAAAGCAGTGACAAACACAAGAGGCTGAGTGCTGGCAAAGCCACGGTACAACACAATAGGAGCAGCAAGGCCTTGAGGAAGCAAGAGGTAACCGAGGTATCTGGAACAAACCAAAACTACACTAAACACAAGAGAGCAGCTTAGCCCCACAGCACATTTTACATTCTTCCAATACATGATTGGTCTGTTTTCTACTGACACACGATTCAGAATTTATTCAGAATTGAAGGAACACACAATCAAATAAGATATGAAGTACATGAACCATTCATGCACTGACAAATGCTGCTGTTGTTTTGTCACAGGTAACACTGAAGCAGCTGTGTCAGAATGGCACTGGATTGAAATGAAAGCAATGCTGGTACTTTACCACTTCTGGTAATTGTTACCTACAACAGTCAGTGACCATCTGCTCAACACTACAAGAGGCTTGTTTTCCAAACATGAGTTCCAGTAAGCTGAATTACAAATGAGATCAGTCTGAATGCATTAGAAAGATCACATGGTGTATTTCTGGAGAAAGCGGTCAAATGCATCATAAATTGCTTGCCTGAAACAAGAAAAAGAGAAGGGAATTTGTATAACTTGGGAAAGGGCAGATATAAGTGGCATATTTCTATATATTTATAAATATATCTACAAAACTATCACCACAATTTCAAAACTGTTCAATAAAAAATGTGGCATCCAGTGGTATTTTCTCCTTCCTTTATTTCTGGGTTCTCTCACTTCAATCCACTAATATATTTACATTTCAGGAATGAGTGGGACTATTTTCCAACGTTCATGCAAGATGAAATGTAGACGGATTAGGAGTTTTCTACTCAAACACATCAGAGATATGCATAGCCTGAAATTTTTGAGCAACTATCATAAAAGTAAGGCTGAAGTTTTAAATAGCAATAAACTACTGGTTAGCATATATTGATCCAATAAAGTGTCATTCATTTTTTTTGTTGTTGTTGCTTAGACTTCCTAAGTGGTGTGTAAAGTCTTCCTAATTCCTTGTATTTTAAAATTAATAGCACAAGAATTTAACTTTTTGAAAACTACAGAGCTGCACCCATAAAGCTGATTTACATAACTGTCTTTAGAAAATCAATGCCTAATATTACTAAGGCACAGATTCATGCAAGTACTACTTATTTACAGTCAAGCTTTCATTTTGATTAAATCTAAAATTTCATTTTAAACTTTTCTGTCCACCTTACCTGAAGAGTCCTTGTTTGAAGAGGTAGGCACTGACATGACCTCCATCCAGATACCTGATTTCACACCCTGGCCAGATCTCTTGGAGGCTGCGCACGCCAGTGCGGGGAATGTACGCATCCTCCTTGGCTTGCACTACTATGATTAAACTTGGGTCAACTGGAACTAAAGGAAAACAAAGCAAAACTGAATTCATCTCTGCTAACAAATAGAAACATAACAGCTGAGATTTCTGTTGCCAAAATGCTATTTTCACAAAAAATTAAATTATTCGAAGCTTTAATAAAACTACACGTTCTAAACTTTCCAGCAGAATTTATCTGGTTTTTGACGTTACAGTAGTGAGGCCATCAGTGGAAAAACAAACCCTAGAGCAGAAATTCCTCTAAGACTCGTGAAGTTCACAAGAGAATTCTCTTTTCTCTTTCCAGAAAAACTCTATAGCATTCATGTCAGTCCTCTGAGATCCCTTTTTATTGGCAAAAAGAACTATAACATTCAACAGAGTAGAAGTTTCTTTTTTTTTTTTCCCTCAATGAGGAAAAAAGACAACTTTTCATACAAGAGGTCAGAAAGTACAGCCTATGTTCATTTTCTTTTCTGTCTCCTACATGGTTCACTTGCAACATAAAAATTCCAACATATTGTTATACATATTTATTACTCATAAACAGAACTACACCAATCAGATTACTAGCAGGAATAACACCAATATGATATTGAGAAAAATAACACCAAAAATTATGTTGAACACAGAACATTTCTCCCTTCAAAAAGAGAATATGTGATATGTTCATGAGTGACCAGCTAAGATGTCTGGCAGTGGGGTGTCTCAAATAATTTAAACCTTTCATTCTTTCATACTAAAGCACATATAGAAAATATACACAATGCTAAGACTAATTCAAGTCTTCCATTCAATTTTTCATGAAATCTGAGCATTAGGCAGATTTTCTGAAAGTCCTCTCTGGCCTCACTCCAAGGATACCCTGGCAGGGGAAGCAACGTTTCCCAGAAGGTGATGAGACCTGGGAGACTTGACACAATGGACTCCAACACTTTGACAAGTGCATCAGAATCACAGATCCTTTTAATTTCCAAGAAAGGTCAGTGCTTAGCTAAGTGATACCTGTCTAGATGAACAAGAAAGTCTGTACATAGAATAAAACTTAAAGAGGGCTTTATCTGTCTACTGAAATAACTTTAAAAGCTTTAAGGAAAGCACTTCACTGGTATTTGTCACAAAACATCTCTGGCTAGCAGTGAAAGAATCGACACTAATGTAGATTCCTTTTATTTCTTTTTCACATTTATTCAAATCTAAACACTTGTACCAATGGAGTACGGAGTGCCAGGATTAAGAAATGAGGTGGCATGAGGGCTCAGTACCAAGAAAGCTTTGACACTAAAAGATGACTCTGCCTGAAGTCAAAGCACGTTGTAGGAGATGCCTTCAGCAGGTTCATGCACAGCCAAATCATGAACTGCCACAAAAGGAATTCTGAGCCCCCACTCCAGCAGAACCTTTTAAGGAGGCTCTAGGAAGCAATCACTTGTTTGCATTGCTGGAAAGGGTTTGTCCTGATCGCCAAGGAATGCTGGACTACAGCTCCCCCTATATGCTATGACTCTCCTGGGAAACAGGATTCACCAACCTGCACCAGCCCAGAAGGACCCCTAAAATGCTTTTCCTGGCAATATCATTGAAGGCTGGTGCTCAGCTATGCAGACTACTTTCTATCTGAAGTCAGTATAACATTTCTGCTTGAAAAACCTTATTAGCAGATTAATTAAGATGAATTAGACCTAGGTATTACTCACATCACACAAGTGTTTTCTTCCTTTAGATAATACAAATTTGCACTAACTCGTATCTGAAAAAAGCCACAGGAAGGCAGAGGAGAAAAATGAGCAAAGACACCGAGAGCAAATTTTAATTAACTTTGTCATTAGTTGGCCACCAAGAAGGAACAGAAAAACAATTAGGAAATTGAGTAGTAAACAGATGCTGCAGAATAATGCTCACAATATTTCCATATTCCAGTAAAAGTACCAGCAGGTTTACACATGGAGAAGGAAGAAAACACCTTTTCCTCCACTGTATTTTATTCAGCTTTTGAAAGTGCTCCTTGAAACAAAGAGATACATACCTGGGAAGTTAGCTACGTGGGTACATTCATCCATTACTCCCTTCATGAACATTAAAGATTCTCTCTGTAAAGTTTCACTCCTTCTCCTTGTATTAATTCTGTGTCCTTCTGGGCTGGTTAAGTTTTTATTGCTACTGCTACTGGTGGAAAAGGTTTGATTTATGCACTGCATTTTAGGAGCATCTTGAATTAAGAGTCTTTCTGAAGAGGCACTTAGAGCACTTCTATTTGTGGCAAAGCTGTGAACAGATTCCTTAGGTACAGTGTCATTCAAGGACTCAAAGCTGAATATTCTGGAAGTCACATCCATGTCTGCCAGACTGTCCACACTGTCAGGGAAGTTCTTCACAAAGTCTTGTCCCATCTTGAAAGAATCCGTCTAAACAAAGACAACAATTGAGGGTTTCTTCCTTAAAACCAGTTTGTTAATTTTATTTTTAAGATGAACTCATAATAAAAAATAAAAAAAATTTAAAAAGACACTACGAGCACCATTCACTTCCATTTTCAGCTTGCAGATCATTCAATTAAATCCTGATCATCATAACCTCTTAATAATTTCATTCTACGTTTCTGTCAGTTTAAATAAGTGCAGGAGGTACCTACATATACAGAAGCTTGTGATATAAAGATTTGTTTTTCTTTCTATACTAAACTCTGAATATGCAATTACAGTCATTTAAGCTTAAATGACCTAATTATAATAACAGAAAAATGAACATATGTGATGAGGTCTAATGTTACGTTTAGGACTGAAAAACTGTCTAAATACTAGGGAGACAAGCTGAACATCTTGAAAAATGTTTTTTCCTTTCATTTAGTCTTCTCCATCAGTACTGCTGGAGTGTATTTGACTTAACTCTTATTTGGGCATTTGCCATTTTTATCTCCACCCCAGCTCCTCTTCTCCTGCTGTGAAGTATTAGAAAAAGAACTATCACAAAGGAAAGAAATTTAGAGGGGGAAAAAAAGGCATTTATCAGAATTTTGATTGAATAAACTTTATGTTGTAGATTACACTAAGTGTGATCAAAGGAAAAGCTTGTAGCAAGGGCTACATTTTAAACATGTTACACAACCAAATTATTAGTTTTGTTTCTCAGGTTTTTCCTTCAAACACTAAATTGATCAAAACATAAAGAAACAACATGCCAGCATGTTCTACCTAACAATTGTCTACTTTTAGTGGAAGTAAAAAAAAGTTGCATTATTTGCTAGATTTGCACATGTAAATATTAGCAGATAGACAAAATAAACCATACTTACTCCACAATATTCAAGCATTTGAATGATTTCTTCTTCATACACAGTTTCTGTAAAATACTGTTTTTCCAACTCTCTCCAGTTCACTGCCTTACTCAGCACACCCTGAGATGATAAACAAAAATATTCAGTATACAAGTAAAACCCAGAGGTCATTCTAAAATAATGATACACACAGGAAATTGACCTGTTCCTCTCCTGATTTTTTTCAGTGCAATTCTATTCTGAGGCAGCTCTCAGAGCTATTGCAATCAAAGCACAAGCACATATTGAAATACAGGACATGGAATCCCACCTCCTTCTTGGCCAGCCCAGATATTTTAACTTATATTTCTGATTGTAATCTAATACATGAACAAAAAATGTGCTTTGTAACTTATTAATTACCGTAGTGAAGACAGCAGAGGCTGTTGACCAGGAAAGACATGGAATCAATGGCAATGGTTTAGGCCAGTTTGTCACTGCCAGTGAAGCCATCTAGAATCAAAGACACTTATTACACAAAAAGAACTCTCTTATCTTCAATTTCTTTGTTTACATGGTATTTATGAAACACATGGTGCCAAAGACTTAAGGACTGTGACAGATGGATATACTTTCACCTATTTAGAAGTTGCTATCTAGTCTCCAATGATTTGTTTTTTTAATAAATATTGCTCTGGAAAGGACTTACTTCAAGGCTGAATGGGATTTGGTTATAAGAATTTCCAATGGAATATTTACTAAATATTCCATCAATTACAATTCAATTAATTATATTTATAATCCATCAATTATCATTATAATTATAAAAACTATTACAAGCTAGTAGTTGTTTCATACCATAAAAAACTTCTACAATGCTTTCCACAAAGCTCTTGCAAGTTTAGTTCAAGGCAAAATAAAGGCAAACTATGAAAAAGACTATTTAAAATTCTATACTTTCAAAATTTGTATACAGGAAACAAAATTTGAGGGAGAAGTAATTCAATGTGTTGAGCACACTCTTTTTCTGTCCTTTAAGTTTCAATTCTTACTTTTGCATCACTTCTCGGAACACATTTTTGTGATCTCTCCCTTTTAGCAGAATTGAATCAGTGCTTGCAACCTTCCATTGCAAAACACACTCTATAGAGGATCAACATCAAATATCACTTATTTCACAGAGGTTTTTAGTTTAGCAGGGTGATGTTGATGTAAACCAAAGGTGCTCTGTACATTTATGACATTTACAGTTATAAAATTGTGCTTTAGGGGAATATTTTTCTTTTGGGAAACACTACCACTACCAACATTATTTACTGAGCTCCTAAAAAACAAAGAAAGGTGTTGTTTCAGTAAGCTTTGCACCTGTGTCTCACAAAGCTGTGATAATCTGCAGAGACATGAGCAGTAACATTATAACTGTGTATTAGTCTTTCAAGCACCTTAGCGATACAGTGCTGGTTTAGTTTGAGTATTCACAGTGTCACACAGAAAATGTTATCCACCTCACCACAGAATCTCTGATCAGTACCCATGATCACAGACACCAAAAGTCACCTCAATTACAACATGCCACAAAGAAGGGGTATTTCACATAATGCATTAAAACACAAAGGTTTAAGCAAGCAGAAAGGAGGAAAAGAGGGAGAATTAGCAATCGATCAGTGCAGACTTTCTTTCAGCAAACATTTCTGCCCCCCACCCTGGAAAAAAAAACAATTATGTGAGAAGTTTATATTCTTATTAAGCCTGCTGGGAGATGGCTGACAAAGGGCTCTATGATTTGTCAGTACATATTAAGGATTACACTAATTCAGCACCACAGAACATGAGAATTGCCAACAATTTGTTTCTCATGACTCTAAGTGTTTATTTTAAAGCACTCCTGAGATCAACACTGTAAAACAAATTATGTCCGTATGCTACATGATCAAATGAGAAGTTAAAACAAAAATTACTGAACAGGAGATATAAAAGCTTACATGTCCTCCCATGGATATTCCAGTCATCCCTAGTGGTCCATAGCCTTCTCTCTCTAGCCAGTGCAAAAGAGCTGCCGATTCTAGAATTAGAGCTCCTCCCATCACAAACAGGTCCGAGACATTTTTTAAACATGACCGTCTTTTCTCCCCAGAAAAGGAAAATAGAGGGTTTATTTTCTAAGATTAGACTCTGACAGTTCTTATCATTCTACACACACTTTTATACACAGCTTCATCACAATCCTAGAGAATTTTGGAGCTGAACTCCTGTTGAATCAACAGGAGAAAGCAAGCCCAGATTTTCTGGCACTTGTAATTTATCATCCAAATGAGGACTAGAAATAGACACCTGCCTATGCTTTTAATGTAATATCACTGACAGCTTGGTCTTTTGGAAACAATAACCAACATTAGCATCTCATTAGTAGCAATATTCTGTCCTGTGAAGTTGTAGCAGATATTTTAGAAATAGAATCAAAATGATACAATCCTAGACATACGCTATCTCATTTGCAGAAACAAGTTTGTTTTTTTCTTATGTACCTGATTTACATCATTGAAAAATTGCACACAACATTTGAGGAGCAATCAGTATGTCAACTTTGGAAGCACTCATCAGTGTCACTGTAAGACTGAAACTGTAAAGTGGGAAGTTTGTCACAGTATTGAGAAATTCAGGCAGTGTAGTGCAAAGCTCTAAAACACAGAAAACACACCAAAAAAAGTAGAAATCTATTTGGCTGAGCCATCAGAGGGACATAAAAATAATAGACCTCTAACTTGGGGAGGGGGACTGAGTATTTTCAGTACCACAGCCAGGTTACAAAGGACTCCTGGCCTCTCCTGCCAGCATGCCACTGTCACATTTGCAACACTCTGAAGCACAAGGACAAAGCTCACTGTGAAGTCACACAGAAATGAACATAGCTGCAGAGCAGCATTTACAGACTAATGCAATTCTTTCCTGAGATCACTCAGCCCTCTGCAGCTGCTGTATTTATTGAACACTGTCACCTGTTACACTGGTGCTCTGTAACCCTGTATTGGAGAGTGACAATCACCTGCTGGGGAATTAGACTGAGCATTCCCAGCCTTGAAACAATACTGACACACTGGACAACTGAGAACAGTTATTTAATTTTTTTTCTTCTGCATCAGATCACCCATAACTGGAAATTAACCTACCAATGGATGCATTCCAGCACAGGCTTTGTCCTGTCACTTTCCTATAATCTTACCAAAACCACTTTGCGTCTTCTAATCATGTTAAATGTACTAGTTAGGATTAAAAAAGATTAAAACACCAACTCATATTAGGACTTTTGGAAATATTGGGAGACTAAAAGCTTAGTCTCAGACACATATCCTGTTGAATTCTCATAATACGCCTATGGTTTGGAAAATATAAAAAGGAAAAAACTAAGACTGCCTAATTAGACATCCAAATTCCAATTTAAGCAATTGACTGAAGAAACAAATCCTGTAAAATACTGAATATTGCATAGCGTCCTGACTAACAACCAATCAACACTAGATTTATTCATATGCCTCTAAATCCTTAAAAGATCTTGGAAAAGCAAAATCCTAGCAGTTATAATGGAAATAGGCTATCTGAGCAAAGATTATCCAGAGCTGACTGAAATATAGCAGCAGCACTTGTACATGAAGTTGTGAGTCAGGAAAATAAAATGGCCCTGGCTTGCACTCACACAAGATGTTTGCACCTCACTCTGTACTGCAAGTTCATCTTGTGCAAACTTTCCTGATCCCTGAGATCTCCTAACACAACACCCAAAGCAGTTTAGCAAACAGCAGACAATTTCACATTGGCAGGTTAGAAGTGGGTTTTGAAGTGTCTTTTTCTTAATAAGCTATCAAAATCAAAGTTTAGCTCTTGGCTTGAAAGAGAAAAAAAGAAAAGTAGTATTTTAAAAATACAATATCCATAAATGTAACAGGAATACTTACAATTGATCCTTAGGTTTTCTACAGCCATGTAAAAGATTCCAGTTAAAGAAAGTAAAAAAGGCTTTATCAAAACTGATCATTAAAAATAGTAAGAAGAAAAAAGCATAAATAGCACGAATTAATTGAATTTGGGATTTAAACTGCCAGTATTCAGTGTTTAGTGTCACTAAATTAATCTATTTCAATGATGCAGTTTGTAACATTTTACTGTTGTCAGACATATGGGCAAAAAAAACCCCAAGTGTAACTAGAGATCCTATTTAATGAAACAGAATGATAATGTTATACAAAAAACAGAACAAAACTTAACTGTCTTTTTAAAAACCCACCCAAATCTGAAGTGGTAACAGCAATTTTCTCAGAAGTTACCTGGGGTACCATACAATTGTGTTTCACATAATGGTCATACTTCCTTTACTTCTACCCACTGTATCAAAAAGTTGGTATTTTATGAGTGTGATAACTCTTTCACCTTCCAGAGAACACATCAGGAGTAATTACTGTTTTCCACAAAAGGATATAGTAAGGATTTTCTAGCAACAGGGAAGCCATGCAGGCTTCTTTAATCATTGGCCGTGCCATTAATGTGCGTCTCCTCCAGAAGTGCTAAAGACAAGATGCACAAACAATCCAGCTAAGACAAAATTTGATGGTTAAATTCTCAGTAACAATCATTTTACACACTCACATGGTCTCCAGTGCCTGCTAAATGAATGCACACAGGTCTGTGCTTGCCATTCCATCTTCTGGGTATGATGAACTGAAATCTGTGAGAAACAAACACATATTTTAGCAGGGTAAGGACATCTATTAACAAGCTGCATCAAGAAAAATTAATTAAAAAAGAAAAAAACAAAACCAAAACAACAGAAGTATTTGTAACTCATGCAGGCAAACTGCCAGCATTTCAGCAACATCATTTTTCATAAACACTTTCAGCAAACAAAGGAATCTGAAAGTAGGACAGTAGAAAGGCCAAACAAGAAAAGGAGCCAAGATGAAAGATCATGTTCCTAAAAAAGACTACTACCTCATCATCATAATTTAAACTTTGCAGAGTGGAGAAATGCAACTTCAGATAAAGAGCAGCCTAAACAATCATGTCCAGCTCTCCTAGGCATCATTGCTATTTTTCTCCTGAAGGCACAACAGCTGAAATTGAAGATTAAGATGAGCCATAAATTAAAAAAAACCAAAAAAACCCCAAAACCCCAAAATACAAACTATGACATTATTCTACACACTCAACATCAATAAATTAATGTCTTCTTCTGCTATTTATTTACAGTCTACACTACTGAATAAAAAAATCCCTTCTGAACCTTCACTATTTTCCCCACAAGATGGAGCACTGTTACCTACAGGAGCATTACACTTCAGGAAATACATTCATACCATCTTGAGGGAAATTTGTACAGCTGTTTGAAACTGTCACAATACTGACCAAAATAACTATTATGTTAACTTGGTTACAAAGCACAAGAGAACATAGATGAGGAAACAATGAGCATATTGTATTTTTCAGTATGGCACTAATTAGTTTGATAATGTTAACAGACAGTTAGTTTCTCCTACCAGCAGAGAGGTGGAACAAAACTAATTTCTTGAATGCCAACCTTTTTCTTACATACCTTAACATTACATGCCTAAGCACACATATAAAAATGCCACTGAGTACTACTGACAAAATTTAAAATGTCAGTATCAACTTGAGCTGATAAACTCTTATGTTTATGTTATTAAACAAAGTCTGGGGAAAAAAATTAATCATGACAGTTCAGCTCAAAACAAAAAGCAAACAGAAATTAGACTCCCTTTGCAAACCCACTCCTAATCTGCAAAGTGTTAGTGGGAAACCAGCACTGTTAGGGAGCCTCCAGCTTTCTGTAAGAATGCTTTTTTTTTTTTTTTTCCTTTTTTTTGTTGTTGGTTTGTTTGCCAAGTAAGAAAGGAACCAGATTCTCTGGCTACAATAAAATAGGCTTGCTACTTTATCACACATACAAAATTTTTGTATTCAATAGAAATGGAAGGTTGGAATGGCTCCTTCAAATACAACATAATATGCTGCAATATAAACAGCTTCTCCTGCTACATATAAAACAATAACTACTGTTCTTCATTTCTAGCATCCCCCTCACTTGCAAAAATACTGAACCAGTAATTCAAAACCAGGGGATTCCATGGCTTTGTGCAACATGATTTCTACACTCAAAAACCCAAAACAAATAAAAAAACCCACAAACCAAAAAAGCACTACTTTGCTAGTGATTTTTTTTTAAATACATAGACTGAAATATCACATGAATAAGACTTATTGTTTGCATTACAATCAATTAGTTGCACAATAAAACTACTTACAGACCATTATTTCTCTGCAGCACTGATTTCAGAAATCCTCTTGGTTTCTCTTACCTTGCTACAAGAGATTCAACTGGCAGGATACCTGGGACACAATGAGCCAAGGGGGAAATGAAGTGCCCTTCAAGGATTTTGCAGTCTGATTGCCCCTCAACCTGCAGAAAGGATGAGACAATAGCAATAAATATTATGTCAGTCTTTAACTTGCTCTGAAAGCATATCTCTTAAAGTAGAATTTGTTATAGGATAAAAAAACTTGCTTAAAAAATCCAAAAGCTAAGGCCTACTCCTAAAAACAGGGATACGTGTTATCAACAGGGTCAAAACACTTTTTTTCAACTTTGCTTTTATTAAATAACCTTTTAAAGGAATCAAAGAAATGTGCAATGCTGTCTCATTTTAAATATATTTGATAGCACAGACTAAGTTTTGAACACTGAGTTTTAACATTCGACATCTCCCTGCCCAACTATTGTACTACTGGGAAACAAAGAAAAAAACAGTATCTGTACAAGCACTGCTTTATTCTCTATTTCCTTCCATTCTCTTCTAGCAGCCAATAAATGTTAAGTACCAAGTTATTTCACCTTTATATATCTTTAGGAAAATAAATGTAGTTAAATCACATCATCTCTTGCTTTTAAGTACCTTGTCAATGAACACTGGGTAATCTTTTGAAACCAGCGTCTGGCATTTTTCCCTGTTTCCAATAATCTTTCTGAATTCAAATATTCTGTTGAAAGGAAACAAGTAGAGAAGATTCAACTTTTTATCTAAAAAAAAGAAGAGACACATTTATATAACATTTCAGGAGCTAAAGTAAGCCACAAACAAAAGTTATGAAGCCAGCTTTGCATTTACAGATTAACCAGGCCACCATTGGGTAGGTAGCTACCACAGAATGCTCTTAAGTTAAACAAAAAGTCTCAGGTACCTTGCTGGGGAACAGAAAACTAAGGGGAAAATCTGGTTGCTTTCTTCTGCTACTTAAATGGGCTGCAGAGCCAGACAGAGCAAATGAAACTCAACTCTTCTCAGATGTGTACAGTGAGAGGACACTGAAGAGGCAATGATTATGTGTTGCAGTTTAAGAAATCTCTTCTGGAGGAAAGTGAAAGATTGCTTTCACAGTTAAGCACATGAAAAAACAGCCCAGGGAAACTATAAATTATCCCTATCCTCAAGGGATGAAGTGCCTTTCAAGTGAATTAAATGCCAAGTGACTTGAAGAAACAAAGAAGTCAGCTTTATTTTGAACAGGGATTCTGACTTGATGTCCTCAAACTGGCTCCTTCAACCTTAAATACTTTATGACTTGTTCATTCCAGTGCTCATAAATACTCACTTTACCTGACCAGTTAGACCAGTTTTGAGTGAAAAGTACAGAGGAACAACCTATTCACCTTCCCAACACCACAGAAAACCCAAAGAATGGAAAGAAAATCCAGTTTATCACCACACAAAGAAACAGCTCTACTTTACAACCTTTGCTTTTCTCCTATAGAAACTGCATTAAGTATTTCTGAGAAAGTAAAGATGCAAGATGTGAGTGTGGAGGGTAAGCAAAATGAAAAGATGTTTTGTTTGACTATAAATCTTTCAAAAATACTGCATTTATTGATTTCTTGAACAGAACCAAATTAAACACTTTTGCTATTTTAAATACAGGACAGCAAATACTGTTGCTACTTCAAGGGTTTGCTATTTTAAATACAGGATAGCAAATACTGTTGCTACTTCAAGCTGTGTTTTTTTCTTTTAATGTAACATAATGTTTATGCTGTTACTTTTTAACAAGTCACCTTTTCAGATCCTCTGGCTTTCCCCATCCTCTGATGAAAAGTTTAGTGAGGAGAAGTTTTCGGTACAAGACATCTAATTTACTTACACCCATGAGCAGCACACTGTCATCTAGGGGAAAAAGCAGAGGTAAAAATAAGGCAGTTAAAGTCTACAGGAGTGGCAAATTCATTGATTGTAATATAAAATGGTTTCTTATTTAGGTTTCCACGTTAAGGAAAAGCCATCTAATGTATTCCAAGAAAGTTATTGCTATTTTTGAACAAAATACAAAGGCAGTAGATACATTATGCAGGAATTTAAAATGCTAATTAAAACCATATATTCATTACACCACTGATGACAAGCCAGCTGAAGAGGCACATCAGGACTCCATCAAAACTGCATCTTCAACTAGTCCTAACTGTATTTCACTCAGATTAAACAAAGAATAGCACTGATCTCTATCCTCTCAACAGAGCTACGATGGCAAAACTCTTCAGTCTGTCATAAACACATCTCAATGGAAACTTGAAACAATGTTTGGGTTTAAATCACTAGAAGACTCCATCTCTTCATCTTCTTAATGGAGAGAGAAGAGAGGGAGAGAGGAGGGAAAGAATGTCAGTCCAGTCACTGCTGCAGAGAAATTATGTTTGTAATCTTGCCTTCATTGGTGTGGTAAACACTTATCCTAATCCTTATTTTATCTCTTCCTTTCCAATTTTGCTATTTCTTCTGGTTTTCCTCCCATTCCTTTCTGGGAAAAAAAAAATCACACCCTCAAAATCCTTGCCAGGATTTTTTTCTCTTTCAACAAATACACCAGATCAAACAGAGTTAAATCTAATGAGATTTTAGGCAAGCAGAGTACTATTTTCAAAGCAATACTTACTGAAGTGAATGGGAGCCACTGCTGAGCTCTTCCAACGAGGAAGAAAAACAACTGAACACTACTAAAAAGGAGAATTTAAATCTGATTTCTTGATCAGCAGGATACAGGTTACTCAATTACAAATAATGTCCAAGATCTGTATACACCTAAGAAAACAACAGATTTAATAATCAAACACTTGGTTAGTAAGTTCACTTCAGGCATTTTCTAATATTTCCAGATCGTCCATTCTAAATGCACTCAATAATCTTGTCACACTCCATAATAGTGTCATTTAATTTATGGGGTCTTAGAAATTTTATTTTCATCAAAAGCACTTTTTCTGCCACACTGCAATATGGTCATTTTTAAAAATAAACTTGTTTGACTATAACAAGTCAAAATTGTGGTCAGATTAAGAAAAACACTTCTAGAAAGCCAATATTTAAGAATCAATATACAGGAAAAAAAAGGAGAACTTGTTAACACCTAGAATAAATTACTATCAAAACAGAAATTACAGACACTTGAATGTTAGAATAAGCATGCTAGAAAGCCACAATGGTACAATCACTACAGGGTAAAAATAAATACATGAAATAAGCAGAAAAATCATAATGGGGATGTTTTGTTTTAAAAACATGAAGATGTAGATTTTGCTTTGAATCCAAAGTCTGGCCTGATAAGCTCTCTGCTGCACCAAGTGAGTGCCAAAACAACTTTCTAGGCAAGCACATTCATTATATTTAAATGTAATATTGATCAAGGCAAATGTGTTCTCTCATCCTCTCTTCTGCTTCATTGATGGAATGGAGACTCTGAAGTAACTTGGGATATTTCAATTAATCAGAATCAAGATAAAAGCACTACTGGAAAGAGCACAGGAAACACTAAAAGAAATTTTTAAAAATATTCCTAGTACGTGAAGTATGCTGCATAGAACTTCTCAGAAATATAATTGAGATAAAAAATTTGGGAGGATGGCCCCTACTGTACCTCTTTAACAAAAGGGCAGGACAAGCTCCAGTCACTGCCCATCCGTGCCTACATGGCAAGACAATTACAAACAATTTTACTGCCAGGAAAGGCAAATCCAACTGCAGGAAGCTGAAGTTTTATCATTTCACATTAACAGGAGGATTCCAGCAGTGAGGATTTGAAACGGATGAAAGATGTTTCAGAATGAAACTCTGCTTCCTCCACTTGCCAGCACACATGGCACATCCCGATCCCACTGTGAGTCAGGTCAGCTGGAAGCAGTGACCTGACAACGATGCTGTGGAGCTGTGTGGCCCCAGAGACAGGATCTGTGTTATCAATCTTGAATGAATAGATTATCAACACAGAAAGCTGTAAATAACGCGATCCCTGAATGGAAACTGCAGCAGATACAAAAACACACTAAGAACATAGAAACAGACACATACATTCATCCAAAATCCAACACATAAAAGGTCAGCGCTTTTTATCCGAGCAAGCAGCTTCAAGAAAACCACCCCTGGAAAGTACACGAGGGCTTCACTCAAGGCCCACAGTGTGGTTTCTATTCTATACATGGATGCAAAAAAGCCAGCAGCCAACCCGAAAAAAACACGGAGGCTCCGTTTCAGAAGGCGGAGCTGTCAACTTCCCTACCCTCCCTCTCTATTTAAGAAGAAAGCTCTCCTACAATTAACACCACGTCCTTTTCTGATAGAAAATCAGAGGAATCCCAAATAAGTCACGGCAAGGCAGGCACAAGCCCCACAATAAGTCCACAGAACGGGAGGGACACACAGGAACCGGAGGATAAACAGCGGGGCCTAAAGCAGGGCTGCCAGCAGCTCTCCGCCAGCCTGACCCGAGCGCTCGAATTGGGGGCAGGTGGGAGCCCCGACCCCAAATCTCTGCCATCCCCGATCCCAGCCCGCCCGGGCGGGAGCCGGCGCTGCCTCAGTGCCCGCGGGAAGGGGCGGCGGGAGGCAGGACACGGCCGCGGCGGCCCCTCCGCGCCCCGAGCCCGCCCCGGGGCCGGGCAGCGCCGTGAGGGGGAGCCGCTCCGCCACCGCCACCGCCGCTCCCTCACGGGCGGCACCGCCACCCCCCGGCCCGGCCCGGCCCGCGAAGGTCACCCGCTGCTCACCCGAAGCGCTGCCGGTGCTGAGGCACCACATGGGAGGGCGGGAGCGGCAAGAGGAGGAAGAAGAGGAGGAGGAGGAGGGAGAGGGCGAAGGGCGGAACGGGACGGAACGGAACGGGACGGGACGGGACGGGTGGGACGCGCCTCACGCGCGCGGGCCTGGCGAGCGCGTGCGCGCGCGCGCGGGGAACACAAGCGCGGGAGGCGCGCGCGGGAGGCGGGAGGCGGCCGGCCCCGCCCCGCCCCGCCCCGCCCCGCCCCGCCCCGCCGAGCGCGAGACCCCGCCCCTCCGCCGCTCGCGCCCCAGCGGCGCGCTCTGGCGCCCCCTGGCGGCCCGCGTGAGGCGGGCGCGGGCGGGGCCCGGCGCTGCGGGGCCATGGCGGCCGCGGGCTCCGCTCCGGAGGCGCGTCCCGAAGGGCAGGAGCCCCTGCTGGGGTCCGCTGGGGCCGCGGCGGATGAGGACGAGGAGGAGGAGAGCAGGTAGGGGCTGGTTCCGCCGTGAGGCGGCGCCAGGAGCCGCCCGTGGGTGCCGGGTCCTTGGCCGCCCCTCACGGGGAGCCCGAGCCTGGCTGAGGGCGCTGCCCGGCCGAGAGTCCGGCCCGAGCCGCTCCGGAGCTCCGATCCCGTGTCCCGGACCGCCCCGGGCCCGGCTGCTTCCCTCTGTAGGAAAACACAAACCCACTGGCTTGGGAAGTTCCTAAAAAACGCCGGACAGCATTAATGTGGGGCAGAAGTCTGGGGGTTTAATAGCAGCCTTCATGTGTGGGCAGGTGTTCGTCGCTTGAGGTTTTTTCCCCCCTTGTGACAGCAAAACAAGTGTCTTGAACTTAAAATTGCAGATATGCCTAAGTCTAGGTCCAATTTACATAAACAGCGTTTATAAACTATGTTTAGGCATCTATGTATCTATAGCTTGAGTCTACATCATCCGAATAGTGAAATTACCTTGTAACTTAGTAACTTCTATTTGAATTTATTGTCAGTGCTTCCAATTTACAGCAGTGTCTTTTACACATAACTTCTATGTTGCATATTGTTATTTTCTCATCATAAGAACAGACTGGCTGTAGTTTTCTGTCAAATCAAGAGTTGTTCAGATTTGTGGTTCTCTTAAGGTTACAGCTGTGAGGAAATGTCTGGGGTTTTATGGTTTAACACCCGCTTTTTAAAGCTTTTATATTGTGATGCCCCAAAGAGTTTGCAGAATTGAAGACCTGCCTAGATGAAGATCTCCCCTTGTGACATTTGGTGTGTGATAGCATTTCTGTTGTTTTGTTTGATTTATCAGTCTAGTAGTTTTCCAGAGAAAAAAAGAATTCTTTATAGTCTTTGCTGAGCGGAAATCCACTCCTGCTTAAGAAGTTACACAATTGTATTGAGTGATTGGTGAAAAAATGTTTACAGTGTCATGTGGGAGCAACCAGAAGAGGATCTGATAATGGTTTCTTTCTTTCTCTTGCTTTTTGTTTTAAAATTAGGGATGTTGTGGAAACACAGGAACATTATAAGAGCAGGTGGCGATCCATCTGGATCATGTACCTGACAATGTTTCTCAGTAGTGTAGGTGAGTAAATACATGTGGAATTCCATGTTACTTGTTTAATTAATATACTTTGGTTTGAAAATGACAGGGCATTCTAAATTCCAATAATTCCAACTGCAGAGCTTCTTTAATGCTACTGTTCTAACCTCTAAGAAGGTGCATTGTTTGATTCTTCAAAAGACAATAAATATATGAATCTAGCAAATCAAACAGAAAGTTACATCTACTGAGATAAGTAATAAAACTGGTTTTGCACAAAATGTTGTATTGCATAATGTGGGTTATGACTCCCTAATAGTTTGGTAGTGGCAAGGTAATGGCATTGCTCAGAACTTGGCAAAGAAAGGTTTGCACTTATATCATCCAGAGTGAAACTTCTAGTGAATGAAAACAGAAATAATGTGGAGTTCTTAAGTGGTAAGATCTTTGTGGGGATGTATACAGTTTATTTCAAAATATGTATCAAAACTTGTTTTCTCCTACTGGACTTTGCATCTCCCTTGCAGCACAAGTTGAAATTTTATACCTAAATAACTTCCCCCAGAAGCAAGAATGCTGTTGATTTTCTGTGGACCTAGAAATTATCTTGAAGTTGATAGGATACTTCAGTACATTTTTTTATTTTTTAATTTTTTTATGAATTAAAATCTCTTTGACTAATTAATACAGTTATATCAGTATATCAAAAAATTCTTTTTACTTTGGGGACCTTGTTGTCTTTGAATTGTGAGGACAACACAGGAGGTTTTTTGTTTAGTGTGTATGCACCTATAAAATGATCTTCTGGAAATAGTTCCTCCTGATAGGAGGATTTACTACTCCTTAAAAAAACCCCAGGGAATGCACAGGTTTATGCTATAATACATTTCAAAGCAGAAGAATGAACTTGTAATAACTGTTTCAGGAAAGAAAATTACTGATAAAAGTGGCAAATAAAATAACTTCAGTTTTTATTGTGTTGCAGGTTTCTCAATTGTAATTATGTCTGTGTGGCCGTATCTCCAAAAGGTTTGTAAATATGTTTTTTTTAAATAATCAAGAATAAAAAACTCCTGCTCAGAAAGTGGGTAATGCAAAACCTGTCATTTTATTTAGGAAGAGAAAAAGTAGAGGGATATGTGTGGCTTTAAGATGCTTTAATTATGCCACTCCCTTAGACATCTTTTATTATTTCTTGCAAAATCTGTCAGGTTTTTTTTCTGAATTGATAAAAGTACATCATAATCCAGAAATGTTTGTTTGTCCAATATCATGATTTCTTGGACAGCTAATCAATAGAAATCTTATTATTAAAACACAGCAGACAAGACTTGCCTGTGTTTAAAAAAAATAATAAAAGAGGAAACTGGAGGTAGAAGTTGCTCTGTGAATGTCACATTGTTGCACGTAGATCTTGATATTCCTAGCAGGGGATTGCCATTGTTCCTGTATAGTGATTTTAGTTTCTTTGGAGGTTTTTCACCTCTTAGTTGTGATCTTGGAAGCAGCACAAAAGTTTCTAAAACTTCAGTTTAATCTGTGCTAGGATTTTATTGCCCCTGGAACTGTAGAAGGCAGTTTCAAATGCAAATTTGAAGAATATAACCTGGGCAGGGACCTAGAGGTGCCATTGAAAGTGAGGCTGATGCTGAGCTCTTGCAGAAGACAAGAAAATGCATTACCAGCCTTGTAAATCAGGACAGATTCAGGCATGTGCAGAGACAATGGAAGTGACTCCTTGCTCTTGGCATGGAAAGTGCTTGCCATGCTGCTGGAGTTCTGTCTCTAGCCCACGACATCAACAGTGCTACAAAAACCTCTGGAGTTTCCTGCAAATGAGCCATTCCTAGGCTTGGAAATAAAGCAGATTGTTTTGGTTTGGTGCATTGCTGGAGAGAGTGAACTGAGATTTATTACCCCAGATAAAGTATTACAGTACAGAGTCCTTGGTGTCCCAGGTGCTGATTCAAAAAGGGTGTTGCTTGCAATATAAACCACTCCAGTGCTTTACCCACTGACTCATGTGTTCCTGCAGATTGATCCAACAGCGGATGCAAGTTTCTTGGGCTGGATTATAGCTTCATACAGCATTGGCCAAATGGTTGCCTCTCCCCTCTTTGGCTTGTGGTCCAACTACAGGCCCAGGAGAGAACCTCTGGTCATTTCCACTGCAATTTCAGTAGCTGCTAATTGTCTCTATGCCTACGTCCACGTGCCCCATTCCCACAACAAGTACTACATGCTGGCTGCCCGTGCTCTCGTGGGGTTTGGAGCAGGTAAACACAGCAGGATTTACATTGCTGGAAATTATTACATTCTGTGTCTTGTGTAAGATGGTTAACGTTATGTTTTAATACCAGATTTACCATTATGTGAATGATAACTTAATATTTAACAAAGCAATGGGTTGGCCCTGTAGTGGTTTGTAACAAAATTGTGTAATTTTGCTGTTGTGAAAAATACTGGAGGGAGTGCTGGCTTTTTCTATCTTGCAAAATAAGAAACAAACCCCTAAAATAAATGTCAGTCAACAGTTTAACAATATTAACTCGATATTTACATGAACACTTGGTTTTTTGAACACTTTTTTTGAAGGAAATGTGGCTGTAGTTCGATCGTATATTGCGGGTGCCACTTCTCTGACAGAAAGAACGAGTGCCATGGCCAATACCAGTGCCTGCCAAGCAGTTGGCTTCATATTGGGGCCAGGTAAAGCAAAATCTTCTTTCCTCACTTCTCTTATTAGGCTGAAATAATTGGAAGTAGAAATCCTCAGCAGCTGTATGCAGGGGATTTTAAGACATAGTTTGTCAATGATACCAAAATTGAATAAATGGGGTCCACTCATCTATACTTCTGTAAGCCAATATAAATGAAATATTCTTGTCCAACTACTCTGCACAGATTTAAAATTTTATTTAACACTCCTCTCTGCATATTTTTTTCTCTAGTTTGCTCTTAGCATGAGTGATAATCCAGTCCCAGGACCAAGGTTTTCCATATAGGAGCAAGAGAAAAAAAAGAGTAAATCATCTGTCTGCCAAGAAAATAAATAATTGGTGCACTCAGAATTCAGTTCTAAAAGTGTAATGAAGCTGTTTATACTGTTTATTTTATGTAATCAAGAACTTTCCTGGCTAGCTGAGATCCCACTGGTATCCATTTTGTTTATCTGGAGTAGGATTCTCAAAATGTAAAAGGTTTGACAGGTATAATACTTAAATTTTACTTAGCAACTAGAACAACTTTTCTTATGTGTTCTAATGTTTTCATAATTATTCTCAAGATTTTCACAGTACATTGATGTTTTTAAGTTTTTCAGACATGTTTTACACTTATTGGAGAAGAAGGAGTAACGTGGAAATTCCTTTGTCTTCAGCTGAACATGTACACAACACCAGTTTTATTTGGAGCTCTTTTAGGAGTTATTAATATTATTCTCATCTTTGCCATATTCAGGTAATCAAGTACAAAAAAACCTCATAAATACCCTACCTCAGTTTTGTGGGTGATGTGTAGCAAATAATATGCTGCTCAGCAGGAGGAATAATAAACCTGAAATCTGGAGTGCTAAAACTATAAATTGTTATTTATTTTTTCAGTGTTTCTTCTTCAATACCTGTGTTTTTCTGATGCCCATAAATGAATCTTGGTGATGTTATGGTTAGAATGTAAACTAATTTAAACAGTTAAAGGTATTAGACTATTAGGCTTGATATAATTTTAGTGTTGGTAGTTGCTGCCCATGTTTTTTCTCTAAGGAGAAATAAGGTTGGCTTGTAGGGATCTCACTGTTTGTGTCTTTCCTTTAAGATTCTCAGGGGGGATTTTTAATCATGATCCCATTTATGCAGATGCATATAGATATATGATATTCTCCCAGTAGAATTGAATAGGTTGGTGTTCAGTGCAGTCAGGTGTCATCTTTGTAGATGATGTTTAATGGAGCTGCAAATAATTATCATACAGATGATACCATTTACAATTATTTTAATAGAAACTTGACTCAATAATGGATCAAATAAATATGTGTATTAATGAAAAATTTCTAAATTTCTAGGGAGCATCGAGTGGATGACATGGGACGACTGTACAAAAGTATCAATTCTGATGGAGAAGGTCCAGTGAATTTCTTGAAAATTTATTCCATGTTATAATTTTGAAGGAATCTCTTATTGAATAGAAGCATTTAGAAGTATTCTGAAGTCAGATGCACTGGGAAGTTGGTGTGAAAATAGGCTACATCTCTCCCTAGCTGGTCCAGAAATTGCTTCATTTGTCATGTTGTGTTATAGTACTGTCCAGTAACAAAGAAGGAAAAAAAAATTGTATGGATCCTTCCACATTTTCACCCTGAGAATTCTGCTGTGTAATTTGACCTTTGAAGAGAATGTTTTGGTTTCCACTGTTCAGATATTTCAAGACGTTTGCTTGTTTTGCTATCACTCAGGACTCATTGGGAAAATAGACCATGTAACTAGCTTGATAATAATTTTCCCTAATTGTCCACAGAACTGAGATTTCAAAAACTCCATTTTGATGTAAAAACTTTATTCTTTGACTGCCCAAGTAGAACTGCTTATCTGCCCACCAACTTGCATGCTAAATACTTAGAAAACTAAAGGAATCATTACTGTTATAATTTGTGATGGTATAAGAAAAAGCTCAGTGTGCAGTTCAGGTAATTCTTCTGTGTTGCTGCAGGAAGTGATGTTCTGGATCAGAACGCAGAAGGAAGCATTGACCACGTTGCTGTGGTAGCACTCAACATTCTCTTCTTTGTCATCCTGTTTGTGTTTGCTGTCTTTGAAACGTAAGTTTGTCTATTTTCTCTCAAAATATTCAGACAGTAGAGTAATTAGACTGGGGGTGCATGTAGAGGCTTTTCTGTTCCATTCATCTTCCTAACTTCCAAAGTCCAAAACCATAGGCAATCAAGTTGATGTGTACTGATACAGAGTAATGAATTAAAGATCAGTAATAACTGAAGATATGTACAGTTTGTGACATAGAAAACACTATTGTAAAAGCTTTTGAATGGAGGCAAACCCATATCCTCAACTTTTTAAGTATTCAAAAAAAAAAAAAGCTAACTTGGGCTGCCTAAAATCTTCAAAGAAAACATGTTTCCTATTAAGTGTCTTGTTCTATATTTTTTGGTTTAGTTTTGTGTGATTTCTTAGTATGATTCTGATTATCTTCAAAAGCTTCAGTGCATCTCTTATTTCAGTAATGATTAAAACAATTGTTTGATAGGTTAATACAGTTGTATTCTGAAATACACTGTTTTGCATGCTGTATATTTTTAGGTTAAAGAGTTTTGTTACTTACTCCCAAATTTTCTGTAAGAAAAAATGTAAAACATATCATTATCTCAGGATAAAGTGTACTTCATTTTTTTAACTTAGAAAATACTTTGAGGATATAAGATTTATTTTGCAAGTTTTTTGAGTTCTTTTAATGTAGTTAAAATTTGTTTTACTATATGGCTCTGTCGTAAGTTGCACTATTTTTAGAAAACTGAGGTTTTAGAGACTGGTTGGTTGCAAAGACTTAAACAGCATCAAAAGTTTATTATTTTTGTTCTCACAGGATCTGATTGTTTTCTGTCTCTATTATCCTGGCCTGGCTTTCACTCCATCTTCTTTTCATGAACCATCTGAAATTAATGATTAATGCTTCAGAGTGTGGCTGGTGTAGTGCACTGATATTTGGGGTGATAAGTGTATGGACACTAATGTATGGAAGGAGCTTTTTATGATTACTATATTTTTGTTCTGTCATTTCAGTATAGCTACTCCACTGACGATGGATATGTATTCCTGGACCAGAAAAGAAGCTGTTTTTTATAATGGGATAATCCTTAGTGTGATTGGTATTGAATCAGTTATTGTTTTCATGGTGGTTAAAACACTATCAAAAAAGTAAGTTTTAGGGATTTTGTTACTTATGTTGGCTAAATGTGAAAAGCTTTACAGCAAGGCAAAATCTCTTACTCAAGTCTTTTCCTTGATAAAGAGTATGCAGTTTACTATGACAATTAAATACTTCCAATTTTGACACAGCCTTGATGTTGTGATAGTTCTTTATTCTGTTAACCCTCTTATTTGAGTATCTTCTACTCTTGAATCACAAGAAAAGCTGGTTTTAAGTTACTGTGATTTTGTAAATTTTCTTGCCGGTGTTTTGGTCAGGTATCATTTCCACAAACTAATGGGCTATGTTATTAGCAGCTACATAAATTTGACATGAATTAAATGATACATTTAATTGCAATTTCATTGTTTGGTAGGACTGGTGAGCGTGCCATACTCCATGCAGGCTTACTGATTGTCTTGGTTGGATTCTTTATCTTACTGCCTTGGGGAAAGAAACTACCAAATATCCAGTGGCAAGGTACAGTTCAAGTCTTAACAGACCACCTTTGTAGTGTTCTTTTATTGCATTTTTCTTTTTAATGATATGAATAACTTCCTTTTACAGAAATAAAGAACAACACCATTCCCAGAACAGCCCCCAGTGAAATGTTAGCACCTTTCTGGAGCTTGCCAGAGCTGCAGCTGCCATCCAACCACACAGCAGAACCCGTGGGCTGCCCTGTCACACAGTCCTGGTGCCTGAACACTCCCATGATCTACCTGGCCCAGTACCTCAGCTCTGATGTGCTCATAGGGTTGGGCTATCCTGTTTGTAATGTCATGTCCTACACTTTATACTCAAAAGTCCTAGGACCAAAACCTCAGGTAAGCACCATCCCTAAATGGTTTATTTCATTTGCTCCATAAGACTTGCACTTTCTTTATTAGAATGAGGGGTCTATAGTTAAAATTCCTTTTGTCATCAGAAGAATAATAGTGTGTTTTAAGCAAGGCAGAACTTTGCAGGAGCTCCAATCTTGTTTAAAATCCAAGGCAAGTTTCTAGGGGAATTAGAAAGCAAGGCTTGTGCTATTTAGGCAAATATAACAATGTGAAATTTCATGACTGTTCCGACAGTCCTTTTTGTAGCTACCAATTACATATTCAGAATACCAGTATGGAATAATGTCCCTTACTAAGTTTACTATATAAAGACTACAAATGCTAGTAGACCCCCAGTACAGGCATTTTTTAGTAGTGAAACATTATAGCAAACTTACATTATTGCTTAACAAAAAATTGTATTCCCCTTTTGCCCACTTTTTTCACGTTATATTTTGGTGAAAGAGACTTAATGCTCTGAGCCAGAATGGATTTTGTAAGATAGCAGTAGAGTACCTATGAGTGGAGCTTTGGAATTAAAGCTTGGAGAGGCTGAGCAGTACTCTTGGAAACAAAGTAATCAGTGTCTTAATGAGTTTAGAAAGATAAGTGGTTGTTTAAATACTTCTAAATTTTCTAGTTAGGCTAATGGGTTGGAGTTAATGGCAAGCTGAACAATGCCTGTATCACTTACATAAGCTTTTGATCTGCTGTAGGGTGTCTACATGGGATGGTTAACAGCCTCTGGAAGTGGAGCACGGATCCTTGGGCCTGTTTTTGTGAGCCAAATCTACACTCACCTGGGGCCACGCTGGGCATTCAGCTTGATCTGTGGAGTGGTTGTAGTCTCTCTCTTACTCTTGGAGATAGTATACAAAAGACTAATTGCATTTTCTGTCAGATATGGGAGGATGCAGGAAGAGAATTGTTAAATACCTATTTAAAAAAAACCCCAAACAGTAAAACCATGCAGAAGTAATAATTAGTTTATTACTGCTTTTGAATGAGGAGTACCTAACCACTGACCTTGTTGGCTGTGTGCTAACAACTGTACACCTATACTTACAGATTGACAGAACACCTAACTGGTTACCCCTGCTGCAGTTGGCTTTTGTGTTCTGCTTTTCTAGCAGCAGAGGAAGGAATGTGATGGGTTAGAGTGATACAATGGCACATTTGAAGTGTGTACAGTTTATATGATGTACATGTGCACTGAGTGCAGCTGTGAAGGTCACAGGTTACTTGCCTCCTTTCCAGAAAGAAGTAAAAGAAATATTATCTTGATTCTGTGAATCAGGATTAGAAACTCTTTTGTAAGTAGATTAGTTAAGCTGCATGCACTTTGTATAGAGACACCACTACTTGAGCAAAGTTCCTGATGTTGGATTTGTTGGCTTGTAAGCACTGGTTAATACAGACCATCTGGTTCTGGAGCCTGGTACATCTCCTCCAGGATTCCAAATGACAAGTGAGAGAAGCAGAGAGGAAGGTAGGTGCCCTTCATACAGGTAGTTGGTGTGGGATTTGGGTTTTTCAATTGAACAAGAGCCATTGAAAATCAGTGTCAGCAGCTGTTACTTGAACTATGGTGAACCAAATGTGCAATTTTTCCTCTACTGTTTTGCTGAATGCCTTTTTGTAGGAAGAAGGATAACCTGCAGCATTGAAATATGCACTGCTTTTCTTAACTACAAGAAAACAAGTCTTAAGCACAACAGTTTGAACTTTTGTGCTTGGTGAAAATGAATGCACTGTTCTGAGCAGTGGTGGTTAATTAAGTGAAAGGAGAAAACTGGCTTGTGGGTATTCACTGTAATCTGCAGACTTCTATTTTTTCTGATATTAGGGTACAAGAAACAGAAATTGATACTGTTTTAGTCATTCAGATTTTATTTTCAAAAGTGAGACTCTAATTTTCCTTCATAATGGGGTCTAAGCTCATCTGTACAGGTTTGTTTAGCTGTTTTAATGCTACTGGGAAAAAAAAACCTCTGGAGTAACTCCAGTATGAGTTGTGGCTGCTCTACCATTTTAATTTAATAAATGTAATTCCTATGTACTCAATTGTTCAAACACTAAGATACTACTGAATTAAAAGATGATTTTTTTCAATACTGACTGACTGAAGGGGATATGGAAGTTTTATTCTCATGGGCTTTCCTGCTACATAATCACAAAATGTTGTGAAAAAGGACTTCACTTACATAAGCTAATTCATAGTAAGAGGTACTTGTATATCATTCTTGATGTTCCTAGTGCTAAATTCTTTATTTGCAAGCTACTTCCTTGATTTGGACATGACAAAGCAACCAAAATTCTGTCTTTTAAACAGTAGCTGAACAAGGAGAACTGGCTTGAATCTCAGCTGAGCTGTGCTTGCATACAGCCAGCAGCAGCTCCTCTGAAACTCTTCATCCTCCCCCCTCCAACACTGTTTTGGATCCCACTCTAAGATCTTTTCCTGACTGATAAGGAAGTCATTGAGCATTTAAGTACAGACACAAGCACCATCAGGAGTGTTAGCACCCTTAAAGCCAAATGCTTGGGAGAAAAGCTACTGCTAATGCTACTTCAGTTGCTGTAAGTATTACTCAGTGTGTAAAACAAGGTAAAACCACCTCAAGTTATTAACTCTTCTCCTTTAACCATTACTTGACCATAAAACAAATAAATAGATCCAGACAATTACCACTGCATTTATTTTTTTTTTTATAATATGCCTGTGCAGGGAAGTTTTAAGCTGCTGCTACAAAAAAATAAAAACAGAGTTATAAAACATATACATATTTACATATATTACTTGTAAGACATAAAAATATAAGTTATTTACAAATACAAGTACTTGAACAGCACAGATGCATTTTCCTTGACTGTTGGCACTGAGTAAGCAGTGGAGTAAGATTATTTCCAGAGACTTAATGCAGTCAAGAACTAAGTTCCTCAAAGTTTGGCTTGAGCGAGTTTATCCATCCCTTTAATGAAAAGTATGTTTTGTATGATACATCACACACAATTTGCTACACATAAAGAAAGTAACTCTCCCCTTCCTAACTTTTTACCAGATTTTGGAAGAATCTCTGCATAAGCTGAGTAAGATCAGTCACTTACTGGGAAGTCAGTGAGTGAGTTTATTAAGCTCTTGTGCTGTGACACCCAGTTTCCTTTAATCAGTGAGGACCAGCTGGATTGGTAAACATTACAAGAATAGAAGACAGACAGTGCAGCTTCTCTTTGATGTATTCTGGCAACTTATCATCTTCTCCATACCTAGAGTGGCAAAGCAGCATAGGAAAACAGATGCTGAAATAATTTGTTTTATTTCATGACAATATAGTTATTTCAAAACACTACTTTCCTCCACCTCCCTGTTTTTAATACTATGCATGAATAGTGGCTGTACTCTGGAGACCAAGGAGATGCATTCCCAGCTTGTTTTATTAATTTCTTATCCAGAGCTCAGTCAGCTATGGCTGCTTGTCTTTATTAAATAAGCTTACATAAGCTAACCAACCATCAAGTGATGGCAATGCTAAGGTTTAAAATTGACAAACCAAAATCAATAGCAGCTATGAAGTTACCTGATGTACAACAGCCTTGCACTGAGTTACCTGGATGTTTTTATGGCAGGAACAGACTCACCTGCTTGTCTGGCCATCTGGAGAAGTGTAAGTGATGGAAGAGACACCTGCTTGAGCTATCAGCTGGGATCCATCATTGAACTGAACCCATACTGCTCCACTGGTCAGCTGATGAGAGAAGTTATATTGTGGTTTGAGCATATGAAATACAAAATTACAAACCTAGAACTTTTCTAATAATGGAAGCTGAAAGCTTTTCAGAATTGCTGAAGAGACTTAGGTATTTTGGTCAGTCTTTTAAAGATAAAGATTGTATACATATCACTTCAGAGAAAGTAGTCTCATGCTGATTTGCTCAGGTTTCAGATGCTTTAGTTATCCTTGTCAGTGTCAGATAAAGAATTACCTTTAGCTTAACCACTCCTAAAGAAATTTTATGAAGGGCCAAACACTAAAAAGGGGCCCATTTGTGAGAGTTCACAGCTATACACAATTTGAAGTTTACATACATCAAGAGAACTTTTTCTGTTAGGACAAGTTTACTTAATTTGCATTGTTAAGAACAATGTTTTAAACCTAAAGATTATCCAGCAGAAAAGCAGAGGGAAAATGGCTTTGCAAGGAAACAGCTTTTCCTGTTGTAGAGGAAGATGCATTTCTCTTGTATAGATCTGGTATATTTCTATTAAAAACTCTGTCATGACACCTTTGCATCTATATTAGTGACCAAAGAAGTTAAAAAGTTTCAGTGTCTTACTAGAGTCAAACTTAAATTACAAAAGACACTGAAATAGGCAATTACCACAGTAAATTGTGATAAACTGAGATACTGAACTATTATTTTGGCTTCTTCTACTTATGTAGCTCACCATGGTTTTTATCTAATATATTTATTTAAAAGTATCTTTCTGCATACAAATTTTGACTTAAACTGTAGTGGATGATGAACCGAATGATTCCTCACAAATCAAGTTTAAAGTTAATGTTAATGACTTACAAAAATATATCTCAAATTAGTAGGAAAAAAAGAATAAACACATGCCTCCTTCATTAATTTCTCACCTGAGAAGCCCAACCAACATTTTTTACAAAAACAGATTTGACAAGTTGGGCTGAATTTGGACTGCATTCCGTTTGATGAACAGAGGAACACGTCTTTTCCACAGTGTTAGTCAGAAGCATAGGCTTTTCACAGGACACCACCTAAAACCCAGAGATGCACAGAATTAACAGCCTTGGCATTAATCCTCCTGATGAGCTGTAGTGGTCAATTGCCACCTGTTCATGTATACAGACAGGTTTAGCCTCTATGCTTCATTTAACAGCATTACAGTATAAAAATCCCACAGGGATACAACTTTCTGTTGTCAGTTCAGTCAGGTGGAAATGGTCAAATTCTATACTAGGGACATAAACTACACAATCAAACAGATGCAGATCCAACAAATGTAGATTGATGTATATTCAATGAAGCTCACAATATAAACTTGGCATGCCAAGACCCCAGTACAATTCAGTCAGCTGAGGAAGTTTTAGAAGGAACCAAAACTTGGTGGGCCTTTTAAACAACCCAGATGAAAGTGCTCACAAAGCCTTATTGACTACACATGTATCTTCACTTACCCTTTCTTTATATACACACTAACACTTGATTACTTCAGAACAACAACATTAAGTTCCAACACCATTTGTGACACCATTTGTTATACAGCACTGAGAGCACAGAAGAACTCTCAAACTGAAATCTCTGCTGTTTAACACGAGGAAGTAATTCTTCAATTACTTCCCAGGAGGCATTTGTGGTAAAGTTTTGGAGTGTTCTGATTTTTCAGATGCTCTTAAATCCAGATATCAAAAGTTAGTTGAAATCCAAGTTAGCATTTCTAGTTAGTGTGCTAACAAATAGCTAATAAAAGCCTATGCCCATACATTAAATCAAGTAAAACAGCAATATGGGAGACTGGTCTCCATGGTACATCCTTGTGTACTTACAGGAACACAGTTTGGAGTCTGAACTTGAGTAGAACTGGCAGCTTTATTTCTGTCCAATGCCACAACTTCTTTTGAATAGTTTGTCTTGTCCAACAGTGGAGGTGCTACAGCCTGTGGTGATTCAGTATTACCAGGTTTTCTGGAAAAATAATGAGAAAAATGGGGAAAAGGTCCATCCAAAAGGGATTAAAGAAACAAGTGAGGAGACATAGCTCTTCCTTAATTTTACCATGGACCATCCAAAGCACCTGATGGCAGGAGTCTTCTGCAGAACTGTTTTTCAGTTCAAATACGTAAGTATTCAATAAATAGTCAATAAATACATAAATATTCAAATGCATCAGTATTTTGAACCTAAAGATATTACCTTCCAACAATTATTGGAAAAAATGGAGCACCTCCACTCCATTTCTCTTCTTCCAAAATAGCAGATTCCAGTGCAAGGCATGTGCGATGTCCCTGAAATGAGGAGTTTATTAACATTTAAAATTGAGAATTGTAGAACTGTTTCATACACATGTAGCGTGGAAACTGAACCCACACAAGGAAATTTCAAAGATACTGAATTTTTAAAGTTGTATAAAGCAGTTTCATCTGTTGTGTTTAATCTTTTCACCAGACAGGCAAAACTGCTTTACACACTAGTCTGTCTTCCTTGTGAGGGATTGCAACCATTAAGTCTACTCTGATACTTGCTCTTCAACAAAAACACCATTGTCCCTCCTTAACAGTGTAATGGAAAACATGGAAAGCATCACAGGAAGCACATTTGTGAAAGGAAAACTGAATTTTCAGGAAGTTGCTTTGCACTGGAAAAGGTCCATGTAAAATAGCTTACCTCATTTGCATGATCCATGTAAGCCTGGATTTCCTTCTTCAACCCTGCTTCGCTTTCTCCTTTCAAAGTGAAGGATTTCCCTGATTTTTCAATCATACGAGTTATTCCAGCTGTCTTATGGATCTTTGTTCCTGCAAGAAAATGGGAACACTTTCAGTGTGAGCTGTATAAAATAACAGTCAACCATGGAATGCTTGGAGCAAGAACATGCCTCTTACTAAACTGGTTAACAATCAAAGGTAGATGTAAAGAAGAGCTCATGAATAAAACCATAGTATAATTTCAATAATACTTTTGCAACATGTACTTCCTGAAGAAGATATCAGTAAGGAATTAAAGAATCAACTAATCTACAAGTGCTAGAATAAAGGCAGAGTGTCCAAAAAACAGCTTATAGTGCACTATTTTCTTCAAACCAGAGTGGTA
The DNA here is from genome assembly GCF_903797595.1 of Erithacus rubecula. Classification (NCBI taxonomy): domain Eukaryota; kingdom Metazoa; phylum Chordata; class Aves; order Passeriformes; family Muscicapidae; genus Erithacus; species Erithacus rubecula. The sequence continues at coordinate 62,604,128 of NC_136687.1, forward strand.
GTTGTTTAGTGTTAGGCAGTATTTTAGTGCAGCCCTAAAATAATGATATAACTGCAAAAATGAATACATACCATCATAAAAACAAATTTCAACATCTGCAGGGGGTGAATTTTCCATCAACATGCACTTGGCATATCTTGTATAAAATGTCACTTTAGGGGTTTTTGTTCTCACCAACTGCACAAACTTAGCTGCATACTGGTATTTTTTCCAGTACTTTTCTAAAAAAGAAAATTTTTTTAAAAATTAGAATTTAGCAGATTAAACACTGTGCACCAGCTTGAAGGGAAGTAATTTCAATTATGTATTTGGTAGCTTAAGGTTGTGAGTAATATTTAAGTACTTGACAGGTATGTTTAAAGAAACTGACTTATTTCCAACAATAACTCCCAATATGAATGAGGAAAAGATTACAACAGCTTTAATTTTTGTACACTACATTGTAAAGGGGAGACTCCTTACAGCTCCTATATAAAAGGAATCAAAACCTGTGGGTTACACTTCCTTGTGAAGTTTCAAAACATTTTCCAGTTAAACTGTAGTTTGAATCTAATTCTGAAAGGAGATTTACTTCAGAGTTATCTGAAAAGTAATAGATAAAAGCTATAAAGTTGCAAGATTCACTTAAAATATCACATTAATCATCAAAATTTTAAAATACATTTCAGGTTACCTGGTAAGTTATCAAAATTATATGTGCAGATGCCTTCAGGAGGAGCAGGAGGTCTGTCATCAAGAAGGAAACCTCTTCCTTCATTTGGATGATAAACTGCAATCTACAAAAAGGGAACAAAAATTGTGTGTAGTTGCAACTTACTACAGTACTCTGCACTTTTAACAGGTATGGAATTAACTCACATTTTAATTAATTACTATGATTTACCGTGAGAGCTCTATTCCTCTAAGTAATTATTTAACAGAAGCACTTTTTCACAAATACTTCACACCTATTCCAGAAGTCAAGTCCAATTTTTCTCTGAAATAATTGCTTGCTCCCTATATTTATATGGCTTTGTAATGAAGTGGCAAAGTTTACACTTGTGCATATATCAACAGTGGATTTCAAAAGAAATAATAATTTAAAAAGAAAAAAAAAAACCCAGCTCTGAATGAACTATAGGCATTTTATACAACAGTTAAGAAATCAAAAAATATATTCACCACATTTCCATCACAAGATATTCTGAGAACTTCTTTCACAAGTTCCTGTGAGCGGTGTTCTTTCAGAAACTCCATACACACTTCCCCAGTATCTAGAATGCTCACCTAAAATATATAAAGTTAAACAAAAAGACCTTTACTTTCTGCAAAAGATAAGGCACCACTTCTTTTTCCACAACTGTTTTTTTTTTTCTGCACTTCAAGCTGATAAATGCTTCTTATGGTAACTTCTGTTATTAATGCTAATTTTTTTCAAACAGAGCACTGCAAGATGACTGAAGGGTATCAGCCTGGTAACTTAGGATGAGGCTTCTTAAGTGACAAGCCAAACACAGACAGGTCTGCCCTATTATGCTTCTAAGTATTCTCTATACAAAAACTAAGATGCATTTTATTAATATGATTTTATATTAAATTACTCTCAATTAAGTTTCCTAAAAACACATGTTTCTATTCTACCAAGGAATTTTTCACAGACAGTCACACTATATTAAGCACTTCAGTTGTTCTCATTTTTAGAACTGATACTTACCACTGCATTTTTGGTTTTTTGCCTGATGGGTTTCAGCCTGTGAGCAGTGAGAGGTGACACAACACTTCGCAGTGTGGGTTTCTGGTGTGCTGATGGTTCTTGGCCCCAGGTTTGGTTTTGTTCCGGAGCTGACCAAAGGCCACATGTAGGAGATGGTTGGATTTTCTCATTTTTGCAGAGAACTCCAAGGATGCATGTCTTTGGGTTTCTCTGGTTTAAAGAATGTGGACAGTCACCAGATGCATCCTGATTCCTTATATCTTTTAAGGTGTTCCATGCATTTCTTGGTGCATCCTGCTGCAGATCCAGATGGTACCTAAAACCTCCATGTGCATTGCTCTTGCCAGTCAGGTCTGCAGGTGGTCTCAGAGGAACTGAAAGCATCACAAAGGGACATTGGAGAGTCAGAGTCACAGCCAGAAGGAAAAAATTCTAGTATAGCTTTAAAAGCTTTTCAAGGGATTGTCTTAAAAGGCTTAGTTAAGGGAAGAATGGGATTTCTTTAATCCTCAGTCCAAATCATCAGGCCTTTCAGTACCATCAATACCAGTGCTAGCAAAAATCCAGTGCTACTTAAAATAAACTGTTCCTGTATTTCAGTTATGATGGTCTTCAGTTTTTATACATCAAATAATTTTTAAGAATTTATAAACACAATACTAAGACTGCAAATAGATTCTTAGACAAGAATTAGTTTAATCTGTTGAAAAACAGCTTATTTATCATTCAGATAACCACTAGTAGCAAATTTCATGTAAGTTCCAGTTTATCTAACTAGTGTTTTACCATCTGCCAGAGGTTTTAGTACTCAAAATGTTAAATACATACTCCAAATCCCTTGTTTTATTTTTAAAATCCTTGTATTTATTTCTTTTAAACACCTGTTTTTATATTCAACCTTCCCTAATTTTGATATTTACGCCCTTGATCAACTTTCACCTCACCCACGTCACTATTGTACTCCTTCTGCCGTGTGGCTGAACAGTTGAGAAGAGAACAAAAATTACATATCATTATTCAGACCATATGTTCTCTGATTCCAATTCCCTGTAGACAGGGAGGGAAGGAGTCCAGTAATATCAATCAAAAAAAGCCAGAATGGGTTTATGGTTTATTCTTATGATTAAATTACACTATTTGCAAATGATGTAATATGATGCACAACAAAGAATACCTCCTTCCCTTCTGTGTCTTTGTCCTTTCCTCCACCCATCCTTCTGCAGCCTTATTATCTTTCTTATTCATTGAGGTCTCATCTTATCTAGTTGTATTTGCACAACTAAATTAACAGGGCTTTCAAGTCACCTGCTAATATTTTGTCGTATATTTAAACTGGCACATTTACACAACATGAGTAATTATGTCAGGGTCTAAAATTCTGGTTTCTTCTTTGTTTTTGTTTTGGTTTGGTTTTTTTTTTTTTTTTTGCTAAATCAGCAATAGAAAAGAACAAGCTTGTTTTAGGAAACTATATATTCAAATTCAATGTACAAAGAAATAAAAACAAATAGAAAATCCCACTGAAACTATTACAAGTCACTAACTTGAGTGCAAAAATACAGAAGTGATGAGTAACACACCATTTGTTTGCATGCTTCCAAGCCACTGCTGCATCGTCTCAGCCTGGGACTTCTGCTCTAACAAACCAACCTGGGGCTTCACTGGGCACAGATAATCAGAGCTACAAAATAAAAGTTACATACCTAATCAAGATTGCATCAAAGATACTTGCACAACAAAAGTTACAATGCTACAGCTGCAGAAACCACAACACTTAAAACATGGCATTATATAGCTCTAGGCAGCAAAGAACATGCTTCTATTTCCTGAGGTAAAGAATAGGAAAATAAAATAGTTTCCAAATGGAATGAGAAGTTATGATAATTCTGCCAGCAGTAACTGTTCTTACATCTAGCTCTTAGATGACAGTGAAGACAGTCATGACATGACAGTGTCAGAGAATACAGTGATGACATGACACACTTGACCCCCACCTATCTCACTCAGCATAACAAACATGCAGCTGACAGATCCCAATCCTACCACAAAAAATAATCTGAATTTATATAATATACAGTCAATCCCAAAAATTTTAAACATTTTTTTACCAGCTTTTTGGATGATGACATATGTGTAGCCACAGGTGAATTCAACATATAATCCACTACCCAATTGAAGGATAAAGAATATACACAAAACCAGTTACTGCAGAGTCACTGATCTGTTGTAAATCCATTCACACTGAGCTCCTGTGAGTTTTTTTATCTCCATAACCTTAACCTGTCTGCACTTTCTTGTAGTGATGATGAGTACTTCACCACTGGCAAAGGCTCACTTATCACCAAAACCACCCCAAAACCACAGAATACAAACCATCCAATTCAAGTCTTAGGATCTTGTATATGAGACTGCTGTGCAAGCTAGCTACAGGTGTAAGAGGTTTTCCTATAACCAACTGTGCAAAAAAGTTGTAAGCATTAAGTTACCCCATAATCACATTAATATTGTCTCATGTTTACATTCAGCGTGGCTTTATGAAATCATGGGGAACAAAAGTAAGCATTACTGTAATATTTGCATAAATTTTTGATTCATCAAACATTTCTCAAACTAGAAAGAATGCACATGCCCATTGAATTGCTTATGTCAAACACCTGAGGACAGTCAAGAAAAACTTCTTACTCCATTTACTTTTTTTTTTATAGGAAAAGTGCTTGTTTGTCTTCTTATTGAACTGATTAGAGAAAAGATAGGAAATTATGCCAGGTCCTAATGTAGAGAGAAATGAAGAAACTAAGACATGGAAGTCCTTATATTAAAACAGAAAATGATTCTTTTGATATTCTGCTCATGAAGTCTATAGAAAGAAGCCAGGATTTTCATAACAAAGGTACAAATAAGTGCAGAACTCAATTTCAGATAATTATCTATGACTGACACTTTCCTTTCTGGTACACCACCTTCATAATCTACTGCCTAATCTTTACTAAAATTTGTTTTATCCTCTCTAAGCATAAGAAAAAAACACCTCAAGAGATCAGCAAGTAAAAAAGATGTTGATAATTGCACTTTGAATGCCTTGTCCCCTCATCTGCCTCTTCTACAAAGAACAATTAGTAATGCTCTCTACTATAATTACTGTGGGGAAAGAAATAATCAACTTGCTGCAAGTGGAAAGAAGACAATAACAGAGCTCTAAATTTAATCTAAATAAAAAAGTGATTCTTACTGTGGTTGATCTTTTACAGGTGGGGATATCTGCTCTTCAAAAGAACCAGAAGTACTGGAAGTCTTCTCCTTAAATATTTCTCCTATATCAGTATAGCTGTTGGCAGGTGAAAAGTATTCTGTGTTTTCCCTTGTTCCTATTTTAGGCTTGGAAAGCACTTCCAAAGAGTGACATCGATCCATGATGCCGGAAATGCCTTGAGTCTGGCTGTGGGATGTGCCAGACCTGTCTGAGGAGTGGGCTCTTCGCAGGTAGCGGGAATGTGGCCTCTCCTCATCAGGCTGCATGGTTCTTCCCCTGCCACTTACACCAGCTTCCTTTCCCTGAATTCCCCACTGCCGCAAAGAACTGCTTCCATCTCCCGATGAATTATTACCGCAATTCTTGTTCGTAGGGAAAAAACTAATTTTATTTGGGAGTGGCTGTCCAACTAACAGCTTCTTCTTTTCCTTCAAGCTACCGCTGGTACTGATGCTGGAAGAGCCCGTGAAGGTTGTAGAGATGGTGGCATTTCCACTGTCCATGGAATCTTCTGAGGTTCCCAAGTCTCTGCTCCGTGCAGAGCTACCCCTGGACATAAAAGGATGATCCAGCACTGAGGAAAGACTCAAGCGATCTGCTGGGTTTTTGCGCAGTAACCTGTGAATGAGGTCCTGTGCCTCTCTCGACAAGAAGGCTGGCATTTCATAATCTGCCAGCACCACTTTATTCAGCGTGTTCCTGACCGTGTCCGTGTCAAAAGGCGGCTTTCCAATGAGAAGGGTATAGAACATACAGCCCAGAGACCACACGTCCGACTCCAGCCCGTGCGGGCTCCTCGTGGCTATCTCGGGAGAAATGTAATTGGGAGTTCCACACATGGTGTAATGCTTCTCATGAGGCATCTTCAGCTGAGTCGCCAAGCCAAAGTCAGCAATCTTGACGTTCATGTTACTGGTGAGTAAGATATTGGAGAGGGTGAGGTCCCGGTGCAATATTCCATGGGAATGGAGGTACAGCATACCCGTGATAATCTGGTGCAAGAAGTGTCGCGCTGTCAAAACAAAAGCAGGTGTTACAGTCTTATATCTGAAGTCATAGCTCGGAAAATAACTCAGCTGAGTTTTCCTGTCCTTTCCTTCCCAGTCTTGACCCACATTTCAACACAATTCTAAATACAAAGGTAAGCTCTACCTTCCAGCTGTCTCTGTCTTCTAAGATCACCATCTTTTTATACTCCAAATAGCACAGAAACAAATGCATATAGAAATGCAAGTGAATATATGCATAATAATAATTAACCTCTAGATTATAACTTACACAAGATTTTAAGGTATAGGAATTGTGATGACAGCTTTAAATACTCTTCCTCTAGAATTAAATATGTATTGAGTGAGCCAAAACATTAATGCAGAGGGTTCCACAAATCCAAAAAAACCTCACCTTCATCTTCTGAAAAGGGTTTCTTTCTGTTCTTTATGTATCTGCTCATTTCACCATTGTGACAGATCTCAAGTATCAAGTATACGTAGTTACTATCTTCAAAATAGTTATAAAGCTGTAACACAAGGAATAAACGAAATTCACAGACTATGCAGTAAGTCCCATGTACAGCCCTCTCTACAAACCCCACGGTTCTTACCTCGAGTATAGATGGATGCTTTAGCTGACAATGTATTTTCACCTCATTCTGAACCCTCTGTACCATTCCAACTTTGTGCATGGCTTTTTTGTCTATCTGTAAGTAGACCACAGTGTAACTTAGATGTTCTGTGCATATTTGCCTGACAATTTTTAAGTATAAGCAAGTTTTCACATAGTTCAACTTAATATACACATTTAATGAAGAAGTATAATAGATGATTGGAGGAACACCACAACTGAAAGCATTTAGGTGTTAACATTATCAATACTAGCACTTATTAAATTTTTTTCTGAAGTAGTTAAGCAAAGAAACCTAAATCTGATTTTGCTATGCAGATAGGCTAAATATAATCACCACTGAAAAGCATTTATATTAATTACCAAGTCTATTTGGTTGTGGTGCATCTTCCAGGATCGACTCACAATCTTTATATCCGTTATATACAAACATTCAACTTAAACCCCAACCTGCTGCAAATTCGCATTTGGTCTCTAAGGAGACGGATACTTCCTTGGCCGGTGCTTACCATTTTGATGGCCACTTCCAGGCCGGTTTTCAGGGATACTGCTCTGTAGACCCCTGCGAAGGAGCCCTTCCCCAGGAGGTTCCCCACCTTGAAATCCTGCAAGCCGAACAAACCAGCCTCGTTAGCCTGGGGCTTTGTCAGCCAGGCTTCGCAGCGCCTCTCCCGATGCGCACTCTCCTCCCACCAGCGGTGGGGAACCCACACGCCCCCGAGATGCGGGCAAACCCCGAGGTGGCCCGGGGGTACCTGGAGGGAGCTCTCCGGGGCCGGGCGGCGGGGCCCGGCGGGGCCGCACAGCCGCCCCCGCCGCATCCTGCAGCCAGTGCCGCACTGGCGCTGCCCGGGGCGGCGCGGCCGGGCCGCCTTCCCGCCGCCTCTCCCGCCGCGGCTCCCGGGACGCGGGATACACCCGCCCCAGCTGCCATGGCAGCGCCCGCGGAGCCGCCGCTCCCCACAAACACGTGGGGACGGGGCGAAGGCGCGGGAGGAATCGCGCTCGCACAAACACCCGCCGGGAGCGGGACGAGCCCGCGCCCGGCCCCGAAGCGCACCTCTATCCTGTCGCCGATGCAGGTCGCCATGGCGCCGGCCGCTCTCCCTCGGGTCCCGCTACCGGTCGTGCCGAGGGCCTGGGCCGCGGTTGCCCATTAGGGCGCCCCGGGCCGCCCGCCCCGGCGCAACCCCGCTCGCTCCCGGGCCCGGCGGCGGCCGCTCCGCGCCCCCCCCGCCGACATTTTGAAAAGTCGCGCCGTTACCCCCAGGCCCCGCCCCGCCCCGGGACGAGGCTGCGTCTGACGCAACCGCGCCACGCAGCGGCGCGCGCGGCGCGCGCCCGGGCAGCCGTTAGAGCGCGTGCGCTGTGAGGGACGCGCGGGGCGCCTCAGTGTGCCTCTGTCTCTCCGCCCTCGCAGTAAACAATTACTTACTAATATCTAACCTCAATTTCCCCCCTTTTCAAATTGTATCCACTTCTTCTTGTCTCATCACTACAGTTCCTGATGAAGAGTCCCTCTCCCATTTCCTTATTGGCTCCCTTCAGACACTGGAAGGTTACTCTGAGGTCTCCACTCAGTCTTCTCCAGGCTGAGCAGCCCCAAATGTCTCAGCCTGTCCTCGCAGGGCAGGTGCTCCAGTGCTCATCAGCCTCGTGATCCTCATTTGGACATGCTCCAACATTTCTGTGTCATTGTGTTGGGACACCAGAACTGTAAGCAGCACTCCAGGTCCCTCACCAGCAGTTTAATAAGGAATTTTGTAATATATTTGCTGGATATTCACTGTTTATAGTGGTCTGCAGTCTTCATACCCTGCTTTTAAAGTTAAATGTATTCATGTCATAATTGCAATAAGTACATCTTACAGAAAAAGGGATTTCCACCCACATATTTTATTTTAAAAGGCACTGGGCCAAAATTGGTGAGAACAAAACCCTCATGTCTTGATTATGGTGAAGCTTGGAGTAAAACTCATTAAAAGTTTTGGCTCTGGATACCTGGGATCCTAGACAACCTGAGACATTCATGGAGCTGCTGGGCTATGACAGCCTCAGCTTCTGGTTCCTTTAAAATAAGAGGAGCTTAGGAATATAGAATAAGATTTCTGTCAGTTTTAGCAGTAGAACAAATCACTAATTAAATGAATGTGGTTATTTCTCATCATCTTGGCTGAAAATAAATTTGAAGGGCCTACTTAGACCATGCAACTCCTCTGAAGCAATCATAAGACATCATTTTCCAAGGACAGAAACTGTAGTGGACTATTTTCTGCTCTAAACATAAGCAGCTGTAGTTCCATTTAAATTAGAGACATTGTATAGTTTTGTACAAAGGTATAATTTGATTCCTAGGTTAAGATTTAAATTTTTCAAAAAAAATTCCTTGACATTTGCAGCTCAACAGTGAACAGCCTTACACATATTGAATAGGAGGAAAAAACAATGATATTTTGTTTTGTGTTTTCCCCAGTGAAATTCACATTTGGTTTGGGTTATTTTGAGGTTTTCTTAATGCATGTTCAGTCTCAAAATGAGTTAATTGCTGCACATCTGTGTCACTACTCTTACAACCCTTGTGTGCCTGGTTTTACAGGAGCCTGAGGCTGAGCCTGTGTTTGAGAATTGAGTGGCCTGTGTTGAGCTTTGTGCTGCTGTGGCTGCAACAGGACTCAAGGCAGTTTCAGACTGGCAGGGGTATATTTGCAATGTGCCTGAAGTTTGGAGGCATATCAATAGTGTGTTCAAAGCTTAGCTTTGAAACTCTTTCCTTAAGCAAAAACCTGTGCTCAGCTTTAATTATTGAGCTCTTGTTCTCCTCCCTGACATTCTCTCCTACCAGGGAGACTGGACTGGTTTCCTTGAGAACTTTCCATGGCATGTTTATTGCTTAAGTCTGACTAACAGTAGCATAACTACAGTGCATACTGTCTCTGCTTTCACTATCAGTAGCCCAGGCATGTGGTTTTGTTTGTTTGTTTGTTTGTTTGTTTGTTTGTTTTAAAAACTTTCTCCACTTCAGATTTCTCTTGTGACTGCTCAGGACAATGACATTTCTCTCTTCAGCAGGCTCAGAGGAAATGTGAATTCAGATGGCAGAATCTTTGTGTTGAGACAGGCTGGGAGTTGAACAAATATCTTGAGTCCTGGATCATTTTTGATGCTTTGCCTCACACAGGAAAGGGCTGTCTGTATGATGGTAAGTTCTCCAAAGGGAACAGGTTTCAGACAGAAAAAAAATAATTGAAAACTTTTTCATCCTGGAACTGACTGTGTTGCTGCTGTGCTGATCAAGAAAAAAGATCTGGAAAAAATTGTTTCCTCGCCTCCCCTACTTCTTTGGTAGTGAAATTCAATTTATTTCAGAGAAGGATTTTTTAATTTAAATCTGTATCTTTAAGAAACAGGTCAGACCAGTTAGACATGTGATTTAGTTTACTCATCTGTAAAAGTGACAACATGTTTCATCCTTAGCTGAGGAGTGTGGCTGGAGGGAAGTAATTTGTAATATAAACGAAAAAAAAAAAAAGTTTGTTGAAAGAATGATTGTTTCTTAGAAGCTGGTTATTAAATATAATCTGTTTTGAGTAAAATCCTTGGTGTGGCAGAAGGCTTTGTTGCAGTGACTAACACATTTTTATGGACATTCCAACTTTGAACCCTCCTATAAAGTTACTGGCCCTGCAGCAGTGGCCTTAAACCTATGCTACTGGAATATTGTGTTGCTTGTGTTAATGCTGTCAAAGACAGGTGGGTATTTTGTTTTTACTGGTTGGACTATAATGGCAGCATGTAGTAGCTCAGTGGTACTTTACCATTTATGCCAACATAAGGTTTTTCCCCCTCAGATCTTTTGTCCATCTTACTGAAGTTACAGAATTTGTGTGGTACAGTCAAGCCTCTCTCTGTAGATACCAAGGGTGAGCTTAGTCAGTGATTTAGCACTAGAGCCAGGCTGACATCATGCCTGTGTTATGGAAACAATGAGGTGGTTGGAATGATTTGATAATTTGGCTGGTGCCTCTGTTGTAGGTGTCTGTATTTATTACTATGGAACACAGCCCCAGATTGTGCCCTGTTCCTGAGCAGGACATGAACCAATGATCAAGTTTTTCCAGATGCCTTTTCTGTGATCTTCTGATGGTACTGCACTTGTGAGCACTAAGTGATAGTTTCTAATAGAACTTCTGCAAGTCAAAATACATTCCATAAAAAAGGGTGTTTTCAGTATTTGAACTGTATATTAAGAAGGCCTAGCTTGGTCTGGAATTATCATGATACATCACACAATCTGCACAAACTCACATCAGTGAAAAAAATTCCTCACCCCAAAGAGAAAATAACCTTATCACAGCACAGCTGAAGGAGTTTCAAATCAGTGCAGATACTCACTTAGTACTTGCATCATGTGCCCTTATGAGTGATGTTCTGCCCTGCAAAGTGAGACAAACTGAAAACCCAAGGACAGATTTCTCAGTGTAGCAATAGTGCTATTTGGATACCTAGAGCTAAAAACCAATTTAAATACAAATCTATTCAGTATTTCCCCAGGCTATTCTGTTGGGAACCTTGACTGACTCCCTTTGAAGTAATTTTTGTAAATTTTTAGTTGTAACTAGCACTTAGTTACCAAGCAAGCAGCTGGATTAGCAAAGAAGCTGAGTCCCTTGGGTAATCATAACTGCTAAATTCCTTCAGGTGGATTTCAAGGTGATAACAACAGGTGCAGTGTCAGATTTGAAGGCTTCCTCAACAAAATATAATTTAATTGTCCTAAGTCTAATTAAAATACTAATTATATTTTTTTCCTTTTTTCAGTTCATACTTTACCATCAGGATACGTGTCTGCCCTTCTGGCTTTGAAGATTTGTTTACTGATGTTATCCATGAAAACAAGATGTCACCTATGCATAAAGGTATAATTTTTGCATTTGTCCAGTTGTTCAAAAAGGATTTTGATCAACAGTTTACCATATTAAGTCAAATGACATTTCTTACTGCCATTTTTGGGGCAAGCAAAAGCAGGTTGTTGTGGTGTTTTTTCTGACATGGTATTAAAGGAAAGCAATACAAAATATTTCTCTAGTGGCCTCCAGGATGATACTGAAAAGTATGTTGTCTGAGCTCAGTTAGTTTGTCTTGAAAAAGCACTATCATGAGAATTTAGAAATTGGACTATGGTTGTTTATTTTCTTGCAAGCAAAAACAAATGCAAATACTCTATTTGTGTAATTGAAAGTTGTAGGATAATTATCTTTACAATTTCCATAGTCTTGGCAACTTAGTGAATTTAGATGCATTTTATATTTCTACTAGGCAAATGAGATTTATAAATGTGTATTTCATAGCTTCTGTTATGTGGAAGAAAATGAAAGTTTCCTGTGGTAGAAGCTTGCTGCTATTTGACACAATGAATACTTCCTCCACTGTCATTCTGAGGCCCACAGATATCAGCCTGGTAAACTTTTCAGTGTTTGTGAACTCCATATTACAGAGAAAGGCTTTTGAAAAAGCAACAGAGAAAACAATATGGGTTGTTTTCAAAGCCAGCAAAGGTAATGCCACTGACTTTTCTGAAATATCTGTGAGCAGGTTGTTAATCTCCACTTAATAAGAGCTTGCAAGAGCTGGTGTGATTATTTCACCAGTGCCTTTGCAAAGCACAGGATTAGAAATGCCATCATAAATAGAGTGAGTGATCTGTGGATCTCATTTTCCATCTCCACTCTATGCCAAAATCATCACATAAAAGTATTTTGTCCTGCCTTGATATTGTAGACAAGACAGTGCAGGTAGATGTTGGACTAGGTGGGGAATATTTATTGCAACAGAAGCATTTGAAAGCATTGTCCTCTCATGTGAGGGTAAGGCTATTTTCTGAAGAAATTTGCAAGTAAAATGCTCTTGACGAGTAGTAGAAGGTGTCATGTTTTCTTTGTAATTGTAAATGCTTCAGCACTACTGAAAATATAATTAACCTTATAAAAGGAAGAGCACACTGGTATTTATAGGGAGAATGAAGAATGTAGGACAGAGTTAAGCTGAGAAAGAAAAGGATAATATTTAGTTGCAGCCATGGTAATGATCACAGGGTCACTTGTTTCAGAAGCTCTGTGACAAACACAGTCCCTGTGAATAAATTGTTTTTATTCTGCAAGCAGCTCCTTTCTCCCTGAAACTGCACTGAGCCAGCCCCTTGAGGCAGTGTTAGGATGTTACAGTTCAGAGAAGCTGGTTTTCAGGCAAAATTTGAAATTTAGGGGGCCTCACAATGTCTTTCAGTATTTTCATGGAAATACCATTAGCCTTTCATCGTGGCTGTGTTTTTAATTTCTTGAGAGTTTTAGCTGGCTACCTTCAGCTGACAGGACTCAAGGGAATGGCTTGAAGCTGTGTCAGGGGAGGGTTAAGCTGAATAATAAGGTTCTTCACCCAGAGGGTGTGTGAACAAGCTCCCCATGGAAGTGGCCATGGCACCAAGCCTGACAGAGTTCAAGAGGCATTTGGACAATGCTGTAGGGTACATGATGGGAATGCTGGGATGGCCTGTTCAGAGCTAGGAGTTAGACCTGGATGATCCTTGTGGGTCCCTTCCAACTCAAGATATTGTGGTTTTTTTCAACATTCACCTTATTTTGCTAGAACAGTGTGACAATGGGATGCTTTTCCTGGTGGTGAACATCCTTGAACAGCTGGTAAATTCTGGAGTGTGAAGGGGCTGATTGATTGAGACAGCAGAGTAGGTTAAGGGCAGTATTTTCCCCTGTACTGATAAGGTATCAAGTTGATTTCTATATATGCACTATATATGTGCATGTACATACATGTAAATACAGAGGTTTTTTCAATAGTAAGGAGTTTTCCCCACCCCTAAATCCCAAACCTGGCTTGTGAAATTAATATAGCTGAAATATTTTATTATTTATTGAGATCTAAGAATGCAAAGCCTGGAAGAAATGCAGACTTTGAGGAGCTTTTAAAGTGTACCAAAGAACATGGATACCAAAATGTTGAATCATGTTGTTTTGGTGCATTTGTATTGGTCATGCAGAATTCCACAGTCATTGCACCCTAGTGGAGGACCCAGAGATTCCTGTTACACTGTTAACACACAGAAAAATTCCTGGAGAAATCTCACAGGTTGCTGCTTTCCAGCTGTACCTCTACATCTGCTCAGAGAATCAACTGTGCCCAAAGCCATCAATTTGCCCCAACAGTTCAAGGCACAGAAAAACCATCTTGAACTTGTCTGTTGCAATAAGTCATTAATGAAAGATGAATTACTAGAAACTTGGGAATTTGTGCTCATCCAAACACAGAGATGTGATGGCAGCAGTGAAAATAACTGCAGTTCCCCAGAAGCAGAGCAGTGCTGTGTTTGGGCTGCAGCAGCCTGGGACAGAAAAGGGTGATAGAAGCCACAGCAGGACAGGTGAGGCACCAAAAATGCCTTTATCTTACCTGTGGCCTCTTGGGTGAACTCACATTGTATCAACCAACAACATCAGACAAAGCTGCTCTTAGGAACACTGATCCAAAAATGAGGTCTTGGGTGGTCATTTATGGTTCAAGTAGCGGTTTATATATTTATTATAATTATACACAACCTTGACAATCTATATTGCCATTCAAAAATAAATTGAAGTCTTGTCAATTTGCACATGATCTGTCACTACTAAGAATCCCATTTACATACATGGTAAACATTTTCCATACTTAAACACCGCTTTGAATTCTGACACTCCCATCTCTTCCCCCCTCAACCCACGCAGATACGGTTATCGCCTAGGAAAGGAACTTTCCCAACCACTGCCACTTTCACAGACTACCACCTTTCTTAGTTCAACTATTTCAACACTTGGTAGAGGTGGCTCGTGGGTATAGCTCTTAACTGTGTTTTTGTTTAAAATTATTCTTGATGGATTTCATTGCAATGATTCCTGGTTTTTGTTGCTTAACATACTTCCTTCTGACCAGGAAACAAAGAAACCAAGGTTTAACAGCTGTATCAAAGTAACTTACATCAAGCACATTCCTGGTTTAGTATTCTGCAGTGTTAACAGTCACAATTAGTTATTTTCACTGTTATTTACATGTGTAGTAAGTGGTTGAAGTCTTAGAACTTCAACTGCAGAGCATTAAGAATTCAGCTAGGAGTCAGCCATCACACTCTTTCTGTAGCTACTAAGAGCTTGTGTTTATACTCCAACTGCTATATTGGAAGTTGAAATTATCATTTATGAGGCATGAACGCCTTTTGTTAAGCAATGTGTTTTTTACCACCTCTTTTGAAGAGTTTGTGTCTCCTGGTGCCTGAAAGGTGAGAAAACAAGAGTAGCAGAAGTTTAAGAGGCAACAGAATATTCCTCTATCCAGTTAATAAGCTCATAGCTAGTGGCAATTAATATAAGCATCCTTAGAGCAGGCAGACTGTATACCAGCCCACAACTCAAGTTTGGGCATCTGAGCTTCACTTGAGAAGGGCTCACAGAACTGTGGAAGTGTGATCACACAGTGATGAAAAGTCCTATTTTGAGGAATGAGGATCATGATGGCACTGATCTAAATTGAATTTAACTTCTTTTCCTACAGCAGCTAGGCAGGTGCTTTGGAACAGCAAATGCAGTGTGTTTGTAACACAGCTTTGTGTTTTGGATGCTAGCTTTGGTTAACTGACAGGCATGGAAAACCAGAGCTCTGAGAAGCTTTGTTAAGGCTGTTAATTTTTCACACTGGTGTCAAAAAATAATCGGGAAGAAAAGCCTCCTGCCAGCTCCTTGTTTCCTGAAATTACACTTACATAATAATCCTTACAGGAAAACCCCCGCTTAAATATGGAGTATTTGAGAACTGTTATTAGCAATCCGTAGGAGAGATTGGAGTTCAGCACACAGAGATGTTGGAAAATATGTTGAAGATACAAGGAAATCTCATCAACACACAGATTGGATGCTTTACTTTAACAGCTTCCACTTCTATGTGGAAGAACCAAAACCTCCATCCCACACACCACAAGGTGTTGGGAATGCTGGAGCTGCACCACAGACACTGCACTGCTTGCCAGAGATAGGGCATCTTCCCCCTCCCTCTGCCCCGGGGCCTTGGGAATTACAGGTTGTGGAATACGGGTTGGATGTTTCCCAATTGCCTCTGAGCATTCAGGGCCCAGCTGCTCACTCCATGTTTTTTGTAAGAATGCCCCAAAGGCAGTATTTAAGCAGTGCAAGGATACTGCCAGAAGCTGCAAGGGAGAGGAGTCTTCATTCAAATTCAGACACACCAAATCAAAACCTTCATTTAAAATCAAGGGGCATTTTGTCATGAAGCAACAGCTTCAAGAAAGAAGAGCACAAACCCCTAACTTAAATGTTACAAATCTGTTTATGTTACATCTGAATGGAGTTCAAAGAAACTCCCTGGAGTCTAAAGTACCATAATAAAAAAAGTGGAAAGGAACTCATGAATCAGTTCTAAACTAAACTTAGTTTAGTAGAGAAAATTAAAACAAATTAGTTCTTTCTTGAGCAAGTCCAGTAATGCTCCAGACGGAAGAGAATGAGTCCTCTTTGAAAGAAAGAAGGAAGCTCTTAATGGTAAAATGAAACAAAGTATTTATGCTGGTTTGTAACTAGATCTTTACATGAAACTCTAGAACTTTATTAATTAAACATTTGTTTTTTAAACAAACTCTACAGCCTTTACAAAGATAGTTTTGCTTCCTTTTTTCTTTTTGTGGGACAGAGGGAACATTTTCAAATATTAGAAATGTATCTTGCCCTCAGCAGAAAGTTTCAAGTAAGACATTATTGACAACTACCTGCTGTTATAATATACAAGATGCAGAGCAGCAGACTATTGCTGGTTCCCCAACAGAACTTTATGTTGCAAAGACACTCACTCTGGTGCTGTCAGGGTAGGCAGATGGAACTTGCTCGCTGAGTCTGACACAAAAAAACCTCAAGCTGTGCATAGTATTTAAATACCAAAATCTGGCCTGGCAAAATCTCCTCTTCGTAACAGAAAACATTACATATGACCAAGTAATATATTAATGTGAACCTCACATCCACTCTACCATCCCAAATGGGATTCCGAACAAGGACCTCAGAATCAGCTTCTGCTGGCAGGCTGTGGGCATCCCTCTTCAGCAGGGACCTAGAGACAGACCAGAAGCACAGCAAAAAAAAAAAACCCAGTTCTAGTAAGAAAACTTGACAACTGTTTGTCTGAACCCTATCTGCTTTTGAGTGTGAATTATTCTAGCCTTTATCCTAAGCATTGCTGCAAACATCTGTGATGTATTAAGCATCTGATAGCCCTGAGCAGAGGACACTCTGTTCTTGCACATGACCTTTTAGCTACTGGAGAGCTGACAGTGGAGATTTCTGCAGTTTTGTGCTCTTCTGCCACAGGTACCGAGAAGTCTAGCTAGACAAATTATTGTGTAGCTGATTTTAGAAAGCCAGTACTTGAGAAAGCTCTTTATGACACTGCCATGGTAAAAGCCATTAGGATAGAAACGATGATAAAGTCTGTGAGAACAAAGCCAGCTGAGCCTGAGTGAAAGGACAGCTGATGCTGCAGTACAGTACCCCTCAGTGCCAGAGGTGTGACTACCATGGCAGAACTCGAGACTGAAGTTGCATAGGAGCTGCAGAACAGCTCTCCTCAAAGTCACTCAGGTTTTTTTCAAGGACATTAAACATGTCAACTAACAGTGTCAGACCATCCACACTGATTGCATGGAAGAGGAACAGGAATAGAATGAGAGCAAAGTACACTCATCTCAGTCACTTGATGTCAGTCATGAAGACACAATTCCAGCACTTGAACTAGTCTGGCAGACTGGTGTACAGCCACTTTTTCTGTGAAGATGTAGGAGAGCTGAATTCACCTCTCCCACAGGTCAGGAATTATTTTTTGGTAGCATGAACAGTGGTAGAACATGAAGGGCAAGGCCAAAGCCAGAAACAAGATTGTGATTCTTCACTTGTTTACAACAGCAACACCTCATATGGGAGAACTGCTGCAGGAGTACCTGGTTAACATCCAGATTTGTATCTGGGACAGAGTTGAAGTCCCTGAAGCATTACACTGCAACTTATTTTAGCTTCTTATGCTGGGTAAAGAAACCACTTCTCATAGTTAGAGTAGCCCATTCCCATTCTGATAGTTAAGAGTTGTTTGAAGTCAATAGTGACTGGCTTTAGCAAGTGCTGCAGTACCTCAGTGACTGACAGAAGCATTTGGAATATATTTGAGACATACAATGGACCTTGACAAGGTCAAAGATGTATCAAAGAAAACAGTGATTCTACTGTGTAGTACATTGTAGACACTTTCATTATAGCTAAATGACCAAAGCTAAGTGGTAAGCTATGCAAGTTCATCAAGCAGATTCCATCTTTGGGCTAATAACATCCAGTTTTTAAGCTCTTCTGTTTTGGTCCTTGACCAAAAAAATTAATCTGCTGAGCATCAAGGCTTAAATAAGATTTCAGCATTTCTTTCAAATTTGCACCAAACAGCATTTAAGCAACGTCAAAATGAGGGTGGTGATACCCTGTTTGCACAGCACTGTTTCTGTTGGTTCTCCTCCCCAGGATGAGATACAATCAAGAAGTAAATTGAATTCAAAACAAAAGAAGTAGAAATAGTTCCACGTGCAACAAGACATTTTCAAGGGAAAGCTTTGCAGCAGGCTTTGAATATTCTCCCCTTTCATCCTGTTCTCACAAGCATCACCCTGTCCTAAGCACAGCAGGGTACGTATAGCAATGTGCAGAGGCCAGGAATTCCAGCACATGGCAGAGCCAGGATGCTGGAGCAGTTTGTAATGAAGACTGGTAGTGGTATGGGAACCCAGAAATGCTTAAGCTCGTATTATTCAGTTCCTATGAAAAAGACCGTACACATTCTCATGGTACATCAACAAGATGGACTGGTATGCCAACTAACCTCTATTTTAATATTTAAATTATAACAATACAATAACTAGAAAAGGTCAGTGCTTCAAGTGACAGGTTTTGCCACTTCAATTCCAATATTTTTCCAAAATAAAGATGCGATTAGATCTACACTTGAGCATCAGTAGTGCAATACAGTATCCTTTCCTGAATAAAGGAGCTGAGGTTTATCCACAATAAAAGCTTTAAATAAGGTAGATTGTTGCCATTTATAGATCAATTCTGTATGTCTGATATAAAATATATTGGGAAAGCTTCAACTGACTTATACAATCTACATTTGGCTAAAGCTCCACATAAGCAGCATCAGTGGAAATGAACATCAGAGGTGTACTTAATATAAAACACTTTCAAAACTACTCAGCAACAAATGACAGAAGTTTGGCTAAGAATAACTGAACATCTGAGGTGTGTACCAGACAAAAAGAATGGACCCTGTGGTTACTTGCACTATTTTAATGAAGTAAAAGAATTGCAAGGTTTAGTCCACTTCCATTTCTCCGGGGGGTTTGGTCTGCTGAGGGTTGTCCTTGGCTGGTTCGGGTTTTGTTTCAGCGGCGCTCTGTCCGTTCACTGGCCCGTTGTGTTCCCCGTTAGCTTTGGCCTGCCCATCACTGGGAGGTTCAATCTTCGGCTTGGGCTTGGATAGAATGGGATTACAGAAGCTATCCAGTTCCTAGTAGGGACACAGGTGAGACAGCAAGGTCATTTGGTGGCACAGCAACTGCACTCAACTACAATGTCTTTAATTTGTTTCTGGTCCATAATGGCCTGGTGTTTCATTGTCAAGGACCAGACTTACCTATTCTGTCAAGTCTATGACAACCCATTCAATAGAAACGGGGTGCTGTAACTCAGGCTATTTTAAAAAAGCTTGTGCAGTGGTACTACTGTAAATAAGAGACAGCACTGAGGAGTGCTGTTAACTGTTGTTCTCCCTGTATAGATCTTTTAACAGCTTTAAGATCTGTGCACATATAATATTCTAGCTCATATCTAGGCTAAAATCTGGTTCAGGAAAAACTGATTAGAATGCAACAAGTACATTTTTTTTTTACCTTAGATTTTGCTAGTATTTCTGCCACTTTGACAACAGGATCCTGAGTTAGACTGAGTTTGTTCTGAGCATTCATTTTGCTGTTCAACCAATTCATAGCCTCATTAATGTATTTTTCAACTTTCTCCATCTCAGCAGGATCTAGGTGGTCGTATTTTTCATCCTAAGGAGAGACAGGTATTTGTATCACCAATTAAAATATGCTGCTCACCCAAATAAGTTAATCTTAGAAGTTACAGAAACACTGGTAACAGCTGTAAATTCAGAGATCCATTTCAAGTGGTACCAGCCACCACAAAAACACATAAATATTTGATTTACATTCTCATGAAGAAGCTCTTTCTGGCAGCAATGCAGAACAGGTTTAAAGTTCTCAGGAGCAGAAGTACAACACTCCTTCTAAAGCAGTGCAAGAGCTAACTTTACAGGATTTGATTAGACACAAAAGACTCTGCAGCCAAACTCAGAACACCTACAATCACTCAGTAGCTGAATCATTTGGTTTTACCTTATTTTTGTATGCTTCTACTGCTTTCATAAGGAGCTGAATCTTCTTTCCCAGTTCATTTAGAACTTTTGGTCTCTCTTCATGTTCCATGCATCTTTCCTGGATAGGCTGACCAAATTTCTGGAATAATAAGCACAAAGATCTTTACAAAACACGTATTTCCTTTAGTCTGGTCTAAGAATACAATGCAGCATGGGAAGGAAGGCTGCCTTTAACTCCTTTTCTCACCCATTGAAACAGCCAAGTCTTTGCATATTATATTGCTTTAGTCCAATTAAAAAAAAGCAATAGTGACTGTCCTTTCTAGGGTTGGTATTTTGCTGTTTTCTGCACAAAGAGCATTTGGAAAAATGCATTTGGAACAGAAACCATTAGGCTTCAACAGATGCTTTAATTTTCAAGTAGTTAATCTGAAAACTTCTAATTCCATCCACTGTTTGCTTTTTCCTTCTCTTGAATACTGGTATCCAGGCATTTGCCTGGCTCTACACTGCTACACTACCCAAGGGCTAGACATATATTTCAACTACTTATTACAAAGTAGGTAGTTATTAATCAGAACTCACATTTTCCCCATCAGATCCTTAAAATCTAAAGCATATAGGGGTTGGTTGTCATTAATTATCAAATGATACAATGGAAGCTACTGTTAATGCACTCCAGAGCCTTTATTGCTGGATATTAGACACAAAAATTGGTCTTACTATACATAGAAGATCATTGAGAACAGGAAAAACAGAATATATATTCTGGAATGTAATTCTCATTACCCAGGAATGCAGTCAAACTACTCAAAAGCCTCATTCAGACTGTAAGAAGTCTGACATAAAAGTCCCATTGCAATTAAATCTATTGTCATTAGTGACAATCTGTTTTATTTCAACCATTTTCAAGTGAGGAGCACAACTCACATGACACTGTACTTCTAGTTCTAAATATCATGCTCATTTCATAACTGAACATAAACAACCTGAACACCCACTCCCAAACATATATGAGTGAGTTTTCCTGAAAACAACTTAAAACCTTACCTTTAATTCTTGAAGCTTATCCATGTATACTTGTTTTGGCTGGTCCTCTCCATCTTCATAAAGCCAGTTTTCTGTGTCCTCCAACAACAAGGTCAGCTTGTTTGAATCCTACAAATCAGGTTATGGACACTCCAAGTCAGAAAGGAACACATCAAATGAGACTTCTTTCCCTGGCACTAACCCACCCTACTCAAAACAGGACTGCTTCAAATATTCAGCTTGATATATCAACTTAAAATATTCAAAGTGACAGTGAAGGAAAACAGTAATTAACAGACTTCAAAGCTAAAATTTTACAGTAATGAGAGAGGCAGGACAGCCCTAGTCATGTGATTTGCAGGTGAAGTTTACCAGAGATACAAAATCAGACCTTGAGGCTGTTTAAGGCAATCCATGCACCTCTGAAGAGTGTTCCATATTATCTGTTCATTTGCTTTTAATTCCTACCCACTCATACCACTCAGAAGCTTGTGGTGATCTGTCCTACTTTCCTATGCTGACCATAGGGTTTTTACTTTCTGCCTGCATCTCCGATCCTTCCTTGCCACTGCGGAGCTTCTCAGGCAGTACAGAACTCTGCAAGTCAAATGTCAGGTGTGTTAACTTGAGCTTCAGTGCTGGGAAGCCATCTCCTATTCCAAAACTAGTCCAAGAGACCCCTGCAGCCTCCACAGAACGCACACTCAACATTTATAAACACAGAGGAACTTTTTTGCAACAGTTGAAACATATAAGCAAGTCTTACCTCTTCAGTGATAAATTTCTCAAAGACTCCACACAGCTTGTCTCTGAATTCATACACATATTCTTCAACAGCATTCTTAGCATCATTTCGTTCTTTCTCAAGCTTGTCTTGCATCATCATCTTCCCCTGGGGTGGAGAAAGGCACACTTAAAACTGAAAGCATTTTTAAGTGTTAAGCTTAGTGGCTACTCTTGAAACTGCACCAGAGAACTTGGCAAAGGCAGGATAATTCATAATTACTGATAAAAACATTCACCTCTGTGTAAGCCACCACTACAAGCACAACCAGAACAGGCTAAGTTCAGAGAAACTGAGTCATTTCACCAAAAACCCAAACCACAACAACACTCATTATAATTAAGGGCAACTTCCTAAAGAATTCTGAATCAGGTTAGGTTGATGATTGCAAATGCTTTTAAGATACTTATTTACAGTGACATTAATTGGAGTGGTCACCTCTTTATGCTGCTTACCTCATTTTCTATATAGGAATTGATCAGGTCCTGTCCCAGCTGCCTATAGAGGCTTGCCTGTATGGGGAGGTCAATACTCTTAACTTTTGTTTTAGCCTTTGGCTGGGAGGGATGATCTTGCTTTTCTCCAGAAGCAGCCTGTGAAAAGAGTGACACTACTAAGCAACTACCAGTAATTGAAGTATTACTACATTCATGCTCAAAAAAGAGACACAAATAAAACTAGTTAAGACAGCTACAAATTACTCCTATGTAAATTAAGCACCTAATTATCCCTCTGTATTACCTTAGCTTGGAACCAAACAGGTGAAATTTAATTTCTTTAAAGAACTCTTAAGAAATCTTTTTCAAAAGCTTAAAGCACTGCACATTATTCTTCACAATGTTCCCTAATCTCCCTGAATTCCATCTTCATTATAGAACCAGGTTAAACAGCAAAACCTACTTCAAAGTCTTAATCATGCTATGTTGAAAATTAAAGCTCTGTGATAGGATTCCTTACTTAACCATTTCAATATAGTTGTCCTCTAAACACAGTCTCATGTTTTTTTCAACTAGCAAAATCAGTAAATGTGAGAATAGTGGGCAAAAAAATGTCATATCAATACTGAGTACAAACCTTGGTTTCAGTTCCAGGATTTTCAGTTTCCTCATCTGCTTGGTTCTGTTGCTCAGCTTGACTTTTCTGCGCACCTTCTTCTTGATCAACCTGCATTTTATCCTGCAGAGAGTTACATAACTGAATGCAAAGGTTTGCTGTAAGATTTAGGACTGATATCAACTACAGCAAATCACAGACAACATATCAACTTTGGAATCAATCTTAAAAATTTATGCTTCACTTCACCATGTTTAAACCGGCATTTTGTAGCAGTATTTTTCAAATTAAATGAAAATTCTACTCTGCTGCTTGATGTTAAATTAGAAACAAATACATATAAAATTAAATCAAAAAAACATTCTAGCAACACACCACCAACACAGGAAACAACAATGGATTCTCTATGGAACAGCCAGAACTTTGACCTCCTATAATTTTTGACCTAAACTTTACAGTTTAAAACCCAAAGCAGAAATAATTTAATCACTGCAATTATTACCTGCATCTGTCTCACCAAACAGTAAAATCAATAAAAATTAGCTTCTGTAGTAGTAGCCTCTAGGGAGTACATGAAAAACTATCTTCCCTCCTTGCCACTCAAAATAAAGAGAGCCTCACATAAATTTTTCTCTAAGTTCATCACTTATGCATTATTCTAAATTTAACAATCTGAAAGAGGGTTAAATTTCTAGTGCAAATCACTTGGTCTAAGTAATACAGCTCCATGTCATGACTGAAAAACACTTTTAATGACATAGTAGTGGGTAGGCCTGAAGTTATCAGGATGATTCTAATACTCAGAGATCCAGCACATTAATAACTAACAAGATGTAGCTAAGGTCTGAAAGGTCCAAGATTGCCTCCATTACAAGGAATTAATGTCTCTGGATTCACAAACTACATATTCATGTAAAATAATCTACCACTAGTTCTACAAAACAATAAAACCAATTGTTTAAGGATTTCAAACTGAAGCACAGATGCTTGTGTTGCAATTTAAAGTGGAAAACAAGAAGGCTACTTCTACAAAATTTAAAGTTTTGTCACTTCAGCATAGGAAAAAAGTAGTATCTAAATCCTCATTTGCCGTTCTTACTGTTCACATAGAAAAGCCAACAACTGGAAGGAACTTCTCTGCCTACAGAAAACAGCTAGAGAAGGGATAATGAGACACAGACACCACAAACCTCCTCCTCAGAGTCAAAGGGATCATCCTCAATACTGAAAGGTAATTGCTGACAAGCACCATTGTAAAACAGAAGATGTGTTAGAAGAATGAAGTGCTACAAACTGAAAGCCTGAGCACGGAAGCAGCTACTCTCATACTGAATTCAGCACACTCCCAGTAAGCTCCACATGCCTTTTACACTAAATGCCAGCTCTAGCACTTCCAACCTTTGCTCACTTGGTTATGAACATCATACATGGAGCACTTGCCCACAAGGAACTGCACCATGCTCAGCATTTCAAATATGCTCACATTCCTGGAAAGCAGTGTAGTATTTAAGAAGTTGCTTATACCAATTATGTAATGCTAGTTGTGTAACCATTTGCTTTAATTCCTGTAGAATATCCATCTAAAGTGGAGAAGCTAAGGCCAAATCTTAAGAGAAAGGCTGTTGGGATCAGTGCTGGTGTTCCCGTTTCCAGCTCCAAAGTGTTCCCTGGCATGCAGTCCTCAACTCTGCACTGCCAAAGGGCACAGCTGCATCTCACAGTGAGCTACTTTCAGGAGGCACTGCAGTTTTCCATGTGTAAAGAAATACTATGTATTTTTTACTCATTGAAAACACAGTTTGTGAGGAAAAACCTTTAGAATTAATTTGTCAACAGATCTCATTAAATATGCTGCCTTTTGCTAGTGACACTAGATAATGCTAAGACTAGTTGAGAGATGATAAAGAACAGTAAAAACTACTTTATTTTTTAGCACCTGCTTTTCCATTCTTTGTTCTTAGTACCACACTCCACCAGCACTTAAGCAATAAACATGAAGAAATGTGTTATATAAGCGAAGAAGTAATTTAAGGGTGGAGAAGCAGTAACTGTCAGAAGCGAAACACGGTGATTTACCCTGCAATTATGGGCTCTGTTGTCACAATGACAGTGTAAATGTTTACAAGCTTTACATACCAGCTCCTCATCTCTGCCTTGGTTCTTAGTTGCTGACTCAGTGTCCATGGGGGTGTCGTTGTGATCCCCCTCGACGCTCTGTTTCTCTATGATGGACGCGCTGGCCACGCTGAACAGCCCGTGGATGTTGACGCGCACTTTCACCTTCACCTTGGAGTTGTCGCCGTCGTGCTGGGGACCAACATTCTGAATAGTGAAACGCCCTTGGAAACAACAGAGGTAGCTTTAATTATTGTTCCAAAATGTAGAAAGGGGAAAAAAACCCAAACATCTTCCTTGAAGGGTGTTAATTTAAACAGCAACTTCACGTAACTGAAACTATTTGGAAACTTTCTATTTAGTTGACAAGCCTACAATGTAAGCTGAAGGTAGATAAACTAAAAAAATCTGGTTGCCCAATTATTTTCAGTTCACTGATAATTAGTAAGATGTTTTTGATTTATCTGTATTTCATAAAAAAACAAGACAGTACTTTACTAGGTGTTCTACTTCTCTGTTGCCTTCTGTAACCACCACACTAGAGAAACTACTCTGATTCATCTCAAATGGTTTCTTTTGTCCACGTAACTCAAACTTCACACTGAAAAATAAAACGTTAACAGAGATAAAAGATTCTGTTTGAATTTGATAACATGGCTGCACTACACTTTTTGGAAAATGAACAGTGCTTAGCAAAGTTTCTGAAAGCAGTGGGGTTGATACTTTTATTTTGCAACTTGCTGAAAATTTAAGTTTAGATTATGTGCTTGTGTAAAGGAGAATGTTTCCCCCTCAAGACCACAGACTTCCTGCATAGACAGCCAAAAGATAGCAGCAAGTTTGTACCTGATTCATAAATCAGTGAATAAAATAATGAATTAAAGACCCCAAGGAGTGTACTAATAACTGCAAGTAAGGTAGCATTAGCTAACAAGAAACTTATTTATGCCATTTAGTTCTTTAGACTCTACTACAGATGCTTAAATTGAGGAAACACCTGTATTTTATATTCTCAGATTAACAGAAAGAGACATGACAGATATCATGAGACAAGTCATCTGTCCAGACAGGCAACAGCTCCTTTGATCCAATTCCTTTGAAAAATCCAGGCTGGCAGGCACCTAAGATCCTTATCAATTTTACAGATACTAGAAGAACCATACAACAGAGCACTAAACTCTTTATGCCCGCTTCATCTGAAGCATTCAGAAAAGAATGTAAAGACAGATGGAAAGAAAAAGGCAGAATTTTTTTTAGGCATGTCAAACAAATGTCAATATGGTTTGCTAACTATATTTAAATCAAGAAGCCTGTGGTGAGCCTTTCTAAAGAACCTAAGCTATTCTGTAAGCTAGAAAATATGGAAGGAACATATCTTACAAGAATGGAGAACCACTTTTTCCTCTATCAACAGGAGTTAGGGATGGGGCTGTTATTCCCATGTCTTTACCTATTCTGGAATCAGGATAAGGCACTTCATGTGGATGAGTATAATAAGCTTCCAAGTCAAAAGGCTCTTTCTTGTGGAAAGTAATTACTTTTGAGAATGGAGCAGCATGGTTCTTACTGAAGACTTCACATTCCCTAAAGCAATAAACATTAGATAACATTAAACCTCTGAGCATAACTTCATGGATATTCAAAGTCTAGGTATGTTAACAATCAGCAACCCTGATAAACTAAATCACTTTTTTGCTTGGTTAAGTCACTTTTTAACAAAAAAGTTGGAGTTTGAAGAGTTGGAGGTTGAAGGCCTCAAGATCTCAAAGCAGGACTCTGCATTTTATGTCACACTTATTAAATATTAAGCAACTTCACGCCAACTATTTAATTAATTGTATTTACAATTGTTAAGCAGTAACTGAAACCCAAAAGGTAAAATGCTAAAAAAGAAAATTAATATTTCAAAAGTTCAAGTGCATGACAGCTTCAAAGCCCGAGGCCTGTTTTTTTCCCCAGCTCAACATTTTTCTTTATGTGCAAACACCAGTTTTTGCAGGCCCTGTACAACTTACCCTGTTCCTTCCTCATAAGATGATTTCCATCTCAGTGTTATAGAGTAAGGAACAACATCTGTGATGGAAAACTCACGCACTTTAAAAGCTGGAGAAAGAATTGCACACTAGGAAAAAAAAAAAAAAAAAAAAACCCAAAAATTTATTATATTCATTCAGCCGTATGAATAGCAAGTTCAAGAATTAGTACTTATCATATAGGTCATATGGAGGTCCTGCTTATCACATACATTTTTTTTTTTTTAACAGAAACTTCCTAGAGTCAACTGAACTGAAAGACTTAAGTGTTAAGTAGTAGATGTTATTTCCTCAGTGATTTCCAGTAAAGATTCCCAGCAAAGGTCCCAAGTGATAACACAGAAGAGCAACAGCAGAATTTAGGTACTCAAATTTAACAGGTCTTTTTAACAAGCCCATCCTTCTAACATGACACAGGAGCAAATTAATGAATGTAACAGAATAATTTCTGACATGTCACTAATTAGTGAAAGAGCAAGTAAGACTCTGCACCTTGTTTCAGCTGCAGTACCTTCTGCTTGCGGTTAGCTGTATTTCATTAGTACATTATGTTAAAGAAGCAATACTAAAGTTTTATTTCAGGAACTATACCTGCAAGGCACAGCCTCTTGCCACAGCTTCATCAGCATTTAGTGTGGTGCTTATCTCTTTACAGAAAAAGTTAGAGATCTGTTCCTTCACTGCTGGAATTCTAGTAGCCCCACCTACTATTTCTATACTGTAGATATCTTCACGCTGAAGTTCTAGAAAAGAGAGTGCATGCCCTTAAGTTATGATCAAGATACCAGAAAGCTATCTTTGGACACAAAAAGAAGAGAAAAAAAGGATAGAAGTTCTTTTATTATCTAGGCATAGTGAACAAGCACTGAATACACTTCATGGCTGACAAGATCTATAAAACTTTGTCCCTCCTGTAGGCTAGAGAGTTTTGTAGTTGCATAAACCTGGGAAATGCAGAAGCCAAGCATCAATGAGAACAGCTGTTCTTTAAAGTGGGTTGTCCATGTGCATCCCCTTTCTGCTGAGCATGAACTCAGAAGGGTGAAATGGGGTCTTCTGCACTACTGGACAATAACTCACCTCCCCCAAACAGGACCAACAAAATGAAACCCAGATAGATCTCATTTTATGTCTGCCTTAGTTTTGCTTTCCAAAAGAGAAAAGAAAACCTTCAAAGCCAATATATCTAATAAATACCACATTGTGCTTGAAGGTTAACATTTTAATTCTGCAATCATGATATGTGGTTGAAGTCATTTCAAACAACTCTCAGTCCTTGAACAGCTCTGCTCAGCAGTTATGCAGGTTTTTAATTCCTTTATTTGCTATCTAGCCAAGTCACAAGATCAGCAAAATTCTTCCCTTTCTTTTAGCTGAAGGTCTAGAATTGGGGGGTAAAACCTTTGCTGTTGAAGTCTAATTCTCTCCTTTACATTAGGCAAAAAAAAAATTACTTTGTTATTGGTACATGCTTTAGGTAGTTCATTTTAAGAATATACTGCCAAATTACCAGGTCAGTGAGGACATGTAAGTATCACATGGAACAGGCTGGCCAGAAGGTTGCAGTAAAGAATAGTATCTTTTACCACCATCATTTTGGTTTGGTTGTTTGGTGTTTTTTAACTAAACTCAAGAGTGCCAACCTTTTCCATGACACAGGGTGAATAAGGGTCAATAACCAAGGTTGCAGAGTAGCATGTGCACTAAATGAGGCGGGAATGGGATCATGCATTCATGGCAAGCATATGAATGGAACTTACATTTAACTTTTCAGTATTTAGCTTTGCAATTCTAATAAATACAAAAATACATTGAAAAGATAATCATTAAAGAGATCAGGAATGACTGGATTACTAGCAGCACCTCAAGTAACTTCTACTTACTGGCTTGATCCATGGCTGCTCTTAGAGGAGGTTCCACTCTGGCCAGAAGGGCAGCACACAACTGCTCGAACTGAGCTCTGCAGGGCAGGGAGAATGCTTGTGTTACCAGGCTGCTCAGAGACCACAACCCTCTGCCCCTCAGTGGGAACAACACCCAGTACCTGTTCATCTTACTGGAGACATCCAGGTCATTCATGAAGCACTCGATGTTGAGTGGAAGGTCAGATGCATTTGCACTCATCAGCTTCTTGAGCTTTTCACATTCCTGATACAATCGCAGCAGTGCTCGGGGATTCTCTTTTACATTCAGTTTGTATTTTGTCCTGAATTCTTCAGAAAAGTAATCTACCAAAGCCTCATCAAAGTTCCTACCACCTACGAAAGGGTCAAAGGTAGTGGCCAAGACCTGACAGAAGTCAAAGAACAAGATCAGAAGTTATTAGACAAGGTTTGTTCTGTGCCATTTCCTCAGTGCAGGAAGACGTGCCATCATCGCCTTCCACACAGCCTCAGATGGCATTTGGTTACCAGAGACAGGCCCTACTAATTCAGCCATTAGTAGGTCACAGCCAAAAAAGTCTCCACATCAGGAAGCAAAGACTGTTCAGCTCTGCTTCCCATCCCACTGGAATTCGACTTTGAACTGTCATGGATGGCACAAAAAAAACTCCAACATCTTGAAGCGACTCAGGACAGTTCAAGAATCTCCCATGAGTGAGTGAGTCAGTCACACAACTACAATGCTTAGGAGACTCTCTGAATATGCAAGTACTTCAGGGATGTGAGACAAAAACTGTGCAAAAACTGTGCAGTGTCCTTAATTACCAAGCACTTTGCAAAACACACTTGACGATGCCTCACTTCTGCATTTTACAAAAACTGACTTGATGAAAGAGCCAAAATCTAACAGAAAAATTGTGTATTCCACATTTTAAAAATACTTTCTGACTGGCTTTTTTTTAAACTAATCTTTCCACAGAGCAGTATTTTGAGTTTTAAATACTTCAGGCTTTTAATGTATGACTTAAAAGATTACCTTCAGTTTTCCCTTGTTAAAAGCACAGATGGAAACCTGATATGCAGAATGCCCCATATCTACAAAGACCACATTTCTTGGCTTCTCTTCCAAGGCTGGCAGATCTTGCTTGTATATTCCATAGGCTAATGCAACTGGAAAACACCAACCCATGGAAGGTAAGGGGAAGCCACACACAGCTGCAGACCATGCATTAAAAGCACCACCAAAAGGCAGACACCACCCATGTTTACCCTTTCTAAACACCTCCATAATTCTTACTAAAATGTCAAAACCATGCTGAAAACAACATTTTTCACTGGCAAGAGAGAAAGAGATGTCAAATGAATTTTTAGTCCTAATAAAATTCACCTTGTATTTCAATTCTGCTTGTAGCCAAATTAACACTAAAATTTGTGAAACTGCACAAATTAAGACTCGTGCTTGCACCTCTCCCTTGAAATGCCTTACTTTCAGAATTTTTTACCTCAGCTTTGAAAAATTCAAGCAGGCCCAAGAAGTAAAGAAAATATTTTGGAAGACTTAGTTAACATGAACCTAAGCTTTCACTAGCAGCACTCATTTGGAAAGCTTTCTGAGACCTTCTAAAAACAAAGAGAATCAGAAAAAATAAAAATTACTGATTTAAGCAGCTCCAACTTTAGTCCCCATGAAATGTTATGTATTTCTATGCTCTAGCCTAGAATTCACCAAAACCAGAAGAGGGGAGTAAATTACTTTATAGAAACAGTTTATTTCCAAAGCTATTCCCAAGTGTGACCATGCCCAGGTTAGCAAATCCCAGCTCTCAAGGTGCCTCCCAGGTGCTGCACAGCACCCCACTGCTGTGTTTCCAGTTCCCAAACTGGATTGGGCAGTACTAGCCAGGACAGCTCTCTCCCAAGCTCCAAGTTGTGTAACAGCAGTGTGTCATCACCCTCACATTCAACAGCCTGAACAGCCTCAAAGGACAAAAAAAAGTCCTGGCCATTTACCTGCTGTAGTTTCATTCATCAACTTCAGACAATTTAATCCTGCAATCTGTGCAGCTGCCATTACAGACCTTCTTTCAGCATCAGTGAAGAAACTAGGGACCTATTTCCAAAAATAATGACATTGGATATTAGAGGATATGGATTTTTTAATTTGGAGTAGTCAAGACTTGCCCATCAAGCTATCCTATAAATGTCATTACCACAAGAAACTGTTATAAGCTAACCTCAAATTAATAAGGCTGGCTGAATAAAACAGCCAGCTAATTCATTTTAGTGCATATTTTAATTAAAAGTTCAAACTATGGCAAAAATGAAGTGGCATCCAGGGTTATTTTAAATAAAGCAGATTTTAAGACACACAAATACACAAAAAAAATCCTGAAAATGCTTTCTCAGATTGTTTTAATGAGTCTTTCATCCTAAAATCATCACCAGTTTCTGAAAACATTTGTGCAGGACAAAGCCAATCCAACAATTATTCACACACAGCCCCACAGTAAGTCAATGGCAGAAGCACTGCAGTGATGCTGGAATCAAACTTGAACCTGTATCCATTTTTCAGGTGTCACTGCCACCAGAGTGCCAGCTTACAGTGTGCTGCAAGGTTCAGTGCCACCAAAAATAGCCACAGCAGGATCAGAGCCCATTTAGGATCTGGCTGCAATCAGCTGGCACCTCTTCAGCAGACACAGAGCTCCATTTTGTTGTGTGTTTTGCTGGCTGCCATCGTGGGGCATTGCCAAGGATCCCTGGGTGTGTGGGAGGTATTCTCCCAGTGTCTTTGTACACAGTAAGGAAGCAAGGAAAAAGATCAAAGCAGATTTTTAACAGCTGAAGTACACAGCTTTCCAGTTCCCATGTCTGTGCCTGACAGAGAAGGCATAACTGCAATCCTTCATGCCCAAACTTTCCACCAGTGCAAATAAACAAAGACCATGTGAAAAGCAGACACAGGACTTGGTATCCAACAAAGCAAAAAGACTTTTTCAAACAAAGCCAAGTCGTTTGGGTGTGTCAAATTATCAGCATGACCCTCAGAGGTCTAAGTTCAGGTGACTCTCACTTGCACTACAACAGTGCTCACTCATGTAACAAGAAAGAAATTCACCATGAATTTAGGAAGGTTCTTTGGAAGCAAGTATATGCTTACACCTAGGACAGCTCCCATTTGTAACAAGAACTGCAGTAATCAGAAATACTGTCTGTAGCCCTTAGAGACAGACTGACTGGATCAGCTAAAGCACTGTGTCCTTTCTGGAAATACACTCTTGATCTAACAACTTTTATCTCCTCACACATGCTTTAAGAAGTATTCTCATTTGGAAAACCTGCAAAAAAGGCCCATTTTTGGGGATTTGATTTCTATCCACTACTTATACCTTTTATCATGGCTTCATGGTATAAATGGTCCTAGCTTGCATAAAGCTGCCTATGGATTGCAATAAATACACCACAACTTACAGAAATCACACAGTCAGCCACTGGTTTCTTCAAAGCACTTTCTGAAGTCTCCTTCAGTTTGGCCAGCAGCATTCCTGTGATCTGTTCCACTGCAAACAGTCTCTCTTCATCCAGGTACCTCACCTGAAACAGAGAATTGGCATTTGGTGATCAATCCTCTCAACTTTGCTCTCAAGAAGTGCAACTTGGACATTATTCGTGATGTGGAGCATCCAGCTCTAGACACGAGTTAACTCCCTGTCAACTGATCTGTGCTCCCTACAACAAATCTTCAGTTCTGGGGGTTTTTTTGTGGGAAGCTTGACATCTCAGTTATTTCAAGGGACTATTCACAATTATACAGTGCTTCTGCTGTTTGTGCATTTTGAATTTAAGAAACAACAGCAAAAAAAAAAAAAAAAAAAGAGCATAATACACGTAGGCTCACACTGTCCTATAACAGAAGCTAAAAATACAAGTTTTGGAACAAGCCCAAGGAACATTTGCTTCCTGCAACAGTCACTCAAGCACAGGAGGCAGGGAAGGTGTAAACCAGGCAATTCCAACAGTCCTGCCCTGCTCAGGAAATGCAGTTGAATCCTCAGCCTTCAGGGGAGATTCTGTGTCCTGAATTCCTAACAAGCTATTGTCTCTCCAGCAATCCCAAGCACTCCTGCCATTTAGTTTGGAAGCAAATTAAAAATAACTTGTTCAAATTTCATATTCAGAGTATTATGTTGTTTTCCTGACACTTAGGCTCTGCATGTCTGACAGAAACTAATAATCTCACACTGTAATTATACAGATTTGAAGGTAAATCCAGTAAGGGGAAGTGAAAAGTTAATGTGACTAAGGAAAACTAATATGATTGGTGAGAAGCTTCAAGGGATATCTTGGAGAAAGTACAGACTTATTTAGAGATACAGGAAGGTATTTAGTTTTCTAAAGGAAGATGTAAGTGACCACACAGGAAGTTAAGTGACAAGAGCCCAAAGTGCTCATCTCTACCACCAGAGAGATTCCACCCAAAGCTCTCACTCACCTTTACTCCTACGGAGCCATTGGGCATCTTCTGAAGTTCATAGGGAAGTTTGGCCCTTTCAGCTTGTATGTAAGGATCTTCAAATGCTCTTCCATGCAGTTTTTTGAAGCCATGCACTGCATTTTTTACATTTGTAACAATCTGTGGCAAAGATATTTTCATTACAAGGACATTCTGATACAGAAGACTGTGCAGAAAGCAATTTTTTATGTTGGGCTTAATGCACACACTGACCTGTGTCAAGCCCCACACATTCACTGAAAATCAAAGTGTGAGGAGAGAGAAAGAATCATCTACTTTTTAATCTATGCCCTCTATTAAAAAAATTCATATGTACTTCTCTCTGTAATATCCATTAGCTTGCTGCCATCAATTTTCACTGTCCTTTTTATTTTAGAGGAGCTTTCTGATACAGCATGAAATATTTAAGATCCTATATTGTTGCAGTGGCTGCCTGCAGGAACTAATGAAGTTATTACCTCCATTAACCTTAAATGAACCTTCAACAAATTAACACATTTCCCTTCCTTTAAACTTCTCCTCTAATTCAGATCCTATCTGGATGTAAAGCCTCCCCATACCTATCCTCTCATCAGTGTTTTAATCTAGTTATTTTCAGGACAGGCTTTTAACCAAAGAAACAAAATAAACTAATCCCAGTAAACACAATATTTAAGCTATCAAAAGAAACTACTGCAGGAAAATCTTCTCCAAGATGAACTTGTTTACCAGCCAAAATAATTTTTGACCCATTTACCTGGCTCTTTGCTGCATTCCCAATGGCTCGGGTCTTGGATCCTAAAGATATACATGCTCTAAGAAAAAAAAAAAAAAAAAAAATAGAATTCAGCTTTAAAAGAAAATTAAACGAAAGTATCATAAAAATATTCCCGTAGTACTTTAGAACATCCACAAAAATTCAAGCAGCAGAACATGGATGTGTTAAATAACAGCATTACTGCATGAAGCACCAGAACCTGAAGTAGCATTTCCAATTATTTTGCTCTCTGTAAATTAGTTCAGAAACAGCAAGCAACTGCAACTGTTGTCATTCTAAGTGCATTTTAGGAATTTTGTAGAAGCTTAACTGTTCTACAGATCTTATAATGAAGTAAAGGCATCAATAGTTACTTCTGGGTCACAGGTTAAAACCTATGAGGTCTGTAAGATTTAATTCAAAACTCTGAACTTCACCAGTCTCTTGACACAACAACCCTTGAGTCTGACAGGGCCACATCCACACTCCAAGAGCCCTCAGCAACAATCCTCAAACAACAAATAAAAATCCCACAAACCACGGGAGCTGAACGAGCTGTTAAGTGCTTCCACAACTGAGGATACCAGGTACATGCAGCAAACAGGCAGAAGGGGACAGAGCTGGGGACAGTTCCCAGGCACCCAGGGCTTGGGAACCTCTGCTGCAATCCACAGCCCCCTGCAGCTTCTTGGCTACCACTGGACACCACCTGGCCCATCAGCACTGCCTTTGGAAGTGTTCTTTTCTCTTCTGGAAGTTACCAGCACCACATCTTCACATCAAAGACCTGAAATATAACCCTTCCCCAAAATGCAGTTGATCTGGCTACGACCATTCAGGAGTAACAGAGAAACCCAGATTTCATACAGCTCTAACGTAATTGTTTAATGAATGCATAAAGGTCACTCGAGTAGACTGCTTCCTCTCCATCATTGAGGCCACTGCAATTTGATAGTATTTTCTAGCAACCTCTTCTCTATAACATCCAAAACCTTCTCCAGATTTAACTGCTGCAAACATGTGAGGCAATACCCTACATTTTCAAATTCTAGTTCAGCTTTCACAAACAACTTTTACAATTTTTAACCAGTTTCCAATTACTCCTTATGATCATTGGTGGAAATCAGATAATCGAGCAATTTCCACAGCCAGGAAACGATTCACCAACTGATGCTATTGCATCACACCTTTCAGTGCAGGAATCTGCATCTGCTCTCAGACAGCACCATTTGTACACAATCCCATGCAGAGCATGAAGCACCAGCCCAGAGCCACCACAGCTCCTGCCAAGGGTTATTTTAATTACTCACTTTCAGCACAAGGGGATAGATGGTTTCTCCCTCCTGCTGCTGGGAAGCAGAGATGTCAGAAAAATAAATGTGCCCTCCTTGGCTTCAAAAAACTCAGTCGTTTCCAAGATTCCTTATTACATCATCTTAATTACAGCATGTGATCACATTAATCACACCTGTGTGATTAAGTGAAATAAGTTCTGAGCTATCAACAACTGTCTCGTTTTTCCACAAACCCAAGTGGTGAGGCAGAGCACCTGAAAGGGCCATTTGCCATGAGTTTAAAGTGGAAATGTGTTAAACAGACCTACTGAAGTTCCCAGCTCAGGGAAAGTCAAGTGTCAACTAACTTCCAAAGAGATACAGGCCAACAGGCCAGGAAATATCCAAGTTCTCCTGAAATGCACAGCTTTTTGGCAGAATCTTTCTCCCTTCTTTGTGAAGTATTTGTGCTATAGCTTCCAGGATGACACACCATTGGGCTAACACTGACAATCCCAAGCACTGGATTACAGAATGTAATTAACTAATAGCTCACTCAAGTACCTGCACGATGTGAGCACCTCCATAGAAACATTCAAATAAGTTCATTTACTGTGTTGCTATGTGCAGTAAGTGAAGTTTTGAGGACTGAAGACTTAGATCTGTCTGCATCACTCAAATCCCCCTTGAAGTAAAGATTTAGCTACTATGATAAACTTACATAACAGTAACGAACCTGTTACATTCCTATTTACCTTTGTTTGCTTTCTCTCAAGACAGTAACATTAGAAAAGATGTTCCTCAAGGTCTCCTGTATTACTACATTTTGGAACAGAAAAGGTCAATGAAAATGTCACTTAAGTAGTCTGATAGGTACTGTCTGTAAGTGTATGTGAACTCCAGATGCTGTAATTGCTAACTTGAACATCTTTCATAATCACTTTGCAAGTCTCTTCAACATAAAGTTAATCGTACATTAGCGTGAAAAATACCAAGTGCAGGTAAGCCTACCGGCAAAGAACACACTCCAAAAATAGCTAAAAACTGGAAGGACTCTTCTTCACAAGGGGACAGGAAACTGCAGCTGCCTGAGGATTCTCTGGGCAACAATTTCATGGAATACTTTGCATTTGAAAGGCCAGAGAATTTCAGTTCTCACTGCATATCTAGTACACAGGGATAATTGCTTCCTGAGAGTTAATATGAGAAGCATACTTTTCTAAATAGTAAAAAGAGTTTTCAAGACTATTCCCATCAAAATAGACGGCATGCTTTTTGGCAATCAACTTCTTTGTACTTTCAACTATGAACTTTTTAGAAAGCAAATCTACATTTCTCCAAGCCCAGGGCAGCAGTGCTGAAGTTACTACAGTCTGGCACAGCAGAAACTGCCTTCTCTGTTAGCTACAAGTCCTTCTGTAAAAAGAGAAGCATCACCCAACCCCCGATTTTTATGAGTATTACACGAATTCCTGAATCCTCCTTCAAAATTATGCACAGATGGAGCTCGAAAAATCCTAGACGTATCCCATAGAAACAGAGGAGCAAAATCTCCACCTACTCTTGCGTCTCCCATCATCACGGACGTTGCCCAGTACCCCCCCTCCCTTTCCTCGCCAGACCTCGGTATTCCAGGGCCAGCAGATGCGGTGCAAGTAGGAACAGGTTTAAAGAAAGGGAACTCATCGCGCCGCTTCCCTGCCGAAACAACCTCCTCCTCCTCCTCGCCAGTCTCGCCACCGCTCATGTAATTGTTCATGGAAACGCTCCCAGCCCTGGCAGCCGTTCCAGAGTTGGGGAAACACATGCACTCCACGGGGATCTCTGGCTACCCGAGAGCGGAGCGCTGCGAGGACAGCAACACCCCGAGCCCGCGGAGCGGCACAGCGCGGGATTTCAAGGACGCGCCGGCGCCGCCAGGAGCCGGGACGCGCACCGGGACCCGCACACGCGTTCCCGGGAAGGGGCGCTCCGCCGGCTCCCGGGGGCCGGGCCGTGGCGGGGATCCCGCGGCGGGAGCGGGGCCCGGGCGCGCCGGTACTCACGGCGTGCAGCGGTCGCTGTACTCGTTGGCGATGGTCTCGATGCCGCCGCTCCGCGCCACGCCGATGTAGCAGTTGAGGAAGCCGAGGTCGATGCCCACCACAGACATGGCTGCGCCCGGTGCTCCGCACGCTGCTGGCACTGGCGCTGGGACCGGCCGCGGCTCCGCGCCCGCCGCTCCCCCACTGCGGAGCGCCGGCACCAACCGGCAGCGGCCCCGCCGTGCGCAGGCGCGGCCGGCGGGGAGCCCGCCCGGCCCCGGCGCCGCCTCGGCTCTTTCCGGCAGCGCTCGGGCGGCGCTGCCTTCCAGAAGGATCTGGAACGGAGGGATGCGGGCGAGCGGGGACGGAGCGGCGCCGCCCACAGCACCGCCCCCGCCCGCGTCAGCGCTGCGGAGACACCGCCCCACCCGCCGGCAAGGGAGCGGGAGCCTGCGGCTGCCGCACGGCCCCGCTTAATGAGATTATAACAACCCGGGGCAATTACTGCAGAGCGGCCATCGGGGCCGTTAACGCGGCCGTGCTTGCAGTGAGGCGCCGCGGGCCCGCCGTGAGGGGCGGGCAGCGCCGGCTCCGGAGCAGGTGGAGCAGGAGAAGCCCGGAGGGCCAAGGCACAGGGTGAGCCCTGCGGGGGAAGCTGTGTCCGACACTGAGGTGGGGATGGCTCCTGGGGCCAGGGACAGGCACAGTTTATGCCATGGAGTCCTTCATTCCGCCCATTGCCAACACCTATGGAAGAGCCGTCCCCGGCTGGGGTGGGCCCGGTCTGTTTCCAGACACAGCCTGGTCTGTTTCCTTTCCCTGGGGAAAAAAAGTCATCCCGAACCCCAAGTATCTCTGCTTACTCCACGTTTTATGGGGATCGGGTATTTGTTTTTTATAAATTCGCCAATTTTGTGGATTGAAAATCCACAAAACAAATCTCCAGGCTGGAAAAGTTCCCTAAGTATTTATTTGTTTCTAAAAATGACACTCGGTTTCACACAGCAATGTGACGTCTTTGTGACACAGCATGTGACACTGCACTGCACAGTTTTGTTCCACTGGAGAGATTAAAAATAAGCACAAAACGACTAAACTAGTTTAACATCCCTGTCAAGAGGTTTGATTATCTCTCCCATTTATCACGGTTTCAATGGTCTACTAAACAACCAGAATTTTCCTAATGAAAACATGTTCTTTTCCTCTAAAACCACCAGAGTCAAGAGAAATCACTGGCACACAGAATTATTTGTGACACAACTATTCTATCTGCCTTAATTATCTCATTTTTACTTGCCAGGATTAGGATCAGATAGTAAAACCCGGTCCAGTCCCATCTACAGTAGCCAGGGAGGCAAATCCCCCAGCTCCAATTCCTGCTCTGCTCTTTCCACCTCTGTTAGAAAAAACTGATTCAAGGTAGAGCAGCACCACTTGAGGCTGACTCCCGACTAAATAGAAACCTCGGGGGCAAAGAGATTAAATGCAAATGCTGCTGTGTGGTTGTGCAACCCAAGCCAGCTGGTTTGAAGGTGGGGGAGCAGAATTGTGCAAACATTCCTGACAGCCACCAGAAAATGCCAATGGATTTTTTTATTTGCTTTGTCAGAAGATAAAGATGAGAGTATAGAGTAAGCCAAACTTTTGGAGGCATGTCCTAAAAGTTGTCTGTGCTGATGCCCATGCTGAGTATGAACAAAACACTTCAGCCAGATAAGCCACAGACTTGCCTGAGCACAGCCCCCCCCCCTTCTTATCCTCCACAGTGAAGCAATCTGAGGACTGGAGTTGCCCTAGTCTCTCCAATTCTTGGCCTGTGGATAACATCTGGTATTTTAGCAGCTCAAGAAAATAATTGTACAAAGTCCATGAGCCAAGGGTTTAATGTCAAACTTAATGGCTGGGGTGAAATTTGCTTTGATTTCTTTCAAACCAGACATTTAAACAAAGGCCTCCTAAATGCTTCTTTTGGATCCTAAGTTTTCAATACTCTGTAAGGTTTGGCCTTTCTCTCTTGAAAATTATTACCTCAGAAATAAGCCTTCTTATTTATGTACATGCTAAGATTCATCCTCAATACTGAGAAGAATCTTCAGCCATTTTTCAATTTCTCCAGCAATGCTGTACTTAGTGTTCTAGGTGTTGGCTCTTGGTATTTTTGGGCTGTATTTTGGCTTAAAATGTTGCTAGCCAGGTAAGAGCTTTTACAATGTTGTTTTAGTATGAACAAAATGGAAACATTGAGAATTTCAAAGAAGAGGCAAGCAAATATTTCCTTGGATTTATTGGTCTTTCTGTAGTAAAGTACACTAAGGAACTTTTCCCCTAATGGATCACTCCAAAGGAGGATCTTTTGGCTATTAAATATTTATCTGGTGTCACGCTCTGTTAGCTGGTACCAAAGGCTAAATTTAGAAAAGCTGTGATCCTTCTTCTGATGCCTTTTTTAAGCTCTACTGGGCAAGTAGATGGCTTAGGAATTAAATGAGGTCACTCCCTTCCTAAGGGTGCTCTGAATTCTTTCAGTGCTGTTCAAACTTGCACAGCTAAATTTTTTCCATCTTCAGTATGAATGAAACAGTTTTACACCAAGTCGATTGCAGTTCATTAGTAATCAATAGAGTCCTCTCACACATACTAAGGGCTATGCTATATTAGGAACCAGCACTGTTTTTTTGTCTTCACTAGCAAAAAACATGCACACTTATTTTTGGGAGACACAAACCCAAATCCCTCTCATTACATCTAATTCTGGTGGAGAAAAGATACTTTTTTTTTTTTTTCTTAAATATTGAAGATTTACTTAGCTACATCTGAAATCAAATACACTTGGAATATCAAGGTGAGGTTCTAGGTTCTCCATAATGGCAGAAAGATAATCTTGTCTACTTTAGGCCACTGATAAA
The DNA here is from genome assembly GCF_903797595.1 of Erithacus rubecula. Taxonomy (NCBI): domain Eukaryota; kingdom Metazoa; phylum Chordata; class Aves; order Passeriformes; family Muscicapidae; genus Erithacus; species Erithacus rubecula. The sequence goes on from NC_136687.1 coordinate 62,644,553, forward strand.
TGCACCTAAGAAATAGATGTTCACATGATCAATACAAATAAGTGTTTTAAGATAGCTACAAAGCATTCAGCATATTTTGCTTTGGATCAACATGAATATATGCAAATGAGAGGCTATTTGATACTGGTTGTTGATGCTTAGCTGACAGAAACCAATCCCGCTGAAAGCAGCAACTGTAGCATGCTTGTTTCAGAAGGTTACCCCATCTGGAAAATACAGTCTTAACTGAAGAAATAACAGGTGTTATATTTAATTCAAGGCCTCCACTTGGATCAGAATAAGCAGCATGATAAGTTATTAAAATCATACTAATCAGCTTCATTTGTACCTTCAGAACAACATGAATGAAATGATCAATCACAAAATACATGTAAATCACAACACATAAATCCTCTCATTCTCATATTTTGTGCTAGTAAACCCATTATCTTAGTCTAAATTATTATAATTTGTGTTTTTAATAATCTTGATATTCTTCTCTATCCTACTGGTAAGTTAATGACCAGAAGCAGAGGCAATTTTTTGTTAAAGCCTCAAGAGGCACAGCACTTTGAAACAAAACCAGCATGAACTGCAGGCCTGCTGCTGAGATACTGCATAAAACAGTGAAATCAGAAAGGAAGACGTCAGTAGTGCTAATGGGGTAAGCTTCAAGGTTTGTGATATTTAGGACAGATTACCAGAGGTATGCAGGGTATTATGTAAGAATTTAAGTATCCCTGGCATTTTCTGAAATGACCTAAGCACGTTCTATGCCAACATTTATTCAGATTTTCTTTTGACTTCTTGGAATACCAAGAGAGAGGAGATCCTTGAAACAAAGCACTTTGGAACTATCACCTCTTTCCTGCTATACTGAACAACCTAGAAAATCATTCTACTCACAAACCTGTCCTACCTCAAATATCTGGCTCTGATTAGGAAAAGGAAAGCCAATCCTAGTTTTTTACTAAAAGCTTTCACCAAGCTGTGAGCTGAACATACTTTCACAAAACAAAAGTGAAAGCCTGTACAAATTCTGTAAACTGCACATCAGATCCAGTAGATAAGAAATGTAATATGGATCAATTTCTATACTGTTAATCCTACTGTAGAAAGACTTAGCTCTTCAATAATAGTCTGTCAAGCACAAATAACTGTAAGTGGAGAAGCTGTAGCTAACAGCCTCATTAGTATATAATAATGACAGATGACAGATTAAAAGGTGTTAATTTCTGTTTGTAAAAGCTGCTTTAATGGTGTCCATAACATCAAAACTGAAGGCCTGGTGCACAATGATTCCCTGTAAGGAACTACCCAATCCCTGTACAGGCCACAAAGTCCATCTGTCTTTGTAATTTTAATAATCCAATCCCCAGTTCCTGGAACTGTTGCTCAGCAGCACCTAATAGAAGAGAAATTTATGCACATTGTTGTGCATGCAGACACCCTGCTTTTCAGTACAGGCTGCCAGCAGAACTGAAACATTTAAACAGGGGAGATCATTGCTTTGTCTCTTTTTTAACAAAGCACAGAGATGTGAAGACAGTGTATTCAAACAGATAGTGACTTCCATTTGCTGAAACACTTGCCAGGTCAAATAACTACCATTCTAATGCTGCTGTCATTCAGCAGAATCCTTATGGATCAAACTCTCCTTTTCTATGCAAAGAATTTTTTCTATGGAACACCATGACTTTACTTCCTCCCCACACATTCTTGCTCAGTTGTGTGAGAAGCCTTACTTGTTTCAGCTTTTTCCTATAGTGGAGCTATAAAAGTTAAAAAAAAAAAAATCTGTGTGACAAAGTTAAAATCATAGGTTTTTAATCTGTTTTCCAGCTCTTGGGATTCTCTACAGGTGAAAACATGGCAGGCAATAAACCAGCTTTTGAAGGAAAAACTCCAAACTGTACACCTTCTTATACCATTGAATTGTTAATTCAGCCCAGGTAAAAAGCATAGGGAACAACAGGTGAAGCAAAGCAGCCAATTCCTGGGATAACCTTGCACAGACAAGAACCAGAGTTAAGTTGTCCATTGCAGGAAGGCAAGGAAAGCAAATGAGGAAAACCAACAGCCCCAGAGACAGGAGAGATTTCTCTGTACTGCAAAGCCTTCCATACACACTTCTTAGGAAATTAATTTTAGCTATTTGAATGAATGAATGAATGAAATGTATTTAGAGACATAAACTACCCAGAAATCATAGCCAGTGAGAAAATCTTCTGTTGATATTCTTTATGCAGAACAAAGATGGTCCTTAATTGTTTAAATGATACCCCATAACACCTTAAGTTAGGAAAAGTCAAACTCCTCTGGTTACTGCACCTAAAGTTGGCAAAAATTCAGTTAAAACCTTTCCCTACAGAATCTAAACAAATGCAAAACTGAGAGCTGTGCTACAGCACTATTTCCAGAGAATTTTCTGTCTACTTCATCCTTTCTTTAAAGATTGCTCATTTCTTATTTTTATAGCTGTAATTGTACATTAGCAAACTTAAGTAACAGAAAGGATTCTAATACTATTGTGCATTGGTCTGCCTCTAGAATGAAGTGAATATAACACCTGAGGCACATCAGGTAAACCTGGCACTGGCACTGCAGAGATTCCCCTGCCTTCCCCAGTATGAGCACCATGATCTGACCAACTGAGCTGATCTCACTGGATCCTGCTCCTGCTGCTCTGCCAGCAGCCAGGTTTGCCAAAAATGCCCTTCCAAAACTGCAACACAAAGATTGTTGTATACAGCTAGGACAACACAGCATTACAATACTAGAGTACTGACCTTTGCACTAAATGAAACTTCAAAGCACAAAACACAAGATCTATCTACAACACTGTATTTAGAAAATAATCAGGAAACATGGCAGTCTCAGAGCAATTCCTACACTGAGGTGTTTTATCTTTTCACTTGTAAAGGTTGATTATAGCAGGAGAAACATTTTACATAACTTTTTACAGCTCTGACATAGCTGTGCTGGTTTTAAGTGCATCAGGGGTACATCTTGTGTAATAAATGCAGACCATGTGTACCCAAAATCACTTTTTATTTGCCAGTTTGGGAACAACTCCACAGCTGTAGTATCCCATTTCCTGTCCTGAACAGAACATGAAAGAAAGCATCCAAAGACCCTGAGCTTCAGCAGTGGATATGCCACTTTGCTAAATATTGTACTTCTAAGGAAATTAATCTTGAGGGTTATTCATGGAATGTTTCTAGAATTTGAGTCACGAGCTCATACACATGTGAGCCATCTGGAAGCACTTCCAGGAGATGGGAGATTTTAAAAACTATAAACAGTGTTATTTACACAATGCCCATTTTCCTTTTTTCCACTATAAGGAAAGAAAGAAAATAACCTTAAACTCTTTATATACAAAATGACTGTAATTGAAAAAGGACTGCTTAAGAATTTGCATGGGATATCAGGAGATTAATCAAACTTTAGTGACTGACAGAATTCCTCCTGGTCAGCACTACCAGAAAAGCCTGTGGCAAGGAAACTTTCTGGCAGTGTAGTAAAGAACTGTCAACATGAGAAATCACAGAACACTGGATTTTTGTTTACATTATCAAAACCTAATCAAAGAAATCCTGAAAGAGATAACTTGGACAGAGACAAATGAAGCAGATTTTCCATCTATTTTCACATTAAACAAATCAGATACGAAAATTTATTTTCCATTCTGCTGATATGAATGAATTTTATGCAATTTGCCAGATGCCAGTATCAACATTTCATATTCCAAGACCAAAATTTCTTGCAATTAATTCCATGGGTGTTGGCCTGTGTGCCTTTCAAGAATCCATCTGAAAGGAGGGACATTTACAGACACCTCAAAAAGTCATTAATCATTTAAGATCAAACCCCAGATTTTATTGCTGCAATAAGCTACACAGGAAACCTGCCTTTTTCTACTACCACTAATTACCAGCCATACTGAGGGAAAGAAGTGCATAGCTCTTGATTAGATCTAGTTTGTTCATTAAAATGAATATGCAAAAGATTATTTTAACCTGTTTTCCTTTATCCCTTTTGGACATAAAAATATGTTTGTGTTTGTCCTTAAAAGCAACCTTTAGAGCCTGTGTTGGGAAATACTGTGTAGCATTTGCCAAACCACCAGTGCCAAACATTCTAGAGATTTTAAAATTTCCAAAGCTTATATTACAGCAAGGATATTATACCATATCTCTTTTATTTGGTGTGAACTGCCATAAAGGCAAAAAATCTTCCTTTTCAGGTCCTTTATTTTTCAAGCACTTCTTTTTGGAAATCTGGATTTATTTTGAAACTTACCAACAGTGTATGAATTTGGTGCTAGCACTAAAAATCTCAAACTAAGAGTGAAAAACATTTGTAATGCGAGAAATAGCTTAGATTTTCTTCCTTCCTTCATCCATTTCTAAGACTAGGGATACCTATGGAAAGTGCAGGAGAGCAGAGGATTTACAGGGCTGTGCAGACTGCTCTCCTGAAGCAGCCTCCCCACACATTTTGGCTGACAAGAGAGGGTGCTCACACTGCATCTTAAAGCAACAGCTTTACACAGGTGTCAAACTTGGTGGCACTTTTAGAATTACAGTATTCTTCTAAATTAAAGAGAGGATTCATCTGGAAAGTAAGATAAACAGCTAAAAGCACTGCAGCAAAGACAGCTTGCTTTCCTCCACCTTCCTTCTTCCATCTACCAGGAAATCTAATACCCCAACTTGGTGTATATTGGGCTTTTGAGAGGTGTAACAGAGTAACTCTCATCACTTGATTTATGCACGGGGAACAGCTAACACACTACTGCCGTGATTTGTATGCCTCAGACTGAAATACTGTTGCTCATCTGCTAGGAACCATAAATCCCGGAGAAAGCTGATTAGCAAAGTCTTCAATCACAGCCTGAGATTTCTGCAGCTTGGAACTAAAGCAACTGTTGAGTGATGGAGACAAGCTGTGAATCACCCTGTGAGCACTTCGAGCATTTGATTGACTGTTTTAGGACTACCCCAAACGGTGTCATTTACTAGTGAAAACAAGATCTAAAGATGTGGTCAGGAGAACCCATGAGATTGAATTTGCTTTCCTGAACACAAACTTTTTCATCCCGTTGTTTAAAATGCAATTCTAGTCATGCGTTTTATGAGCATCACTCATGAAAAATAAGTAGAATAAAAAATAAGAAAAAACACATTATGTAAAAAAAAAATTAAAAATTAATGCCTTACTTTTCTTTAACAAATAGATATTTTATTATGAAATTATGAATATAAAATAAGCCAAGTCCATGCATATCTTAAAACCACCCTGCCCGCCCCCCATCTTTCTTTGTGTCTTCAAAATTGCATTTTAACGAATACAAGTATTATTTTTAGTTAAAACTCATGGAGTCAAGTAAAACATCAACCACACTATAGTCCTTGAGTGTGCAGGACAGCAAAAATGGTAAGCCATTAGTTTTGTGAGTATTTTTCAGGCCCTCAGAGGTGCAAAATTTTAACTAACTGGTGAATTTATTTTTTCCTCCCATCTCCAATTTCCATGTTCATAGAGTATTTTAAGTATCAGCTTACCATTTCATATTGCATATTGTACACTGAACAGCAGTGAACGTACAAATTCTGTGGTGTTTTCATATAATAAAGTTATGACTAGGATAAAAACAGTGACAGTTTATAAAAATAAGAACTTTGGTTCTCTGAAATACTCTTAAGTATTCAATTGATGAGCTCATTGGAAGCACCACTGAAGCTTTAACTGCATCATACCACAAGGTATTTGATTTTTTCAAAGCATTTCAAAGATACCCCATGGGTAGCACCCAAATTGAGTTCATTTCCCTTTATATGGGCTGCTTTAAAGAATTACCACACCATGCAGGATGCCTGAGTGTGCAGGAAGCTCATCTATGCAGCTAAGCCAAAGGACAGTTTAAAGGCCAGTTCCACAGCAGCTTCTGTCACTGAGTCATGGAAACACACGTAACACTCCTGAGGTTTGGGATGGAGAATGAGTCTCCTGGGCAAAAAAAAAAGAAAGAATAAAAAGAAAATCATCACAGGTGTTATTTTTTTTTTCTCCACAAAGGGTAGATTCCAGTTGTACTGCAAAGTTTCACTAGGAAGTTAAAACAAGCTGCTGTCTCAGACAGGTGGCAGACTTCAGTGTCCTGCATTGCTTTTTTTCTTTCAGTACACAGGATTTTTAAATCAAGTTTAAAAACTCAGGTTTTTTAAGGACATGTAGGAAAAAAATCTTCAGCTTTTCAGGATCTTCTGTGTTACTGGTGTGTTTGCAGCAAGCCAAGTTTCTGGGCTACAAACTGCCATCAAGGCCCTTGGGAGCAAGCCCCAGGATTCATATATTTACTGATTTTTAAACATAATAACATCTGGGTAGTTACCTTCCCATATATTAATCCCATGAGCTCTTCTTGGGAAAGAGCTAAAATAGAGAAGCTGTTAATACCTTTGCATTATAATTATTTTTTAAAAGATACCAACAGTAGCATAAACATTTTTTAATGTTTTAATTAAAGATTTTAATGTTTCCATATGAATTGCAGTTACCTGCATTAATGTGGAAAACAATTATTTTTCTTTTTAGACATTTTTCTTCCCAATGAAAAAGCCTCTTTTATAATATAACAGTAATTATAATGTTCACCTCATTTGTTTATATAATTGACTCATCAACTGTTAAAGGTGGAAATTCACAACAATGCAAGTTCTCAGTCTCCTTAGTCAGTCAGATCAGTTATTTCTGTGATGTGCTACAGTTAAATTTATTTTTAAAGAACACAGTGGCATAGTCAAAATGAAAACCTGGGGGTAAAATATGTCTTTAAACCTACCCCACAACCCAGTAGTTCATTGTTGGTGGTGGTTTCTTCTGGTCAGTCCAGTTTTCAGGAGAGCACTCAAACAGCAGTCCATGTTCTCTTACCAGACCTGGGTCCTCAGCTGCCTTACTAAATTCTGAAATCCCACTGCCTGCCTTTTTCTTTTTCTGTAACACAACTGGTGAAATGTTAGTAGAGAATGAGACATTTTGACATAAACATGAGCAAATACAACCATGTGATCTCTTCAGGACTCTCTCATGGATGATTCTGCTGTCAAAAAGCCAGGCTTAGAAGATAGAACTAACTTGTTTACATGATTATTTTCCCCAGTTTTGTTACTTTGGCATCAAAAGGCTTTTCCATTGTTACACAAGTTGGAATTGGACACACACTCCCTTTTTTGACTTTTTTTCCTTCTAGCTAAACACAGTTTTCCTATTAAGACATCTGAGTTACTACAGCATTTTTAGTGTGTTTTAGCTGTTACAACAGCTAAAGCTCTCATCTTTCTCTGTGTGCCTCCCTAATTAAGAACTGTGATAGTAAGAGTCTATTGAATAAACTTGGCCAGGCAGGAATTTCTTTTTGTAAATAAACAGCTGAAGCACTTTGCTCAGAGCATTTTCTGACTCTTACTCAGTATGAGGGCATAAAAGCATAGAAAATAAAGAAAATTTGTGTTTCCTCCAGCTTTTAGAGCTATGTTTTGAGCAGAGCTTTTGAATAAACTTTGCAAAAGTTGCAGTTTATCTCAGGATCTGCTAGAGAAACAGTTCCTTCGAAGGTGAAAGAAAAGGTTTTTTCATAAAACAACTGAAGGAACTTCTGTCTGCCATATGCAGATGCAGAAAGCACATTTTTCAATCTGCCTACAATATTGAAGATGGAGGGGCTGAAGATCTAGAAAACATGGTCAAAGCATCATATTTTAGGGTTTAATATGACAGAGCATATTTTTGCTCAATTTAAGATTTATTCAAGATTCCTGTACATGTTTTTGAAGTTAAATAGTGAATTTTCAGTTCTCAAAAATTGAGGCTAAATTAATTATTGATCAGTTTACAGTAACTTTGCATTACTGGTGCAGTAATGGATCCTAAACCATAACAATGTTTAGCAGATGACAAAGAACACACAGTACAATAGTACATTTGTATACTTGATTTTTTTGTCGTGCATTATGAACAAGGCAAATTTCTGTTTATTCTTTTACACTGTCCTCATGCCATAATACACAGAATTTCAGCATTAATTTTAGCTACATTTCATAATACATAATTTCAGCATTAATTGCTGGAGCCAATATGCCAAAGACTGTACCAAATTTCCCTGAAAGAGATGTGTCCATCCATTATTCCCAATTCTCAGTTTTTATGGCTTGAACTATAAAATGTCTATTTAATGGCTGTGGCCAAAGGCAATTTGATGCTAAGAAATACTAATTTATTCTCTCTGTTTGCTTTTGGGTTTCTGCAGAAATGCCAAAATACATGGCTCATTGCCACAGTCCTGCTCAGCCAAACCCAGTGTCATGTGACCAATCTACCAAAGTATCACTATTTTTAACACTTAAAAATTCCTAGATTTACAAGGCACATGGGTCTAGCCAGAAATTACTTCTTCAGTAACATCAAAGAAACATTAAGAAAAACTATACTGCTATTTGCAAACTTGCTTTCATTCAATTTGTACTGTTATTTCCCCTTTTCTCACTGAACTCACTTCAATTGTCACTTTAGGATCTAAAAAACACAACTGATAGTATTCCACTTTGGATTAGAGGCTGCAGACATGCAAATACAGCTGCCTGTGAACCACTGAAATAATGAAAACAATCTTGAAATACTGAATTGAGAATATGATTGGACAAAGACAAATGCAAATTTCCATACCTCTTTCTTCATGGACTGCTGGAAAATGGAACGAATTGAAAGGCAGCACTGGTAGAAATTCTCAATTAACTGAGGGTGGATGGAGCCACCAAGCTGTGCTACTTCTTTGTGAGTTGGAGTAATAAAAATTCCTTGCATTGTCTCCAAAGATAGATAGTGGAAGAGGGTATTCTCAGGACCAGATGTCAACCTTAAAGTATTGGAGAATTCATTTAATTTAAAAAAGTAAAATAATTTGCAGATTTTGTTTCTTAAGGCAGAATTGTTTTTCTAAGTACAGTAGGGTACAAAATAGATACAGGGATTCAAAAGGTTCCTATCTCCACACCAAAGAAATCCTGCTAATTTTGACTGTAACACTCAATCTAAAAAACCCAAGAAATTTAAAAACTGTGGTGCCAGCTAGGCATCTCATTTGTGTTCTCAAAACTTATCCCCAAAAAAGGAAAGTGAAATAAAAGATTTGTTCTTTGTGTGCCTACCTAAAAATAATACAGAGGCACAAGATAAGTTCCTGTGTGGTCCAGAAATTTCCACTTGAAATTCCAAGGTCACACAGATGTGGGACAGGTGTGCAAAATACTGACATATTATTAGAAACAGTTGTCTTTTACTGAATTATTTCAGATTTTTATGTTTAATTAAGTTCTCAGTTGAACAGATTCACTTTGGATAATGTTTGCATAGCAAAGCTTTGGTTGGAATAAAATCATGTGGGGACTTCGGTGATCTGTGTATATTCAAAAAACAATCCAAGCATGGCCTAAAAAATGAAATACTCAATTTCTTACTTGATGGCATTAAGAAGTTCTGTATCTTTCTCCGAAGGGTTCTTTTTAAGGTTTCCTGAATGAAATGGGTTTGGCAGGATGTGTTTTTTTCTGGTGGCCTGAAAAACAAGCAGATAGATGAAATAACAAAGAACACACAACTAAAGAAAGAACAGAATCCAACCAAAATAACAGTAAGGACAATGTAGCATTTTTAATAAGGCCATTATATCAATTTATATAAATGTATGATAGCCTATTTTAGACTAAACTTGGTTAAAGTTATACAACTGCTGTACAGAACAACTGTACAGCAATTAGTTTTGATAGATTATTTTGGGGATATTCTCCAATTATATCTTCTTTTTGCAACACAGCTGTGCCCACTTTAGTCATGTGAAATCCCCAAATATTTACAAGCAATGATAAAATAAGTGTGATGGCTCTGAGGCTGACTCAGAGCTTCCCAAGGCAACAAAAGTATTTTCTACTGAATTCAAGTGCTTACTCTTTCACAGTGTGCTTTTGGTAGAAGTTACCTTGAGTCTGAATGAGCTGCCCTCTCCCCAGTCCCCCACACCTCCTCAGTTCTCTGTGCCCCTGTTCCCTGACCTGCTCCCCCACAGGCTGTGGGTTGGAGCTCTCCTCCTCGGCGCGCCCTTGGCCGCCCTGCTCGGCTGCCCCGCTGCTCCTCGGGGGGCTCTGCGTGCGTGTGCTGTGGCAGCTGTCCCCAAAGAGGCTCCTTTTGCTCCCTGCACTGCTCACAGGCTTGCAGGAGTTCTGCAGCTTGCTCAGGCTCTCCAGTCTGTCCCGTGCTGCAGGAAGGAACCAGTCAGCACAGGCTAAAGGTGGGATGGAGGGAGAATCCAGCCTTTCCTCTATGCTGGCGTCTATTCCCTCCAGCTGCAGTATGGTTGCTTTGACCTGGTCTACATAGATGCAATCTGGTCCTGGATTCCCAACAGCTCTGGATGCACAGCCCCCTGCCTCCAGCAGGACACACATGACAAAGTGTCTCTGTAAATATAGAAAAGACTGCTTACAAACTCATCAGCTGTTTGCTTTAAAGAAAGTCCACATTTAGAAAAACCAGACATTTATTATGTGAGCTGTCTGAAAAGACAGGATTATGAAGGTAGAAACATTTTTAACTGAAGTGAAAAGGCATGAAAATAATGAGACTTTATATTAAACTTTGCAAGCTTTGTAGATATATAAATAATGCCACTCCCTGGGAAATTCTATCCCATGAAATAGCTACAATTTGAGTATTTTGAAAAATTACCCAAAGAAATGCATGGAAGGTGTTGATGTACTCACAATGGCAAAAGGGACCCTCAGAGACTGGGCATGCTGCAGCATTAACTCACCAAGCCAACTATCAGTAGGAAGTATCTTGCTTCAGGTTCCCTGTATCCTGTCAGACTTGCCTCCTCACAGGGCTGGAGGTGGTGCTGTGGGAACACCTCCCTCCAAATCACCAACTGCCCAATCCTCTGCTCTGCTGCCAGGGGTAACAGGCAGTAGTGCCGGCAGTAGAGACCCACATCAAGAAGGTCTTCCTTTGGCAAGTGATTACCAATCAAATAACCCTTAATTAAACAGAAAAGAAGTGTTCAGTGAGAAATATATCACCATCACTTCAGAGTCCTTTTCACACAAGAGATATCCCTGCTCCACATGCACTGAGATCTTAAGGTTTCTGGCCACAGACTGTCTTTTTGGTGTGCAGTTGTACAACACTGGGTTTTTGGGCCACATCTAAATAATCAAAACACTAAATATAAACAAATCAACCATCAGCATATATGCAAGTTATCAGAGATGACCTGGACTTTCCCAGCTTGCAAAACAGCTACAGTGTTAAGGTGCTCAAATTCTCATTTACTCTCTCTCTAAAAACAGTGAGCTTTCACTGCAATTAATAACATTCCCAAAGAAGATCCACAATACAGTGGTTCCAGCATTAAGAGATTTACAACTGAAGTAGTAGATACTGTGCAGCTCCATTTCTTTCATAACATTCCCAGCACAAAGAGCAGTTGCCTCATAAAATCCTTAAAATGCAAGTTTTCTTACAGCAAAGGCTGTTACCTTGCTCTTTATACTGCTGATTACATTGTCTATATTTACCAAAGATAAATAAAGTTATGAATGAGGCCAAAGTGAAAAAAAGCTGGCAATACAATTTCTCAGGTCTTGAATTTAAAGACAGATTCAAGATAGAGAACCTGTTATCCTACAGTCTCAGTATGAACTGCCTCTTACTACATTCTTATTACTCTCTCTTTCCAATCCTTGGATTGTACGCCAAGAAATTCCAGTTTTAAAGAAATACCTTTGTTCTTGCTGTTCATACAGCACATATAATTTCCTGACACTGATTTTTTCTGTTATGGTGTTTTGAGCTTTAGGTCTGTTACTAGAAATACATGCCTAGATCAGTCATATATTCACTTCAAATTTGTGAGATTCTGAAAGACTAAATCACATTTCTAGATGCATTTTCCTAATTTTTAGGTCTTAATCATAATACTACCTTGTAAAAGAGACAAGAGCCCAGGATCACATATAATCTTCTCATGTCAAAATAGTCTTCAGACTGTTGGGGGAAAAGAAAAGTACTATAATTTTTAATTCAGCATTTTTGTTTTGTTTACCAAATGCAAGTGAATTAATTCTGGTCAGTTGTAATCAATACTTTAATACTTCCATATTTGACCACCTCTTATTACCAGTACTTATTAGCAGTTAATACTAAGCAGTTAAGGGAAATACCAAGTTTTTAGCCTCCACTATTGAGTTCCGTGTTATTACAATTTTCTATAAAAATTCCAGTTCAAAATAACTAGTTTCTATTTAATTGTTACGTGTTCATAAACTCTTTTGTTAGGACATGTTCATTCTCACAGCTAACAGCCAAGTAGCTTTAGCATAACTACTGACACCAGGGGCCCTCATAGAGTAAAACTTAGAGGTCAAAGCATTTTTTTCCAGTCTTTGACATTTTACTCAAAATATTCTCATTCATTCATCTTTTAATGCCCAGTGCTCTCCCATTAGTAGCACTGTTTTTAGATGGAAATACTGTATTTTTAAATTAAGTAGGTGGAATCAATTTCTGTGCAGTAAACTGTGAATTATAAATATTGATTTCTGTAAATAATCATCCAAGTTGTTTAGGGCAGGGATTCTTTTCAACAGAATTTTTGAGTAACTCTTCTGGAATATGAGCTCAAGAGAGCTCTTTCATTACAAAGTAAACCTGAAATGTCAATATGTTTGCACCTTGCACAGTTAAGAGTTACTTAAGTACATTACTGTTACCTTTTTAAACAGTACTAAAACTAAGCAGAATTTGTTGCCTTCTGTCAACTGGAAAATTAAATTCTGATCCATAGATGTTTCCAAGTTTGTTCACAATTGCTTGGGACTTAGACAAAGTTACTTACACAAAGAAGAAATGTGACAACAATCGCTGCTGTTGAAATCAGTGTTTTTGTAGACATCCATGGATTTAAATTACATTAAATCATGGATTTTCAGTGACCAATCCTATGGAATTATAACACTTTTTAGTATTAAGCATGGAGAGAAATTCAGTATAAACTGCTTTGACTTCCACTTGATTAAAAGTTCGTGGATTTTGCAATCAGTGCTTGTTTAAACCACTGAATGTGACACCAAGGCAAGGAGATACTGTGAAAAGCAAACAAAAATAAAATGTCTACCAGCTCTGCAAAGTCAGCTGCTTCCAGATCACTCAGTGCAGTGTCAATTTCCATCTGAAATAGTAAAAAAATAATTTTAATAGAGATTCCCAATACATTAATTTCTAGTAATAACACATCATGCTCTACCTTGCTCATCTCAGACTGGGATTCACAAGTACAAAGTGAGCAGACAGAAGTTTTCACCTATTTTTTATTAGTAACATCACGTATCAAGAACATCTGGAGGTGCAAGAATTAAGAAAAATCCTTTCTCCTTGCTGTCTATTTCCCTGCTCTTTGAACTGTACAATTTCTCTGCTTATGTGCCTGCTGACCCCAGTGTCTGGTATAAAGGAAATGTCACTCTTACTTTCAGTGTGCTTTAAAACACGAGGTCTAGAGACAAACCTGGCACACTACTGCATCCAGCTGAGTTTTCAGAAAAATCTTTTATCCAATAGATTTCAGTTTTTTGTCTCTATGGAAGTCGCCAAAACTCTCTCACATGTTCTTTCTGTTCTATTGAAACTGCTTTAAGCTTCCTTATTTCTGTAACTGCAAGAGCTGTTGGTTAAATCAAATTTTACTAAGAGTACTTTCCTTGGTCCTAGGCACTGAAACTCATGACATAAACATGCTACTTAATGAAAAGAACCTAAATCACATAATTACAAACTTCTTTGGCTGTGTTAACAGGCTGCCTCTAATTGAAATACAGCCAGTTTTCAAACAGAGAAATGTCAGCAAGTCTGCTGTTGGCACTTGACAACTAACCAGCCTCTCAGCTTTTCCCCAGTCAAAATTTAAGTGGCTTTCTGCCTGAAGAACTGACATTTTTAGTTTTGTACTCCTCACAGAATAAAAAGATCTTCACCAAAACACTAAGATAAAGAAGAAGACAATTCTCCTTTGGAGGAGAAAAGGGAGAAAGCCACCTTGGCAAAGAGCAATCTGTTTGGAAACAATGGCAGAGACTGATGCATAACTTGGAACATCCCTGACAACTCTTACTGAACCGTAGCAAACCTGAAATCATTCTGCAAACCCTGTCAAATAGCAAACTGAACAACTTAACCCTTCATCCCTTCCCATGAAAATTATACTCTGAGGTCTTACTAAACATAAAAACAGAAATGCAGCAAAGTCCTAGTTAATGTTATCTTCAAATAAAGACCTATAAATTATAGAATGTGCAGCAGAAAAGTCATTATGAACATCCAGACTTGGGCCTTTCCCAGAGCCATTCTGAGAAGCAATTTTAATTTTCCATCTCACAGCCTCTTTAAGTTCAGTGAGTACAATGTGGTTTCTTTTTTTGTTGCTATTGCTGATGAAGTAGGATAATGGAGTTTATTGTCAGATCAGAATAATTTTCTAATAATTAAAATTAGCCTTAACTATGGAATCTACAAATGTACAAATATTTTGGGTCTCTCTATGAAAGAAAACCGAATTTAAAATTTCCCAGCTGTTTTATTTGCATTAAATTACAGCAGATAGTCATTAGAAAACCAACTCTATTGTGACAAGTCTAACATTTTAAACTGGAGTACAGATACTAAAGTAATGAAAGTGGGATTTATGACTGGCAGCTAAAATGTCATTAATGTTACAATGAAACATTTACTGTGACCTACGTTTTTTCTTACTACTGCTTAAAGCACAACCCAATTTCTAACACAGAGGTAACCTGGCACAGTTAAATAAATGGTGCAGAAAAACTGTACCTATTTGGTGTCAACAAATGACATATGGATATTTATTTTGATTCTCTGACAGCCATTTATAACTCTCCTAAATTATGAGAAGTACATGGGCTTCCAGAATAGTATTTCCTGCCTGCCAAATACTTCAGTGGTCAAAAATCAAACATACAGCTCCAAACTTGAATTTTATAAGAAAAATGGATGTTCTGGGATGGGCAGAGCACTTAGATAAATCAGCCAGAAGAGCAGAAGACACCTGCATTGACATTGTGGCCTGTCATGCCCAGGTTTCCTGGAGAGCTGTGGGAAGGAGCTGACCTTGATTTCCTGAGGCAGCGTCAGCCAGCGCAGGCCTGGGAGGCTGTCCAGGAACAGGGCACTGCAGGGATCCTGCTGCTGCAGCCTCGCAGGGTGAAGGGCACGCTGGAAGAACAGGTTGAAAAAATGATCCAGGCGAGAAACATTTTCCACCTGGCAAAAAGCACTGGACAAACATGAACTCCAAGTTAGAATAACACTGGGAAATTTGCAGCTTGTTTATATAACCCTCAGTGCTACACAAGCCTCTTTACGGCACGAATCTACATTTGGATGTGTTTTTAATGTGGAAAAAACCACTAGGCTGATATCCAGGCAGTACCTACAAACAAAGAGCAAACTCAACCAGTATGGTATCACAGTAGATGTTTTAGAACAACTTATGGTGAGTGAAACATCAGTCTCACCCTTTTGGAAACTGAGATTTATTCTTTTTTGTTCACTATGGCATACACACATTAACTCTGAATTAAATGCAAGAATATGAATAATCCACCTGGGTGATTTTATTTAGGAAACAATCAGACTGAAGATCTCCTGGATGATTTCCAAATGCAGAGAAAGACACTCACTCTGCCAAATGGAGTTTGGCACTCCAGACACTCACTCTGGAGAAGTCCAGAGTGTTTACTCTGTTAAAAATCTAACAGTGAAGCACATGTATGTTTTACAGGCACAGAGGATAACATTTGCAGAGTGCTGCTGACATCCACAGTGACTTGGATTATGGGAATGATTTAATCTAATCAAGGACAAAACTTTCTGAAGAGACAAACACTGCTTTAACAGTGTCTGACTAGTGTCAAGTCTGAGACCAAAAGGCAAGAACAACAGAATTCTTTTTTTTATACAAGTGTAAAGGAACAGGCAAAGAAATTCCCTGGAAACATTAAAATTAATCCTACTATTTGACTTTTTCAGTGAGCATCAATGAAAAATGAGTGACTGAAGAGAAAATACTTCTGAAAGAACTCACCTGTCCAAAGAACTGTACATGAATGTCAAGGTCCTGACAACATCTTGAATCATGTTCCTCAGATGAGAAAGTGGCACACTAACAAATAAAAATTAAAACGTACAGCTATGGTTATAACATTTTTATGATGAATAAGCACTCCTCCTAGAACATGCAAATATGTATTATTAATGATGTTGAGTTTAACAAATCCTATGATATTACTCTTTTCTAACTTACAAATAATTCCAGGATCTTATTCTCTTCAGAGGAAATGAAAAAGAAACTACAACAATGGATATATGAAAGATGTGAATAAAGTCAATCAAAATAGTGGAATCACAGACATAAAAACTAGTTGCAGTAAAAAGAGTACATTTTAAGCCCTTTCTTGTCTTTTTTTAGTAGAAGGGTATACAAAATAAATTTGAGGACACAAAATTTAAAGGAAAACAAAACCTTTCCTTTGAAACTCACTTTTCTTCAGGAAGGCCAATTACAAGCAACTTGTCAGATTCTTTCCAGTAAACAACTTGAACCAGTTTTTCACATAAGAAAAGGGAGGAACTAGAAAAATGAAACCAGAAGTATTTCTGTTAACACTAGGAAGTTATAAAGGAGTTGAAAATCATTTCACTGAACTAAAAATCCTAGTCACTGCAACCCACTACAATGAAATTCCCCCAAATCAATTGACATCCAGGCTGAGCACTCCAGGCATGTTGTTGCAGTTAAAGTGTTACTGCCTATAAACAGGTTGAGTTGCTCTGGTTTGTCTAGAACTTGATGCATGACCCATGTTTGCTGCACATGTATGTATAAAGTAAAAAAAAACAACAAAAGACTAATTACATTTCAAACACTTTTACCTGATAATCTCGGTACCAGTAACACTTTCCAGTATGTCAGACAGTGTGAGAAATATCCCTCTCACACTTTTCAGTTTTTGGGATGCTTCAGATATGGGGTAGTGATAAATAATTTCTTGCTGTGAAGAAAGTTAGCTGTTAGTTAAGCAAGCCAAAACCAAAACCCCTCCAAAAATCCCCATAGAAAACAAGATAATATTTTTTTTGTGTGTGTGTGTGCTAACAGTTTGGTTTTTTAAAAAACATTAAATCTTTTATCATATCTTTTCATATGACATTGAAACAAGCAATGTGTTCCATGGGCATACTGGAAAATTCTAAATGGCATATGAATGTTTCTGACAGTTTTAAATTCTCCATTTTATAGAAAAGCAGGACTTATTTAGAATAATTATTACATGGAGAAACATAAAATGACAAACTCTGTGACCAGTGCATCTTACAACTTTAAGTACACTGTTAGTATATTGATGCCAAAGGAAGGAGGAAATTCTTTATTGTGAGGGTGCTGAGGCCTGGCACAGGCTGCCCAAAGAAGCTGTGGATGCCCCATCCCTGGAAGTGTCCAAGGAAGGCTGGATGGGACTTGGAGCAGTCTGGTTCAGTGGAAGGGGTCCCTGCCCATGGCTCTGGGGTTGGAACTGGATGACCTTTAATGTCCCTTCCAACCAAACAGCTGTCATTCTCTGATTCAAGGATTTGTACAGTTCTTTCAATATTTCAAATCTAACTTCAACCATCATCAGACATAAAGCTCTTCAAAACTAATATGAGAATAGAAAAACTGAAATCTCTCTGTATAACCCTACCTGGCTGCTTTACGTGGATAGCATAAAACATAACTGATGAATATGCTCAAATTTTAAAATACACCATTAAGATTTCTCATGAAACATCTGACCAAATACAAAAGTAATTTGAAACGAAAGCTCTGCAGAGATAAATACTTGTGAGATATTTTTTTCTAACCATTTAGAACAAATCATTCTTTTATTCAAGCACTTTCAAAAATATTGTATTATTTCAGCAACTATAAAAATATAGCAACAAGCAAACATGATTGCCCCTCATTTATTGCTTTCTGCCAAATCATGATGGCCAAAAATAATGCATGTAATATTAAGCATATCTGCTGCAAAGATTATAGCAAATTATCTTTCTCCACAAACAAATGAAACACAGGCATCATTAACTTCCCTGTTTATGTCACTAAGCACATTCAGCTAGTGCCAACACCCACTAGAAAATTTTCCTTCATCAAGACTAAAACAATGCAAAATTTCATTATAGAAGGATCTGACAAACTCTTTGTTCATATCCAATTTAATTAACTCTATAAATACTCATTAGTGACAAGGATCTTTTTTTCTGGAATCAATCCCCCAACTGAAGAAACCCTGCTGTTTTCTAATTGCAGAACTGTAAAGGGTGAGAAAGAGCCTTCCCCCCACTCCTTACTACAGAATTTGTTAGAGAATTATCTGAACACATTCCCAGGGAATGAAAAGCCAACTGTAACAAACAGGCAGAGCTGATATCATGTGTGGATATAGTGATTTAACAAGGGCCAGCACATGCCACCAGATCAACTGTCTCCAAAACAAGTCCAAAGGTCACAGGCCAATGACAATGGAATTAATAAATACAAGTAGCTCATTTCTGCAAGTGTAAATTCTCCCTTAACCCAACCCCCAAACCTGGAACAGAGTCTTCCAGTAACAGCAGGAGGAACATGAACATTATTCCTTTTCAGACATGCTACTGCCAAAATCAGGTCAAAGACAAAGATGGGAGTGTTGTACACTGCTACAAATAGTGTATACTTGTAATACCCACCTTAAACTAAAATATACAAAAAGCCAGGATTGCCCTTAGTCACTGAGAAACTGTTCCCATAGGGACACCTCCCACAGGCAAACACACATCCCAAATGATTGCCAATACTACTTCCTTGTAGAGCTGGGCAGGCAGAGCTTATAAGTCTTAAAGCTCATTAATTCTATTTTAAGTGCCAAAATCTCACAAGTGGAATACTTATTTACAAGTTCCAGTTGCCACAGTTTACACGGATGTGATCTGCATACTGTGCCCCCTCTGGATATGGGTAAAGCAGCTTCTTAAAGGATCATTATATTTTTATTGTGCAGGATGGCATTGGTGTACCAGAACTCCATTTAAAGGACTGTTTAAACTAAATCTGGGACAGTACATCTACAGGATAGAAGTTGCCTAAGGTTCAGAAAATGAAATTAAAGACAAATGCCTTAAAGAAGGCAGCATTCTTTTGCAAGGAAACATTATAAAGTGCTTCATTATATCAGCAAAGCATCTCTCAGCATATTTGGGGCTACATAATTGCCAAGACTTCTCAGGAAAGAATTATTTCACGTTGTGAAGGAACAACAAGGGCATTACAATCCCTCTTTTACCTCTGCTCAAAGCTCAGGATTAATGCTGTTCCTTGGGAGAATGTAAAGCAACAATGGGGCAAGAAACCAGTTATTCAATTTACTGTGAAGTGTAGAATTGCAATCAGGCATTTACATGTGTAAGAGAGGTGCCAGAGGCACTGGAATTTTTATTTTTAATATTTCTTCCAGTTTATGTGGTCAAGAAAACATTGGTTTTGGTACATACTGTGGTATCATGTAATTTTCTAGGGTTCTTCTTCTCAGCCCTGTATCTAGAAAATACAATTAAACCCTGTTTTGTGTAGCTGTAACACTTTTTCTCTCTTACACATCACCAACAGGACATAGACTTGAAGTTGAAAAACAGTATTAAAAAAAGCAAAGGTTTCTCAACCTAAGGATAAACTCCAAGGGAGAGAAAGCAAAATGTTTTCTTTCTGCTCCCCACTCCATCACTATCCTGCCATCTCAGTCCCTGGGGCGTGGAAAAACCTGTGCTTTGTTTGATGTCTCCTCAGCACTGAGACACAGTGCTAAATTTGAATTCACACAAGGGCAGAAGAGTCTTTTCCCAAATGTCTGTTCCTAAGAAGTCCACTTTGTCATTTACAGGCTGGGCAAGAGGCCAATCTCAGCTCTGTGTCCCTGGTGGAGAGAAGTATTTGTAGCTATGGCTACATCCTGAACAACTACACAAACTTACAATGGCTTACATGCACACTGGCAGAACTTTCCTGAAGAACACAAAAAAGAAAGCAACGTGAAAAGCAGCTTTACATGACAAAGGAAAAGTACTTCAGTGGCTCTAAAAATGCTGCCCAAGCAAGAAGCAGCATCTGACTGCTAACTGCAGCCATGCTAGAGCCCTCTAGGAAAAGGCAAACCAGCATGTTGAAACAGGAGCCAGAGAGATGATGGATGTGGACTGCTAATAGCTCCTGCTGGGGGATATTTCTTTGACTAGGCAGATCCCTCTGAGCATCCAGAGACAGCAGGGCACTGGGGATAGCACCTGGGCTGCTCCTCACCTGCTGCTGCTCAGAGAGCTCACCTGAGTTCAAGGCCAGTCAGGAGTTCCTCAGCACTGATGCTGATTCTTCTCCTCTGCAATTTCAGGCCTTATTTCTGCCATAATGGGTATTTTATGGATTATTCACAACTCCAAACCATTAAGAGGATTTTTTGTTTATCCTTTTACATCAGATGTCCTAGCAGCTGCTGTGGTCAGTGGCTACATTTCAGGTTTATTGAATCAACCACATACCTCATCCTTGGAGGTCTCAGAGTCCAGTTTCAGTGTGAGGAACATGACAATGTGAGGCACGTCCTGCACAGCCTGCTGAAGGTCCACACTGTCCCCTCCCCACAGCAGCCGAACCAGGTTGTTCATACTTGACTGTGTCTGTCTGTTCCTTTGCTCTGAAGTTCCTTCAGGCTCAAATCCCGAGGTTTCAAATGTCAGTTTAACCTATTAAGGTAATTAATTACTGTGAGAATGAGGCTGCACTTACAATTACTTTCCAGCATCAGATGAAACTTTGAGCCCTTTAAGAGGTTAGGTTTTCTCAGCCTCAGCTTTACTGACAAAGATGTAAGCAAACAAAATTCCTGCTGTTTCAAGAAAACCAATTACACATTCAGCACTACATAACCATCTATTACAAAGGACAAAGCCAGCTATTACATGCTCTATGAACCATGTGAGTAAGCATGTGGTTTGCTGTGTTTTCATACTTAATTCTTATGGTTTTGAGAATGGAAAAATATACTTACTGCTCTGGCTTTGTTTGAGCAAAAACACCCATTACTGTGCCTTTGAAACACACACAGTATTTGACATCTTTCAAAATGTCAGCAGTTTCTCAAGTACATATCCTGAAGGCTCTTTCTTGAGCATTTCTTTGCCATTTTGAGAGCACTGACACATTTGCACAGAGAAATCCATTTAAATTTACACTGGACTACAAAAGTCTGTTAAATTGTAACAGTAGCATTTTTAAAATTTTCGATATTTTAACTTTCCTTTTTTTAACTGTAAAATCAGAACATAGTTTTGTTGCTGTATTGAACAATTTACACAACTACCAAGTAGCTTAAAAATTGTTTACATCCCTTACTGTGCTGTCTTCAGAAGAAAAAAAAAGATCAGAACACAGAGAATCCTCTCTTAAACAAGACCTTAAAAGTTTAGATGATCAAGCTTATTTTGCCAAAAAATTATATGATGTTTACTGTCCCTTATTTCCCAAATAAGTTTAAACCCAGGAGTTTTAGAATAAATGTATTTCCTGATACACAAATAACACATTATCCTAACTTGATGTGGAAACATGTTTCAAAATTTGCTTTTAAGCCTGACTTACAGAAATTATGTTTGTTAGTGGTCTCAACAGTGATGAAAGTGATTTTCTCTTTTTTTTGTGAATGAACACGTTTTCCTAAGCCATCTCATGTCTGAGCATAAAATTGCAATTTCCAAGGAGAAAATATTCATTTATGAGATGAGATGATAATTAGATGACACCTTATTTTTCATCAGTCTTCAAAGCAACTGAAGATATATTTGGACTAACTAGGCATGGTCTTAGTTCCCCCTCTTTCACATGTTTTTACTCAAGACTGTT
Organism: Erithacus rubecula; assembly: GCF_903797595.1. Classification (NCBI taxonomy): domain Eukaryota; kingdom Metazoa; phylum Chordata; class Aves; order Passeriformes; family Muscicapidae; genus Erithacus; species Erithacus rubecula. The sequence continues at coordinate 62,666,631 of NC_136687.1, forward strand.
TTTCTGCCTTGAAATACCTGTAACATGCCTATTGACTGAAGTTCTGAACATAACACATCACACCAAATCTTGCTACTTTGTGGCAGGGTCAGTGGCAGTTTAGCCTGAGGATTGATGCAACAAAATCCATCTATATTTTTTCCCAATTGTGATAAATTTTGAGAAGCCCAAGCAGAAGTAATTTATACATTTACAACCAGATCATTTTCATAATTGTGTATGTGTGTACACAAACTTCAGAAGAGGAGCACCAGCAAGAAATAATGGTGCTTTAAAACACCCACTGCCTGTCAAACTAGCTGAGAGAAGTGCCATCATCAGCTCTTACAGCTACATTTATGTCACTGGTTGCCACCTTCCCCTTCCACTTTACTCCCTCTCCCAACACCTTCCAGCAATTTTCTTCTCTCCTATTTTCTTTTTTTTTATTTTCTCAGCCTTTTTTCTCTTCCTCTTCCCTGGTACAGCACTGCAGTCAGTCCTGGTCTCCTGTCCTGTACTACCCCTTTCTTTTCTGGCAGTAACTCATCCCTCACCCTCTCCTCATCAGCTCAGTTTTGATTCCTGACACTGCACATGAGCAGGGCTGGAGGAGCAGGAACACCCAGCTAAGAAGCAGCTGTTTCTAAGACCCAGTAACTTGATAGTTGACAGTTTCAGAAGTGTATGCTTTCTTCTCCAACATTCCAAGACTTGGTTCTCTTTCTTTGTCATGCCACCTGCACATATTTCAGAATATTTTCCTCATACTCTAACTTTTTACAGATTTTCTCAAGGCTTAATAGGTATTTCTCTTAGCTTCTACTGCATCTTGTCTGTGGACATTTAGTCATGACATTTAGGCTACAGTCTTTACACTAATGATACACAGATGTCATTATTGCTGCAGTCTATCTTTTAGTCTCTCAGTTAAAAAAAAAAACAAACTTAGTCTGTCTTGTCTTAGAGATACAACCATATGATTCTCCAGAGAAGAGTATTAAAAAAAACTGGACTGAACAGAACTTTAACTCTCTTTCAACTTGGAGTTATCCATGCTGCCTCCCATATCACTGTAATAGAAAATGACCAAGAGATTGCATTTCTACATATCCTTTTTTTTTTTTTTTTTTTTTTTGTGGAGAAGAAATGAATCTTCATCCTGAGCAGTGCATAGGATTTGATTAAATATGACTACTGAAGTCTCTATAAAAGAAGTACTGACTGTGAAACCTTCCCCAGCTTTGATTCCAGTTCTCCTGAAGAAAAATCAGTTCAATGCACAACAGAAAACAGAAAATGACATGAAGGATGGGAAAAGCATTAATATTCCACTCTATATATCATGCTCTTGTTCTCAATACTTAGAACATCTCATAAAGGATTGAATCAAATGTCAAGAAGGTGGCAGGAACAGTGAACTGTGAGGGACATGGATCATCATTTTCTGCTTAGGAAAGGTGACAAAGTGGAACATGACAGAACTTTCCACAGCCATGGCAGGTAAGACATGAACAGTCAACTTTTTCTCATAACACAGGAACATGGGGGTGTGACTTGCACTTGATTAGATGGCAGCTTGAAAGGCAGTGATAATTAACTTAAAACTGATTAGTTACATAAATCACTGCTCCAGGATGCTGTGGAGGTCAAAAGAATTTTAAGAAAAAAAGAACATAGAAACCATTAACTGATGTTATAAGTCCTTTACTATTAATTGCTGGAAAGTAATTATTGGAAGGTCACTCTGTATTTAATCTGCTTCTTAATACTATTGTACATTTTTCAGTGTAGAAAGACAAAATGTAGCTGTTGTACCACTGGTCTGCCCCAGAAAGGCATGATTTCATCTGCAAGAAAGCAGCATGGCTTGAAGATGGATTTTATTACAGACAGACCTGGGGGCATTGCCTGCATTTTAAAGGCTGCCTGCTGCTTCCTGTTTTTGGTGTCTGTTTGCCATGTGCTTATAGTCTGCACAACTGGAATTCAAAATTTCAGGCTGAAATTTCTGATTCTAGATGTCTGCCTCAGGCTGGGTATTTTTAGAAAGCTTTCAGTAAAATGGTTCTGCAACTTCTGAGTATCAGAGTAAAGAAAAGTATAATCCTTTAGCATATCATGCCCTTCCTATTCTGTCTTCTCTGTCTCAAGGTGTGAGGAAACAGCAACTATTTTGATTACAGAAATGTAAAGCGAAGGATGAATGTAGCATTTGGACTTCTATTGCTTAGTAAATGCACTAAACTAGCCCTTACAAGCATAGATCTACTTGCCTAAACTGAGGTAAGAAAAATAAAATTCTGGAAATTTGATAATGAGATATATCACATGGTGCAATTGAATCTAGGTAGTGAAGTTTTTGAAATGAATTCTAGCAATTTTTAACATGAATCCAGAAGTGCAGGAACTGCACTTAAGGAAATAACTTATATGTAAGTAAAAAGGATTTAAACTGCATCTTTTTTGATATTCTGCAACATAAGATGAATGAGAACACAGTAACAATTTTGCTTGTATTATAAAATGTCAGCTACAACAACCCCCTGTTCCTTCAGCAGCATGACTGCAGTGTACTGCATTGCAAAAACCCCAGAAGTCAGTATTTACATCTCCACTGGTCTATTCTAGCCACCACTCATCTGGCTTGACTCAAAGTGCACAGTAGAAAAGGAATAATTGCACTTTAATGAAAGGATTTGGAAAGGCACCATGACAAACTGTAACACATTTCAAGTAATCGCTGCCTGCTTGACAGATTTACTGACAGTGCAAACACTGACACTGCACCACAAGGAACTGCTCTGGGAAAGGCTGCACTGCCTTTTAGCAACAAGGAATACCTACACCCTAATCTAGAGAGGATGCAATTACACAAAATGTACCATCTCTGCCTTTTTTAATCAGTCTGTATTTAATAACAGTTACAGCAACTCCGTATTTGGTCAAAGACGGACAAGAGAAGGTTTTTGGTCCAGGGAGCTCTGCCAGTACCTGACCACAACTCCAGTAGCTCAGGCAAACTTCAGGCTGTCAGAGATCTTGGAAAGCTTCCTCAACTGACATCCCCAGCACTCAACCTCACTGCAGATCTATTTCCACAGGAACTTGCATTACCATAAGTTGCAAACAGAACTTCTGCGTTCAAGAAAACATAAAATTTCCACTTTTAAAAATTTCAAGACTGTAAAATATTTCTATTATTATCATCACATCGTACATTCTACCTGAAGAAAAACTACCAAGAGACTAATTTTTAACCTGCTCATAGCTCTTAAGTTTCAACTTTCATCTTGTATTCCTGTCCATCAGAAAGAGGATTTAAGCAGAATAACTCAAAATATTTTATTTTATGCTAGTAACATCCTAGGTAAGTAACACTCTGCTGGCTTAGGTCTGAAATAGCTAATCCTTCATTACTTATTTAATTCTTCATTACAGCTCCAAAATTATTTAGCTAGAAGAAAAGATATATGCAGTAGGTTTTGAGGAAAGAAACATGATTCATCAGGTCAGGTATTTTGGAACTTTTTGTTTTGGTATCAATTTTTATTACTGACTTCTATCAATTTCATCACTGTTGAGTTTTGAAAGATCTTAAAAATATTCAATCTACCATCTCTTAGAACCCCAAGCATTAATGTTTTGTATTTAAATATTAAACCAGTATCAATTTCACTATTTAAATGCTCTTCAATATTTTTAATAGCACTCCTTGTTAATTCAGGCTTGTTTTTACTCTCTTGTGGTTTGTGAGTCTTGTTTATATTGATGAAGATATAATTATTCTATTTAAGTATTTTCAGAGCAATCATTACCATTTTAAATACAGTCATTGGTAAAAAAAATCCACTACTATTCTGCTGACATGTTTATTTTTAAGCTAGACATCAGCACCTACCTATTTTCATAGGATTTTTCTGATTTTTATCAGAATTAAACTCTGAAATTTCTACTCTGACTGAAGTCAAGCAACACATTCAAAAGATATAGGAGGAAGTTTAAAGAAAAAGGTCACCTAAATTTTGTTTCCTCAGAGGAAAACAAGTTAGAAGCAGTACTAACTTTTACAGAGAATTTTTGGAATAAATGTTCAACTGTACTGTATACTGTACCTGCATAGGACCTGGAATGCAAGACAAAACCCTCTCTATGTTTTCAGAATTCACATCGACATCATTTACAGCAGCAAGAACATCCCCTGCAGGTGGAACAGACAGGAAATAAGAATTCAGTTGCTAGTGCATCACAATACAGAGTAAAACAGTCTTATTTAAAAAACTAATATGCCATTCAAGCTGTCATAAATGTCCATTTGTTGTATTTAAGTAGATATTTGCTACATGCAACATTTACCACTTTTAGTCTATTACCTCAGTCTCACTAATGGCATCTTGTGTTTTTTACATCTGACACCCTTAGCATCACTGGAAATGAGGAAAAAAAAACCCTTAGGGTCCCAAAGACAAAGTCATTAACTGCAAGAGGAAAAGGTTTGAAAAATTAAAGGCACCAACTACTAAAGTAAACAGAACCAACTTATGGCTTAAAAACTTAAAATCCACATTTCAAGTACAAAAATCAAACAGGGATTTCTATATGAAGGGAAGGAAAATATTCTCAAGAAGTATCCCAGTGGTCCTAAGGTCATTCTTACATGTGAACTAATAATACCAAGAGCTGAACAAGCAAATGGAAAGCCAAGCTTCATTTTGCTTGAACTGCACAAAGATTCCCCTAGAAAGTACCTCCACATCCTCTCCAAGATCATTAACGTGGTGTTCATCACTCAGGCTGTGGAAGGGATTAGAAAAAGGATATGGATTTGCAGCAAAAGTTCATGTTTAACACAGTTGTATTTTAAGCCTTGACTTGGCAACAAAGATATCAACTCAGAAATAAAGCACTGAACCACTGTAAGGTTCAGTGTGTATTTCAGTTTTCCAGGGAGAAGATTGCTCAGCTCAAACTGACACAGTGCTAATGACATGCACACTATGGAAAAGCACAGCCTGAGTCTCTCAGGTCTCTCCATTCCCTGAGAATCTATTCAAGGCCACAGAATGTTCAAGTTCAGGAGACTGAGTTACCATTATTTCTATGTTCTACCTTGTTTTAAATACCTTCAAATTGCAACTTACCAGGTACAGAGTCGATTGCTCAAAATCAGTGCAACACACAATCAAGGCCAAGAAGAGACAGAACATTCTTCTGAATTAACCAGTAAGGAAACACTGAATAGCTCCAAAATGCAAGCAATATTCCTCTTTAATACAGCAGGCCATAACCAGAGTGAGAGTTGCTCACTCTTCTTCTACATTAAAGGAAAATTAATTTCTTCTTCTGAATGCAAAACCAAGAAAAGGTTACATTTTATTCTACGCATAAAAATGTTTTGGGTTTTTCAAGAAATAGCTCTCTCCCTAACCTCTGTGTTTCTTGATGCATAGCACAGTTCAGTTTTAGTCTGTCAAATCTTCAATACAACAGTAATTCAAAGACAGAAAAGCTGAAAGATAACCAGCATTTAAAGGAACTCAGTAAGTCCATGCCAGAGCCCCAGGACACGAAAATTAGTAATGAAAAGCAGAGCACTCAGGCTACTCTAATATAACAAGAATTATAAACAGGATTACCATGCTCTTTGTTAAGAACACTGCATTAAAGATCATTATTCACAACTACAAGAGAAAGCATAAATTGCTCTTGTATTCAAATTCATCTGCTTAAACAAAAGTTGTTTGTGTTCTGTTTGTTTGACTGGATCCTTAGGAATTCTGTTGTAAAGCCATTCAGAGGAGCTGCACACACTTTGTGAAGACACCCACACCTTAGCACATGAGGGAATGTTTTGGAACCACATCTCCCAGGGTGGAATAGACAAAGACATTTTGAAAGGAGAAGAGCCATCAGTATTTACATGTTACATACTCCAAGTGTTTTATTTATTCAATGCCTAATGTACACATGTAAAACTTTCATTGCAGCAGTAAATATTTATTCCATCCAATTGGTAAAAATGTAATCATGGCCCATACATGGAACAGCTTTCCAGAGCACACAGCCCAAGCCCTGTAAGGCTGCCTTCCTTCTGCCAGAAAATGCTGTATCACTATCAAAAAGCAACTTGATACACAGCAGCAAATCTTTCCTGATTAGTATGGATTTTCCAGAATTGGGGGTGGAGGCAGGGAGGGTGGGTGTTGGAATTTTTTGCTACTTTTCTTTTTGCCACACACAACAGCAGTTAAAGAGCAGAGTAATAGTAACAGAATAAATACATCACTGGGCAAAGTATGAGCTGTGTAAAATTATGAACACAGAGAAGTGCTAAAGCAGGACATGACCACCAGATCTACTCAGTGTGATAATTAACTGCAGGGAAAGAGTCAATACATGCAAACTAAACTTTGTGAGAGCTTGACATCTACATTTTATTTGAAAATTGTTTCTTGCCCTTTAGCAGTGTGAAAAACTTACAGAAAGGCAGACTGATTCAGGTCTTCAGACATTAATTATGTAAAAAAACTTAATGCAATTGTATGAAGTTTAATTTCACTTACCTAATGCTTAAACAATTCAGGTTAAATTATATCAAAGTGTAAATAACTTTTGCAATTGTTTAAGTTGGTCTGACTCAATGGTCTGCAGAGTTAAATCAAACCATCCCAATCTAAAACATCAATGAATTACAGATATAGGGAGACACATCACAATGAAGTATCACTCAGTTCCATTTTTAGAGATGCAGTGAGCCACTGCAATAGAAGAATTTTCTTCAGGCAGCTCCAGGGTACCATTCCTTAAGTCAACAAACTTATATTAGGAAAAAGACATGTCCTTCTGAAAGAAAGTAGTCTAGATTATGTATTAGGAAGAGATTCTTCCCTGTGAGGGTGGAGAGGCCCTGGCACAGGTGCCCAGCAGAGCTGTAGCTGCCCCATCCCTGGCAGTGCTCAAGGCCAGGCTGGATGGGTGTACTGTTCTCTGCACAGTGTCAAGCAGGGCTGAACCTTATTTGAGTGATGAAACAGATAGAGATGAGACAGGAATTCTTTGTACTTTATTTGTTCTTATCAGAAAACTATGACTACTGTTAACCATCCTTTCCTTAGAGATAAACCCTCAAGCACCATTTCTAAAAGTAGATCCCCATTGGATTAAGCCCAGGGACACCAACAGGCAAGTGAGCATCACTTCCACCCTGTGATGGGAAGTGCACATTATTTTTCTGAAATCATGAAAATCAAGTTGTTCCATGGGAGAGGATGGAAGACACTTTTGTCATGGAATCCTGGTATTTAGCTTTCTCTGTTCTTGGTGATGACTTGGTGGGAGCACTTTTATAAATTCCAATAGGCCTTTTCCAAAAAAGGCAAACTCTGGAAGGCATTCCTACTGAAGAAATGCAGATCAATTACTTAATTTATACATCAGCAGGCTGCTTTCATCCAAACCAGTGCTGCTATGTTTCAAGAGGAGATTAAAAAAACAAAAGCCACATCCCAAACACCACAGTGAGAGCACAGCAAAACTTACACAAACTTTGTTTTCATCTTGTGAGTACAACATCTCAACTCTGGATAGTCTTTTCAACAAATATACCATGTATGGTAATTCCACATAAAAATCTCAAACCCTCCCAGTATTTTGGTCCTTTCAAGGGCTTTTTTTCCTGACAGGACTTTAAGGATATGGACCTTTCAAGTAAAGTTTGCAACAGCAGCTGTACCTTTTGCATACATGTTCAAAACTGGATTATTACAGCACATCTTTACTATCAAACACAATTCATTCTTGTCAGGGGGCAGTTTTCACAATTTTTTGACAACTGTAGGTACTGAAAAAAAAGAGAAGATTCATGCTGAGCTATTTGGTTTATGAGAGCAATAAAATACTTTCAAAGATGATAACAACAATATGCTTTGCTGGTGAAAAGAGCTTTGCTGTATTTTCAGTATCACTGGAATGAATTTTTGACTTTTACTATGGTAAAGATGATGCTCATCAGCATTTGCAAGAATTTTTCCCCAGTGTGAATCTAACAGGTTTCAAGAAGTGAGGTGGGAACCAATCTAAAATGGCATTACCCTTGTTTGTCAGGATGTAAATGCAAGTATTTTGAGTTGTTTTTCCTCTTTGAAGATATGCTCCAAGTTTTCCACAGCAGACCAAGCTTTGCATAATGTTGCAAATTAACTGAAGCAAGGAAAATGTTTTGCCAAAAATACAAAATACACTTTAAAAGCACAAGATAGAATTGTATTTCATGTTAACCAAAATTAAAGTGGCGACAAATTCAAAAATCAGTGGGGATTTTCCCATTTTGAAAATTTAAAATGGATGCTGGCCTGCTAAATCTTAAAAAAAAAAAGATAAATGAACTGATAAACAACACATGGATAGAGTGCCATCTTTTTAGAGTTACAAAGCAGCAGGGTTTTTCAGCTTGCAAAACTGTTGCATTTACTTTCATATGGTCAGCGCCTGCATTCCCCTTGGTTAATAAAGTACAGCAACAAGACTTATGACTTCCATATGCAATCTTAAAAACCAACAATTAAAGTGTATTGCACAAATAATAAACAGATGTTTTAAGTGTTCAAAGCTATAAGGGATACACATTTCAAAACAAGTATGAGAAGCCACCTGAGGAAAGTGATTATTAAGGATGGAAAAAGAAGTTACTTCACCTAAAAATGCTGAAGCATAAAACACTTTGTGAGTCAAAGTGAGTGCTGCAAACTGGTCACCAGGAAGACAACCAGATGTCATTTTAAAGCATGTATTGTTAAAGGAAAATATAATTTTGATTTGCCTCACAAAAGACTACTGGTAAGTTGGTGTGGACCACTGAAGGCCACTGAAATGTTATAAAGCTGAACAAGAACAGGTTAATGTTTATGTGCATAGAGGCCAATGGAGATGAACAAAGTTATAAGCAGAGCAGCCAGCAGGCATAGGGCTGTGCTCATCAAGTATTCTTCATTTGTGATGGCCTAAGAAGCTGCTCACTTTTGTGCTGATTCTTCAGTTTTAGACTGACCACAAAAATGTCCTTTACTGGCTGTTACTCCACACAACTCCTAAAAGCTACTTTGATCAAGAACAACTGAAAGGCAAAATTCTACTGTTACTGAACTTTCTGACAAACTTCAGCTCCTGTGACAATCTGAGGAGCTACCTATTGAACTGTAGTTGCTTCTAAATCAGGCTTTGGGTGTACACCAGAGCTATCCCATCCTGTGATGTGCAGTACAGAAACAGTAAACTGGACAGATTTTTGACAGAACAGAATTTTTTTACTGTATATTCTTTATGCAGACAAGATTGAAATCTGAGCATCTAATTTATGCAAAGCATCCCTATTTCTAGACACCACATAAAAATTCTGGAGTACTCAGCTTCACTATAGATATATAATTTGAAAGTATTTTTATATGAAAATTATACATTTTCCACTGTTGGCACTGAACACAGCTCATTTTCCCAGTGAAGAGCTGAATAACCCCAGTGTGCTTAAAACTATTTCATTTTCAATGTGCAAAAAAAAACCAAGGCAAGGGTTGATGATAACCTAGGACATAAAAAAGTGCAAGACTCTTCTGAGATTAAGCTAAATGTTATTTGAAACAAACAGAAAAACCCCTCAGTTTTTGTCCTCACTAGCTCTTGAAAGCATTAAGTGCAGCAGATGAAATACTGCCTCTGGTTAGATCAGCTTGATCTCCTGGATCTGGTACTTGCCTACACTGTTCTGACTTCACACCTGCTCTCACAAAAATGTTATTTACAAATCTGTGTCCCAAAATGAACTTACAGGTTACAAACACCCACTCTTACACTAAATAGATTAAACACCCATAAGCAGATCAAGTTGAAACTCTCCTCCCCCTCAACCCACATCCCTCACTTCTTGACTAATCAGTTCTTGCTGGTAAAACTTGAAAGTTATCCAATTTTCCCTCTGGAGTATTCCTTAGCATCTCTACCAAAAACACGTGCTGGAGCAATCAGCCAGTCGAAGCACGATGTGCCTTTTTATACACACAGCACTGGAATTTCAAAAGCACTCATGCTGACTTTGTGGGATTTGTGCTACTTATAGCAATAAGATTTTTAATGATCTTCTAACCAATATCACATCTTTGCTCTCTCACTCTGTGAGTTTCAAGGGTAATTAAATAATCTTTCACCCCTTACACATGTGGCCTGGTTGTCTTACATTTACTGTCTCCAAGGTTGATGTCCTGAGAGTGCCAAGTTTTGAGTGGCCTCAAAGATGGGAGTGGGAGTGTTTCTGCTCCCTCATTACCCCTCACAACAGCTCACTCCCCTCCATCATTCACCTTCAGTGCCTGTCAGACATTCTGTGACACAAGTTTAACTCACTGTACCAGCAAAGTACTAGAAAGCCAATTTCTCTTCTGGGTTACTTTCTTGCCAAGTTATTTCCTCAGCTCATGGAAGTGTCTGAGCAGCCAAACCAACACAAAGGCTGCACTGGCTCACTGCCTCCCCAAACTGCAGCCCTGCCATGGATTTGGAGCCTCCCAAAGTTACAGCTGCTGAGGAAGCTGCTGTTGGACTTCTGCTGTGAAGGAAGTGTGTAACATAATCATGTATCTTATTCAGTATTTTCCCCCTCATTTTGATGATACAAAATCCATTGAAAGCATATATACAGCAAAGCTTTTTATCTAAGGGGGATGCTGTTGAGAAGAATGAAATCTAAATACAGTACCTGGCAGACTATAGGTTTGCTCCAGTCCCACTGATCTACTGAGCAAATCCTCAGCTCAAATCCTAAGTTAAAGGTGATGGTGGGGCATTTCTTGCTCGAAGCTTCTCAGGCTCTGAACACTAAGGATGGTCATCTCTTTACTGTATTCACACTTTTCAGGTTATGCTACATGTTCTTAAAATAAGCAGTACAGTAAAACTGACTAGGCAGCAAACCATCAGATGCAATGACACTGATTTGAAACAACCCCTTGAGAACTGATGCAATTGCTTACGTCTCAGGAATATTCAAGTCAGCTGCCTCTAAGAGCAAAAAACCCCATAAATCTTCATATTAAAAGAAGAGTGCAAAAGTTAACTGTTCCTTCAGTTACTTACCAATCAGGATTTGACCTGTTTTCATTGCAGAACTACCTGGCACCAAGCCATGTACCACAAGCTTCTCTTCACTCACTCCTCTGGTGGATTTATCTTTCCTGCCTTGTTTTTCCACTCTTCTGCTGCTCCATGAAGACTGATGGACAATCCCTACCAAGGCCTCCAGCAGCCTCTGCTGCTCTTCTTCCTCAGCACTATAGAGTTTTCTGGGATTTACATAAACAGACACATCTTTGTACTTTTGCTGAACAGGGGCACCCATTTTCTCAGCAGACCGGTGTTTCAATATGGAAGTAGGACCTGAGGGGAGCACATTGCAGCTTCCACTGCCTTTCTTACCAGAACCCTTTGGTAAAAGACTCTTCTTTTTTAGCATTTTGGTCCATTTCTTCAGTTCATACTTCCTTTCCTTTCGTGATCCCTCTTGAATAATTTCAGCTTCATTTTCACGAAACCTGACATGATTCACTGCTGGCAATTCTGGACAGCTGTTCTGAAGCAGAATTTCTTCTTCACTTTCACTTAATTCTAAATAAAATAATTCTCCATTTTTCTGCACACTATCCAACCATTCAGGCTCAAGGTCACTGGAAAAGAAAGAAGAATGATCAGTGAGTTCTAATAAGGAAGATCACTGTGCAAGTGAGATCTGATTATTTTAAGCAGGGAGTGGACACAGAGTGCAAGGGTTGAATAAAAAGCAGGGAAAAAAATAGTTGTCTCCTGAACATTGACAGCTCAACTGCTTTAAGTCTGCCATAAGGGTTAGAGCTTTTTTTAGATAAATTATGGATATAGCAAGGAAAGACATCCCTCTCACCAATAAAACAGTGTCTTCAAATGCCTTAGAGGAAAACAGGCATTGCAAAAAGCAGTATTCTCTTTTCAGAAAAAGATTTCTTTGACATGCAAGTTTTAATTAGTAATTATATTCACGTGCATGATAGGACTTCCTCTTATGAGAAAAAATTCCATTATCTCCCATTATTTTTTCCCCTGTGCATTTGTAATATTTTCATGGCATGATTTTTGAGGTGGTCCTGAAGATGGACTTTTTAATCCTTGTGGGCTCTGTCTAACTCAGGATATTCTGTAATGCTATGGGAGCACAGATTGCACTGCTAGCCCTTTGGAAAGAGAAAATAAACATTTTAAAAATGACTTAGATTTAACATTAGAAAAAAACCAAAACTGAAACAATCTAAGATGAAATCCAGGTAACAGTTTAAAAAAGCCAAGTTCCAAGTAGCATATGCAAAAATACACACTAAAAATACAAAGAGGCAGCACTGCTAGAGAAACAGGATCTGGCAGCTGGCATGGATCACCCAAAGTCAAGAGTGAGACACTTCAGCAAAGTGAAGGCAAAGCAGCCCTAGGATGGAACAGAAACATCAGCACAGTGCAAAAAAATTTTTGTCCTAATTTGGAAATGCCAATGTGTCAGCCATGTCCAGTTTTGGATAGTAGGTTTTCAGAAAGATGTAATAACTGGAACATACCCAGAGCAAAGAGACAAATGCTAAGTAGCTTATAAACACATTTAAAGGGAAGGAAACTGAAGGAAATCATTGAGGAAAAAGCTGTTTCTTCTTTGGGGTGGATGTCAATGTTTCAGCCTGGATGTCAGTCCATACACACTCATGTTCTCCAGCTTTGTTCTCTATTTTTATTAGAACAATATGGACCAGAGGGGAAAAAAAAAATGGTGTGGGCATGTCTGGTGTTTACTCTGAGTTCACCCAAACAGAACCACTCTAGAGAGAAGTCAAGAAGGAAGTGTACTGTAAAAAACCTCTCACTTTCCCAATACAGATCCAGACATCTGGAAAGGCAAATCTGAAACAAGCAGCCTGCACCTAGGACGAGAGGCTTTTCCCCCTAATGCTCTACTGTCACAATAAATTTAAACTAAGCAAGCAATGGAAAAAGGAAAAAAAAAAATCTTATTTTGATCTGTTTTCCCTTGTGTCAAAACAAATGCTTACACAATAACTTTGACTTGCCTCTAGGATTGGAAGCTTCAAGGGAGTTAAATAACTTGAAGGTTTGCATTTCTGTAAGAATAGTTTCACTGATCCCACACAGGTATTTCCACCTTGAGATACATGGCTAAAAAACTGCACTGATTGAAATTGCCCATATATTGAAGAAAGATAAATTGGAAAGAAAGGATCCAAGTTCTGCTGGATAAATTGTTATATAGATAAATTATTAAAAGTATTACACATAAGTATTAGACTGTTATGTGCTGAAATCTGTGGAACAGTTATATCCCATAAACATATACAAAGAGTGACAGCAAAATGGCATTTTAGGGGAAAGAACTGAGAAAAGAAAATCCCAAACACACAAAATACAAAAAAGCATGGCTTCAGGCTGAAATCTTACAGTCGAGTTCTGGCTTATAAATATAGGAATAATGTATGGTAGGTGTACATATAACAACTTGGTCTCTGAGGCAGAGGTACAGGGCAACTACAAATTAAACTACACTGGAACACAATACTTACTTCTCCTATCTACATCTTTTTTTTTCCCCTCCTCTGCACAGCATGATGAAAACAACACGCTGAATGAAACGCTATTGACTAGACCCTGAAATACACATTTGAAGCGTAAAGCAGAGCTGCTTTAACACAGGGAACCAAGTTAACGTTGTAAGCTTAGCTTCATCCGAATTAAAAAATACAGCAATAAGTTAAAACCCTGGAGGTTGCATTTATAACTTTAAAATATGTCCTGTTACAGAACCGCCTTCTGGCTTTAGCGAGAAAGCCCACACGTTTCATGCTGAAGTAGGCGCCAAGCGCTTCCCAGCTGGGATGCGGGCTCAGTGCAAGCGCAGCCGCAGCCGAACCCGCTCCGTGTTACCGTGACGGCTCTGCAGAGCGGCACTGCCGCACACCCCCCGCGGCTCGCCCTTCCCGGCCCCGCCCTTACTCGGAGCTGCCAGACAGCGAGGAGCCGCAGGAGCCGCTCTCGCTGCCGGTGCCCGCGGGCTCAGCGCCTTCAGCCCCGGCCGGCTCCGGCTCCATCCCCTCGGCAGCGCCGCTCCCGCCGGGCCCCGCGGACGCCATGACAGCCGCGCGCGGCCGCGTGACGCGCGCCGCGCCCTCCCATTGGCCGGCGCCGCGCGCGCCATGGAGACGGCGGGAAGCGCGAGCGCCCGGCCGTGAGGGAGCGTCCCTTCGCGCTGAGGGTTAAAACTCCCTTATAATGGGAATTCCCATTGTCCACCCTCAGCCGGCCCCCAAACGTCTTTGGCTGGCTCAACAGCAACGCATCATGGAGAACCAGACTTTGTTTAATTGCCTGATTCCAAGGTCCCAGTGCCCATCCCATAGACACACATTTACTAACGCGAGAATCCTGAGGTGAAGCTCAGAGCATTGTAACCAAACACTGATCATGAGGGGAAAACATGAGGTAAAAAGTGATTCTCGGGTCAATTGGTAAGCAGTGAGATGCCTCTGTGCTTTATATGTTATTATATTAATTTAGCAAGCTGTGAGAAATTAGATTCTCCTTAGATTTGTCAGGACAGCAGTGCGCTTCAGGAGAAGCAAGGATGTGACAAGGCCAAACAAGTACCTTAAAATATCCCATGCAATCTACACGTGTAAAATCATGCACAGTCAAGAGAGAGGCAGAAAAAAAGCCCTACTCGGTTTTCAGGACTTAAATTATTCACATCCATGAAAAACAAGACTTATGGAAGCCCTGCAGACAACTTGCTGTGTAGCTGTGTCAGTAAATCCATCAGGACACACATGGTGAGCAGGGAAAGGGATGGAGAGTAATTGTTGGAACATCCAGTTTAATGTGCTGGATTTAATCTCTGCTCAGTGGGATATTTGCACAGCTTCAGCAGAGAGGTTTTATAGTGCTGGAACACTACAGAGGAGTGACAGAATCCTGGTATGAAATTCCTGTACTTGAAACTGCTTTAGGGAAAGTGTAGTAGGTGTGATTTCAAGTGAATTAACAGACAGAAATGTTTTGGACTCACATCCATGTGATTAAGGCTTCAACTGGAGTAAAAATACCTATATTAAGTACTGTGGCCATTCTGAAGTCCCTATACAAGACCTGATTTCACAGATAAATTACTCTTGCATGGTTATTAAGACTACACACCTATCCAGAGGGTGAGACAGAAACATTTCCTAAAGAAAAAAGTTTGTTCTACTATTCTTTCATTTAGAAGTAGATGAGATACACTGTCCCACTCTCTCTAATTATGCTTACACTTGCAAGCACTTTTAATATATTGAGCAGCACACTGAAGTGTTTCTGTAGAGAAGTGATAGTCAATGCCAGATGGTGCTGTGTTAGTTAAATTTCACTGAGTTCAAGAGCTGATTAATTGGTTCCAGTTGTTTGTTCACTAAGTGAGAAATGCAGGCTCTCTCTCAAGGAGGCAGTGGTCTTACACCATGCTATTTTATAGGAATAAGCATATTATGAATGGAAGGATGATGGAAGGCTTTGGTCCTCTGAGAGGAGTAGCTGGGAACCACCTAAAGACTTTGCTGAAACAAATGTGGAATTTTTGCTGCTGTGGGAACAATTAAAGATTTCAGGATATATCTCACACAGCAGGATCTTATTTTGTGAAGACACAGATTTTCCCACACAATCCCCCTTGAGAGGAAAGCCTCTCATTTCTTGGGCATAAATATTAGGAGGAGACTTGAAATAATTTGTATTCTGGCAGACACTTTACACTTAATCTGAGTAGCTGGGGCTGATGCTCCTCACTAAGGAATCCATGAGCCTTCTATGCCAAGTTGCTGCTTTTAACATGCAGATGGTAAAAATCTGCCAGGGGGCATCACTGGTATCAGTAGCACTGTTCACCCTCACTGGACAGCTGGGTAATGAGCACTTAGGAGTGGCTAATTAAAGCTTGATGGCTGTTCTGATTAGTTGTTCCTGCAAAGAACTAAATCCATGCGTGGAAATTTATTTCCTGAACAAGAGTTTCTTGTTAGTTTTTTTTTTGTTGTTTTTTTGTTTTTGTTTTTGTTTTTGTTTTGGTTTGGTTTTTTTGGCTTAACCTGTTTTAGAAACTGTTGTGCTTTAAAAATAGCAACCTGCCTTGATCCATGCCTATGTTCAGAAGGAGACAGGGCATAGGACACACTGCTTCAAATTGCAGCTTTTCATTAGTGATAATGAGGTAAGAAGGTCCTAAGTGACTTGATAATTTTTTTTTTTTTTTTTTTTGGCTTGTTGCTTCTTTTCAGATCACTTTATATTTCCAGGAAGGCTCTACCAACAACTAGACAGACACAATGATACATTTCAGATAAAACATGATATGTTACAATCAGATTAAGAGGAAAATAGTTTCATCTTTTGTTTTTCAGTTGTTTGTCTTGCTAACACCTGCTTTACTGAAAGAAAAGCCAACAAAAAACATGAGTGACGTTATATTTCGGCTATTGATTCCTGGGTTTTTTTATTCCTCCAGTGCACAGCATGAGCAAACTACGTCAGAAATAATTCACTCTTTTTAAAATATTAATGACAGCAACACAACTTCCCCTCCCCTGCCCAAGTCTTTCTTAAAGGACAAAATACATATTTCACAAGGATTCCTTAAAAATTAAGATTTTTTGGTTACAAGGTTTTCATTAAACAGTGTAAGACTGTGATTAGAGAATCTTCTGTTCACAAGTCCTCTGACAAGACTGTGTAGAGACCATCCCCAGCAAAGCGGCCTGAACTGCAGAGTGACACTGGGCTGTCATTGCCATTGGGATATTTACATATAAACAGGCTCCACGGAGAGTGAAGGCTACCCCTGGGACCAAAGGTTTTGTGAGTAAACACTCTAGTGCTTAGTAAATGACATAGAAAGAGTATTCTGACTTCTTAAGCTTTCTGTCAAATCTCATCTCAGAAGGTTTTTCAGGAGAGGACAAAACCGACAGGAAGACAGTCGTGAAGAATCTGGGAAGAGTAATACAATCCATCTCATTTTTTTTTGAAAAACACTTAGAGAGTTAAGAGTTCTCTCCAGAATGAAAAGCAATTGTAATTTTCATTTTTTTTCCCTACTGCTTTAAGTGCTTTAAATGTTTTTTTTTTTTTTCTAGGACCACCTGCTATGCATAGCAGGCATGTCAAGCATGAAAGAAAACCAGTATTTGTAGTCAGTCAACACGCAAATGTTTCAAGGATGAGTATCCTTTTTCCACTTAGAGTATATTAACGTAAGCAGTACGATGGGGCAGCATGTTTTTAATCTGGCTCTGAAACAGAACGTTTTCTGTTTAGTCACTGAGAGGTCCGTGGGGTTCTGTGTGCATAGGAGCACATTTATTGTGCATGAAGCAGCCTCAGAGTGCCATGCCTGAGCAGGCTGATTGCAGCGGGCTCTCCTTGCTTTGCTCTGTGTTTGCATCCCCAGCGCTCACAGGAACTGATTTCACACGGCTGTTCCGTCTGACACCTTGAGCTGGTGTTAATAACCACTTGTGAGTTTCTATAGCAAGGCCGGCTTGGAGCTGGCACTGCAAGTGCCCATGTGCTTTTTCCGTGCAGCTGGAGATAAACCAGCGTGGCTGAGGAACAGGAAACGGACACTTAGCAGAACTGGGGACGAGCCTCCTTGGATTCTGCACAATAGGGTGCGTTTTTCTTTGTAAAGTTTCTGTGGCTCTCAGCTAGCACATGGAAAATGCCATTAAGGGTGCCTTTCAGAGTCCTGCCTATTGGGCAAAAATCCTATTGTCGAGATGGTTTTTGTGGGGGGATACCGTGGAAAATCGCACGTTAGGGATGGTGAATGCAGCAGGAAAAGCAGCTGCTTCTCATACATTGTGCCGCCTCCTGTACATCCACTTAGGGATTTATTTGCCATCCCTCTTGGATTTGTGTGCGAGTGAGAAGACATTATCGCCTCCCCTTAGGGAAGGGTTCAGAACACTTGTGGCATGGATGCAACAGCGTCCATCCGTATCAAAGAGTATCAGCACGTTTCTCTGCACATGTAAGAGTCCCGGGCGTAGCCGCACAGCACCTCTCACCTGCACGTCCTCCCCTTCTCCAGGAAGGAGGGAGGGAAGCCCTCGCCACCGGCAGCCGCCCCTTCCCTTCTGTTCCCTGGCCGTGCATACAGGGGCAGCCCCGGCTCCCGGCGGCAGGGCACGGCCCCTCGCCCTCCTGCCGCCACCGCAGAACGGCAGCTCGCCGGCCATCCGGTGGCTCCGTTGTCCCCATGCCTGGCGGGCGCTGCCCTGCGGAGGGAGAGGGGTGCCGGAGCCTCCGGAGCTCGGGCAGCGATCTCGGGCAGCCGCCCCCCGTCCCCGGCACTGACCTGTGCAGCAGGACGCTCTGCACCGAGTCCAGGTCCTCCAGGTTCCTGGTGACGGGCCGCGGGATGCTGTACCTGCCCGCCCCGAACATCGCGGGCGGTCGCCGCCCCCGCATCGCCCGGCCCGCGGCACCGGGACTGCGGGCGGCCGCGGGCAGGTGGGAGCCCCTGAGCCCCTCAGCCCGCCCGTCCCGTCCCGTCCCGTCCCGTCCCCGCCACAGCGCCCGCCCCGGGGCCCAGCGGCGCCGCGCTGCGGGGCGCGGGGGAAGCGCGCCCTGCGCCGCCGGGAGAGCGCGGCTGCTCCTGCCGGGACTGCGCTGCGGCACCGTATGCTTTCTGTCTCAACCCGACTTTCACATAAATGCAGTAAAGCAATTCCTAGCTGCAGCCGTAGATACATTTTTTTCCCTCCAGAGCTTCATCCCCAGCTCCCGCTATGTGAGAAAATAGTTTTTCCCCGTGTATTTTCCTGTGGGTCAAAGTAGTGAATTGCAGTTGATCTTCTTTCCTTAAGTAACAATATGAATAATTTCCAATCCCACGAAGTCCAATCCGATTTTAGATTCCCTCTTTCACAAAATATTAGTTACAAGTGGTTTCAGATGATCACAGGACTCTTTACTGGGTTCCCATCTGCGAAATGCTGATGCAGTATATTGAATGAACAGGGATGTGAATGTATTAAAACCAGTATCTTCACCATTTTTATTGTTCCCTGTTATTTATGATTTATTTTCTCTGCTCCCTTTTATGAGATCAGTTTTTTCTAATGATGAGAATTTTTCATCTCATCATATGGTCATATCTAGGTTATCTCCAACAGCTGACATAAGATCAATAGCTAATAAAGCCTTGCAATCTGTTATAAAACACATGAATTTTAGTTTCCCTCAGACATTGTGCCTGAGATAATAACAGCAGCACAACAATGCAGTAGTTTCCCAGAAAGACCATTAAGATGAGGACCACTGGCATGATACACAATGGATAGCAAACTGGAAATCACTGAATATTTTAGCACCAAAGTCCGTGGGATGATAGCCAACACATACAGCAAAAGCTTCAGCATTTTTAGAGTTTTTGGCTTGAGTAGATGGAGGCAACAACTCAGTTTGGAGAGGGTGAATGCAGAAATACCATAAGTCTGTGGCTGGGATTCTCACCGAGCAGTGTGACTCGAAAGTTTAGGTGTCTTAACTTTTTTTTCCTTTTCTTAAAATGTTTTCTTTTTTTCTTTGATACCAGCATGGAATTTAAAGAGAAGGACAATCCCCTCTGAATCCTTGTCAAAGATGCAGTAGCACTGTCATCCACTGAGGTGAGCAACAGCAGCAGGACAAACATTATGACCATAAAACCTTTCACACCAGGGTGCCAGGGAAGCCAAATGTACACCAGGATTTTGTGTGTAAGTATCAGTGACTGGAGGAGTTTGGTATGTACAGTATCAAGATTGGCATAATTCTTCCACAGTGGGCACTGAGCAAAGAATTTTCTGCAATACCTACATCTTGATTCAGGAAGAATTTATGATCAAAAATCATCTTGATTTTCTTGATGGAAAATTTGTGGTGGTTGTGTCACCATTGCCTTAGGAAAACACTTAGGCACCATCCATATTTCAATCTTTGTACCTTTTTTATGCCCTGAGGGAGCAGAGATGTTTAATTTGTACACAACAGTGATGTGTTTTCCTGATTCGCTTAGGTCAACACAAACGTCACATCTGGGTCTAGAATCTGATGGTAGAAAAGAGCAAAACCCAAACAATACCATCAAAATCACCCTGTGTTTCCAGAAGGCCTTTCCAAGATCCATATAATCTTTTCTTTTTCCCTGGGTTCCTTCTCACTTTTTTTTTTTTTTGGTGTTTCTTAAACTACTGAGCTAATGCTGAAATTAATGGTAATATCATGTGCTACTAGTATTTTACTTTTACATGGGTTTAAAATTGATTTGAAGATCCTTATTAGAATTGCTTACAACTCAGCAAAACTTGAACATGTAAATATAAGTGAAGGGACTCCCAAAATGTGCCAAAATGAGAGAACACGACTTAGGTTTTGTGTAGGTTATGAAATGGAAGATCACAAAGCACCACACTGTTGATAAACAGGCTAGATTACTGATTTAAAATCAAGTAGAATGTTTTTCTAGGTGTGAATTACAACTTCTACTATATTTAGTATGTCTAGACTCAATATTTATGGGTGACACAACTGGAAAATGAAAGAGGAGCAGAGAGTCAAAAGTGATACAGTGGATACTTTTAGAGCCCTATATTTTTTCTGAATATATTTACATTACCTTAGTTGCACATAAGTTTCTAAAGTTAAAAGACAGGGGTCTGAGCTAGTATTAATCCTGTAAGAACTTCTGCAGATACTCCAGCCTTTGACATTTACAAGAATTTCTTTATTTTTATGGATTGCAGTTTCACTGAAATACAAAATGTAATTGCATTGTATTTTCTGCAAGATTTTAGGCTGCCTAAAATGAAGGTCACTATTCCATTTGAAGTTTGTCAGCTCTTGTATTTGTACATGAATGAGAACATGGCACTACAGTACATTTTTCTGAATCCAATAAAATACGTGCAGTTGGGGAAAGATTATAAAATCCTGCAATGCAGAGAAAACCAAGCCATTAGGGAGTGGGGGAGGAGGAAATTCAACCAGTTTAAACACACAGAAATGACAACAATAGAGAATTTTAAGAGACACCCTGCCTACAAGGTAACCATAGCACACCTGGGCTCCCCTTGTTTTTGTGATACTTTTGCTGCCAGCTGAACTGCCTTATGAAAACCCTTCTGCTTTGTTACAGAAGAATTCTGGTGTTGCTGATGTAAAGAAAAAATGAAATAGCAAAATACTGTGATGCTGTGTTTATGACATACTCCTTTTTCTGGAATGCTTGCTACAGTGGTTTTTTCTCCAGCAGATGTTAGGCTCTAACAGATTATGCAACTATTTCCTACGCTGACAAGGTCAGAAGTTTTTGAGTCATAATCCCCTTTTGGAAAAGACTAAAAGAGGTGGTAAATCTACTTTTACAATGTCCAAACACTTCTGATCTCCTTGGCTTGGCTGGTGAATTTTAGTATGCCCAGGGATCAAGGATTAACCAGCATTCATGGGCTGTACAAGGTGGAAATCGGCTTATTACTTCCTAGGTGTGATGTGTCATTTATGTCATGAGTCATGAGATGTTAGCACATGATGGGGAGAGTTGAAATGTTTTGTGAGAGACTTCATTCCTTCAACTGAAGGAAAAATGTCCCTATATTTTTTTTTTTCTGTTTGCTGATACCTGTGAGTAAGGAACACTGTACTTTACTGTATTCAATTCCCAAAACAGGGGCCATGGCAAATGTTTGTTAGGGTACAAGGTTACTTTCCTGTTCTCTGTTGCCATTCTATCAGAAACATTCCTCAAATCTACAGTGATTTATTTCTGATATAACTTGATCTTCTGCTGATTAACGTGGATAGTGATGGCAGTTCTGATGCGTGGGTCTTGTTGTTCTTGGACAACAGGGTAGGTTCTCCCTCACCAGAAGATGCAACCTCAGGCTGTTACTGCCTGTCTGTTTTCGTGTTTGAAAGACTGAGTGGGATTGGAAGGTTATTTTCTGCCTCTTCTCTACAAGCAACTGTAAAGCTTCTAAAAGGCAGAGGGAACACTCTAATTTTTATTTCTGACACCATCAGATATAGACATCCACCTCTGGATTTGCTTTTCTTCTCATTGAGGCAAGTGGCATATGTAAAAACCCCCAAACACAGAGAGATTTTGGTGTTAAAGAATATCTCCTTGTTATGTGTCTGTATGGAGACAGCTGGGATCCCCAAGCTGTCCTTTTACCTTCCTTGTGTGACATCAGCCCTGCACTGCAGAGAGCAGAAGGAGCAGCTCTGCTGCACTGAGTTGAACGATCTCTTCTTCTCAGACTGCAGGGCACTAAACATTCTGTGCATTGCAGGCTCTGCCTTCAGTCCAGCCTTGCAGCAGCAAGAGAGAAAACCCAGTTTATTTGTCATCTCCTATGGTTCTGGGCTCTCTCCAAAGGCAGCCACAAAGGCAATTCTTTTGGCAAACTGGTGAAGTCAGCAGTACAGGAACCCCTGGAAACACAAATTTATAGTCTGTGGGGAAACCATTAATCCAAGGAATAATGATAAACTGAAGAGCAGCATAGGATGATGTCACTCATGTCATATCAGTCGTTCAGTCCTGCAAAGAATCTTCAGTTTGCAGAACAGTGAGGATAGGTTGGCAACATGTGGCTACTTCATGGCTTTTAAAATAACTTGCTGGATTCTTATTGCTTCCTCTAAGACAGTTTTTGTACCAACAAGAAACATAAACCTGATTGAAAAAGCCACCCTAAAAATTATTACATGGCTGATATATTGCAAAATCTTGCAAAACATCATTAGAATTTGTTAAACTGAAGCTGATAAAATGTTTGTAAACTTGTCTATAAATACAGTTTGTGGCCATATACTCTTGTGAGAAATAGATCAGAACTGTAAAAAGGGGGAACTAAGGTTTTATATGAATATCTGGGCAAAGTGTAAGAATGTGTGAGAAACATGATAACTTAAAAAAAAAAAATCCTTGAACTTTGACTCCAAATTTATTTTCTAGAATTGATTTTGAATCTCTCTCTCCCTCTTATCCCCAACTTCTGGACTTCTCTGAGTTTCTGGAGGCACAGACTTTGGTGCATTGCTTTGGAACAGTCAAAAACTTAATCCAAAATTAATTAAAAAATGTACAAGCAAATACACGTACTTTATATGTGCCACCTCACAAAATAGCACTTTTGGATCAACATGAATTTTCTTTTTTTTGAGTGAGAATCTGAGAGAAGCATATGTAGAATTTTTATGTATTAAACAGTTTATAAAACTAGCTTAATTGTGAAAGAAGTAGGATTGTTTTAAAAGCTAAAGACTTTTTAAATTTTCCTATCAGGTATGTTGGGAATTCTCTTCTTCTTAAATATAGAAATGCATAACACCAAAACAGCCACAACTAATTTGCAGCATGAGAAAATAGATGCTCTTCTCACTCATTTAGTTTTCTTCAGAGGTTATGATTTAAAAATGTAAATATTTTACCAAGCTACAAAATTTTTAAAAAGCAAAATAGCACCACCTGGTGCTGATCAAAGTTTTTACGATCGGTTCCAATTTCAGCTGTGCAGATAAACCAGTGGCTTTCACAATATCAATTTGAGGTCAAATAAAGAAATAACTTTATCACTATTTCTATTATTAACACTTTGGCTCTTTTTTTCTTGTAGAGCTTTCTTCACTCTAAATCTTTATCCATTATTTACCAGTTTTTAGGAACTTTAGAAGAAGTTCTTATACCTTAAAGAGTCTGGATATGCATAAGGAGTTATTGTTTAAAATATGATTTCTAGGCTTTTCTTCAGCTGGTTTAGATTTGAGGATGATGAGAAACTCGAGATAAAAGTGAACTTTACCACTCTTTTTCTTTGTTTCTATTATTTCTGGGCTTTCTTGTGGTGCTCAGAAATAAAAGGATAATTGAGGTTAGTCCCTATATCCTGAAAGGACTTCAGCTGCCCAAAACCTGTTGAAATCAAAGGGCAGTTAAGTGCCTGAGGATGGATCTGAAGAATTCAATTTCTAGGCGCTATATATTTGTTTCTGAAAAAAAAGTTCCCCATTAATTTCCTCCTCAGTAACTGATGGTATCACTATGATCACTTTGTCCCACAAACACCACTTCATGTGCCACTGTTTTGCTTATGTTACTTTTTAAAAATTACTTGTGTGTCATTTCTTGTGAAGTAAAAAAAAATTAAAGCCAACACATTCCTGGAATAAGCATCAGCACATTCATAAAATAAACAAACAACAAGTAGGTAAAGTCTCACAAATGACTAGGGGATAACTTGGGAGTTTGCAATGACAAACTCCCAAATGTTTTGAAACTTTTTTTCTATTTTGATGTGTTTGAAGTATGAAAACCAACTCAAAATGGAATTTTTTCTTCAGATGAATGAAGCAGAACCAAAAAATTGCTGACTAGGAATCTAAGAGATACTGGGGACATATCTTCCTGAGTACACACAGCAGGAGGGAGGGGAGATCTCAGCTACCAAGCCAGAGCCTTGCAGAACAAGAGTGATACTGTGTGAGACAGTTGCTTGAACATAAAAGCACCATCAAAGCTGTTTAGCTTGGGCACAGTGCTGCAATGATACATTGCTGCTGCTGTGCTGCATGTCTAATCAAAGCTGTCACTGCTCCAAAAATAATTGTTATTTCTTAGATAGTTTCTAGCTAGAAGACAAAATCCTGATGTTCGTGTAGCTTTTATGATTTCTGAGCTTTGTAAATACATTGTGTCATGTCTTGGCATGATTGTTGTCTTACAGCATCAGGACTCTTTGTCACTGTACACACACATAAAATCCAGGGCAGTCATGAAATTGATGTTTGGGGTGGAATGTTCTCCCTGCCTCTGAGATAATGCCATTCTAATCAAGCTACAGTGCAACTTTAATTTCTTCTGGTCTCTGAAATCTCAGCTATTCGTTTGCCTTCCATCTTACAGAGGATCTGTGTTTCATGGTGTGGCTGTATTTACAATGGGTTTGTTTTCAAAGACACATTTCACTCTAAATTTTAATTTCCAGACAAGAAACACTAGAGGGCATTGCAAGTTCTCTGCTCATCCATATAGTAACTCCACAGTGCTCTTCTGTAGCAGCAGTCTTCTCAGTTAACTAATAAATAACTCAGATTAACTAATAAAAGCTTGCTAACATGGTGGGAAAACCTGTGGAGACAATTTGCAGACTGCAAAAGACCTTCTGGTACTTAAACAATAATACAGTGTTTGCTTTGGTCAGCAAGCACACACAGCACACACATCAAAACCAATATAATGTGAAGCTGCTCATGGATTTCTCTGAAAATAGAAGCAAAAATATGTTAAGAATATCCATTTCTACAAATAGAATTGTGTAATTTATGCCTGGCAGCTGGCAGGGTTATATAGTCCAAGCAATCTCTGGTCTGAAAAGTAGAATATTTTTTCCCATATGCATTGTACAAATTCCTTTCTAATTTTTAAAAAAATGCTGATAATTTCGCTAGGTCAGTTTAAAGGGCATTCAAAATTGTGCTTGTGTTTTTATAAAGAGAGAAGAAAAATACAGACACAATGTATATGCACAAAGGGGAGATTTTAGGAGTAATTTGGAAGTCAGTGATGGCAGTACAATTTGCAAGACTGTCCTTTGATTCTGCTGCCAAAACATCAGGCTTTTCAGAAGCTTCTGTCCCCTATAAAATGTCACTGATTGTTCTTCCCGGAAATAACAGTGCAGGAAGAATTCCAAGGATGCAGAGAGTTCTTGAGACAGAATTGCTCATATGGGATGCACAGAGGAATGTCTTCCTTTGAGGAGACAAGTTGCTTCCCTCTCTTATCTCTTTATCTGTTTTAGATGCCTGTTTGTATCTGCATGTGTCAGACTTCAAAGGAGTTTGTGCTTGCTCTTTTTTCTTGTTTGCTTTGTTTTGGTTTTGTGTTTTGTTTGGAGTTTTTGTTTGGTTGGTTTTAGGTTTGTTGGTTTGTTTTTTTAAAAGTGCAAATGGTGTCACAGTGTTGGAGGTGAGGGAGTGATGCAAGGAAAGGCAGCATCCTCCTGCTTCCCTGATTCCTGACAGCTTGGCAAACCTGCACAGAGCTGTGCACTGTCACAGGCTTTAGTGTTTAATCAAAAATAGTAAAGCCTGGATGTTTTTCCTTAAGTCATTTTGCATATTGGTAACTTACCCAACCCATATAGCTGCTTAACAGCATCTGTCAGAACTGAACTGTTCTCAGGAATGTTGTAGATTTCATGTCAAGAAAAAGACATTTGTCATTTTTCTACCTGAGTTTTCTATTTTGGTAAAATCACAGGAAATGGAGAACTAGGATACATACAGACACATATGTCATTCTACAATATGCAGTATTGCATACAATTAAAAAAAAAATGTTTTATAGGGAAAAAGAAAGGCAAATGAATATTTTCATCACTGGATCAGTTTTTCAAGTTCACTTTCAAAAAATCTGGTAATTCAAAATGAAAAAGAAGAGAAATGTGATCAGCTCTGAGAACAGTTGTGATAAGGTTATAGTATATTGTATATTTATCTGCTAACAAGGAATAAAGAATAACTTTCAGCAAGGGAGAACATCAAATGAGCTCTCTCTACCTGTCCTAAGCCTTGGAGCTTACAAAAATAACAGACATCTTACTGAATTTTTCACAAGTTGTCAATAAAAATCTAGGAGGCTTGAGGTCACACAAAAATGTTTGGAAATTACAGAAAACCTGCAGTGGAAGCTTACGAAACGAGGACCAGAACTCCTGTAGCATTTTCCAGTGGAGCAGCATCAGATTTGTGGTTGACAGTTCAGGCTTTTGGGAATTGCTTGCTTTCTTTTTATAAAAAACTGCTGGAGTGGCCACTAGCTCTAGTTTTTACTAGAACAATTACACTGTAAGATTTGAATATGTTTCTGTTCAGTGTCAGATGCCATGGGTTCTGCTGTTTGGTAGCAGCAGTTATGACAGGGAATTTAGGTGTTGACAGATCAGCTATAGCTCAACATTGATGAGATGAAACAAGGGGTCTTCAGAAACTCAAGCACAGTATCTGCACCTCCTGCACCAGAAATACCTTGTGTTTTGTCATTATGTTTATCTTTAAATCTTTACCTCTCAAATATGTCTTCTGTTCATTATCAGCTGTAGTTAAGAATGTGGGCATCTGTGCTTATTTGTCATCCATAATTATTTTCTTGCTATGGCTAGTCAGAAAATTATTTTTGCTTCTTTGGTAGTGACCTTGCCACAGCAATCTATGCATTAATCTGCAGCTTTCGGGTTCCAAACAACATAAACTTTAATAGCTACTGTCTATTCTCACTGGCACAGACTGTGGCAGGATTTCAGCACATTCCTGGCACAGACCAAGTAAAACATGGGACAAGTGTTTGTAGCCAGGTTGAAGAGCCAGATGCACAAACAGAACTTGGCCAAAATTAATTAAAATGCTCTTTATTGACTGTTGCTGCTGTCTAACTGATTACAGCACCTTTGACTTCAACAGGAAAACATGAACATTGAGTTGAACATTAAAGTCACAGTGTACTTTATGCAGATGTAATTGCATTTTCAAATTAGCAAGATTAAGCCTCATTTCCTTCTTGGGAGAATCTCAAATGCTTTAATCTGTAAATTATGTGTACATTTTTAATGTGCATAGAACAAATGTGTGACTGCTTGTTAATATTCAGTAATTTATGGAGAAAAAAGACTGGGATTCATCAGGAAGATTATTAAGAAGAGAAACCAGATCAGCCTATTGGCAGTCAGGAAAGGGATATGAAAACTCCAGGCTGCATTGAAAGACACTGCCATAATATGTACAGGGAAAAAGGAAATAATCTGTTAATTTGGAACATAGCTTCAAACTCTTTGTAATATATAGTACCTGCTGCACAAACCACTGCAACTTATGCTTAGCTGGAGCTCTCTTAAGCACAAGTGGTTTATAGGAAGAAAAAATTCGACTGCAGTACAGCAGAGCACATCTCTTCAATTTAAACCAGCATCCCAAAATAATACCAATACATTCCAGAAACATCTATAAATGCAGAGCTAATGCAACTCTGCTTTTATTAATGCCCAATTCTGTCAAGATGCATAACAGACCTTCATTATTGTAATAAATCAGTGACAAGCTATGCCATAAAATCATATTGTAGCTTAGAGTTATGTTTTCTGATTGGTAACCGATGAGGTCAGGCTATGGATTTACTGGAGATCACTGGAAGGGCAAGGTGCAATCATATTGTTTAGATTATGCACTAGTTTCCATCTCATAGTGAACTTTAAAATACTCCTCTTTTTTTTCCCCTGAAATGTTATTTGAAACATTTAGAATATTTCTGCATGTATTACATATAGACATTATTTGAAAACCTCTTAAAAATAATTTAATGCACAAACAGGACCTCAAAGCTCGTGGATCTTAGTAGCTCTGTCAGCTTTTTTGACAAGTAGCCTGTAGTGGTGCTGTGCATATCTTTGGATATTTACTAGTTAAAGCACCCAGTTTTCTTTTTTATGTCACTTTATGTGTTCAAGACAGAGAGGAATAGATAAAGAGCTCTGAAAACAGCAGCTGATCAAGTAACTAAAAGCACAGTCTTAAACTTGGAGAGTTGGATTCTCAGCTTCAAGGCCTTTTATGAAAAAAAAAAAACAAAACTGCCATTCATATTGCATCAGTTCCATAAGAAATAAAATTTTGGAATGTATGCAGATTTTTAAAGAGTAGTTCAGCATCTGACTAGAAGATAGAGCTTTCAAGAAGAATCTTTAATTTCATGCTAAATATTGAGGAATGCATTGAGACAGCAAGTCCAGAATGTTCTTTTGCACCCATAAAACAAAACATAAAGTTACTAACGAGTTACTTTCCAAAATGCTTTTGAGGTTGGATGTGGCCTGATTGCTCTCATTGTTCTGTGGGGCAGCAGAGGCAGCTCTTTCAGCTCTGTAAGGGGAGAACACGACAAATTGCCCTCTAGCCAGTTAAGGAATTCTGTAAAGGTTAAGGAGTTACATTTCTGGAGAGAATCCCAGTTTGATCTCCTCCACAAAAGAGGCCAGCAGTAACAGCAGGGTGTTACTGATTAAAGGCTGGAAAATGCACATGATACGATTTCACAGAAGACTGAAGACAAATATTCACATTGTGCGATTTTAAAATATATTACAGCAAAGATTTAAAACCAGTACCTATTTCATCAATTGTAAGAAATTATTTTTAAGTTAATAGGTCATTATACCTAACAACTTATACTATAGATAACCTTTATATAATATTTCTGTATTTGAAAGCTTTTTTGTTTCCTCAGATATAAAAATAAACATTCCAGCTCATACTTTATGCTCAATAATAGAGTATTTTCTCAAGTACAGGATTTAAAGAAGCAAATTCTGCTTAATCTGCAGATAATGCTGAAAACAGCAGCTAGCTGCTTCCCCAGAAATCATGGGAACTTTTCTTGACTAGTAAGTCAAGGAGAGAGGCAAGCAAAGAGCAAATTACTTTGTATGTTGTTATTTGACCAGAATTGCCTGGAATTATTCTAAACTTCATGTGTCAGTAAGAAGTTCCTGGTAACCTTTCTCTGTACCATAGGTTATTATCTCTTTTGTCTTATTTGATACAATCAATGCATATGAACTTTCAAAATCCTTGACATTTTCTACTGACAGTTGTGCTGAGTCATGGAAGGCTTCCTTTGGGCAAAGGCATTTAACAACCTTGTAGATATAATGAAAAACTAGAAGCATTTTGAAAGATTTCCTTCCCTACTTTGCTATCTCTCTAGTTGCTGGCCAGCATTCTAACTTATAATATGGCAGTTTAATTACTCCTAAGAAGTTAAATGGGACAATATTGTTACCTTCCTGTCCTTATACCTGTGAAGAATAATAACTCATTAGTATTTTGAAGAATGTTTTATAATTGAGGCATCTGTTCCTTTAGAGGTGAATACACTTAAAAATTTGTGCCATCTCTGCAGTTTAAATTAGTCTTTCTTCAGCTACAGCCATTGTCCACCTTGTTCTTCTTAAGCAGAATTTATCTTTTTTTCTTTTTCTGAAGATGACAACTTTTCAGCTGGTGGGTTTTTGTTCTTCTTTTTTAAATAAATAGGCTGACCAGTGTACATTATCTCACTATAAGGTGATGCAAGGAGAGCAGAATGTGCCTTCATGTCTGTGGTATAACTTTCTCCAGTTCATCCCCCAGACTTCCAGTCTGGCAATCCTCATGGATTCCACACATTTTACCAACTCAATTTTGGGTCTACTTCCAGATCATAGATCAAAATATTAAATAGCAGTAAACTTAGTCCTAATACCAGGAAAATCCTATCAAATGCAGTTATATTAAATTAAGATTTCTAATGGATATCCACTTTGAGATATATAAACAAATTTCTTCAAGCTAGTTAATGTGCTATTTTAAAGAATATTTTTTGCAGATATAATTTAAAAATCTACACATATTGGCATTCAGTTTATAGTGTGGTGCAAAGCCAAATATAAATCAAGGAAAGCTTCTTTATTTTACTCCTCTTTACAATGTGGAGTTTTTATTTAATGAGTCCAATCTATTTTTTCATTTATGTTCAAAATTTCTTATAAGGATCAGCTTAACACATCTTGATTAACTGAAATGGGAAGAAGATTTACAAAACCATGTTTGCTATTGATTTGTATCTATAGAGTGAATCTGGATGCAGAGCATTCTGGTTTTCAAAATAACTGAAAATCTCTTTTACTTCTGAATATTGAAGGTTTCCACCAGATTGCAGAGTCAAGGCGAATCATTTTCTCACAGTGGGTGATACGGTCACCATCAACAAGAGGCTGCTGATGTCAATTTAAATGACTTATTACAGGCCAGATTTGATTTTGTGATGTTTTCCATCTTGTACTGACTGTACTTTGGGTTGTTTCAGCATGTCCACAGGCACTGAATTTGATTCTTTAAGGGAACAAATACATATCTCAATTTTTATAAGTTCACATATTTATTTTCATGATGCCCTACTAAATATAATGGGTGCATTTAAAAATATGCACAACATTTGATTACTTAAGCATTTTTATCTCCTAGTGTTCCTATCAGATATGGAGAGCTGTCAGCATGAAATGGGATCCTGTAACTTCTCACCCTTATCTCATGAAAAAAAACCAATCAGAACACCAGAACATTTTATGGATTTTTATTGTTTGGAGATGCCTGTAATTGCTTTGTATTGCAAAAGTACATGCTGTGTTCCAACTATGCTCTCCAGAGAGCTGGATCAAGAATTCCCCTTGCTAGCTTTTAGTTATATTTCTCTGCCTGCTGGAGCTTTTGTTTTAAACAAGCCATCCAGTCATTAACTTTTGCAGATTTTTTATATTAAATGCAACAGTTACAAATGCTTTAATTTTATATTTTATTATTCACTAAAGCCCTCCAGCTGGCCAGATTCCTCCTGTGTCAACATTCTGACACTTTTGTTTAGAAGATATATCAGCATGTACAAGGCAAGGGCCAATGAAATCTCCATTATCTCTGTTTGACAGGGAATGCTTTGAAAGGCTGTGTATTTTTAATGAATAGGAAAAATCAAAGACAGAGGAACATCTTGGGCCTTTGCACATAACAAAGGGGGCATATTTATTGACTTGTTAATACTAAATGTCAGATGCTGTGTGGAGAGTCAGCAGTCTCAAGTGTTCCATCACCTACAGGGAGTATTAAATATAGAATAAACAGTCCTGTATAAACCAAGGGGCCATTTTTCTATCAGAATAGCGGGTGGGTCTATTAAGTTAAATTATTAACAGTGAAACTGAAGTCACAAAGCCTCAGATGAAATTCCAGGCAATAACTCATAATTTTATAGCTTTCTATCCTTGATTATTCCTTCCTCCCCAAACCTTGAACATATTTCTTTCTACAAAAAATATAAGCTACCTTCCTCCCCCCACCTCCCCCCACCTTTTGATTCTTTTTTCAGGCTTGGTATTGATTTCTATTTTTTCCCTCACTTCCCTTGCAGAGGTTTTAACAGCTCATCTCTCTCTATTCTATTCCCTTTTTGTCCTGTACTACTGACACATCTTCCTTGTTGCTCCAACACCCAGTATTTGCTGCTCTAATTTGTCATCTTGTCTATCCTTAGAGCTCAATTTTTATGACAGAACAGTCATGGAAGGAATTCCAAGAGGTATGGTTGTTGTGTATGTTAAGGAAAAAACTAGTTATAGTGGTATGATTTGGGAAATGTAATGGCCATGTATTCAGTTTCCCAAATTAATGTAGTTTCTTTTGGCTCCACTAGGATATCAGATCTAATTCTTTATGTACATAGAAAGGCCCGTCATGCCTGAATTTAAATTATATAAATAAGCCTAATTTCCTGATAAACAAATGAGAAAAACATTAGCTCACAAGTTTTTAGGCTCTCAGACTGTTTGGGTTGGATGGTTCTCTGGACATTCCTAAATTGACCACAGAGTGCTGTTAGATTTGTATATATAGAGGAACGAGACCTTAAATAACTTAAAGATTCAAGTTGTTCCTAACTGGAACTGATCATACTTCCTGATTCTTGAATGTTTAAAATTGGATTGGGACAAGATAGTCTTAAGAGGAAATGTTAGCAAGAGATTTCCATGGTGAATCCTATACACAGGTGTTTGCAGGTGTGGAGGGTAAGGCATTGACACCCTGCATTGCATAAAACCTACTTGGAGTCTGATTTGTTATCAGAAAAACAGAACTAAAATCCACATTATGGAGAACCAGTGAATGAAAATCTTCAGCAATGTGATTTCTTCCACTGGTAAATATTTTGTCTCTCCAGTAATTTTAGCCCACAGAATTTTCCTCTATATTAGAGTTTTCTAGGACACTAATGGGTATAATGTCTCAGGACAAGAGCAATTACCAGCCCATTTGATACCCTGTAGCAAAAGCTCCAGGAAAGTGTATCCTGCAGTTGACCCTGTGATGTCAGCAGCCACTGCATGTGCTCAGGGGGACTCAGCTCTAGTGCTTATTTGATCACAGGCCAGGCCTGCTGATTGCTGAATGTCAAAGAAAACAAGAAAAACTGAGCAGATAACACAAAATTGTGTAGAGGAGGAATTGTTGCTGAGAGAGTTCAAACAGAACATTTTGGACTCGAGTCAAGAAAAAGCTGAGATTATTTGGAAAAGAGTGTAAGGCAAAGAGATATGCCAGCAAAAAGGTCAAAAAGGAAGTTTAAGGCAAAGCAACTTGTCTTAGATATTTGAGAACTTTGAATTAACAGACTAAAGCTTGATATTGTTGCAAAGAACCAGCAGCTTTCTCAATTAAGCCCTATCAGGCTATTGTGTTTATGGCTAATGCATCCTGAAGAGCAAGGCTGGAGTAAAACACATCCCAGATCATACAAGGTAGTTCTTACATGGAAAGAGTAAGATGGGTGTAACCAATTACCAGAGATAGTATTTGCTACATCCTGTACCCTAAGGCACTGTTTACATTTATGTAAATAACGTTTATGTAAATAAAGAGAGCTTCCAGTAGTTATGCAGTTAATTTAAAAAAATTAAAGGTCAGGGTGACCAGCTGAGAAGGGACAAAATTTGGGATCCAATTATGCTTTCATTAGTTCTTTAAAATCTTGTTCCTTCCGACACAAACTTCTTCCTGTGTTTCAGAAACATGCCTGCAGACTTTGTGAGCAAAAGGACCATTCAACTACAATTAATTTAGCTTGACCTGATCTGACATTGTGGGGATCATTTACTGTGCTCCACAAGAGTCAGCTGACCCTTGCAGAGCCTATTTCAGAGGAACGATAAAGGAACCAGCACATTAATTTGTTTACTGTGACCTGGTTACATTTCAGTAAGCAGGGATTGAAATGAAAGGGATGAGAATAGAAAATTTTCTGAAGAGCCTCTCTCTTAAGTTGTCATTAAGTGTTCAAGATACAGTCACATAACATTCAACTCAAATTCCCATAAATATTGCAGATTAGGGAATTCTGTTTTATATAGTAGTAGTCCTGTGGCTGGGGACATTACAAGTAAAGCAAATGGAGTATACAAATAAAAATAGGAGACATTTCTGTATTTGACCCTGAAAAATCTGTCTCCCAGGATCGTGACTATACTGGAGCAGGACTGTCTTGTACCTCTGTAAAGGCACTGCTGCAGAAGCTGTGTAATTTTCTTTAAGATGCTGAGGTGTGCCATGATTCAGAAGGACTGACAGAGAACAGTTCTCTGTCTTGGTGACAAGAACTCTTAGTTTATGAGCAAAGAAGTTCCTATTCCAATGATTCTTGGAAGCATATTTGGGATAGCTAACTGTTTCCATAGTAAACAAGGGAGATCTAGAACATCTCAAAAACAGCAACTGGGATCCCTTGTGTTTCTGGGGCCACCACAGCCTTCTTCATTTTATTTTCCTACCCCTAAAATGAGTAAATGAGGTGTTGAGGCAAAAAAGGTACTGGACAAATTCAGCAAGTAAAACTTTCTTTTGATAAATAATCTGTTTCACAGGAAGTGCCAGCAAGTTGTGAATATTGGTTAATGAAGAGAGAGCCATTCATTACTTATTTCAAAATGACATCTAAATTTCTCTACAATCATTGTTGTATCAAAAAGCCCATCAAGTCTCAGCCAAAAAATTATTATATGTGTTATATATGTATTAATTCATGATTTTACCTATTTTTGAAAAATAAAGTAGAGCCTGAAAATGGTTAGCATGCAAGAGCAAAAATGCAGGGCAGAAAATATAACTACTTAACATTACATGTTCCCCTTTTCAAAATGGCACAATTCTTGACTAGATAGGGTTGAATGCACAGGATATAATCATTGGAGTCACAGTTTTGGTGTGTCAAAATTCTCCTTGCACATGGTGTTACTACTCATGGTCCAGAAACATCAGATAGATAAAATCTGGATGAGAAAGTGCTAAAGTAGATCTTAAACCAGCCTCATTGTATCAGTTAATGATGATTTAAACAGACCATTCAGAGAGAAAACATCAATAGAAATGCTGTGATAAACAGAGCTTTAAATTGATTTAATAAAATAAAATGCCTCAATTGTTATGAGAACATTGCTTAGAGCAGTGAACAGACTCCACTGCCTTGTTTTTAACATTCAGCTGCATTCTACATGTATTTTAATATTTGTTTGTTCTGAAAACATAGCAATCTGCCTCAGGCAGATCAGTAACAGGCAATCTGGCAGAGTTGATTGTATAAGGGATTCTGAACAAGCAGCTGAAAAGCAACTATTTAATAATCAGCAGTTCTGTTTCAGAGAACAAAATAAGAGACTCTGAATCATTCTCTTTACTAGGTTTTATTACTACTTGAATTGCAACAACAGAGAAAAAACCCCAGGCTTCTTTCTTTGAATAGCATTGTTGAAGAAATTCTGTTCAAAAATAACAGTAGAGCAGAAGTGAGTCTCTTTACAAACATGCCATTGAAATCATCCTTACACACAGAGAAAACTTAATAACCATGCTACTTTTGTTTGAAATGCATTAAATATAGCAACAGCAACCTTCATTTCTCTTTCTTGAAGGAAAAACATGAAGTTACAGAGATAATAATTTTAAAAACCACGTTCAACAAATTTCCATTAGAATTTGCCTTCTTAGCATGTATATTTGTGTGGTATATCAAGAATTCATCTTAAAACTCATCCTCAGCTGTGTGTCTGGAGTGAATCTGAAGGTGACAAAGGGCACCTGTTGTTTTTAAACCCATATGCAGCTCTTCAGTGTAAGAGCAGAGCTGGCTCACCTCACTATCTGCCTCCCACTCTACTGATTCCAGGTCTCCAATTATTTTCTCTTTCCCATTTCCCTAACCTTAACCTAGTCCATTTGCTCTTATAATAAGCATGCTAATTGTTTCTGTCTATAGGATGGGTCAAATGTTTCCCTTTTCAACACCAGTGACTTTCCTGAGGCTTTGTAATTGAGAGGGGAAGATGGTGTTTTCTCATTAAGACAGCAAGAAAAAAATCTCAGAGCACAAATGTTTCGGAGGATTTAATGAACATGTGTGTGACTGTCTCTTTCCTGTGTCTGCTATCATACAACATCTTATTTTTTTGGATTAGTCTCCTGTAAAATGTTTTAATTGTTCCTGTATATAGTTTTATTGCAGCAGAAGTTAACTTAGCTACAGTTGAGGTAAGAGTTAAATATGCCTCTATTGCATGCATAGGAATAAGTAAAAAGAAGTGCTAAACATAAATTCCAAAGATTTTGATAGGTGAAAAAACAATATCATAGATTTAGTTGGCCATCTTATAGGACTGTGTACGTTTTTCCATCCACAAAGGCTATTTTCCTTGAATTTCAGCCTTTGAAGAAATGTGGGATTTTTTGGTTTTTGTTAGGGATGCCTACAGTGAAACTATGAAAGTAATGGAGAAGATGAACTATTTCTTATCTGGATGTGATTTTGTGCAGAATTTTCATTTGGAAGGAAATCAATATTTCAGTTAAAATTGATGATGTCATCAATGACTTGGGTATAGGAAGTAAAATGCATGCTATGTCAAATAAAGATAATTCTGCAAATACTTCTAGATTTTACATTATTGAGAGCTCTGAGGAAACATCACCCATCACCTGACAGAACAGGAGTGAATTCCCTTCAGCAAGGGAATCTGCCTTTGTCTTTGTGGCTTCAAAAATTTAGGGAATGTCTATCCTTAGAAGAATTGCAGAGGCATAGGAGTAAAAAAGTGCAGAACAATTAATGTTTCCTCCATTTATTTGGGAATAGTGTATCAGGTTATGCTTTTTGCTATACATTGTCTTCAAAGCTGTGTCAGTGGAAGTGATAAAAAGAGTATCTGCTATTAAGACTGTGTTGTGACATGATAATCTGCACTACTTTGGGGTGCTGACTTGCTCTTGCTCATACTCCTCATGTATGAGTGTTTTTGTACCCTTATATAACATGGCAAGAGAGAAAAGCAGCTCAAACCCTGTTTATGTGTGCCCAAAACAGCAATCATATGTTTAAAGGATAATAAGCACTGCACCTGATTCTGTTTGGACATTCATTATGATTTTCTTACTAATTGGTTACAATTCCTTGTGTCTTTAAATGTTAGCTGAGGATTTTACAGTAGGAGGCTAAGCCTTTTGAAGTCATTGGACAAAATGGCACAAAACTGGAAAGGCAGTGGTTCTATAAAAAGTTATTAGGTTTGGCAGGAGAGAAAAGGCTTAGATGGGAAAAAGTCATGTTCTGTAAGTTCTGTCATTGCTTGGATGTCATTGCTTAGATTCATTGAGAGCATTTTCTGTTTGACAGAGTAAAGTGATACAGGAAATTCCATGGGCTAAAAATAGATTACCCTGGTGAGAGTCATTGCAGTACTTGGCTAAAAATACTGGAAATGGGAAGAGATTTGCACTGTTTTCTCCTGGTATCTTGTTTAGTTTGTTTCAAAGCTGGCAGTCAGGCATTGTGGGGTAGTTTTGTGAAGTCTTTTGTGTTGCTTGAAATACATCTTGGACTTTTTTGGATGGGTAACAGTTGTGGAAGAATGAATGGATTGTCTGTAATTATTAACAGAGCAGTCAGAGGTAGTGATGTGATTGTTTGCTTTGCTTTTGTTGTCATTCTCTGACCTTACTCATTCTTTGTCCAGTAATATCTTGGCTGCAACATGAGCTGGACTTTAAATCCCATTTTAGTGTTCCTCTTCAATAACAGTACTAGTTACTTCCACATCTCTCTGTGTCAAACAAGGTGGTCCTACACTGGGTATTTGGGTGACAACATCCTGCTTCCCAGCTGTGATAATAAATAAGGGGCATAAGATCTGGCACTTGTAAACTCTTTTATTTTGGAAGCTTCTGTCCAACATCTGGATAAAATTATTCAAAAACCTATTCTTCCAAATGAAATATTTTTATCTAAACAGTGATGTGTGCCATGAGTGCAGATAAACTAATATTATTCAGATAGACTGGTTAACAGCAGCAATATGAAAATCTGTTTGTTTGATGTGTGTGCATGGGTTTAGCTCATAAGTTTTTAAGTTATGGCTGTAAGTTGTACCTCATTCTGTATACATTGTAATCAGATTGCAATTGCTTTTTTGGTACTTTGATAAAATACACAAGAATATAAAAATGAGGATGAGTCACATACCTGATGTGTAGGTATCTAGAGTTATTTCAGTTGCTTTGGTGTATCCCAGCTGTTTTCCAGCTGCTGATAAGGAAGGACAGCTCTTCCAGCCCAGCTCTTCCATTTGTCACACAGGCAGGTAAAACTCCTGGATGCCCTCATGCCATGACAGTGGTTGCCACTCTACAGGAACATGCATTCTTCCAGTGGCTCTTGCTGGCACTGCTGACTAATAAGCATCTGTAAAAAAGGGCTGGAGGTGAGGATTTTTCTCTTCCTACTATAATGGAAAGTTTAATCCCAAATACAGAGTATGGCTTTGGCAACATGTCTGATCAATAACCTGAAGCAGTTCTACATATTTTAATACATGCTATAAAGCTGACTTTGCCCAATTGAAATAAACTGAAAACTTTTTAAGGATCAAATCTCAGAAACACTTTAAATTAAATTCCATTTATAAATAGTCTTTTAATATCTTTTACATGGTTTCCAGATGGACTCCTGTTCTTTTATAGCTAATGATCCAGTATGCTGTACTTCTTTCTTATTACATTGAATTCTCAGCAAGTGATTCCAATTGCAAGAACTATAAATAGGATGTAATCCAAGTAAATATTTTTAAATATGCCTGGTTTAAACCTTTTATAGATTACTTGAAGTCTAAATTCTTTCTGTGGTATCAGAGTTTTGTTTGGGCTTAATAGGGCTTTACCACAGTGTCTTAAAGTGGCTCTGGGCCATGTTCTGATCATGTCCTGGGCTGCATCCAAAGCCCCTGTGGGCAGCAGGTCAAGGGAGGGGATTTCCCCCTCTGCTCTGCTCTGGTGAGACCCCACCTGCAGTGCTGCATCCAGCTCTGGGGTCCTCAGCATGACCAGAGAGGTGGCACATATCTATGAGGAGAGGCTGAGAGAATTGGGATTGTTCAGCCTGGAAAAAGAGAAGGCTTTAGGGTGACCTAGCTGCAGCCTTCCAGTACCTGAAGAGAAAAATGGAGCCTGGACAGGACAAGAATTTTAAATTGAAAGAGAGTAGGTTTAGATTAGACACTAGGAGGAAGTTCTTTCCTGTGAAGGTGGTAAGGCACTGGAACAGGTTGCTCAGAGAAACTGGATGCCCCATACCTGGGTATGTTCAAGGCCATGTTGGATGGGGCTGTGAGCAAACTGATCTAGTGGAAGGTGTCCCTCCCTGTGGAAGGGGACTGGAATTAGGTGATTTTTAAAGTCCCTTCCAACCTAGACCATTCTATGATTCTTTAAAAATGGGATGAGAGTTCTAGTTCCCATATACTCTCTCTTCCCAGGAGATTTACGAAAAAATCATTTTGATCATTTTCTAATAACAGAAAAATATTTTTTGGGGGTAATACGAGACTGCTTTTGTCTTGTCCCTTTTATTGAGCTATCAATTAAAGCTATGTCATCAACAAAGTGTAGATCTTCCAAATCTATATCATATATCTGCATTTCTAATATTAAAGTCAGTGGCAATTCCAAACATGACAACACCATTATTTAATATGTCTATGATCAGCTATTCCTCCAAGCCTATGTTGATCTATGCAAGTCCCACCATAATGATGGCAATAATTTTTGTTGGAACATAATAACAATTCAAGATGTTCTGTACTGGTTTGTGATAGAAGCTCTCCATGTGCTGGGGAAATCTATGAAGTTTGTGCTGAGTGGTAAAAACAGTATTTGATGCTCTCTTTGATGTTTATACTGAGGGTAAAAATCTGTCCAACACATGAGATGCAGCTTGTTCTTGCTTGACTTCATCTCTAAAGGAAATAAAAAGGAAGAAAGATTCTTAAAAGGACTAAGCATGTAGTTTTACTCACTTCAATCACTGTTACACTAAGTCACGTTCATATTTCAATTTCAAGTGCTGTTACAGCAAAAGTTTTTCTTGGTCCCATATCATTCCTCTACATTCTTCACTTTCACAAACTTCAGCTGTTTTTAGGTCTTCTGATTATCACTTTGTGATGTGACATATTTAATGTTGAACTCTGGGAACTTCTTTTTGGTGAAGTGTCCTTGATGCTTGCTGAGTTAATCTTTGAAAAGTAACATGTTTTGAGTTTTTTCTGTGTTAAACTTCTCTTTCTGTTTATTATTGACATTTCCAGATAGTGTAATCTGTTTTACTGTAACTTTATTCAACTGATAAAAGTGATTTTAAAAAGCAACCACTTCAACCTCTTTGGCAGTATTGTCCACATATTTCCTCTTACCTTTTACCTCCATTTTCTGGTGGTCTCTCCTTTGTATGGGAATCAACTGCAGCTCTGCCATGCCTGTGATATTGCCATGTGAAAAAGAGTGTCATATATTCATGATGCCTTCTTGTCATGACCTTGGGTATATAATAGCTGAAAATATTTGAGTACTCATAAAGAGCTGAGATGCATGTGCAGTAACCCTCCCTGTCTTCACAATGAAATTATTGAAAGAAAATTATACATGAGTCATCCCAAATTAAAACTCTCAGAAAAAACAGGCAAATAATCTGCTGATCTATTTGGAATTTCCTAGCAGGTAATTAGGTGACTAGAAATAACAAACATGGAATTTTCAAGATAAATCCTATTAAAGCAATCTAATTTTCATCTCTGGCAGGATTCCTTGTGTAGATTAGAAACAGCATGTCACATGCACCTTAAAAAAGCTTTTCAGGTTGTCCCTGATGACATTCAGGCTAAACAAATGAGTACAATTTGGTGTAGATTAAATTACTCCCATGTGAATTCAGATTTTTCTGGAAAGTAATATTCTATGCATCAAAGATTCCAAGCAAAATGGAAAAATACACCAAGTGGAGCTCTTCAGGAGTGTCTCCTGTGTTTGTGGTTCATTGTTTTACTAATAATAGAATATTTTATTAAAGCAAAAGTCAATCGCAGTAAAGTTTTGAAGTATTTAAAAGTACAATTCACTCATGATGTGTAAAACCCACTGCACTGAGGTAGGAATAATCAGGAATAATAATGTGTTTTTATGGGATCAGATATTGAATTACTGGTGTTCTGTAGCTAAGTCAGATAGACATAGAGCTGGTCTCAGAGAGAACCTGTTGCACATTTTTAAGAACAGGTTAGAAAAACATGTATGAGAGATGGTTTGTCTGTTTAATGCTACCTCCTGGCAATGGGGCAGATCAGAGATCTTCCCAAGTCCCCAGTCTGCTGTGGAGTTTATTATCAAATAAAACTGGGACTTGGAATGCTGGCAGTAGTCAAAACTGTGAGGATAGGATCTGATCTGATCAAATGTCACTCATCTGCATTTAGTGAGTGGTTTACATGTCTGTAGTTGAACTACAAGTGAACCCCTATTTGTGGGGCTTTCAGAAAATCTCTGTCTAATTTGCCCTGAACACAAGGTGCAAAATACTCCCTGGAGTTATCTGACCTTGAGAAACTTTTGAAAGTTTCATTCTATTTCATTTATCAGATTCATTTAATTTATGGATGCACATCAGTGAGTGTATCAATACCCTGTGGTTTTTGCATCCATGACTGGATGTTGGTGCCAGCAGGGATGACCTGCATTATTCTGTGGGATGCTGGTTGCTATTCTTTGTTCTGTAGGGTGTTGACAGATGAATTAATTTCCCTCTATTGTTTTCTTTCTTTAATGGCATACCCAGCTAATTCTTTTTCTTCTCACTTCAAAGCTGCATGCTTTCTGACAGGCCAAAGATTTGCTGATGGCAACACTCTTGAAATGTAGCTGGTCTTGGTGGGAACAGAAAATGATGAGCCATTTTAATTTCTCAGGTTTCCTTAGAGCAAGCTCTCTTGTACAAAGGTTCTATTTCTGTATTGGCAGCTCACAAAACTACAGCAAAACAGAGGAGGAATGTTTGGGACAGGACTCTACTGCACCCAGAATTTAAAGGTGCCTTTGTGATATATTTTTTTTTATGATGAAGATGTCCCCTCAAATACGAGAAGAGCACAGAACTACAAACATTTCAAATTTACAATCTCCTCCTGAAGCTGGAGATGTGATTCACATTGCTGTGAACCTGGAAATACCCATAATGTGTGCATATGCATTCAAGTGAGAAACTGCATATTTTTGGCAACTGCAGCCTTTCCTAATAAGAATTTATAAGATAAACACCTCTATATTTGGAAGCTAACCTCCCTTTCTCCCTCCTTGAAGAGGTCAGACCTTAGAACATATGTGCAGTGAAATTTCTAATATTTACAGGAGTACTTACAGATGTTTGCATTAAAACATAAGCCATAATAATTCAATTCATATCAACAGATGATGTCAAAAGTCATATCCTATGATGGGGAAAGGGGAGTATTGCACAGAAGTGCTAAAGGATCCTGGATTCTCTCTCCTACTAGACAAGTAGTACCTCCAGATGAACACACCACATTGGCCCAGGTTCCTTGGCATTCAGTGGCACATTAAGAGGTACAAAAACATTCTCACATTCCCTTTTTTCTGTGTCCCACTTGCTTCTGTGGAGAATATGTAGGTGTCTGCTGAGATTTTTGTGTCCTGACAGCCCATGAAAACCCTTACTGACGTGTGCTGAAACCTTTAGTTCAGTGGCACTTAGCCTGACAGTTCAAAAGAAAAGAAAGAGTTTGATAGGAAGCAGAAAAATTGAAAGTAAGAATGAGTCAGGAATATTTTAAATTCCAAAGGTCCAGTTGAATTGCCTGCACTAAATGAAACAATTTTGGGGGTTTTTAAAATTGAAATAGGCTAGAGATTTTTTAATTTGAAAAGGTAAAAGTTTTAAAATCAAAGCCCTAGAGCTAATCTGTGGCTTTTGAACCAATTTTATTAAAACACTATCAGTTTTACACGAGTCATCCTATTTGAGGCACATGGAAAATTCAGGAATAAGAGCAGCAGATTCTAGTTCATGGTGGGAAGAATCATAACACCTGATTTAAAAGCCCAGTCTGTTCTGATATTATTTTTGCAATTTTAATGCAAAGATTACAGGATGACTCCAGGACCCTGTGTCTGAGGAAGCCACAGGGGCATGTCTGTGCCACATGATGAGGAATTGCTGGCTACACCAGTTAGCACTGACAGCAGGTTAAAGCTTCCATTGCTTTCTTCCAAAGAACTGGTGATCAAATCAATCCTAGGACTGCATGGTATATTCTCCTTTGAGGAAAAAACAAAACAAAACCGACAGGATTTTTTCTTCTAGCAATAATATTTTTACTTTTCCCTGTGAGAAACTTGAAAAAAAAAAGAAAAACAAAAAAATTTTCTAACTTGAGCTTCACTGGAACTTGGAAGTAAATGTGGGTTTATGTCCCATGGTACTTTGCAAGCAGAAGTTCTGCTTTCCATTTTCAGATGGTTGATTGCTAGTTGTGTTGTAGAGTCTAGCTGTGAACTTTGGCTTTGCTTTGGCCTAGACATGTGGCATGGAGCTTGTTCCAGCTCAGAGTATGTGAAGCATTTGGCTCTATAAATCTGCAGTCTCAGAGGAGCCATCTTTCCATATCTGACATTAACGAGGCACACCTGCACAGAGTTTGACTGTCTCTGTACCATTCCATCTATCATGGCTGGCTGAATCCAGCAAGGCACCACAACTAACACAATAGAAAAGGGAACAGTTTGCTCATTAGGAATGCAATAGTTTCAGTGTTTTGGCTTTCATTCTTCGTAACATCTGTTGAACAGCACTAGGTTTGATCAATGTCTAAATACCTACACACACATTTATGAAAACAATAATGCAATTTAACTTTCTTCTTCAGTATTGTGGGAGGAGAGGGGAAGGTGCATAATTTCACATGTGGTCTGAAACCTGGTAAAAAGAGA
Organism: Erithacus rubecula; assembly: GCF_903797595.1. NCBI lineage: Eukaryota > Metazoa > Chordata > Aves > Passeriformes > Muscicapidae > Erithacus > Erithacus rubecula. The sequence goes on from NC_136687.1 coordinate 62,710,701, forward strand.
TGTTGTGTCAACTTTCTGCATTTTATTTAAATTAAAAGCTATATAATATCCCTGTTTAATGAACCAACCAAGTAAACACTAAGTTGTTTGACTGATTATGTGTCCATGTGAGAAAGAAATTCAGAGGGGTCAAAGATAAATTTAAAAATCACAGGATGAAGAAAGGAATGCAGCACTTAGAGGGCCAGCTGGTATCTATAACATCACCTGCTTTCTGTTAGGGTGAATCTTCTATCCTAATGCCTGACTTTAGACTTCCATTTGGGCAGAAATGCATTTGTACAGAGTAGAGTGATTCTACTCTAGACCTTGCAGAACTGGAGACCAGATAAACATTTCGAAATTTGTGAGAATGCAAACTGGATCAAAGATCCTTGACAGTGAAGGCAAAACTGGGTTAGAGGTTCTCAACAGTGCAAGCAAATTTCAGTTTTGGGAGGATGTGATTCTGGCAGAGGTGGTGAAAAGCTGTTGGGTGAAAATCAGTTGGATAGGATCAGTGAAAACTGGAGCAGATAAAGAGGGTGCAAATGAGAAAAGTGCTGAAGAAAACAGGGAAGTTGAGAAGGAGAGGGAAAGGTGGTGGGAGTCAGAGAGAGAGAGAGAGAGAGAACCAGTAAATAATCTGAATGGGTAAGACAACAGGGGTGTTTTAAGGACTTGGGAAAGTTGTGTAATTGCTTTTTTCCCCCTCTCCCACCTTTGTGAAATTATGTAGCCTTCCCTGGCCCTTGCATCCATGCTCTTTTTTTAAAGGGTGTCAAAATCTATTTTAATCACCAAAACTCCCTTTTCTCCAGTGTGCTTCATTCCTCCTCCTCGGCAGATTTTTGCATGCCTGTGAGAATGAGGGAAGGCCAGAGAGCCACTGTTGCTTCTGTTAATTGAAGAAGGGGGCCAGAAAAGCAAATCAGCTCTTGCTACTACCCCTCAGTGTAGTAATTGCTGTCCCATAGGAAATAGCTCCTTCATGTTATGGTATCTATAGCATCACCTCTGTTCTCCTGGGGCTCTGATGCACATAAAATGAGGACCAGGGTTACAGCCTTTACCTTCTTCACAGCATGACTCAGGAGAACTGCAAAAATATTGCCACACAGGAGTGTTTTTCTGATGGGGGGAAAACATCTTTGTCATTGGTTTTGATTCAGTCAGAAGAAGGAAAAACTTTTAAAAGTAGGGCACCATGGAATAGAGAAGCATAAATACCTGTTTGCTTTGAGAGACTGTTATTGTGTGGAATGAAGCTCTTACAGGATTGATTCTATCCAGAAGCTCCTTAAAACAATTGATTCATTGAAGTGTGTTGGTGAACCAGGATTTTGCTGTTTTGTATCAATGAATTCAGTGGAGTAACATCCTGTGCACTTTCAGGTTGATGAAATCACGAATTAGAAACCCATTTGTCCCTTAATGCAGAGAAATGTAAGGGAAGGATAGTCTGGCTTTGGAATTACAATGGAATTTACATAGGTAGGAAGAATTTAGCTCTAGGAGGCTAGTGCTAATAAGATTTGGGTTACTTTTGCTGTTTGCTCTTTTACTTTCAAAATATATAATTGCTTATCTTTAACTCTTTATGTTTGAGCAGTTTGCATACACATATAAGAATTAGGATATGAAAAATTTTGAGGATTTTTTGGTCAATGCTGAGACTCCTTCAAGATATACATCTCAATGTAGATGCAGTGCATATCCTAAATATAATATTGGGTAGGCTTAAAGAATTTTTGATTTTATTGTTGCAGAAACACATTTTAACAGATATTTCCTTGTTTTGCATATAAAAGTTCAAAGTATCTTCTGAACTTACTATTAGCTGTGATTTTTTCCACCAATGTATCTATTCATTAATTCACCAACAAAGAAAAAAAGAACAGGAAACCTCAAACTACTATTGCTTGAGAGGCAAGGGTGACTATTTTACATAAATCCCCTGTAAGTATTTCTACAGGGAAATAGAAAATAAATTACATTTCTGTAGAAAAAGAGATCACATGCTGAAGTGAAAATGTAAATGTCAGTGTAGGCTGGTGCTTTTTGCTTATCTGTGTGTTCTACTTAGAGAAAGAACTGGAGAAGTCCCAGGCTGTGTGAACCATTAGGGAATTGTTGTAGCACTGGATTGCTTTTGAAGAATAATTTAGGCTGACCCTGGAAAGCAGCATGCTTTCCTTTTATTTCTGTATAGTTATCCTTGCCTTCCCACCTCTTTTCAACATGATTTAAATGTTTGCTGTCAATTACAAAAATCCTTATGTCCAGTTGTATTTTTTTCCAAAGTTAGTCTCTGCTCCTATTTTAGTAAGTGTTTCAACTGTTGTGAAATTAGGGGTAGGAACTCTTTATCTCTTTAAGATTCTCATCTACCAGAGAAGTAGATCTATCCTTCCCAAAAGTTTCTGACTCCTTCTGCACTTTGGACCAGTTGCCTTGCACAAAACGAATAGGAAACAGAAAGAACTAACTGAATACAATAATGACATCCTCTTGACTTAAAAAATATATTGTTTTGTCTCTACTGCTGGATAAGTGGAAGGTAGTCATCTTCAAAAGGTGGTGAATTGAATATGTAAAATGCTTTGAAACTCAGTACTTTTGTTTACTCCTGTAGCTTTCTTATATCACAATATTTTATATCAGTTTAAAGAAAAAAGTGAAAAAATACTTCTGAAAGGTTCTTGTTCCTTTTGTGTTACACAAAATTGTTTGTCAACAGAGGCAGTCACATTTTTCTTTTGGTGAACTAGAATCCAGTGAAATGTTTGCCATGAAAAAAATATTCCAGAGAGCACATGAATCCAGCAATAAAACAGTTTCTAATAAGGCAGCAGAGCATGTGGCACAAGCCATAACTCTACTGCAGTTTCCATTTGCAACTTCTGCAGCACTCAGGAGACTGCTGCTCTGTTACAACCTCTCTTTCCTGGTAATGTGAGACACAGAATGCAAATCAGAAAATTGAAAGACAAAATTACATCACAGCACACCTATAAAAACTGCTTTGGTCAAGGGTCTATGAGTGGAATTTGTCTCCAGCTCCTGTGATCTGCCAGATCTCGATGAGGGATTGTTTTCAGAGAAAATGGCTTTGGAAAATGGACATTGCCAATGAACATAACTGATAAAATGGAGCTACAAACCAAGAGACAGAAGTGTCTACTGAATATGCTTACACCTTTCTGTCAGTAAAATTCTGAGGATTATTCAGCAAAATAATACTTAGCTGCTAGATACATCTGTGGATATGCTTTTGTATCCAATTTGCCCATTGGAACTAGAACTCTAGTTTAAACAGTCTGGTCATTTTGCTTTAGGTAACATAGTGAAAATTGCTATAGCATTAATATATTTATCACACATTAACATTGTAATTAATTGAATTAGCATTAATTTGTACTGTAGCTCTTCCTTTCTATTGAACTTCAGGATAATTAAAGTGGGTCTGCCTGTGTAGCATTGAAGATGGTGTTTGGAATTTCAAACATGATAACCCTGGTGGAATAGCCAGATTCCTCTTTGATTTCAAATCTCCTGTTTTAAATAACAATTTTCCACATTAATCTATGTGCAGCATTCTCTCAGCATGGTAAAACTATCACTAATTAAATATTGGTAGAGGGCTCTGTATAAGAACCAACAGAAGATCAGCAGCATGACTTTAATCTCTTCTCAAGCTTTCATAAATGTGACCTTCAGAAATTCCTTCCCCTTTTTTTTTTAAGTATCATGCAACAGATTTTATTTTGCATTCATTTTCCTGCTGAAACTTAGTGAGTATTTTATCAATGTAATTGAAACGAGGCTTATAATCAAGATAAATTCATTTCAAATATGTTTTAAAAAACAGTTTCTCTTCAGAAATACATAATGTATTAAAGAGGCATATAAAATGGCAAGTTAAATACACTGGGGTAATTAACAAAGTAAAATTAAATTACATTATGTTCAGATTCATATGTCAGTTAAAGGTTTTGCCAGTTCATTTCCTCACTTAAATTTAACTTTGTCATCTCAGCTCATTTATTAAATTCTGGTTTTTCTGGCATCTGTTAGCTAAGAACATTGACTTCAACAATAGCATATTCAGGAAAACCTTTGTTCTCATGTCAATGGCTGCAAAAATTCTTATGCTGTATTTGCATTTTTATTCAGGGGAGATTTTTAACTCCCAAGACACTAAAAGGAACTCACATAGGTGCCATTTTTCAAAATGATTGCATTTGGTTGCAGAAAATAGTTTGTTAAAATATCCCCATCCTTTAAGTCACATAGAAGATCATCAAAGGATTTGACTTTTGCTTTATTACTTGGGAAGGAGATTTGGTAACCTATTTCTATTGTTCAATTTATTTTGTAAACATTCCATTCATCTGCTTTTGACACAAATGATGTGATAAGTTGTACCCTGCCTGTATCCTCATACTCCCTATTACTTTGAGAGTTTTTTGACCTCCCAAAGTGCTTTTAAAAATATTATCTCAGTGATCTAAGTACCAACTAAATTCTTATTTTGGCTGTGAGCTACCCAGTCCTGTCTATGCAGAATAAACCTCATACAGAAAATCAAGGCTTCTTTAGAGTAGGAAAAGGCACATGGCCTAAACAGAGGGATTTATGAAAAGTTAACATAAACAGATTTCCAGGATGGAAAAACACCCTGTTCTGATCCTTCATTCCTCACTCAGGCATTTGTTTGTGTTGAAGAAAATAGGGATAGTTGGTAAGATTAAGAAATATTTGAATGAATAAAGGTCCTGTGATTTTACTAGAGAAATTGTAGGAATAGGCAGTTGTAATATTGGATTAGAGATTTTATTTAGTTATTATTGAGGTCGAAATTTATTGAAGAATGTAAATTTGATTGATGAATTGGGTTACTGGAACATGACCTGTGTGTGCCTCCTAAATTCTCAGTCTGACATCAACTGGGTATCAATTAATTTATGCTGATTTACTAAAACTGGATATGTCCCTCTCATTTGAGCTGTTACCTAAGTTCCTATACTTGCTAAAATTCTCCTTTCTCCTTGTACCCCCCTCTTTTACTCCCTGACCAACAAAGCTCCTTTTGCTGTGAACTACAGTGCCAACACATCTTGTTTTGCACCAGGGAAAAAACTTCAGTATTTTGCTCCACTGGGCACTGTAAATGCTCTAATAGTTTTTTTACCCACACAATGCTGCAAGGAGTAATTATTCATATTTTTACCTCAAATGTTGCCTAGAGGGTTGCTGCTTTCCACCATTTATAAACAGAAGCAAAGCCAAAACCTCAGCAAGCAAATGGTTTCCACTTATTTGTATGTGAAAGCTTAAAGTATTCTAGTATGGAAATCTTAATTTGATACTTCAGCAGACAGAAAATTTCTCATTAAGTAGACCCAAAATAACAGCCTGGTGAATATGAAGTTCTTTGGGAATGTTATTTTTGGTAATTTTTTGGGAATGGTTATTTTAAGAATTTGATGGAAGTTGCACTTATACAGAAGTTGAATTCAACCCTGATATTTAACAATTTGTCCAAAATTTAGAAATTATAGTAGTGTCGTTGAATGAAAACAAATCCTTCCAGTGTGATCTATGTGTGTAAACTTCTGAAATATGTCTGTCCTGTTTACCTTCTCTGTAATCAAACTTCATAATATTTTAGCCATATTTAGCAGTTGCTCTTACTGGCTATAGGAACTTTTGCTCCAAAAATCTGTTAAAAAGGAAAAAGTCTTTTAGTACAGCTCAGACTAAGGACAGTCTATGTTTTCATGATGGTACTGAAACACTATATTTCTGTTTACTCTTCCTGTCTTGGCTCAATAGTTGATTCTTTTCACTCTGTGTAGTTTTCCTTGTTTTAATAGCAGCAGGAATGTGAAATACACTTTATTTTAATGTTTAGTAAATATTTAGGTTATTTTAGATCACAAACAGATAAGGACTTCAGAACTGATGCTCCATCTGTTGGTGAAAATACAAACTTTAAAATGCACTTAGAAATGAACATGAAATAATTAGACATCATTTTAGAAGAGAAATTAGATTATTTTGGGCCTAACAATGGAAGGACAGAACACTTTTTAAGGCTGTTGGCTCAAGTTTCACATATGTAGGAGGGGTCATCTCCCCTCTCTCCACAATGTGCATATCTGGGCATCCTTGCTCTTCTGCAGTGCATTTAAAAGAGCTGATTTCTCTAAAGGTGTTCCATGAACCTAAAAGTCTGGAAAACCATTGGGATGGATTTCCTGTGAAGCACAGCCACAACAAGATGTTCAGCTCTATAAATTTGAATGGAATATCTCTATTGCCCAGAAATGCATCAAGTTTGAAAATGCAGTGAACCAGTCAAAATTGCACGGGAAAATCCCACAAGATGAAGTAGTTTTGAAGCAAATTATATAAATCATGGCTGACCAGAGCATTTTCCCCATAGTTCAGTAATTGTCAACAGAAATTGTGAACTGAAAAAGAACCTTACTGTTCTTAAAATGTAAAAATGTAAAAACAAGGACTTTATTGGTAGATTAAGCACTACCTCCTAGAGCAGATATGTTTCTAAATTCTTCTGTGTTCTAGATAATATCTTACTCAATCACTTTCATGTGTTTGTTCTAAATTGAAATTTTAAGAATGCTCACCCTTGGGAAAAAAGGAGGTGTGTGGGCAGAAAAAAAGGAGCAAACTACAAAATTACATCCTCCTTTACTCAGGAAATGATCTTTTATTGCCAGCTAGAGTAGACTTACAGCTCCACTTACCCAAGCAGCTCTCCTAACAGAATCAATCTCATTGATGTCCCCTATTTTTACTGATAAGGAAATTAACCTAAAGGCTACTTCAGATGCCTGTGGTTTTCATGCTATGATAATTAAAATTTTCCATTTGCTCTGCTCACAAACAGCAACAGTTGATTTAAGTGAAACCACTGGAAAGTAAGATCTTTTGAGTAAGCATTAGCTATTACAGAAAAAATATTTTCTGCTAATAGTTTTCTGTCATGACACACGACTTTTCCAAGGGTGGACCAATTTCTCTTCATTCTTCTACATTTCTCTATATATCAGCCACACATTTGGCATGGTGAAAGCTTTAGGTGACCTCAAGGGTGTTCATGTTACAGATAAAGGTGTTTTATACCTCTTTGTGTTACAATAAACTACCAGGATGACCTCCTGCTATTTTCTGTAGTGATTCCTCAGATTTAAAGAGAGGCTTCCCTTCCCTAGCACATAGCATTTTTAGGGTGAAGGATAATTCCTTTAAATTTTCAATATTCCTTTGCAAACCCTGCCTAATTAGATGCAGTGTGCTAAACTTGGCTTTGTGGTATCATCATAAAAGTCCTTCCTTGAGGCATCATAATAGTAGTTCTGCATACAACACCTAATGCTACATTGACCTAACAATCTAAAATGAGTATTTTGAAATTAGCTAGTACTGACATATTGTTACTTTGTCTGCACCTCACCCCATCCAATTGCCAGACTGTAGCATCTGTTCTAGCAATAAAGGTGTTATTGGTAGTGTGAGCAGATCCAAGTTTAGCAGCAGAAAGGAATTTGTACTAAGCAAGAAATAATTCTTATTTATTTATTTCATGAAACCACTTTTCCGAGAGGAACCACACATTTCTTCTTGTCCACTTTATTAGCAATGCATGTTTTTGCTTCAGCTGACATTGACAGATTAATTGGCAAAGCTGTGCTAATCAATCACCATTAAGGTGATGATTTTCATCTGATGAGCAGGAAATTTTGGAAAATTATGATGCTGATAATCAGCAACAACAACAAAGAATGTAAAAACCACCATGAGGCTTTCAGGACATAAATGGTATTAATGCCTCTCTGTCATATATAATGGTTTGAAATATGTGCTAAACAGAGGGGTTTTTTAACCTGACCATTTTTTTTCCCATTTTCTATTTTTTTTTTTTTTTTTTTTTTTTTTTCCCTGAAAGCTGTATTAATTCTTACAGCCAGAGGGAGTCAAATGGACCTTTTTGTGGGTGTGGCCTGACATTGTTTTCTGTGGCTTAAAACAAAGCAGTGAAAGACATTCCCTTTTTCTAATTTTCCAGTGTGTTTCTGGAAACTCAAACCATGAAGTTTGCCTCAAGAAATTGGTTCAACGTGGCTAAGACCCTTGTTTACTTGTTCTCAATTAAGTAAGCATTAATAAGCTGTTCCATTTACACACAGTTTGCCCAGAGAGGGTATTTTTGCTCTCTTTGGGTAACTTTGGCAGTAGTATATTAAATCATTGTTTAGTAATTCAAGGGTAAAACTGCATTGGAACTGAAAGATCTGATATCTAGAAAATATGTATTCTTAATTCCAGTTCTGCTTTGCTGTATAACTAGTTTCTTAGTCTCACTGAAGAATGAGTGTTAGTTTTGTTACCTTTGGAAACATTAGAAATAATTAAATGGTGTGTTTATTGGACCTTTAGTATGAAAAGTCTGAGATGCCATGGAGAGCAATCTGAAATATTCTCAGTGAGTGTTTCTGCTGTGCTGTTCTTGGGAAAGGATGTTGAATTAGTTGCCTTTGATGATGGTGATATCTGTTTATCCTTGAATTAGTTCTGCAAGTTTAGATTTCCTTCTTGTACGAGCAGTGTGCCAGTAATGACCTAGCAGCACATGTTCACCAGTTCAGCTCATGTTCTTTATCAGAATACTTTACAGTTCTGCCCACAGTGGCACCACTTTCAATGCAGATGTTGGTCCAGCTGTGACTGGCAGTCATGCCGTGACTGGCAGCTTGCTGGAGCCAGGCATTAAAATACCATCTGCTTTTGATTGCTTGCAGGATGTTCTTCCTCTGAACTGGGGAATAGTGTCTCAATTTAATTTTGAATTGTCCATTTGCTGCTGTAGGGGAAACTGCCTTCCTAAGTGAAAACTGGACTTAGCCTGTGAAGAACCATGAAACACATGATGGGATGGATAAATTGAAGGACTTAATCCTTTCCTTCTCCTTGCAACCCAGGGCAAAAATACCCTGGGAACTGACTCATCCCAGACTGTATTAGCTGTAATACAGCTGAGTTGACAGTGATAGGGGCTCAAAATGTGTGACAATGACTGAAGATCTGTGCACAACACAGCCTCACACCTGGCCACCAGCAGGTACCACTTCAGGAGCAGGAGCTCCTGGAAGGAATTAGTTCTCTGTCTTGGCTACAGCAGAATTAATTTCTTCACTTTTCTTACTTCTTTCCTTACTTCTCCTCACTTCTGTATTATGCCAATGCAGTGTTTATGTTATCAAACCTAATTAGCCACTTTAAGAACTTTATCTAAGCTGTGGTTTGCATTTTGGTGTGTGGTGATGTCTGGAGTTGGTGGAGATAAAGCATGGGCTTTGTTTTCTGGACTTCATTTTACATGGCTGACATCTGGCAGTCTGGAATTGCATACTTACTTGTCTAGCTCTTAAAATTATCTTTGTTAAGAGAACGTTTAGGAATGATGGCTTGATGGGTATATGATTTCTGTGTAGAATAGTCACAACCCAGCCTTTCTTTTAAAAAAAGTTTGTTTTGTTTTGTTTCTAAAATGAAGTAACAGGGGTGATGCAGAACCACGAGAGGGCACTCTGGCTCTTTGAGTGCTCCTTATTAAACTTCTACTGCTGAGGACTGCAAAAGAGAATAAAATCTTCAGACGAAAAATGCTGATTTATTCTTTGTAGAAGAAATTACAATAGGTATATATTTTCTAGATTATCAACAATCTTGGTATTATGCACAAAGATGATATCACTGGTTTTGGAATACATTTGTAAAATAGGAAGGTGCACCATGGATCTTTCCTGTCAGTTACTTTTTGGATTTGGAAACAAATGAATTTTCCAGTTTATTTATTTTTCTTAACACTGTCAATCTGATAATTCAACAGTTTGGGTTTGTTCTTGTTGTTTTATATATATATATATATACACACATATACACATATATATATATATATATTTTTTTTTTTTTAATTTAAAATCATCTACCAGTAATCACACATGATTACCTCACTCCAAATAGCCTGACTTAATTGAAAATGGTGTTCAGTATTTGCCTCTGTGTGTATTTGGCCATTATGATTGCAATAGAAGCAGTGTATTACTTGAGAGATCTGAAGGGAACCCACAAAATTCTCATCCTGGGGGTTTTCTACCTCTGACTCAATAGCAAAGTTTACAGTGATAATGAACCTTTTGTAGACTTTCTTACTCAGCCAGATTATTTAATCTGTTTTTAGACTTGGTGTGGACCCTTCTGAAGAGATTCTGCTAGAAGTGCTTTCATTGTGGGTTACAACTTACCAGACTCCCCAGTAACAAAACTTCTGACTTTTTTTCACCATTTTGCAGTTCCAGTGCCCCTTGGTCATTTCAGTGAAGGCAGCCAATTGTTTGGAGTTAACCAAACGATACAAAAACGTCCCCTCTTCATGTGCCCCTCTGTCACTTCAGAAGCAATTGTAACAAGAATCACCATGATCTGAACCCCAGAAGTTGCAGGGCTGTAGGGCATTACACGTTTTGTTTGGCTGTTCCTGGCTTTCAGCACAGCACTGCCTCCACGACAAAGAAAGATGGGCTCGGTGAGAGCCCCTGGTTGCTGCACGCAGACTGAGCTGCTCTTAGCGAGACTCTGACAGGCAGAAGGCTCTCAGGCAGTCCCTGACTCAGCCCCAGACCCCATCTTTTCCAGATTATAGGCTCTCTTCCTGGCCAGTCACCAAGAAATCCTTCCCTACAAGCCTGATTCCTATTACTAGCACAAGGGGGGCAGAGCCCAGAGCACTGCATTAACCCATCCCTGGCCAGAGGATGGTTTGCATATTCTGTCATCTCACTTTCTTTTCTGTCAAAGCTTCTCTTTAGGAATATGTGCCTCTCTGTCTTAATATGTATCAAATGGACACAACCAAATTACAGAAAATTTTCTTTAAATTGGTTTGAAAACACAGAAGATCCTGATTTTTGACAGTGGCAGAAAGTTAGAATAGCAGTTGTTGAAGAACTGGTTAAAATACATTGTCAGTGCCTCAAGTTCACAAAACACTGAGTAGGAACTGTGGGGTTGAGGGGAAGGTTTGTTTTCATGGCCTGTGGAGGGCTGGCAGTTTGAAGTTATTCCCTCTGCATAAATATGGCAACATTTGTAAGCTACTCCAGATCACTTGCTGGAATGTAAAGTCAGCAAAATTCTGCACTTCAGAAAATGATTGTGCAGCAGGACTCCTGTAGAGGAAGTATTTTGTGTCTCAATAAGACAATGTGTTCAGCTGTTTAGTTGTTTTAATGGTGCTCCTTAAGGCATGACTTGTGGTGCATTTCCTAAATTTCTGTTTCTTCCTCATAGAAGAGTCTGTGTCCTGAGCTGCTTCTCTTCATTGTCATGGCTGAGCCATACTGTGGAGAAGTTTGTCATTTCACAGAATGATTCACTGTATTTACCATTTGGGAGAAATCATGCCTCCATCTCAAATTCCCTCTCCCTAGTATTCACTGGCAGCCAGGAGTCATGGTCAAGGGTTGGATTCAAAACTCAGCTGCAAATTAAAGATCAGAGCCAACCTAGTAGCTGGTACCCAAACTGGTGTCCAAAGCAAGACATGGGGATTCAAAGCAGCTACTGTGCTGAGCACCGAGCTGCCCACCACTGGAATGTGGGAAGATAAAGACAGGGTGAATGCTGTATTTGAATTGTCATATGGTTCAAGGAGCTTTCCCACCCACTTGAGACCTTCACTCAGGACTGCTGCCTTTGGGAGGTGAGACTTGGTACATTTCTGGTTTGTGGCACCTGGCCAGGATAAATGGAGACTTCTGCAGTTCCTTTGTCTGCTGTGAGGATTCAAACTTCTCACCCACATGCCTCAGTTCTTTTCCATGTCCCAAGCCTGTTCCTGTCTATTATTCAACAACTGTTTCGTGCAAAATACAGAGGAGCATCTGGCAAAAAAAAGCATTCTCCAGCTCTGCTAATTGTACCAGATGCCTTCCATGGCTTCTCCAAACCACAGTAGTTGTAGTTCTCAAAATGTTGATGATACATAAAGATAGCAGAAAGTAATATAAAGTGGTAAATTGCTTTTTGGAGTGATTTCATGGAATATAAAATACTTAAAGATATAAAATGTAACAAAAACACGTGTCAGACAAATGAGAACACAGGAAATCTGAGGTAATTTCCCTTAGGGATACTAAAAATGTTAAAGGCTACGTGGCTGCTGTGCTCCCCAGGAGACTGCAGTGACATTTGTGGAACCACTCCTTGGTGCTCTCTTAATTCACACTGCATTCTCTTTTTTGAAGTTGGACACTTTTGCTTTTTTTCCTCCAACATTAGGTGAAATGAGCCTGTAAAATACTTTTTTGGAGGAGTAATGACCTGTCCAGTATTTGAAAGGCTGGCTGTGAGGGAAGTTCCAGTTGATATGTATTTGATTCACGCTTGAGAACTCAGATATTCTGGTAACTAGGTCACTTTGGCATCAGTCTTGTGAAGCTGTGACAGTTTTTGTGGCTTCTCTGCTGAGTTTCACACTCAACAGCTTATATCCTGCTTATACATGCCAAACATCTGCGCCTATTACTTTCCTTTGTGTTATTTTGAAAATCTCCCAGTTCTTGACATTAGAATGGGAGGCTGAGAACCTGGGGAGATCAATTAGTGTTCTAACTGTTGGGGAAGGACTTTTGACCAAAAATGGTCACTGTTAGTTCAGGTTCACAGATATTGAAACACTGGTATTCTGCAGAATTTTAAGAAGTGTAATCAACCTTGTGGTTATAGCTAAGCTACTGAAATAAGCAGCAAATGCTGGCTGCTGCTTTGAGGCTACTGAAGACTGAGTTGCTTTTCCCTGCTTCAGCTCCTGACTGATATGGAAGACACAAAATAACCTGAAATTATCACAAAGAAGTTGAAATAAATCTATCTATTTAGAAGATTATCCAAAATCAAAATGTTTAAATGAAACTTTCAAAGGTACTTTTTCCATGCATCCTGAAGCTCCATCCTTTCTTTTATCATGGGAGGAAAGGAGTGCTGACTTAGTCATCTGTAGTCAGAACACAATTATGCTGACAGTCCTGGGAGATAAATATGGCTGAGGACCTCTGGAAAAGGGATTGAAGCCATGGATTATTCTTAGGAAGAGAAGTATTGTCAAAGACCATCAGTGAAACATGTAGATACTTTTGTAAGACTTCCAAATTTCAGCAAAATTGTTATACCCTGAATAATGGTAGATTCAGGCTTTGCCAAAATGCAGCTGGGCAAATCTGTTACTTCCCATATGGAAAGCAACTGTTCAAGCAAGTTATATAATTATACATTATAACATTGCTTCTGTCCAAAACCTAGGGCTGCTGCAGACATAAGCCAAGATTTTTTTCTTTTCTTGCTATAACTAGATTTTTTTTTTTTTTTGGTGTGTGTGTGTGTTATTCAATTAAAGCCATAAGGGAGTAAACAATTCCATTCTTTTCTCTTTCCACCCTCACCATTCCCATATCTGATGATTTACCATTAACTGTTCTGGAACATGAGTTGGCAGTTTTGGCCTTGCTGCTCTGTGTTGGTTTTCCTGGATTGAGGCTAATGAAACATAAAAAGCTCTAACAGTGGTCAGAACTTAGTGCTTGTCTTTTGAACCCTCTACAAATATTTGCCTTATACAGCAGATATCTCCAAAATGGGGAGGAAAATACCTGCATTTAGAAGAATATTAGCCTAATTAACTTGGAGCTTTACTAGATGTGGTAATCTGAGGAGGTAGTTAGGACTGCAAGACCCATTCCCTCTCTTGCCAAGATATCTGTGCTGCTTTTTAGGTGGTGATGGCTCAGAGACCAAAGGACATCTGGATTTCTTGTCAACAGATGGCTTTCACCTTACCACAGCAGTTTTACACTGACTTTGGTCTGGTGTCATTATGATCTGTGTTAAACCTAACCCAGCAAAAAGCTGTGCATGTTTAACCTGGATCACAGGTAGATAATGGGATTAATCCAAGTAATTGCATTGCAGACCAAAGGCTTGTGGTGGCCTGAGGGATGGAGTGGTGCAGGAGGTGACAAGGTGGCCTTCCATGTCAGGTCCAATTGAGGATGGTCTAAAATGCTTTGTAAGCCTTCAGATTTACTGTGTTTCTATATGACATATTTCCATAAGATGTAAATGACATTGAGTACAGAGCTCAGAGGCAACAAAGTGAGCAAAAGGGTTTAAGACATTATAGCAGTACTGTGCTGATTTAAAGTACCAATTTTGCTGCTTGGAAATTGATTGTTCATCACTGGTAACAACACTGCCTATTCATGACATGGCATCCAAGGCATTTGGAACATGTTAATTTTTAAAAATGCCATGTATTTACTAAAAAGGAATAAAGTAAATAGAATTGCTGTTCATATGAGAATAAGTTTGTGCTCCTGTGAGTGAGAAGAAGGTAGATGTTGGGCAGTGGTGTGGATGTCTGAGATATTGGGGAGCTGTATGGAGGAAATGTGAGGAGTTAGACACAGCAATTGTTTTGTAGATTGTAGATGTAGTTGTTTTCTCCTGACAGAGATGTCACTGGACACATTTGCTCTGAACAGTTGTGGACAGCTGGAATTCCAAAGCCAATTCTTAAGAGCTTTGGTGTCTGTGCTTGTCCTGGTACTCATGGCAGGATTTAGCCAAAGTGCACAGAGTAGTTGTGCTGTAAAATGCAGTGGTTCTCTCTGTGGAGCAGGGAGTGTTTTCCTCTGCTGCTCTTCTGTTTGGCTTTTCCTGAACTTTGACCAGCTTCATCTGTGAGAACTCCTCAGTTCCTGGCTGCAGGCACTCAGCCAGGTCAAATCCTCACTCCAGATTAGGATGAGATAGGGAATTACATCCCCTTCTCCCCACCTCCTATCTGGCTCCCCCAGACAGGAAGGAGGTACAGTGAGCCTGGGCTCTCTCTGAGTGGCTGGGGGAGGCACTGGGGGACTGGGGACATGGGGAATGCTGCAGGACACAGCTGCACTGCATCTGGAATATGGACAAGCAGACCAGCCCTGCACCCCTCTGGGGTGCCCCAGTGCTACCAAACACACAGCTGTAGGAAACACCAGCGAACCACCACACAGCATTGCTTGCCCTTCTTCACCCAGAGAAACACAAATGGGAAAGCCTGAGGAGGAATTAGTGAAGGGTTTATTTACCTTCAGAAATAGAGAAATGAGTGTTCTTAGGATTTTTGTGAAAACTCCTGTCTTCTCAAACAAGCTCTAGGTTTCAATAATGTTGCTGAGTTTTTGTGAGGCACAGTTTCCCTCAATTTAAACAACTGTTTTTCATAGGAAATTTAATTAAAAAACATATATGTCTTACTAAATGGAAGCCTGTACTAGAAAAACAGTAAGGTTTTTCTGAAGCCAGTACTTGTCTGGTTCTGGCATTAGCAAAGGAATTGCTTTTAAAAGAGTTCCCATCTTATGAGAGCAAAATAGAACCAAGATCTAAAATCTTAAGATTTGTTTTAGAACCCCATGATTATTTTCTAAGTTGAATTTTAATGGAAAAATGATGTCTCAGACTTATAACAATCTCTGAAAAATATTTATCTTTAAGAATATTCCAGGTTTTATTCTCACTGTTTGTTTGTTATACTGCTACAAACTGGTGCCTGATGTACATGAATCTTAATCTAGTGGACACTTCCTGGGCTGCTTCCCACCTTGACTTTCTTATGAAAGAAGATTAAAATAACCTCTGTGTATTTCCATTTATATTTTCCCCTCAGACAACAAAACCATTTTTTTAGTTTTAAAAGTAAAATATATGTTCTTTTAAAGAAAATTCCATGGGATTTGAAATAAAATATAAAAAGTGGCTGATTTCTCAGCTGCTTAATGGTTCTGAGGGTCAGTTATAAAAAGTAATTTTTCCAGTGACCAAGTCCATGAACAGTTTCTTTTCAAGCCTCTGAGTTATTCTCTGAGCATTAATCACTTTTAAGAAAAATAAAACCTCTTTTTAATTGTTGGAACTGTATTTTTTTATTCACTTAAGCAAGTGGAAGGTTCCATGGTTCTCACCCCCGCTCGTACTTATTTTTCTTTAAAGCAAGTTTTGACACTTTAAATCGGCCAGTGTTTAATAAATTAGGATTTTTATTAAATGACTTCACAAAACTTCAAGTTTTCATCATTTTTAAACCTGCTGTTGAAAAGGAGAAGTGCTAGTGGAAAACAAAGCTGGCTTAGCACAGCCCATCAGCTGGGTGGCACCCTGACCAAACTGCCAGGTTAGTGGCTCTTACTCCTGAAGGAATGCCCTGGAATTGCTCCTCATCCCTCAGCTCCTGTGAAATGTGCCCCTTCCTGAAACTCTGCTTAGTGAAACCTTATTAGTTCTGAGACTTCTAATTCCCTGCCTTGTCTGTGAGTGTTGTCACAGTGGAGCTTAAGAACTCACCAAACTGGTGAGTTTAACAAGGACACTCCCATTACCTGCAAACTGCTGGGTCTCTCAACAAGTACTTTAAAAATGTCCTCATCATTATTTCCTTCTTCTTTTCTTCCCAGACTTTGGTGAAAAATTCTTCTTGGTAGAGGCCACGATATTGCCCAGTGCTGCATCTTCCTGACAGTGTTGTCTCTGTAAGTTCATGGTATACATTCCTTCAGGATTTTTTGGGTTTGAAATTAGATATGTTTATAGTTCTAAATCATTCTGTTGCTTACCTGAATATGCTACAATATTTCATTTTCCTGCTGAAAACATCAGGGCATAGTGGGATATTACTGGAATTTTATTGTCTGGAAGTCAGTGCTGAGCAGAAATGGCAGTGCAGTTCCTTATGGAAATGAAATATTATGTGGAATGCACAGTGAAACAAGAACAAAGAGAGAGGCTTGAGAGCCCTGAAGAAAAGACCTTACAGAAAGAGGAGTTTGGGCACTCAAAAGGTGTGGGATATGATAATCTCCCATTTCCATGGCTATCTGTATCACAAACAGTTGTGTTTAAGTAACTGTTTCTCAGTTCCCCTGACATTATGCATCCTCTCCAACTATTGCTTCATATAGGTTTTGCTATTAGCAGGACAGAAATTGTATAACTATTGTACAACTGTAACATCATTGGAAATCTGTGTTGCTCAACATAAATTCATTCTGAGCATCCCAGACTGCAGTGTGTGATGAGAGATCTGAGCTGTCTGGGGAATCAAAACCATGGGAAAAAAATAAGGACACTAAAACTCCTAAAAACATGAACAGCTTTTCAAAATCATAGTTTAGGCCTGATTTTTTTCACCTAGCTATCTTTTTTGTGGTTTAAGTCTCTCTCTCTCTCTCGTTTTTTTTTTTTAATTCTACTCCATGTGTGCATTTCTCCCCATCCCTATTGTGCTCTTGCAGCTGTAGAGCTGACACTGGTTATTATGCAATTTATCCCTTAACACTTAAAAAAAAAAAAAAGAAAAGAATTTAGTAGAGCTCCAGAGTAACTTCATTTGCTAATAATTTTGTATGTAAAAGGCTTTCTGATTTCTGAAGTTATAAGTCTTTTTTTTTTTTTTAACCAAGTTTTTCAAGGTCTGAAAAGTTAAATTTAAAAATCCTGAAAGATTTTGATGTAAACCCTCAGTTCCAGAAGCAAGGGTTATGTGCAATACACTGAATTTTAATTGCAAGTTTCACAGGAATATTTGTACAGTATTCAGTAATTAAAGTCTGAGTACTCCAATGCTTTTGTCCCTCATAAAATACAGAGAATTTGAGCTTTGGTGTTTTTTGCTACTGATGGACTTGAAATCTGGTAAGGAAATAGAAGAAAGGAGAGGATTTGAGGCACTATGCAAAGAGTACCAAGACATTATAAAGTTAAATTTACCTAATTTTTTGGATGTCAGATTTTAGTTCTCTGTGGAAAATCTTTATAGGTTTTACATGTAGGGGCATGAAGTTTTCTAGGACTTTGTTTGCTTGTTTCATAAAGGGAAATAAAATGTGAAATTAAAACTCTGAAATGCTTTACAAAACAGATAATTACAAAACGTCTATGTTCTCTTGGGGATTTTTTCTCCTCTCTCCCTTTATGTTACACAGTTTCCTTTCTTGGTAAAGGTTTCTTCTGTATCCCTGTTTTTTTCTATGGCAGTTTAGCTTCATACTATGAGATCAGCTGTCAAACATAGTTTGGAATGCCAAGATAAATGTCCTTCCTGCCCCTTATTGATTAATTCACCACCACAACAGAGAATAGCCAATGTGCACATCATTTAATTATTTACTTCTAATATTGATGGAATATAAATTAAAAGCTAGAGACAACGCCAAGGAGGAGAATATTTGTGAAACAAAGCCAGGCAATTTAGAAGAAAGACACTAGCATTCCTCTTTTAGACTTTATCCTAAAATACTCAACTGGATAAAAATTGCTTGTAATACAGCACCAGACTTTATAAATGTGCTATTACTGGACCCTTGGGTACATAACTTCATTTCATTAATAGCTAAAAACACAATATTAGATTAGTAGTTAAATTGCTATTGTATATCATTAATTCACACAATCAAAATACTTTGCAGATTAATTAATTCCTGAAAAGACCTTGTAAAAGTGATAGCAGTATTCTGTCCATCAAGAAAATAACTGGTTTTACAGAGTAGGAAAAGTCCCTCCAAGGGATTTTTTTAGAGCAGAAGATTCTGCAGTGCATCAAAGGCTAGGGATGTTGAACTCCAGGTACAGAAGTTATCACAGACTTCCTCTGGTGTGGTGGCAACATTATCTGAGATTTGAAATGAAGAGCTGGTTTTGAATTTATCCACTTGTTTTGCCTAGTGCCTGCTTATCATGTGAACATCTGCCATATGGTTGTGGGACAACTGTAGGATAGTGCTGTCTGAATATATGAATATATGATTCTTCCTCCAAATATTTTGCAACAAGCCATAGAGAATCTATTCATTGCTGGCTCAGTGACAGAAGGTCCTGTTCAGAAGTGCAGAAAATATCACAAGGCATGCTTGGTGAAATTCCCATACACAGGAATGGTAAGAAAGTCAACTGATTTGCCTGCAACTGGTGATAGGGCACTTTTGCACCTTCATTAGTCAAACAGATCCACAACAGAGCTGTTTCTTTAATCAGTTTAAAGTTTATTTTATGCAGAGCAACCTGTGATGGGCCTTTGGGACGACTCCAGGTATGTCTGTTTGTGTTTCTGATATCAAAAGTATCTGTATATTAGATGATAAGGAGCTGTACCAAGGGCAGCTCATCCAACCTGTGCAGACATGGGAACACTGGCCCCTTGTTCTGCAGCCCAGAGCTGTGAATATGGGGGCTACAAGGCTTCCAAATCTGAGACCACCACTTTCCAGGCATCTGATAAATTGCAGGGAATTGCAGTACACAATGAGTTACTATGGTTTAGTGAATACATGCTGTAAGAAATCTGGGCACTTCTCCATTTCAGATCTGTTTGGCTTAGAGCCTCTGGATGGAGCACAGCCTCCCTCTTCCCCTTCCTTCAAAATCAACTCAGGTCAATGCTTTCTTTGTGGAGGTTAAATTGCACAGTTTAGTTACCTCCCCTGAACTGAAGGAGTTCTAGACACAAACAAAAGGAAAAGCTATAAAACACAATAAAGAGAAAATATGAAACACATTATTTTTCTTAAAAGCATTTTTAATATGTAAACAATGCATAAGCTGTTGTGAATAGTGGCTGCAAGTCTGACAGTTAACCTCTGTCACAGACTCTTCCCAGGTTTCCTGCTAAAACATGGACGGGTTAGAAAGGAGTTCTTTGAGTTCTTAGCATATAATGGTCTGTTGCTTCAAATTTCTGTATTTGATGGGATGCTCTGGGGTTGAAAGCAAGTCCCACACCTGGTGGTTTGGCTGTGCTGAAGTGGGGGAGCTGGTGATTTTTAAGGACTCCACAACAAGGCCTCTTTTCAGTCTTACTGAGTGCTGAGTATTTGAAGGACTTTTGAAATTTGTCATTTTGCATATACAATGTTTTCCTCAAGTGGCCAATGACACCTTAGACAGCCTTTCCTTCTTCTGTGAATTCCCAGGACTTTGCCCTATATGAGAAATTCTTGTGATTCATGATCTCTTCCAAGCAGCACATGTGCAGGAAGAGAAGAGAGAATGGGAAGTGGAATAACCCTGCTCTATAGGTTATGGTTTGTAGCAGCCTGTTTCCAGAAACTGGTGGTAGCCTTAACTCTTCAGTTGCATGTGAGATAAATTTTCAGTCCTTCACATGTTTCTGTCATACCAGTTCCAGTTTTAGCTATCACCACAGGTAGTGACTTGACCACTTTATTGGAAAGCCTGTTCCAGTGCTTGATAACCCACTGATAAGGACAAGAATTTAGAATTTAGGTGTCAAAAAAGAGGGATCAAATGTGGAAACAGATAAAACCCCTCCATTTTCCAAGCTATTTAATCAATACTAATTTGCAGTGGGCATCAGCCAAATATTTTTTTCTGTGCTATCCACCTTTTCAAACATCTGTGTGTCTGTTTGGGAACTTAATTTTTAGGAGAGTGACCATTACAGAGGTCTTAGGCACAACTGAACAGTCAGTGGAATCAAAGAGAACTCATCATACCCTCATAAAAGTCTTACCCTCATCAAAGTCTCCCCTCACCATCCCCAGAGGAACCTGAGGAAGACTACAACCATTCTACTAAGCTTCTGTCATCCAGGCTTCCACCCCAATGAAGGAATTCATTATCCACTGGGGACATCCATCTCCTTTCTACAGAAGGAAGTTGCTGGAACACAGCCCAGAATTTGGGCCAGTGTATGTATTTAGACATAAACATTTACACAGAGATGAAAAGGCAAAACTCATTCCTTCTGTCAGACCACTGAAGCCTATGGAAATACAAAAGGATTCAGCTGATCTAAGGGTTGTACTGGGGAGTGGAAAAGCTACCAAAATTTAAGATAAAAGTAAAAATCCTCTCTAGACTTCCTTTTTACATGTTTCCTTTACTCTTTCAAGACTCCTTAAATCATTCTCTTTTGTGGCTAGATCAATCAGAAATAACTGTGCTTACCATTTTTCTTCCAACCAAAGTATTTGAAGGAACTCCCTTAGCCATATTGCTTGGTGAATGGGTTATATTGGTGCAAAAACATCCTATTTTCCAGGTAAGAAATTTAAGAAGCTGCTAAGAAATCATCAGCAACTAAATAGGCTCCAGCTGTACTATTCTGCTGCTGGTAAATTTGTCCATCAGTAGGAGTGGATGGATCTCATTTGCCAGTCAGTGGGGCAGCACTGTGAGTGATTTTTTGCAGGTAAAAACAGTACAGGAGAGAAAATTCTATGTTAGTTTTTTCACATAAGAGCTCTGTCTTGTACGTTTGGTTAGAAAAATACAACTGGTCTGCTTTTCTCTCTTGTCAAAAGCCTCAGAATTGGCCTGGATTTAGTGTTGCCAAATCTGAAGATTAGAGAAGATCTTCTAAAGACAAAAATAGTGGACAAGGCCTGGAGCCTGTTACTGCTTTGAACACTAGGTGAAAGCAAATGGCATTGTCATAATTAGATTGGGAGGCTATGTTATACTTTATTTAATGGCAGACAGCTATGGATGCTATTTTGGTACATTCTGAAATCCCCAAGGGATAGATATGGACTGGCATGGATCAGAGAAAGAAGACTTATATCTTTTGTGTTCATGGCTTATAGTTTGGTATTTCTGTTTTAAGTGCAACTTTGGCTTCTCCTAAGTGCAGAAAATTTTTGATCGTAAATTTGAAGAATGTTGGAATTTGGAATTTGGTAATCTTTTTCATTCTTAGATACAGGAATAAACTTGGAATCATTCAGAAGAAAATGGAATGTAGTACCTTAGAAGTAGCAGGTTAAGCATATGTTCCTTGGTTCATACCAAGGCCTGACTGTCATGTGTATAACCTTTTAAAATCAGAGGTAATATTGCTGGATCATAAATCCTGTTCTTGAGTGCTATGTGTGTAACTCCAACTGACGTCAATGGAAGACAGAATCTGAACCGCTCCAGCCGACACGTGAGAAGGAAAAATGAATCATGAAATGAAAATAACATCTCCTCGAGTTGGCTGTAGATCTCTCTGTATACCATGTGTCTCTTGAAATGATTTGTATGAGCTATTATGGTGCTTTGTGGATTATAAAACCACTAAAGAAGGAGACCAAAATAGAGGTGGTGATTCTGAGTTGATCTGCCCAAGTTGACATGTGGATTTGTTTCTCAGCTGTAGAAGGATCCACAGAAATCTATACATTGGAGGAAATCACTGCAGAAGTTCCTGTTGGACAACCATCAGTCAGACCAGTCTAAATCAGGGATTGCCTCCAACTCTTGAGGGCTGCTTAACAAGACAGTCTCCTCAGCTCAGTCCTTCTCAAGTTTGATCTCCCAAGCTGAGTATCAGGTTGTACCTATGAACCAGGCTCTGTCTGTGCTCCAGTGAAATTGCAGTCCAAGCTCCATTGCTTTCTACTGGCACAACAAATGTCTGTTGTCAACTACAGATATTTTTATAGCTAAGCCACTGTATATGCAGCTCATGCTTGAGCCTGAGAAAAATTGGATCAAATGCTTTATTTTGCACATACATGCTGGTGTCAAACATTGAAAAGTTTTGTAAATTTGGATAATTAACAGTCCACTACAAGCAGTGATTAAAATACTTCTGAATCTTTGCCATTTGGATTTTTATTCACATTCTGAAGCATTCAGCTGGTTTCCTGCAAAAATTAGAAGTTTAAAGAGTATCTAGTTGCACAACTGTCTTGGGCAAGCAGTCTTGTCATAAAATTTTGTGCCTGATCTATCTAAATACCCAAAATCTTTCTGAATCATTTACTGTGGCATGGATGTGCCAAATGGAAAAAACCCTGTAACTTTCTGTATCTCTTCACCTCTCAAATAATTTCTTCAGGTAATCCAGCTCTTGAAGTCGGGTGTTACATCACTGGTGTCCACTCTCTGCTTACTATCAGATCAATCCAATAAATGTGAAGTATTTGAGATCAAGAGGAATTGAAATTCAGTAGTGCAAGCCACTGCTTGTTGTGCTTCATTTTCTTGTCAGAAATCCTGTAAATTATAATAATTAAACTATAAAGCCATCGTGACAGCTTTGATTCAGTTGCCTAGACAAAACCCAAAGCAAAACATGAACTGAGGGTCATCTCAGCTTCTGGGAAAGGAGGTACCACACTTGTTCCCTGAATAGAACAGACACTTAGCAATAGATTTGAAAAGATTTGAAGTTTAAGGGGTATCAGCTGCTTTATGTTTCCGACTCTTGAGACAATTTCATGCTTCTCTGCCTGCAAGATTCTGGATGCACATCTGAGCACTGTGTCTGGAAGTTCTGAGGCTCTTTATAACCCTGAGAACCTAGACAATAAAGGAAGGAAACAACATATATTTCTTGAATGAAGTGGCTAAACAGTACTTGTGAGTCATGATATGAAAGGAAATAATTTGAATTAGGTGAGATGTGCATGGCAGCATAACGGAAAGAGAGTCTCCTCATTTTCATCAGCTAATAATCAAAACATTTTGACACAACTTCCAAAGGAAGCCAAAAATATGGAAGCAATTATTTAGAGAAGAATACAGCAAAATGATGTATATACTTGTATTTTGCATCTTAAGGTAAACTATACTTTTTTGTTTCCAGATGGATATCCCAGGCAAATATATTGACCCAGAAAAAAGAAAGCAAGACCTCTGAATGATATAGAAAATCTCATATGTAGAAATATCTCTTTTTTTAGTTACATACTTAAGTTACCATGTTAATTCCAATGCTTAACAATTGTATTGTCCAATTGAAGAGCAGAAGAAATGTTCTTGTCACTTACATAAAGAAGGTTTCTAAAAAGTCAAAAAGTGCATGACTTCTTTGATGTAATATTTGGCAGCTATTTTGGTCCTTCTGCTAGGGTTTCAATGTCAATGGCAACATTGTGAAAATAACAGATTTTAAATATGAATTAGTTTTTTATTCAAAGCAACGTCAACTGCCAAGTCTGAGGTTAAAAAAATCCCAGACATAATTTTTTACCTGTGTGAAAAGAAAGCACCTTAAACTATATTGTGATCTAGTAACTTAGATTTCAGAATCCTATTTTGTCATACTTGGCAAAGATCTCTCCAGACTCAGACCAAACAAAGGGAACTGCCCTGAAAAAACTTTTTCTAAAATTATGAATTAAATGCATATAGTCACATGAATGATGTATTATTGCTAATTTTTATTAATCATTTTACATAATTTTTCCTTGTTCATCGTTCACCTGTTTGCAAAAGCATTTGCTAAATGAGTATGGACTTTGAATGGAGGAGGACAGATGGATTATGTGTTACTGCTGATTCAAAACGACACACTGCAGACAAAACACTGTCAGTGCAAAGATACATTTCATATTCCTCCAAGGAACTCAATACAGCCCTCAAAGTTAAAGTTCAGTTGCTTTTATTTCCAGTCCATGTAACATACTTTGTGATTGCTGAGTGCACACTTTTTCTCTTCCTAAAATGCATACCATATTAGAAATACTTTTGTACATGTTAGATATCTACAATAAAAGGCAAACATCAAGACAAAGTAACAGCCTTTTATTAATATTGTAAATTGTGGGAATGAAGAAGATGTTGTAATGAGAGCAAGGAATCTCTTCTTTCAGAATATCAGATCTAATTTCCTTATGAAGTTACCTGCATTGGCAAATGGGACACCAAAGTCCTTTATCCACAGTGCAGGAATGATGTGACAGTCAAAATACCAGTATGGAAGTAGAAAGCAGAAAGAGCCTAACAGGAGATCGTGTGAACACATAAGAATATTATCAGTAATTATAAAGGATGGTAAAATATAGAAAGAAAGTACACAATGGGTAACAAGAAGGCATTCTGTAAATACCTTAAGAGGAGGACCCAGGACAAAGATGGTCCACTTCTCAAAGACAGATGCCACCAAAGGTGGTTGAAGAATTAATGAAATTTGGCTTCAGTCTTCACTAAAAGGATAAGAAAGCTAGCATGTTATCAACAGCAAAGGAGATATTTTCAGGTTAGAGAAGGAAGGAAGAAAAAAGGAGAAGATGGCTGGCAATCAAACTAGATTGATTTTCAAATAATCTGTAAGTGCCACACTTCCTCTGTGAGCACTCAGGTAGCTTGATGAGAAATGTCAGCATCAACAGTGGCTGACTCTGAGAGCTTGCAGAAGGATGAGTGGGATCCAGAAGGCTTCTGAAAGACCATGACAGTTCATAAACTCACGAGTTCCTGCTGACTTTTCTGCTTTATTCCCAGCTGGAAAGGGCATTCTGACATCTCTCAGGGCTCTTTTTTTAGAAAGCTTCCCCCCTCTTTTGCAAATAAAGTGGGTTTTGGTTTCCAGCCAGCCCTTCTCAACTGCCTCTGGAATAACCCAGTTGCACTTGCCCAGTTGAGCTTGATGGGAGTCAACTGCACCTCATTATCTCTGCTCAGAAAAATCCACCAGATTCTAGGCCATTGTTTGTCTTGGCAGAGGGTGTTTTTTATAAGAGCAGGGGCATGACAGCACCAATTCTGAGGACACCAACCCTCATATACAGTCAGTCATGTTTCACAAGGTGCCAAAGAAAATAATTATAATTTACTTGAAATGATTGGTAGAGAGCATGCAGATTTGCTTCTCAAGAACTCTGCCATTTGGCTGTTTCCCTGCAATAAACACTACATTTGTCCTTGAAAACAATATATAGGATAAAAAACATAATAATGATTTATTTTGTTTTGTTTGCACAAAGCAGGATCCCACTTACTTAAGCTATTCCTCCTGATACTTCAAGAATGCCCTGTGCATATATTAATTATATAATTAATATATAGAGAGGAGTATTTTTTTGTAGTTTGTCACTTCTTCAGTGTATCCGGATAATTTAGAGTTACAGTAGGTGTATAAATTATGTTTCTTAATATCCTTCTGACTTTTGGTTTCCTTGAACCTGCTGTTCACCTGCTTATGGTAAAGTTGAGCTGTATTTCTTCTCCTTTCCTGGGTTAGGAAGAGTGCTGTCAGCAGGCAGAGGGAGGTGATCCTGTGATCTTGTCCATCTGCTCAGTCCTGGTGAGGCCACATCTGGATGTCCAGTTCTGGGCTCCCCAGGACAAGGGAGACACAGAGCTCCTGCAGCACATCCAGTGGAGGGCAAAGATGACGAAAGGACTGGAGCATCTCTCTTAGGAGGAAAGGCTGAGGGAGCTGGGGCTGTTCAGCCTTGAGAAGAGATGACTGAGAGGGAACCTCACCAATGTCTGTCAGTATCTGCAGGGAGGTGCTGAGGGGATGGACCAGGCTCTGCTTGGTGGTGCTGGGCAATAGGACAAGAGAGAAGGGGCAGAAACCAACATGCAGGAAGTTCTACCTGAACAAGGAAGAGCTTCTTTCCTATGCAAGTGACTGAGTGCTGGAACAGATTGTCCAGAGACAGTGCAGAGTCTCCCTCTCTGGAGACATCCCAGAACTGCCTTGACACAATCCTGTGCCATGTGCTCCAGGATGACCCTGCTTGAGCAGGGGGTTGGATCAGATGACCCATTGTGGTCTCATCCAACCTGACCCATTCTGTGCTTCTGTGAAAAAGTGATGGCATTTTTGATACAACACATAATTAATGCATTTTATCAGTGGTAAAAATGACCAGTGTGGTTGACAGGTATCTGCAGCTACACTAAATAAACTTGAAGCATGTGCATAAACTGCAAAACTCATCAGTGCATATATACAAAATTAATAATTCAGAAAAGGATGATTTGTAATCAATAGCAATATCACATAGCGGGAAAAGTGTGCTTTGAGGCAAAAGGCAGACACTGGCTGGTGACTGGCTTTTCTAGGGATGGCTTGGATGTGGCTTGATATAATTTCTGGTAAGAGGTTTTAGGTTTTCTAAAACTGCATTTGGGATTAAACTAAGCCCTGCTCTCACTCATGAAAGTTATATTAGCAGCATGTGTATGCCAGAGAATGGCTTGGAAAAGAAGATATCCCTAATGAGCTCCACACAGTAGTGCAGAATGATGGAAGAAGCTTTGTCCTATAGAGACCAGGTTTACAAAGAGTGAAATAGACCCTTTCATTTTATCATGATCCTTCAGTATGATGAATGTTCTGGTTTTTACTTTGTGCATCTGTTTAATATGTTTTTTGGACCCTGATGTATGAGGGCATGTTTCAATCCAGAGTAACATCAACACAATTCTTACATGAAAAATTCTACAGGCAATCGTTGTACTGATGGTCAAACCACACACACTTTTCCTGTTTCTTTTGTCCTTTCCCTTCTTGACATTTTAAAGAATTATCTTCCTAACTATATATTTGGATTCACCTGCTTGTTCAAGTTTTTCTTTTCTGCTTGTTCTGGATGATGACAGTCCAATAAACTATCCCTCTATTACTTTCTGGATGGAGATGGTTGGCTGTTGAGCAACTGCTATAGCTGAAATAGGGAAGAGGTGGTGGAATTAGCATAGCCTTAATATTTTAAGGAGAAAAAAAGAGACAGTAAGGAAAGTGCCATTATAACAGTATTTACTTTCTGTTTTTACTGACTTTTTAACACACTTTCTTTAAAAGGCTGATATATAGAATTGATTTTAGTATTTTTTACTTTGGTCCTTAATAGCTCAAACTAAAAATACAGAAATTGCAGTTAGCTGCATGTCATAATAAAATTTCTGCATCCTGTATTTTAAAAAAAAACCTCCAACCTATTTTAGAATAAATAAAATAGAAATATTTAGAATTCCTACTTACTACATTTTGGTGGTGTGCTTTGAAACATGGCCACATTTTGCCTTCAGTAGATTATCTATTTTACTCTTTGATTATGTTAACTCTCTACCTCAGAATAAATTAGCTGAGGTAGTACTGCCTGATTTAGCCTCTATAAACAGATATGCATGCATTATTCTCACATGCCTGGTTTGAAGGTGTGTGCAGAATGAAAGTTTCAGTTCATGTGTCCTTTTCCAATGTATTTAATTTCCTATAGTAGCATGTTCTGTCTGTGGTAAGTAGCTCTGGAGCAGGAGTTCTAAGTATCTGGGGTTTGCTCTGATGGAGCAATCTAATGTTTAACAAATGGATTTTAGTAGCCTGCTTTTTGAGACCAGCTGTATTATGCCTCTGAGCATTTTGATTACATGTATCCTGTGAGCCTTTATTGCTGTAAGCCTTGTGCAAACCAGGATGCTTTTAAAATCTTCATTAATGTCATAAATGGGAGGGACTGAGTGCATCCTGAGCAGTTGGGTCTGATGGGAGTTGTCACTCCCCACAGCAGGGAGGGTTGAAAAGAAGTGCTCTTTAATGTCCTGTTCAACCCAAGCCACTCCAAGATTCTATGACTATTTGAGTCAGGTATTTGTGAGATACTATTTCTCACAACTCAGTGAGGTGAGTCTGTGTGTGGGGAGGTGAAAAAAAGTCAGTGAAGTTAAACAAAGCACATGTTTAATCAGGACATATTTAATCACCACTGAAGTTGCTTGAGGTTTTATTGGCCACCATGTACCTAAACTGCACTTCAGTAACTGAACCTGGGTTGTTTGATGGCTTCTCCTGTTGTGATGGTTAAAGATCTTGTTTAAAATGATCCATTTCTTGTGGCTTGATTTAAAGGTTGATTTTGGCTCCAGAATTAGTCCCGTGTGTTTTGAAATGTGAGCCTGAAAGCTGGTTGAAAGCCCATGTAAATTTGGTACCAGGTTGCTCACCTTTGACAAGGAGAGGCCACAGAGTGCAGTAAACAGTGCTGAAATGTGGCTGCCTGTGACAGGAGTCACTGTACTGTAATTCTAAGTTATGAGACTCAGTGACAAACAATGTGGCCTACACTGAGTGTGCCTAATCTAACTTTGCTCCCCAAAATGGCTCTTTAAACTTACAACTTCACTGTTCATAAATAACATACACATTCTTAATCTAAGCAGAGGCAAATGCATGATATATGGCATATGTTATATTACACATAGCTCTTTTACTGCTGCTGTTAATGTTGCCCAATAAGTATTTATAAGGCAGCCTAATAATGGGAAACATTTTTCATTAGTCGACATGCTTGCTTTTTAAACAGTTGGTGTTCCAGTCCTTAATGTTTTAGCCTCCCTTTTTCTGTGGTTAGTAGGCTTTAGCCACCTAAATGGAATTCTGTTTGTTTACTTTAGGATAAGCTTATGCTACACTGGTAGGTGTTTTTCTTGTCATTAGAACATGAGTACTTAGGTTTTTATCTGGTGTGTATAATAAATGTATTGGTATTAGTAGTAGTAGCTTTGAATTATGGTAACTTCTTGTGTTATTAATATATGAAAAGTAATTTAGGTGCTGTTCAATGCAAATGAAGAAGAAAATGAAGAATGTCAACAATGCTTCCCTTTGTTGTAAGGTTTGTGACATCATTCTTCAGGAAAGACTGAAAGGGTGTCACAGCAGCCTGAGTTCTCTCATTTAACTGAGCAATTCAATGCCAGTGACAAGATTTAGAGAGTAATATGAGGATCCCTGGAGATTACTAGAGGACATGAGATGGCTTGTGTTGTAAAATTTCTCTATAAAGGAATTTTATTAGCTTTTTAGAGAGAAGCTCAAAACCCTATTCTTCTTTATTCGTCTTCTTCCTAGGAAATGTATAATGGTTTTGGTTTGTATTCATCCAGTGGAGAAAGTAACCACAAAACCAGCACAAAAGAGGGGGTTGAATGTTCAGGGAGGGACAGCCTTTTTAATTTCCTCATCAATGTGAAATCTGAGCAGGGAAAAATCCATCTTGTTCGTGTTTCTAGAAAGGGCAATATTGAAACACTCATTTTTGTCTTTTAGTCATGGATATAGTGAAATGGAAATACTTCTGGTGAGATAGGGGCTAGAGAAGCAGCATTTCCTGGACCAGGACTATTAGTACTCACAGATGCTTGTAACAGTTGTGATAGACAAAGAATATGATAAATATGATCCCAAAAAACACTGCTGTAAAGGTAAATTTGCAGCCCATATGTCACAGAATCATTCTAAGTGCCAACAAATGCTCTTTCCTTCAGTTAATCAATCTTAAATTTGTTTGGTTTGTTTTTTCTTTTGCATCATTTTATAGCTGAGTCCATGTCTTCTCAACCAGAGGTAATTTGGGGGACACCCATGCTTTAAAGACCACATTTGAGGAAAAAGTCCAGATATACAACAGAGCTGACAAACCTTTTCCAAAATGGGAACAAAAGAAACTGGTTCCTCTGTGTAGCTCTTCAAGGGTGCAATTTACCCTGACCTGAGGTCTTAAGAGAGATTTTAGTGCTGTCTGATCCTTGAACTAATATGCTGGAGAGATGAAGGGGAGGTTTTTGGGCTTTTTTTTCCTATTTCCTGCACAAAAAGAAAGCAAAGGAATCAGTGTGTTATAATTATTGGAAATGCCCAGAGGATACCATGTCTTTGAAAAGGCCAAAATGAAGATGACCTCTGCTGATAGCTCCTATAACCATTGTAAAGTATCTCTATTAGTAAACATAATAATTTAGCCAGAAGAAAACTTACAAGAAAAAATGGAATAAAATATATAGCTAGTTGGGAATGGGGTGACTGAGATACTTGCTAGGAAATGTGTGCCTGTATTAAGCTATGAAATCAGGATAGAGCCTGGCAGAACTTATTCCAGAAGTAAGAAGAGTGGACTGCCCTACTGAACTATGATCTGAACAAAAAAACCCCACAGGTACAGTGAACAAATGATTCCCCTAAATATCATTATCTCAAATACCTTTTTCTTCAAAGTGAAAGCAGATGGACAAAGTGACTGTTATAAAATAACTGACGGAACTTAAGTTCAAAGTGACATAGGAAAACAGAGCCTATCGTGGACCCAAGCAGGAGTACTAATAACATGCCAGAGGGAAATCTATTTTTAGCCCTCATCTAAAAAAAAAAGGACAGAAAGAGGTTCCAGTTCTGACCAGCATTGAAAATAAGATGAGAAATGTGAAATCTGTGGAAAGAAGCAATAAACCCAAATGCTGGCTTTAAATTTAGTAATGGGCTGAAAAACTCAAAACAATGAAGTGCAGTGTACTTTGTAACTGCTTATTTTCACTAAGTTGTGTAGGTAAAAGTGTCTGATTTCACCACACTTAATTTTCAAAGACCCTAGAGCCCCCTGTTTAATTTAGCAGACTTACAGGTTTTGAATAATATCTCATATAAAATATCTCCATGGAGCTTGGCAGGAGATGCAGAAAATTGTTCAAAAACAGACGTTATTTTTCTGAAATCAATAGTTATTCTCAGCAATGAATTACATTGCTCAAGATAATCTTTTTCTTAACATGGAGGAAATAAGAATCACAAAGATATTTTTTGTTGATCTACATTTAATTTAACAAGTTGGCACCCTAAGGATCTTCATAAATAAATAAATAGATGCTGATAAATAAATCAAGGTCTGATCCCAAGATTACTGAGAGGAATAGAAAGGCTTGTTTTGTTGGACTGTGTGTGGATCAGTTCAAAACCTCTTTCAGAAGTGAGATTTTTATTGGAAAAAAATCTGGTTTTATGTAAGTCTGTGTCTTTGATGCATGTATACATGGAACTGTTATTAATCTGTTGATAGGTATTTCAGAAGCTGTGAGTGATGGATCAGATGCAGTGCTGTTAAAAAACAGAAGTCTGTTGTGTCTGATATTTTTATTGGGTCAGGTTGGTAGTAATATGGAGATATTTAGCCTGTAAGAGAAAATTTTGGTGAGCATGTTGTGGCTCATAATTTAGGTTCCAGTTGCTGAAAGGCTAAGCAGATGGATCCCAATGGAAGGGGTAGAGGGGCAGAGCAGGCAGCAGAGCCAAGGCTCCCATGTCCTCTCAGGACTGCTGCAAGGGTCAAGGGGATGGGCCAGCATCAGCAGCAGGTAAAACTGCAGGAGGCAGGAGAAGCTGTCTAGGTGTTCTGTGCTACTGTCAGCATAAGGTGACAGTGGTGTTTAATTTGCTGTAACTGTTTCCCTTTTTCACCATTATCATCTTGTATGGAATTTCATGAATGGAATCACAAAGAATGGGCTTGTTTGTCACATCTGATGTGCAGGATTTGAACTCAACTTATTCTGAGCTACCTGGAAAAAGTTCTGTGGATGACTGCATAACCACATAAATTGTAAAGTTAGGAGATCCTAGTAGAAATAGAGGATAAATATCATTCATGCAGTATTCCTTTTCATTAATCAGTATTGTTTGAAGGATGAATTTTGTTCCTGTTTCAAGAGAAGATTTTTATTCTTCAAGTGCCCTTACCCAACATACACGTTAATTTAACTTGCTTTTTTCTTCCCATCCTGACTCAAGGAGCTTAATTGGCTACTACTTCAATTCTTCAGGCTGCTTAATGTAGTGACATGGGAGATGTTTTTGGGTCTTTATCTTATTTTCAGGTCTTTGGGGGGTTTTTTTGTGTTGAGTTGAAACCTTTCAAGAAAAAGAGAGTTGTGAAAAAAGTACATTTAAAAATAAAACTAAATATTATTTGTTTTTAAATACAAAGAAACCCAAGATTGCAAGTCTTGTAGTTACCAATTTACTCCAATATTAATCTGTCCATCCATGAAAGAGTAATTGCACAGGTACCTCAAGCACTATATAAGAGACATCAGAGATATCCACTCCTGGATTAAGATTTCTGACTTTGGGAGGCATGATGCAACTATCTCCTTATTGTCTATTAACCCCAGAAAGAGCTGGCAAACTTTCCTAATGTGATAATGGAAAGCTGTCGGGTATGATTGTGTTTCAAATTAGGTGATGCCTAACAATGAGGTCATCTCTGAGCACTGGAATCCCAAACAGTCCCAGAGCTTGTGGGAAAAGTTCCTCTTAATGAGGCAGTATTTCCAGGACTTGTCCATGTGCAGGAAGTCCATCCAGCACGTGTGCCAGCACCCAAAGGTTCCAAATACAGCTGTGTGTTACAGCATCTGGTTTTAACAAGTAACAATTGTGTTTCAGATATTGTCCCAGACAATAATTATGTCATATGCATCTATACTGCTGTGAATAAAAGCACATGGAGCAACTACCAGTGCTGAATTGTTTGCCAAATATCCACATATCTATCCATGTGACATGGCTAGCTACACATTTGTTAAATGCTAAGGCAGGTGCTACCATGATAACTTTCCATTTGCAAAGCTCCTGTGGGCTTTGCAGGCCATAAGAACTAGTTGATGTCAGAATTTGTTTCTCCCCTTGTGAAAATTTCCCTCAATATTTTCAAATTTGATGTGGTTTCAGCTGTAAACAGGGAGGTTTTCTTTCTGAATTATGGGTAAATGAAATGCTTTAAAAATGTCTTCAGCAAACTGATAGATGGGCAAAACAATATTCCAGACTTATCTTTATATGTGCTCAGGAAACAGGCTATCAAGATGAATTCCCACTGCCACTGCCCTTTGAAGATTCATGTTATAAAGCTAAAGGGTGTAGAAATCACTCTTAAACTCACACAGGGAATGTAAATTTAATTTGTAACATCTACTGTCCCACAGGTTTACTTGTTATGCTCCATCATCTTTAATCAAAACAACTGGTTAAGTTTAAATATAATCAGTCATGATCCCTAGACTTCTTTTTAAGAGCCCAAATAGTAATCGACTGAGAGGCAATGTCATTTGAATTTTAGAAAATACTTAATTCCTTGATCCTTCTTTTGTAGTCAGGACAAAGAAACATTAATTCAGCTGTTTCCTTGGATTTTTTTTTTTTTGACTACCAAAGGGATAAAAGGCTGTACATGCTTATTGAAAAAATAAGAATTGTAGCTTATTTTTATTAATTTCAGGCCAAGCACAATGCAACAGCTGTTGCAGGTCATTTTTTCCTTTAGAAAATGGAGTGGGTGAGTAGAATTTAGACAGAAATCCTGTTCAGTGCTGAAGAGAAGGCACACTGTAATTTTGTAGAGTGCAGGTAGTTTCACTTGCTTTTGTGGGCATGAAGCATGAGGTATTTTTGCAAAGAATGAGCAAATTCTGCTAAAATAATAGAACATCTTGGATAACAGATTTTAGTAGGCAATTTTTATCATAGCCATGCACTGAGCCCTTCCCTTAGCCTATGTCAGAGCAGTCTTCTGCTGTGCTAACTTGTGCAGGTTGTTAAATACTCCTTGGAGATAAGGAGTCATTGGGATTTTCTGGATTGAAGGAAACTTTGGCCACTTTTACTTTCCTTTGATTGTACACTACTCCACCCTAAAACACTGATGAGCCTCTTGTGCCTGGTTATGTTGACTGTAAGACCTTTTATGTCAAGCAGTTGCAAAATTGTCATAATGTAACCCCAAATTGGGGCTATTTCACTGGGATAATCTGTTATAATTGACATAACACCTGTTTGCTCTCACTAGAGTCAACAGTCGCATAAGGTTCCAATTACTTCAGAATTTGGCCCTGAGTTTCTGGGAAAGTGGTGACTATGTATAAGCTGCTATACATTTGTTCATGGCCTGTGTACCTGAAATATATATTTCTTTTTCTTTTTTTTCCTTGAAAAGCACATTGGAAAGTATTGGTGACTCCTTTTTAGACTATTGAATGCTGGACCTGTGAGAGAACCACTGTGGAGAAGACCAGCAGAGGTTTGCTCAGAGAATGGATGATGCATTGGCTTTGGCTCTGCACTTCTTGGGGCTCAGGATTAAAAGTTTCTTGGGGAGCCTTTAAAGTTGCCAGTTCTGTGGGTTTCCTGTAGAATTGCACTGGTTTTTAGCAACAGCTGTGGCTAATTTTCAGGAGCCAGAGGTTGCCATTTGGGGAGCTTTATAAAATGCTGACAGAGAGCTTTGGATCTCTGGTTGGTGCAGTGATTTCCACTGTAAATTCTGATAATGTCTCTGAGAATTGATTAGAGGAGGTGAGTCAGGACTGTGCATTGGCAAGACAGTGCTTCAGTTTTCTGTCATGGGCCCAGGAAGCTCCTCAAGGACAGTGTTTCCAAGTGCCAGTGACAAGCACAGATGATTGTCTGAAGTGCTGAGGGATTTTGTAAAGTCCTCTAGGCAGTTAGTACAGCCTCACTGAAATAAAAGGGGATTTTAATGGTTATCTTGCAAGTGTTACTGGCCAAAGGGAGGCACTTTAGAACTGCAGGCTCTAAAGGTATAAAAGCATTTACTGCTCCAGGTAAAAGGACTAACCACTAATAGAAGAAGACAACCCTAGAAAATATTTAGGTTCTTTTAACAGTCTAATTCATGATTATTGGTCATCTAAGACTGACCACAAGAACTGTCATGATACCACAGTGTGTGTATGGTGAATGACTGATGCAAATCTAAGGAGGTAAAGAGGAATACTAGACTTGTTTTTTGTTGAAATGGCAGACAGAGTAGATTCCTTCTACACCAGAGTGAAAATAATATGACAGCACAGGATAGAGGATGCATGTCTGGAAATTGTTCTCTTCTTTGCAATTCCAAGTGTAGGCTCAGTGAGGAGACAAGAAAAGGTGCAATAGCATTTAGGATTTCATAATTGTGACTGTTGAATAGCAGCAACAACAGTAACCACAGCTGTAAATACCTGTCTCCAAACTTGCCCTGTACAGGTAATTTGATTCTGGGAACAAAGAAACTTTTCTGCATGCTTTCTTCTTAAGTCTTAAAAGGAACCCTGCTTTCAGTGGTATTCCTATTCCATTGTATAGGATTTCCCTAACTATTCATCCAATCTTGTTCTTCTAAGGGGTGCTCATAGAAAATGTTTGAAAAAAAAGTACAAGCAAGTACTTGCAGGTAAAGAATACTGTGAATCCATTAAAACTTGCATGATCTTCATGGTTTTAACTGCATCTCTGATCACAGGACTGTCAGAAAACTGCAAACCAAAAGATGCTGGAATGCTTTGTAAGGGCTGAGACACTGGCTGCATGTACAAGAGATGAAATTGTTGAGGTCCCTTGATTAAAGTTAGTGCTTTAGCTGCATGAGAAAATGAAGAAAAATAAGTCTTTCTAAAGCTTGATAGAAATAATAATGATGTGGTAGAAAATAACTTTCCAAAGTACAATGGAAATAAATGTAAATTGAATTAGGAAGGAAAGGAAAAGAAAATGTTTCCCCAGCAGAGATAAAGCGCACAATTCTAGGGGTTATTTTCACATTCTTTTGGCTGTTAAATTTCATTTTCTTTGGCAGCTTTTTCTGGTCCCTTCTGTAAAGCTTGCTAGAAGAAGTTCCTGTGCAGTGTGTATGTTTGAATTCTAGTGAGGCATCTTGAGACAGTTTGGCTGCCATGTGACAGTATTTCAGGCTGGTCTTTGATGAATTCCAGAGTGTTATATAAATATCTGGATCCCAAATAAAGGTGTCAAGACACTTTGGAGAGCCTGCAAAAATAAATCAGTGAGCATTTTGAGACATTCTCATCCATGATGTCTCTGACTTCATACCTAGCAGAAGCAAAGGTCTTCCTTTTCTCTCTGTTTCAGTTTAAGTTTGTTTGTATATATTAAAAAGTAAAGGAAAATACTTTGATCTTTCTGAGACCAACCAGTCTCTCCTTAATTCCTTAGCTGTGGCCTGGGAGATAACTATGCAAATATATCTCTTTAAAGTCTCAGTCTTTAACAGTGCCTGTAGTCTCACTGTTAGAAAATAAAAGAAGGTAAGATTTTATTCTCAGCAGAGAAGCTTCTCTTTCTGTGACATTTTTAATGAGAGCTCTTATGAAGAAGAGTTTTCTAGAAAGGACTTTGTAACACATTGAATTTGATCTTTAGTCCAAAATGTCAGGTGGAGCCTTACTGACAAGAAGCTCTCCAGCTGAGGACCTGCTGTCAAATCCTTCTTCCTTACGTTCCATGGCCAAGGGCTGGGCTAGGCTGGTTACAGACCACAGTAAGTGGGGAGTGCCTGGGGGGTGAGGTCTGTCATCCACAGATCTGAGGCAAATCCATCATTTTCTGGCCCACCACTAGTCTTGTTTTCATGTGAAAAGAAATGTTATCTCTGATACAGCTGTAGTGATACTAGGATGGGGTGGTATCAGCAATCAGTTGGATGATTTTCATGGAACAGGAAACTGATACATTTGAAAAGGCTATAAAAATATGAGCTGGCAGCTGACAGTTTTGTATGCTTTAAACACTGAATAAATCCCCTGTACCCCCACCAACCTTGTCACTGCACCTTCATGGCATACTTAGGGCTGGCTTGCTGCAGATCCTACTTAAATTCTGCCCTATTTGCAGAGATTTGCTCATGGGTGGGGCAGATACCTTATATATATATATATATATATATATATATATATATATATATATATATATATATATATGTATGTATGTATGTAGGTATCATCTCTATAGATGCAGTCAGTTTGGCAAGCCAATTTGATGCTCCCTAATCCTTCCATTGTCCTGGTTGAGCTACTGCATTTCTCCTTCTGTTCTCCAAAAGATTTACCCAAGAGAGGCGTGTATGGGCCAGTACACTGATGAATGGGGACAGGGCAGGTGGAAAGATGTAATCCAGTGGGAAGCTGCCCAGTTTCTTCCACATACCACCAAATCACCAAAAGTTTCTTTCCTTTTGCCAAGCACTTCCATCTCAGCCATCCTTTTTTTCCTACACGTGTATTTTGTTTCAGTCTGTTGACATTGTTAGCAAAGAGTCAGTCAGTCTCTGCAGATTGGTCTGGATCTACATGAAATATATAAAATGTATGTTCAGTTAAAGTAAAGCAGCACTGTGCCTAGTGAGAATGGAGTGAATCATCCTCTGAAAGGCTTGAAGACACAATTCTTTGACATGATTATTTTAACATGTGTGTAGAAGGCAGGAAAAAGAACACCACACTAAAGCCTGATGAGAGGAATTTCTGTTAAACTACTAACCTGTTTATATTTAAATCTCTTGCATAAGTGGCTAAATTTTCTTAAGGTTTTAAGATGCTCAAAAGAATGTAATTGTTAATTAGACAGTATAGTGGTATGAGGGGGAGGGAGTATTTTCAAAGTGGGATCCATTTTATAGCATTCTTCAATAAACATAATTCCTGAGCCTGGTGTATGGGCAGCCTGGTTTCCTCATCAGGAAAAAAAAGAGTTCTCAGAGGTAGTTTCTTCATTTCTATTTGCCTTTGTATATACAGATATATACCCCTTATGTCTATATACATCTCTCTTGATCCAGTTATTATTATTATTATTACTATTAATTATAATAATAATAATTACGTTTATTAAAGTGATTTTTTTAATCACAGGTTCTTATGAGTTTTTATGAGATAAACAAAGGAGGAGGAATGAGATGATTTAACAGGAGTAGAAATGATTCAGAGCTCAAAAGATCTATTGTTATTGTCACCACAGGTATGATATGCACAAGGATTTATTATTGTAAAAACACATTAAAAGAGGTGAAAGTTGTCTGGCTTCAAAAGTGCTGGTCACCAATTAATTGGATTTAGGTAATTTCCAAGGTTCTCCAAGTTGTTTGTTTAGGAATTACAGTTTCAGTTTTTTAGGAAGTTACTGTTTCAAGCTTCAGTTGCTTGCTGTAAATATTTTGAATACAGATTCCTGTTGAGACTGTGGCACCATTATCTTCGGCCTGCAAGTGCTAAACTTTCATAAATTTATTTCTGTGGATGCTGCAGTGCCCCTTCTATGTGTGCTGTGCAGTTTTGGAATAGTTTTGGTGTTTTTATGTGAATGCACAGGTACTGAATGCTAGTGGTCATTGCTTCAGCCCCCTTGAAAGAGTACTGAGCAGCTGTAAAATCCAATTGTGCTTCTTAAGCATCTCACCAAGCTCTGGGGAGAAGCCTGCATTGAAAATGCATTTTCATTAGTGAAGTATGAGTCATTAGAATGATTGTGGTATAGGTCATAGTTGTGAAGGAATTTTTAAATTTTGCCCACAAAAGGCAATTGCCAATGCTTCTTTCTCACTGAGGTCTGAATTTTCCTAAGATTCTATTTGGATCCTCCTGTGAGAATTTAAAACAGATTTTTAGGACAACTACTGTAAAATTCTACAGCCTTTTTTTGACTGGGCAAGTATATCCCTTTTCTTGTAATTTCTGCCTGAATATTAGCTGCAGAATTAGCAGTTTAGAAACATACTTTTCTGCATAACCATAAAGCTACAGATACATTAGATTTTGAATTATGTTTTTAAGCAGAAAATGTTTTTTGCTGTAATCCAGGCTTGCCAGTTTTTCACATATTAATGACCATCATATAATGAAGACTGCTCTGGGTTGTTTTTCTTTTTCCTCTTGATTTTCTTGCTTTTTCTTGGTGTCTTATACTGCATTCATAACTGCAAAACTGGAAGGTAGCTCAGGTTCCTTATCAAGTAATTATTTTATTCTGCATTGCTGTTAGCAGTAAAAAGTTGCCATTTTTTACTGCTTTAAGTGCTCAGGCAGGGGTCCTCTGATAGCTGCAGTGCTTCAAGCCAGGACGATCTCCAGGTGTCTGCTGCATTTCTCTGCTGCAAGGTGCCCACCTGCATGGAGCAGGAGCTATCAGCTGCTCCTCCTGGCAGCCAGGGGACACTAATGTGCCATCACCTCCCTTGGCACTTTGAAGCCCAAATTTTAGCTGTGAGCTACTGTAAGTGAGGAATAGTCCTTTTCTGCTCGTCCTGCGGTGGGTGTGGTTATTGCGGGACAACAGATTGTGAAAGAATAGAGATAGTGCTGCAGGCAATCATGCCCCTGATAAATTGCAGCTGAGTAAAACTGTAAAGAAAAGCTGATAATCGTTAAAGGAAAATGAGCACGGGAATGTTGGTGTGTAGTGACCAATCACAAAACAGTAAAAGGGCACACAGGTGTTATACATGTGAGAAGCAGGGTATAAAAGGTTGTACTGGGGGACAACGAAATAGTGAGGTCAGAAACCATTCCTTGTATCTGTTCTCTGTCAAAGTGTGTGAAGCAGCCTGGGAAGTTTGCAGATAAAAGGTATGCAAGTTTTTGCTATAAGGTAATAAACTGATGGTGTCAGTCAGTTTGAGAGCACCATCCAGAGGTGTCATGTCTGGCAGAGAGTCGGGTCAGACCGCTGGAGCCCCTCACGACAAGAGCAAGGTTCCTACATCAGCTTCATTTGGGACGCTCTGTTTTAGCTTTGTGCCACATTTTATAGAATAATCGGCTGATGGTTTGGCTATTTCAGTGCCTCATAGTAGGGAGTAGGCAGTTTCTGAATGGCTTTGGTAGTGTGGAGCTGTTGAAATACACAGAATTAAAAGGCTGAAGGAGTGTGTGATTATATTTTGATAAAACTGAATAAGAATATTTGTCCAATGCCTATATTGCATATATATACTCTACTTTAACAGAAAAAGACTTATATAGCTGTAAACTTGAACTTAAGTGTGTGTGAAGGAAATTATATTTTAAAAATATTGTGAATATCATAAATCTTTTCTGAGCTTATTATTAAATTAGGTATTTATATATTATTTTTAGTGAGTTATCTCATCATCATTTAGATCTGCTGAGTCACCCATTTGGTAATAAATTCTTCAGCCTCAAGAATACTGCATAATTTTAATTCTTGCACTTCTGTTTGATAATTAGCTATTCCTTACTGATGTGGACTATCAGCTTTCAAAATTACTTCAGTAAAAATGAGAAATACATAATGAATTCAATAATGTAATGACTTATTTGTTTTCCAACATTTCCAATGTTTCTGAACCAAATGTTTAAACTATTGCATCTTAACATTCTTACGTCTAGTAGCTATACTTCTTTACTGTGATCATAAACTAAAAGTGAAAATGCCTTCCTGTATTCAAAAATCTTTCTTTCTAATAAAATGTAATAGTTGAGAGAAGAGGACAAGTTGTTTTGAGCTTGAAACCCTACACCTCCTAACTTGCAAAATTTTCCCTCAGTTGCAAGTTTTGCCACTTAGGCTCATCTTTAGCCATCATAAAACTTTACTGTCATGCACTTTTAAAATGACACAATTATGTATATAGAAGCAGAGATTTAATGTTAGGTAAGGAAAATAGTTTCCCAGACTCTGTTATCAATGACAAAACACTCAGAGAAGGCAGTAAAAGCAGAGAGCCAGTAGGTGAAGTTGAGGTGTGATGACATTTGGGAATATGGATTCAGCCTAACAAAGGGAAAGGGAGATTGCAAGAAATGGTGCCTCTTCCTTTGTGCTGACAGAGGGAGCTGGAGTCATTGACATGGTTTCCTTGGAAAGACTTAAATCTATTCTGCAGTATCTTTTGTTTTTAAAGAGAGACTCTGTAGTACAGTAGGTGATCTTTCCATCCCACCTCAAAAAGCTCAGGGGCCTTCTGAGTAGCAGCTGTACTGAAAGCAGTCTGAGGAACAGGGAAATAGAGGAGACAAAGAAAATAGGAAGAGGTTGTTGAATATATATTCAATGTAGTATGTTATACAAAGTATTTATTATATTTATATCAGGATGTGTTTTATTACCTCATAAAATTCAGTCGTATGGATAATTTGAGCAATTAAACTGACTCAGGCCAGTGTCTTTGTTAGCATTGTAATAGCTCAAAACTTATTTCCACAGGTGTTTTATGACTGAGGTTGCATGACTGAAACATTAACATATTATTCTAATAATATGATGCTGCTCTGTCTGACTCGAGAGCTTTTAACTTGAATACTTTTCAGGTTACTGAATTGCCAAAAAGGGTTTTTTTTGGTCATAC
Organism: Erithacus rubecula; assembly: GCF_903797595.1. NCBI lineage: Eukaryota > Metazoa > Chordata > Aves > Passeriformes > Muscicapidae > Erithacus > Erithacus rubecula. Next base: position 62,752,475 of record NC_136687.1, read on the forward strand.
TTTCACACTGGTGCTTTTTATTTTAAATATGAAGTAGTGATATAACGAATAAATTATAACCAGATGAAAGCCTGGCATTTGACACTTCATCCCAGGATGGTGATGGCACCTGGCAAAGTAAACATTTCCCAACAATGTGCTATCTGTAGGAAGGACAAGGACCTAGAGGTGAGCTGAGGGGACATTTGATACAAGCAACAATGAAAAAAGCCCTGCTGGACAAGCAAATTAATTGTTAGTGACACAGGAGCTGGAGCCCAGCTCGTACTTTCTGGGTGGGGACTGATGAGGCACTCCTTATGGACCTGTGGTTTGGATTATTTTTAGGAAAATGAGGGGTTGAAATGTAGCGTGTGCACGAGGCCACCTTGCTGTGTTATCAGGAGGTAATTCAAGCTGACAGTCACTCTCTCTTTGAAGACAAACACGGGGAGGGGTTTTGTTGCCGGGTTTGTGCTGATTGCAGGCGCAGCTCCCAGTCCCCAGAGCAGAGTTTTCAACAGGCACGGTGGGAGTTCTCCGAGCCGCGTATCCAGCCGGGCGCTGCGCTTGATTCAGATACATCTGTAACACTTATTGTAGCTGATGAAGAATTATTCCCGCTGCCAAGATAATTTCAGCCAGTGTGATGAGGGCTGATGAAGGAGGTGTGAGCTGGGAAATCTTACTTGAGTTGGAAATCTTGCAAAGTTCTAATGACCATGAGGTTGGGGTGCCTCACTGCTTTCACACCTGGTGCCAGATATTTGGTTTTGCATTTGCCAGTGAGTGAGCTGCAGCCAAGATTCTCCTAATAATTTCTTTTTATTTTTGCTAAGACCACCCATAACTTCTGCTAAGGGAGAAAAAGGTTTTTGCTGGTAACAGTTTCGTCAGCATTATATTTTCCATATATATTAAAGGCCAACCAGCTTGTCTCTTTCTTGGTATTTTGTGGTGCACTAGAGACTGCCTGGGTACTGCTACACTCTTTTAGAGAAGTTCATAATCTATTTTGCCCAAAAAAGACTGGTGGATATGTGTCTATTTTGAGAATTTGTCTCTGTGAGCATAAGATGATTTTTTAGTTGCACAGATGAGACAGCTTCATGTGCAGGTGCTTAAAAAGGTCATAAATGCAAAACTTAGGAATTGGCACTCTGGAAAATGTCAACCTCCAGTGATGTACCTAGGGTTCTATAAAGCAACATGCAAGTTTTAGTGACTGGACAAGAGGGAATTGCTTCCTACTGGAAAAGGGTAAGTTTATATTAGATAAAGGAAGAAAATCTTTACTGTGAGGGTGCTGATGCCCTGGCACAGGTTGCCCCGAGAAGCTGTGGATGCCCCATCACTGGTAGTGTTCAAGGCCAGATTGGATGGAGCTTTGAGCAACCTGATCTAGTGGAAGGTGTCCCTGCCCATAGCAGGGTGGGCATAACTAGATGATCTTTAAGGTCCCTTCCAACCCAGGCCATTCTATGATTCTCCAAAATCTTATCCTGCTGATAAGATGATGCTTTTATTTACTTGTCTAAAAGGCTGAGCAAAAAAGGGTATGCCCCAGTATTTAACTTGATGGGGCTTTCTCTTTGAAAGAGATTATGGCTTAAGTGAAGTTTTATTATCTGTGATAAATTTCGTTAAAAAAAAAAAAGAAAATTTCACTCTTTTTTCCTTCCTCTTCTAAGTCCCTTTGCATATTGGGTGGACTGTGATGATTGCATGCCATGAGAGATGCAATTAGTGCTACTTCCAAAGGTTGTGACTCTTGCTGAGTCCTCGTGGCTGCTCTTCAAAGTTCTATCAAATCTCTTGGCTGGCTGGCCCAAACAGTCTGATCCTCTGAGATTAGCAAACATCAGTCATTATTTGCCATCAGTGCGTGTCCCCAAAAGTGGGGCTTCCTCTGTGAGGTTGGGACTCCACACAAAAATTCACTGAGTTTCTTTCAAAGTCCCTGCCCCTGTTGCCTCATGCCTGTCTTTCTGTAGTATGCTTTCAATTTTGCCAATTGAACTTCAGTCCTTTAGAGGTAAGGTCAGTTTTTATGCCAAGCTAAAAAATATTCTGCTGCTCAAAGGAGTAATCTCACTGTCTCTGAGGCCCTTATCTGACCTCTTCCTTTTAATACAGGATCAGAAAACACAGTCTCATGCTAAAGCTCTTCAATTCCTGTTTTGGATGCTTAAGTCTGACTTTCAAAATTGCTGAGTGTGTTACAGTGCCTGGGTGCAGCAGGGCCTGTCTGTGGTGTGGAACCAGCCACCTAGAAAGAAAAAAAAACCCAGACACAGCTTTAGGTTATTTAAAACTCTTAGCTTGGCTGAGCAACAGTGTTGCTGGATATGCCAAAACCTGTTAATTTATATCTACTATTCTCATCTGCTGAAGCAATAGGAATAACAGAAAGTTAGATTGTATGATCACCAGACATTCATTTTTCACCCTGGCTGGATGTTAGCTGTGGCACCAGCCACCTCACCCACTGCAAAAGCAACCAAAGTGTCCTCGGTACCTGAGGAGATGTCAACACCCACCATATCCATGAACAAACTGTCCTTTGCTGGGGGGTTGATCTGTCATGTAATCCCAACCAGTGATATGTTTGCATTAGCAATGATCTTTCATCTTGGACTTTCCCCTCCTGTCCTCTCTTACTTCTCTATCCTTCAAGAGATCTGTAATGTTTGAGAGACTGAAAGGGTTCTAGCTAGAAGATAGGTTGAGGTAGAAAGAAAAAGTAAAACTGACCAAAATCTAGCTGTAAGAAAATCCTGCTGTGTGTTTTTGTTGTTTGGATTTTTTACATCTCGTGTTGGTACAGTTTGCTTCAGCATGATTCAAGATTTCTGTACTCTTGAAATGTAAGAGTATAATGCTAGCAAAAGAAGGGCTTGTGTTCTATTTGGCCTCTATATTCAAGGATCTTGAAAAAAAAACAAACCCAAGACTTTTTTTTTTTTTTTTACAAAGAGAACATTCTTCAGAAGCAAACTAACTTTTAAACCTATCCTCTTTCTCTGGGGCTTTCACTGGAAACATTGAGTCTGAATATCTAAACTGATGTGACCATTTCTGTGCAGCTCCTTAACTGGCACCAGGAGAGCCAGGCCTGTGGTGGTGAAGTTTTGGCAGCCACACAAGGCTTGAAAGCCTGTGGGGTAGGAAGAATAGCATGGAATATTTTAGACTAGAGATGAGCATACAATTTTTAAATAAGCTTGGGCTTTAGTTCTTGTTTTCTTTCTTATTAAAAAACTCTTAATGGCATCATTCATTGAAATTTGAATTGCTTTAGAACATTTTTCACACTGACTTATTATGCAGCAGAGGATACACTCAGAAGTTATTTTTTGGACTGAAATGGTTAAAAATATCCTGAACTGCTCGTTTCCATTTTACTCTGTGAATAACCCTTTCCTCCCTGTCAAGTTATGTGTTTTTTACATTTTAAAACTATAACCTCATAACAATTTTGAGTATTTAAATGGTAGGAGGTGTCATACTTGAAAGATGATAGAGCTTTAATTTGTTTCATTGCTGAACAACCATTATAGTGCTGTTTTTAATTATACTGTCACACATGTTGGTCATCTTATTGTTTAGTTTCAGATTCCTGTTCCAAAATGTGAGGTCAAGAGGTCTTTGGAGCCAAATGCCTTGCCACGAGATTTCATTTAAAACAAGTTGCAAAATGTCAGTGTAGGTTAAATGTATGTTCACAATGAAATATCTAAAGGATATTGTGAGAAAGCATTACCTAGCTTAGGAAAGGTGTGAGATAGGAGTAAAAAAACATGGGCTAAACTCTTTTCCTAGCAGGCTGGTGCTGTGGCTGTCCTGTCTTGCTAAATTCTACACTCAAGTTTTTTGTTGGGTACACCTTTCAGGGAGGTGTACTCCAGCTCCCCAAGTACAGCAGCTATCCGAGGAAATGTTGACAATATCCTAAATCCATGAGGAGAACAAAAAAAATTGAAACCACCAATATTAATGATTTCTTTTTTCCCTGAAAACTGGGAATTTCTGAAAAACTTCCTTGCTTATGGTAAGTGAAAATCAGTGCGAAAAGTTCTGCAGGGCAAGGCAGTTTTCATGAGTTGTTGGGTGAAAATACTTCAATTCTGTTTATTCTGTAATTTAGCAAATCTAATGCAGGGGAAGTAGACCTAGATAGATACTGTTTGTCTTCTTGCTTTGCCCTTGTTAAAAATACTCAGTGTAGGCATAGCAAGCATAAATTTGCCTTTCTGACATCAGAGTCTGTTTCTGCTGCTCAGGCCATCCCTAGGATGATACCATAAGATGATGGCAGCCCCAGGCCGGGCTGGGTTTGGAGCATCTGCCCGTGTTTAACGCGGCCGAACCGACGCGCACGGTCGGTGCAATGGGAGCCCCGCGCTGATCACGGAGCGGGGGCGCAGCCTCGCTGAGTGCGCGGGCAGTCGGCAGCGGGAATGGAGTTTTTCATTCGTGTCTGCGCGTCTCGGGGCTCCCTTGCTTTGTTTTCTTAGTGAAACTCAGATCAGACATGTAGGATTAATGGAGCTGGGCACTGACAGACCAGCTCTGTTCCAGCTACAGTGACTGTGGGAGATTTGGATCTGGACCCTCTTAACCAGTCCTCCAAGAGTAAGAGTTCAGTTACCTTGACCAGTCGCCAAGGACTATTTTATTTTAACCCGTGTCAAATCTGAGCTTACCTATGGGGCTAAACCACAGCCTGCTGAGCCAAGTGTATCCGAATGCAAACTCATTTCACTGGCTGTTTGTTACTGTTTGGAAAATCCAGCCACATAAGGTATGGAACAATCTCCACCAAATCAAACTTTTCAAGCTTCGTTGCATGTGAAATACTGCATGCTGCTCCTCCCAGCTTGCAGCCGGTGCATCAGTTCCTGTTTCTTAGGAAATGAAATGAAGGCAGGATAAAAGTCTTTGTACAATGTTCTCAAGCACATGGTGTTGTCCTGTGCAGGGCCAGGAGTTGGACTTTGATCTTTGTGTGTTCCCTCCAACTCGGGATACCCTGTGATTGTCTGATTTTGTGATAGAAATAATAGAATTTTCTCTTTGGGATAAACAAAATGAAATTATGGATTTAATGCTTTGACTACCCTTACTCTGTAAATCAAAAGGGCTTGTGAGAGGTGTAAACTTATGCTTACTTGGGGTACTTCCAGTTGGTGACTTTAAATCCATAACTATTTCCTTCTTGGCATTAGTAGCCAAGTCAAGGTTCTTCTGAATGGACATCACTTCTTTGTATCCAGAAAAACACTTCTAAACTTATTTTCCTTTGTAGGTAATGCAAGTAAAATAATGGTGATCACAATTGTGATGGGGAATAGACAGTGAGGAGGCTTCAATCTGTTGATGCATCTTCAAAGTAGCAAGCAAGTCAAGCAGAGAGGAAAAAGCAAGAGAGAAACATTTGCAGTGTTCTTGACAGTAATTACACATGTTTGAGCTGCCAAGCAGCAGGCAGGATGAGCATCCTTGGGATGCATTTTCTCCTCATAGAGGGAACCACACAAACTGTTGAAATGGTGTTCTGTGTGCTTGTGGCTTCAGAGAATATTTTTTTCTATGTCTGTGGATAGAAATAGATTAGTGACAGGGTAGCTCCACTGGCTGTTGGCTGAAAGCAAACAACCCACCCTTGTGCCATGCAGTGCAGAGTTCAGTCCTGCAGGTGAGCAAGGCTGTGTGTGCCTGCCCCTCCTTGCCCTCTAATAGCTGTACCACCCCCTTTTCCCTGCAGCTCTCTGGGTGCTGCCAATTGCCTGCTCCTCATCTGCCAAATCCAGAGGGAGGGTAAAGGCAGCTTTGCAGGGGGTGTGCTCTGCATTCTAGCAAAGTTCTGGGGAATCTGACGTGTCAGTGTGTTGAAACATCTTGGCATTGGGTTCATGGTGTGTGAACCATCAATGTCCTCTCTGGGTAGAACAGCGATTTTTTTTTTTTTTAATATTTTTTTTAATTTTTTGGAGTAGCCATCACAGAGTGTGAGCAGCAGCACTCCTCACTTCCTTAAGCTCCATTCTAAGCTCAGAGGAGAACTTCTTCATCTTGAAAGTTCAGAATAACTGTTATTTTTGAGTTTTTAAAAATATTGTTAAGAGGCCACACAGAACACAGCACATCATTCTTCTGTGCAACAAGGAGGAATCTGCTCCCTGCAATAGGAATATACACATAAATGAAATTCTCTTCACTCATAAAAGCATGCATGCACTGAGTGATTAGTCAAAATGGAATTGGTTTCTTCATCTCAGATGTTTTATATGTGAATCATACTTTTTTTGTTTCATTCTCCTGACTTTGGTTTATTAGGTTTTTATATCCCTGATCAGCCATTTATTTGCCATTATGTTTGGTATTGTGAAGTTCTATAGGAAAAAAGAGAGAAGCTGAAGTGCCCTAATGAAAACATGCTAAATAAGCCACCACTGCAGGTTTGTAGCCTACATATTTCCTCACCTTGGAGCCCACACCCATGGGTAAGAAGTGATGCCAAGCTCACTGGAAGGGAGGCCAAGCTACTGCACCTCTAACTTGCCAAAATGAGGAATGGAAGGAATGAAGGTTTCAGGCTGGTTAAGATTTTTAACTGTGTTTTTTGGGCTTATTTTTTTTTTTCTTTGCTTTTGTCTTTGCTCCTGATTCCAGAAGCAGCTGACAGAAAGATGAGCTTTCCTCAAAATGCTTGTTTGCTTTTTCCTGACTTTGCCCATTAGCTGCTGGGCTGAATTCCTGTGCTGTGCTATTGTGTAGGAAGAATAATGTGTGGAGGCAGCAATTATTTGTCAAGTACTGGCAATGTACTTGGCATGCTACAAGGCATGGATAGGAAAGCTTTACCTACTCTGGAGAGCTGAAGTTTAGGTTACAGACCAAAATATGAAGAAAAATTGCACAGGGAGCAAATATGGATTTTAAAAAATCTATCTTGGTGTTTTCAAGGAAGAGTGAAGGTCTTCATGAAGAGATGACGAATCTTTATGTACCAAGTTTGTTTGTTTGCTGGGCAGGCTTGGTTGCAGCAGTTTAAAATTGAGAGGGCTGTTATAAAGCATTTAGGAGAATATTTGACTTGTGGAGAATTCATGCCATGGGTAAGCAACTTGGAATTAGAAAGCAAGGGTTAACTTTCAGACATATGATTTGAGTTGATGAAAAGAGGTGCAGTGAGTGAAGTTTTCTGATTGTCTTCATCTTAGCTTCTGTCAAAATCAAGTGAGAATTAAATTTTCCAAAATCAACCCCTCTCTTCCTTTTCCTCCCATCTCCTGCTCTTCCATCCCCTTTCATGTGCTAAATGGCTCTGATGGAACTGTGCTGTAGGTACAGCATACTGTGATTAAATGCTTTGTAATGCTCCCTGAGATACATTGGACCAAAAAGTATAAATGCAAAGCCAGTTGCATAAAATAAATCTGAATTCTTGCTGCACCATGGTGAGGCAGCTCAGTTACAGCCTCGACCACCCATGAATGCTCAGCACACAGCAGGGCTACTTTTGGACTTGCATCTCACCTATTATCTTGGTAGTAGGGTATGAATCTCTTTGAATGTGAAAGCCTGGTTTTGTTTAAGTGAAGAACATAAGAAAAGGCTCTTTCCTTATTTTGTTTTTTCCCTTGAGCAGATGAAAGGTGGATAGAAGTGACAATAAATTTTAGGAAGGAAAGAAGTAGAAAAAGGCTAATGCTTGCTGAGCAGAAATTTTATTTTCCCAGCCACGCTACCCAAATGTTAAGACTCTCCTGTACAAAAGTGTCACTTCTTGGTCTATATAAATTCACTGTCAGAACAAAGGACAGTTTCTGGAAGGGAAACAAGACTGTATTATACCATTCAGCAACTAACATAAGAAAGAGAATAGTACTTCCTGCTAACATTGATACTCCAAAGATGGATGCATGAGGTGGTAGGTGAGCATTCAGTTCTTGCTGCAGCTGGCTCTTGGTGATGACTTATCCATCTTGTCAGTAAACTGCATGAAAGGCTCAGGGATACAAAAGTGGGGGGCTGGCAGGTTAGCTTAAGGAGAGAGATAATGACAATGACTTCTGGGTCACCTGGAAGCAACAGAGTAGAGCCAGTGTGGCTGTTGTGAGAGCTTGCTGGGAAAATGGGAATATATTTCAAGGACCTTTTCTAGGTCCCACTAAGCCAGCTAAGCTAGGAACCATGTGCTGGTTAACACTGATTCTATTCTCCAGTCTGTATTAGTTCCACATTCATTGATTGCTGTTACTCTGATTTCTTTCCGTTTGGGTTTTCCTTTTCTTTTAATGGAAATGTCATTGATTCTTTACCTTCCCAGCTGGGGAACTTACAATCAGGACAGAGATTTTTGGTTTCCCCAACACCTTGATATCACACAGTTCTTGCTATCCTCTCATCTCTGGTCACAGCAGGGGATTGCCTGCCCTGCACTAATGCTTCTAATTGGAAGTGTGGATTTTACTGGGTTTTAGTGCTGCAAGGTACTGCTGTGGATCTTTTCTGTGGAGAGCTTCAGGATTGGGACTATATGTGGGATTGATTTCACTGCTCCCTCACTTGCCCATCTGCTGATGCTGAGGTTTCTCTTATGCTCTTCCTGAGAGATTAGTGGTGAGCATGTCATCATCCCCACATTTAAATGAACAGTTTCCTGAGGATTTGAAATGCCTTGGCCTAAAGTAATTTAATGAGAAGAATAATTGCCTCATTTCCCACCACATAAGATCCCAATCCTCTTCTTGGCACAGGTATGGCATGTAGCAAATGTTTCTAGAGAAGACTTAAACCATTCTGCTCTTTGAAGCCCTGTCATTGCTGGCTGTCTATTACTGGAATAATTTAAAAAATTCTTAGTAAAATATGCTTGACCAGAGAATAATTTGATACGCTGCCTAGCCTACACTATTGTAAAAGGATGAAGTCTCATCCTGGCAGCTAGAAGACTAAAACAGATACCTGACAGTCTTTAGCTGCTTTGTGGATGCTGCACAAACTGTCGAAGCATCTGCCTGTGCAGTGTGAATTACAAGCTGTGTGACTTGGAAGGTTGCTTCTGTTCTGCTGGTTATGTCCTTCCATCTCAGCCAACTCTCTGTGGTTGTCAGCCCCATTCACCTCCTGTGCTCTGATTTTTGCAATGCCAGTTTGTCTTCTTTATTGTATTCATTTTTAGCTGCCTCACATTTTCTCATTTCTGGCCTTTAATCTCATCTGTGGTAACACAGGCTAATACTTTCTTTGGACTATTTCATCTTGAGACCAACTTCTGGCACTACCAAGGACATGGAGAGTTTTTACTTTATCCTGTAGCACATCATGAGTCTCTCCTTTTTAACCAAGTTGTCTCAATCTTTGTTGCTATTTCATGTCCCGTGAGACTCTTGAAATAGAGTTGTTGCCTTGCCCAAGAGATTTCCTGGCACCTCCAGTGTTCACCCCAAAACATGTTTTCTCTGTAATCTCCTTTTGCCAGAGGAGTCAAGCAGAGTCTGTCACATGCAGAGACAGAGAACCTTGTGCTTGTCTGGGAACACCTAGGGCTTGGTAGTCAGCTTGCAAATATCCAAGACAAAACTTTTCAGGGTGGCCATTCCCAAGGAGAGGAGTGCCTTAGGGCTCAACCTTCCTTGAAATAACTCCTAACAAAAATTAAACTACAAGTCAGTAAGTATTTGTTTACAAATCCTAAACAGATGGCACACACACACTTGTATGAACAGAAGGGAATGGAGAAAACCCTAACATATTCTCCAAGCAGCATTTAATTCAAATTTGGTGGTTTCCTTTAGTCCATGTGATTTAACTGACAAGTTGGCAAATGCCTGGCAGCATTTATAACTGAGGCCTCTGTTTTCACTGAGTCTTGAAGTCTTCAGGTTACACTCACTGAGTGGAGCCTGAAGCAGGCAGATTCCTTTTCCATGTTTGGACCCTGTACACCTTTTGAATCATTTCAGTGGAAAGATTTTCCCCTGCTAATTTATCATTCATTAACTCAAGAAGAAAGAGTTTTGCCTTTCTTCCTAACAAGCCATTGCTTACTGCCTTATGCATTAGAGGTGCCAATTGCTCTTGTTCATCACTTGGACACTTCTTAATTGCCCAGCTAGGTAAAAATGTTTTCCATACTGATGTTATTAACTCTTCAGGGTGTAACTCTGCTCCTTGATGCATCCTGGAACTTGGAGTATCCAAATCCCAGACAAAAGCTTTTTCACTTAATTTGATGACCATATTTTATAGACTACTATAGCTATAATTGATTCAACTCATTACTGGCTCTTTTTGTGATCAAGCCCAAAGTTAATCAATAATTCAGTGGTATTATTAGTTGTGAGGTGCCTTGTCTCTTTACTGCCTCTAAATTTAGGCTTTTGAGAAACACCCTGACAAATTGCTTCTTTCCCTCTCCTGTAATGTTCTAATAACCCGTTCTCTTTCTGCTAACACTCTTTGCTTTCTTGCACTCACTTCTTTATTCTTTCTTCTTCTCTATTTCCTGTCTTACTTCTTTTTCCTAATCTATTCCCTGCTGCCAGACTCTGATTCATGATCCCTGTGAGGTGAAGCTGCATTGGCTGAGGAGATGTGGGGGAGGCCATCTTTTCAGCCCTTTAACTCCAGCAGGGATTGTGAATCAGAGCTCTCTGCTGCTGTAGTTCAGTCTCACATAGTAATGTAAACTGGAGCTGATGGCAACTGCATTAATGTGACAGTCTGAGCTGCCTCAGCTGAGCAGTAGATGTACCACCTGTTCTGCAGCTTCTGTGGTGGGGATTGCAGCCTCTGGCAGAGTCAAGGGATAGGTAACTGTGCATCCTCCTCCCCCTCCTCCATGAGCTGCCAGAGCATGAGAGTCTGGGTCCTTGAACTTGCCTTTCTCTCTTCTTCCAAAAATTGATTCTACAGCCTCTTCAAAATTATCATCCCTTGTACAATTTCATGGTCCAAAACCACTAAGTCAAAAAGTCTATTCTCACCTCAAACCACGCTACCTGAGTATAGGAAAAAGAAACAAAGAAACCCCCTAAGTGGATATAGGAGATGACTTTTTAGTCATGGGGGAAGGCGGGCAGCAGAGCAAGGCTGCTTAGAGAGGCTCTGCAGCCTTCATCCTTGGGAGTGTTCAGAAATTGGCTTGATCATCCTGAGCTGATCCTGTTTTGTATAGGATGTTGGATCACAAGGCCCCTGAGATACCTTCCAACCTGAATTTTCCTTGTGAGTCCTGTTGTTTTCTGAGACTGCTAAATTTACCTCACCATATCAAATTAGGAGAGACTAATACATTAAAATCAAATTATTTACTCTGAAGAAAGCAAGTGGCAAGAAGCAGGGATTGAATATGTCCCATTATTTGGTTTTCTTATTAATGGAATCTGTAATTTTCCTTTTGAATCTTTGAGTGTATAAAGAGGTAGGGGAAGCATTAAAAAGACAATATGAAAATTTTATTTTTCTCCCAATGTGTTCTAGTGCATTTTCCTAGGCACAATTTGTATAAGTTGGCTGCTGTCATTTGAATTCTTTTAGGAATTAAATCAGAAGCAAACAGTATCTGAATATATTTTGTACTTTTATGTGTGGAGGCAGATAGGAGACTATTCAGGATATGGTTGATGTTGAGCATGCTTAATTGTTTGCAGTTTTTTTTTCCAAATTTCCCCTTATTTTTGCCTATCATTATTTCTGATACTTTTGCAGAAAATTGAGATGGTTCAGCTCCTCTTTTATGTAGTCAGACATACATATGTTCTTTTCTGAAGAAGAAAAAAGAGAAAGTACCAAGAATTAAGTTCAGATGACAGATGTTTATGTGGCTAAACTCTGTTTGGTTTAAATAACAGTGAGGAGTAGGAAGGAATTCAACCTTTTAAGCTTTTCTTGTTTACAGATATGAGGAGAGAGAAGAGTAAATAAGTCTGAGTTACAGTATGCCTTTAAAAAATCACATGATATATCACCACCATATGGAAGCCTGCATGCCCTTTCCCATAGGGATGTGCCACTGGGAAGGGATTTATAGGCTGCTAGCTCATAATGCAATAATATTTACTATGGGTTACCAACTTTGCTGTAAGTGTTTCTAAAATTCCCTCTGGAACAGCACCCATGGCTACCCAAGGGTGGTACTGGTTGTGCTGCTTGATTTTTTTCATTCAGCACCTCAGTCCTTACAAAGTTTGCTGAGCACAGGGGTTGTTCAAATCCTGCAAGGAACCACACTACTCTTGAGAAATGTTTGCTCCATATTTACTTCAATGGCTGTTTCTGGGAAATATGAGCTATAAACAAATCTGTACTGCCAGCATTAGGAGGAAACAAGGTGTGGTGGGACTGCTTGCAGGCCTTGGCTGTTAGATAGTGAGTATAATCTAATTGCAGGTTTTTAGAGTGTACTTTTATAGGGAAAATAAACTTTGCAGGTCTGCTGTAGCATTTAAGATTTAAATGTCAGTGCTTATCAGCAGTGAGGTAAAATATGTTGTCACTGCATTTTTGGGAACAACTATTTTCAACAAATTGATCATAACTTATTTGCCAAGAAAGCTGTTAGGAAGCAAGAGTGGATCTATTGTTTTCATGGTGCAAAACCCCCATGATTTAGTTATTTTTACTTTATTCTTACATGGTTAAGCCACGTCATTCCAGGAAATGATGTGTTTGATATCAAGCTTTCCAATTGCAATTCTGTTTTTTAGCAAATAAAATTATCTTTGGCAAAGAACATGGGATGGTTTAAAGGAAAACCGAGGATGAGAATCTGAACTGCAGCAGCTAAAACTTGAAAAAAAAAAAACCACATCATTTCAACAGTTCAAATAAATTATTGGTACAGTGCATGTATAATAAATCAACTCTGTAAAATAAACAATAATAAATTCTGTCCCAGTTTGCCCTGTGATTTGGGCTCTATATGAACTAGAAATGTGGGATATTTTCTTTATTTTTAAGATATGCTTTCTAGTTTTGTTTTTAGGTGTATTCATCAGACTCTTTTAGGCCTCGTTCTGCATCATATTTGGTTTTCTGTTTGTGATTAGACAGATTTCTACAAAATTTGTTACCTGAAGCATGTGTGTAAACATTCACTGTAAGGTTCAAGTTTGTTTTATTAAAGAGATTGATAAAGGAACAAAACCAGAAGGTGAGTGTGTTACACTGCAGATTCTCTGGGTTTAGCCATCTCCTAAGGTCATTAGTGCCTGATGCTGTGAACAAAACCTTGGTAGTGTGTGAACTTTTGTGCTCTAGTGATTTTATGTGCAATCTAGGCTGCTGAAAAAAGTTATAATCCTGGTTATTTATCAAATTGCAATTGTGTAAAGTATTCCTAGAGGCCAGGCTTGCTGGAGGACGTAAGAGCTGGGGTCATAAAACTAGGAAGAGGAGCCAGGTGTGAGAGATCAGAGACTGTTCATCTACAGCTGAAAAGTTTTTCAGATTCACAGTTTGTCATGTGGTCTTGTACAATACACACCCCTCTCTAGAGAACATGATTCCTAGCCTTTCTAAAGAGATCTGATTTCAGTTTTTAAGTAATCAGGCTAAATTACACTGGACTCCTTGCACGAGGATGATGATTTGTCATGGTGAAAATGCTGTTGGAGCCAAGTTATGATTTTGTGGGTGTGGGAGCAATACCCTTGATGCAGAGGTTTGTACCTGACTACATTTGGGCTGCCTTTTTGGGATAGGATACTTTTGGATTGAAATTTAATTTTTTTTTTTCCTGTTCTAATAGTTGATACTATTACTGTTTTCTATTCCACACGTGCTCTACAGGCAAATACAGACAACTAACATTCTTGACTTTTATTACATTTTAAGCCTGGTCATGATCTACCACCTAAGTGGTGGCAGTACTTGTGAGCACTGGAAAAATCTCTTGCAGGTAAGTAGTTGAAGTGGGACAGGGAAAAAGGGGAGAATTCCTTCTGAGCTGCTTCAGAAGGAAAATGCAGATAAAGATCACCTCATTCATACATGGGAGAAAAGCTGGGTAGGAGGACCTCAGTGCATAGCAGAAAGAGCTTTAAATGGTCATTTGAGGTAGATATGTATACAGAAGCAATTGAAGAAAAATCACGTGTACTATTTATTTTATATAGAGTAAGGCAAATTAATCAGCAACAAAATAATCTAGATGACTGCTGTCTTGTATATATATGCTTCAAGCCTGTAACTCCTGATGAAGCTCTTTTGGCTTCATGAATAAAACTCCAATGGGCTTGGTGGCAGCAGGACAGAAAAGTGTGATGGCAGTGCAGGGAACTGCTTTATATGGTAGAAAATAAAGCTCTAGCTGGGGAGGGGGTTTTCAGAGCATCATGCCAGTGTATTTCACTGATCCAGAGCCCTGATTTAGCCATCAAAGGTGATTCCTGATAGCATTTCTATTGCTGATACTTATACTTGCCAGCCCAAGACACTATCATAGAATTTTTCCCAATGAAGAGAATCCTGAAAAGTTAGGTGGAGGTATGTGATCAATGGCTGGGTTTTATTGATGATCATGGCATTTGAGGATTCATGGCAGCTTTCTTCTTGGCAGCATTAAGGATTAATGTAAATCAGCTTGTAAAGTTGATTTGGGGATCTGATTAAACAATTCAGTTCGTTTTAATGTAGAGTTATGTAACTAAGGAGTTTGAAGTCAATGACTTGAGCACACCTTTAAAATACTAATGTATTTCCTTTGTGTTGCTGAGAGATGTGGAAATTTTATTCTGGGAGTAAGATGAAAATCCTCTGAAAAAAGTAGGCATCCATTCAAATTTTATTTAGAATGAAAAAAAATTTTTTTCCTTGCAATAACCCTCTACTTCACTTTCTTTTTTTCCTGTATTAAGCTGATTTGATCTTCACTGTACCTAAACCATTTCACCATAGATTGTATTGGCTGTTACTCTCATTGTACAGGTGAGAAAGCTTAAGCTCTGTGGTGGTGGCTTTCTGCTTTTTCACAGGTTTCTTGTACAAGCCAGAGACAAACTCCTATATCCTAACTCGAATATATGAGAACAATCAAGAAAATTTATGACCTGGTTGCTATTTCAAGGTATTACTTTTATTTTTCAGAAGCAGTTTTCATTTATCAGTGATAAGCAGCCATCTTAAAGCACAATAAAAAGTGTGATGAGAGGGAAGAGAAGCTAAGTGGCAATGAATTTTAAGCTTCTGCTTGGAAATTTTTCTCAAAGACTATCACAGTGATGAAATAGCATCAAACCACAACAATTCTGAACCTGTTGCCTTCAGCATCAGGAATACACTGAGGAAACAACTGCTCCCATCCTTGCTATTGAAACTAGTGGTTAGTTATTGCCAATTCCTTTTTCTCCTGTTTGTATCAGGAGAACTCAAAATTTCTGTCAGATATAAGTTGGAAATGAATCTGACATTTAAAATCCTTTCCCTGCCAAAATCCAATCTGGAAGAAACAACCCCTCTGAGCAGACCCTAATTAGATGACAAATTTAGAAGCCTAACAGAATGCACTACCTAGTAAAGACAACTCCAGTCTTTGGTGCTGCCTCAGAGTAACTTTCAAATGGACAGACACCTGTGAGGTGTGACACCCTGCTTGCATTACATCCTTTTATTGGCCTAGGTGAGAAAGGAAATGTGTCATTGCACCCCAACAAGGTACCTCTCACAGTATTCTCATTTTACAGTAAAAATGTGCAAAACACCATATACTTTTCCCACAGGTTGTGAATGGAAAAATGTTTTATTGTTGTACTTTGTAATGGTTATGTTCTTAGAGAATGAGCTAGTTCCCATGGATGGCTGTAGGAGTGAATGATGTTTGAAGAGGCAAGCTTCTGCTTTATTATTCTACTTCTAAAAGGTATCACAGTGCAGAAAAGGTAGTAAAAATCCTTTTGTGATCAGGTTTAACTTTAGATTAGCTTAGGCCTCTTTACTATTCAACTCAACTCCAATGAGTCATGTCTTTGTTATCCTCACTTTTTCACTGTTGGACTCTTTTCTGCTTTTTCTCTTTAGTGTACCTTCTTTTCTTAATCACTCCTCTTACTTTTCCTTTAAGTTTTATGTTTGATCTGCATATTTTAAGATTATTTCATTTTAATTTATCTCAAGGGTTGTGTGGGAGAAACTTAATTTTAAGGGACAGATTAAGTATTCGAACAAATCACTTAGATGGTATATTCTGCTCTCTGCCCCTAGATCATCCTATAAGCACAGTCTCAATAATGAGCAAATTGTCCAAAGAAATCCATTGAAATGTTGTTTTAAAGAGAAAATAATTATGGAAAGAGTGACTTTCTGTGCTGATCTCATTCTACCAAAGTTCAGCCTGGGGTTAAAAACTGTCTCATTTGTTTAGTGCTGTGTTTGGTGATAACAATTCTGTCTGATGCTCAGTTTCTATGGAGAGATGCTTGCTTTCCTTTTGTTTGATAACTCACTTCATATTAGGTCAGATTAATTATCTGAAGGAGTTGGGCATCTTTGTCATGGCCAGGGATACCTGGGCTGAACCTCACCAGTGAGGAATCCATTAACCAGTACACCTACACTGGAGTGTGCAAGCAGCTCCTCACAGTGACAGAGAGGAATTGCTACTCAAATATTAACCATTAAAAAAAAAAATCAGGCATAAAGAAACATTTCATCCAAATGAATTTGTTTTCCTAGCCTTCTGAATGGATTCACTTAAGCTGTTTAGCAGATTGACTTGCTAAAGAAATATAAGTGGTTTCTAGCTGACACATAGGGTTTTATGAAGTGATTGATCGCAGCTGCCAATTGCCAAGGTCAGTGGGATCTTCTGTCTTGGCAGCCCCCTCAGTGTGCATGTGGAAAAGGGGGGATGAGGGAAGTGACAGTGGAGGGGGTGAATGGTTTTCAATTCAGTGAATGTGAATTTAAAAGTGTCCTAAATTCAAACGTGCCTGCTTTGTGAAGACAAACTGTGTTGGTCAGGCTTTTAATGTATCTTGGTGGTTTTTTTTTGTTTTGATTTTTTTTTTTTTGTTGTTTTTGTTTTTTTTTTGTGGGTGTTTATTCTGTTAAGTTTTTGAAGTAGAAATCAGAAGCCTGGTCAAAGAATGGGGGAAGAAATACAGAATAACTGTTGTGTGCATTTTTGCCACTGTTATTCCTAGGTGCAAACCAGTCATTTAACTTTTGTCAACTTTTATAAGGAGGTAAGAAAGGGATGAAATCTTGCTGTTGTTGAATTCAAAAGGAGATTATCATTAATTTCTGTTGGAGAACAATCATGTCTTAAATCAGCAGATGAAATAAGTAGTGCTTGTCTTTAGCTTGCTGTTAATTCATGATTGTTTCCCCAGATTTGAACTGTACATAGCTAGAACTGTGATTTTAAATTAATCCAGTGCATTTCAGGCATGCCAGAGAGTAGAAATATGGACTTCAAACTAAAAATATCCATCTTAAGATCAGTTTTCAATTAAAAAAAAAAAATTCTTCCTGGTATTCAACGTACACAGATTTGTACCACCAAGTACACAACAGTGTAAAAACCCTCTTCCCCAGTTTTCCCTTCAGCCCTGACACACATACCCAGAGAGCTGCTCAGTGCTTTGCAAATGACTTTGAAAAATAAAAGGTGAAAATTACTGATTAATGTTTTAGCTCCAGTACAGGTCAGTGGGCAATTGAGCTCTGACTATCTTATTCCATATTATTTCTGTTTGTGTGACAATTTTGTACTATATTCCACTAATAGACATTTAGATAATTGCTGCTGCAATCTCAGTTTACACTTCTATCTTCTCAGAAAAGATATTCAATATGTTTGGATAATTAAATATTTTATCAATGTAATATTTTTATCTACTTTTGATACAGCAGCCTATAAAGGGAATTGTCCTGTACAGACAGAGCTAAACAATTACCACCAACAAGAATAAGTACTATTAAGACTTAAGGAATCTTGAGATGCAAAGAATGTCAAGCCAAAAAGATTGTACAGATGTTGAAGAAATCTTATATGGCGTGAGGAGCTGAGAAGCTTGTGATTGCATTTGATCTACAGTGGTGCTGGCTAAAGCCCTTGCAGAAATTACACATGCATTTAAAAATTATTTTGTCCTTACTGGAATTCAGCTCTTGGTGGTTTTCCTAGATGGGTTGTGGTTGGTGTGTGAAACTTTCAATGGCATGGTCTAATCAATACCATCAGGGTCAACATACTTCCCTTATGCCTCTTGTGTTCCAGCTGAGGTTTGAGATTATTAATGGGTACAGTTTTCTGGAAATAACTTGATAGTTATTTTCTGAACTTCCATGTGATATGGCCACTTCTGAGCTATATTAACATTTCCATTTCATTAATCATTGTGACCTAAGATGGGCAGATCCTTATGCAATTTCCTAATTTTTTTTCCCTTTTTCCCCCTTCTCAAGTGCTTGATCTTGGAAAGCAGAGGCATATGAACCACTTGCATGTTAATGAAAACCAGCCTACTTTGTCAAGGGAGTGTAACAAATTCAAAATAAGGCCAGATTTTTTGTCTTTTCCACTATTGAGGACTTTTATTTGTATAGCTTCTAGCAATGTTTCACACTGATACTTTGTGTACCCTTTCGCTGCCTAGGAACAAATGTTTTAATGCATATCTGGAAAAAAGATGTTACACTTTCCTAATTCCAAGCATAAAACAAATTTTCAGATGGCACAGTGGTTCCATGAAGGAAAAGAACTATTTGGAAAGCACAATCCACAAAGTGTGTGGGTGGGAGACAGTAACTGAAAATTTGATAGATGGGAAGTGATCTTAAAGTGTTCTTTGGAAGCAAAATCTTCTAAGTTTTTATCTGTCTTAGGGTTGGTAGTCCCCATTAGCCATAGGAGCCCTTTCATGCCATTTCTTGTTAGAGTTCATTGTATCATCATTTGGTGTACAAGAGTCAGGAGTTCCCAGTTTTAGTGATGAAGTACCATTTAAGAGAAAAACTGAAGTTCCAGTGCAAGCCACAGAGAAAAACCTTCTTCAAGCACAAGTGTTTTTGGGGACAATGAGGAATAACCTCACACTTGCTGTAGGTGTTTCTCTAGGGTTCTTATTCTGTAGGACTTCTTGTAAATAGGGATGAATTCTTATTGTTCATCATAAAAATATTCCCCAAATCTTGCTGAAACACCTGTCATGCTTGATTGCAACATGAAGTCAATTGAGAACTTGTGAACCTGGTCCCTGTTAAAGTACCATTTTTAGTGATATGATAGCATGTCATTTTTATCAAGTGCTACTTCAGTTAATTCACTTAGAAAATACTCTTTCTGTGGTATTGTTTATATAAATTAGATAATCTTCCTCCAGGCTGTTTTTACATTTTCCCAAATTTATTTGTGTGCACCTCCCTCAGTCACCTCCCAAATGTTGTTTTAATTAGACCAAGGCTTGAATCAACAACACATGCATGGCCTTATGCTAATTTATGTATTAATTGTCAATTTTAATTTTTCTGGCAGCTGCTTTGCTGTTGGGCAGATGTTTTCATTGAAAAATTTAGTAATGCCTAAACCCTTTGATACATGAGTCCTAATTTAGTTTCATTCATTTCAATGTGCATTCGCTTGTCTCTCTTGTCTGAATTTTGTCAGTGATAATATTAACACCAATCAATTTTGACTTCTGCAGTTTATTAGAAGGATTTCACATCCACCAAGTTGTATCTTGGGATATGTAATTCTAAAGAGTTTGGTACAATATGAAACTTACAAGTGACTGTTTCCCAGTTTCCCAAAACAAAGCATTTTGCATGTTATCCATGCTTCTAGGGCCACTTGTGGTGTGTTGAGTGTTTTTAAGCATTAAGAAATGAAGGAAAGGAAAATTTATCTTCCTCACACTTGGAAACTGGAGTGTCTACAGAAAGTGCAGGGAAAGGTTTTTACTTTGCTAACTCTTTTAATTCATGGGAGAAGATCTGAGCCAGTACAGTATAACTTTGAAGAAAATGTTATCTCCAAGGACAGGCTACCCCCAACCTGATTTCTTTACTCAGATCCCTCTTCATATAATTCCTCTGCCTTAACATTAGCACAAGGATGTGCTCTGAACTGTTCTGTTGGACTCCTAACAGAAAAGAAAACTTAGAAAAGGCTTTAACTTGCTTTTCCAAGTATCAGAACCAGAAAGCATTGGGACTTCTCTGACTGTAGGAAAACAGAAGTGTATGAGTTACCTTTGCAAGTTAATCTGAGAAAGAAAGCATTTGAGAACTTAGTCATTAAAAAACCTGAAAAAAATTTAGAGGAAAAACTTTTAGTGGGTCTTCATGATTTTCAAACATTTAAGGAAAAACATAAATGCAGGTTCTCATTATTCAAAGGGAGATTTTTGGTACAGGAAAGATTCAGTGAGGGAGAAATGCAGAAAAGGAGTTATGACTTCCATTGAGACAAACCACCAGTATCACTCACAATTATTTTGCTTCCTTGATGGCAAGGCTGAAATAAACCTTCATGGTGGTTTGTCCTTATGTGGAAAAATTTCCTAGTATACTTTGAGGCTGACTTCAAAAGAAGTATCTGTGGTCTCACCATGTAAATATTTGCTGTTTGGGTAGTCCCTCTAAAAAGAGTAATCTTCATGTCATGACTTCCAGTGCTTTATTGTTTTCCACAACTTTTTGTACTCTGATTCATTTTGTTTAAGTGCACAAATGCCATTTGCAACAGGCTGCAATTGCTGATGAAGTTTTGGTTTTGATTGGGGTAGGAATGCTCTTACTCAGTTCCTACCCCTCTTATTCAGCCCTGGAACTGAAAAAAAAGCCATGGAGGCAAATCACCACAGAGACCTGATTGTGTTTACACTTTGTTCTAGAAATAACATCATGCTTGTGTTCCAGCTTGAGCTCCTTTAGCATCCAAACAGCTGGGAATTCGAGACTGGGAATGCAGAGGGAGGTTTAGGGGGCATCTCATACTGTAGTCTGCTTTCTGGGCTATGCTCCTACTCAGGGTGTAGATGAGGCCAGAGCTCTTGAGTGTTTTTCTGGGACTAAGGAAACAAATATGTGGATATGCATGTGTGTGGTTGATTTGAACACAATTATGGAGTTAAATGTCTTCTTCACATTAGCAGAGCAGCTTTGCCTCCCTTGTTCATCATGTTCCCCTGTAACTTTGTGTGCAACAAGGACAGGAGGAGATTATAGTATTACAGCCCTGGGAAGCATCCTGAGAGCTTGCCAAGCAGAAGACCAGTTGTTCAATATTAGCTCTGTTTAGAAGAAATTATATCCAGGAAAATGCAATTCAGATCAGACCCTTCTAGAGCTTCTCAAGTTCTCTGTTAACAGTTTCAAAGCCAGTTAATGCATCTGTCATCATTTGCTGTTGTACCCTTGCCATCACTGTGCTGGTGCTGGCCAAAATACCAAAACTGGTATTTTGGTGGAGGGTTCAAGGAAAAGGCCTGTAAAATGTGATGTTCTTTGAAGTGCTCAAACCTTTGGTCCCTTTGATTTCAGGCTTTAGTGAGGAGGTTGTTCTGTGGGGCTAACAGCCTGCATTGAGGAGGAGGGGTTGAATGACTGAGGAGGCAGGGCTCAGCTGCAGTCACCTGGGAGAAGGCAACACAGGTGAGATCCCTTAATCCACCTTGGTGGAACAGAAGGACTGATCAGCTGGTGGTAAAAGGGAATAGAGTTGTTTTTGAGGGGAGGTGTAGTACCAAGGACTCTTTTGTGTTGGAGTGGCAGAAACTGCCTGTCTGTACAGCTTGCAGCATTTTTCTTCAAATTATCCACTGCTTTGGTAGTTTTCTACTGTGCAAGAATCAAACATTTGCACCAAGAAAAATTGTTGTTCTAAGCTGACACTTGCATAAGAAGGTAAATCCCATGATGCTCCATCTTTCTTGTTTGTATGTGGGGAAGGGTGGTTCCTGCATGTGTTTTTTGACAATTCACTCTGAATTCTGTGGTTGTAAAATAAGCAGATGATTGAAAGATTTGCAGGTTTAAGTTACTATGCTTTAAAACCAGAGATAATGAAATATGTGACAAACTTATACAAGAATATTTTTCCAGTCAGTTATGAAAGCAATTATAGATTTTTTTTCTAATTTCTACTGTTTTCTAATATTGTTAAATTATTACCACTGTTGTTAAGTAACAGCAGCTCCAGTAGCCTGGTCCATCCACTGCCTTTTAAAGGAATAAAAAAGCCCAAAAATGCTGCACTAGTGGGGAGTTGAAAGAGCTATTTGCTGTGTGAAGGTAAAAAGAAGATAGGAGTCTCTGGGCTTCTAATTTCTAGGTCTGTTACCAGCATTACCTAGGACAAGGTCATCTCAAAACTGAAATGTAGTAGCTTGAAATAATAGATTCGAATTGTGTACCATGTAATTAAGCAGGCAATGTGCCTCACCCATGTGTAGTCCCAATTAAAAGCTCCAAACTATTCTCTAGAAATCAATTACTTCATTTGGAACAGAAAAAAAAAAAGATTAAGAGGAAGAATCTCAGAGGTGCATTGTATCTTGTGGATGGATGACAGTGACATGCAAGACTAGCCCTGCTTTTGCTATTATAAATTCCCAGCAGTGGCAGGAGCTGGAATGTACTCTTCACTAGGCAGGCAGGCTGCCCACACTTGAGGCTGAGAAGGATTGGGCCCAGAGTGGTGTTTTTGCTATAGAACCTCTGCAGCTCTCTTTGGCCTAAGAATATTTTCTTTATGCAGAAAAAAAAAAAAAAAAATTAAAATTGGAGCTGAGCTACAGTAAAAAAGTGCCTTTAAAGATGATCCAGTGGCCCCATTGCTTGAAATTTAAGATGATGAGAAGACTTTTTAGGTGGGAATATTTTGATTGATGATTCAAGGTGTGTGTGAGTAGGGGTAAGGAATAAAGAAGGAAAATATGAAAAGGAAATGAAAGGTGATATTTGGCAGGTATTTTTGGAGCAATGGAAAAAACAGACCTTGGGGATGAAGAGGATGGAAGGAGAGGAAAAATGGATTGCAAAGAAAGGAAAAAACAAGCCAAACCAAAACCCATGAAAGGTTCATAAGCTGCTGTGGAACAAGTAACAAAATTGACATCCTAACTGCATAGGAACAGCCTTAATACATATGGCATGGGGTGTGGAACTGGGATGTTGGAAGTGGAACTGGCTGTATTAAGAACCATCCTGTATAAATGCTTCCATCCTCACTGAGAAATTTAGTTTTTTGTTGTCTATCCTATTCTTGCTATTATTTAAATTTTGTCTATCTTACATCACTCAAATATATTGGTTTATGTGTGGCTCATCAGATTTTTCCACTGCTTATATCATTTACAGTTGTCACTGAAGATGGCTACGTATGGTCTAGTAATGTTGGTGGAGAGCCTAGGAAAATACAACTTGACTCTAAAATGTCTATTTTTTTTCTGAAATAAAAAAGCTTAAAGGAAATGGTGAATAATGGAATAAATCATGATCTATTAACAAGACTGTTTCACTGTCAAAGCCCCCATTAGACACACATACCACTAACAAGATTGCTAAAATAGAACTGTGTAAACTGAGATGCTGCTTTCCTTTAGTGGAAAAGAAAGATGTGCACTAAAACCAGCTTGACATTGGCAATGCACAGTGCATCATGCAATAATGATTGTACTCAAAGCCCCAGTACAAAAACCTAGTTTTGTTAATCTGTCATGTGGAGTGACCAGCTGTACTTCAGCAGCCCTTGCCTTAAAAGGGAAGCATGTGGGAAGAAGCTTTGCTGTTATTTCAGGCTAAACTTTCAGGGAGGGATGTGAAATGGTGCCAGGCTAGATTTTGGTAAGTCATCTTTATAAAATAAAATATGGAATAGATTTCTTTCTTTCTTTCTTTTTTTTTTTTTTTAATTTTTTTTAATTTTTTTAATGTCTTGAGCAGTTGCCCTTCAAGATCCCCAGCTTCTCTGGGGTAGTACACTTCCATAGATTTGTTAGGTGCCAAAGTCCTTGCCTACCTCATTGACCTTTTGGTTTGGGAAGCCCAAACTCTTTAGTGTCAAGCCTGGAGAACACCTGTGATCCAGCAGCACCTCCCAGGGAGCCAAGTGCTCCTTCCAGTGCCATGTCCTTTCATCATAGCTCTGTCTTCTATAAGTTCCCTTCTTTCCAATGTATAGTCTCTGAAACCTACCTTAACAAATAAGATGGTTTGTAGGAATTGAGCAAAATTTGGTTTGGTTTGAACTTTCAGAATTTCTGAAAGTTCCTTAAATAATTTAGTATCTATCACTTACCTAGCAGGTGTGTATCTTAAAATCCACTGTGAAGTTTCAGGGGCAAATACTATAGATTTATGTCCTAGTCTTCCACTCATCACTTTGAAATTGAAATTCTAACTTGCACTTTTATTTTCTTTGCATTTTGGTCACATTTACTGAGTATAAGACTAGACTCCAAGTGAAATCCATTATTAACAGTTATGGCCAGAGACTGGTGTGGAATTTTGTAATTTTTTTTGCCAAATATGGTGATGCATTTTTTATGTTAATAGATATAGTGTGTTATTTATTCCAGAATTAATTAATGATGACCACAATACCTCATATATTCTCACCTCCACTTTAGTTAAATGGAGTTGAAGTGCACAAGGGCAGAGGCTTTTAACACAAGAAAAGGAGAACCTTTCCCAGGGGCAGGGCCAAGACTTGTGATGTTCTCCAGCTGATCTGTCTCTTAGGCTAGGTCTTTGCCCTAAGACAAACAAGGCAATGTGTTAGGAATAAAAAGGATTGTTTAGATCAAAAGGAGGGAATTTTGCATAGCAGGTGCTTGCCATGTTGTGTAGAGAATTATTGGAAGATGTTCAGGTACTTTGATCACGAAAAGAAACAATGCCAGATAAAGAGTACCTAGGTGATTTAAAGCCTGTTATAGGGCCAGTTTGTGAATAGTATTTTCTTGATTATAAAAATCTTGATAAATAAAGAAATATTTTTGTGCAATTTTGTGGGATGGAGTTAAAAAATGAAAAGTCAGCACATTGGCAAGAAAAGTGGAAAAACTGAGCTATATGTTGATGGAAGGTGCAGTCAAATGCTCAGAACCACTTACTTCCCCCCCACACTTTGGCTTGTTCAACTTTAAGTTTATAGCAACCACACTTTATCTGATGAGATTTGTACCTCAAATTACTTCATTTCAAGGCAAACACACAGCTTCACAGCAGAGGTCAGGAATCTCCCACCTAAATAACTGAGTGGTCTTGCAAGTGAGATCTCTTTGCTGTACATGTCTATGTTTCCCCTTGTGCATGGTGCTGTTTGCCTGAGTTCTAAAGGACATCATCAGGGAAAAATGAAGAAGCTCAAGTGGGTAAAAAAATGATGTGTTAAAATAGGGCTAAAAGAATAGAGAAATACCAAAAAGGTAGGAGAGTTCTAGGAAATTTTAGGAGACTCTTAGAAGTTGAGGATTCCAATCTCTGAGGAGATTAATGTGTGTTTGTAACTCCCCTTCACCCATGCTTTGCTGATTGTATGAAAATTGTATGTATGGTACTGATTGGGAAATGTGCTCAGTGTAAGATAGGCATGTCCGGAGTTTTATACAAATAAAATAATCTGGCTTGTTTTTTAGCATGTTGGATGCTGGTTTTCTGCAGCTTTTGTTTTTTGATTTCACTGAAGGAAGCTAAAAGGTAATAAATATGCAGAGGGGGAAAAAATGAAGAATGTCAGGAAACTGAGCAGAATAGGACAGATTTACTTGTCTGAAGAGTTTTCTGTTCATGAAAATAAAATGAATGGCTTGATCTTACTTCCCTTAAGCCAAAATCCATTTCCATAGGATTAATAAGAGTTTTTTCTGAGCAGCATGTGAGGGTGAAGCACACTGTCTGCAAAAGTACCATTTGTCATTGACTGCAATCTGAGGGTCAGAGACTGCTGCTGTGTACCAGAATCAAAGTAAATGGATTAACACTTGCTGAGTTGCAAGCCTAAGTCCTTTAATCTTATGGTGCCAAAATACATGTAATTTTCCCCTATAAATTCAGTTATGGTTTTCTGTGTGCTATCATTAGTTAGCCATGTTATAATGACAATTCAAATGACAGTGCTGCTTCTGGTAGCAAACATCCCTGTAGAAGCAAGATGCAGAGTTTTTATAAATGTGATGCAGAAGAGCACTTTCTGAATTCATTAGGGAAAGTTATAATTAGCTTAACCAACCATCAAAGTTAACCTGATGGAACTCTCTAGAAAAACAGTCTGAGGAATACATTGTAAGGTAGTGACTTCAGAGATTCTGTTCCCAGGGATAAAAGTTCTATCACTAGGTGAATATTTGTGAGCTCCCTTCTAGCATCCCTATAGGCAAAACATATTCCCATGCTTTAAACTATTAACCTCCCTTCTATTTTTAAAGACCTTTGGTGCCTGAGTTTATAAGAGAAGAAGGAACAGTTAGGAAAACAAGCAGAGCTTATTTTTCCAATGTAACAAAAAATTAGATCTGTTGTCTGCAGTTTTACCAGAAGCTCTCATGTATCTGTTTGTGTGATACTCTCCAAACTTTTGTGGTTTCAGTGGAACAAAATAGGACCCAAGATTTTCAGACTTCTTCCAGCCAAAGAATACGATAGGTATCCACAGGGGCAGGGGAGCAAGCCATGAAAAATAAGCTTCTGTGAGGCTTGGAAGCCTGACATAATTTTTCCCTGTCAGAACCTTTGGGCTTAATTCTGTTTTGCCTCACACCCAGTTGAATCCCATTGATTATTTTTTTGTTGTTGGGTTTTTTTGTTTTTTTTGTTTTTTTTTTTTGTTGTTTTGCTTCTGGTGTGCACCACGTGAGTGTGGCTGTTTGTTTGGAAATAGTCCATCCTGAAGAAACTGGAGATAATATGGTTGTGAACTTGTGTGTTACTGATACTCCAGGAAGTGCTACATTTCATCAAGTCTACTTAGGGAATATGAAAATGAACTCCATTATTTTTAGGAAAATGCCAGATGTTGTCACAATATGTCACATGCTTCTGTCACTGGAATGCTCTTTAACAACAGTGCTAATGTGTGGTATTATGCTGATGTTGTACAAATAACTAGATGTCAACCTCCATATCCTCAACAGACTTTTATATCTGTGCATCTGCTTAGTTATTAGTTATTAATAAAAAAATTTCTTTAAAAAGGAAGAGGAAGTAGGAACTTGCTGAGGAAGCACAGGTTACAGTGTTCTGGTTTGAATTAGCAGGGGGAATTCAAAAAACCAGAACAAGCAAGGAAATCCTTTTTATGGGGAATGGAAGGACATGTGCATGCCTGTTCAAGAGCTGCTGCTCTGTGTGTGTGTATACACACACACACACACACCAATAGTGGCAGTAATTGGTGATGTAAACCATCTCCTCCTATTCTCGTATTGAGAGAAAACTGCCATCATCATTGAAATTTCAAATTTATGTAATTTGATAATTTGAAAGATTGCAGAATGGGCATGTAAGATGCATCAATTTTTTTTTTACAGAAGAAAATTGACCACAGCCTTATAAGTGGAACATGTGACATTTAAGGCTGTATATATTGTAATACTGGCACATAGAATATATTCAAATACTTGGACAGAGAATTATTAGGTGATTTATTCTTGCAGAAGAGATTTCCTCCTGCCTTTTATTATTGTTGCCACAGCAATGATGATGAGTGTTGCTTTTACCCAACTGACTTTTCTACTTTTGAGAATTTAGTATTTGCATAGAAAAGTAATGCTGTTTATTTAGCTAGTTTGGATGAAAGCCTAAATTTCTAATGACATTTTTGGAAGGTTCTAGTTAGCTCTACTGAGAGCTTTGGTGGAGAACTTGGTATAACTACTACAAATGGCAAGGAAGTGCAATAGCTATGGCATCACCCAAATGAAAGACTCACATTTTGATCTGAAGACCGAGATCTGTGAAAATATTTAAATGTAACACTTCTCTTGAAATTATTGGAAACTCTCTTTGTTCCTTTGTGCAGCTATTCCTAGCAGAATGGTAGAAAGAAAAGAGAAACTTGAGGCAAAAGGAAAAAATGGGAAGTGAATTTGTGAAGAGGCTCAAATCAGCAGTTTACCTGAAACTCTGGCAGCTCTTTGCTGTCTGGCACTGTGATAACTCTGCTGCGTGTTGGACACTCCACAGTTCATAGTTTCAACTTTTGCCAGATAATGTTGGCTGTGCTGATCTAGTTCTTGCACTCCTTCATGCATCTTCCAGCATAGTATCATTTATCTTAAACCTTTTCTGTAGGATCCTCAGAGCAATGATTAATCTTTTCTGCTTTCAACTTCTCACCCAGAGTCTGAGGCAATGCAGCTTTTTTTTCTATTTCTGCCCCAAATTCTGAACAAAAATTAATTGTTCTACACTAGAGATACAAGTTAATGGTCTCAGATGAAAGTTAATTTTATTTTTTTTTTTTTTTTTTTTTTTTTTTTTTTTTTTACAAATTCTAATAGCTGAAGAGCCAAACCCCATTTTAAGGCCTAATTGAAGTAGTCCAGTCTTGTTGACATACTTGTGTGGATAGTAATCATGTTAATGGTTGCTTTCATGAAGCATTTGCATCAAGGAAAACTTTGTGTGGGAATTTTGTCTTGTAAATAAATTGCATGGTCTTTCCCAAAACAACTTGGTTAATCCTCTCTTAGGTTATAGAAATACTATTCACTTGGGGAAAACAAAATGATCTCAGAAGTGGGATCAAGGTAAACTCAAACCAGGATCATATTACTTAGTTGGTTTTGGCTTGCGAGTTGTAATTTCAGGAAAACAAAGGAGAGACAGCCTGGGACCTTTGCTAGATAATTGACAAATCTCAGTAAGTGACACTTTTATTTAATTGAATGCATATAATTTGAGAGATTTGCTTTGCACATATCTCCCTGGAGCTCATCTCTTTACATTGCATTCCCCTTTGACCTCAATGTAAAAAAACCATAGATTGAAGCTAAACAGACAACACTCAGGATAGATGGGCTACTTGAATGTTTTGGGAATTACAGTGAGGTGCATCTGAGGTTCTTGGGTAGTGTTTTATTTGTGGTAGAGCCAAACTTCCCTGCTTTTGCCAAGAAAGACTTGCAATTTTATATTTGTTTTCTTTTTTCTTTTTTTTAAGCTTTCCAGAATGCACATTTTAATCCCTTTGGTAGAGTTTCAGAGAGCTGCTAAAACATTTGAACTTCATCTTTCCTTGAATTGTCAGGCTTCACTTAAAAAATAATGTGGTGAACTATTTGGCATTTCTGATTTCATATCTCCCCATTCTATTTGTTCCTGAACTCTGAACATTGAACTCTGGTTTTCTTCCTTTTCCTTTTTTATTTTCTTTTTTTTGGAAAACTTTTGAAAAAATATATTGTGGTTTGATTTTTTATTCTTTATTAAAATTATTCTAGGCTGGCTATTTTTTTATTATGGTCTTCTTGTTTCTGTGAGGTTTGTTAAGCAATGCTTTATGAAAAACTGTAGTGTGATCAAGACTCTTCATGGAGCCCTTGGTCCCTGTAAAGATGTCAGCAATGCTATTTCTCCAGGCCTAAAGTGAAGGAAAATACTCCTCAATTTAAATGTTGTTTAGGTCTGGATATGTTCAGTACCCTGTATATTCAGAACAGATCCTGCCATGTTTCTTCTGGCTCTTCCTTGAATCCAATCACCTACATTTTTTAGAGTTCTCTGACAGATTGGAAGATGTTGGGGGAAAGTGTGTAGTGAACAGACTTCTGTCACTCCTCAGTCACTGGGAATTTTAGTGGACATTGACCCAAGTGAGAGCTCATTTTCTCTTGGGGAGGTTGTCATGTTTTTGTGTGGTGTTGGCAGAGGGAAAGGGTTTGGAGCTGGTTGTGTGTATCCTGAAGCAAAACCCCCACCAAAACCCCTCTGCATTTTGGGAAACTGGAAAAATACTGTGAGATCAGATTTTGTTAGAAATGTAACTTCTGCCGTAGAAACCCAACCTTTCCATTGTGAAAAAATGTTTTCTCTAGCTAAGGTGATGACAGCCAGTTCAAATTCAACTTGAGGAACATTGCTCTTGTGAAACACTTCCACCCTTGGTCATTTTATGATTTGCTTGTCATTCAGCAGGAACTCATTTCAGAGACACCAGACCTTTGGAAAATGAGCTGCTGCCACTATGATTAGCTCATATAATTTCTCATATTATGGAGATGATGTTGAATTTAAGACCTTCACAACCAAAAAGGGCCAAGCTGGGTTGGCTATGTCATAGTGGATGGCAGTGGTGTGAACTTCCTTACAGAGTAGGACAGTAGGATATTGCTTTGAAAGAAATACATTTTTCCCTATACAGGCTGAAATGGATCACCTAGTGAATGTTTTTCTGCTGTTACCTCCCATTTTCTTAACTTCCCCAGTGTTTCTGAGCTCAGACTGACAGAACTGCGCCGTTTGGAGCAATAATGATTGTTAGTTATCAACATACCATCAGGCATTGGTGATCTTGATATTATCACTGTTTTTCTGTTGCTTCTCTTGCAAATACTCTATTCTTTTGTGTTCTGGACAAGAGAAATTTTTATCCAATCCTATATGACATCTATTTTTCTGATCTTTCACATTTGCCCTTAAAACTTTTCAAATTGTATGCTTTTGCACATAAATCCATTTATAGGAATGAAACAGGTTTACTTTGCTAAAAAAATAAAGTTCTTTAAACTTTCAAAGTTTTCCATTAAAAAGTTGGTTTATTTTCCCCCTGGACTTGTAGTCAGAATTTTTTTTTTTTTTTTTTTTTTTTTTTTTTTTTTTTTTTTTTTTTTTTTTGTGCTAAAACTTGAATTAGAGGGAACTGTTGAGTTTGAACCAATAAAAATTTGTTGGTTTGCCTAATCTGGTATATAACTTCAGTGTCTTTGTGGGACTGTAGTTTGGAATCTCCATCCACCATTTCTGTCTTCATGTTTAGGGCCCACAGAGAAGAATAAGTCATGGGATCCTTCAACTGCAATTTGCCTGTTCAGGGTAAAACAGAGTTCCCTCCAAGTGAGAATTCAAATTGTGCCCCTTTTACAGGGATACTGAGGATCTGACAGCATGTTACCTGTGTTTCTGTTCCCATCTGGTGAATTCTTCCTTTTCTCTTCTGGAATTCACCAATACCTTTTGAACATTAATAGGTTTGGGATTTTATTCAGGAGGCAGTTAGCTTCCCAAGTATTTCCTCCCCACTTTTATAGTTTTTGAAAGAACCTTCTCTGCTTTCATCACCCTGCAGACAAATGGTTTTGTGGTGTATTTGAACAATGCCAGACCTGCCAGGAAGTCTGGCATATAGGACACGGTTGTAAGTCCATTTTTTTGGGTTCAGCCCTTTCAGCCACAAAACTGGCAACGTCAATTTCTGCAGCATCAAGCCAAAAGCCACTCTTGTCCTGGTGAAGGGGAGCACCATTCAGGTGCACAATCTGTGCTTTCAGCTCAAAAGAAGAGTCTGCAGTAGGAAAAAGGCTGAAACTGCAGGGAAAAGTGGGAAGTAGCTGTTGCAGGCTGTGCTATTAGTGCTCTTCTGACAAGATACCATACAGAGGCCAGACCAGAAAGTGGACAGATGTGAAGAATTATGTATGAAAAAATTACTTGGCTTGACTGCCCCGTGTCTTTGCCTACCCAGATGCTTTGACAGGAATTTTAGTACTGCTTGTATTGCAATTGCACTGACTGCTAGGAGACTGGGGTGTTTTTTTAATGTTATGTTTCCACAACCATGTACTGAATTTCCACACTAGGACATAAACTTTTAAATTTTTCCTTTATTTTTGCTATATTTGTGTACATTTTTCTTTGGTTTTAGTCCTTGCCTCACTGAAGTTAGAATTTGAAGGTTTATATTTTCTTGTCCATCTTGCCATGAGCAGAGAAGCCAGGTAATCAGAATTTTTCAAGTATTACAGTGTCAGTAACAGCTTTTAAGCAGTAGGTGGCACAGGAGAGGTATGAATAAACTGAGAACAGCCCCTTCTTACAAGTTTCTGCCTGTATCTTTAAGCAGTTTAGGAATACAAATAACCAAATTAGGAAGGCTTGTATCTAGCCTGTAGAGTGGCTGTTATGCTTGTTAACTTGTTCTTTTATCCTAGATTAACTGAAGTCTTTGAATTGTAAGTATAATACCTTTTCACGGTGGGATATTTAGAAAATGAGTTCTCTCTTCACGTTGTACCGTCTGCTAAGTGAAAATTAGACACTGTATATGCATGGAATAAAAGTTACAGGGATCATATGCTTATACACTTTTCATCCTTCATGGCTTTCCCAATGAGTACATGCTGAATTCTTGTAGCTGTTGTGTCAGGAAGCAAATCTCAGGAACATAAACCTTACACTACTTTCTGCTGTGCAGCTCCCAAGGTTGTGATCAAAAGCGTTTCTCGGTTCCTGTGCTGTGTAACATATGTCCCAGGAAGTGAGTAGGTATTTCTAAGGTCACAAATGCTTGTTTTATTTCCTTTGATTGAGGAGTGAAAAGTTAGTGTAAACAAGGCTCTAGGTACTGGGCTAATGATCACAAAAATATCTCCATCTGTTTCTTAAAGGAAATTTCATACATTTGTGTGAGAAGAAAAGCTTCAGGAAGGTGCTGGAATGGGGAAGCCACAAGGGAACATGGTCTGTCAGTTTGTGTAGGGTCAGGAGCAGGGAACTCATCTCACTTCTGCTACTGACTTGATGTGAGACCTTGGGCAAGCCACCATTCCTTTGTGGGCCTTGCCCCTTCTTGCCTTTCATTGGGCATTCAAAATTTTGTCAGAGTTGTGTAAAATGCTGCTGTTCTGATTTGACACCCTTTTTATCTGTTCACTGTGTTACACAGGTGTAAAGAAGAGTCAGGTTCTATTTGCTTTCTCTCATTTATGTCTTGTGGGGATGATTATTTGCTTCTGTCGGTACAGCCCTAGTAGAGTAAAAAAAAGATTTGACTTTTGTGTCTCAATGCACAAGATTAAAAAAACCTGAGAATGCAGCAAGTTTTCTCATCTCTGTGCTTTTGAGGCTAAGTGGGTATAAATTCTTCTATATTGTTATAGGCAGAAAGGGCCTTGCATTTCTCAGATATTTACAGCAAAAAGAGAATTTTAAGTGTGAGGGAATAGAGAAACAAGGCACAGATTTTTCAAATTTCTTGTGTACAAAAGGAGACTTAAAACCTCAACCACCAAACCAACAAAACCAAAGCACCTTTTCCCCACTAGATGCTAGCAGAGGAATCATGGAAGAGATAGGAAGATATTGCTGGATTTTACAGAGGTTGAGCTCTGTTTCTTCTGTCGGTGGAATACTCAGACTAATCTGTAAATAGTGTCTGTTTGTCATTAATTGCTGTGGCTCTGTGATTCTTGCCTCCCACTAGGACTTCCATGAAAAATAAAGTGGTCTTGGCCAAACAAAACTCCATGGTGGAGGAGGGGGAAAAATAAACAATTAGCAACAGTGTAGGGCACCACCAGTATTAAAAAAAAAAATGTAAACAGCAATGGAGAAGAATGTCCTGAGATGCTTTGTAAGAGCAAGTCAGTTGTTGCAGCAGAAACTGATTCAAGGCTATATAGCAATTCCAGTATTGTGAATTGTTTTCCAAATGCCCTTTCAAATAACAATACAGATGCAATGTGGTGAAATTGCTCTTGTGGCAGATGGAAAGTGCTGTCCTGTCTGAGAGAATCAGGCTGGTGGCAGAAGTAGTCACCCACCCTATCCTGGATGACAGAGGCTGGTTCTGTTCTCCTTCCTTGTTGTCCTGCGTCCATATGGTTCATGCTTTTGGACTGTGAGCTTTGGCCAAGTTGCCATACTTGTTTGGAAAACAGTCAATATGGAACACAGATGTTTTGATTCTGTCAAAATAGTAGTAACAATTGGTGTGCTGTGCCACTGGTTTCTACCCAGTTGTGTTTATAGCATCAAGTGACCAAGCACGTTTTGATAAAAGGTTTTTCAGAATGAACTTTGTGCATTCAATTGACACCTTTGCTTTAGAAAAAGATTGGATATGGCACTCTGTGCCATGGTTTAGTTGAGCTATTAGGGCATAGGTTGGATTTGATGATCTTGAATGTCTCTTCCAACCTAGTAATTCTATGATTTTATTCCATTGTTATTTTCTTTTATTTAATTTCTTTTTTTTCTGTTTTTTTTCAAGTTTTTGAACACTGGTCAGAAATGAGAATTACCCTCAGATTTTTATTTCATTCATGATGAAGTATTAAGAAAAATACACAGAAATGAATTCCTGAATGGGGTTGACTGATATAGGTTCTTTGGTTTTCCTTATATGTTATTTAACCAAGACTAAGGGGAGATAACTGGCCAAGTTCAATGACTTTAACTTTGGTACACTTGAGACCATTTTAAGACACAGCATACTAAACACTTCTAGTTAAAGTGCTGTGACTCTAGCCTCTTCTTGGATGTCTATAGTCTATTATAAATGGATTTTTCTCTTGAGTCTAGTAGCTTTAATGCTGATCTGGTAGTGTTATCCTGAAATAAATCTATTAAAAGAGAGTCCTTAGAGACAGTTCTGTTTCATACACCTCAAAATTGTTCTTCTGCTTCCTTGCATGCTACATCTCTTCTCATTTATGGAATGCTCTCACATAACCATTAATAGCCCAGGGTCAGTATCTGGATTCTGGGAAATTCAGATTGACTCAACCCACCAGCTCCAAAGGAGAGCAGTGTGCAAGTGAGACCCATGTTTCTGTGCTTTCTATTTAGTCCCTATGGTCCATTAGCAAACTTAAAAGCAAGTTGACATTTATAAGGGATTTCATCTGACTTGTAGACAGTGACACAAATTAAGACAGTGCTTGTTACCTATGACAGTGGTGGAAACTCACCACAGTTCTCTTTGCTTGGATGGTGGTTCTCAGCTTGGGACTGATGATGCAGGGTCACACCAGGATTTCACCCACTTACTGTGCTGTTCCTGACTGGCTTTTCTGTGCAATTAAGGAATGACAAAATTGTTTCTGCCCCCATCTATCCTGCCTCAAGCAATTTCTGCTCAGCTGCTATTTAATGACTTAGGGATCCTGTCTGGTTCTTTCTATTTCTTAGTTATAAACAGGCCAATTTTCTGTGAATTTCTTGTCTCTCCTTTGAGCCTATTTATGTATTTGGCTTTTTCCACCATCCTGTGGCAGTGAGTTCTACAGTTTGTTGTCTGAAAAGTGTTTTCTTCTTTTTGCTTTGAACCAGGTATGTGATAATTGCATAAATGCTCCCCAGTTCTCATTTAGTGAGGAGAAATTGAGTATTTGCATCCTATGGAATTTCTCTACACCATTTTTACAGACTTGTGGCATGATCCAGTAAAGACTTGTCTGTATTCCATGTTGAGTCCTTACCTTTTATAGCCTCTCCTCTGACAGGAAAACGCATTTTATCTCTCTCATTCACAAGACTACACTTTTCTGTGCCTTTTGGACTAGATGGAAGTAACCGAAGTTGACAGCAGGTTCTACTTGGTGGTTAGGAATGGCTTAATTGCAGCCTATTATTAAGGGGTGTGTGCATTAATTTGCATTTCTCTACCATGCAACTAAGGATTGTGGGATTTTTCCTGTCAGTCTTCTCAGTTAGCTTTGGTTTTAGAAAATACTTCACTTTGTTAATATGCATGTCTGTAATGTGCAAACCTTACTCTTTCCCCTCTAATTCTTACCATATTGAGCAATTAAAATCCCAGTTGCTTCCACAAGGAAGTTCTACAACTTACTTGATGTGAAGTCTGACCATTATACTTTGTGTATATCCTTAGTGTTTTATCAAGAATCACTTTGAAAGAGTACATTCTCTCTTGTTCAATTGCCTTTGGTGTAATGTTTGTTTAAAAAAAAAAAATCAAAATAAAAAAGCCATTCTGGAAGCTAAAAAATTATATCTACTGTGTGATCCTCTCATATATATTCAAGTGTTCTTGAGAAACTCTAGATCTTATTTTGAATATCCCAGAATATGTCACATTCCTTCAGCATTTTTTATTCTTTATTACTCTTTCCATAAGTATAATATGGAAGTCAGACTTAGGAGCCTGTGAGTCATGATGTTTCTCTAATCTGTTACTGAAGATCAATGTCCTTGAGATCTTGACTTGAGCTTGTATAGTACAGGTTTGGAACAGGAAACTCCCACTCTGCTGGATCAATATAATTCATCTTGGAAGTGGTGGAAAGTTTGGTATGGTTTCAAAGGTCATGTTTTCTCAGTTTTGCTGTCTTGGATTTAGTAGCAAACTTCATCCTGACTTTCATCAAAAACAGCTGTCAAGTGATTTCACCAAAGGCACTGATGTTAGTGCTTGAAAAGTGCTGTGGTACAGAGGCACCAATGTGTTCTGTTGTCAGAGCCCAACAATTAAGGTGCTGCTTGGGCTAATTTTAAGTGAAAATGGTACCTTTTTCCTGGAATGATTGAATAAGGGCAGGTAAGCTAGAAAGTTACAGGATTATATCTGCCCACATTGTTGTGAGAATGGAAAATACCGGGGATGATAATAGAAGTGGAACACATAAAAATAAAGGATTTTTTTTTAAGTTGAAGAAGCAATTTGCTTTTGCTTGTCCTCCATTTGGCTGTAGATGAGAGGCATTGCTAAAAACGTTTCATTATCTGTGAGCTAGTAAAGCTTTTCTTTCATCAAATAACACTCACTTGATGGCGGAAAAAATATTTCCCTACTTTGAAGAAGATGGCAACACACTGTCATATGGTTTCAGAAAGTGACAGTGCTGACATAATGGGTTTTTCTTTGTGTAACTTTCTTTAGCATGAGCAGCATTTGAAACAAATAGTTCTGGGTTTGTGTATATAGACACATTGAGCTCTTTGGATGCCAAATCAGAGGCAGCAGTTTAAGGGTATTATCCAGAGGTGCTACAAATATGCAGAGTACCTTGGTTTAGAGTGGTTTTGGAGGCTAGAGGAATAATTTTATTCTGGCAAGTGTGAGTGTCATGAGGCATGGGTGAACAAAAAGTTCTGTGATGTGTATTTTGCAGTATGGCTGTTTATTATACTGGCTGTAGCCAAGGTGCTTCAGTCAGATGTTAGTCAGGCCTTTTTCTTGGCCATCCTCACTCCTTCTCTCTGCTCTTGTATTCACATATAATAAAAAAAGTTTTATTCCAGAAAGTATTAAGTTAGTATCAGAAAGTATTAAGTTCCTGTTCTGGAGCCTTATACTGTCAGCACATAACAAGTTGCTCAATTAAAAATCTTTACCAAGTAGTGTGGAAATGAAGAGGCTTGACTTTGAAGAGCTAAGAGGAAAGAGTGAGATTTTTTTTCCTTGAAAAACCCCACTCAACCAACCAACCAGCAACAAAACAAAGCCAAAAAACTCAAAAGCAAAACCACAAACAAAATTTAAAAAAAAAATTGCTTGAGCTGTTACAATGATGACAAGAATGCTTTTGGCATTTGCTCAATAAAAAGTACAAAAGATTGATATGGATTTTGTCTTCCACTCATGTTTTCTACTTGAAAATGTGCAGGCACTGGAGATAGATAAGGCAGTCTTGAGCCATCTAATGTATTGTGGAGTGCACCTTTTTTGGATCACCAGATTATTAGAGAGAAATCAAATAATAATTAAATATCTCAGAAGAAAACTTCAGAGGTTTCGGTCTCTTCTTCAGTGCTGGAGTTTAATTTGGTAACTCCTAAAAAGCAGTGTATGCTTAGAACCTGTCAAGCCCAAACTTGTCTTCAAGTGACAGAATACTGTGATATCTGTAATATAAGAATACTTTGGTCATATGAAAGTATAGAATTGAAAGAAATAGAAGATTGTACTAATTTGTCTGCTGTTGTTATTTTAGGTAACTATTTATTGTCTTGTCTCATGTAGGTCTAAGTAGGTCTTAGGGTTTCAACTGGATCTTGAAGGCACAGACATTTATATTGTCTGTGGCCAAACTGAGGAGGGATGGAAATTCTAAAATCCCTCTGCAGCGAGGTCTTGACTTTCAAGATTGGGCAAGCAAGAGTCTTTGTAGGGGGGTAGTTTGAATAAACAGAAGGGAAACAAAACAGTAAGAACAAAAAATGTCACTAACCTTTGAATCAAAAATGAGCAGGTTCCATTATTATGTTACCTCTCGAAGAACTGACTTTGACTTATCCTGCCCTGCTTCTCTTTTTAGTCTAGCCAACTTCCTATGGAGGAACAACCTTCTCTCCTTCCTCTTGGCTGAATCCCTGTCGAAGGCTTTCAGCTGGAAATCCTGGGGTGGTTGAAATTAATATACTCAACATGGCTTGTCAGAGTACCTAATGACTTTCTGCCTGAAACCAGCATGGCCTTAGTTTTGGATCTCATCTCTTTGGGCAGGAGAGAGCTGCTCAGATCTCCAGAGGGGGTTTGCCTAGCCAAGATGAACACTTGTGCAGCTGACAGGGAAGATAAGCACATGTGTACATCAGAACATCGTGTGGACATATGGATGGGATATGTATGGTAGCTGCCAGCACAGAAAGGGAAACAGAGAGCACAGTTCTCAGTCTTGGTCTTTCATGAAACAGATTTTTGGAGAAAGGTTATAAAATAACTCCATTTTCTTACTTAGTTTGATGAGTTAGTAGGCGTGGACTTGCTTAATTATTATGAACTTGAAAACATCCCTGTCCTATGTTACTCAGTATGAGAAAAAATTCTAAATTTTCTCACAAAGTTTAATTAGATTAAAATTTCAGCTTTTAATTGAAAGAGAAGCGTGGCTCATACCTGCTTTGTGCCAGCTGTTGTTTGTATATAGTAATAATCTTTGATCTTTTCATCTAGGTAATATTTATTTTTGCTGCCAGGTGAAGGGAGATTGTTTCAACAATTGTGGTCAGAATCCCTGTATGAAAACTGCAGTGAGAATAATTCATGCCTAGATATTTTATGCCAAGATTAAATGACAATTCTAACAATTTTGATTTTGTGTTTTGAGGTGGGTAGGCTGGTGGTGTCAACATTTTTCCCCTTTAGTCTTGAGCTCAAAGGAAGGAGAACCACCTAAGGTACATGTAGCTTCTCTCCACTCTGTTAAGAGTGG
This sequence comes from Erithacus rubecula, assembly GCF_903797595.1. Lineage (NCBI taxonomy): Eukaryota > Metazoa > Chordata > Aves > Passeriformes > Muscicapidae > Erithacus > Erithacus rubecula. Next base: position 62,791,528 of record NC_136687.1, read on the forward strand.
ATACCAGCCTTTTCCCTCCCTTCTCTTGGAGAATCAGTGCTTTTCTACTACTTCTTTTGTTGTGATTGTGGTGGTAGAGTCTTTCCTCCTGCATTTAATTTAGCTGATGGCAAAATATGTCCTGATAAATGGTGAAGACTGCTATTGACTGTTGGTTTTGATTTCCTGAGAGGATGAGCCTACAGTTTAGGTGCTTAGTTCTTTCTGTTTTTTGGAGATTTTTTGTTTTTTTTTCTCACCCAGCCAATTAACATGGAAGCTGTGTGGGAACTGGAACATCCATACCGTGGAAATTTTAATGTTTCCAACTAATTTTTCTTTGCAAAACTGAGCTCAGGATGCCTGCCAAGAAGACTGCCCCCTCGAGAACTTGCCTGTGGGTGGGCTGGCTAGTCTGTTGGATCTGGCTTTCATTGAAAGATTTTTGACAGTATCAGTTCCTGTAGAAGTTTGTTTCTACAGATCAGCATTTTTCTATTGGAATAAAAAAAATTTCTTTCTAGGATTTCTTGCTGTAGTTAATAAAAAAGAAATATTGAAGGGAAACTGAGGAATTTTATGACCTCACCTGACAATGCCCTCTAAATATGGAGTAAAATTGCCTGTATCTGAATGGTCCAACTGGCAGTGCTGCCTGCAGGCTGATTTCTTTTGAATAAGCTGCCAAGGTAGATAACTGGAGACAGTGCCTTCCTTGCCTTCATCTGGTGTAGAAGAATATGTTGCAGTAGGTAAAGAGAGGAAGAGTGGAAAAAGAAGGCAGTTCCCTTTTGCTCACTCAGATCATCAGCTACTGTGTCTTAGCAAGGTTTCCTGTGTGAAATGGGTAAATGGTTCCTGATGCCACATTTTGTTCCCTACAATTTTGTGTCGTGCATGCAAAAAGCCAGTGCTGCTGGGGAGGGAAAACTGTCTCTCAGAGGAGCTCTTTGGCCCCAGGGTGGAGGTGTGTTCTTTGGTGTCCTGTCAGGCAGTTTAACAGTGGGCAGCTGGCAGCTCAGTCCTGCTTTGCTGTTCCCACTGTGTGGCTGGGCTGTGAAATGCCCTTTTCTGCTGTCAGCTCATGGAGATGCCTTGGAACTGCCCCCACCAACAAATAGATGGAGCCATCCTGTACCTTCCCAATCCTAGTAGCAGTGCTGCAGCGATCTCTCTTTTGTTCTGCCACTGAAAGGTAAAAGTTAATAGGACAGCAAAAAGATTTAATTTCTAAGTTTAGAAGAAGTGAATGTGGGAAGAAGTGAAGTTTTTTTAAACCAGTAGATTAGAAGAAACTTTTGGGTCTGTCATAGATAGGAATACAAAGTGAAGGAATAGAAGTAGTTTGACTACCATTAAATCTTTCAGGAAAAAACATGTTTGCATTTTGAGTTTATTTTATTTTCCAAGTTTGATCCACTTGTGTTTAAGATGATCCAGCACTGGAAGAACAGTAACTGGACATAAACTCTCCCCTTTTTTGTTAAATAAATGCAAATTTCATGTTCTTTTGACTTCCATAACCTTATAATAAATTACTGGCTTGTGAAGGATCAGATCCAATGTATCCTTCAATGAAATCTCCACAAGTGCCCCAAAGCATAATATATTTTCATGCTGCTGTGCTTGGCTCAAGTCAAGCTGTGCTGGTAAAGCTGTCTTTGGCTGCATGCAAGGCTCATAATCCATAGGTTATGGCTCTGCCAAGTCTAATGGGACTTGGGCACAGCATGAAAACATATTTTCCAGCATATGCCTGGCTGCAAGAAGGGAACCCAGCTCCACAGGTCCTGCCCAGTAAACATTTGGAGCAGATTGCAGCACCCTTTTATCACTGCCTTAGTGAGAATCATCAGGAGCTCTCAAGAGCTCATTAATTATATTTCTCTGAGCATAGTGTTTTGGCATTTTGAGTACAGCTAATTACAAGCAGATCTTAATCTTGGAGTTTTTTTCCTTGTAATTAATTATTTCTTCATTATCTTTAAACTATTTGACTAGGCAGTTTACATCCTGCTCTTGCTTCTTTAGCAGATGTCTTGAGAAAGCAGATGTTTCTATTTTCAAGAGGGGAAGATCCATCCTTTTCTAGATGGAAGAAAGCTCTACAGTTTATTTGTTAGCATGGAAAATATAAGGGAACAAGCACACAGGGGTTTTTTGTGCTAAGCTAAATATCTAACACTGATACTGTGACTGGAATATATATAAATACATATGTAAATTAATATTTCAGTAATAAATATTTACCTTACATATGCATATATAAAATATGTATGCTATATTAAAAAGAGACATCTTGAGGGTTTTCACCTGCTCTGAGTTCTTAAATATTTTGTTTGGTATTTTTAAAGGATACATAGGTTTTCTAGTATCTTTAAAAAGATACTAGCTTTTTAAATCTAGTCTCACTGAAGCTGGGGCAGACTTTGACAGTTTAACATTTCTGAATTTAGTAATTTGTTTAGAATATTCCAGTACTGTTTAGACAGTGTTAAACCATATACCTGGTAGATATTGATGGTGAAAGAGTTAACTTTTTAAGAAGATTTTCTTTAAAAATGTTGCCTACAAATAATTCCTCATCTTATTATTTAAAACTGCTTTTACTGACAAATTAGCTTCTGTGGCCAAAAGATAACTGAGGTTAGTCTTTAATAGACATTTGGAGATAATCTTTGTTAATTAGGGTTTATTAGCCTTCAGCCAGTGCTTGATTAATCTAAGTTAATTAAACTCTTAAATCTGTCTGACTAATCAAGAGGAGCAGTCCTACCTAAAGCTGCAGTACCTCATAAGTGGAATCAATGGACAGTTAGTCTGCCTGTGGATTTCTGGATTGAATCCAATAAATTGAAATTTGCTTGTGTAGATTTTGTGGTTTTGGATAACAAAGGCATCAGATGTGCTGTGCTAAGTTCTATTTCCATATGCCCTGTTTTTGAGGCTGTGGCAATCATGTAAATTAGTCCAGTCACTGACCTGGCACACAGTGAAAACTTTTTCATTAAAACTTTCCTATAACAATAAGGAATAAAGATTATCCGGTTATGAAAACCAAGCAATAGTTGACTGCAGTGTGTTGGGCCACTCTGAATCAGAATCATGGCTATTTTCTTGTATTCCTTAATTCAAAAACCCCTTAGGCTGCTGCCTTTTGTTGAATCAGGATGAGATATACCCAAACACTGACACTATTCCCGTATAGTCTGCATGTTCTACAGACATTTTACAAGTTTGGGTCTTAGCTGTGATTTAGGTACAATGGTGACTCCTTTGACCCCAAATTCAATATGAATAATGTGTTTAAATGCCTTAACTTTTGAATTTACCTCTTGAATTATAGAGGAGTTTTGATCCTGCTATTCACAGCCAGTCATTTCAGTGGGATATCTGGAGAAAAATTGACTTCTCCAATTTTGTCCTCAAATTGTCAAGAGACAAAAGACTTCCTGGCCTCATGTAGAATCTATGGGAAGTTCTTTGTACATAGCAGAGGGGTTGTCACTAACAATGGCCTCACCTCTAGAAAAAAGTGTTTGGCTTTATTACAGCTGGTAATCAGTAGAAAATTCATGGCTGGTTCTGTGAGTGATCCTCCTGGCAGGCAGGATTTGCTCTAGCAGGGGTTGGCACTGCTCAGCTCTCATTTTCTCTATTCCCTTCTCTTCTGCAGGCCTTTCAGTATGATTAAAGACTTCTTAATTGTGCATGTTTCTCATACCATACTCATCCATGCAAATGTGTCAGAGGAGAATTTAGTCAGTGGTACAATGCAATTGCATACTCTGGTTTCATGCATTGTTTTGGTTTTGCCTGTCCCACTAGGAAATGTTTTCCAGGCTTTTGATCTGAAAAACACTTTGGTAGAGATTAAGCAGGGAGTTGATATTTAGAAAATCTCATATATGTTTATAGAAATTAATAAGAAATTCATAATTTTGAGAAATTGCTTTGCTACTTTCTGTGAGCCAGGCCTTGACATGAGGTTTGCAGGCACCTGGAGAGCAGTTCCTTGTCCTCAGGCCCTCTTTAAAATGGGAAGGTGGGTGTTTGCAGTACTGTTGCATGAGGCTGTTGATACCAAGTGTGACCCTTGTTGGGATGGGATGGATCTGATGAAACCTGCAGCTCTCAAAATGCTGAGGGAAGTATCTGAAAGGTTAGAGAGGAGAACTGCTGCCAGCACAGAGGAAGAGTGCTGCTCAGAAGGGATGTGTGCACACAGATGTTTGGCTCTCACTGAAAGTTCATTTGATTTAGCATTGAAATGTGGTGTTAATAAACTGAGCTGAGTTGTAACTGTGTTGGCCAACTGGTGGCTTAATATGATCCTAATTAGCAAGGTCCATCATCAGATAAATGTGGCTAGGTTTGCTCTGATGTGTTAGTTCTATCATCTAAGAACAGAATGATCTTTTCCTGACACTGGATGTGCAAAACTTCTCTGAGCTTGCCTCAAATTAGAATACTTTGTGTGGGTCTGTGCTTGTTGGTGCTGTCTTCAAGTAGAGTGGAAAAAGACATGGCATGCCTTTTTAAGGATCTTGTGCCTGGTTTTACTATGACCCCTGTCTAAAGCAATTTGAGAAAATTCCTCTGTCTTTTCAGACTTTAAGCTGGAAATGCTGCCAGCTCATTTTGTTTGTTGCTGTTATTATCTAAAAATGAATGAAGGGAAATGAAAGAGTTGTGAAGAACATACTGGCATCGTGAAATTGTGGTTTGTGTTTACAAGTCATTTAAGTAAATCTTATTCAGTTTAAAGGACATTTTTAAAGTGTTCTTTATTCTTAAAGGCTGATTGACTAATTAAAAAAATAAATCTTGTTTTGTCCTCCACATTGTGGCTGAAGGTGTTTGAATAAAATAAGCTCTGAAGCCACTTGTCCTCTAGTGGTACCAAGTCCTATTGCTGATGTGTTTTCCTTATGTGCTACAGGAATGCTTCTGTTTTGAGTTGCAAACTAAACTGAGAGGGTTTTTTATAGCTTTAAATCAATTAAACATTCTCACTAGATTTTTATGGGCTAGGTTGTGTTCCTTTATTGCTTCTTAAGCCTGATATTTCATTGGTGACTTGAAGCCCAAGGACAACATACAAGTTTTTTTTTTTCCTTAAGCAACTTTTTCAGAAGGCAGGAGATAGAATTTGAGGAAAGCAAACCCTGTATTTAGTCAGCATTGCAAATTGTCAGTCTTTATAATTTGAGTGTGACTAATATCCTATTCATTACAAATTTACCTTATGTCCTCTCATTCCAATTTTATTGACCTCTACAATGTAATATCTGTTAACATTTTGGGTAAGTTTTGCAGAACTCAAAAGTTGAGAAAAACCTTCAAATTTTTCATGGCTTTTATATTTGGGGAAAAAGTATGAGAAGTTGACATGGTATGCAGCTCAAGTTCAGGAAATGGAGCAGGAGTTCTGGAGTTTATATTGTCGTTCAGAACAACTTCTACAGCTGAGGTCAGTTTTTCTAGTTAAACACCACATTCACTTAAACACTACAGCCATACTCATTTTGCCTTCTGTTCTGTTTTGCGGATGAACCCCCTTCCTGTAGTTCATGTCCCTTATTCATGTCCCTTACATTAATGATTGAAATCAGTTGAGAGATATTGGAATAGGTTAATGTATGAGCCTTGGTGTGGTAACTTTGGAAACCACCCAAAAATGAGGCTGAGTGTTGAGCCTGAACCCTGGATACTGTGATACATGAAATCAAACTAATTAATATTCACATACTCAGCCTTCACTTGGTATTTCTATTTTGTATATGATGACTTGAACATAATTAAATGAAATCCAGATGATGTGAAGCTGGTCCATGGACTCATCCATTGCTTTCTTTGATAAATTCCAGGAATTTATAGATACTTGTCGCTTGCATTTTCTTTGTGTTAATCTTGCCAGTTGTGTCTTCAACACAGATACTTTCAAGGATTCAGTATTGCCATGAAATTAAAGGGGATCCTTCCAAGTTTAGGCTTCACATACCTGAGTAGAGCATTACTATTGATTATCCAACACCTGTTGTGTGGGGAAACAGAGGAATCAAAGTTACTGCTTTTGCTCTCACCAAAAAAAAAAACAAACCAACCCAAAAACCCAACAAAAAAGTTCTGAAGGATATGTGTTATGGTTAAAGTTTATGGGTTTTAATATTTTTTAGATTTTAAATATATTGCCTTTGGAAAAAAAAACAAACACCTAATCCCTAATCTCAAGATTCTGGGTTTCTCCTGACATGGAAATGTAGGAGCATTATTCTTATACTGGAATCAAGATCTAAGTCCCCAATTCTTCTCCCAGAGAGAAGCTGCACATTCATTTGTTTTTGAGGAAGTTAGTAATTCTTGAAATTATTGAATTAGAAAACCCATTCTTTGAGTTTCTATGGTAGTTTGGTATTGCAGCACAAAGCTGCCAAATATAATCTCTGTTTCAGTTGCTTTCACAAATGTTTGCTTTATTCAGTTTCGTAAGTCATAGTTTTAGTTCTGTTAAGTATAACCTTTAATGAAATAGGGGAGGATGCTATTCATTATCACCTTTGAGAATAGATGAAAATTTACTATTTTCTAAGAGACATTTTGTGCTGCCCATCCACAATATAGATTAAATAGAATTACTGTGACTGGGAGGAATTCTTGTCATGGTGTTAATACTGCTTGTTGCAGCCAGTGCTAGATGGTGCAGAGCTCAGACCTTGAAGCTGACTAAAGAGGCCTTTTTTTTTTTTTTCCTTGTTTATATTTTGGGATGAGTTTGTTCAGTTTTTGTTGTTTTGGTTTTTTTCCTTGGCTTGGTTCACAATAACTCTTGAGACTGACAGAATTGCTGAAGGAGGTGATTACAGGAAAGGACCCTGCAGTACTCAGCTTCAGCCAGTTTATTCAAGTCTGTGTCCATTATATTCAGTAATTCATAACAGTATCTGATATGTAAGGAATAATTGAATTAATAAGAAGTTACACTTTAAAAAGCATTTTAAAAATAAGGGACTTGATCTCTCAGGTTTTGTTTTATTTGTATGTTACCTCATTAACAATAAACAGCCTGATTCCCTTCTGTGAAATTCTGGGGAAATTCCAGTTAATCTGTTTAATTGTGTTGGCTTCCTATAGAATTAACAGCAGTTTTCTTAAAACAATTTTAGTAAAACTACATTTCTGATTAAGAATTTTTATTTGTTTTTAAGATGTAGCAGTGTTTACCCAGAGTATCACTAAATGTAGCCCAAAAGGTGCATGAGATGTGTTTGCACTCCTATGCATGGGGCTCTGGGTGGGAAATTATTTTTTGGCTGGCTGCTATTGCTCAGACTTCATGACCTACTCCAAATGAGCACTCTTCCTTCTGGTACTTAGGATGTAAGTATATAGTTTTAAAAATATTCAGCCAACCTCTGAACTAACTACAAAAAAAAGAAGAAAAAGAGCAAGGCAGAAATTTAATAACTATAGCTCTGCCTGGAATTAGTTTGGGTAGCAAGGCATAAGAATCTCTAAGTCTGTTGTGACAGATGCTCAGGGAAAAGAAATTCACCGGCAGCTTTTTTGCTAACCTAAACCAGGATTATACAAGTAAGATAAATCTTATCTCCCCTAACCTGCTTGATTTCCCACTTAAACCCCTATTTAAAGATTTTTGAGGATTTATCAAAGTTTAAGAAAAATAACCCCAAACCCCACAGCAAATACCATCTGAAAACCCCAAAGCCTAACCCAGACATTTGATTATTGCCCTGGAAGAGGAAATACAGCAGAGCCAGCCTTGGAGGATATGTGGCCCCAGCCTAAACAGCTTGGGAGAGAGCTGATGCTGCTGCATCTGTCCTCACAAGATTCTGCTCAATTCATTCTCTTTTATTGAAATAAAATGAGCAGAGGGCTCAGCCACAGACAATTAATGTAGAATTATTGCACAATCCTATTATAGCACGCTTAACCTTTACTAGATCTCTTAATTTGTTTTAATTCAATCCTAATCTTCATTTGGATCAAAATAATTCCTATTTGAGAAGTAATGAGGAAGAACATCTTGGATAGGCTAAGGTACAGTAATTATTAATGGCTTCACTGATGTAATCAAGGGCTTTCATTACCAGTAACTGAACACTAGAGTGTGTTTTTCTTGCTGTGACTACTCTGTAAATAGGTACTACCACAACACTTCTCCTGCCCTCTTTTTGAGTTTAATAATATGTGCACAGCACCTCAAGATTTTATGAGACATGTACTTTCAGGTCTGGACCTCATGAAGACATTTAAAGGCATCTGAATGTGTCCATTTGTGTTGCTTGCCATATGCATGTTAATTAAGTTATGATTACTTTTCAGAGAATGATAGAATCTCAAGGGGTTTTAAGGGACCTTAGAGATCATCTAGTCCCAACCCCTGCCATGGGCAGGGACATCTCCTCCAGACCAGTAATCAGTGATTTTGCTGTCTTCCTGCTGCAGAGAGCTGAGGCATAGATGGGGAGCATCCTTTTGGAGGCTCCCTGGCTTTGTTATTGTGACTGTGACTTGTGTAGCAGCCGTGTGGGCAGACAAGACAAGATGAGGCTGAGCATTTATCACATGGGGTTGCATTCCCCTTTCTGTGTACTTTTGTGTTTCCCATGACAATAGAATACTGACACACAGCAAAGAGATTAACTGCGTTTTCTGAGTTGCCCTCAGCTGTAAACATCCTTAGAAACCATGTTGTGTCTTTGGATGAAAAAATATTGTAAATAAACAGGCTGCTTAGGTGACAGAAGAAGACTTTTTTTAAACTGTGATTTAGTTCCTACCAGTTCATTGTTTCCAATTCAGATTGTTTACCCTTCTATGCACGTGATGCAATATACCAGAGATTTGTCTTCTACTCCACCCCATTGAACATAAACCAGACTTTTTGGAGACCAAAGTCATAAAAATTGCAAAAGGCAGTTAAAGTCATTGAAGTAGTATGCCTTTTAAGGTAGGTTCATTCCCAAGTGTAGATTAACTATAGGGTTTGAATTTTTTCTTTTTAAATGATATTTTGGAATGAACAAATCTTTGCATTCCAGTTTTAATAGTGGATTTTGATAGGGAAATTTAACAGACATCTGCAATAGAACAAACTTCTGGCAGAATTTTGAATATTATCTGTTAGAGATATTTGCTGTTTCTGAATTTCTCATCTTGCTTCTTCACCTGCAACCCTCTGTCCCTAGGAGTTAAGAACAAAAGGCAGTGGGCCAGGTTAGCTTCCATCCTTTCAGAAGTTTCTTCTTTCCTCTTGTCTATCTTAATTTTTCTGTTCAAGGTGACCTCACAACTTGCATTTTTTCTTGCCTTCTGGACTCTGGTCATTCCTTTGTAATTTTGCATCTTTGCAAGTAGACAATAAAGACATCAGTGAGGACTGCAAACATTCAACCCTTTCATTCCTTTCAGTAACATTGCATTTTAGGAATACCTTTTACAATTGAAAATGCTAAATGAATTAAGGTTTGAGATCAATCTGCAAAGGCTTCTGAGGCTACAAAGAAACACTAGAGCAGCCATCATCTGCCCTAAAATGCTGGCTCAAATCAGGAGAGAGCAAGGTGTCCTTATGAGAAACACAGTGGAGGAAAGGTGGACACCTCACATGTAGGAGGGAAGGACAACCTGAATCTTTGGAGATCACCTTCAACCAGTATTTTATATCTAATTCCTAAGGCTTCACCATGATGTTTTTTTCATGCAAATACAAGCAAGTGAAGCTCAAACTGCTTGAGGATATGACCTGTGTGGGTCATAGCAAATGACGTGTACATGTGGTAGCTGTAACCCCTCAAATGGCAAAAAAAACCCTGATGACATCACAACAGTTAAGAACCTGGGACTACCCCTAGGTCGTCTTGGAAACAGAAAATTAATTTTATATGTACATATTATATTGAAACAGAAAATGAATTACTGGAAAGTGCTGATCCAAGAGATGTGGAATATCAAAACTCATTTATTGTACCAAAAAATAAATTTCGTACCTGAATTGGTGGTGTGATGGTTCTCTCCATCTTTAGACCATTTGCTCAATTACAAGCTCATGAAGCCTGTCTTATTGCACAGTGACCTGCCTCAGATTTAATTAATTTCAATGTGTTTTATAATGAAGGAGACTTCTGACACTGGTTTCAGTCCTTGTGGTGACAGTACTGACAGGAGAGATGGTGCTGGCAACACCAGTTTCAAATACTTTTTTCAAGTTTGCACTTTCCAATCCTCCCCTAAAGTATTGGAATAACTCTTAGTAGTTGAAGCAGAATTTTGAGTCAATCTAGGTACAGTGATAGCAATCCTGTGTAGTGCAGGATCTGTGCACTCAAAGATGACACCATAAAGTATCTTGTGATGCAGAAAGTGTTTTGGCAGATAAGGAGGACAGGCTGAAACATATTAACTACTTTTCAGTATCAAGTGATAATGTCTCTGTAGTGTGCTTTGGGATGTCTGCAGATGCATTAAAATAAACTTAAGAATTGTCAGCTCTCAAACCCCTTTATTCTAATACATATTTTAAATACTGCTAATGTAGTTCATTAGTATTTTGAGAAAAATCAAGTAGGCTTTTCAACACTCAGCCACAGAGTTTGGAAATATTCAAATATTTCTATGTTTAGAGGCCTCTGTGGCCACAAAGAAAAATATGCTAATTTCAACCAGATCTTTGTGTTCTCTGCTGAAGTAGTAGCTAGTATATTACAGGCATATACAAAACTGTTCTTCTCCCAAGAGATATTTTAGCTGTGAATGACTCTTGGAAAACAACATTAACTTGCTGCCACAACCGGATGAACTATAAAAATGAGTACAGATAATACTGTGTTATATTTTCTTGCTTCTGCAGCAGCCAGCTTGCATTTTTGCCCCTAATTTCTCACAAAGAAAATAGCTTTCAGGGCTTTGCTTCTAGAAGTTGTGGTGGAATTGTTTTTATGATCTCTTCCATTTTCTTGCTGCCATACATCTGGCAGTCAGGCGTGAGCCTCTAAGGACGCTGTGGACTACACTCAAGATTTTGGCTGCTACCACTGCCTTTATGGTGGTTTTAATTAACCTTACTGTTCCTCATCAAGTGTTTCCACTTTTTTTTTTTCTCCCCTCTGGAAAATGAGCAAACTTATTTTTTAAATAGGTGTTTGTTTTCCTGTGAAATGTTGTTCCAGTTACTAATGGTCAAGCCTTGGCCATAATTTTACTGATGGGATGTACAAGATTCACACTTTGTACCACCACACAAGTGTGAGCAGTTGTTCTGAGTGAGCCCTTCCTGAGAGATATGGATCTGAACTCAAGGTATGGCTTCTATTTCAAATCTAATTGCAACTAAATTTCAGTTGAGATTTTGTTTGATTCCAATAAAGCTTCCTGTTCAGTTCCATTTAGGCTGAAATAGGGGCTTCTAGGGAGTTCTGGAACAGTCTTTACTCAGATTTCTTTCTTCCTAAAGGAGCTGCCTTGCCACTCTCCTTCAGGGACCTGCCTAGGACATGCTTGTCATGCCTTTGCAGTGATGCCCATTCAGCAAATGTTTGCTGTTTGCATTAAAGAGCCTTCTCAGAAATAATTTTTGCCTGCCTCAGATTCTAGCACTGAGTTTACAAGCACCTGGTGTAATATCCCATGTCAGCAGCCAAAGTCCCAAATATGAAGTCTCATCCCAGATCTTTATCTCAGGTAAACTGTTCAGTGTGATCACTGTGGGCAATGCAACTGGACAACTTTGTTCTGTTCTTCTTTTTACTCATCATGTCTTAGGACCAGATTTTCTCAAGATGAACAGTATGCTGAAACCAAGATTTAATTAACATTGGTTAACACTTTCCTGCAGAAGCTTATGTTTGTGATTGAGCTTTCCCTTTAGTCCTGCTAGTAATGAATGAACTTGGGCAGACTCTAAAACTGAGTGACAGAGTGGTCACCCCAACAGGAGCTGGATGTCTGACAGATTGGGAACACTGTTGAATCTCTGCCATTAAAGCTGCCCTCACTGTGGCCTTTGAGAGCAGCTGGGAAGCATCAAACCACAGAGCCACAATCCTGTGCTTCAGAACTCCATTGTGATAAAAGGAGCTGGGATTAGTGTGTGGGACCCAGAGCTGAGCAACCAGGCTGGGATCTCTCATGGTAGGGACAAAAAATGGGGGCCCAAGGAGCCCCTAGTCCCTCCTCAGCCCACTTTTTTTCTACCATTTAAAAATGTAGGGTTTTTGGGGTTTTTTTTGGTTCTTGGACACAGGAAGAAACCATAAAATTAACACCCATTACTGCAATTCTTTTACTTCTGGAATGAAATTAGATTTTATCATTTGTGTCTTTGCCTTGTGGAGGGAAGTGTGGGAAATTCAGGAGATCTGATCACTCACTGTAAGGTCATTTTACTAAAGAGAACTGGTGATGTGGACAAAGGAAGAAAACTAGTGTCAAGTATATTTCTTAATTTTTTTACCTTGCATTATCTTCTTATGCACCAAAGTGTGAAGTCTCCCTCTAGATGACCCATTGACATCTTTGTCATGATTTGTGTTCATAATTCTCTGTTTGAAATTTAGTCAAGGCTTTAAGCTTTCCCAGGTTTTTCCAGAGATGAAGGCACTGACTTTTGGCTTTTCATGGAGACAAATCCTTCATGACCACAATGATATAAAAGCTTATAAATACAAAGAAAGCAAATTCTTCTTGTTAACTCTTTGTGAAAGAGGGAGAATGTGATTCCGTAAAACATTTCTATCCACAGGAAAGCTGCTCAACTGTCTTAAAACTATGGCCTTCTAAACACTTTTTCCATGCTATTGCCTTATTTTAGAGTAAGGTAATATGATGATTTATGAAGACTTTTATGTCTGGGAAGTTGAATTCTGCCCTTCAGAGCAGCAGCTGAGGGTGGAGAACATTACTGATGGATTTGTTGTCCATGAGATCAATGGCTGCAACTTCTACTGGAGATTACAAATATATAGGTCCTGCTTGACAGAAGGAATAGGTAGATGGGGAATTTTGCCCCTGAAAAGGTTGTGTAATGTACAGGGCAGTTTACCTGGATGTGAGACCAAGCGCTCCCAGTGTCTTTTCTCAGTATGACACATATATGTCTTCTTGAGCTTCTCTTGCAACTTTTTCTCTTGAAAGTCTGATTATTCCATAAGAAATAGAAATAGAGTACAAAAGTAGGTCTCATTTTGACTAAAAGGCAATTAGTTTTCCATTTTGTGAGAAAAACTGAGCCATGGAAATGCACATGGATTTCTGTTTCAAATGAACAGTAATAATAATATAATTATTTTTTCTGACTTTTTTGTGCATTTTTTCCCTCTACTCCTTGAATATTTTAGATCATCAGGATTCCAAATATAAGTATTATCTGAATAAGAATTTTGATCTATTTTCCAGTTTACTTATTCCTTCCATTCATCAACAGGCTTGAGCATTATACAAGAATACTGAACTCTACCACTCTACATAGAGAGGAAAAAATGAATCACACTGTAATTTCAAATTCAAATAAACAGGGTTTTTTGATGTTTAAAAATGCTCTTGGCATAGAATTCAGATTTCTCTCATTCATAAGCTGCTATGGTTCTGAAAGATTTGATGTTTTTGATAAGAACAAAGGTGCAACCCAGTATTATTTTACCTTTCTGGATTTCCGAGGGCATGTGGCTTTGGGAAGTGGCACTGATAGTGGTTTTTGAGAGAATGCTTTGGTCTGCTGAAAACGTGTGTGATTTCCATTCTGGAGTGCAGCAGAAAACAAAAGAGCACTGAAATCTTAATCAGTGACATTTTCCCCTGTGACAACAGCTGTGTTCCTTCACCTCCTCTCCTTCCGTAGGAATCTCCCTGGGATGCCAGGATGCCCTGCCGGCTCCCCAGAAACCGCAGACACATTGTCTGTTTCACTGAGAGGCAAAGAGTGTGTCCCTGCTGAACTGCAAAGCTTCTGATTGGCATTTGGAAATACCCACTTATTTTCAGACTTGTAATGGAATTAGTTCAGCAGCAATTTCTATGCTAAGTGGATGGGAGAGCCTGCATGTCTGTTACTGTGTTTATAAAGAAAGGCTTATTTGTGTATCTATAATTTTTTTTGAGTGCTTACATCTTGCTGTGACATTTACCTTATTTTTATGTGTGTGGGAACTTAGTGATCTTTCATTAATTTACAGTTCTTTTTAAGTGTTCAAGAGCACAGCAGGACCCTGGGAGAAGTCTTTAAAAAAATGCAAATTCAATCCACAAAACACCCAACAAATTTAAGCTGCATTTTATCTGCACTTCAGAAGTTAAAACCAGGTCCCAGGCTTATTTTTCTAGCCTAAATGCCATTATGGCTCTGCTAACCATGCTGGATGTGGCAAACTGGCTTGTCAGAATTCCTTCTCCAGAAAGGTGTGGCAAGGAATAACCTTTCCTGTGTGCTGTATAACAGAACCCAATTTGCACATAGCCTGACTTTGTAGAGTGTAAATTAGCTGGCTACAATTGTCATGGTGAGCATAAAAGCACAGGAGACCAGGGACATATATTGTCTCAGGATTCCTAATAAACTTGCTTTTCCACAAAACAAAAAGTCAAGATGGTTTTAAGTATGATGTGGGGGTGATACTCTGGTATCTGAAGGGTATTGGGTTGGACTTTACCGGACTTGAACCTGTTAGTAGAGATGAACAAAATTCAGGATTTCAGTTCATGGAAAGTTTGGAACATTCCTACAGGGGGGAAACTTGTAATGAGGGGTCAAGCCTGTGACCAGCCAGCTGGGAAATGCTGCTGAATCATGTCAATGGCACTCAGATCTGGTCAAAGCTATTAATATTCTCTGTTCCAGTATATTCAGTGATGCTGCACACTACAGTAACTCAGCCAAGCCTCTTCCTTACTTGACTGTACCATAGTCTCTTCCTTCAAATTTTGGCTGAGATTCTTTGTTGTCATACAAAAGGCACTGTTGTGTTTATTTTGTTTACATTTTTCTGTCTGGAAAAACACTGTCACACAGAGAACTACAATTCATGTAATCACACCAACATTTAAACCCTCATGCAGCAGCACCACTGTATTTTTGATAAAGTTTTGCTTTTGAAGGCACAATGTAAGGGAGAGGCAGAGATGTGTATAAAAGAAGGAAAAAAAGTATATGGAGACAAATCCAGGATAAAACTAAAACCACATGGTGTTAGAGAGTGAGAATTACAGCAGCAGGCCTTTGACAAGAGAGTACTGCTCTGGACATGCAGGTAATTGAAGACAGACAAAAGGATGGTTTTAAGCACAGTTTTATTGGGTTAATAGAGCAGGAATACTTCTGATAAGTCCAACATGGTGTTACAGGATTCTTACCACATAACTCATAACTCAGGACTGCTGTTTGGTTTACCCACAGGATTTAGCTTGTAACCAGAGCAAAAGCCAGAACATAAAGAATATGGTCTAAAATAGCACAAACCCTTTTTTCTGCTTGACCAAAATTATACTTAAGTTATGCTTTAAACTGCAGACACAGTGGAAAGTACAGATAGTGGAAAAGCAGACTAACAGATGAGGAAATCTCATGTAATGGCATTTTTTATTTCACCTCTGTACAGGTGTGCTTGAAGCAAAATCTGATACGAGCTACAAGGCAGAAGCTCATGACTGAATAATCAAGTATGTTATGCTTAAGGAGTGATAGGCTACTTAGGCAAAATATTTGTGAGCAGTTGATTAAGACTGTGACTCAGGGATTCCAGTGCTTTATTAACAATATAAAATGGCTAAATAGGAAAGAGATCAGGGTCTTTTTTAAAGTATTTTAAAAAAGTCTCCTGAAGTCTCCTTTCTTCCATCTCAAAGGTACTTGTTGACCTTTCTATCTGTTTTAGTTGCTGTTAATTAGTGAAGCAGATAATAAACCAATTGTTTGCATTATAAATCCTATGGATTCATGTGCAGTCTTAAAAAGTATTGTAGCTGGCTCTTTACAGTAAGAACTCATTGTTTTGGACAGTACATTAAAATAGGAATGCTAGATCTACAGGTTCAGTCTTTAGGGGTCCTTCTACCTTTACATGATAAAAGTTAGGAAAGAGTGGAACTCAAGTTTTCCAGACCCTTAACTGCTTCTTTTCTAGTCTCAAAGTCACCCAGGAAAATATGCTATCTCCTTTTTCTGAGAGGTTTTATGAGTTTCATTTTTTTAATCCTATGGGATGCTGGCTGATGTCAGAATAATAAAAAAAAATATTATTAGAGTAGGTAAATGTAAATAGTGGCATGAATAATAAATAAACTATCAAGTACTATATTTCTAAGTCCTCGCATCTGTGAATCCATCTTCCGGTGTTTAATTGATGACATAAGAAAGTTTGTATTTTTTTTTTTTTTTAACTGTCCCAGAAGAAGTTCTTGATCCCTAAAGCAGGGGCTGGGTTAGTTTACATTGTGCTAAGAAGTTCTGTTATTATTGATGAAGGAGAAAATTAAAACCCCAAGCAAACAGATCCACCCCCCTACATTCTTGGAGCTGGGTAGTCAAAACCTCTATGTCTGCATCAGAGAATCCTGAAGTGGTTTTCAAATTTGTAGCTCCATTTAGGTTTCTTGGGCAGGTCCCTTCCTGCTGATGCACCACCACCCTGTGAGTGTGAGAACCATGGACAAGAAATGCAAATGCAAGTTCAGTGCTTAGTAAAAGATGCCCTCCCCAAAGAGCATGGGATCTCCATGCTCCACCCTGGGAAATGCTTTAGCTGGGGTGGCACTGTCATGTTCAATACAGTGGTGAAGATTCACCATGAGAATCCTTCTCTTCCCATGTACCAAATATTAAATATGATTTGGTGTCTGATAATCATTCTCAGGTAAACATTTGTTCTGTTTGTGCTGCTTTACTTTTATCTGTTTAAAGCTGTGATTTGGCTTTTGGATGTGAACATACATTGCTGTAGTGCTGGGCTTTTATTCTAAGTAGTTGTGTAGTGCCAGACTAGCCTTGCCTAAAATGGAATTCCTTGAGAGATCACTGCCCAAGGCAGTGGGAAGAGCTTCGACCTGTATGGTCCTGGATGACTCTAAGATGGCTTGGTCTTCCCAAATACCTGCCATTCTGACCTGCCTTAAGATGGGTGAACTAGGACAGATCTGAGAAAAGAGAGTGCACCAGTAGAAGTTCAAGGAGATTATTGGTGGATAAAATGTGTTGAACTTTGAACTTTGTGTCTCAGTTTGAATGATATATGAACACATTAAATTCCAAGGTCTGAGTCTAGCAAATTCACAAAACCTTTCCCTGCTAAGCAGCAATTTGAAAACTTACCTTTCCCAGAAAAAATTGAATGTGCTGTCCAAGACTTTCTTCTTAAAAGGCATTTCTGGCCTGTCTCTGACCTGCCTATTATTTACCCTTTCCTTGGGTGAACAAAGAACTTTTAGGAAATATTCTGGTTTCCTTCCAGACTATAAATGAACTACTGCAGGTGAACCTGGTTACATGTCAGTGATCTGCTATATTAATTTCAAGGTGTTTTAAGCATGCAATTGCTAATCTTTTCAGGCTCTAAAATTTTATTTAATTACTCATAATTTCTAAATCATAAAATTTTTTGGATTCCAAAAATTCAGAAAATTTCTGCTGTAAATGGCAGATTTTTTGTTACAACTAGATGAGAGGCATGCCATCATGGTTTACTTTCAGTTATAGCTTAATTGTTGGAAATTTCAGTTAATACACATAACTTTTACAAAGGACTTGAGAATTCCTTGTTAATTTTGTGCATTGTACGCAAAAAAAAAAAAATTCCCAGAAACTTTGAAGCTAACCCTACACATGGCAGCTCTGTGAAAAACTGCTACCACTCAATTCAACCATTTGCAGCATTTCTTTGAAGTGATGGTTTGGGCCACGTTCATCCCCCCTGGAAAAGTTACTGAGGCCATTAAATGAGGAATATGGCCCCAAGCTCTTGTGCAGGTTTGCTAAGGAACATTGCCATATGGGGCAGTGTGCTACCAATATGGTTTAAAAGGCATCTGAGCCAGAGCAGGGGAAATACAAATCCTTACATTTGCAAACTGTGATTGTGAATGTTGGTGTGTATGAGCCTCTAGACTTGAAAAGAATTTACTGTATTCCCTGTTGCTTCAAGTTTTTGAACTTTCAAAATAATTTCTTCTCCCTTTGATCTAGAAGAGAATAAATCTTATCTGAATGAAAGCTATTTGTCCATAGAATAATAATAAAAATTATTTTTTTTTCTGAGGCTTTAAGTGTGAAAGCTTTTGAGGTTTTGTATGGTCCATATTTTGAATTTGCAATAACTTTGCCTCTCTCCACCTTCCTCCCACTTTATTTTTTCCTCCTTTTTCTTTTCTTGTAGAACATTTTTTTTTTTTTTTAAATGCTGCTTGGGCTTCTTTCCATGCACTTTTACAGTGTGTGTGTGAAGTTAAGAAGACCATAAACTGAAAAAGAGAGGAGAGGGTTAAATACAAAGTTCAGTTAATTAGTGGTCTGAGGTGCTCTAAACTGAGAAATATCATCCTCAACTCAAAAATTTATCATTAAGTCATTAAGAAAGGAAATCCTTGGAAATGCTGTTATCCCTGGCTGGTCCTAGGTGTGACATTCAGTGCAGAATTGCCTTAAATACACTCTACACTGCTGCACTGAATGTATTTAAAGTACTTGTCAGTCAGTTTTTGACTCTTTGGCCATAGTCCACTCAATGTGATATCCAATTGCTTGTGAATGGATCCAGTGTTTGTACCTGCAGAAATGTGCTTCTTTGGCTTTTACAGCTATTCCTGTTTTTTTTATTTTGCATGCAACAGGACTTCCTGACATCTGCTTCAAATAAATTTTTTCTTATAATATTCATATATGCCCCCTTGTTCTGTCATGTGTATTAAACTGAAAATAATTCTTGAATGGACATCCATATCATGTAGGATTTTGTGTACTTTTTATAAGCCATCTGGATTTGATCCTGCTGTAGAGAGGCAGGATGCTTTGTTTCTTGACAAAGTTTTCTATCAGAACCACTGTCAGGAAGGAATCCATGAGCCTTTCTTCCTTTCAAACCTGAGATAGCACCGAGTCTGTCTAGAGCTTTACTTCAGTAGCTTTTAAAAAGTCAGCAATCCACAACCACAAAGGGTTGAATAGCCTAACTCAGGAAGAGGTTTCAGTAATGGTGCTGCAGAATTTCATTTATAGAGGCTGCAGAGCTGGAGCAGGCAGTTTGCCAGGGCAGCAAGTTAACATTATTTAACATTTCTGAAACTTTTAATTAAGCTTGTTTTAGGCTTGCAGGCAAACTGGATCATATATTCCCATCCCCCACTTAAGAGTGTTCTTGGCTTCTTGATGAGCTCTCCTAAGTGGTCCCAGTTCCTGTAATTATGTCATCCTAACGAGCTGTGCAAAACATGGTGTGTTTTGTTCTGGGGGGCTTCATGTGCAGCAGTTTTGCTCTCAGTCCATGTGGATCTGCACCCCATGATTTTTATTTTGAGTTTCAGGTTCATGAGGAAAGAAAAAATAAAAAAAACACTGTTTCATAGGGGTTTATGTGGGTTCCATAAACTGGCCCATATTCTCTCTAAAGATGTGTGAATCTTAGTTAACCTTTTATGAAAAGTTCTGTGTTTGTAAAGAAATTCAAAAGGGGCGCATTGTGTAGTTTATGACTTCATTGTGAACATTTTTTACAGCTGTAATCCTTCCTTCTGAATGTTATGTTATGGCTGCTGCTCTTGCTGTATGGCTAAGGTAACAAAATGGTTCCTCTTGTAAAGCCCTATTTGCAGATGGCTTGTGAAACATGCAGCTTAGCAGATGAATTGTTCTATATCTTGGACTGTGGCCATGTATGCATTTTTTTGGAAGGCTTGAGCAAAATTGGATCAATCACTTGTATGAGAGTGGGTAGGAAAACCCAAGTTCAGCCTTTAGAGCAAGGTTGGAAAACTGCTTTTATAAGGAAGTATTTTATACTCTAAAAGAAGTGCCTGAATATATTTTAGAGGGGTTATTTCTGGTTAAATTATAAGCCAAATCCAAGCAAACCTGGAAAATGCACCTGTGGAGTGAGAGTGAGCAGAAAAGCTCCAGTCCTTTCTGGATATTTTACTAATCTTTAATAAAGCTATGACTTGGTGATGGAGGTGCTCCTCATGTTACATCCTTCAGCAAAGTAATCCATTACTTAAGAAAGGTGCAGGGAGCAATAAACATAGGGTAGCTTTTTTCTTGGTCAAAACATGAAGGATTGTCAAAGCCAAAGCTTCTCAAATGTTTCTGAGTCAAAGAAGAGTCCAACTGGAAATGTTTCAATCAAAGGAAGAATTGCATATGGATGAAAACAGATGAGATCCTTCTCCCTCCTGCCTCAATCTGGGCATGGATTTATATTGTACAAAAGCTCTAATTCCAATCTCTTTTCTAAAGAATGTGTCATTGTTGCTGTAACAAGTAGAGAAGCTCCAACAGAAGTAACCAGAGTTTGTTGTCAGCATAGTGAATTCCTTGAAGATGTTCAGCTTGCATGTGGAAGAGCAGTGGTGGCCTGCATCAGAAACCTTTTCAGGGAGTAGCCTCAGTAACAGTCTCCAGTAAGACTGGAAATGTCTGTTCATTCTGTAACAGGGCAATACACATTTTTTAAGCTGTTTTTCTGGGTGGTTCAGAAGTACTGCTTAGGCTGTGGTACTGCTCTTGCTTCACTTTATATCTAGAAAAAGTGCTGGTGATAGGGAGCTGATTTTGTTTTTTCCAGTCTTTGCTTTCATTTGTGTTTTATTGTAGTGCTTTGGCTGATATAATTCAAGAACTATGAATGTAGCAGTTAATTTGTTGCATAGCTTAGCAACCGTCCTTGTTTCAAAAAAGAATGAAAACATTAGTTGTCATATAAAGTACATTGGATTCTTCTGCCCAGAAAAACTCAGCTAGATGAAATACTGAAACTTAAAGTTTGATTAGTAACTTATGGCCGGATATTAGGACTTTGTTAGTAAAATGATTCAGCTGAAAAAAAGGGTTTTCATTAAGACAGTATTCTGAAAATTTTTAGGATTTTAAAAAACGTCTCCTGTTTTTTGAAATGTATTATATACATCTCTGTTTAAAAGATGGGATGAATGACTTTGGATTGGCCTGCAAGTATAAACCATCCTTATTTGAGAGCAGCCCTGTAAAACAGGAATGCACACCTCATTTTAGGTCAAAGCATTTGCAAGGACTGTGTCCAAGACACCTGCAGAAAATTAAAGCATTTACTCCCCTGTACACAAAAATTTCAAGAGGTAATTACCTTCAGTGTGAAACATAATACAGCTCCCATTAGAAGGAGCACATGGAGTGAAAATTGAATAGAAGCCTTCTTGGGAGTGCTTCTGAGAATTAATAGAGCTGCTGAAAGCAGTAATAGGGGTTTTTGCCTTTGTGCTCATCTATCCCTATCCTTTTTTTTTGGGGTTTATGATGAGGTTGTTGTCATTCCACTGAGCAGACAGACATGACTTCCTTCCCCCATTGCACTGTCTCCTGCCAGCTGCTTTGTTTCTGCAGGGCTGCTGTGCCTTTGGAGGCTCCCACTTCTCCTCTCAGCCTGTCCTTGGTCCCCGTGCCAAGGGCTGGCGCGGGAGTCTCTGCTTGTCTGTGGCTGCAAGGACAAGAGGGACAAACTGGGGCTGCTGGGTTCAGCATCTCACTTTGTTAAGCAGTCCTTTTATCCTTCAGGGAACTTCCTCTGAGGAGATGGAGCTGAAAGTTAAGATTCCATTCTTTGTTCTGGCAGCTGAGGCACAACTATCCAGTTTCCTCTCTTATTGTTTGACGTTTTGTTTATGTCTGTGTTACAGAAATAGAGCGAACGGTCTTTGTATGCAGGTTTGCTGCTCCCTCCAGCTACTGAATGACAATCAGGTTCGGTTCGGAGCTTGCACTGCTATTTCCTCTGTTCCTGCTAGTTTTGGAGATCCCTGCCAAGTGGAAATTGTGTGCCTGCCCAGCTGTAGTGACTGCTTACCATAGGGTTTTGTAGCTATTCAGTTCCATCTGATGGAACAAGGTGTGGGGTGTGCTGGCAGCCTTTGGCACTCACAGAGCCCTCACTTGAGCTTGAAGGGACAGATGGTGCCCTGGCTGATGGCACTCCATAACAGGGGTGTCCTGCCATGCAGCCTTCTGGGCCACCTTGGCTCTGCTCCTGAGCTGCTCACTGGAATTGCTTGGACTCCTGCTTGATTTGAATGTTAAACCCCTTTAAACATGAATGGAAATCTCTGGCCTGTAGTAGAGACTGCAAGTCTGCCCATGTGCTTCAAGTTGCAGTGAAATTGTGGAAGGGTTTATTAATGGATATTTTTAGAAACTCTGTTGTGGAGTTAATTGTCAGTTTGCAGCCTTGTTGGGTGGGATTTGAATTGTCCCTAAGCCTCCCAGGAGGGAGATTACAATTTCATATGTCACAGAAATGCCTCAGGTTCTGTCTCTCGGGCTGAGGAATGAGCTCCTATAGTTTAATATGTCATGGCATATTGCTGGTTGTATTTGGGATGGGTAAAATTCAGGATCCATCCAAGCCTTTGGCTGTCTAAGAACTAAAATAACAACCCTATGATGCTGCTTTGCTTTTTTCCTTTTCTTTTTTCCAACATATATAATGGTTGATCTCAAGGGATAGGGAGGAGGAGGGAGTCTTCATGTACAGTGTTTTATGCTTTTTGGGTCAGACTTATGGCAAGCTATAATCTCTCCTTTTGCCAGCCTTAAACATTGGAATAGCCAAAATGCCTGCTTCTGTCACTTCTGACATAAGTCAACAAAATGCATGCAGCCCTTTGCACTGCCCCAAAATGCATTTCTTGTTCCACTGCTAGCAGTGATGCTGGATAATTTTCAGAGTAGAGTTGCATTTAATAATGTCAAGATAAAACCTAGTTCATTTGTGACGAAAAATTTGGTTTTGCCAGACCAGACTTACAAACTAAGCATGGAAATGCAAAGCTAAGATGCTTGCTGTTTTTAGTGTGCTGTTCTCACAGGTAACCCCCAATTTATGCCTTTTGTGTATATACAGAACAATTTGGCATGTATGACAGCTCTGGTACAAATCAATTCACAGTCAGAACAAATAGTTTTTTTTCATGTTTAGGTTCAGTAAATGATAACAATCCACAGTTCCATTACACTCTGTAGTTCTTCCCTCAAAAACTTAAGATACTTTGATTAATATCTTGACTTTCCTTACAGACGACTTCTTTCCATGTGAAATAAGAGACTCAGACATTTAATACACTTGTAATTCAGCATTTCCTTTTAAATAGCAGTTTAAAGATCAAAAGAGCTGTGAGCCTGTGTTGTCTGTATTTTTCCGGAATGGGAAACTTCCCTTACACTGCTTTAATTGTCAGCTTTTCCTGTCCTTTTCTTGCCCTCACTTTATTTCAATATAGCTGTGCTTGCATTTAATTTAGATTGTAAAGTTGCTTGTATAGTTGCCTGTGTTTTTGACCAGCATTTTGGGTGAAGTAAGGGTGATGTATATCAAATACAATTAAGTTGGATTCTGAAATTTTGAACTTAAATGTTCCCCAGGCTATGCAGTTCTAGGAAGTTTGGAGAAGGATAAAGTCATGCAGTTTTGAGCTTCTGAGTTGTTTTCTATATTACTGTATTTCTTCTTGTTAATGTTTTTTGTCTTAAAGTGGCAAAATAATAATTCAGTTCCCCTTCTGGTCTGTGTTCTGCTTCTACAGGAGATCATTAGTGTTGGGATTTTGCTTCCTGTACTTTATTCTGTGGTATGAAATAAATTCTGCTTAACATTTGGCATGGCAGTTACTTGCAATTGTGAGGATACTCTTCAGGATTTTATGATTCCTGAAGAGATATTTGCTGAAAAATTAGTTTAACATAAAGAAAATGGTGTTTGGACAGCACAGCATGCTCTCACTGCTGCAGCAATTCAGAAATGTGTCATTGCAGTTGAAAAACTAATATCTGGGAAGATTCAGAGCTTTGTGAACTATGGGTTTCTAACTGAACTTAAAATAAAGACTTGTGCTCACAGAAAGCTTTATTAGCATAAAATTTATCCTGTGCATTAAGTATAATTATTTTAGTCACACTAGAAGGTATAACTCTGGTTTTCCTTATAATGAGGGTAATAATCTGATTTGTACCCAAAGTAGCAAGGTAGGATAAAACTGCCTGAGGCAGCTCCTGTGTCTCCTCTGACCTTCAACAGCCCAGCAACATCTTGTTCTTGTGGCCACCAAGGCTCTTCACTGCTCAGGTTATCATTTTTATGTCTGATTGGTGCTCAAGCAGTTGGTTGGAGGTAGTTGAACTACATTGCTCCTATTCTAGCTACTCCAGAAAAACAAAACTGCTTATCCCTTTCAGTTGTGATTCTGGGGAAGTGTTCTTTCTCTATTTGGATGAGTACACGCTGTGTTGTGAAATATCTCAGGTGGTGTTGCAGTGTTTACATTTCCCACCTTGGAAGCAGCCTTCAAATGACATCCAGTTCACAGCAGGACATGAGGCTCATATTATTAACATGGATATGGATAGGTAATTCCTGCAAGTGCCTGCCCTCCCTGCAATGCCTCCAGAATTTTTCCTTCACCTGTAATTGCTTCTCCTCCATAAACTTTTTAAAAGATGCTGATGTAGTATTCAGCAAAATGACTCTAATCTGGCTATTAGAAAGACAGCCATACAAGTAATTATGACCTATAAAACATAACCTTGACAAGGAATAAATGCTGGCTAGCACAACTTTTCCTCTCTGGATCACAGACAGGTGCTATCCTAATGGAAACTCCAAAACTGAGGGGAGACCGAAGAATCATTTCAGAATCTGATGTAAGAACCAAATGGCTGCAGTTCAGTTGGAAAGTTAAAAGTAATCCCAAAAGCTGAATTTAGTGGGCAAACAAAATGCTGGTCAAAGGTGCATAATAAAAATGAATGTTGTTACAGAATTACACAGTTTTCCATGGGAACTTGCAAGAGTTTTGTGGATATGATTTGTTTTTGTGCGTGCATGTGCGTGTTCTTTAGCTTTTCAGTGTGGTACCTTTCCAACAGAGAAGTAAAAGCAGTTTTGATAAATGGAGTTCTCAGGGATATGGTGTGTAAACCATCTGAGTGTAATATTTCTTAATTACTTTTACAGGGTCTATGCAAACCAAAGTCTTTTGCCCAAGCACTGATTTGAATGTCATGACTGAGCACTTTGAGTCTGTCCTGGTCATTTGTCCTCGCACAGAGAAAATGATATTCCAAACACTATGATAATTTCAGTCAATTTCAGGATATATTTAAAGAGCTGAAGATGGAGCTTTCTAAGTTGTTGGTTTTTTTTCATGTCATGCCAGCCCTTTTGTACTGGCAGTGTTGTTAGTCTTTCTGTGGTTGTTTTGAACTGCTTTAAGAATAACAAACAAGGTTTCTGTATCTAAATGCATATATGTAGTCGTGGTGTTTGTACTTATATATGTGCTCTCTCTAAAATCCATTAAATTTTGTACTCTTTTCCATCTTTAATTGCTGTTTGTTTTGCATGGCCCCATTGTTTTTACCTGAGTGTTTTGCTGGTTGCTGTCATGATACATTTTTAAAAAAAAATAGACACAGGGAAAAACCTTCCAGACATCTGTTTTAAATTAAAGTTGCTTTAATTTCCCCATATGCCATCTTCTCTCCATCATCTGTGCTAATCCTCAGTTAACATGTGCAGGATTTCATACATTGTCTCTTAGGCACATCTTTAGCTTGTATTTTCAATTAGTTCATGAACATGTTTGCTTTAACATATTCTTAGATTGCACTTATTGGGCTTTAAATCCAAAATCAAAGGCACAATGTCCTTCAAGTGTCATTTCAGTGTGTTTGGCATCTTTTATTAAAATATAAGTTAAACAAGCCCAGTAACTTAGGGTTACTGGACTGACTCTTTGTTGCAGTTGTAATTATGCAAATCCACAAAATAAACTTTGAAGCTGTCCTTCAGATGGTTTCAGAAGAAAAATAGTTGAATCTCAAGGTATCAGTGGCATTGTCTGGTCTTTATGTTCCTTAAGATTTTCTCCTCTTCCACAGCCATGCTGGCTGGATAACAGGTTAAATAGTAGGCAGTATTCTGCAGAATGCCATGCAATAAACTTTGTCATTTTTAGATCTGTTCTGAACTGATTGGTTGTCTAATTGTATTTAGAGGAGAGACTTTCTTTTAAGTAGCAAAAAACTCTAAGTTGTGATTTTATATTTTCCTGTAGGAAGACCACACTTTTAAAATTAAATAGCTGTTGGTTTTTTTGTTTGTTTTTTTTTTTTTTTTTTTTAAATCTTACTGGAGGGAGAGGTTTTCAAGTTTAGGGCACACACAATAATGCCTAGGTGTAAAATACCTCCTCCTAGGTTGGAGGTGCAACATCTTTAGGTGAGTTCCAGAAGTGATCTGAATGTTGGCATCTGTTTGGCCTGAATTGGAGCATCATGTCTGTGGGCTGAATTAAGGGATAGGTCAATATTCTGTAGGAATTCAGAATGAAGGGCTTTCAGGATTGTGTTTCATCAGAGACTGCTAAACTGGTCTTGGAAAGCAATTAACTACAGAAATCCAAAGATAAACGTTTTGCTTGCATCCCTTCACATAAATGTGAATGACTAAAATGTTTTAAGTATTGGAGAGGTGACAGTGTGAGCTGGAGTTTCCCCAGGAGCAGAAGCTTGCTAGCACAGCAGGCTTAGCTCCTGGAAGTTCATAGAAATGCAAATTACATGCCAAATTGCAAAATGAAAACAAAAAGAAGTGCTAGGCTGCTGAAGTGGCTCAGCATGCTAATGACAGGCTTCATTAGGGTGTCCTAACACGGACAATTGCTGCAACCCTGAGCAGAATAGATATAATGACTCTTCATTCACAAGAGAGTAAGCACTGTGTAGTAGGGAATTATTGTGAGCTGTTTTCTTCAGAGTCTGTTTTGGACAGGCTTGACAGAATGAAACCTTCTTAAAGGGTATGGTTTTGAATGATATATGTAAACAAATGTCTTTTTTTACTGCTAGTTTTCTGTAACCTGACATCCACAATGATTTTTTTATGTGCACATTATTTTGGAAAGAGATTGGCTTCAGGAAGCAAGGAAGGATAAAAGATGAAAACCCACAAACAGTAGACAGGAATCTCTTCATGTATCATCCATAAAATAGTGACTCCTATTAGGAGGCCTGTTTGATTTGCTGTATGGGTTACTCCAGCTTTCTGACTTGTTTGGAATAATCAGATAAACCAAAGTATTAAATTTTGCAACTTATAACATGTAAAGGAAGTTACAGTAGCCATAAACCCTTTCCTTCAGCTCCCAAAAGTTTGATTTCATGCTAAGTAACTTCATTATTCCAAATGCATATTGAATTTATTAGGGAATTTATTATTTAAACTAGATATCATGTGCTGTGTAGGTTGTGCATGTGAGCGTGTGCATATGCATGTTACAATTTAATACTAAAATTTAAGACCTTTTTGGTTCCTCTGTGAATGAACACGACAGTATTCCAAGCACAGGAGGTCATCAAACATATTCCAGGTGCAGCCTTGTCTAATAGAAGAGCACCAACACAAATGTGTTTATGCCTCTGAAACCAAAGTGTGATCTGTTTCAGATGTGCAAGAGAAAATGAAGTGTTAAACTACTTGCAGGCAATTGTCATTCCCCCGCCCCTTTCATTGAAAAATGAAGGTGTTTTGGGCTTTGTACCATATTCTAGAGAGGCACACAAATCTTTTTTGCAGAAATCTGGAGTCAGAAATTGTATAACTCCTCATAGAAAGATAATGAACAGTAGGAGGAATGCAGCAATTGTGGGCTAAATGGAAAATTTTTCTCCTGGAAGAACACTCACTGTGTGTGCAGTTTCTAAATCATCACAATATGCAGATCTACCTGAGCCTCCTTGCCACTCTCTTTCTTTTTTTTTTAACCTAAATTGGTTGCCAATAACTTAGAATAACTGTATCCCTAAAACAGCTAATGCAAAATTGCATTGCAAAACCATTTTTTTCCATTGCCGCAAAAATTACTTCATTTTTTTCTAGGCCTTTTAGTACTGTAAAGAAGTACATAGGGCATCTGGCATGTGTTCCCAAGTAATGTTCTCACCTTAGTATTTTTCTTTAATGAATCAAATGTAGTAACAGCATTTTTAACAATGTTTCTATTTTGGCAAATCTCAGCTTGTCTTGATACTCTCCATGCACTAACGGTCTGGTTTTTCACAATACTTGCTTTTTCCTCCTGGACTTCAGGAGCATCTTTGAGTGTTTTTCAATTTGAAATCACTTGGAGAGGTTTTAAGCAAGTAATGCTAAAGGTGTGTATTTCTTTTGCTGCTTTTGAGAATTGCTCACTTATCCTTTCTTTGTGTTGTTCCACAGATTTGGGATGAACTCAGAGCATGAAATCATCCTGATGATATTAGTTACTAGCTTGAGTAAATGGGTTTTAGAGCAGAGAGTGGTGTCAAAATTGGTATTAAAAGCACCAAGAACCTGGGAAGGCAGTTTGATGCTATCAGGAATGTGGTTCCACAAGAACTGGCAGAGGCAGTTGTTGCAGCAAGAATAAAATATAAAATCTGTACTGTGCAATAAAAGCAGTTGTGCCCCTTGAGTCAGTATTAGGGCAGGGCAGCAGATGTAATGTGAATCTTCATAAGGAAATGAAGCCAAGATAGACACCTTTGCCATCTTTTCTTCCACTTGGTTAAAAAAGATAATTTTTCAGTGATTTTAAATCTTTCAATTTTTTCATTCTTATCTGTTTGTCTAAGCTGTGTTGTAAATGCCAAGTGGAAATGAGTGATCAAACAATGGATGTGATTTATCTTGTAGCAGACCTTGCCAGGAAAGTCCCTAACTATGTTTCTATGAACATTATATTTTTTTTTAAAAGAAAAAAAATTACGAATATAATTAAAAAATAATTATCTATTGATTATGAGGCATCTGTACAATAATACTGTACTTGGGGCAAGGAAAAAAGGATAAATGAAGAGGGTACCTTTTGCATTGGATTTGTGCTGGGTTTCCTTTTCTTATCTGCTCAACAGATCACCTGTTCAGCATAGTTTTTGCAGTAAGAAAAATAACCTGTTGAATCTCAGAAAAAAAAAATCTCATATCTATAAATTACTTTCTTATCAAGTATGGTGGTCATTGCTGAATTGGCATTTGAGTCACATGATTATTGTTAAATAATCCAGTGGACTTGGAAACAAGGGTATTTACTTTGCTGTACTTTGGGAGAAGCAAAGCAAACTGTAATCACAAAATCTTTTAGCAACTGGAATTTATTTTATAAAACTGATTTATTATTGCATGAACTGTTTGACTTTATGATACTATTTGAAACATTTTATTGGTACGTGGAGATAATTTTTCAGATTTTGGGTACTGTGAATACAGGAAGAAGACTAGGAGCCTATTTTAATCAGATTTGGTAAATTCCAGGTGCTTATGAAGAACTGAATATGTCAGTCAGTCCATATAATGTCTTTATAAATGGTGAGATTCACAGGCAGGAACATGACGTATCCTTCCCAGTCTCCAAGGCCCTTTCTGAAGTCTGCTGCTTTCTGTAGGGAGAGTTAACTTTTGTGGAAATAATTTGCCATCATAAAGACATTAAAAATAAACCCAACATAGTTTGCACTGCTGAATTCTCACAGTTTTTGTCCAGATGATCTAGCTGTGCAATGGATTGGGCTAAATAAAGGTGATGAGGGACTTTGTAAGCTCGGGCTTTGCGTGCTTGACTGCTATTCATTCCTCCTTATGGCTGCTGCCTTGACAAGTGAAATGGAGCTGCCTCTGCTTTCCAGACAGCATCCCAAATGTTCCAGATGAGATGAAGCCAACTCAGGAAAAAACATGTGGGCAGAGACAGCCAGGCTTTATGATGATCCCCACCCCACATAATCCCCCGTGGCTGACAGGCCAGTTGAAGATGTAGATCAGCACAGACTTTGGACAACAATTTTTCTCTTCGGTGCAGTTGGGTTACATTATCTCTCAGCAGCCTTAGGTAATACAGTGTGATGAATTGTGCTGGTAGTTTATTATCTTTATTGTTTCTCATTTTGCTAAGTCTGATCACATTTTAAGCTCTCCTTTATGCAGACCATGGTCTTCTGTTCTGTTCAGGGAAGCTATTCCAGGAACTCTTGTAGTACTTGAGTCTCTGAACCAGGCATGTTGTGTGCCTTTTGAAGAACATGAGCTCCTTTGCCTGCCAAGGAGGGCAGAGAAAACCACCCTGAGGATGTCACAGCAGGGCTAAAACCTTCTTGGAGGCTAGCAAGTACTGCCATTTCTTCTTTGGGATTGATTCCTACCTGTCACCAACACAATGGTGAGGGATTCTTATCTAAAACAATACTGAGAGGAAAAACTTGCTGCTACCTTTAGAATGGACCTTTCAGGTCATGATGATTTTATCTTGATTTCTCTCAGACTTCTGCAGTTCCAGCAAAGAAAGTGCACTTCTTTGGAAATTCACTTAGTGCTATATTTAACCTTCACATTCTTTCCCCTGTTTTAGAGCTTTGTGTAAACAGCTGAGGGTAGAATATTCTATATTAAAGGATTCTTATTGTGGGTTTAATAATGAGAGTACTCTTCATTTCATGTCAGAGCTCAGTAACAGTAGAGTTTGTCCACATGATCCACCTCTGGACATAAGTCAGCAAGAGGAAACCTCTGTGGGAGTCTAAAACGACTGGAAAATGTGAGTGGAGTATAAACAAGAGGTGGTGATGCACACAATGTGTGCTTGTTCTTCCCTTCAAGCTCTGTAAGCTGACTCCTCCAGGACTGATTTTCAAAGTTACAGGTTACACTTTGCTACCCAGTGGCCCCTTACTGATTCCAACATTCACCTTTGAAATGCTCATGTTAGAGCATCTGAAGATAAGTCTGTTCCCACCCCTCTGAAGAGTGTTATGCCTGTGTTTGTTAGAATTTCAGCTTCTCCCTGGATTCTCTTTTCTAATAAAGCTTTCAGTGAGGAGGAGCTTTGCAAAGGGTTGAATACTTTTCATTGCAGTAAAAAGGCCAAGTCAGCTGAAGGTGGGTGCCTAATACCTGAATTGGCATTGAGACTCTGAAATTAAATCACTTCACATCTCAAGTAGCCTCCTGGAATTCATCTAAAAGTCAGTGATTTCTTCAGAGTTTTGAAAATAGTTCAATTAGAAAATCAAATTTTTCATTTAAGGCTAATGTTCTGAGGCAAAGTTTTTTGCAGATTGTATATTAAATGTTGTCTCAAGAATAATTTGAATTGCATCTGTCAGTTACATGAATACACACACTAATTCTGTTACAACCTGTAACTGCAGGTTTTTTTTAAGCCCATGAATTCTCTTAAAACAGCATAAGGCTGAATAAAACAACAACAACAAAAAAATCACACCCCTTCTAGGAAGAAGATTTCCATACAAAAGACATGACTTTTAAAAAGTTCTTCAGATAACAATGATCAAGACACTCAGGACTGGAAGACATAGATGAAGTTTTTTGATACAGGAAGATTGTCAGAACTTCAAAGAGGTGTGTGGAAGAGAAGGAAGTAGCAAGCTTCTGACTAATTTCTTTTCCTGCCATTTCATGAGATTTTTTCTATAATAATCTTGTTGCTGTACACTTGATGTATGTCCATGAAAACGCACTTCTTTCATCAATATTCTGCATTTCTGAAGTGTTTGGTGGTTGATTTCAGCATCACAGCTTTTGTGTTTTCATAACCTTGTGACCAGTCTCTGCCCCTGCATTATGTCATGTGTTACCCTTCTTCCTTGTTTATTTTCTCTTTTATTTTCATCAGCTGAGAAAGGAGGAGCATATTCCTGGCAGCTTTGACTCTGCCAGCACTTGGAGAATGAAAAATTCCTCTTCTACCTCCCTAGTGCTTGGAGAAGACAGACTGTAATATGGTCTGAAAAGTAGAAGAGAGTGACATCTGCTTGTTCTTTATTTAGTAATCTAACAATTAAAATTCTGAGTAGCTAACATCTTAAGTCCTCTCAAATGCTAATAAAATACTTTTGTATTCCCTGGAAATTGTTTCAATTTCATTACTTACTCCAGTCAAAATATTTTGAACTTGGCCTGTAAAAAAACACAGTGGGCCAGACTCTAAAATATTTTGGGTTTTTTTTTTAATATAGCAATTGTAATATCTACAGTTTAGCAGATAAAACCCCAAACCTGTTGGTAGAAAAGCTTTTAAGTGGTGTTTAATAGTGTTTGGGCAAAGGGATGCTTCCAATGAGGCAGTGTTTGTGGTACTATTTACCTCCTTCACTGCATCTTCAACACTCTGGAGCATAAGCAGTTTTCAGGACTTAACACTTGAAACTTTTATAGTGTGTGGCATTCCTCTGGCTGACTACTGAGTAGCAGTTTGCCTCGGGCAAAACATGTTGTGTTCTCAATAAAAAAAGTGAGAATGTATCAGTGCTTTTTATCTCAAAAATTGTTCCAGATGAATGCACAACAGGCTTAGCATACTTTTAAAGCAAATCATGCCCAACTGATTGTAGGGGTTTTTAGTGACAAATAACAGCTCACTGATCATGATGATCAGTTGGTTGCGAACTTTGCAATATAATGAGTGCATAAAAGGGGCAGCATTTCCCATTATGTAAATTCTGAAGGCTTGGAGGGTCTTCAAACACAACCTTAAACCAGAAATAATACAAATCAAAATAGGCAGAGGCATATCTGTAATAATTTAGACTTTGCAAAACTCTGCACCAGTCCCTCAGTATAAATAAGTGTCAGCCTGTGTTATATTGTCATTTATACCATGTTATGTTGCTCCAAGCCACAACTGCTAGGTCAGAGCTCCATTCTCATGACCAGCTGATGGAAGTTTGATATCTTTATGGATTTGATACTTGCTAAAATAATTCATACTGTGTTACATTAAAGATTAGTGATAGGCAAAACACATAAATGCTCTGAAAAAATCCAGTTGTGTAGTTGTAGGCTGACTGCAGCCTGTTATCCTGCAGCCTCAGCTGGGTTCTACCAGTGCTGAATGCAGAGGCCAGTGTGTGAGGGCTGGAGCTGGGGATTCTTCTGCAAGTGGCTTATTTCTACAAAGCTCTCTCACTTAAACTGAAGTAAATGTGATGCTTTGGTTTAGCTTTTCCCACAGCAATGAAAAAAAAGAATGGATAATATGAATAATTAATAGTAAAAGCTGCCAGGCTGCTTTTTTTCCTGAAGAAATGAGGGAGAAAAATGCTTTTAGATTTTTTCAGTTTTAGCTGTTGTAGGTATCCGTAAGTTTAATGTTACTTATGTTCACTTTGATTTTGTCTTTGTGGAAGATTCTAAACCCCCAGCATGAAATAGCTCATGCAGAGGGTACACCAGTTGTAAAAAGGAAAGTGTGAAATGCAAATGTGTTTTAAAAATGTTCCCACTCTTCCTTATTCTGGTAAAATTGAAGCTGAAGGAGACCCTTAGAACTCAATTACCTGACAACTTCAAGTGTGCACACTTTGGTCACCAGATCAAACTCTTTGAACCTGTGGCTGCTCACATATTTTGAGTTCTTCTGAGGGCTGTTACAGGGGTCTGACTGGGCTCCTGGCTCATCTTTGCTCCAAGATAGTGTTGGGTTATTTTTTTCATCAAATTAAGGTATGTATGCTTGTGCTGGCAGATGAGCTTAAGCTATCAAAATAAAAGAGCAGCAGCATCATGGAAAAGAATATACTGCAATGCTTTTAAAAACATGCATTGTGAAATCTTTACTGTTTTTAATATTTGCTGTTTTCTTCAATTGCTCTGCATGAGCCAAAGAAATTGTAAAATGTGAACATGCTGGAAAGGAAGGGATGCAAAGTATTGAAAGGATATTTAAAACTAGGGTAAAATATTGCTTAATGTTTACTGAAAATGTGTGGGAAGTTGAGTATTTTTGTTTATAATATGTTGATGTATTTTACAACAGCATATATAAACTATGGGAATGTCACTGAAATTTCACAGACATAGGCCAGATGAGTAGTGTGCCTATACTTTTGTGTTGTTTTTTTTCTATCATGTATAGAAAAATGTAGGCTTGTATCTTTTGCTAATTTCTGTTGGAGTTTTGGAAAGAGAGGAAATGTAGGATTGAGTTCATTTAAGTCAAGAAGTCAGAATTATAGGAGAGTAAATGGCTACATAGATGCTGTAAGTATGTGTCAACACTGCATGTAGTAACTACTTTTATTACATAAAATAAATTTAACATTACAGTCCCTCTTCATAGGCACCTCTGAGGCCTCTAGGATGCTGATAACTCATGGAAGTCTGCCTGAGGAGTACTTTGGACAAATTCTATAAAGGCTTTGGAATTAGGGTTGTGGCTTGAGGGATTTGTGAAAGGGAGGGGAAGAGAAAGACTATTCAGTAAGAGAAAAGCAACTATTTAATAATATGTGAAAACAAAAGGTTTGCTTAGTGAGTGTATCCTGGACTTTAGAGAGAATGGCAAACATCTGTGTGTGTGTGAATCTGCCTTCCCCCTGTACTCTCCCCTCCTAATAGTGAGCTGATAAATCATTTTGAAGTCGAGTGCCAGGTACATGACATAAGGTTTGGGAAGAATTAAACACTGCACTTTATAGCAGGGAAGACTGAAAACCTTTCATGAACATCTGACAAGTGCCATCTTTAGCAGTGATGTCTAGCCTAATAACACTTTATGTCTTCCCTTTTTCATGTGAAAAAATAAATCCAGGCTTTGCTGTGGTACAGCAAGTAATTGCTGCTTGTCTTATGTTCTGACAAACACCCGCTGCAGACACGAGACAGAACAGTTTCAGTTTTGGCTTCCTAAGTTGAAATTGCCTTAGTGTTGGATTACTGATTTTCAAATGTACAGCATGGGTTTTTTCTTTTTTTTTTTTTAATTTATTTTTCTTACTGTGTTCCCTTTCTCTAATATTAATACATTTTTGAAATGGAAACTCAATGAATTAGATCATTTTTCCTCGGTCTTTATCCCTTGGGATATCTAACCAATGTTGCTTGTTTTAATTAAATTACCACATTTTCCATATGATTAAATGCCTGAATAATGCAAACTTATGGGACACAGTTTGAGTACACCATGTATGGATATGAGCAACAAGGGGAAACATATGATTTTATTTAAGGTGAAATCTTTTAGTAGCAAGTGTTTCTCTTCATCTCTTTTCAGATAGAATGAAGGTTGTGGAACAGTGAAATAGAAAATGTGCTTTGAGACAGTGGTCTTCAATGGGTGGGAGCAAATATTCTTTGAAGGAAAGTAGGCTGATGGCAGGAAAAAACAAAAACTGGTGTCATGAATTCTGGGGATGTGCCAGGCAAACATTTTCACAGTGATGGTATAGTATGTTTTGGGGCAAGGGCCTTTTACCATGTAGCAAGGTATGTCTTGGAGGAATTTTTCAGGGCTTCCATATTTTTTCACTTAGAGTTACCTGATGTTCAAATCAGGCCAGGATTTGGCTCAGCATGGATAGGTACTGGGTATCTAATCTAAAAAACACACTAGTCATTTTTAAGCCCGGAATGGTAAAATGCAGGCAATAAGTCAGGAACTTCAAGTGAGGAAAAATGCATTTGGAATTTAGAAGTCCATTTAATTTCAGCTGCAGGGAAAGATACCACTGCAGTTTGTTTGCTTGGTAAGCATATTCTTACTCCACTGTATTAGGACTGATAGGGAGAAAAGTGTTTTGAGTGAAGATGGAAGTGGTGCAGGCACCCATCCTTGCATGAGGTGAACTCAGCAGCTTTCCAGAAATAGCTGGGTGTTCTGCAGGACCAGCTTCCTATCCTGGCCTTCAAGCTCTTGAATGTCTGGCTTTATTAAATTTTAAAGGCTGATAAGAAACTGTAGGCTGCTTCTGAGGAAACCAAACTTCAACAGAACTGCAGGATCTCAAACCATCCTTCTGCCTTCTCTGTGTCATGTCCTAATTACATCCAGGTTATTTCCTCTCCTGTCTCCAGAAGGCTGATTCCCAGCCTACTAAAATTTTAATTTAAAAACAAATTAAATTTGAACTAAATAATTAAAAATTATTTTTCCTAAATGAATTTTTGCCAGTTACATTCAACCCATTTCCAATGCTGTATTATGGGATTCTTGGTCTGGCCTTTCATACTGACCCACCAAATAAGAATTCTTTCTAGTTTTCAATCATTAGCAAGTTTTTTGTTTCAAACCAATATATGTACCAAAACTATGATTGATGATAAATACAAAATCAATATCTCTGACCCTGAGAAATTTATTTTTCAAGTTTTGTTCAAATCAAGATTTAGCAGTACATATAAGTGGCATCTCCATTTTAACCATTTCTTCATGTGCTCTTATATTTCTGCAATCTTCCCTGTTTTTCAGCTTTGAACTTGTCCTGTGATCTCCTTATTTGGAGGACTGATGAGATTTCTACAGAAAGATCTGTCTTACACTGTCTGTTTCTAGTAGACTCATGTTGTATTTGATGAAGTCTTTCAACTCCTTGTCTATTTTGAATGTGTTCTAGTGTTCTCTTTGTTCTAAATTGACTTTCTCTCCTATTCTGAGGAGAATTGTTGCTGTTGTAATATCTTATTGGGAATAAGTTCTATGCAGGACATCCCTGTTATGACATGGTAGGGTGGGCTAGGAGAGGCTATTTTTCATTTTCTACTTGCTATTAACAGGTTTGTTGGATTAGTCCCTCTCCTTTTCTTTCCATACAGCTCACATTTTCCTTCCCACAATCTGTCATTCTACTTTCCTACCAAACAGAAAAGATCCATTTGTTATAAATTTAAAAATAAATGTTAAACAACCAGGAGTAAAGAAAATTAACAGACAGCCAGATAGTTTTCACTGATGATCTTTCCTGATCTTTGTCCCACTGCGTAAATAAGGGAATAACTAAATTACCACCACATTCAGAGATGAGCAAAATGCATATGTGAATGTTTATTAGCTTTCCACTTCAGAGATTTATTTCCCTACTTGTTTAAATATTTTGAGAAACACACTGCAGCATTTAAACATGAAAAGTATACATTTCATATAGCTTTCCAGTTTCTGCTCCTCTATGGATGAAATCAAAAGTATGCTGGCCTCAAAGCATCAGCATTTCCATCCTGACCTCTGGATGCCTACTGAGCAGTGAGATACAAAGAATTTTGAGGAGAAAAAAGCATGTTTCATACTTGCATTTAATCAAGAGACATTGCTGTCCTCGTTTCTGTATCTCCACAAAATAATACAGTACTGATTTCAAGGCCAAATTTTAGACATTCTTTCAACAGGTAATGACTGAGTCAAAAGGTATAGTTGATAGTTTTGAGTAGAAGTTAGTATGAAAAGCTGCTTAGAAATGACAACTTGAGTCTAAGTTGTTTCAGGGATCAGAAATCAGTTTGATTTCTGTGCAAGGATTTGCTGAAAAGATGAATGATTAGAGTATTTGAAAGAGTCTTCTCAAGTGGTTGAAGAACTTAGGGGCACAAGATTTCAGGGAAGACCACTAATATTGGCATTAATAAGTGTTTCAATAAAGGTATTGGAGAGAGTATCTTAAGACTTGACAAGAAATTATCGAAGGGATTAATGATCTTAGGAAAGTGACATTTTGGCTCCTGGGTAGATTTACTAATGGTATGGTGTAAAAGTATTGGCTTATGTATTAAAGCCCCAGAAAATCCTTCAAATTCTGAAAGAGAAGGAAATATAGAAACTAGACTGTTCCACATCTTGAGCAGGAAAATGGAATCAGTTATAAACTACTGTTCAGCCATGTACATACAGCAGTATCAAGAAGACAGAATGAGTATGAAGAGCTCATGGAATAGAGATTGGCTGAAGTACAATTAAAAATGAATACACACAAATATTGTTTCACTTAATATTAAGGAACTTACTGTAGTTTAAATGAGATTAAGGCAATCAGCAAAAACTTTATTAGAAGATTGCTGTCATGATGGAGATGGTGGCAAAATGCTGAGCTTAGAGGAGTGAGAGCTGGGCAGGATGATGAAGGAAATATCAGGGAAGTAAAGTCTCAGGTCCAGATTGCCAGAATTTTTCATAAATCTCACAAATTCTTGTAACTCAGCAGTTACAGCTTCAATGTGTGCCCTAGAAAATAAAAATGATTACTTAGGAATTACTCTACTCTCAGTCATAAGCACTGCTATACTCTTCCACCTCCCTTCAAATGTTGATTTTAAGCAGAAAGCAAACCTTTCTAGCTTCTTCTGGATAGCTGTGGAAAACTAAGTTTTTGTTTGTTTTTTGTGAGAGGCACAAGATCTAGAGTGCTGTCTATAAAGTAGGTTATTTGGAGTGACAGATAATAAGCCAGGAAATGTTGGGATTTGGGAAAGAAAGTGCAAGATTAGAGGGAAATTGATTGTTAGAGCTTTTCCTGCAGTCAGTTTTGGACATTTAAGAAAAAAAAAAAAAAAGCTTGGAGGTACTTAAAACATGAAGGAAAGAACAAAACAGGAGAATGATAATTTAGATTTTTTTTTTTTTTTGACTGGAGCTTGACTTGTTTGCTGTGGCAGGCAATAGCTGAAAGCAATAATGAATTCTTGGTATTGAAGCTTAAAATATTTGTTTCCTGTAAGAAAAGAAATTATTTTGTCCATAAATAAATTCAAGCAAGAAATGAGAAGATTATAATCATCCCAGAGAGATTTTTCTGTGCAGACCCTTAGGTTTAGGCGAGGCTTTTTGTGTTTAGTTTGAGTCGCGTGAGATTGTCTAGGCTGAACTCAGTGACCTGAGTCGTGGGACAAGTTGAGGTCTTTAATGTTTGGGGATTTTTTCATGTATCTGTAGTCTGATGTTATTGGCATGTCTGCCCTTTCTCGTGATTCATTTCTGTCTTTTGCTGTGTTTACACCCCTGACTCATTTGGGTTAGAATTTTGTTGTTGTTCAACAGGATATTTTCAGTGTATTGAGTGGAGGATGTATCTGAATTATAGAATTGTTGGGGATTACCTCCCAAGATATGAATGGACTGCCAAAAATGTAGGTACTTGAGGAAGATGGTGGTGGTTAGAATGTCTGCTTTCCCAAACAGACAGCTCGGTCCTGACCTTGCAGTGTAAACAGCCAGAAGAACTGTAATCTGTTATTTTGGAGAAAGCTCTGTCCTACAAACATTTATCCTCAATAATAAACTCTCCCAGAGATGAAATAGTAGCATAAACACGTAAGGTATATTGACATCAGGCTTCTGAAATTCCCACCAGCAAAATATTTTAATACAAGTACATGTCTAATATTCTCAACTTAGTGTTCTTCTGTTTAGTATTTGTGGCTCAAGACTGCCAGCATAGCTGCTTATGGAGATGGAGAGGTTTTTCACAAATACTCAGAGTAGAAATCTGTTTTTTTTGTTTTAGCTGAAGTGGGTATACTTGCTGTATTTTGTCTATGAAGCTGTACTGATGCCAGGTGAGAATAATTCTGCTGATCTCAGTGGAGTGTTTGATATAAGGGAGATAGCTAAATGGTTGTTTAGAAGTAGAAAATATGGTACCTTTCATTTGTGAATATTTCAAACAACATATGTTGCCCTCTATGATTCAAAAGCCTGTGAATTGCTACAGGACTAGAATAATGCTTTCAAAGAAAGCTTTTGAGGCAGAGAAAATAAACCAATTGAACAAGAAAAACCTTTATACAAACTGTCTTAGCAGATAAAAATCAACCTGAAAAATGTCTCCTGTGCTGTCTGCTAAACTCCTTGTACTTCACCAATGGGACTTGTAGAACTGCAATAATATGGCAAGAGGAACAAAAGCATGAGTATCTTTGCCTTGGGCACACCTACTTCATTTAACCCTGTCTTATTCTGCTCCCAGTTTCAGATATTCTGCCAGATAGGTGCCCTGACATCTTGCATTCTATACCCACATGAAAAAACATTATTGCAGTTTTAAAATAGAAAAAATGTGGGTGGTAGAGAAAAACAGTATAGTATTTCAGAGCACAGGTATTCGTATGCATGTTTAAAGTATGTTGCTCATAAACCTTTGTTCTAAAAGGAATCACTTATCTTCATCAACTTTTCCATGGGAAAAGAGAGAGAGCAAGACTGAAAATTATTTTGTCTGCATATTTTCTTGAGGTATTTTGAGCAAAGAGAATTATATTAAAACTTCCTGTGGCCCTGTTTCAAGTGTGAGTCTTATTTATTTTGATCTAGGCTTTTAAAATGTGTCTCCATTGACTTTGGTCTGCTAAATTGTCTCTTTGCATGTCTTCAGTCTTTGCTGTGAAATGACCTCATCTGGCAGTTATTTAGTTTTGCTTGTTTTTTTTCTTCCTTTTGTGTGTGTTTCATATTCCTCTTGTTTGTGAAAGTGTTGATAGTACTTATTTTGCCCTTTCTAGGTAGCCTTGCAAAGCAAATCCAGGTACAGTAAATTGCAGATGCTCTGTTTTATAAAGAGAACTTTATCAACTGGTGGTTGATGCAGATTTGCCAACTGCTTTTTCTTAAAGTGAGTCTTTTCCCCCAGTGCACTAAACCAAATTACAGTAGCTTCACTCTGTAAAAATGTGCATAGTTTTGCTCACATTGCCCTTAAACGAGAAGGCTCTTTTGGATTTGTGTGGCATCAAAAGTATATAGAATCACAGAACCATAGAAAATGCTCAGTTGGAAGGGACTCATCATCACCATTGAGTCCAACTCCTGGCCCTGCAGAGGGCACCCCAAGAGTCACAGCTTATCCTTGACAGCATTGTCCAAATCCTCCTTGAACTCTGTCAGTCTTGTTTCTATGACCACTGCCTGTTCCAGTGCCCAACCACCCTGAATACTTATGCCAACATTTAAAGATGCAGATTTAATTTTATTTTTTTGAGCCCTCAGATGTGAGGGCTCAAAATCTTAGAGTGGGAAAGGATAAATTAGTGCTGTGGCAACCAAAGCAAATAAAACCACTTAAAATTATGATTCTTGAGTATGACTGCAGTTTTGTGCTTGGAAATAAATGACTTGGGTATTATGAGTTAGCTCAATCAAGCAGCCTGAATATATAAATTTAGTAAAGAGTAGGAATTGGAGATAAATGCAGTGTTTATCTGTTAACTTCCAGCAGAAGTCTTCTGAAATAGTCTCTTGGTATGCAAGAGCTGTTGACAGTTCACTTACCTGTATTTGGGCACACTTGTGTTTTCACCATTCATTTGGAGTATGTTTTAGCTGAAAGGGCAGAATTGTCTGGTGTTTTCAAGTGTGGAGAATGAGTAGTTCAGAGACCTTGCTGTCACTGGTATCTCTGAGAAGAAAGCATCTCAGCCAAGTGCTAAAATGTGGTTTAATGCACATCTTACTCTAAAAGTCACTGTCTTTTAGTGTGACTGATAATTTTGTGTATTTTTTGGATTTATGTCTCACCAGGGAAAAGCCAGCCTCATGGTTTATTTTCCACTTTTGCTTTATGTTGTTGGTATAAATTTATTAAAGGAGCAGCATGCATTGAAATCTTGGGTAGTTTTGGCATCTAATTCCCTCTTAAAATTCTTGCCCTCTGTGTGTTGGTGCCCTTTTTTTTTACCTGTGGTGGGGACACCTGAGGATGCTCACAGTGTGATTGATTGCAGTATGAATGAAGCCCTGACACAGTGGCAGTGGTGCTGCTTGCCTCTGAAAAATGCTGCCAGAAAGCCCAGCTTTCACTAGGCTACATGTGGAAAAGAGCCAAGGAAGAAAACGTTGCTAAGTGAATATAATGCTAAATACACACATATACACACACAAGATTTTGGCATGAAAAGGGACAAGGAGAAAGCAGCTGAAGCCAAGGGGCAATATCAAAAGAGGAAAGGCATTATACTGTGACTAAGAGACTGTGCTTCAAACTCCTGGGACTCTCTGCCCACCTCCCTCCTGCCACAGCTTAGCAGAGAGAGGATTTCAAGTCATCACAAAGAT
The DNA here is from genome assembly GCF_903797595.1 of Erithacus rubecula. NCBI lineage: Eukaryota > Metazoa > Chordata > Aves > Passeriformes > Muscicapidae > Erithacus > Erithacus rubecula. Next base: position 62,833,549 of record NC_136687.1, read on the forward strand.
GAAAAGCAAAATACCAGCTTTGTGCAAGAGGAAGATAGACCTGGGCAATTATTTTCTGGCTGCACAGCTATTTAAGCTACAAAGCAAAGTTGGGATTGGGCTGCTCTTTTACATGAGGCTGAAAGCTGTTCAGCTGCTGATAGTCTGAGGGGTACAATATCCCAGTAGAGGTGGAAATGATGTCAGTCCCTGCTGAGTTAGTGGCTCAGCCTTCTCCAGAGTGCTTAGGCCCTGCTTTCCGAGTTCCACAGCAAGGCAGGTCTCATTTTCTTTCCCAGTCAAGACACTTAAAATAGGTGTAGCAAAGTTTTATGTTCGATTAGAGGCAAGGAACTAGTGTGCCAAAACCACTCTGAGGCAATGATAGAAAAGGCTTGTTGCTATGTCTTACCTCTCTAAACCTTGGGAAAGCCAGGATGTTGTTAAACATCAGAGGGAACCAGGACAGACAAATCTCCCTAATGATTGCTGTTAATATGCTGCACAAAGTGCTCTGTTCTATGTGAATTGGTTTGCCATTGAATTGGGATCTGGGAATAAGGGTGGGAAATCATCCTGAGAAGCACCACTGGAAAATAAATAGAAAAGATTAATCAGTGAGAAATATAAAGCTCCTATGTGGTCTTCTTCTCTTAATTCCTGGTTTTTTGGTTGTTCCTGGAGAGGGAATCTGTGGTAGTTCAAGGCTGTTTTTCAGTAATATTAATGGGGGTTATATAATTTAAAATGCATTTCTGAATTCTGCAGATTTAATGGTTTCTAGGAATTGGGGCTGTAAGCCTGTTCCTGTGCTTTACATGGAGAATGCCAAATTTAAATTTCAGTAGTTAAATGTATGGTGTCTGAGTGAAAGAATTCCTGAAAATGTCTACATTTGTTGCATCTGTGGACAGTCACAGTGTGGACAGCAGCTTTCATTAGCTATATGCAGCAGGAATTTACTGTCAATGCAGGTGGATTTAATTATGCATGCATTTGTTTTATTTAGCTCTGTGCTCTTTTTTATTGGGAACTTGAGAAAATACTGTTATTAAAAAATAACTAGGGTGCTGTCATACATGAAGTATCAGACAGAGGCACAATAGCATTTTTGGTGAATGCTGCATACACGTGTCTTCTTCTTGAGCTGACCTCTGTGCCCTTTGCTTGTGTACTGAGAGCTTCCCACTGGAAGAATCCCAAGGCTGCTTTCTGTGATTTCTTGGGATGCTAAGTTATCTCTCTTTTAGGAGATTATGTCACTTGAGATGGGGACCTGTCTCCTACTTATAAAACAAAGAAGTAGGGAAAGCTCTGTGCTTGCAGATGGCTATGCCATGATTCCAATCCTTCCACATTTCTTAAGCTTTCTGTCTTCCCTTTTCTGAGCAAGCAATGTGAGATTAAGAAGTCATTCTTTTAAAATCCATATTAGCTTTGCATAAATATACCATCCTCGTTTTTTATTTAAATTCTCAAGGTATTGAAGTATCAAGATTTTTCTTGAATGTTTTACTTTGGAACTTAATATAAACACATTTACATGATTGTGTTTGTACCTACCATGATTCCATCAAGTCTGAAGCAATAACCAAGAATGAAAATAGGGTAAGTGTTACCACTGGGAATGAGAGGGGAAAAGCAAGAAGAGCATTTGGCTGACTTTTGATGATTTCCATGGTATTTTCCAACAAATTTCTTTGAGAACGATGTAAAGAATAAATATCTCAGGATGAACACAGGATATTGGCATGAAACTATTCTAGGTGTTTCACTGAAGAGAATTCACTGCCAACTCACCTGGTTTTCTGGTACATCATTTTCTCTGCTATTTGGCCCATTCTTCCTCCATCCCACACTTTGCACACTCTTGCCCTGCAGCTGGAAGGAAGGCTGTACTACTTCCTTCTCCCATAAAAGCATTCCCCCAAGAACTTTAAAAGATGATGGCTTTTTCTCTCATCTTGAAATCAAACAATGTGAAATCCAGACTGTTTAATCTTTATTTTTACCTATATGCAAGACCTATGTATAATGCACATGGAGAAAAACAGATATATGATATCTGGCAACTTTCTGAGTTGCTTTTTCGTGTATTTTCCATAATGGCACTGTAACAACTGAGACCTTAAAATGTTCTATATTTTTTTTTTTCTTATGAGGAGTTTGTGGGTGTAGTTGTGGAAGTTACTGGGGCAACATTTTTAATAAAGTTCTCATCCAGACACCAGAAAAGGTGTCAGAGGTAAGTGCTCCCATTATAATAATATTACCTGGTGGCTCTTGGATCCCTCCATCCAGTTCCCTGCTGGAAGGTTATCTGGCTGTGTCTGCCTGTTGTTCTGGTGGCATTTCTGTAGCTGTGCAGCATCTAGAGTCCTGAACCTGACAAACCTCACCTCTTCCCTTTTACTTGTGGTTTAAATACTTCCTTGGCATCTTGGCTGAAGCACCAAACATGAGGAAAAGAACAATATGAGCCTTTATTTATAAGCCACCCTTGCTTCTCTCAGCCTTGGAAAGGGGCTGCTTTTCAGCAGGCTAAGGGGATGTTGCTGTTAAGTCCTTCTGTGTGTGGAACAGAACTTTGAACATGACATGGGATCTATGGAGGAAAAGAAGAATCTCCTCCTGAGGCAGGAGTCTGTCTGGAGTGTGAGAGCCATCTGTGGCTGAGACACCCCTGAGCCATGCTGCACATCATGGACAGGGCTGGCACCCCTCATTCATCTGTCACTGCAGAAAAATGTCCCCAGGCATGGGAAGTTAGATGCCACCTCCCATGCTCATAAGCTCTGGAGAGAAAAGGAGGGGTTTGGAAATCTTCCTGTCTCAGCAGCACCTGTGTGTGGGCTGTGGGTGTTCCTGCAGCTCAACACGGAGCAGGTGCAGGGGTGGGAATCACAGAGAGGGGGATGCTAGACATTCCCAAAGTGGCTTTTTGATCCACCAGGAACAGCACATCAAATGTCTGGGCTATTGAGTCTATCAGAGCCTCTGAGTAGTGCCTGGATGCTGAATTGGAACAATGAGATAACAGAGAATGAAATGGACCATGGAAAATATAACTAGAAAATACTGGCTAGATCACCTAATTCATCAGCCTTTCAAAGCAGATTGTTCTCAAATGTATTTTCTGGTATGTTGTCCAGTTTTGTTTTAAAGAAGCCCATTAAAAAGTTTAAAGTGAATGCTGTACTTTAGCTTGGAGTGAATATATGCTTCATGATCTGTGACACTGCTGCATAATTTAGAATTCTTGCCATGCTATTAATACATCTAGACAAAGACCAGATGCAAGCAAGCTGTAGCTGAACTCAAGAATCTGCAAAAGCTGGGCTAACCTCTTTAACAGCAGAACATATGGCTGTTACATTAACAGCCACCTCTTTTTTTCCTTTGCTAAAGTGAAGCATTTTATTGAAAACATGAGGGGGAAAAAAGTTAAGAACAGAAATAAAGCATGACCTTTGATATGAAGTCGTCTTCTCTGACAGTTTCACCATTTAGTATTGATTGATAGGTCTATACATCCAACCTCCTGTTACAATTTTATAGCCTACACTTCTGTTTTACTTGGTGTCTCCTTTTTCATTCTTTTCTATGTTTAAGTCATAGCAGAATTTTAGGGCAAGCATATATATTATGTGGTTATATATTTGAAGTGTAACAAGCACAAGGTCTTTACAAATAGCAACCAGCTGATAAAAAACTAGTTGTGTCACAGGGCAATTATTGACATTTTTGAAAAAAAAAAGCTGTTTGAGAAACTTCTAGTGATGGTCTAAACTTTGTTTGATATTGGAAAAGTGATCCAGCTGTTTCTTGGTGCAAACTGATAATGCCTTATAACCTGTAGTAAGGCAAACTATGAAAATTTCTTTATGGCAGTTCAGGAGGATGTAATTAATGATTACTTCATTTGCATGAATGACCAAACACAATGCAAACACATGTTGTGTATCCTTTCTGAGAGGCTCTTGAGAACAGCCAATTGCCAGCAGTCCCTGATGCTTCTTGACTTATTGTCCTCTCCTCCATGAAAGTGCTTGTGGGAAGTCTGGAGAAAAGACAAAGATAATAAATAAATATAAATATAGATTTTTTTTTTTTATGTTTTCCAGAATCTTGTGATGTAACTCTTTGTTTTCAGTGCACATATATACCTCTGTGCCCCATTTCCTTGTGGCTCAGCTCATGAACTTGGAGTCTTTTTTTTTTTTTCTTTTAAACACAAAAGGAAGAGATTGGCACAGATTTAAAACAAACAACACAACCATAATTGTGGGTGTTGGCTTCCTTTAGAGAAAAACTTGGTGCAGTGTAAGTTTTCTAGTCAAACAGCATAATTTTGTGTATTTGATGCAGAATTGCATCAAATTAATGTGTCTTATTAGTTCTGACTAAATTACATTGACTTCTTAGATTTCTTTCAAAAGTTGCTTGAAATCTTCTTGAATCCTTATTACCAATATTGTGGAAATTTTATATTGCTCTTAGTCAAAGGCTGAAAATTTAACAATCTATTTTCTGGTTAGTTTAATAAATAGAAATTCCCACGGTATCATTTGTACTCAAACATACAGTCCTAGGAAGTGTTTTCATCATCTGAGGCCAAATCTGTGGGGTTTTTTTGATGTGAAAAGAATGTACTAATAATGGATTTGAGACCTTAACAACTAAATTGTTGAAGTAAAATAGTTATTTCATTTCAAAAATCAAATTTCCTTTAATCCAAAGGAAAACAGAATAACATTTTCTTTCATCTTGTTTTCTATTCTATATTATTTTAGTTCTCCAACTGTGTAGGGAAAGTATGGGATAAATTTTGTTTTTAAAGGGAAGTTTAGTTCTTTTTACATTGAACATGAGAGAAACCAAACTACTGAATAAATTGATTTGTTCAAGAATGGTTATCTAGAAAAGACGGTTCCAGTTGTTCCCTGGAAGTCAGGGGACTGTCATGAGGAAACCAATTTTGTTACAATTATTTTTATTATACTACTTTGCAAAACTCCAGGTGTGCTTTATTTATGTACATTTTTATGTCATTCTGATTTTGTTCCTTAAGGTCCCAGTCAGGCAAAGTCTTATGCACCTGCTGTGGCTACCTGGGAGTGCCTTACAAAGTAAGTTCCTGAATGAAAGCATCTGTGGAGCAAGGACTTCTCTCAGCTTCCTGCAAAATGTGCTTGATAAGTCATTTGTCATGCAGCCTTTTTTAAGGAACTTCTGCTGAAATAGTCAGATTATTTTTTTTTAGCATCTCAAAGCCATAGCTCCAATTAGTCTTGTTAATAGCATTTGAAAGAAACATTTATAGTAATTTGTTTTTTCTTTTCATTGCTTAATGAGTTGTTGTAGTGCCTTAAGCTACATCACTTTGTGTTGTGGCTTGTGCAAAGTATAAATGAGAGAAATGATTTACCACTTGAATGCTTGGCCCAGGAGCTGAACTTTGATGAGCCTCATGATCCTTTCAACTCAGAATAGTTTGTGATGCTGCAATTTTATGGCATGGAAACAGCATAGGGGTAATGTAACTGGGTAGAAACTTTCTAATACTTAAATACAGGATTGTTAATGCATGTCAATTACCAAAGTGTAAGAACAGGCATTTAATATGATTTGGCTGGAACTTGCCAAATTCCAATAATAATCACACCATTCCGTATTAAACTAATCTGAAGTTAAAATGTAAAATCTGATAGTTGGTGGTTTCCAAACTGAAACTCTTCCATAATTTAACTAGACTTAAATTTGCTGTCCTTAGTGTATGAATGTTGTCTAAGAAACTTTTTTGGTGCCATGGTGTCCACTCTCCTTTCTCATGCTGAAGTCCTCTAAACATCTTTGAGTCTCTGCACTTGTTTTTTGCCTATATACCCACTTTGGTCTAAACTCAGTGCCCAGCTAAAGTAAGGGAAGAGCTGTTACAGTGTGGGAGTGGGAGAGATTTATGATTTTTGTGTGTCTTAATATAATACTTAGGAAATCCTGTCAATTACTGGAATTCATCTTTATTGTGAGGAGAGCTTCCCTCTGTCCCTCAATATTCTACTCACAAGCACCCTCTTCCCTTGAACCTTGCATTTTGTAACATTTTGTAATCTCCTGTTCCTCAGCACCTTGTCCATCACCTTGCTGCTTTTCCAGGTCTGCAAACCATGTCTTATGCTCCAGTGACACAAGTCTTGGGGCCTGGCCAAGTGTTTGGGTTAAGCTGGACTGCTGAAGTGATGACATGAGATTTCCAGAGTAGCCATGATATTTATCCAGGGAGTTTACATCTCTCCCAAGGTGTTGTGCTTCATTTTGGAGAGGCTACTTCACATCTCTTGATGGATCACCATGTTTCAAGTAGGAATTTGGGAAAGGGATCTTGGACTTCTTGAGAAGTGAGGGAATAACTGAGTAACATCTTTGCCAGAACACTTGAATGGTGTGGGTGGCTGGTATGAGTGGCACTGAGGTTTGAAGTCTGTCTTTCATCTTGATATTGTACTTTTATGGATTGCTGGTTAGCACATTTTGAAAGCAGAACAGCTCTTATTTTTATGATCTGGTAGGACATAAGGATAGCAGGCATATATTGGTGTTGAATTATACATTTTGTTTTCTTTTTTTTTTTGCTAGAAAAATGCATTTTTATTGAATTTCCTGTAAAATTTCCTAATTAAAAAAGGACTTTGTGAGATCTTACAAGGGCCTCAGATAACTTGCTCAGCTGGATTTTTCTTAATGTGCCTCATGCTCAAGTATTCTAACATTTGCACAGTTTAGGCACATCATTGCCTTAGAACATAGATTAATAAATGTTAGGATCTTTCTCATCCTGTCTGGATGGCAGATGAGATTTCTGTGTTTTCATTAGTGTACTCAGCTTTTGCTATGATTGCTATTCAATGCATGTTTCAGTTTGCTGTAAATAATTAGAAAAACCCAATTTCCCTGTTTTATTTATGGTTTAGGAATAGTAATGCCAAGAGAAGGGAATTTCCTTTGTCTGCTTCCTTGGCCTCTGTCATGGTTTGTGATTTTTTTAACCAGACTCAGTGTCAGTAAAGCTTTTAGGGCAGCAGAGTAAGAGCATTTGGAATGAAATGGGTGACCTGTAATCTTACAGAAGGCTGATTCTAAGTGAGGTAGCAAAGATTTCTCACTGAGGATGTAATGCTAGCTGCTTTCACCACCATATTGGCTGCTCCACAGAGAAATTTATTCATGCATGACAGTTGTGCTGGTTTTGGACAGAGGTGATGATTTCAGGACTCTGATTTTATAGTATCTCAAAATCTGCAAAAACCTTTTAATTCACTAGTCTGTCATGCAGTAATTCACTAACTTCTGTGTGGCAGCCCTCTCAAAATTAAAAAGACTATGTTGTCTTTCATAAATGTCTTTCTGGCAGTGAATAATTTTTTTTTTCAGTGGGGAAAATAAGACAATTCTAGTGTAAAAAGTTTTAGATATTGGACTTCTGAGGTTGTAATGAATGAGAGGATGCCATTATTCTTCTAAGAATACTTTCTAGACACTCTTAGAAAGAAATGTGATACTTGAAGTTTGAAAGTAGTTTTGTGTTCCTGCTTGCTGTGTGTCTCCAATGAGTTTTGTTAGTGAAAGCAAATATTCTGCCAGTCTTGGACCACAATTAACACTGATGAGCTGGTGTAGGAGTTGGGTTTCTTGAACCATCTGGATCCATAGGCAGTTGCCTATACTTAAAGACAGTGCTGTTTTCCAGAATCCTTGCCTGATTTTGATATGTTATGTAAGCTATGTATCCTTTAAAGCATCTGGAAAACAGTTGGGAATGGAGGGAATGAACTTTGCTAAGATTTGGTTGGAGTGCTGAGAGGTTGCCTTGTGACCTGCCATGAAGCATTCTTCACCTGAGCTGTTGGCAGAGAGTCTGTGCTTACTCAGGCACAAGGATTTCATTGATTTCAGCCCTAGTCTGTAAGGAGCAGCCTTGAGATGGAAATCAAAACTTGAACTATTGTGGAAGGTGATCATGAGTATGTTGAACTTTCCAGGGCATTGCAGCCATCTGTTTTCTTGCTAACATAATTCAATGTGCTGGTTATGCTGTGTGAAGTAGAACAAAGATAATTTGTAATGAACGTTCAACTGATTCTCTGTATTTTGTGGCTTTTGTACAAACGCCAAAGTCTCTTGCATCCCTTCATATTTTGCAAATATCTGTGAAATTCCTTCAGCAAACAAATTTTCAGTTGTGAATATGCACTCTCCTGCAGGTAGGGAATTTTTGCATTTCTTTTATGCTTTTCTTAGCCCCATTATTTGCTGCTTTTTTTTTTTTTTTTTTTTTAATATGGCATACCATGGCACTGACAGACTATTGAGGGCCACTACTCACTTTGCCACCATGTCAGTTCAGGGCAGACTTAACTGAGAAAGTGCTTAAAGTGTCAGATTTTTCTACCTAAAGACTGCCAGTGTTGCAGTAGTCCTGCATTTGAGCTACAGCAGTAAGGGAGCAAGGGAAAATTGCTATTTTTTCACTGCAGTTTTTAATTTTTGACTGGATAAGCTGCATTGCAAAAGGGAGCAGTGTCATTGCAATTATACATGCAATTTGATAGTCAAAGTTATGTGTAATTAAATGTGAATTTACAATAGCAGTAAGAACTTTGTGAAGAATAAATATGAAAAAAATGGCCATTCTAATGAAAGTCTGTTTCATACTCAACTATTTTCAATTCATAGTTTGCCCTGTGTTCACTCACATTATCTGTTTGATTCTTTTATGGTATAAATTTCATAATGGAAGTTACAGGCCCATTGTAAATTCATTTGAATGACCTTTGGATGGCCACCAGAACTTGCTGTGCATCTTAGTGTTCTTGTTGGAGTGAAGGTGCAGCGGTACAACCTTTGGGAGTTCTTTTATTAATGAGAAACATAAAATTATGAAATCTGCATTCACTTAAGCCTGCAACTATGTTCTTGTCTTTAAGCATGTGACTGCCTTGAGGCTTTGTCTGAGAATGTGAACCTAGATTTGCTTAAAATAATAGGAAAAGTAGTAGGTAGAAGAACAGGTCTATATTTGGAATCTTTGCTTTCTTATACTTAAATTTGTGATGTGTTTTTATATATATCAGACCACATTAGTACATATTCACAGAATGGTTTGGGTTGGAAGGGACCTTAAGGACCACCCAATTCCAACCCCTTTCATGGACAGAGGCACCTTCCACTAGACCAGGTTGAATTATTAGTGAGCTTTTCTTCAAAAAATACTTTGTACTCAGTGCAAACAGCTGAGAATGGGGGACTGGCTAAGGACAAGCAGGTAAGTGGAAGGCTGGGAAGTCAGAACATGATTTCCAGTTTCTCATTTGAACTCACACCACAATAGTTACAAGTCCTAGTTCTGGAATGGTTTTCCCCAGGAGAGTGAAGGTATGTAATAGACAAGAGAGCAGCCTTTGCTTGCAAAGGTGCTGTGATGAAAGATGTGGAGCATTTCAAGGGGCAAGAAAAACTCACCATAGAGTGGGGGAAATGTTACAGGGCTTTCTCCCAATTTATTGAATACATTAGGGTTGGGGTTTTTTTCTCTTTTGTAAAAGTTCTGTCAGCAGTTGGAATTTTTATACATCGTGCTAATCCTACCTTTATATAAAAGTCATAAATCTTATAAATTAATGCATCAGGCAGTTACCAGAACAGTTCAGTCTGTTTCTTTTTATGGAGTGATCTGACACGTTTGCATACAGCAGACCTAGGTGCTCTGCATGAGTTCCAAACTGGATTTGTAGTGATCAGCTCACAGGAATGGACTCTGGCTCTACTTCCAGTCGGGTGAGAAAATGTGGTTTAAGTTAAATGCAATAATACTGGAAAAAAAGATAGGAATTACTGACCTTTTGACATTGGATTTTAAAGTTTAGCATAATGGTACAGGGGCCTATGAATGCTTTTATTGGTACTTCCATTAGTTCCCTAATAATCTTGACGTTTCCAGCTACATAACATTTTCTGGGGTGTAGAAGTCTCTTTTTTCCATTTCCCTATTCTTCAAGCATGCAGATACATTTAATGGCTAATTAGCAGAACAAGTTTTGTTTCTTACATTGCTTATGAAATTTGAGGAATGTGATTCTGATCTTTCAGCTGCCCTCTAAAAGTACAATTTTTTAGATTTGCAGCTACTTGCAAACATGAATTTCAACTGTTTTGTTTACTCTGTGAACAAAATAAACTATGTAACTGCCAATTGAAATATGTTATGTAGGGAAAACAATTTATCATTTAATATCAAAAAGGTAACTTTTGTTACTGTAGGGCAATAAAATAGTCTATTCAGTGTCTGTCCTAAAAGCAGAAGCATTTCTGGGCTGTACAGATGACCAATATACTGATTTTTACAAAAATGTTTTCATTCGAGCAAATATCTTTGGTTTTTTTTTTTTTTTTGTTTTTTTTTTTTTTTTGTTTTTTTTTTTTTTTTAGTAGGCTTTTGTTTTGCATATTTCTGATAACTCTTGCTGACATCCAGCAAGTTCCAAAGTCCTGGAATTATCTTGAGGTTTTTTGGTGCAGAGACTAAAAAATAATTGTTGAATGATTCCAGTGCTCCAGCCCTGAAGCAACATTCTGCAACCAGATGATACATATAAACTTGCTTCCCATAAGAGAGCAGTCTAGTGCTGAAGGAAAAAAATACAGCTATGTTTTTAATATCAGATGTTCTTAACCCAAGCATCTGGTTTGAAATGTTCCTAATTCAGAAAATGTCATGTTAAAGAAAGTGCAAAGTACTTTAAGATAATTAGGAACGAATCAGGCAATTTGGAGGAATGGCAAACCACTGGGTTTTTTGGAACACAAGGAATGCTGTGCTAAGAGCTCTGGAAGAGCAGTGGTGCTCAAGGAGTCTTTCCTTCTGGTACCTGCAGCATTAGTTGTGGTGTTTCTGTCCCAAAAAGCCAAAATCTTGAACCCATTCCACAGATGTCTATTTTTATGCCTCTAGGTAGCCAGCTTGGACATGGGTGGCTGAGAGAAGAGAAAGGAAACTGTAAAAACAAATGCTTTTGAGTGGTGCCCTAAGAGCTATTTCTGTATTTGTCAGTGTCTGCTACAATTTTAGGAAACCTATCTTCACTGGAAGAAAATCAACAACTAGCAACATGGTTTAGGTGTGATGTCTCCCTTAATTAACTGCTTCATACTGCTCATGGTTTGATTTGTGATAGTAAATGGAGGGACTTAAGCTTGCACCTAAATTTGCAGTTTTGCTGAGAATTTAAAGCTTGACCATGTCACTGGAACAGTGCTTTACTGCAGAAAGGCTTTCTGACCCTCCTGATAAATGGAAATAGAGCAATGAAAATAAACACCAGAGGACCTAAATCAGTGCAGGACACTGAGTGGAATTTGGGTCTGGCAGTAGTGGAACACTGTCACTCATATACTAAAGGAAAACATATTTTTAGTGGAAAACATGCAAATTTTTGCAATTATTTTTGAAGCTAAATATGCTTAAGGCCAGAGAGCTGAATTTTCTTTTAATTCTTTGAAAATAAAATTATTTTACTCTTACTATAGTATTATTTCTGTTGTATTCTGTATTGGGCCACTTCAGTTTCTGCCACTTGAACTGGCACATGTTTCTGCCCACAAAAAAGAAAGCAGTTACATTCACTGGAAGTTTCTTAGTTTGTACCAGGAGAGAGTTTAGTTATACTTAAATCATAGAGGTTATTTCTCAAAAAGTTTTCTTTGTTGTTTTTTATTTTTTGGTTTTTTTTTACTATACTCTATAGTGGCTCTTTGAGAAAAGCCAGAAGAGTAATGCCAGGAATGGCTCTTGGTACCCATGCATGCACATTTTTCTCCTTCCAAGAGGGTAAATATTGATCAGTGAGATATGTCCCTGTGGTTCTCGAACCTTAAATTTATGTGAATTGTGGTATTCCAAATAGATGCTTTATTTTAGGATCTGTCTTCTTGCAGGTCTTACTTGTTCATGGACTTCTTGGGTAAAAAGCATTTTAATTGCTTTCCTTATGAAAACAGCATAGAGCACAGATTAAGCCACTTCCTTTGGCAGCCTCTTGAGAGATTGTTGGTTACAGATAAATATTTTCTTTCTTGATAATTTTTCACTTCTACCTCTTTTAAGGTTTTATTCTTCCCTTTTTTTCCTTTGAAATTTCCTTAGGCTTAGCCATGTTCCCTAGGAAGTGATTTGGATGTGGTTATGCTGTGTCTGCTCATTAGTAACTTTCCCACAATAATTTTTTCAGTGTCTTGATAAAGTTAAGGATGGAGATGTCACTGGTGTTGCAGAAGAACACTTGGGCAAAGATGAAAAAATCCATTTGAGAGCCTCTTTTTTGTCCTGGCACAAAAGTTGCTGTGGAACTTTTCTGTAGCTGTTTTTTCTCTGTGTACTTTTTCTGGTCCATGGGTACAAGCACAGATCTTTGCTGGGACTGCAGTGTACCTTGGCAGCAGCCAGGCACGTGGTGTTTCCTGGCCCAGCATCTAGATGGGAGCTTGGAGAAGCCCCTGGCTGCATTCCAAGGGCACACTGGGGTGGGAAAGGGGGAAAGAGGAGTTATTGCAGCAGGTAGGCACAGAGCACACCAACCTATGTGGCTGCTCTTTGCATGGAGCTCCTTCAGTCATGTTTCTGCCCAGCTGGAGGTCTGTCTCTTCCATTCCAGTGTTTTGGTGTTATTTTTATTCACCTGTCTGTGCTGCTCCCACACTGAGAGTGTGCTCTCTGAGGATGAGCACATCCATGCACATGGATGGGATCTCATGGTGCAGAGGTTCCCAACTGTGGTCTCCAGAAGGCTGCTTGTAAGCTGCTGCCTCTGTTTGTTTGCAGCTGCTAAATTGCATTAAAGACTCCTAAAAATAGACCATTTAGTTTCCAAGCCAGAAATTTCTGTAATTGCTGCTTGTCATGTGAAATATAAGTATGTGTGTGCAAATGCACGAGTGTCTGTGAATGACAGGGAACTGTGGTGAAACAGGGTCTCCAGAAGAAGAGCTGCTTTCATTATCTCCTACTAATTAAGCATTTTAAGGAACACTACCCAGGAATGGGAGAAGTCTTCCTTTTAATTTCCCTGTATGCTCTGTGGAAGTGAGATTGGATAATGTTGACTGGCAGGCCAGGAAAATGCTTGAATTAAATGGTAGTCTAGGTTTGTAAAATAATTTGGTTCTCATACAGCAGCACCAGAGTTCTGTTAATTTTCATTGGCACAGTTTTTTACCAAGCCTGATAATTGTTTTAAGTCCTGTAGGGAAAAGGGAAGGTAGTTCTTCTTTGATTAATATTTTCAGATTGTCTGGAAACTCAATACAAGGCATTTTGAGGGTTTTGTTTGAAGCCATAAGTGCAGCATATTTTAGAACTGGGAGCTCAAAATATCAAGTTAACATGATTTTTTGAATCTCCAGTCTGTCTCTTTTGGTCATGCAGTGAAGAAATAAAACTGCTGCTAACCCCAAACAATAATAACAACAGCACATAATTTCTCATGCTCTGTCAAGTGTCTGGGGCACCAGTTACTCTAGACTTTTACTGTTTCATTGAATGACTTCTATACTCCTTTATCTGGAGATTTTACTGGGAAAATTTAGCTCACTGCTTTTATGGCTTTTTTGATTCTTTTCTGGCTTTCAAGCAAGCAGTCTGCCCAGTGCTGGCAGGAGAAGGCTGCAGGCTAGGGTGAAGAAGGAATCAGTGTCTTTTATTAGAGCTAGGTTGAAATCTTCTCCTTAATTCTTACAAAGTTTTTGTTTTTCCTTAACACCAAAACCAAACCAAAAAGCAAAACACTCCTAAACAAAACCACGAACAAAGGAACCTAATTATGGTTGCATAAACATGATTTTTTAGGAACTAATAAAATTAATCCAACATCCAACCCCCCAACTGTGCCCCAACAATGAAGGCTGCAAAACTTTGAGCATTTTTTTGGACCAAGACAGGCACCTCTGTGAAAATGTTCAGTAAATTCCATGTTGTACTTTTAAATTTTTTTAAACTGCAGAGATGTTTCAGTGGAAAGACTTTCAGACAACTTAGGTATTTCTCCCTGTGGTAAGGCCCAGAAAAGATGTGAGTGAAAATCACTGGGAGGATCTTGTGGAGTTTTGTGTGGAGGCTTCCCTGGGGAGGGCTGAGGTGGTGATGGGCTGTCACTGAGATCATTAATGCATGGGAAGAGAAAGCTGAGCACCAAGAGAGAGCAGCTGTCCCCTCAGGTTTGTGCAGGTGCCTTCTGGCCTGTGACTACAAAGCTCTAACTGCACAAGACAGGAGAGAAATAGAAACCAAAGGGAAGGGAGCCAGTGTGATGTTCAGCCAGACAGTCATGGGAATTGAAATGAAGTTGTCAGGAGCAGGGATGAGTGAAACCTTGAAGTCAGGGAGCCTGCTCTAATTCGAGAGGAATGGTTCTCTCTAGCCAGTTCATGGATTTAAGTGGAGTAGCTGAGGGGCAGGTAAAGCTGATCCCAGGCCAGATTAATCCCTAATGCAATCTTGTTGGCATCATTTGTGCTGTCTTCTCTCTGTTTCAAGCTTCAGTTGAATTCCTTCAAAGATATGTTTCGCCCTTCCAGCTCTTGTTTTACAAAATTCCACTGAATCATCACGTTTTACCAGATGCTCCTTGGAGCCTCTGCCCTGGATTACATCACTGGAGTCAGGACAGCAGGGAGGGTTAGTGGGACAGTAGGTTTCCTTATAAAGGAATTGTCATACTCATGATATATTTTGCTTAATGAAGTTACGGCTGTAGCTGTAAATTTGCAAGTATCTGCAGTGCCAGAGAACTGAACAGATCAACAGCAAACCACCATTTATGTGTGTGTGGGAGGTTTGGCAAGCTCATCCACTCCCTTGAATGTTTGAGAGACAAGTTCCCTTTCCAGCTTTGCCACCAGCACATTTGGTGACGTTGGAAGGTTCACGTAGGACCCGTGTCCCCATTTCCATAGCGTGGGAATGGCAGAATTCCCTCTGTGCTCCTAGGAAACATGTACTGTTACTAGATGGTTCTACATAGCCAGCCCTTATTGAGCTGACATATACTCGGTCTGATTTGAGTAATAATGATTCAATCTAACAAAATGACATGAGGAAGATGGCCTGGGGTGAAGGAAAAGAGCAGAATAAGTACCAGGAGAAGCACAGATCACAGGAATCTAACTGCATGTCAAGCAAGGAATGGATATGTATTTCTGTAGGAAACCCAAATCCTTTGTCAACAAAACTGACAAGTCATCCTTGAATTTTTAATCCACAGAATGGCCTTATTAATTTTAAATTTGCCTTGTATTAGGGCATGCAAGGATCAGATGCAGACCTGAACGTTCTTACCACATGGAAAACATTTCAGTAAAGAGATGGAAAGCATTATTCTGTAAATGCATTTATTAGCAGCATAAACTGGAACAATTGAGCACGTCAGGTCTCAGTTTGATTGCACTGTGTCCCATGAGTTTGTGGGTGATGGTTTAAGTGTAGCTAAAAAAGTTTCAGTAAAAAACCTGTGCCACAAGGAATACCTTTTTTTTTTTTTTTTTTTTTTTGATCACATACTTCTGTGTCTTGAATAATGCCTTCTTTTTTTTTCCAGCTGATTTTTTTAAAATTTAATTTTCTATTATTAAGATGCTAAATATTACTCTTTGGCCAGTGGTCCTAGAGTTTGTAGCCAGAATCTTGTTCAGTTGCTAATAAACTTCAGAAATCCAGTTTGTAAACACCATTGTGATTATACCTGAAATGGAAACAGATTTCCAGATTTTTCTTGGGAATAGGTCTTTCTCCTTGTTTACACAGTGGAGTTTAGCTGTTATGAGAATTAAATTATTTTAGAACTCTTAAATAAAATTCCTATCTTTTCCATTAACAATACACTAAGAAGTGGGATATTTGTTTCCAGGCAGTAGTTGTGTCAAGATGGAATCTGTGAGGGCAAATTAAGCACAGATCCACCTGCTTCTTTTGCAGCATGATTGACATTTTCTGTAATTGAGGAGGACAACCCAAGTTGACCTAAGCCTGCATGTTTCTAATAATAAAATGGAGTCAATAAACAAAAGCCACATGTACAGAAACTGCACCTGTTGAAGAGATTGCTTTTCATTTTGAGCAGTGTCAGATGTCTGCTTAGCAGCTTCAGACCATTGGCATAATGACTGCCCAGAAATGTTATGTTACACATTGAAGGAAATGTAATGAGGGTGCTAATTAAAGGATGGTAATTGAAGATCTACAGATGATGCAAGGTTGGAGTTAGGGTTTTTAGTACTGTGCTTGAAGAATGGTGGAAGCAGTCATCAGCTGTTTGTGCCTGTACCTTTTTATTCATTCCCAAACTCTCCTGGCCCAGCTTCCTGAGGCTCATGTTGGTGTCTCTGCTGGCTTTCCCAGATGTATTTTATTTGGATGCTCCATGTACTATGTGTTGAAAGAAAACCTTCTAGTTAAAAGACCAAGCAGGAACAATGGGTGAAGCTGAGCAGAGTGCCTGCATGAAGGAAATTCTGAACAGATACCTGTCTGAAGGTTCTGCTTGAACACAGCATAAGCTTTGTACCTTTTTATTTACTGCTTCTTGAGTGTTGCTTGCTCTGAGACTGTTGTGAGATTTCTCAGGAAGTCAGTTTGCAGACCATTCGTGTAGTCTGTTTTGCATAATTTCTATTTAGAGAATGTTTAATGAGTGATAAATAATTTCCAAATGTCTCTATCATGCATTAATGCTTCTGTCGCATCAAAAGAAAATATTTTGGTTGAGCTTAATTCGGAGTATTGGCATAAAAAAAGCCTAGAAGCCAGATGTCAGGCATCACCCTAAGATGAAGTCATTTTTGGTGCAGGCAGATGCAGACAGGCACACATGGGCATAACACCCCCCTCCACTTTGCTGGTGCTGATCTGGGGTGGGCTCTGTCCACACCATGTCAGTACATACTGACACTGCATCACTCTGAATATGACATATTGCATACTGAGAGCTCATCCAAACAAAAGATGAGCACAAAAAAGGAGAGTTGATTATTTATGAAACAAAGCAATCTGAGAAAAAACTCTCAAGGGCAGTATAAATATGGGAACAGTTTCCAGTTATGTGAATGGCTTAAGATTGATTTTACTTTGCTTCACAATCTATCTGTGCCATGGACAGGGAGGAGTAAGTTGGTGTTTCTCTGGAAAAAAACCCAAACCAGCAACAACCAGACTTAAGAGAAAAAGAAATACATATTGCAGCTTTGATATACTAGATAAAGTTTCCTTCTGTGCATACAGAAACAGAGAGCCTGTTCCAGCAAAGGGTCAGCCATGGGAGACATCACACTGGAGCTAGGATGCATAGAACCAGTGTCCTGACTGTAAAACAAACTCAAAATATGCTTTCTCTTTCTCTTATAACCCTCTTATCTTCCTCCCAGACTTGGTAAATTACTTCAAAGCAGACAAGGAGCTTGGACTGAACAGTCAGTGGTGCAGGTGTGCACTGGTGTTGAGTACTGTGATACTGAGCAATGTTTTCTGTACTTGCACATGCTCTACAAACCAGCCTGAGCAGAGGGCCTGCTCTGCCTGTGCAGACTGGCACACTGACACTTCACATAATGCATCAGAAATCCATGATTCATTAGATCTCCCATGACTCATTTAGGATTAGTATCTAGACTAGGTGCCCAAACTGTGAGAATCTTCTGGGAGGCAATTTAAGATGCTTGAGAGTTTTTCTTTGTTTTGAGCAGACATGTTCTCTTAATGTACACACCTCAAAAATGAGGGATGTTGTTACTCTTCTCTAAGAAAAAAAAAACAGGAAGGACTCCTAAAAAATGATGCTTCTTGTCAAAGGTAGATCTGGGTCTAACTTGGCTCTGACTTTGTAGTGAAACCTGAGTGGCAAACTGGTGGCAAAGGCTGAACCAGCAAGTGTGTTCACAAAGGGCTGAGAGGGTGAACTGAAATTTGAGCATTGAGATAGAGAAAACAAATGATTAGTCTAAATCCAATTTAAACACTGTGACTTGGTGTGGTACTCTGGCACCAAGCACTGGAAGGAGCACATTCATAGTTAAAATCCTAGTCTAGTGGAAATGTTACTAAATTGGCTGTTTAATGCTTTTTTAAAAATTTGCTGTATTCTTTCATTAGAAGAAACAAATCTACTTTTTGTTCGATGAATTGAAAATTTTATCTTTTTAAAATTTTTCCTTTGTTTCACTACCTGAGATTGGAATCAGTAACTCAGTTTTATCTTCAGGAGGTCAGTCTTCTCAGTTTAATTTTCAACTTCATTCATTTTGTATAAGAATAGCCACACCACAAAACGGTGTCCTTTCTATGCAACCTTAGTCCTCACAAAAAACAAATACCAGATTCAGTCTGCACTTAATTTGTGTATGCCCCTTATGCTCATCCATGATTCTAGGAAGAGTTACTTGTAATAAAATTAAGTTCTGAGCCCTTGTTAATATAGAAAACATTTTTTTTTTCTTCTAGTATTTTTACTTGGTCAAAGCTGAGAGTGGCTGAAGTTCTGGCTCTGTCAGATTACCTGCAAATAAATGCTCATACATCAAAAAAATGTGATGTTTTGGCCTCTAAAATCAGGGATGTGAAGTTGCTCAGCCTTACCTAAAGATATAGCACCCTCAAGGTACTTTTATGTACTATTTTGGCTGCTACAGTCAAAAATATGGAAGCAGTTTTACACAAAAGCAACTATGTCAGCACAGCACAAGAAAATCACTGATGGGATGGACTATTCCATCCTATAATTGTGACTCTTTTTATAATGGAGAAAAACTTAATGGCTTTAGTACAGTTTATATCAAAAGATTATTTCTGAGAGCCTGGATAAACATTGCTAGGACCTATATTTCAACTTTCAAGTGTTTAACAAAGAATTATGGGATTGTCTTATAACTATGAGCTAAACTATGGGAATTTACGTTTTCCTTTTTGCAGGATAGTTCCTCTTAAAATTATACTCTGAACAATGGCTTATTTTCTTGTGCCAGTATTTGATTCCAAATACTGTGGCTTGGCAGCAGGCAGGTCTCATATTTCAACCACATGTATTTAAAAAAAAAAAATCAAAAGATCCTTATTTGGCTCTGGGCTTACATATCTTAAAAAGCTGTGTTTGTCTGTCAGATTTAAAAATAATTGAAACCAGAGGTGTAAAAACCTGAACTCTTCTTCCAGGATGTTTTGACTTCAATTGCTTCCAAGAGCATTGAAGGGAACAGAATGGAAACTTTGTGCAGAGTGAGGCACTGACAATGCAGGGAGAGACTAAACTTGAAATGGACATAAGTGATAGCACAGTAGTCTTTCCAAAAATATTCATATTTGTCTTTCATTATGTAGTTAAAGCAAATAGGTGCACACAAGTGCATGCTCTCCTGGAAAAATGCTGTGCAGATTTTGTTTGGTAAAGAGGAGGGTTGTGTTGCATAAGGAAGTGTTGTGGATTTTTGTCGAGGGAAGATCAGTTACTGTATCTGTATGTGCAATAATTTAAGACTTGGAGTGCATTCCATGTGGGATTAAAATTGGTGAGGGAATTAAAATGATGACCTACATTAGAACAGAATGACAGAGGTTCCTATCCTTATTTTTCAAAAATGGCTCTTTGGAACATTAATACCTATGAATTATGTTTTTTGGTCATTCAGTCACAATACCACTGCTTGTGCTAGAAGATGACACCTCTATTGAAATTTTTTTTGAAAAACATTATGTAAACTCATAGCTGGCCTCTAGTAACCCATTATGGACAAACTTGTCCTTGTTCTCTCAGAATTTTCTTTTTATCCACAAAAATTATGTGGAAAGTTGAGTCCCAATCTTCTAAGTAAAACATTCACCAAGGGAATGACTTGGACCAGACATGAGAGGAGGAAACTCCAGCTTGCTTTTCTGCTCAGTAGTTATAGGTGGGGCAAAATATCAACTAAGGAAGTTATCCCAAGAATTGTCAAGTAAAGCACAAACTCATAGCCTATTATGAATTGAGCTATAGTGTAATATAATGAAATATACAAATTAAAGCTGACACATACCCAGTATTGTTTTTCCACCTTTTCATAAAAAGGTTGTGTGGCTGATGATGACCCTTCCAGGCCTTACATTGCCCTGGCTCTCTTGTGCTCCCAAAGGATGGAGGGATGTAGAGAATAGCAAAGGGTCCCAGATGAAAGAAAAGAGTCACAGGGCTGGGTCAGGCACCCTCCATGACAAATATGTAATGCTGTCCACACCACAGAATAAATGAGAAAAACAACTGGGAAATCTGGAAGAGGTAAAGAAGCAACAGAATCATCTACTGCAAATAAAGAGATTCTTTGTTTGCACACATTTTGGGGGGAAAAGCCCCAACAAACCAAGCATCAGAAACACAAACCAGCAATTCCTACACTCTCACTCACTCATCATTTGTAGAGGAGGTCAAGAAAAAAACTATTTCCCAAATGGCACATTGCAGTTTGATTTTATGCCAGGCTTGGGTCTTCCATAAATTCTTTTTGGTGTTTTTTTATGTTTGCTAAGGATTCTGCGTGCACAGAAAACTAATGTGAACTATTGTAATTCCAGTCACTCATTAAAAGAAATCCCAATGACTGAGAAAAAGGAAAACAAAAACTCTGAAAAACAAAACTTAGTTCTGGCCATCAGTGTTTTGGTTTTATGTGGGGTTAATTTTTGTTGTTATATTCTTTTTTGGTTGTCTTTTTTTTTTTTTTTATCTGAGATTTCTTGTCAGTCTAATATGTAGATATAAATATATAGATATAAGCAGAGTAGATTTCTATGAACAGTGTTTTTTTTAATACTTTTTTTTTTTTCAAATAATTTTGCTACAGGCTCAATTTGAATTCAGGCCAAACAGGATCTGAATTTGGAATTAAATCAGATTTTAATTAATTAAAACAGTTGAAGCCATTATTCTTTTCCTCTTCTTGACTTTATATCCTAACTAATGGTTTCCAGTGTATTGTTTCCATTGCTTTTGTTGGTATTCTTCAGAAAACATCTTAATTCAGAAAGAAATCATGGTGAGGAGATTGTGACCTTTGAGGCACCTTGATTTAGTAGCAGGAGCTGTATTTCTGAGACAGGGAAGATTTCACAGGGCATGAAGATTAAAACAAAAAACAAAATCCATCTTCTCCTCCAGACAAACAAAGGGACAAATAATTTTCTTTTATCCTCCCTTTCCCCCCCTGCACCACCCTAAGAATGTGCATAAACAGTATTAAAACTAACACCAGGACAAAAAAAAAAATAGAAGAGTTCAAGCTGTCCTGGCCTGGGGCAATGTGGCTTTATATTCTTGCATATACATCTGCTCAGTTTTACTGTGCCTGACAGCATGTAAAAGGCAGAGGCATTCAATGTAAACATCAGTGCAAACATGAAATATGTTTTATTTCAAAAGGAATGATTCTTCTGCATTTATCTCTCTCCCTTACTGAAATATTTTCCCTGCTGTTGGCTGGTATCTTCTATTTTTAGTTGTATTTTGTTGAAGAGCTGAAATGGAGGAGGTGGATTGGATATGATCTCTAGGGGAAATGTGATTTTTGATTTAGT
Source organism: Erithacus rubecula (assembly GCF_903797595.1). Classification (NCBI taxonomy): domain Eukaryota; kingdom Metazoa; phylum Chordata; class Aves; order Passeriformes; family Muscicapidae; genus Erithacus; species Erithacus rubecula. The sequence continues at coordinate 62,855,165 of NC_136687.1, forward strand.
GTTTTGGCCATCTTTAGCTAGAAGTAGGAACACTGTCCTGACATATACTACCAGCAGGTAGCTATGATTGTGAATTGTAAGCTGGCCAAGAAGTCAGTTCATGTTGGCTTTACAAAAATCTCTCACCTCAGCTCATTCTCTTCAGAGGGAATGCAAGTTTTGCTGATATTTTCACATACTTAATATGTAGGTAGGTTTCAGTAACTTCCACAAGCAATTAACTCTTCATCTTTCTTGTAGATAAAGTAGGTCAAGTGTGTGGGGTAGATATGCACTTCACATATTTTGGTGCCCTTCTGGGAGCTGAAGAATAAAAGTTGTTTGGGATTTTATTTTTTTTTCTTTCTGAATGTGAAGCAATTAGTGCCATGGAGAAGGAGATAGCTGTGCAGCATTTGTAACCTAGCAGGTCATTGGGAAGCTGTTCCATGTTTATTTCAGCTTCTCCCTTTAGGAAGGAGGCTTCTACTGCACAAAGCACTTGGCTGGTGTTGTAGCTGGTGTTGTAACTTGGCGTGGAACCTAGTCACAGTAGAATGATTTTATTTTTTTTTTTTTTAAGTTCAAATCTGGTGAAAATAGATTCTGGAATTGCAAGCAGGTTCTTGAAGCAGCATCTGATTTGTTGCAGGATTTGAAGCATCATTCCTTGCTTTTGTCCTTTCTTGGGAAGATTATTAACTTGAGAGAACAAAGATGAGTAATGAATCTCCAAGAGCAGTCGAAGTCAATTGTGGCCTCATAACAAACACAGCCTATACATCCTCTGGGTCCATGCCCAGGCTGTTTTAGGGACAGTTTTATGAATGCTACCTGGAGTCCAGCTGTAATATAAATACACATGGGCAAGCTAGGCAAGAGCTGCTTAATTTAAGTAATTTGTTTTGTCACTTCTGAATTTCTTCTGTCTGCTACTGCCACAAGACCCTTTATCTCATCAGTATGCAGTTCCACTTCCTAATTTGTCAAATGACTACTCCAGCAGTGAAAAAGAACCCACAAAGACTCTGTACACTAAAAATTATTTATTGCTATCAGTTGAAAATTAGACCACCCATGGATAAGCTGGGGGTGATAAAATTTAATTCTTTGCTCATTGTTGGAATGTCTGGTAGTGTTAAACAGGGAGATGTCAAAAATCATTAGGAAAACAATACCTTATGAAAGACTCTGTAGTTCCAAAGTCACTGTCTCCTCCTTGCCCCTCATGGTGAATTCCACAGTTTACTAGCTGTCTGTTGGTGTTCTTTTTCAGTGATCTTTGCAATTGGCTATGGATTTGTGTACAAAATTCAGTGACATGATTAGCCCGGTGCATTTTTGCTCTACCTTTGCTTTGCAGCACTCAGTTCCCTCAGTTGTGAAAGCAAAACTGTGGAACTGTTTTGTGATCTGTATAAAAGAACTGCTCCCTTGTAAAAATACTCCTGTAATTATTTTATTTTCCTTGTACTTTGATACAGTGCCAGCAATCTCCCTGACACTGGTTCTGCTACTACAAGTATAGGGGCAAAAAAAAAAATCACAATGCCTAAGAGAAGGAAGAGAGAATTTTGTAAAGAGAAGGAGCTGAGTCTGTGGCTGGGCTGGGAATACTTGAATGTGATAATAATTCTCATGTTACCTGAAAAAAGGGCTGTGCTCTGGGACTGATTAGTTATTACTTTGGACATGGCAATGCAGAATGACTCTAGCAGAATGCTCAAGGCCTTTATCAGATGACTGCAGACTGCTTTGGTTTGTCTTGCTTGCCTTTAAATGCAAAACACCCAAGAGTCACTTGGGCAGAAAAGGCACATCTGTGCTACCATGTTTGGAAACTCCTGCTTTAAATGAATGTTTTCTTGCACTTTTCTGTTTTTCTTCACCCACTTAATCCACATTTCTAGGACTCTGTAGAAGACTTTTACAATCCTATCCAGGACCATTGCATCTTGGTGAAAAATAATCACATCTATTGTTGATATATCTATTACCTGTCAGTACTTTATTTCATAGCAGAAGAGGCTGTTAGTTGGAAGGATGCATTGCCAGATTTATGTATTAAAGACACATGTAAAAGTATTTACTTGAGAAAATGAGTATTGTTTCCCCTTCACTTTTTTTGTTTTGTTGTTGTTGTTGTTTGTTTGTTTTAAGGGCTTTGGCTTCTACCATTTTGTGTAGAACTATTTTGTTCTAAAGTTGGTATTTCAGGGAATGAAGTATGGTGAGCCAGATTCTTGGGTGGAATTTAATGCTGTGGCATGTGTTTGGACTGACTGAATAAAAGTAATTGGAAATGCAGGATATTTGGATACTATTCACTTCTAGGGTTTAGCAAAGCTTCTTAACACACTGTGCTTTAAATAGAAAAGAAGTTGGAATAGCTCCTCTCAGACTGGAGTTTCTCCAGCTCCTGTCTGCTCCAAAGGTCTGTGCCAGGATGCTGGATTCCTGCAATCTTGTGTTGGAAGAGTAGCCCTGTTTTGACTCTGTGTTCTGATGTGGTGATATCAGAGCTGACACCACCCAGCTTTTGTGGTGTGCTGAGCAGTGCTGCTACACTGAGCTACAGGCCACGAGTGCACATTGGCTGTAGCCACCTGTATTTGTACTTAAAATTGAGGACTCAAGGTGAAGGTAATCTCTAGTTTGTTTTTTTAAACCAACAAAGAGTCATCCCTGTATTGTTGTCCTTTTTGTAAGGCATATATTTTTGTCCTTCAAAGCAATATCATGCAATTATTTGTCTGGATGCCTGTAAAGGGTCATAGTATGAGTCAGTCATTAGCTGGGATTGATTGATTGACTTACTGTAGTTAAGATACCAAAAAAATTGTAACAATTTGGAATAATTATGGTTACTGAATTTATTGACAGCAGCAATTACTCAACACTCTTTGCTTTACAATATCTGATGGGGCTGGATGTAATAGCTAAGCACTGCCCTGGCTCCTGCAGGGTGCCATACAGAAATGGGGTGAAGGTCCTTGTGCCCTTTCCCAGAGACATGTCTACCAGCTGGGCTTGGAATCTCTCAGTTCTAGATGGCCAGAACAGCTAATTTCAGAAACTGAAAACGTTAAGTCTACAGAGTAGGGCAAAATAAAGGTAAGAAATTGCTGAGAACAGATATCCTCTCTTGTCCTTGCAGGAGGATTCTTCACTCCTTGCTTTCTGTCCACCAGTTTTCCATGGCTGTGTTGTAATAAAGTCTAATCAATCCCTTCTAGGGTCTTAAAGAAAAAGCTTAATTTTCTCTCTTCCCTGGGGCCTGGATTTTCTGCTCCTTGCAGAAGTGCCCCAGTCACCACCCATATGCTGTAGGCTATTGCCTCTTTTTTTTACAATGCTCCCTTGCCTCTGAAGGAGTTTCAGCCTGTCACAGGTACTCTTTTTCCTTGATGGATTTATTTAGCATGAAGGAAAAATAATGCCAAATAGCACACAAGCAGATTGGCAGATGCCCCATCAGTGCCCATAAGTGTGAGAGATGGAGACTGCAGAAAGGAGTAGGTGTTCTTTCTGTCTTTGGTTAGATGAGGTGATGTGAGATCTCCCTGAAGAAATTCTCACTCCAGCAGAGAAATGTTTTATAGTTTGTGCCCAAAGCATCTATTTCTGTGTGCTGTGGAGAGTCTTATGTAATATATCCCTCTCCACATGTTCTCTTTCCCTTTTAGCACTGTTTCTGCTGAGTGGGGTCTCTCCTACAGTTACTGAATGCAAAAATACAAATATGACAATTCCAGATCATCCTTTTGTGGCCACTGTTTTGAGTCTCAGTCTTTCACTCTCTCAGCTCACTCAGTTTAAACCTGCTGAAGGAAAACTCAGTGGAACCACTAGAACAGAGAAAAGCTTCAGGTTTTGAGGTAGTTCTGTTATAAGGCTGTTATAAATGTGTAAGAATACTTTAGTTTCAAAAATGTTTTTTAAAAAAGGTTTTTCAAATAAGAAAGTTTTTGTTCATGTGATAGTGCTTATGAAAGCTGAGAGCTTTAGCACATTTTAGATTATGAATTTTAATTTTTAATGCATCATATGCACATTATAAAGTGGATGTGTAATAAGCAAAACCAATATTACAGGTTTATTCACACTTCATCAGTCTGTTTCCCCTACCTATGTCTCTGTTTGAAAGATCATCTCAAAATAAGTAAGAAAAGCCTTTTGTCCATATTCACTGAAGTAGTAGTTAAGGAGTATCCTCTCCTACTGAGAATTAGACTAATATTATCCAGGTAGCTGCCTGGTTGTCAAACTTATGCTTTACTTGTAAAAAGGCATTTGAGCTGAGGATTTTACAGATTATGTGAAAGAAGTGGCCCAGTCCTTAGGAGCAAAAGATCTTATTTCAGACAGCAGTCAATGAATGAGAGGAGAAATATATGTGCATATGTGTGGGAGCAAGAAAGAGCAAGAGAGGAAGGGTCAGGGTTACAATAATAATGATGTTCAGGTTCATTTGGGTGCACTTCTTCAGTTCATTACTGCTTTATTTAAATATAACACTGCCCCATTTTTCCCTGACCAGCCTTTTCTTTACCCAAGTGACTTATTTAATAAATGTGGAACAAGTGAAGAGAATGAGCATCTGTGAAGGTAGAGGAAGAAACAGCTTCTTTTTTCACAACTTGAAATTTGAGACAGTGCTGGGAGGCAATGCAGGACAGGTGGAGACTGAAATAGATTTATATATATACACACACACACACATATATATGTGTGTGTTTGTATTTTGGGTTTTTTTCCTGTGCAAAATTAAAAAAAGGATGAGCAGACCTGAGTTTCAGAATGGTGTTCAGACCCTTTGAAACACTTGTCAACCCATCTACAATGCACTAGGTTTAACACTGAAAAAGTGAGGAAACTGAGCCCATTAGTTATAGTACAGTCATTTAAGCTCACGTTTGTAAAATCTGGGTAAGGGGCATAAGGGAAAAGGCTGGACAAAAGCTCAACTGAGAGCTCAGCCAAGCTGAACTCTAGGAGTGCATCTCCTCCTTCTGACACATGACCTGAATGTTGCATACACAGAATTTAAAGTTGCTTGGAACTCCATTTTTTAATAAATTGATTTAATATTTAAATTTTGTAAGCTTGTAGCAGCTCCTTCTAGTGACACAGATTCCTTGCATACACCATTAAAGGGCTTTTCTCTTAGCCTTTGGGTGTTTTGATATGTTGATAAGGGTCAACATATAAAGGGAAGAACAAAGGGAAACAATGTGAATACTGCTCAAAAAACCACCACCACCCACCACTCCAACTCAACAAGTAACAGCTTATCTCACCAAAAATTAAGATAATTAAGATTTTATAGTTGGCTGAAACTTCTATTGCTCTGTTAAAAAAAAAAAAAAAAAAAGTGGAGTAGACACATTTTTTTAAAGCAATTCAACCTTTTGTATTCCAAATCACCCCTCATTGTACAAACCATATATCTTCAAGTTCTGCAAATGTGTTCAGTTCTCCCCTGCCAGCAGTATGAGGGAAGCAACCTCTTGTACAAGGACATTGACCAAATGCCTTTAATGCATTTTGCAAAATATTCCTCTCTGCTGAAATTGTTGGTCCCCATTGAACTTTTACCATAGATAATTATTTTAACTTTTTTCTTTTAAAATTTCTTCTGCACTTCCAATTTTCTGTTGTTTTTGCATTACTCAAAGAAGGTTCTACCAATATTCAGACAGTCGTCATTCTTTTCCTTAAACCAGCAGCAACACAGCACTACTTTTTCAGAATCAAGAGTAAAATTATGCTGTATGAGAAGAGAGAGTGCTAAGAGTTGACAAAATGGTTAAATCATAATGGTGATAGTTCTGGATCTGGTGATAACCTGGACTCTCCTGCCAGCCTTTTGGTGATGGAGTTATCTCATTTGATTTTAAAGTGTTATCTCCGTTTCCAAATAGACTGCAAGGAGTGTCTATACTCACTGAATGTGCTGCTAAGTGAGCCTGTGCTTTATTTTTATTTCTTACAGCTTACATGCCTTATTTATTTAATACCATTCAAGTGTTGCTCTGAGAACAGTTTAGCAGTTTCCTTGTGAGGTTTTCCAGCTCTCTCATTGCCATGGTGTTTCTTTTCCTGTTCTGTTCTCCCTGTGAGAAAATATGCTGATGTGATCTCTTCTGGAGAAAGGGGATGTGATTCTGGTGCCCATAGTGTCTGACTGAAGCAGCCTGATTAGTTGCTCATATACTAGCTTCTCCCAAAACTTGGAGCTTTACAGCATCTCAGCCCAGGTCCTCTTCATAGCTGTTGCAAATAACAATAAAGTGCTCCAGCAAGTCAGACCTCACTATATGAAGGCTTAAAAATAATCCTATCTGGGAAAACCTTAATTTAAATGGTCCAACGTAACTTACCATTTTTATTTGTCAACTATAGCTTGACAAAATTCCAGTTATGTTTATTTTCTGTCTCTCTTTCTCATTTGAAGTGTCATATAGTAGCAATCAATGATCACTCATGTAATGAGTGATCCTCACAAGAGGGATAAACCACACAGGAGGCATAAAAGCTTCTATATGTAAATATTTCAGCCTTCCAGTCACTTCTGTCCTAAGACTTTCTTGAGAGGTGCCCAGATAGTATATTAAGGCTTTTTTTGTTTTGCAAGTTTCATTGTAAGCTGCCCTCACCCTTTTTAGGCCATTTAAGACAGCACATCTTTAGTCCTCATATCTGATTTATATTTTTGAGTGTGGTCACGACAACACTGAGAAGTGTTGGCGCTCACGAGGCGTGTTGCAGAACACCCAATGTTAAAGTGTGCACGTTCAGGGTGTCTAAATTAAATCATGACAGTTGTTCATACCCTCTGGGCAGCACACAATGTAAACAGCTCTGAATCCTAACGGGATGAGCAGCTCTGTTCCACCCTGGCCAAGAGGAACACGTCTCAGGAATGGACCGTCGTTCTGCTGATGAGTGGCTGGCCATGTGTCGGCTTCCTCGACACATTTCAGAGGATGGGTGGTTTAATGAAGGCTGGGGCTGGGGAATAATTCATTCCATGCCATGAGGTTAACCACAAGCCTCTCAGAAATGGCAGCCCTTGCTGCTCAGGCAGATGTGCTGGAACCCTGTGCTGTGACTGGAGGTTTTTCAGCGCTCCGTTCCCCCCACCCTCCGCTCATTGTAAAGCACGCACCCGTCCTGCTGCCAAAACTTCTAATAAAAAATAGATTTGGGTCTGCACTTTCCAGAGCCTTTATCAAACTTCCAGCCAAAGGCAGAGTAATAAACCCAGAGAACATCTAAGCGTGTGCTCTCCAGATGATTGATTTCTGCTCTCGGGATGTCTTAGAGGCAGTGGCTCCCACCATTATTGTTACATGGTGTGCTGCAGGGGGACTCCTGAAAGCCCCTTTCCTCCTAGTTGCACAAAACATTTTGGATCATTTTTTGCCTTTGAAGTGAGTAATTTCTCTGTAGAGAATTAGTACATTCTTTCTGCTGAAGGTACCTTGTCATTAAGTTTTGAATGGATATTCTTTTTATTATAGGATTTCAAAATTTGTGTTAGATATTAGAAAGTACCATAAAAGAGACTTTCCAGAGACCAGCCTTGTAAAAAAACCTGCTCAAATATTTAAAAAAAAAAAACCCAACCCCAACTGTTTTTATTGCTCTTCCACACAAGACAAGAACACTGTCACATCCAGCCATTATAATTAATGTAAGTTATGTAAGAAAAAATATCCCACCCCAAATCCTAAACCCAATGAGGTAATATATATTGAAGCTTAATGTCTAATTAGTTTATCAAATGTAAACTTTTCTGTGAATACCATAAAGATGTGAAATGAAGATAATTTAAAATGCTATCCAGCTGTTTGTTATTGCTCCTCATTTGGGACTTGCAGCCTTCTCACTTGAGATGTTGGAATTTTATGTATAAACATTCCTCATTTGTTCAGTGCAGGGTAAAATGTGTTAATTTATCAGCTTAATCACCTGTCAGTTTATGGTGCTCTGTCTCACTTTTCACTGGAGCTCAGAGGATCTGTTCCCATTCCAGGGAGGAGGCTGCTGAGGGTGGCAATGAGGAGCTGGAGGTAAAGGATTTACAAAGCCAGAACATTAAGTACATATTTGTTCACTGTGTCCTTGATCTGACTGATCTGAAACCTGTACCAAATTGAAGCAAAGCTGATGCAGGAGCAAAGGAAGTATTTGTGTTCTTCCAGCTCTAGTTTAAAGAAATGTGTTTTCTTTGTATGAATGAGCTGCTTGCAAATTTCAGGTGATGTTTAATATATATTTTTTTTGTTGGTCCTGCTAAGAAAGTATGTTTGGGTGGGAAAGAAATCAATAGGCTCTCTAGTCTTTCTTTCTGCAGGACCCAGATATACCCAAGGGCTGCTGTCATGCAGGGAGTATGTTTGTGGGAATCCTTATTGCTAAATCAGCAGGAGGTCATTGACACAGAGGGCAGCTCTGGGAAAATGAATAATCTTGACTTCAGGATGCTCTGAGCTTCTCCAGATATTCCTTGCTCTAGCTCCACTATGTTTCTGAATTCCTTTTATATATGTTGTCAGTGACACAGTATTATGTACAAATTTTTTACTATCTAAGTGTGAAAAATTTGGACCCAGCTTTTTCAGTTTAACTCAGATATTAACACCTCTAGCTATTAGATATTATATGTCTTCCCTCAAGCATTCAAGTTTGAATGTGTGATGCTAAATTTTCATTTATGTACCAAATTCTTCCTTTTGGAATTTGCCGACTGGAATAGCATAATGTTGACATTTTTAGCAAAAATATTTATTCTTAGATTTGGATTTTGATTTCTCTGCAAGGAGGATCAAGAATAGAACAGATATTGGGCTACTGGAATACTGCTCACCAGTTTATTTGAAATTATTTTGGGATTAATCTAGATATGGTAAAGGTGAATGTTTTTCCCATTTTTCTAGATATGTTTGTGTCTATAGCAATTTAAATGAGGGAGCTTTTTAGTTTGGTTTTATTTAACTTTTCCAGTTGCTCTTCAATATAAAGGTTTACTGTCCTCTTTTACACAATCCTATTTTCACTTTCATTTGTGTAAATTAGGAATAACTTGGTAAATTACTTCACAGCTTTGATGTACAATTATGTACCACAGTGTAAGGCTGGATTGAAGTCCTGACTCTGCCATGAGTAAATGGTTCCATGTGGGTAAGGTGGACACAGGTTAGGACTGAGAAATGTGCAAGTGAAGCTTGGAGACACAACAACAAACCAAGGTAGTTGCATGGGAAAGCCAGAAGAATTTCCAAGCCTGTTTCAGTGACATCACCATAACATTAAATTCATTGTCACTGAACTAGGGTTGATAGAGCTGTGCTAAGAGATAGCAGCTGTTTGAATGCCATAATAAGCTCTCAAGAATGACAGTAAAATAGCCTTAGATCTGCCTGTTCAAACAGTTCAGAAATGGGCTGCCTCAAAACATACAGCCAAGTCAGCTTCTTCTGTACCTTTAATTGTTTAAGTTTCCCATTCTTCTTTTATTGCAGTGTGAAGCCCTCCCTCTTTCAGACATAGCACCAAAGGCAGTGCACCCCATCAACATTTACTGTCAGCAATATTCACTGATCTGTTACCATCTAAACTGTTCCAAAATTCTCAGACTGGTACATGCTGAGGTTCTGCTACTGGGTCATCTGGAAAAAATAAAGTAAATGAAATATACTTTCATATCATCCCTATATGTCTTCCCCAGATGTTCTGCAGAGTGCTACTTCTGCACAAGGATCTGTGTAAGAGCACTTTGAGTGTATCAGTTCAGCAATCACTGGGGTGACTGAACAGGGTACTTTCAAACAATATTTTTAAAAACAATGTAAATATTGTCCCCATGTGTAGATCACTGCTGTTTTTTAGAAAGGGTGCAGGAGGCAAAGTGGTTTTGCACTTAGATGCTTAGCCTCACTTTTAAGTTATTTTTGTAAAAATAGCAGCTTCATCTATAGCACTGCTCATCACTGAAATCTTTTTTTTTTATGTCCCAAAATATATTGAGGTAAGCTCTCAGAAGTATACACTTTTAAATCTAGTTCATCCTGTGTAAAAGCTTTTAATGTTATGAAATATTGAGTGCTTATTGAAGAAAGAAAAAAAACCCTCCTTTGTATTGGCATGAGGCAATGGAGAAAAGGAATTCTCCTTTAAAAACCAATAAAATTGGCTTTGTCATCTCCATGGTTCTTAAACACAAGAAGGTGGACTTTGCTCATGGAGTGAGGACTAGAGAAATTGCATCTTCTTAGACCTGGAAGAGACTTTTAGAGCTCAGATATACAAGAATTGCTGAAGCATCTCTGTGAGATGTGGATGGTCTCTGACCTCGGGAGGGACCCTTGCCAAAGCTGCACTGTACAGGCACTTGTATCCTCTGGCTGTGCCACTGAGGGTAATCATCTGCTAAGACAAAAACGCAGGAGTTCCTATCTGGGTTCTAAAGCATGTGAGAAGTAGCTTCATCAAGTTCCCCTGTCTGGATTATCTTTATTTTGCATTTCTTTACACCAAATCCATGTCTTTCTTATGTATTGTATAGTTCCTCTAAAACCTTAGACACAATTTTAATACATCCTAAAAGGTGACTCAGCCTCTATTTAAATAAATAAACCTCAGGATTTGAGCTTCTTTAGGACTTCTTCCAAAGGGATTCTGTGGTTTGAAGTGAAGGCAGTCACTACATTTTATTCGATGACTTCACAAGTCTCTTGGACTCTATTTCCAGCACAATTAACAATGGTTAGAATCACTGACTTTGATTTCAATGCAGTGAAGAAAGAGTATTAAATTAATGCAGGTAGAAATGGATTTTTCTCTTGCTGAAATACACTCTTTTGTGCCAAATGAAAAACAGTGAAGGAGCTTGTATGTCACTTTTCTCATTAACTTGTCCCTGAAACAGAATACTACAAGAAATGTAAATGGAGTTGGAACTCATGAGAGATTGAATTTTCTCTGATTCAACTCAAGGATTAATGCCGTAGACCTCTGAGTGGAAGAATAATTAGTTCATTCTTCTTACTACAATAAATAAAGAGAATAAATCAGACTTTCGTATCAGGTCTGAGTAAAACAGATTGCATCCAACACTAGTTTTTCCTGTATGATTTTTATTTTATTTTTTATTTTCTGAGGAGGTTGTATCAAGGCAGAAGAATTAATTCAAGGTATTTGTAGGAAAGATCTCTGCTGAACAAATTTTTCCAAATAAACATATCCCTTACCCCATATTTCCATGACTAAGTTTTTAAATTTTGGACTCTATTATATTGTATTGTATGTGTATTCTGTATACTTTGCAACAGTTAAATTTATTTATATTTAATTTCAGAAATTTACTTAATTTTAAGAATTTACTTAATTTCCGCCACCTTAAAAAAAGTATTTTCACACTTTTTAAAATTTGATACTTTTTCTATGAGAAACATAATTTTGTGATTTCTACTGGTACCTTATTAATACACTCTGAGAGCTATGTTCTGTATCATTAATATAGTAGTGATCTTGGGTTCTTGAATGGCTACTTCACTAGACTTTATGGCTAGTAGTGAAAATAGCAAAAATAATAATGAGAGGAACTGCATAAATACTGTTGTGTGAGAAATATAAACTTGCCAAAAGTAAAAAAGATTAGTGTTTTTCTGGGTTACAGAGCCACTTAACTGGGAGTTGGGACCTCCTTGGTGCAAAGAGGCTGTAGCACCTGTTTTGTTGAGCAGTTCTCTATTTCCTTACTCCATTGCATTCCAGCATGTGATTTGCTGAGCTGTAGAATGTCCCTGAGTGGTATGATTGTGTGGAATGCTTGAAAATTTTGTTTCCTCAGTTTCTGTTCAGCATTTTCTCTGTTCCTCTTGCCTCACACCAGACCTTGCTTTAATTCGAGCTTGGAGAACAAGGTTACAAAATACAACTTCTCTTCCTATGCACTTAGCCTTTTGTCTATTATAATAAACTAAATATGTTTTATTTCTTTTTATTCCTCCTGGTGTGATGTAAAAAAGGAAAGCTAGTTGGAACAATGGCTTCTTGGGGAGCTGTTGTATCTGAGTCCTGAACCTGTATTAGGCAGATCCATGCTGTCCAGACTGTCTCAATAGAATGAGGGAGGAGTGGAATACTGATGTTAGGAGCTCATCCCTGTCCATGATTTATTAAAAGCAGCCTAGTTTCATGTCTTAGGCCCTGAATTAAATAACTGCAGTTTGACTGCATGAGTATGCATCTGTGCATCCCACTTCTGTGCAGTGCCTGAAGGCCAGGGACTGCCTTTGTTACCTCTCCTGCTGGCACTGCTACAGGAGAAGGAAAGAAATCCAACTAATTTTTAATCATCTAATGTGTCCCTTTTGGATACAGAATTCATTGAGAGCCATAAATCCAGTGCATGGCTTTAATAAAGAGTAAATGTGAATTTTGAACCACACCTAGAGTTGATGTTGCTCGGACTAAATGTGTGCACAGCCCAGCGTTTCTCCTCATCACCCCTCTTATTAATTTCTGCCATTTTCCCCTCTTAATTCCTGTTTGAACAAAAGCAGAGTTTGTATCACTGAGTGGAGAACATCCTGCTCAGACATCAGGCAACTGCCCCAACTCTTTGTTCACCATCAGGAGTCCTTTTCTCTCTGAGTGCATGGTGACACTGCAGGGGTTCACATACTCACTGTGAGCAGTAAACTTTGGCCCTGGTGTAGCTCAAGGACCATAAGGCAAGGAAGGAATTTTTTTAAGAAGTTTCTCTAATCCCTGGATTTGGAGGAATGATGGAATAAACTGCAAACCTTTTGCTTCAGGCACTGGAATTGATGATTTTTTCTAATAAATAATATTGTTTTGAGTGTTATTGAGCTCATTCATGTTGTGAGGGATTTTTTTCTTTAGAAAACATGTTGATTTCTTTGTACCTTAACAGTGCAGCTTTTCAACAGCTGGGTACTTTTGTGTTCCTTCTTCCATTTATTATGTCAGTGTGTTTTTTACTGCGTATCCAAGAACAGCTTTTAATTTTTCTCATACTTAGCTTCACTTTCTAGTTTTTACAGTTAAGTGCATTTTTTATGTTGTAGGTCACCTGTCACATTTCACTCGGGCAGCATCTGTACACTGGAAGTGATTCAACCTCACTCTCTCTGTTTAATTTCATGCTAATGTCTGGGAGATGTTGTCTAGGTTAGCCAGGCTATGGAACATCGTGTTCTTTCCTGGTTTTCTTTAGCTGAGAATCTTTTGGCTGTCTCACTGCCCCTTGGAGTATTATGTTGGTCTGGATTTAGCAGATAGTTATCTGAGGTGTGAGCTGGCCAGATGAATTGCTGCCCATTGTGAATTGCTGAGTTTAAATTTCTGTGTTATGCTGGATGCTGCTCAAGGTGTTGGGTCCTTAATGAGGACCCTCTGTTATTTCTTGCTTCAGATACTGCAAATGGGGCAATGAGAAATTCCTTCACATCACCGACTAAAGTCCTGGCCAGTTATTTGTTGTTTTATCAAGTTACTTTTAGGCAGAGTTCTCCAGAGGAGATATGTAATGAATTTCCTTTGCTGCAGTATCTGTACTATACTTTTACCTTGTATTTGATTGTTTGTAACATACATAGATACTTGTCAGAAGAAAATTTGGGAGCATGGTGTGTTCATACCTACTTGATAACATATTTCAGTATGTACAACATGTGAATGGTAAAAGGGAAGTGCAGCACAAATACTATGTTTTGGGTATCTCTTGCAGATGTTGAATCTGTTCACAAGAAGAGATTTCTAAAAAACAAGTTTTATTAATGAAGGTTGCATCATTCCCTTTTTTTAATGCTTGCAGCTGCTCAGAGGAAAGGAAAATCCCATGTCTTTCTTACATTTGTTGAAATGCAGCATGATTTGTTGGTGTATCTAAATTTAAGCTAGTTATTTCTCAATTGGCTTAATTTTGCTATTTTGCCAAGGTCCTCTGTTGTAATGTGAAACAAAAGTAAAATGCCTATTCTGATGTAATGATTGAATAAAATGTAAAAGGTTAGTAATAGTCAAATTAGATCCTCTTGTTGCTTATTGCCATGAGTAGTTGGTTCATTAAACCAAAGCAGGATGGAAGTGATGAGCAATGTGCTAGTGTAAAGGATTCTGCTCTTGAGAAGGTGGTTTTTACCCAGAAACTGAAGATCATCCTCTGCTGCTTGCTCACTGCCTCTGAGGAATAAGCCTTGATGTCATATAACCTGTCTGTGGCCCATCTGCCTGGGGAAATACTTACCTTCTCTCATGCTGCATTGGTTTGGAAAAGAAAGAAAAGTCAGGAAAATTGTGACTTTCACCTGTGTGAGTGCTTTGGAGGAAACAAGATTGAGTCTACTTATGCCAGAAAGTTTGTCTCTCTTAAAAAGCCATAGAGACAGTGTTGTGGTGGATATTAACTTTTAATAAGCTTACAGAATAGAGCCCTTTCATAATTGTAATTCCTTAGCTCTGCATAGATAGTGAAAGTAAGAACATAGTGAACTTGCTACATATACTAGCAGATGATTTCCAAACACTTAAACCCAATGGGTTTAAAATTTATTATGCTAAAAAATTGCTTGGAACATACAAATCTTGGACAATAACTACATTTCATGCTAAGTAGACATCATCTGGTTATGTTGAAATGTAAAGACTCAATTTGGGTTTTGCTGAAAGCAGTGGTAGAAGTGCTGTTGGCTTTGCTAAATGCAGACATGGGGCACTGGGAACTATTCTGGTGTTGGGAGACAACAAGGTCTGCACTGGGTTGGGGGAAAAAATCACTGCTAGAGGTTGGTCACAATATTTTAAGAACTATAAAGAGCTTGGAATGGCTTGGAAAATTCTGTTACAGGTAGAGATGATGATGATGGGATGAGTTAGCATTTAGGAAATGAAGATGAAATGGGGGCCACACAGAGTGTTAAAGTAAGGACACACCAAAGGAATGCTGTGCAGGATAGGTGCTTGGAGTGGGAGGTACATTCTGGAGGGAAAATAAGAGTGGCATTGCCTTGGCAAAGAACTTAAAAAGAGATGGGGACTGAGAAACACAAAAAGAAGCTGGAGTTTGCATGAAAGGATGGAAAATGTAGAATCAGGGTAGAGAAGCAAATAGGCCAACTTCCTTCTTTGTTTCCTAACATATGTATGTATATATATATTTATTGCTCATTCAGTAAAGACAATTGCCATGCTGGAATATCAATTTCCAGGAGGCAGAGTCCCTGTGAGCAACACTAAATCCAAAACCTTTCTAATATTTTGTGTTGTATGCAAAAACCCCTCTCTGAAGAATGGTATTCTCAGTCCTTGTCCCTAAGCACAGACTGACTAGCTTTTAGTTAAAAGGGGAATGGGATAAATGATTGTTTTACCAGAACTTCAGTTTAATATCTTGTAGATATGCTGAACAGTTTGAATGAAATGTCTTTTCACTTTCCATAGTTGGAAATTCATTATAGCAGGCATTAAAAATGTATATGGATTTCTTGCTTTATTCTCAAACAACTGCTTTTCTATGTAGGCTAGGTGCTTTGGAATGAGGAGAAGGTGGTGTCCACTGCTCAATCAGAAGTTCTGAGTAGCTTAACTCATAGCAGATGATCATAAAGGTCCACTCCTGTTTCTCAGGGAGAGTTGATTGTCGAGTTAAATCTGTGCTTGTCCATCTTCGGTGTGCTTGTAAAAGAAAAAACTTTAAGTCATGTTAATCAGCAGACAGAAGGAAAAACCCATTTTGACAGATTGAGCCCTAAGACTGACTGGAGAGGTGAAGCTCTTTTAGATTTTCTTGGGGCTCTTTCCTCCAAATATCCTTTTTGGAGTTCTGTCCCATCAATGTATATGCCATCAAGACCAAGACTTCTGGTCATCTTTCTGTTTGGTCTGCATAGACTGTGAAGGCAGCCCCAACCTTGTCCTTTACAAGTATGGGGAGAAAAAAAAACGTATTTATCTTAATATTTACCTTAGTTTGAGTGTGAAAAGGAAAGAGGAATGAGTCTGGCTTATTATTTTACTGCACACTTTTTTCAGATTCTGATTATTTTTCCTTGAATACCTTGGACACAAGCTAGTGTTCTGGCCCTGCATTTACACTCTGATTCCATGATACGTGTCAGACACTACATGACCTTTTTCTTAGAGGATTGAAAGATAAATATAGCCTGATATGTAGAAGGAATCCCATAGTGCAAGGAGCCTCATCAGCATGAGCATCATCTGCTTTTGCGTTTAACAAGGAAACTTGTTCAGTTGCACATTTTCAATCTGAAAACAATAAAGGCAGAACTGTTACGAACTAAACTATTAAAAAAGATTAAAATCCTCCTCATTTCATTTGTTGAAAGAGCAGGAGAAGAGATAGACATATGGCCACCCACTTGGTTGTGCAAATTTTAAGAAGTGAAAATAACTTGTGACAGAACTGCCTGGAGGTTTTGTTTAGCCTGTCACACATGGCCTCAATAACACTGTGAAACAGTTTCTTTTACCCCCTCCAACCTACTCAACCCCTTCTGCTATGGAATCTGCAAGGCATTTTTCAAATTAAGTGTGCACTGTTTTGCTTTTAAGTTTCAGGAGCAAGTGGCTGAAAAAGACATGCTGAGAGCTTGGAAACAATCTGCATCAGCAACAAAGGGGGATGCCTGCTGCTTTGCAAGCAACACAGAAAATATGCCAGCACTGATTCCTGGGCTGGCTGATGTTTATTTGTCCTGTGCACTAGCCTTTCTCAGAACGCTGTGCAGAGGGGGGTGGATTTAAGAGCTCTTGGAAAACTGCTGGAGTATAGGTCATGTTTTATTAGTGTGTTGTCTGGGATTTGGAGATGGTGTTTGCCTCCTGAACCTAGGTAATGAGGTTTTGGTAGTGCTCTGCCTGAATTCCCTGTGCCTGGGGAGGTGAATGGCTCTGTGTTTGGTGCTGGGGGTCTGACTGCTCAACAGAACATTAGTGAATCCATCCTTCTGTCATCCTGGAAGAAATTAAATAGGGCCATTTGTAGGTTCCTGTGAAGAACTGGTAGCATCAGAAATAACCTTGGCAGCCATTTTCATTGGTGGTAGAGAAGCAGCTTGTGCATCTCAAATAAGCAAAGATCACTTAACCAAGTCAAGGAATCAGCTGATGAAAGTACCTGATGGTGAATATGAGGAGCCATAGAAGTGATAGGCTTGTCATAACTGCATCATTCTAGGAAGATCAAGCAAAAGTTCTGTGGAAGGGCATGAGCTTCACTTTTCTTGTGCAGACATATAAAGTCTTTGAAACAAGACAGCAAAGAGTTCAGCACCTGTCTGAATCTAGATAAGACAGGAAGGTAGAGAGGAAAGTTTGGTCATTGCTTCTGTTTTGCTGCTGCATATATCCATTTAAACTTTTTTTTTTTTTTTTTTTTTTTTTTTAATGTGTGGGTTGCTGTAAATATACTGAGGCTTGAAAGACTTGGACTACAGCACAGGTCCAATAATCCTCTGCCTGCACCAATATCTCTCTGTGCAGGGTTTACCTATATTAAATCGCTGAAAACATCCTAGCCTTGCTTTTTTTTCCCTAGCCTTGCCTTTCTTAACATGGATGAACAACCAAGCAATGAGAGATGGGATGACATTCAGAAATGAGTGTCAAGAAAAGCAGAATGATGATTCTAGGTCTTTGCACCAATATTAAGCTCTTGTATTGATGTGTGTTGTATGGAATACAACACTGGAATGGAATTATGGAATAGCTGAAGTTTATACAGTCACAAATTAAATACAACTGTTGACCTTTTCCACTGGAATAAGAAAAGTGTTGTGTCAATCACATTATATTTTTAAGATTTCATTGGCCATTAAGATGATTTGATATGTAATTGCCTTTTTAATAGTAAGAGGAGCTAAAATTTTACATCAGGGATTAATACTAGAAAGATAAGAAAAAAAATTAACCCTGGGGTCATAGTAAGTTGAGGTTATCATCTTTAAATGTGGTACTTATATGAGGAAACAGTGTGGCTATAACTAGCTATAGGTTTCAAAATAATGGAAAGTAAACATAACTAATATAAGTATCTGAAATTCTCAAACACTTTCTGTCCTGTTGGATGGTTTAGTCTGTCTACACAAAACCTTTATTGACAGAATGTGTCAACTGGAAGACATTTACAGCCAATATGCTGATAATATGTATAAAATGTTTTTGCCTTGTCTGGGGTCCTGAAACTTGTTTCTTTGCACCTGACATTCTGCATTTCCAGAATTTCTTCTGGGAATAAGAGGCTCGGAGATATATTTTAAACTCTAAGTTTTTCTGGTTTTATAGGGAAGTTTGCACAACATTTGTTTATATATGCCAGGAAGCCAAGTCTGGGTGAAGAATATTCAAATATGTAGAGAGCTACAGTGTTTAACATTGTGCTCAAATTGTTTTAGCTTATGTTAATCATGCACCCAACTCCTCAAGAGGAGAAATACATGGATTGGGTGTGTGCACCAGCAGTGAGGGGGGATCACAGCTATGCAGCCCCCCTGCTTCACCTACGTGCAGCAGCAGAAGTTGGCCAGGCAGTGTGTTGACTTTTAGGGATTAGTTTCTGTGCCAGCTGTCCTGCAGCAATATAAAGCACAGTTGTAGGAGAAAGTGGCACTGGTTGGCGGGCAGCAGGATTCCCTGGGCTGAGAGTCAGATAAACTTGGCTCCCTCGTTGCACTTAGGTTTGCAGTTCTTGTGCTACTGATGTTTATTCTGGACATCTAGTCTTTCAGAGTGCTATTTTATTGTAAACTAGTGCCAATTTTGATTACAAAGACTTTAAAGCTTTCTAATTCAAAAATCAGAAAATTACAATCCTACACATGCTCACACCTGAAACAAAAATATTTCTTTTCATCAGGCTACACTTCGGACCTTTAAATAAAAAGTGTAGACATTTTAATGACTTGCTCATTTTCTCTTTTTCCTTCTGGGAAAAGTACTTTGTAATTTCCCCAAATTAAAGGATAAACTCCAAATATATTGAATTAAAAAAAGAAGAAAAAAAGGAAAATGGAGAATTAGAGAATGAGGAGAGGGAGAGGGTTACTTTTTCTTCCTGTTTGGCTTAGTAACAGAACAGGAAGGATGAACATTTTTGGAATTTTTAATCATAATGAGAAATACATAACTTTCATGAAAGCTATAAGGCAGACAATTTTCAAACTAAATTTCCTCCAGCTCTGGCTCTAATAACTTTTGCCTTTACCTGTCAAAGAATAGGAGGCTTTAAAAGCTTCAATTCACTCCAATTCAACAGGACTTACAAGTCTGTGACTTCAAATGTTTTCAAGTAGTCTTTTAAAAATCAGCCTAATTGATGTCCTTCAGGACTGTGGCTGTAGTTAAAGTTAAGTACGTGATTAAGTGCTTTGTTGGACCCAAGCCAGGACACTTAACACCTTCCAGAACAAACTCAGCCTGAATATGTGCAATATGCACTCATGAGGAATTGTCTCTCTCTTCTGAGAAAAGAGATTTTTTTCCTGTTCCAAACCCACTGCTCTTCCTTGCTTTCATTCTTTAGCCATACTCTTTCTAAGCCCCCTTCTCCTTGAACTCCCCTTCCAAACATAAAAATACCAACACACATATGCTCTTTAATTTTTGATTGTGCAGGGGTGGATGATTTCCTCTCTCCTATGGAGAAAACAAATGTCCGCTCAGCAATGTTACTTTTTAATTTCCTAATTGATATCTGAAAATGGCTTTTCCATAGGATTCTTTGTTAAAAGTTAATGCCTGGAAATAAGTAAATAATACAAACTCAGAGACTCCTGTCTTTTTCATTTTTTCACAGTGCTGTTTTCCTGGGACACTGACAGTTTGCCTAAGTGTTTAGAGTGTGATAATGCTCGTGTGTGTTTACAAGGACAAATAACAGGGATCCAGGAATAGATAAACGTGACAGGGGATTTCCATTGTCTCAGTCAGCTATTCAAAAAGTGAAAGAAATAAATAATACAGTATTTAAAAAAATCTGGACAACTGGACTTCAGCACTGCTTTTTCTGCATATTATTTCTAGATAGGAAAAATTCAAGCAGTTTTGGCACTCTTGTCAAATGGGATTCTGGGATCTATTACTATTCAGAAATCAAGGTGGATGGTTTTATATTTAATTTTATTTTATTGGAATATTGTGAGAAGAAAGTCTAAAACATTGTTTTCATGGTGGGAGTTTTGTTTGGATGACTCCATTATAGAGGTTTTGGTCATCCTGTGCCAATCAGGTGGAGTGTCTGCTTTCACCAAGAGTTGCCTGTGTTCCTTGCCACAGTCCTTTGCCTCATCACCTGAGCAGGTGCAACTGCAAATTGTTATTTTATACTTACATGGCTGTGTAATAAAATTAGCTGCCACACAACATGAAGACAATAAACCTAATGCTTTTATATTAAAAAGCATTTTGCTTTTATTAACCTTTTTTAGTTAGAGCAACTGCTGTGTTTCAGAGGTAGCAGGGAATTTCACCTCCTCCGTGGAGGAGCTGAAATGGCTGAGCTATACATATATATATATATATCTCTGTGTGTATATATATGTGTGTGTGTGTATTTTTTAGTATGCAAGCAAAACCATGCTCAGCTCTGGCTGCAGGCATTTAGCAGAGAGCAGAATTTAAAGACAAACTGTGATACCTTGATTTGCACTGTAGAAAATTTTACTGTGTGACTAGTGCCAGTAAAGTCTACCAGAACAGTCTTTCCTCCAACTGTAAATCTGATACTCTTGCTAGATTTGGGTCTGGATTAGGAGAAAAAAAGAAGTTCCTATACAGTTTGCTGCTCCAAGGAATATTTGTCTTTTCCTTGACCATCAGGAGCAGGTGTACTCCATCATCTCCTCAGGTTGCCTCTCACCAGCCTGTATCCCTTTGCTGTGTTCACTTTCATCGCTCACTTTGGAGTAATCCTGGTGATGGGTGGTTAGTTTTGGGCAAACTTATTTGTATCAAAAAGGTTCCTTACTATCATGTTGTGGTGGTACAAAATTAGTAGAGGGGCTTGAAGGGAGGTGGTGCTGGAAGAACAATCAGGAATTCAGTGTTGATACAACTTTTACTTGTACCTTTGCATAATTTTCTCTCAAAATATAAAATGCATTTTGTATGTAGCAATTATTTCCCTTTGCAACTTGTATTTCCTGGTGAAGCTGTGTGGATCTCAAGTGGCAGAGTGGGAAAGAAGCACGTGATAAGTTTTGATATTTACAATAGATACAGATATATGTTAATTTTGTAGAATAATTCTGCATCAGCCTTGTCTTGGAGATTCTTTGTCTATTAGAAAACATAAATCCCTTCACATTTTTATTTGACCACTCTGTATCTTTTGAGAAACAAAATGCCTGTTTTTCTGTGGCAGTGACTTGTTGATATATTATTACCCATTTTGTTCAAACCTCTGCTCAGTATGGTATTCTCAGAATAATATGCTTTTTTTCTCAAGATCAGGGTAACCCTGTTATGAACAGAGAAGATTTTCAGATCTGCATTTTTCATTTCAAGGGTTTCCTCAGTGATTGCAAAAGTAACTAGCTTTTCTCCTGAAGTTCTTTTCTGTCTTTTTAGAAAAAGTTTTTCCTGCTGATAAGAACAAATTCAGTGCAGCAGTTGCTCCTTCAGTATTTGAAATAGCTACACATTGGATCTTTTCAATTACATATTGACTGATACACATAATCCTTCTTTTACAGGATTGCTGAGTCTTTACCCATTCATCTACTGGTTGTGAATATTCTCAAAGAGGTAAGAGCCCTTTTTTTACACTATCATATTAGTTCCTACACTTGTTGCCAAAATAAAAAGGAAAAAGAATATCTATATCAATAACTCTCACTTTTAAATCTGTAGCTCTTTTTACCTCATTTGATTTCAGTAGACAAGTTTTGATTTTTCATTGTTTGTAATGGCTGAGAACCATCCCTCTTTCAAAAACAGCTAATTTTGCATGGCAAGTTCTGTGTGTCTCAATAAGGGCTAGTTCTGGGTCATTTAATAATGTGTACTAGAGTGGTTTGATCCCCACTGTGACGCCTGGTCTGTCACCAGAGTCAGTTTTTCTGTGCTTGTCTCTGCAGACTTATACTGGCAGCACACACTTCTGTGTTACTGCCTTGCTGGACTCTGAGAAGTCTGTCTTTTTGCCTCTCATTTTTCTTGCATGGAGTTCATTTCCCCTCAGATTCCTGTGTTGCCATTTCATAGTCAGCTGCCTCTGCCTGAATGAGCTAAAACCTCCCCCTAATTTCAAGTGTTTCAGTAAATGCTACTGTCAGGCAGCTTCTGATAGACTCCTGTGATGCTCCTTTCAGAGGAGGCCACTGACAAGAGGCTGCTGGAGTGGAGGGAAAAAAGAAAAAAAATATTCATTCAATACTGATATGGGGCTTAAGAATAAGTATCTATCTCACACCTCCACTCAATTTATAGAAAAAAAAAAAAAACCCACCATGAAAAGTCATTCTGTATTTTCAGTTTTCAATGGGACTGTATTAAAAAAAGTTGCTTGTTCATTCATTTTAATGGCAGCAGCCAGTAAGTAAAGCAAGGTTTTCATGTGTCAGCATCCTAATAGTGTTTTTCAAATAATTTATATTAACTTAATTGAACTAACACATCTTAAAAATGAATCTCTTTTGCCCGCCAAGACTGGAATATAACAGCAACTAATTCACTGCATAGCTGGAAAATAGCAGAACATGAAATGTGTTGGAAGCCAGTGAGTGTTACTTTTGCAGATGTTCTTACACATGCAGCTAAACTGTATGGGCAGATAGATACATTCAGAAAATTAAATTGCCACAAGGTGGTGAAGACAAGGCTGGCATTATGCACAGGTATTGAGCTGTGATCAGCAAAGCTGGCCTTACCTCTTAGACTTTCTTGTCTGGAATAATTTATCACCAGCTGCTGCGTAGGGAGACTTGTTACTAAAAAAGCAATAAATCTTTTTTGTCTGTACTAAAGTATATAAACTGATATTCCAGAATTAGTTCTTTTTAACCTGGGTTTAAAATTGGGCAATGCTAATAGTACTCATTAAGTGTTTTGTTTACTTCAATGAACACATGCTAATGTTGGAGATCAGAAAAAAGTTTGGGAGTGCAATTTCCAATTTGGTAGCATAAAGACCTTGGGGGAACAGAACTGCTGGGACTGTCCTGACAGCCTCCTGGCAATTCCTTGGCTTGGGTTGTTCCCTGATTAATAAGATGGATCAGCAGCTCTGACACGTACCCTTTGAAAGCCAGACACAGCAGAATTTTGCACCCAGACTAGCCCACCCCCAGAGGGCTTTCCTGTTCCTCTTTTTTTTTTTTTTTTTTTTTTTTTTATCCTGCCATGACGCTTGATGTTGGTAATTCCCGTGTTTGTGTTGGCATGCTGTGAGCTCCTGTCTCTGGCTCCTGGTGTGTGGTGAGGGGAGGAAGCCAGGGGAGGAGGTGATCAGTCTTCCCTGCACTTCTCACGTGGTTGCCTGTACTTGAAGGTGGCTGGCGCCACGCAGGTTCTTTTTGATTTTATTAAAAATACATGTATGTTTAAGAACAGCAAGATAGGTGACCCAAATATGCTGCTCTGTGGAATTTAAAAAGAAACAGGTTTGTTCTATTACCTAAGAAGCAATAGATATTAACATCTGATGTTTGATTGTTCTATGAGAGGACATTTCTCAGTCTGTTGCTATAAATATTTAAAAATGCCGTGTCATAAAAGCAGTCCTTCTATATTCCTTCCACTGTTTTTATTTTCCTGGCTGCCAAAGACTAATCTGGGCAGAGGGAAGAAATGTAGAATAATTTCCTAAAAAGCTGGAGGAGCTCAGCAGAGAGAGGGGAGCAGAAAGTGGTCCCAGCTGGTGCCAGCTGGCCAGAGCTCAGCCCCAGCGAGACAGCCCACGCTGCCAGTCCCCCAGAAGGTGCTGGCAGCCAGCACCTTGCCCAGCCCTGCCACTGCCAGGTGGGGGAAGGCAGGCAAAGTGCTCCTTTCCTTGCTGGGATTTGCCATGTGATAGATTGGCCTGCTTTAGATATATTACATTAGTGCTTCTGGCTCTAAATTGGGAAAGGCTGTGATTAAAATACTCTGGACTCTGTGGTCGCATAGTTGGTGTTGGCAATTTCTGTGGTCACATATTTGGTAGCTAATGGCTTTTATAAATTCCAGATTTTTCTCCTTTGGGTTAATTTTCCTCCTGGAGCTAGTGCTGGAAGGCTGTCCCTTGGTCATATTTGTTGCTTTCTCCTTGAAGATCACAGTTTTTTCTTTCCTTCTACCATAGATACACTGGTGGGAAAACAATAGAACATCCCTGTAGCTACATCTAGTACCTCTCTGTGCAAGAGAGCACACTTTTGCCCCAGAAGATGTTTCTTTGTGTCAGTGCATTGCTTTGCTCTAAAGCTCTGGCTGAAGGAACTCCTGGTGAGCATTGTTGGCTTGCTCAGGAGGTGGAATAACTCATATTTTTTGAATGAGAAGAGCTGTATTCTAAAATATGTAGGTGCCAATGACCTCCAGGAAATGAAACCTTTCTTAAAGAGCTCCAGTTTTGGTCAGATTGTATATTTTGCTGGCAAGAAAATATGTATTATTTCATATATGTAAATGTTGATCAAGTCTAGAATTTAGCAATACACAAATTTTTGTTTCATTAGTCACCAGTATACAGTAAATGCTGTGTATTTTAAGTGGATTTAAAGTGTCCTTGAGAAAAATTCTTATATGTAAAGTGCAGACAGGAGTACTGGCTTTATTTCTGCTGGTACTCTTATACTAGTGGAAAAAATCAAATGATACCCCTTGAAAGTGTTAAAGAGTTAAGATTTGCAAAAGATGCTTTTCATTTACCAGTGCCTATTTGCTGCTGGAAATCTGGGTATCTGAGTAAAGCCACAAAGGCCAGCTGTTTTCTCCTTAAGACATTAGTAAAAAAACCCCTAACAAACCAATATGCTATTTGACAAATTTCCCAGAACTTTCCTATTGCTTTTTCATTTCTTTACATTAAACACCCACATCCCTTCTTCCTTGATGAGGTAGCAAAGCATCCAGATACACTGACTGATTGTTATGGCATTGATTTCTGTCTCTCTTTTCCTTCATTTCCCTGAAATGCATTTTTCTGTCTGCTAATTACTAAAAGGACGTGCAATATGAGAGTATCCAACATTTCTGGTTCATTATACTGGAAGTGCCTAAAGGCTGCAGTGAAAAAGTTGATGATGGTGTTTCTTCACTGTTCTGTTCTTTCACACAGAGGTACTTGGGGAAGTCTCCTTTGCCTGAGTGTTGCTTTGAGCACAGGTTTAAGCATGTCTACATGTATCTGAGAAGTAAGGAAACCCCCAAAAGCTGCAATTCTGGCAATGGTCTTGCAATATTTGCAGTGCTGTGTGCCTGTGCTGGTAGATCTGCCATCAGATCACTAAAAGATAGAGGCCCTGGAGCTTCAGCCCTATTATGGTGGTAGGATAGTCCTTCAACTGGAACCTGGTCTCCCACCTAATTTGTCACCTGAAATTCCCCCCAGTCTTCATCTTTGAGACTATCTTCCCTTCAAATGATGTGGTTGTGGTGAATAAAGTTGAAGTGTGAATTTCCTATTCTTTGAATTCCAGTTTGAAGATGAAAAAAACCCAACAACCCTTCTAGAAAGAAAGGAGTATTATTTTACAGAGCAATAGTGAAATTAGAGTATTATTGCTTTCAATCTCATTACATTTGTTGGCAGATGGGTCCAATTCATGAATGAATTAATTTCTGTTTTTTTTCAGGAACTCTCATCTGGGTTTAATCTTGATACAAGACCCAGTATTACAGAGACAAGAATGAATCGTGGTGGACAGACTGAGAAGCAAGGTAAAAAGCAAATCAGTGAGTATATTTTTATAAACAAGCAGGACAGAGAGCTGTAATGAGTATGTGAGAAGAGCACAATAAGAGATTTGGAAAATGCATTTTGTTGGAAGGAAGGCTTCTATTTTAAAATACTTCCTATCTGACATTTTATATCTGGCAGATCTTTTTATTCTTCTGACTTAAATGAGAGCACAAGCTAATGCCCAGAGTTTCTGTAAACTAAAAATTGATCTTTTGTAGGGTTTCCCTTCTCAGTTCTTGATCATTCTTTTCCTTGAAATTCCAACATGTTTCTTACAGTATTGCTGTTCTGACTCTTGGTTTGGTGATAACAAGGGTCTCCTGCCTGTCTGAAGCTCTCAGATGCTAGCTGGTGCTTTTATGATGCTTTTTACTTTTCCTAATAGTTTCTACTATTTTCTTGATTCTCTTGTGTTGAGGAGGTAAAATAGTTCAATGATGTTATTTATGGATGAGATATCAAGGGAAGGAGAGTGAAGCAAATGGGTTAGAAAGCACAGCTGGGAATAGAGACCACTGGTAAGTGCACCTCTGCCTGGCACTCAGGTAACTGCAGCATATTTCTCATGTTTAAAAGTGATTCTCATCCTTTACTCCTAAATGTAATATTTCTTTCCCAGTTTTTAATTCTAATTTGATTTAAAAGAAGCAGGATGGGCCTATGGCTAATTTAGCAAATTTTAGGCAACATTTTATTAAAGGCAACCTTGCTCACTAGAAGGTTTTCTGGCATTCTTCCAGTCCTTTTAAAACCATTTTAAGATTCTCTCCCAATATAAAGGTTCTTTTAATTACTCTCTTCATTTTGCCATGCAATTTATACTATGTTACTATTCCCCATGCCTGTCTCTTGGGGCCATACAGTTAGTGTTATAAGACTGATATCTGTAGACCCATATTTTAAGTAATCTTTATGTGCTTTAAATAACTTTCCAAAAAAGGGGCTAAAAAAGTGGAAAAAAAAAAAAAGGTATTGTCAGAGGAATAATCTTTAATAAAAGCAGTATGGTCTGCTAGTCAGGTAATAAAAATGTATTTTTTTAATCAATAAGAAGGCATCTCTGAGGAACTTTAGTTACAAAGAAAATATTCCTACCCTAGCAATATATTGAAAAGTGAAATACCATCCTCAGTTTCAGTTGGCCTGCTCCTTTTAAATTAACATATTTGCTCTGGATTTATCAGGACTTAGAAGTTTGATGTGGTGCTCTTTTATGTAGAATAGCTTTTGTTGTTATTAATTACCTGTCAGACCATTAGAAGACCCTCAGTAAATCTATTGGGTATGTGTTTAAAAGGCATATTGGGCAGATACAGTTTCCAAGAGGGAAAACCATTTTACTCATGTTCTTTCTGTACACCTAGTGTTTGTCTTCTCAGTTACAGAGCTTCTCCATGCACTACTGAGGGAGAAATTATCAGTGCTTTGTTTTTTTAAACACTTCTTGTATTTAGATTTCACATATTTTAGGTTTGGAAGGGTTTTGTTTCGTTCAATGACTTTGGAGAAACTGTAAAACACTTCCCTTCCTCCTTCTCTCTTCCCCTACCCCCCATTTCCCCAGGAAAAAACAAAACTAATTTGATTACAAAGTCTTTTTTTAGCCCAAAATATCCCACCCTTCTCAGCAACCCTTCTTTTCCCCCTCCTCTCAGTTCTCCCTCATCCCGACACTATTTTTAAATACAGGCTTGAGTACCTGCCAGCTGCACACCCAGTTCTGAAAGCAGTCTGTGGCAGGATCATCTTTCTGCCTTCACTTACAACCAGTGAGGAAAAAGATCCTGGAACAGTGGAGGATATTTCATATTTTGAGTTATATTATTTAATTTAATCTTCTTGCTTACTTGGCAAGGCAGCTCATCCACCAAGAACTGCACGAGTCAGATGTTTTGTAACTCACTGTGGTTGGAAGGAATCAATATTGTGCCCCAGGAGGCTCAAGCTGAGGATGCTTTGCTCCATAATCTTCCCTAGGTCTCCAAATAAAACAATAACAAGAATTTGGGACTTGCTTACAGTAGTTCTGCTGGACCAGTGAGGCAGTTTGGGTGTAGACAGCTGTTTTCCTTTCAGGATGTGGGGGAGTTGAATCATTGAGTGTGAGGGCAAAATAATTCCATGATAGAGGCTGTTTGGGAAAATTTATCTTAATGAAAGGAAACAGTTCCAAGCAGAATGGAGAAGTGAGTGGTTATGGCTTGAGGTGCACTATCAAAGATGATAATTTGACAAATTTTCTTCTTTGCTCCATTTGTACGATCCCAGTGAAGAGAGACACGAGTTTCATTCCAATTGATTTATTCCAGCTGTGTGCTACTATGGACAGGTGAACATGATCTCAACAGTGAAATGTTTCCACCTGAGAAAATTCCAGCAGGAGTAAATCAGTTCTGGTGTTCATTCTGTGGTTGGCAGTGCTGACTGGGATAGGGGAATGATTTTGCCTCAGTTTCTTCCTGCTTCTTTCTAGAGGGGAGTCATGCTTGAGCAAGGACATTTAGAAGGTCCAGGAATAATTCTTAATTTCAGTTTTGGAAATGTGGAAGGAATGGGACAAAGATACTTTCTGCAGCAGGAGATAAGGTCAGATGGTTTAATGATCTCCAAGCTTTCACCTTCTTGGGTATTTAAAAATATTGCAATTTCTTTAAATTACCCTAATTATAAGGTCAAGTACAGCACTGATAACATCATATAAATTGATAGAAAAGGGTCATTAAGCCATCCTGTCTTTCTACTTGCCAGCATAGGGTTATTCCCCACAGGATGTTTTCTAATGCTCAGTTCACATTGTGTAAGAGAATCACGAGTTTTATGGCTTTGGCCTTTTGACAGCACTCACTTTATGGAACTTACTGATCGTTTTAGAGGTCTGAGTAAGACCCTGTTTCATTGCTTGAAACTGGAACAGAAACATATTAGCAAAAATTACTTAGAAATATGTGAGATTTTAATTAAAATTGCTAAATACACAAGGGCAAAGCTGAGCCATTGCAGATGAGGTTTGCAGCTGAGAATACTTTAACTGCAGCCTATCACTGAGTTTTTCTAATAACCCATACGTTATTTAAAGTAAAATAATCTCTGTGGTTCTCTGTTTCTCTCTCCCCCTCCTCCTCTTTCTGCTTTGATATTTTCCTGTCTTTCATTTCTGCCCATCTGGAGCTGGAGTTGAATTATGGTGTATGATTTGTGTAGATTTGTATCTCTCCCCCTGGATCATAACCTTCTTATTGATTCCCTCAGCTCCTGGTGCTTACTCACATGCTCTTGCTTCTTCTCCACCCTTTCTTCCATGGTTTTGCCTGTTTCCTTTTACTCTGTGGGCTCTCTTTCAACTTAATTATCTTCCTTGGTTTTAGAAAAGGAATGTATTGGTTTTCAGTTACGCATTTTTCGCTTCGTAATTTTGATCTTTGTATTATTTTTTTTTCTTTTTTTTTTTTTTTCTCTAAATGCTAAAGTGCTAAAACACTGTTGCCCTGCTCCAATAGAGAAAGAGTTAGGATGGCTTATCTTGCTGTGAAATGGAAAGATTCTGTTGTAAGTTGCCATCCGGAAGTTTTTGGCAGTGAGAAGAGGTGTTAACAGCTGCTGTGAAAGGACTACTGAATTTGGTATTAGTACAGAGGTTATTTATGCCTCAGCAATGTGACTAATTTGTTAAATTAATTAAAAATGTATTTCCTTCCCTCAAGAAAGAGCAGACTACATCCACATGGAATTCTGTTTCGTGAATGAAACAAAAGAAAGCAAAGCTGAAACAGAAATTCTATAGCAGAATAGAAATACGTTGAATTATTGCCTTGGGCTGCAAAAATTACTCCTGAAATAGACACTTATTTTTCAAGCATGGTATTTAATACTTAGTTTTGGTTACTGATCCTATTGAAGCAAAAGATTATTGTAGCCTTAAGCTGCTGTGTAACTCAGCTGAGTGCTCTAGTTTTGGAGTTCTCTTTTAAAAAACTCTGTATTCTGATGTTCTACGGTGAATACACCCATAAAGAATGATTTTTTTTCAAGTATGAATGATAGGTCTTTCATCATACAAAGCAGGACCAGACTT
This sequence comes from Erithacus rubecula, assembly GCF_903797595.1. Taxonomy (NCBI): domain Eukaryota; kingdom Metazoa; phylum Chordata; class Aves; order Passeriformes; family Muscicapidae; genus Erithacus; species Erithacus rubecula. The sequence continues at coordinate 62,885,152 of NC_136687.1, forward strand.
CAGCTGCTTTAGAGAACTTCACTAAAACCTGAATTTTAGTGAAGCTAAATAGAAGCTGCTTGCTTTCACAGTGAAGATCCCAAGATGTTTCTTAATTATGTCCTTTAAAAATATGGGGAACTTTATTCATCTCCAAAGTCAGAAATGTTAATTTGCCCTAACCTTAAACAAAGTGTGAAAAATCTGGTATGAAAAAGAAATAAAAATCTGACATTTCTCTGAGGGTAAAATTATGTATTATAGTAATGCGTTTTGTTTTTGTTGTTTTTTTATAAGCTCTAATTAGAAAACTCCAGGTCTCAATTTTTAATTCAGGTGAGAAGCCCTGAAACTGTAGGAACACCAAGCAGTGCTAATGGAATCTGTAATTTTGGGGTGTATTGCCCACGTGGAAGGAATTAAATCAATGCTTTTTTTTTTGTTTTTTGTTTTTTCCATTTTGTCTTTGTTGAGGGATTACTTGATAATTTCACTCTAAAACATCACTAACTGATACCTATAAAAAACCTTTGAAAATAGGCTGTGGTTAGAACCATTACCCCCATCAGATTGTTGCTCATAGCAAAGAGACAATTGTGCTTCTGGGTTACTAGTTTTTGAAAGATGGAAAGAGCTGCATGGTTTGGCATGAGGACTCTCAATTGCTGAGCAGGAGGCAGCATGCAGAGTTTTATTACCTCACAGATGAATGGAACTGAGCATGAAGAATGCCATGCTGTGGTGACAGCATCACCCCTATGTTCCTGAAATGGCAATTCTTTCAAGTAACAGCTCCAGCGCCGACCTTGCACTTTGGGTTTTCTAGAGATCTAAGCCAAAGTGGCTTTTAATGGGGGGAAGAGATTGCTTTGATTAAACAGAAGCCAGATATGGAATTAAAGAGAGTTCAGAGGTTGCTATTATATTTTGGCAAAGATATTTCCTTCAATTTTTAGCTTTTTCTTTAGGAGACAGCTATGCTTTTTAACACTTATTCTCTTATCTACAGTCTAGCATTTGAATCATGTTTAGGATTTATAGAAAGAAATACAGCATGCCTTTCCTTTTAGAAATAGAAGAAAGTTAGGACTGCCATGATGGCAGGCTAATTCCATCTAGTTCAGTATCTTATTCTTGACAGCTACCAGCCTCAACTATTCAAAGTGCAAGAATTCAGTTTTATTCAGCTGTCTCCTTGCTTGGGTCTCTTCCTGTCTGATTTTTATAACCACATTTATCCTTCTCCTACTGAGAGCTCAACTGTACCTTGTGCCATGGCTCCAAAATAGGATACAGCAGGTCAAGTTGTGTCAAAGAAGTGTTTCTGAGCTTGAAGAGGCATTGCCTCCCAGGACACCCACAGTTTTTCCTGTTTCTCTTTCACATGAAGTGGATTAACTTCATGTCTGTCCTTAATAGGGCTGGCTGGAGTGTTTTGAGCATAGGCTGGATGTGCTGCAAGCCTCTCCTAAAAGGATCACTGTCATTACTTTGATTTTCCTTAAAGATTTTAGGAATTCTAGCTGTGTAACCAGGTCAGGGACTTGGAGAGATTTTTTTTTTTTTTTTTCCTTCCAGCTTTTAGTGGCAGTGATGCCACTCAACAGATCAAGTTGCTCAGGGCCCCATCTGATCCAGCCTGGAGCATTTCCAGGGATGGGGCATCCACAGCTTCACTGAGAAACCTGTGCCAGTGCCTCATCATCTTTGTATCAAGCAATTTCTTCCTAATATTTAATCTAAACTTTCTTTCTGTCTGTTTAAAGCCATTACCTGTCATTTGCCACCAATTCATCAAACACTGGCTGCAGCAACCCTTCCTGTATTTCTCAGTAAACCTAGAAGAACAGATGGCAGCATTTTGGCAATTAAAAAGTCTTCCAATCAGCAAGTTTTGTATTTAAAATCTGTCACGTCTGTTGCAGCACACAAGAAGCCAAATCGCTCTGTGGCATTTATTTCTCTTAATGTCTCGTGCCTGTTACAAATGGGCAGATTTGACATTTATGTAAAAGCTGTGCTGGCAGATCCAGGCTGCATGATTTGCCTCTGTACTTGTCCTAACACTTGATAAGGATGGCTTTGGTAGTGGTGATTGTGGTGTTCCCTGATAGGAGCCTGGGAGAGACCAGGAACCTCCCCAGAACACAGGGAATACTTCTAGATACCTTCCAGCATGTATTGTTTGGAGTGGAAAGAATGAACACACACCATGCATGTCCTGTGCTCCACTAAAAAAGAAACTGGTTTGGATTTAAATTCTGGTTTTATGTTCTTAATCTGGAATGCACATTGACTTTTTCTGCTGCTTTGCATAGCTGAGCTGCATAGATGAATTTCCAAAGAAACAGCAAATATTGGATTTGTGGTCTTTTGTGTAAAGAGGCAAAATTGGCAGCTTGAACAAGGAATGAATGGGCAAGGAGACAACTATCCACTTGTGCCTTCAAGGCAGCTCCTTCAGATAAGGACTGAGATTTATTGGCACTTGAGGCAGTTCACTGCAGAACCTTCTCTGAAAATACTCATCTTTTGGCTTTTTCACTGTTCTTACACTTTCCACAAATTTGTTTTTCCATCTTTTTAAAAAAAGACTGTTTTCTAGCTTGCCTCAAGGAGGAGAAAATTTAGGTGTTTGCAGAGAAAAGCAACAAAGACAAGGTCAAAATGAGGTGGGGTTTGAGATCTTCAAAATTCATTTCTGTCACTTGTGTACAAACAATGCAGAAAAAAGCCTGGGGGCCCACAGGCAGTGACAGTGCTGTTGCACATAACATTTTTCTACCCCATTTAGTGGCAATTTCCTAGATGAATGGTGCTCTCAGGATCTGTGCTGAATGTAACATGGGAGCTAGAAGGAACTCTGTAAACAAAGGAAATGGAAAGTTTGATTAAGATATTGTTGGCTAAGAGAAAAAGGCTTATTGCCAGTCTGAGTTTGTTTTGGGTTCTTTGCTTGGAATTAAAATGTAGGTTTTCTATGACTGGAAATATAATAAGAAAACACTGAATTTTTCCTCTACATAGCAGTATTGGAATTTAAAGGTCTGTGATTTTTTTAAAATGAGTGATATAGTCTGTTATTAAAAACACTGGCTTTTTGGAGTATACAATTCAAAGACTATGAAGGGTAACCTTGTTATGTTTTTATGCCAGTGCACAAATGATCCAGTTGTCTCTAAAGCATCTGGGGCTCAGTAAATGTGCGCTCAGTGGCAAGAGGGTGAAGTAGCCAAAATTTTAACTTGAAATTTTTGGTGGGGGAGAGGGAAACAGAGATGGGGAATCACTCTTAAACCACGATAAATGTGCTTGAGAGGGAGTTGCCCTTAAATCATGATAAACATATTCATGTCTTAAAGGTAATAGCAAACAGATATTCAGCTGCAAGGATCTTCAGAAGAAAACCAAAGGAAATACTACTGAGGAAAAACTGGAATATTATTGGAAGCTCCAAGTTTTGGAATAAATGAGATTAGGATATTATACATTAGCATGCTATGAACAAATCTCCTTAAGTCCTACTTTACCATAGATTTGATCTAAAAATAATGCTTCAAAGAGCACACTTCAGATTATGATGTGAGGTAAATGTTTTCATTTAAAGTTTTCTTGCCAGTTGGCTTTTGGCTGAAGGTTTGAAGGTTTTAATAAGTCTACCACTGGAATGCTTTAACTAAACTCATTTTAGATAGTCTTGGTATCTGTAGAAAGGAAATGAATTTGTTAAATGAGAAAATTGAGCTTATAAACAGCATGCTTATATGCTCTAGAAATTAATGGGAATTCTACTAAGAGTTTTACCATTGCTTAAAGCTTTACATGGGCATGTTTTGCTTGGATACTTTGACAAATCTATGGGATTAAGAGGGTAATGGAGATGTCAGTTTTTGCCTTTAAATTTTTATTTTATTTTATAATTACAGTACTAGGGGTACGTTCTTAGAAAACCTTTGAGGTTTGCTTCCATGATTTTGTATTTCCAACTTTTAGCTACAATCCAGTAATCTTCACTTTGCTGTGAAGGTGGTGAGGCCCTGGCACAGGTTACCCAGAGAAACTGTGGATACCCCAGTGCTGGAAGTGCTCAAGGCTGGAAGGGGCCCTGAGCATCCTGCTTTTGGGGAAGGTGTCCCTGCACAGGGCAGGGGAGCTGGAATGGGATGATCTTGGAAGGTCCTTCCATCCCAAACCACTCTATGGTTCTGTGATTATTGTGCCCTGTTGGAGATAGAGTAGAGATGAAAACAGGGATTTTGCTGAGGAAAAGGAATGTGACTAACTGTCTGCTTTGTGTTTTTCCAGTGCAGGACTAAGCATTAATGTAGATCTCCATGGTACATTTATCAGATTTGGATCTCAGTGTAGTTTGAGCAATTAATAACTTTGAGAGGGTTCTAAATCTGGTGGCTTTACATTAGGAGAATTTTTTTTTGGACAAGGGTATCATTGAAGTCTTCATTGATTTTCTTTTATAATGTAATGAATTTTGTTGCCATGGAGTTGCCTTTCCTTGTCTTTAAAAAATATTTATTTATGGTGCTTGGAATTCAATTACTGTTTCCCCACTTTGGTTTCCTAAGAGTAAATTGTGCTTGGATCACTTTTGGGAAATTGCAACTGAAGTCCTTTGTGCTATCACATAAAGTCTCAAATACTGAAATAACTCTTGAAAATGGAATTTAGCAATTAAAACAGGTTACTTTTGCAAGAAGACAAATGTTGGCTATATGATTAGAGGAAAATAAGTTTCCATTTTCAGTGTTATATATTCTGCTGAGGACCAAGACTTGACATGGTTCATGTGGTCTGCAACTGTCACGAAGCTTCAAGACAGCCAGAGTATGGGAAAGTTAAATACGTACGTACATGTTTTATTTTCACTTTGCTAGGAAAGAAATGTTCCTTGCACCTTGAAACAGCCTTACTGCTCCACTGGGGATTTAGTCAGTCTCTAAACTATGTTAAATCATTTCCCAAACAAGTTGTGTGAAACAGTAAGAGGGTGGAAATCAAACCTTTTCTTGTGCTTCCTGTGTCCTAGCTGGACACTTTTCTGAGACAGAGGTAGAACATTAACTTGCAACACCTAATCAGTGTTCAGTTAAATCGGTACTACCATTTTCTGGTTGTTTGGTTGCTTTGTTTCCTTTGTTAACTTCCTCTCATCCTCCTTTAAAAGCCCAGATAAACTGACAGCACATCTGACAACTCTTTTGCTGTTTGTGGGCTTCACAGCCTTGCTAGCTCTCCAGAGGTTTGGGTGATTCCAGCCACATCTGCATTAAAGTGTTCTGAGAAGCAAACCAAAGGATGTGCGTGTGAAGGGTGAGGGGATTCACTTGCTAACTGTGATCCTGCTGCAAGCCAAATCAGTAGTACAGGTGCAGCCTGGGATCCTTCCTTCCAAATTAAAACAATTAAGAAAGATCTGAAAATATCTGGGTTTTTTTCCCTTTGTAAACATGATACATTTTCTTGTGGGTAGAGGAGTGGATGGGAGTTAAGGAATTTCTATCGGTATTAGTTCTGTAATTCCATTTAGCTGTACATCTGTTCTTTTTTAACTAAAGACCTTCCTAAATGTACAATTAATATTTTATTCCAGTTTTTATAGAATTCTACAGTCTGTTTGCTAAAATTCATTTGGCTAAGGAATGATCATGGCTGTTTGAAGATTTATTAGTAGTTAGAGAATATTTTGAGATTCATAGTATTCGTTCACTATTGATATCTTTTGAAAGGTACAAGAGTAAGTGATCTCTGTTGAGCATTAACTATGTTCACAAAGCAAGATTTTTATATAGCATTCAAATCCTCTTTTGAAGGCGTGTTGCATATCCACTTTAGAAAATTAGTATTAAATAAGAAACCTTTGGAGCTTTTACAAATATCCCCATTTTCAGAATTTTTATTTATTGGAATTGAACCAAAGTTGGTGAGCTGGAGATGGGTCTTGAAGAAAATCCACATCTACTTGCCACATTACAGGCTCTTTTCAAAGAACCTGGTTTTCTTGCTGAACTGCACCGTAACTCAGATTTAGTCTTCATGTCATCACTTCTATCTGAGGGAGTGTGAGAAGACAAGTGGCAGCCAAGCAGAGGTGGCACAGGCTGGTGCTTGCTCACTTTAGCACTGATGTCATGAATGCTGGCAGAAAGTGAAGATTTTTTTTCCTTTAAGAGGTGTGACATTTTCTCTCGGGGCTGCATATCTTTTCAGGTGCATTGTAATTAAGATCTTTCAGTCCTCACAAATATAGGCAGAATATTTGGGGCTTAGTTCTGCTATTTGTATGAGGCATCTGTGTTTTTGCCTAAGAATGTAATTATCACAATAACCTATTTGATGGCCACCATTCATATCCAAAGGAAAATTCTTCTCTATATCCTTCTAGAGCAGGAAGTTATGTTCAGATATTCTCTTTCCTCTTCTCTCCTCATTTCTCTCTCTGGTAGCCTCTGCTGTATCATGATCAAGGCAAGACAGTAATGTCTGGGCACTCACAGACTGGTGTTTCCATCCCAACACTGCCTTGGTTCAGTCTGTTGCCCACTGCCTTTCATGGGCACAGGTTTATATCCATACAGGATTAAAAATGGCTTGTGAGTCTTCAAACCTTACCTCTTTTAGTTCCTTGCTGAATGATGTTCTGTTCATGCAGTGTTTCCTTTGTTGTTAATAAGTGAAGTCCTCTTTTGCTCTAAATGGAAGATATTTGAAACTCTTGATTAAAAACCAATGGGTGTTTATTAGAATACGTTAGAAAATAAAATTTAAAATATTAACAAATGTGTTTCACTGGTTTGGTTGTATCACTTGAAGGAATGATTATGAATTCAGAAATGTACTGTTTTTCACATATTTTCCTTCAGAGCTAGGCAGCTTGCAACCTGAGATATCAGTACTGCTGTGAGTTTGCCATAAATGGTGTTAATCCATTTGTGCCAAGTGTAAGGATCAGACACTGCTAGAAAATAATACAAATGACATCTAAATATGAACAAAAGGGGACTCTAAAGACCATGGAGAGAACAACTCTCTCTGTTTGTATGTGTCCAAGGGATATAACTATCAAAGATGGTTAACTTTCATCTCTGGCTGGTTTCTTGCAGTCGTATTTCTTTTTCTTAGTCAAGGCAACAGACACTTCTCCTGGGAAACTGTATAATGGGTAAAGAATGGATTGGGAAGTAGATTTGGAAAAGTACATTGTGTGTTTGAGAGAGCTCGGAAGAATAAAATTTCAGATGGTTAAGTGCTTATTCTTTTTGCAATTTCCCAAATGCAAACCATTGAGCAACTAGTTCTTGATCTGACAATCCTTTTGGTGCAACTTCAGTGGCATTTTTTTGGATATGAAAAAAATACATGGATGATTGTTACTAAGCTATGAAAAACAGATTAATAAAACTGTATGATTTGGTGCTTCATGCATCTTGAATGGAGTTGTCTTTTGTGTTTCACTTGTGGTAATAAGAGTTGCACCGTTGTTTTCCATTTCAATTCACATGGCATTCATTTAAATTCTCCTACAGGCTTTTCCCTTTATCACCTGATTTCACCTTAAGCACTTTCCATAGTCTGATCTGAATTGACTTGTAGATGATTTGAGTTTTGGGGAAAGGGATTTTTTGTTATGATATTTCTGCCACTGAATCAGTTTGTTAGGTACAAGAAGGATCTTTTCTAGCAACTGATTGTTGCTTTCTAGCTTTATATTCAGACCAGAAACCTATGTGGCAGAGTAGGATGCCTCATTGCAGTGTGTGAATTGATGACTGAGTTATGGTGAGTTTCATCATCTACAAAAAGCTCTTACACTGACAGCAATTTTTGCTTGTTCACAGAGCAATGAAAAGTTTGATCGTTTCTTCCGAGTTGTGCGTATTGGCAGAACAATGCGAGGTGCAGATTTCACACTGCATGTGGTACAAACTGCCTTGTTCTCTCATTTTAGAGTGCACTTAAGACTCTGTATGAAATTTTTAGAGCATATTTTGATGCTTTAAACTGCTGTTAAGACTGTGGTGCCTTTGTAATGTGCTGATGTATGTTACTGGTAGCTTTTTTTTTTTTTTTCACGGAAGTGTGTAGGTTATTGGCATTTGTTTTTACTGCTGACACTTTTTTTTCAGCATTAATATGTTGCTATGCAATTTCACTAGAAAAATGTTATGGTAAGCTGACTGAAATGTCATCCTGTCTATATTTCCCTACAGGTTTTATGGGCTTAAATAAGCACCTGAATAAGCTTTTGAAACGTGTCAGATAATGTAATTTCACAACATTATTACGAGCTTGTTTCAGTTGGCACGTCATTCAACAAGCTGTTTGTATGGCTCTTTGCCTTTCTGGAGCATTTAAAAATTAGTTCTGAACTAAGACATAAACCTATTTGTAAGAGGAATAATCACTGAGGTATTTTTACCAACTGACTTTGGACCAGAGATGTGTTGATTCCAGAGTATTTTCTTGATACTGGTCTATGTTTTAGTGATTTACTATATGAAAAAAATTAATGGTGGAAATACTTCATATTTACTCAGTTGGGCAGACAAATGCCCTTCTCTTAAGATTTCTTATTAATAGTTCTTTAGAAAACCTTTTTCTTTCTTTTTTTTTTTTTTGGCCAGGTTTCATTTTTCCTCTCTCCCATTGGCCATTCCAAAGGAAAGTTGTTTCCAACCTCAAGAATACTAGTCACATTGAAATGACATATGCTTAGTGTTTTTAAATCTGAAATATATCAGAGGCCAAAAGTTATTAATATTATATTTTTATTCTCTGATGTCAGTTGTATATTTTTGCCTTCTCTTTTTTGGGTTTTTTGTTTTTTTTTAGATCTATAAAATAGAAACTGCTTAAGGAAGCTGCTAGCTGCACTAGCTGAAAAAAAGCAAAAAATCCTACTGTCATATTCCTCAGACTGCTACCAACTTATTTCATTTGAACATGGTTATAAGACCTTGCAAACAGATGAAAGTGAAAGAAGAAGTGGTTTGGCAATTGATTTTGCTTAGCTTCATTGGATGCAATTTAACTTCTGGGGGGAAAGTACCAGATGAATGCTTAAATCATTATCTGTAGCTCAGGCATGTCCAGAGTTTTCTTTTGTAAGCATGGGATGATAATTTAGAATAGTTTTGCCAAAATAGCAATCTGCTTCTCAATGTGTCTCAATTTTTAATAAGAGTTAAGCTTGATGGTTAGAGACGCGTAATTCCAGAATTTTTTCCTTTGTAATCCTGCCTATTTTAGGCAATTTAATTATTTGGTTTTAGTTTGAATGCTACAGCTGACCTGCCTTATGTTGTGGGGACAGGAAAAGCCAGATTTTGTCTTTGCTCTGTAGTGAGTAGGTGAAGGAAAGGGTGAATCTTGGACTTCTCATCTTAAATCAAAAGATTTCTGCTATTCTGATGCTAAGAACACGGGATGGCCATTCTGCACACTGGAAGTGTAGATGCTGTTTGTAATGATGGGAGATGCTTCCACTCCGTGTTTTTTCATTTTCTATTAAACCAGCTTTTGATTGAAACCTTCTTGGGGTTGTGTCTGCTAAAGCAACTCATTCTTTGTGAGTGAAAACTTCAGCATGACTTGAAGGGAGCTGAGAAAGGTCAGATATTTGTTTCCTTCATTTATTTGCATCACAGTATATTTCCAAATACCTTAAATCTTGATTCTCTGTGTTATCCAATACAACAGCTGTTTCAACCTTTCTGTCAGAAGGCCTTTATCAAACCAGTACTCTGTGCTTTTTTGGCTCTACTGCATGAGATGCTGAAGGGTTGTGCCTGTGACAAACTGAAGTTTTTCTTACTTATTACTGAGATTGTTATGGGAAGAAGAAGGGAGGCCATAAACATTTGTTTTATTATTTGGAAGGTCTCACGCTTTGCTGTGTTGTTTAATAGAAAAAGGAAATTGTCTCCCCTCTGCTTATATTTTTTCCAAGCATTTACAAAGTGCCCTTTTAATCTTTTGTTAAAGTTCATTGTAGGGATATTTGAATGCTAGAAGATTCTTGACACTTAGGAAAAAACACGTTGTGTTGAGGCATATATATTTAATTTTTTTACTGGAAATGAGTTAAATGAAACATATTTAGTCTAATTAGATTAAAGTTATGAAGTAAAAATATGCATAGAAAGATTTCCCTGAAGTGAATTGGATGAGTACAGAAGGCTGGGGCTGCATAGCACGACTGAAATAAAGTTGACCGTGCTGCCAAAGATACCAGTGAGAGTGTTAAAGCTGGAATTGAGCACTGAGGCCTGGCCATGGCATATTTCTTTCTTTAACCTTGCTGGCTCTTCATCCTGTCTGAGCACTCTTAGTCTTTCCTGTTAGCTTTGACTGAGCTGTGCTCTTGCCTCTCTCTCTTTTGTCCAAATCTCAGGCTTTCAGGTCCTATTTTCTATTCTTTTTCTGCCTCGAGGGCTTCATTATTTCCCTCATGGTGCTCTTTGTTGTCTTTGTTCCTGACTGGTTTTGTTGGTTTTTCAAATTTTTAAAATTTCCCTTATCCTTTAGTTTCACACATTTCTGGGGGAGCCTCCACCAAAAGTAATTAAAGCAAACTATTTCCTACTCATCTTTTGTGGTAATGAACTTGTAGTGCTTCCCAGCTCCCATGTCTTTATTTTGCTTGTACATCAAAACAAAATTCAGGCATTTCCCATCCTTTCCTCACTTCATTTCAGTTTCCACTGTAGGAGCCCATTGCAAATGAATGCTTTGGCCCTTAAAGAATCACTATCAAAGGTATTAACAAAGCCAGGTTTTAATATAAATTTTTGAAAGCAAGACCTAACACAATTTGGTAAGGGTCTCTCTGTTACTTAGTACGCAAAAGAAACACACAGAAGAAAATTTGATTAGAGCTGATTTAGAATGATGTGTATGAGGGCCAGGTATGCAAAAGGGATGAGAGACCCCTCAGTTGAGTCACAGGCTATGAGAGGAACCCTTGGCTCTCTGAATTCCTAATGAAAGGTTACTGTCTTTGCACAACAAGACAGAATGCTTTGCTTATGTAGACCCAATATAACTGAACAACTAAAAATGGAACTTTTTTCCACTGCCTACAAGGGGATAGATTCCGGGGCTGAGGGCTGGTGCCAAATCCTTTCCTGCACATGATGCATCAGCAGGGATCTGGCTGGTTCCCTTGCAAAAACAGAGCATGTGTTTGTGCACATTCAACATCCCCTCCGAGACAGTTTGCTCAAACTGCTCCTTAGGTTGTGTTTGGCACCTGAGGTTTTTCACAGGAAAATACAACACATTCCTGGTGATGTTCTGGGGAGGGACTCTGAGGTTTTGATCCTAGGAAATGCAGTAGGTAAAATGGTGAGCAGGGGTTTACCCTACTGGGGAGCCTACACCTCACAGGGCAACTAATATAGGGTGTGCAGTACGCATAAAAGTCTGGTTCAGTTGGGGTGCCTTAAGCATCTGCCATTGGATGTGTATGGTATAGAACAGACATTTCACATACTGTCATTCATAATGTTGTAGAGATCAGCGAGTTTATGGATAGTAAAACAAAATACAGTGACCTCTTTCAGTTAACCAAATTGTTATCTTGTGTATCTCTCTTTCTCTAGGCCTCTTTGTTTAGGCTTAGTTTAGATTTGTCACATCACCATTTCCTCTCCTCTTGAGATATCTGAAAAGAGTTTAAAATAATAATCATGCATTTGTGACTTTATTTTTTGTGGACGCAGAATTAGCATATCAACAAAATATTCAGATGTTCGTGCCTGAGGTTGTGTCAGGAGATGTTTAGGGCAGATACTGGAAAAAAGGTTCTTCACCCAGAGAGTGGATGGGTACTGGAGCAGGCTCCCCAGGGAAGTGTCACAGCACTAAACCTGACATTTCAAGAAGTGTCTGGACAATACTCTTAGGCACAGGGTGTGGCTTTTGGGGATGGTGCTGTGCAGGGACAGGAGTTGGACTTTGATTGTCCTTGTGGGTCCCTTCCATCTAAGCCTATTCTGTGATTCTGTGTAATCTCTCGTCATTTAGTGCAGTCTTTCTTACTCCTGTGCTGAGAGCATTGTCAGGATCTCATAATTTTGAGGCATGTCAGCTCCAGTTTGAGTTTACTGGGAATTTTTCTGAGAAAGTCCCTTTAATACCAAAACCTGCCAGTTTGTCAAAACTTAAAATTTTGATGGAAGCTTACCAGTTTCAGCAAAACCTACAGATGGAAAAGTTCTTTTGGCTCCAGATGCAGTTTCTAGTCAAACCCTGAATCTGACACAACTGCCCAGTTTGAGGGTTTGGGATAGATGCAAATTTGGGTTCCTCAATGTTTACTTAGGTATGTAGAAGTGGAAGTACAGCTGGATAAGAAACTGCTGCAACAGTCCAGGCTGAGGGCTGGTGAGTGGTGGATCTGAGCCTCTGCCCGTGTTCTCAGGACTCAAATCCTGCATGCTCTGGTTACAGCATGTGCTCTGCTTTTGTGAAACCACTGAAAGAGCTTGGCTGGGAGATTGGGAAACTGTTTTGAGTCTCTGAAGGTAGTGCAGATAACAGGTTCCTGTTCACACTATTTAAAAAATGCAGAAACTGAAGGGCAGTCTGCATTTAATACACAACTCTTTTTCCTATGCAATGGATTACTTCTAATTCATGTTATCCTGTAGATTGTGTTTTGTTGTTTGAGTGGACTGAACTTATCATCATATTGTCTTTCAGTTCAAATCTCTTTTTTAAGTGTTGGAGCAGCTTAAAGATTGATATAGAATTTTGGTAATTTTTATTTTGAAGGGGAATATCTCTTGATAATAAAGCTAGAATTATAGGTTTAAATAAGATGTATTTGGGAAAATATGGCTGTAATGTACCTCCACAGAGTTAACTAATTGGTAGAACAGTCTTGTAAAAATCACACCAGGTTAATAAAAGGTTGTGCCAGTTTTAAGGTAGTAAAAGTACCACTAAATAAAACTTTTAAGTAGAGGTTTTCAGCAGTCTGATGTGACGCTTGGCAGAAAGCATCAGAGGATTGAGCCACTTTCTCAGGCTGAACAGGTATTTCTGGCATTTTGTGTCTTTCTCTGTTCCCATGGCATTGTGAGATTCAGCAGTTTGGTATCTAGCAGATATTTACCTTTTTTATTCTTGCCTGTTGGCATGCTTTTTGTTAATAAACAAGCATCTTGTTCCTTATTGATAGGAAGGAGTTGGTTGGAATGAAGGGGATGTTACTCATTTCAGAGTGCCCACCTCCAAACTGTTCCAAAACAAGGCAACTTGTTTGTAGGTCTGGGCAAGGCTGAAGCTCAAAAGCTGATCTGTGATTAATAACCACAAGTAATTGGGGTAACACTGGAGTTTAGGCTTTTCCCCATGTGTGCTCATTATCACAATACTGGATTCCTGAAAGATGGTTGTTTGCTATAAAGTGTAGTAGCTGAGATTCATTCTGGGGGAAATGCACTCCAGAGAAGGGGAAATGGTTGTTTGGGTGTGACATCAGAGATGTCTCAGTGTGCCTGTCTGATAAACCAGGGTTTCCAGGGAGGCAGGAGTTAGGGCTGCCACTGGGACAGAAGCCAACTCTTTGCTGTCAATCCTCTCTGCCATTTCTCCCCTAAACTGAGCTGGCACTTCTGTAAAATCTTCCAAAAATAAGGAAACTCTCTGCTTCTCAGTCCAAGAGTCAGCCTCAGGCCATTGGTGAAGTGTATTTATTTTTACTGGGGGTCTGGGTTTAGTTTTTCCTTTCCAGCTACAGCTGCAGTATCCCAGTTACTCTCCAGCTGGTATGTGCACCCCCAGCGGCAGCAATTACCATTGCTGATTGAACCGTGCCTGAGCTGGGCTGGGAGTGGAACAATCCTGCTGCACCCATGATTTTCCCTCCAGGAGACCTGCAGCAGGCAGAGCTGTGCCCTCCTACTGAGGCTGCCTGAGCCAGGAGTGCTTGCAACATCTCCATGCCCTTTTTGCACCACTCTGGTTTTTCCCTGACTAGTGGGAGAGAGGAAGCAGGGCTGCCATCTCCAGCTCTCCATCTGACACTGGGTGTTGCCATAGGGCAGGTTGAGTCCTTGAGGGCACACACGTTCTGGAATGCCTCACTGAACTGGGGCCCTGCTTGGAGATCAGCCTGCAGGAGGCTGCGAGATGACTGGAAAAAGGCATAGGGGATGTCCCAGTTCAAACAAACCTACAACTTTATTTTGAGGCGTAGGGGGAGGTGAACACCAAGGGGAGATGCCGGTCTGGTCCTTTTGGGGTTGTCAGGCCGGCTGTAGGGTTTCTTGGCTCGCCGCTGCTGCCGCCAGACGCTTCTCATCCGTATCGGCCCTGGCTGGCAGCGGCTGTCCATCATGGGGATGGGGAAGGGCCGTGGGGCTCTGTGGGGAGCTGCTTTTCTCCTGGATGACTGAACATCCTGGCGCAGCCTCGATGCCACCTGAGTGGCGGTGCTGGAGCAGCGGGGCTTGGCGCTCGGGGCTGACACGTCATCGATCCTGCGGCGTTTCGCCAGCGGGCTCTCGGGTGTCTGTGCCTCTGTGGCCTCCTTTGAGTGGGCTCGCTTCAAGGCCCGCTTTTGGCAGGGGAAGCTGCTGCTGCTCTTGACCAGCGCCACGCCCTGGGACTGCTCTGGCAGGGTCTGGCAGGGTCTGGCAGTGTCTGGCAGGGTCTGCTCCTGGGTGGCAGTGCTGGGGCTGCTGGTCTTGGCACACAGCAGTGGCACGCGGTTCAGCCGTATGGGCTTTACTGTCTGTCTGCCCGACTCTTGGGCTCGCTGTCTCCATGGACGGCGTCGAGTCTTGTCCGTCCTGGGCTGTCTGGAGAGGCTGCTCCTGCTGCTCGGATCTGCCTCTGCCCGGTGACACAGTGTGCACATTAGAGGGAGAGACAGGACAAGGGCTGTGAGCACCTCTGCAGGGCTCAGAAATGTCCCTGCAGGATTGTCCCCAAGGCCCTGCTGTGTTCCTGCTAGGCTGGCTTAAGGGCAGGCCGGGGGCACAGTCCAGCCCGGCCCTGCTAGCCCAAGAGACGAGGGACCCTACTTTGGGGTCATTCTGGGGGGCTCCTGCTTCCCCCTGCTCTGCTCTTGGCTGCTCCCTCTCTGCCACCCATGGGGAGTGAGATGTGGCTCTCACCTTGCTTCTTCTCAGGAGAACACATATCAGCGTCCTGCTGCACCATTGTGGACATGGAAGAGCACCTGGAGGGTCTGGGCCACTGCTGGCCTTTCTCCTCCTGACAAAGCGTTCCAATCCTTCCTTGAGTGAAGAGAGATGAGGATGAGCTGCCTCAGAACTCGCTCAGTAGCCTTGGGCAAGCTCCTTCTCTGCGAGCCTCTCCTCAACTCTGCAAGGTACGTTGATGCACAACCAGCTCTGTTCCTTAGTGCCTGGTGATGATGTTGCACCAGTTCTTTGTGACCTCATCAGCACTGATCCATTCCCCTGATCTGGGGAGGGTGTTTTTGTGTGTGCTGACAGGGGCTTGGTGCATGTCAGGCACAGCTGTAGTGGGAAGAACAGAAATGGGAGCAGGTCCAACAGGCTGATGGGCTGGAGTAGGCTTAGGTCTTACTGCAGGTCATCAGTGATGATTGTCCCTCCATAAGTCCCAAGGGAACTTGTCTAGTCTGAAGTCTTCGCTTATTTTTAAGCCTCTCCTGTTACCAGAATTTGATGTTGGTCCTCTGTTAAATAATTTTCTGAAGTTTGAATCTTAGAAAAATTGTCTGGTTAGACCAAGCTGAAAAGTAATTATTTTACTGTGGTGGCTTTTGGAAGGAACACAGATGCAGACTAAAAATCAGAATGGATTTTAGAAATAGAAATAGGTAGAAATAGAAATTAGATGCATAGTCATTCCTAACAAAGGGTAACTTGTTATCAAAGGTTTGTAGTTGTTTAATAGCTTGGATGTACAAAAGAACATGAAACTAAAATAAATCAAGGCAGGTTATTACTTATAG
Organism: Erithacus rubecula; assembly: GCF_903797595.1. NCBI lineage: Eukaryota > Metazoa > Chordata > Aves > Passeriformes > Muscicapidae > Erithacus > Erithacus rubecula. The sequence continues at coordinate 62,901,104 of NC_136687.1, forward strand.
TCTAATTTAGAGCCCTTCAAAGTATGTTAAAAAGAAGCTTTGACTTCAACATCTTTGCATCTGTCTTAATTCCACAAATTGGAAACAATGTTTTGGTCAAACTTTTGATAATTTTTAAAGAATTTAATATGTGTCAAAAACTCCTGAGCGTCACTGCATTTGCCTATGGAGTGTTTTTGGTTTTCCAGTGTTTTGTTATTCCCATGTTGGTGTTGTTGTTGATGGGGTTTTTTTGTTTTTTTTCTTTGTTGGCTTTTTTCTTTTTTTCTTTTCCAGTCTAAAATAAAGATCTATTGTATTTATGTTTGTGTAATCATGTGTGAAAATGAAGACTAAATGATCCCATTTCAGTTACTTTTCAAAAAAACATATGTGGATGAAAGTAGGTAAAATCCATTTAACAATATGACTATATGCACATGAGCATCTGAAAAAAAAAAAAAAAGGTTTTTTTCTTTTGTATTAGTTAACATAATTAGATGTTAGAGCACTCTTGGAAAAACAGCTGTAGGATTAAAGGAATGGCAGCTAATGTAAGACAAGGGTTGTAGTGCAAAGATGCCAGAGAATATAATAAAAAATATCTGTGATGATCTAAATTTAGTATTATCAGAGTCTGGGGAAAATTATGACTGAGGAGTCATTAGGGCAAGAACAAAGTTTAGTGCTGCAGAAAAGATATCTGATGCCAAGCTAAAGACATCATTATTTACAGACAATTCAGATCTGCATAGTAGCTCAGAAATTGCCCTTTAAAATGGAAACCATCATCATATTAAGCTTCATATGAAAATAGGAAGACAGGAAACAAAAGCCTCAGCATGTGGACTGGCCTTTCTGCTCATATTGTCCAAGTATGTGTAAATATCCATTTACCAGCGGGCAACTGGGCTGTCTCTGAGTGGTGGGGATGGTGGGGTAGGAGTTTGTGGAAAGTGGCTGGCACAAAAATTAGGAGAGTTAAAGGGCAGGCACTCACAGCCACAGGATATGGTGATACATGGCTGTAATTTAAGGAATGAAACACCTGGGGTTTTGTCGTGAAGAGTAAATTTTCCTAGTGTAAAATCGTCTTTTTATTGTAGATTGTTGGATTTTAGAAAGTGTATGTGGCTGCAATGCAGCTCTCAATGTCAAAATTTTGGAAGATTTCAGAGTATGGGCTCTGAAATGTTTTTAGGTCCATGGTTTTCATGTACCTTTACTTGCTATAAAGGGTTTATCCAAACCCCAGATTCAGATAGTATCCAGCTTTTTCCAGATGTTGCCCTGTACTTTTATTTTATTGGCATATAGGTAATAATGGAGTTCTCTGTTGCTTTATGCCTTTTAACTCTTGTGGTTAGCCAAGAACATGGTGTATATTTTGGTGAAAGCATCTTAAAGAAGGTGAAATTTTCATTATTTCAGAAGTTTTTCAGAAATACTTTCAATGATACATGTTATGGCATAGAATCTGTGTGTTGGAATTTTGATTAACTTTAATTAGATCAAATAAATATATCAGCAATCTTCCCCATAATAATTACTTTAATAATTTTTTAAGTAGATGTGTATGCACATGACTTTGATATATCTTTACATATTTGATTACCATTGCAATTGTGCTTTGACTCAGATGAAACTTTGACAGACTTTAGTGTATGTTTTTTCTGATCTGGGCCTGAATTGTGGAGAAATGGAAGTCTTACCATGTCTGTGCTTTGTGTGGAGTGTATTGAGTGGTTGCAAACTTGTTTGAAGTAATTGTTTTGGGAAACTGACTTTTTTTTTTCCCTGTGTGTGAAAGTTACAGAAATGCTGCAGAAAGCAAAGAAACTGTCTAACACATAAAATTTCAAAGCTAGCCCCATAAATGGGTGAGAAATCACACATCTCTCACAGCTTTCAAGAAGTGAAGCTTTCTTTGGAAAAAGAGCACTAACACTACGCTGTACCTTTTAAAAATTTTTGGCTTCTTTTTATTTAATGTCTCTTTCCATGTTTGTATACTATGTGTATTACTTAGTGGGTTTTATAGTCAAAACAATAGATATTTCCCCCATTACCTGCAGATTTTTCCAAATGTATGTCATCTTCAGTTGTTTTCTTTCCTTTTAATATTCCCTATTTATGGTTCACATGAAAATCCAGTCACTGGGGACTTTGGAAAGTGGTTGTTATTATCTGGAGATTGTCAGTGATGGTGCACAGAAGCATAAAGGATCTTGAATTTTGTAAATGAAGGTAATTGTGCAGGAATCTTGATAATGAATTCTTGTTTTGACTAGTAAATGATAGGTTGTGAAATTCATCATTGTAGTATCCAAAACTTGCTCCACAATGGGGTAATTTTTCATCTGAGGAGCACTTTGAAGTGCACTCTGCATCTTTTTTTTTTTTTTTTAAATATCTCTTAACAACAGCAAGTCACAGCTGGGCTGATGTTTCACTGCTTTTTAATAGATCCTGTAAGCAAAACCTGAGTGCTGCAGTTGAGCTGAGCCCTGTTTTGCTTGGAACCATTAGACAGCCCTTTTTTCACTGCAAAAGAGAAACCATTACTTTCCAGTGGAAAGTCTGGGAAGAGACATCATTCCCATAGCTGCTGACCCAGCCATTGCCACAGTTCCTCTTTTCCTGCTGACTGCTGTGTCCCTTCTAGATGGGTTTGCAGCTTGAGAAAAATGAAACTGCTTAGGCAACTAGGTCTGGAGAAACCAGAAGTGGTGTGGAAGAATTCTAAAAACTTTTTAGACAGAAAATGAGGTAGCTTGCTTCTTTAGTAGTGGTCACCAAATGTTCATTTATATGTGACGTTGCATATTGCTTTTTGTTGCCTTCAAATCATTATATGATTTACATGTTATATGAAGCCACACACATCCTGAGAAAAAAACTGCTCATGAATACCAGCTTTGGGAATCAGAAACCTCTTGACAAATCATTCCTCTTGCCTCCTGAGTGACTTTCGCTGCCTGCTCCCACTAGAAAGCTTTCAAACATCCCCTGATTGAACCTCTGAGGCAGTATAGAGAGAGCATATGCATCAGATTTGGGTTTTGAAACTACTGATATTCACATTTAACCAAAACAGGCTTAATTCAATCTTGAAAAATGAACACAGTGCAAGATTTTTTTCCTGTGAGGTAATGTCTTTTCCAAGGTTGCAGTTTGTGTGCAGACCAGTGAGCGCTAGCGCGTCCTGCCCCAGCAGCGGGATGAACGTCTGTGCGCTGGGGGAACGTGATCTGTGCCAGGTGCAGGATGGTATCCACCCTCCAAACCTGCCTGATTCCCACCCCGAGTTACACTCTTCCCTGCCCAGATGTGGGGATCCTGCTCTCTGGTGGCTGCAGCCAAAGTAAACAAACGGGAGTAGCTGCCACCACAGGCGTTTTACAGTAGATCTGCCTTTTTATTGATGTTGTTATTAAACTGCTATGAATGTTGTGGGCTGCTGTTGGAGATGAAATTCCCCCTTCCCCCCAGCTTCTCGGTTGCTGTCTGTCACTAAGTGCTATTAAGTTTATCATCTAGCAAAATCAGACAGTGCAGGAAGCAGTCTGAATGTTAATGTTAACCTATAATAGGTTTTAAATAGCTATAAAGAAAAATTAGGCTGCAGTGGGACAGGAAGGCTAGTTTACCTTAACATAAAATAAAGGAGGACATGTTGACCTGATTTACTTAAATGTAGCTATTATGTGCTCTTTAGGGAGGAAACTGGTGTACCAAAGCTTATACAGACAGGAAAAATGTTCTTTACCTCACGCTGTACAAATGACATAAAGGCTCTTGCTTTAATTAACGAGTAAACCCATAGGTGCTGCATGTATATACTAATGCAGATGTCATCCTGGCTACTTCTTACATTAAGTCCTTCTAGAATAACCATAGAGATGTGAAAAAGACTGTTTTGAAATGTTCTTAGAGCATGGTGCTTTTTTGCAGCAAGTCCAATGTGAGTAATATCCACAATGAAAATGTAAGGGTAATAAAAATGGATCATCCGTCATTTGGGATTTCCCAGCTGTCTGGACTAGCCTAAAATCCTTACCAAAGTGTGTGGAAAAGTCATGCATGAGGCCAGCTCCCTTCCTCCAGCTCTCTCCATGTTTTCCTCCAAGCTGCTCTCAGCCAGCAGCTCCCGACATGCTCTTCATGCCAGAATTTGAAATGCATCCCCATCAGAAAGTGTGGGGATGCATCTTCATGTGCAGGGAGAGAGAACCAAACTCTGTGTGCAAGTCAGGAACGGGTCACTGGCAGATGATGAGGTCCCAGTGCTGAAGGAAAAGTTGGTCTAGTTTTCTATAAGTGCTCTGAAGTTTTGGAAGAGGTCATGGTTAGGGAGATGTTTGCTCAGAATCATCAGAAAGTGAAGCTGCAATTTGTAAAGGGTATTGTTGGAGACCAGGGGCTTCAAATGCTTCACTTTGCTCCCTGGGGAGGTCTGAATTGGGACTGTCATGGGGCCAGCAGGGTTCAGGGTGTGTCTTTGATCTCTTAAAGATGAGAGCACTCAAGGCTGGGTTTGGGTGTTTGCTTTCATTGTGCTCTGCATAAAAAAAATAAGTTTTTAAAGGCAGAATTTTACTTGGTCTTTTTGCCTTTTGGGAAACCAAAAATCTCTAGATCTAACAGTTTAACCACAGTTGTAATGTATTGTATTAAAATCATTAAAAAATTTAACATTAAGTCATATTAACCAGTGTTCTTTCTTTAGTCTAATTCATTCTATAGCCAGCTTTGAGTCCAGGTAATTAATTAATTTTTTCTTTAAAATAATGAAGAGTCATTCTTTGATACATTTGGCATATTGCTTGGGTCAGCCTCCTTAAAAGACAATCAACGTAATACCTACGGTCTCAAATGAAGCTTCTGAACCAATTTTACGTGTTCAGGATTGGTTTTTTTTTCCTAAAAGATAAAGATTTTTCCCTCCCTATTGAGCTTATCAGCATCATTCTTTTGCTGGCAGCATGTGGCATTACACACACCACCACCACCAACCTTCCCTGTTCTTAGCAGCAAGGTGCAGAACTCAGCCTTTGGTGCAGAACTCAGCCTTTGGTGCAGCTCCGGGTGCTGTGCAGGACACCCCAGCATTGCCACCATGTGCCTGAGAGCATTGTCCAAACATTCCTGAATATTTGTCAGCCTGGTGCTGTGACCACTGCCCTGGGGAGCCTGGTCAGTGCCCAGCCACCCTCTGGGGGAAGAAGCTTTTTTAATATCCACCCCAAACCTCTCCTGACACAACTTCAGGCCATTCCCTCAGCATGGTTTTGTTTCTGTGGTTAGACTTGGCATGTTCTTGAGAGATCCAGATTAATGATTAGACTCTAATTTATACTCTTAAGACAAAATAAGGATTATGCAAAAATCGAATATGGTTGTTCCCAGTTTTGTCAGACTTCTGAACTTGAAGATATAAAAAAATATATTTATGTGATTCTCTCTAGGTTTGAGTCTCCCCAGTACTGGTTTTAGTGTTTTTTTCCCTCTGAGTTTTAGATGAATGTTCTTGCATATGCACACAAAGAGCAAAACCTACTGTCAGGCTGCATTGAGAAAGACACATTTGCAGCTGGGTTGCAGTTTAAAATGTTTATTTGCTCTCTAACCTTTAGACAGACAGTGAGACCAGGAACTCTTGCAGTAGGGTTGCTTTGTGAATGATGTTGGCATACAATTACCTTTTGCTTTATAAGCTTCCAAATGGTGGGATTTTTTCCAAGTACTAGAAAAAAATGAAAGCAAAAAAATGAAATAAAAATGAACTAAAATGGGACTAAAGAAAGAGGTATTTATTCAAAATGAGCCCTCTTGGTATTAAGAAACTGAAATTTATTTATTTTTTAATTTGACTTAAAGTGTTGAGAAATAATTTTTTCAAGTTGCAGGTTATATGCTGTTAATTACTCATGAAGTGGTTCTTAGAGCAATGCACATTTTTGTGATGGAGCACTGTTATAGGTTGGGATAATCCCTCCCAGCTCCTCAGTGGGGCTGCTCCAAGTGTCAAGAAAGCCTGGGAAATGGCAGGAGGAAATAAAGGGAGTCTGTGTGACAGAAAGAAAAGTGGATGTGCAGAATGAGATTTGACCTGAATTCCCACATATATGGTCTGCAGTAAATGTGGTTTTGAAAGAATACAACCGTGCCTGACTCTGACAATGGGCAAAATTCTCTTTTATTTTCCTTTGCAGTGGAGTCAGGGACAAGCCAAATTCCTCTGTTTATGTATCTGTATTGCAATAACAGGAACTTTTGCATATTTCATATATCCAGTAGGAAAAAAAAAAGAACAGTAATAAAATGAACAATGATAAAATACTCAAGCAAGAAACATCACCATTTCTCAGTTAATTTCCTTGCCAGGTCTTTCAGAAATGTACAAAATGTTTATGTTCTAACTGAAATAAACAAATTAGAGTGAATAAATCAATTAGTTATAGGTTTCTTCATTCCATGAGCCCATTTCCAGTCTGAAAGAAATTTAAATAACAGATCTGTGTATACTTTTGGCCACTAACAATTTTATATGCCAGCTGTTTGCTTGTGATAATTAGAAGTGGCAATAACTTTCTGAGTAGCATCTCTCTGTGCAAGTGAGCATTGTTGAACTTTTTTTTCACTCTGCAGCTTATCAGTTTGCATTATAGTATTTTATTTCATTTTCTTGTAGAACCAAAATGAAACAACCTGGAATATCTTGAAGTTGATTGTGTAGTTTCTTCTAGAAGCTGGGAAGGATGAAACAATTTTTTTTTTTTTTTCAATTTTTAAGTATTTAAGAATTCTCCTTTGTGAGACCTAAGTAGACAATGATGTGATGGAAAACTTTGCTACTTAGTTTAATAAGATTAGTTGATAAGATGAAAACTATTTTTACAGTTCAAATGAAATTCTAACTTTCTTGTGAACTCTAGGGAAATTGCTTGATTGGAATTGTTAATTTTACTGCAGCAGTGAAATTGAAATTAGATTGCTCTTTAGGACACTTGAAAATCTTCATTATTTCAGTAGATAATTTTCAATTTTAAGAAAGAATATATCTAACTGAGATTTTGAAGGAGCAAAAAGAAAATGCAGAAGTCTTTTGCTAATAGCTGTTGCACAGGCCAGACATTTAATTGGCAAAAGTCTATTTTCAAAAGTTAGCAATTTTTTTAAAATGCTAGAGCCAATGTGATGGATTTAGGGTAGAATATGAAAGGCTTCCTGGATCCAGCATACCTCCAGCTGTAGACATTCTTTAAGTTTGCAGAGAGTTCCTTGCCTTTGAAAATTCCATGGAAAACAGAGCATGTCATAGCCCTTTCCAGAAAAACACTGTTTGAGGAGATGAAATTAGACTGATAAAGTTTATTATTTTAGTCTATGCTGTCTTTCTATAAGAGGATAGAGCAAGCATTAAAAAGGAAAAAGAATTTTGGATGTGCTGCTGAGGCTGTTTATGCCTTGTTCAACCTCTGTGGCAGAAAATGTGCCTCCCCTTTCCGCAGCTGAGGCTTCCTTTTCTGTTCCCAAATTGTGGAATCCTGAACCTGGGGAGTGAGAAGTGAGATCCAACTGGAAGTGAGATCCAGCCATGGAATCAATTAGTCTGGGAGGGGAAGTTGGCTGGTCCAAGCCAGGCACAGCAGAGTTTTCTTCATTGTAAATACAACTTAGAAATCAGTTGAGGTTGCTGGGGCCTTTCCCAAGCAGTTCTTGAGTAGCTCCAAGGATGGAGATTCCATAGCAAAGCAATTTGTTCCATGGTGTGACCACCCTTTCTGTAAGAGCTGCTTTATTTCCCCAATCCCTAAGAGTGGTTTTGCATTTAGCTCTTGTGCTGATTGTGCTCTTGTCCTCTGGGAGTAGTTTGTCCCTGTTTCCTTGTACCTGTGCTTGCAGTGGATTCCCTTGTGCCTGCCTTGGAGAGGATGCTGAGTTAATTGTCTGCACAGTGCTTCAAACATCTGCAGTGCTTCATAAGTGCAGATTATTTAGCTGCTGTGCCTCTTGTCTTGCTGTGGGAATTCAATATTGCTCTTGAATCAGTTATCCCTCAGAATTCCTGGGCTAACATGACATGGGAAGGAATGTAACTCACCTTCCTGTGTGAAATGGAAAGCATGCAGCAGCAGCCACGTGAATTGCATCAACATCCAATGGCCCTGCTGCCAGCATTGTGGATGTTGCTGCTCTGTAAATTATTTTACACTTCCATCCCAAATCCCTGGTACCTCTCGAGCTGCTGCTGAATTTTTTCCAGTTATCCAGAACCTTGTTACTTAATATGCCCAAGTTGTAAAAAAAGGCTGTAAAATGCAGGTTTAATAAAGAATTGCATAAATAAGGAGTAGTGAAAGGTGCCTGAAACTTGATATTCTGGCTAGACACTGGAAAAGATGCTGGAATTCAGTTTGGTAATGAGTTTGTGAACCAAGATTAGCAAAATCATTTCCCAGACACTCTGGGAATGCGAACCCATTTAGCCATTAGAGTGTTATGGCTGCTGAAATAAAAACATGGATGTCGGTGACTGGAAAAACAACTTTTTTTGTGGCAAATGATCTGAGTGTTAGAGCTGTTCAACATGCATGATCTATGTGAAAAGGTAGAATGTTAGTTTCTCATTGCCTGTGCATTGTTAACAAGTTAATTAAGCTGCAATGCCCTTCTCCTGTGATGTTAGCAGATATGAGAGCAGTGAAAGCCTTTTGCCAGACCACAACAACTGAAACCAATAGCTACAATTACTGTATATTGGCATTTTCCTGTGTCAGAACGTTATTTTGTGTGTATCAGAAGTTCAGTAGTGAATTCAGTCTGGTTATGTCTTTGTATAGAAATATCCAAAAGCATGAAAGGAACTGTGACTTGCTCCAAAGCCTTGAACTGATTTTACTGCTACAGGGTATTGAAAAATCAGAATTTTCAGTGTATGAATAACTCTGATGTTTAATTTTATTTTTTTTTTCAGGAACTGGAAAGAGAAATCATGAGTAGGTTCTGATTTACTAACTTACTGAGATAGTATGTTTCATTTTGTTTTGTTTTCTGACCAGGAGTAAGACTGATGTTCCACCAGTTCTAATACGTGGAACTTCCAATCTCTGAGACAGGAAAAAAAAAAATCAAGAAAAACAGAAAACCCCATTGAAAACAATTATTTCACATTAATTCTTCTATCCTCATCAGCTCCTTGAGCATGGTTACAGCCAGGCCTCCTGCATTTCTGCCTCTGAAGTGTACAGAGGAATGAACAGAGGTGTTCAGCACCCCTGTCAGGATGCACGTGGGTTCTCTGGCTGCTTCTGACCTGAAGCCATCCCCTTAATGCAGCCTGTATCACAAAGCCATCCTAGGCTGAGGACTCCAGGAGTCCAAACCTGGATTCCCAGGTCCTCTGAGTGGTGGTGCTGACTTAGAGCTGCAAAACAGAAGCTTAGGAATTCCTATTTCTTACTAAAGAAACTAGCAGGCAACTAGCAACTATTCACACACTTATATTTTTACTTCTTTATTCTTTCTTGATAGCTGGTAAGGTTAGACCAATTCAAATGTGCTTTTTTCTTCACTTAGAAATGTTTTGAAATCTTTCTTAAAATAAAAGAAAAGCTGGCTTTTATACTTTGTTCTATGTCAGCATGAAAGGGTGTTGGCCATGACTTCTGTATTAATCTGAAGTTAAGAGACTTGTTTTTTCTTATTAGTAGTTGGAGTCTGTGATCTGGCCATGCCTCCCACTGAAGAATTAAAGGTGTGTTATGATTCATCTCCATTTCCCTTTTGTAGGAGTTTCTTGATAGATGATACTTTATGTTCCCCTTTAGTCCCTTTATGTATTAGTTCATTACATTCTTTGATTTATGAACAGGGGCAATCAAAATGCCCATTCCCCAATTTTTCACAAATATAGGCAGCACATTTGATGTGTCCTTCTGATAGGGCTGCATTAAACATCTTGATTTTACTTCTTGAGGATTTTATTCTAAAATTCACGTCTGAGTTTAAAAACGTGTGATCGGCAGCCAAAAATTCTGTTTTGCCGTCTGGACAAAATAATTCAAACCTGAAATATCACAGCTGAAATAGTGTACTTGTGTCTTCTCACTATCTAGAGAGTCAAATCCTGGCCTTAGTCAGAAGGAGAATTAATTTGCTCTTTTCACAAATTTGACACACAATTTGATATGATTGCCCAGTTTTTCTCAGTAGAAGCCTTACAGTGGGACTGTTCACCTTTAGGGCTAAAATCAGGGCAGATTGATATCTATTGGCAGATTTTAAAGGTGTGCTATTTATCCCTTCCTCACTATTTCTGGCTTCAGAAAAGATAAATTTTTATTTTTTTTCTGTCAAATATAAAAGAATCTTAACTACAGTGCTGAAGTCACTGGATCTGTGCCAGCAGACCTGGCATAGATGTTACATAGACATGCAGCAAATACAAAGAAGACAGGGCTTGTATTGATTATTATAGGCTGCCCTGAGAGTTCTAGGCCCAAATTTCTATTTAGGTTATATACCAAAAGTAACACCATGCAATATTTTTTAAACAAAAATTATCTGCTGAAATAAGTGAAATTTTGTAATTTTCAAGAAGCACAGGAGCAAAGATGTTTTATTTTCTGCTCTCTTAAGATAAATGTCATAACTTGTAAGAGCAAACTCTATCCATTGATATATATTAAATAGGCTGGCATATGGAAAAAACTATGCCCTTGAGACATGCTGCAGACATTCACAAGTGTGTAAAACATTTTCAGCTTGTGCACAGATAGACATGATTTGTAAATGCTGAGGTACTGAAATAACAGAATTTTCATTATAGACAGTTTTATCGCATCCCTTTACGTAAAATTGCAAAAACAAGTGCTAATGTTGAAACTGGCTATTAACCAAAATGTGTGCTGTCAAATTAAATGTTCCCATCTGAGATGATAAATGGAGGCTACATGGCTATAAGCTGTGGCTTATGAAAAATAATTCTTTGACATCTGGCTCTAACATCTGGTTTTATAATTGATACTCTAAAGCAAATGGAATATGTATTTTAAGGGTTTGTTTTTAATTAGTGTTCAGCAGCCTGTTTTTCTGCATTGTGTAACTATTACACACCTACAAAAGGTTGAAAAAAATCATACCAATGCTTGAAGATATAAAACTCTATAAATGCTAGTGCTTTGCCATTCAACTCTGAGCAGCACCAAACAGCATCTAGGGAGAAATAGGAGTGGGTGATCTTAGCACTTGTTCAGTGCCCACCCAAACAATACTTAAGGGAATGTTCTTTTTCTGCTCAGGATCAAAAAAAAAAATCGGCTTAATGATTACCAGTTGTTACTGTTACCATTTTATTTCCCTGTTATTAAGTTTAAAACAATGATAAAACTTATGTCAGAATGTTATCAAGAACCCTTAGTAAGATATTCACATTTTTGGGGTTTTTTCTGCCTTTCTACTGCCAGCAACTTTATGATTGTAACTTATTTAACTTATATAACTTTATAATTAAAGATTCAAAATGGTCTTGCATCTTGACAGTACTTGCAGGTAGGAATAACTTTTCTCTGGTTTGTTATTGCTGCATCTGAAGATAATTGGAAGAACAAAAAAGTAGATCTGATTTACAGATCTGATGATGTGCATCACTTCCACGTGTGTTTTCTGTACAGGACACACCTAATTTCCCTGTTTCTTTGTCATTTGATTGCAAATGAAGGCTTAGAAGAGGTGAAGTTGTGTTACTGTGTTCAGCCCTATGAGGTGGTGATGTTTATAACAGACATTTTATTGTTGGATCAGTGTGGGGTCAATGCAAAGTCTACATTTCTTATCAATATTGGCATCCTTTAAGTAACCATTTTTTCTCATTTTAGCCAGTGTTTTGTAAACTTTCAGCAACTGTTTTTTTATGCAGCTCAGGCTCAGCCTGTGCTATAAATTTTACTAGTTTTGGGTATATTAAGTGGAAACTGGGAAGACCACATCCTCCCTCCCTTTACTAAGATCTTGTTGCCAGCAAAACTCCTCGGATAGCTGCACCTCAGCAGTAAAGTAAGTCCTGTTGTTACCTTTGTTTACATCTTTATGTGAGTGGTGTAGCTGCTCCAGCATGCTGCCTCTCCACCAGGGAATCTCCTGGCATGGGTTTGTTGGCTGACTCATTCTGTAACGTTGATACACCTCAACCCATCCTGTTTCCAGCCATAAAAATGGCCCCAACTCAATGTGTGATAAAACTGCCATAGTAACTCACAGTGACAGACATGAGAATTGGAGATTAGAAAGCTTCTGTCTCTTCCTCTTTAAATTCCTCCTCTTGGATGTTTACTTGATCATGTATTGAAAAGCTTAGTTTTTTAAAAATAAACTGAGTTCCCTGTTATACTGAGATTTATCTCATAAAAGTCCACATGGCTGCTGGTTGTAGATTTATGAGGAGTAGCTTGATACTGGGGAAGACCAGTAAGTAGAGCAAAAAAAAAAAAAAAAAAAAGAGATGGACAGCACAGAGATGAGGATTTGGTTTCAGTGTGGTTGTTCAGTGATTTTTTTTCTCTGCTAAGTCCTTCCTGAGCTCCACAAACCAACCCAACAAATCTGCAAGGTTCTCATGATTTTCACCAAATGCTGTGCTTCTCCTAAGAATGATTTATATCCTTTTGAGTTTTCCAGTGATTATGCTTTCCACTTGTTGACTTTTATATTTTTGGCTTCTTCAGTGCACCTAAAAGCAGGGCTGGAAAAAAGGGGATGGTTTCAGAGAGTTTAACAAGGAAAGTGCTCTGTTGTGCTGCCAGCAGCTCTGAATAGTAGATATTGTTTCCCAGCTGTATGAAATATATACATTTTATTTTACAGTACACAAAGAGAAATTTTTCATAGCTTTGCAGACAGACCAATTAAATGCAGCTCAGACTTGCTGGGTCAAGGACTGAGGTTACATGTTACTGTCAAAGTCTTACTGGGATTGACAAAAACACTTCCTGAAGTTTTCTTCTTACTAAGGAAAGAAAACCCTTCCCTGAACCAATTGCAGTTGATTTTATTTGCATTTATCACCGTGATTACTTTGGATGACCTTTTAAATATCCTTTGAAACACAGAAGTTGATGCCTTGTCTAGAAAAGAGCTGGGTATTGTAAAGTGAAGGGGGAGAAGTCCTTTAGTAGGTAATTGTATAACAACTTGCCTATAGGCAACTAGTTATTAATCCTCATTTCTTAGAGATGATTGGAGAATGCAGAATAGAAAGTTCCTCCCCCCCCCCCTTTTTTTTTTTTTTTTTTTTTTTTTTTTTTTTTTTTTTTTTTTTTTCTGGGGAGTGTGTGTTTTGTTTAAAAATTCTGTGAAAAGATGTCCTTGTACTACATAGATTGTTTCTGAAAGATCAGCTTTGCTAGGATTATTGCAGAATGTGCACCTTTAAAATGATTCTGTTTTTTGGATATATCACAGACCATCCTAGGTGACAGGATAAATTTCTTTCCAGTAAATTTTAGCAAGAAACTTGTTAAAGTGGAATCAGGCTGCCATCAGATGAACAGCACAGCTTCTTTTGTGGAGTGTTGCCTTCAGTTGCAGGAGTACAGTGCAATGACCACTGAGTGTTTATCTTCACTGCTGTGAACAGAGGGGCTAACAAAAAAAGATCTCTTTTCCTTGAAAAAGTGATTACAAATTTCAAATTTGGTAACTAACTTAAATAAGTACAATAGGTGATATACCTGTGCAGGAAGAGCTGTATTCCAGGTGCATGGTGAGATATTTTCTGATTACCATCTGCTCATCTCCAGTTCTTGGTTATGATTTCTGTTCTCTGGTTAATGTAAAATCTCTTTTTGTCCTAGTCTGATTTGAAATCCAAAGTGTAGCTGACAGTAAATTTTGGGGAGTCTCATTTGCTCACAGCTCATGTAATACCCAGCCAATGCAGAAGGAAATATAAATTATTCTGGTAATAATCTGACCCTCCTACCTCCTTGTTTAATCCGGTAGACCATATGTGCAGCTCTCTTTTAAGTCCATCCAAGAATATTTCAGGGGAAGAGTAAAAGAGGTCATAAAGTATCACAAGACCTTGACTTCAAAATTATTTTCAAATAAACTAGTTCAGAATATAATGATAACCATGATAGGTTTCATCTGCCTACAGTGGGCTCTAGAACAGAGGAAAAAATATCTGAAGATTTTTTGGTGTATTTTAAAACCAAAAACCCGGACTTAGCCTGTTAGCTCAGTTGAATGTGTTTGGATAAGAATTATTCTGCCTTTAAAATTGTTTTAGGTTGACAACTACAATCTATTATTTATTGCTTTCATAAAATATTGAAAGTTTATTTTACTATTGTAGGGAATAATTTGTTTAACAGTCAATCTTATTTCCTCTTAGGGTAATATGCAGGAAAAGCCACTGCAGGAGAAGTTCTCTGCAATCAGGCAGTTTTCCTACTCCTCTTAAATCCATATTTTTCACTTAGATTGCAAAAGTATTTTTTATCCTTCTTAAGATATGGCTGTTTTTTTTCTTTTGTCTTGATCTTTCAGATGCCCATTTGACCCAAAGTGAGGAACTGGTCTCATCCTACATACATGAGTCTTTATGGAAGTGTTTTATATACATATCCTGAATTTATGAGGATAAACTATTTTTGCTTTGTGTTTCAATTTCAATGCTATGTGATTTTCTGTATCTAATGCAATTTAAAATCATGTTACTGAATCTTTAATAGTATCTGATAGAATTAAAGGAATGTTCAGGATAAGCAAGTGGAGAATGATAGCAAGAAATTGGCATGGTGGGAGAATAGACTTATGAGAAGCCTGAATAAGATGGATAAGTAACATTAAAATGGCTTTCCCATAAATACAAGATAAAGAATTGAATTCATGTTCAAAGGGCTCATTTCATTTTAGTCTAGATATGTTTGTTTCTATCTTTGGTAAGCAGGCTCAAGTAATTAATTCCTGAAGTTGCTAGGTAAGATACACAGAATTTCAGTACTAAAATAATTTTCACTGAGCTATTGTGTCATAAAAATTTGAAATGTTTTGAAATGATTGAATGAGTCTTCTAAGTAGGTACATTATTGTTTTAGATGGCTCAAGAAACAGTACTGCTTAGGATTTTTTCCAATGGATGCAAAGCAACTTATTCACCCTTAAGTGAATTAAAATTCTGGTATTTTTCATTTCAATTAAAGAATAAAAAAAGAAATTATTTTTGTGTTGTGAAACTTTCACACAGTACACAAATTTCAGCTGTGGCATAGATTTTCTGGACTTTGGGAGAGCTGTAACATTTTGCAGTGGGGTCCAGACCTTTGTGTTTATAAAGCACCTAAAAGAGCAGAGCTTCATGGGGCATTACCACAGAGAGAAAAAACAACAAGCCAACCTCTACCAACACAAAGAACATATCAGATACAAGATGGATGCATTGAATTTATTCCTAATTTTTCTCTGTGTATTATAATACTCTTTTATAATATCTTGCTATTCAAATAGCATGATTTGATTTTTCCTATCATTGCGTGCAGCACACAGAGAGAAGAAATCTTTTGGGAACTAACTATTTCTTCCTTCAAGGCTAATTAAAGCCTGGAGAATAACAGGAATTAATGAAGCTTAGAGGCACAGCACTGAAACACAATTGATTTAACACTGAAAACCACGTCTGTATTTCTCTCTTTCTGTAAATATTATGATCACATCCCTGCAGACTTTGCCCCTGAAGGAAATGCTCATGCTCAATGTGTGTTCAGCTCATCTCTCTGCCCTTGCCTGTGTTTTACTCATCCTGGCACTGCAGCTTAGTGCCAACTGCCCTGGGTTGAACCAGCTGCAGCCACATTCCCATTCTCCCTCCTATGGCACAGGCAGCAGTAGGAATTTCAGCACAGAGCCATGGATTTAGCCACCAGCAGCACAAAATCCAGTTCTGGCTCAACATTCCTCTCTCCTCCTTGCCCAGCAGCAGCTGTGTCACTTGGTGGGCTCTTGTGTTTTCCTCCAACATCTGAAATGCAGTTTGTTTTTATTTTTAACCCTCTCTGCAGCGTGCAGTTGGATGCTAATGCTGCTCAAACTCCTCCTAAAGAGCTGTTGAACATTTCCCTTTTGGACTCAATCAGAGAGTTGTAGTTTTCCCTTTTAACTAAAAATGCTCTATAGAGAACAATTCTGCATCTGCAGGGGCAGATTATATGGCTCAGTGCAGTTCTTTTCCTTCTTTAACTTCCCTGGTTCTCATTCTGGTTTGCTAAAGCATTTTAATCTCAACTCTCTTCTAAATGAGGCATTCATGAATATGAGAACCTAAAAGAGTAAAAATGGGTAAGATTTTGAACAGCCTTATCTGTTGTTGACCACAAGATTTGATACAAGGAAGAAATAATTTCTTTTTTTTTTTGATTTTCAAATAAGCAGCTGATTTTTCTAGAACCTTAGTTCAAAAACAATGCTGAAGGGGCATTTGAGGAATGTGCTGATTTTCAGTAAGAGTGGACAGAGCTTGAGAGGGGAAATACAAATCTACAAATGAAAAATTTGCTCTTGTTAATTTGTATTGAAAAACAAATTATCAGTTCCTTGTCTTTGATCTATTTATCAATGTTGAAAAAGTAGCTAAATATTTCAGGTAGAGTCTGAGAGAGCAAGAGCTGCACACACTCAACAAGAGCACATGAGTGTGGATTAGTTGTTGAATAAACAGAATTTTTAGAAGCTAGAGACTCATCTAGGAGGGTATAATCTTTGCCCATCCAAATAGATGGTTTAGCATTTTTTGACTGAAAGAGATATAAATTTTGGGTAAGCCTGTGCTATGCTGCCACATGAAAAGGCTCTTACCAGAACAGTTGTGAATAATTGTAAAATTGTAAAAATAAGTGACCTGAATAATAATTAATCCGACAAATAGGATATGTTTTACTCAAAAAGAGTGTAATTTCCAGAAACCAAACCAAATTTTTTGGTGTAGATGCTTTCTGACTTTAGTTCCTCCATTTCTTTTTGTCATTTTTTCAGTCTATCAGTGAAGAAAGGAAAAGCAAGCTAAAGAGAATGAGATTTTTAAAACAATAAGAAATTACAATGACTTATCTCTCTTAAAAAAATTGTTTCTGAAATAGGATAAAACATCTGAAAATGCTTCAACAACCTCTATGCTATCTGGGTAATGTAATTACCTTGACTGTTGCTGATGCAATCTTCTTTCAGATAAAAATGCAGTTATTTCTAGAAATCTGACTGGCTAGGTTAGGTTTGAACTAAATAATGGCACAAGGCCAACTATTGCTCTGACAACTTTAGAGTTACTTTTAAAAGTAACATGCTTCAGGAGATGTGGAAAAATAAGGAAAAAGGAACTTGTGGTAAAGGCACTATGGAATCCTTACAAGAATAGGACTCAGCAGAAAGGAAGGAACTGATTTGGAAGAAATAAAAGCAGAGAATGGAAAGGCAAATCAAAAAGGATTAGATGTTAACTGGTGCACAGCAAAAAAATAGTTTGAATCTCTCAATTAGTAAAAATGTGCCTGTATCTATATTAGGATGATGCCAAGAAAAAAGCTTGGTGTAATTTAATTTGTTTTAATTAAAAATCAAAATACAGCATAAGCTTTAAAGTCCCAGAGTTAGGAGAAATGGTGAGGCTTTTTTCCTGTGTGGATGTTTTGTAGGTTTATTTTTTCCTCTGGTTTTCTGTGTAGTTTTGGTGTGTTTTTGCCCTGGTGATTTTCTGCCACAGCATAAAGAGGAGAGAGATTGCTCAGAGAAACATTTGATGCCACAAGGCAGTGGCTGATGGAAAAAGGAACTGGAACTAAAGCTCAATGATTTGCCTGGGCTCTCCTGTATTCATTTGCCACAGGGAGGCAGCCTTCTCCTCAGGTTGTGCCTTCTCTGCTGCTCTCCAAAATGTTTCATATTTTAAAATATCAGCATGGGCCTTTGGTGTTGTAAAATCCATTGAGTTTGTGTCTCCATCACTCACAGGGCAATGAGAGACTGAGTTAAAATGCTGATATCCTTATGGAAATACACTTTTCTTTTAGTATCCCTGAAATCAGCCCTCGAAAAAAAAGCCTCAAAACTCCAGCACAACCCCCAAGAAAACCACCTGCTATCATTAAAGGTCTGCGTGTGCTGGATGAAAATCACAGTTGATTACTTTGGCTAAAATTTAACATCTATATGCAAATAAAAAAAAAAAATTCAAGTACATAAAATGGGATTATTTCAGTAGTTTTGGTGTTTAAAATCAAGGCTGTGAATATACTCAGAAATAGTAAGACAATCTTTAAATTCTCTTTATCTTTTTGTAACATCATGATATTGCAGTTACAATTGAAGAAAATATTAATTCTATGAGGGTGGGAAATAAGGTGTTTGGAAAATAAGCTATATTAAGTGTCAACACAGAATTGAGGTTGATGTTGACTTTTTAAGATCAACCCTGTGTGATCCATTGCCTTTTTTTTGTTTGTTTTGTAATTGACATCTTAATTGGAAAAATAGATGGTTTCAAAGTCATGAAATACTTATGGTGTGTCTAAAAGGAGTCATAATCATACCCAGCTGAAACTTCCCAGCAGAAAGCTCTTCTCTTCCCTCATTTTCCTAGAATATGATGGAATTTTCCCTAACAAAACTGTTTAACTTAAATGGGTGCTTCTGGAGCCCTGAAAGTTTGGCTCATTTTTTAGAGGGTGTCATTAATAAGTTTTAGTACATCCTTGTAATTTCTACCTTTCAGCACCGGCTCCTTGAAAAACACTAACAAATTAAATCATATATGGCTGGAGCAAAGATGAACATTTTCAAATTAAAAATGCAAAAGTGAATTTTCATGTTTGGAACCACAGCAGTCTCCACTCAGGCAGCTGTGACTCTGGTTTCCAATGATGGGGATTCCCAATCAGTGGGAGCTGTAGGTAAGTCAGCTTTTCAGAACCCACTGAGGAGATATTTAGATGTTAGTGCTCAAACTGGGACCAGATTTTCAGAACAGCTCAGCTCTTGTTTAGGTGTCTATATATATTGCTGGGTTTCCAAGAGCTTAGTGTGTTGAGGGTGGTGAGAGCTTCCAGCTGCAGATCGTTTCTGGAAATCTGACCTTTCTTTCAGGGTCTGAATGTGTTCCACTTGCTTCAAAAAGTCTGACTTCATGCACCTATATATAGATGATATTAGAGATAATATTTTTTAAAAATGGCCCTCACTTTTCCTGAGGAGTTATTAAAAATTATGTTTAGAAATAAAACTAGAATTTGGATCTTCTAGTGTCATATTCTAGCTGTGATAACACACTTTCTGTAAAGAGCTAAAATCATGCAGTGTAAGGTCCTACACTTGGAAGAGTTGCAAGGCCATGGCTGAACCTCCTGAGGTTTTTCCAAGTCTCCTGGAGACATCTCACCTGAGGGAAGCAAGCTTTCTGTTCTCACAGTGACACTGGATGGGAAAAAGAGGATTAAAAACCAGATTATAATGGAATACACCCACTGGGGACTACCCAGAAGCAGTTCATAAAGATCTACAAAACAGAGCCCAGTCGGGTTATGTAGTGAGGCAGATGCTGGTGCTTACAGAGCAGGTGAAGTTTGTCATCAGGTTATTATGAAATACCCTGAATATCAATAGTTTAACTGAATACCTCAGACTGTCCTTTTGCAGAAATGAAACCAATAAAATATTTTGTGTTTGATTTGAACACCCCCTCTCATTTTAATTTTTGTTAATTTTCATCATCCTTTTGTTTTTTCCCCTGCACATCTAATGCTTTCTATTGTCCTTGCTTTATTTTTTTCATTGTATCATTTCCTTCTTGCTTTAAAACAAAATACAAAGCTTTTTAAGAGTTACTAGCACATTTAGTTAGAAAAATTCATTGCTCATTATTGTTCAACCAGAAGAGACCTACAGAACTTGCTCTGTTGCTGCCTGAATTTACAAAGCTGTGGTTCCCAGGTAAGACCCATACTAAGTTCAGCATTGCCATAATTTAGAATAGATTGCTGTTTTTCTTGTAAGACTGTACATTGACATGTAAGGATGGAAGAAAATATCAAGTATTAAATGAAACTATCTTACGTGGTTGTAAGAAATGTCTGCAGCAGATCAAAATATTGAAGATTGGAGAAAGGAGAGGAGGAACAAATGGAGCTGTGTTCTAAATTCTGCTGACAAAGACAATGAAATATAAATGAGTGAAATAATGTGTGACAGTGTTTAATCCCACAGTCTACTTTAGGTGTCTCTCTAGTTTCCTAGCTAGAAGGATTCCCCTGAGACCTACTTCTCAGTACTGTATATCCCCAAAACTGCTTTTGGATTCTTGATTCTATAGTTTCTGCAATTATGCAATAAGCTGTTGAACTTGGGTGAGATGGGAGTGAGTAAAGGGCTGAAATAAATGTTTCAGTACCTCCCTACTGATGTGTTTGCACTTCTGTGTTTGTAGGTTGGTCTTTGTACACCTCTTGATCGAGTCAGTTGTTTTGGTCAATTCTCTGTAACAATGTTGATTTTTCACTACTAAAGCATCCAGGAACAAGTAAGAGTGATGAAAGACTTAGCAAAACACTCCTACAACTTCCTTCAGTGATTTTTAGGTCAATAGTCACAGATATCACCAGTGACCATCTGGGGCTTGGCCGTAGCTGCTTGTGTGGAACATCTGTATCGTGTATAGAGATGTCAATTGTCTCAGCTGCGGTCCTTTTCAAATACTACTGCCTCTGTCTGCACATCTGCCTCTGAGAAATTGCTTCTGGGTTCTCTACTACTGTATTTACTTGCCATACTCTAGATTAAGTATCATTTATTATTTCCAGCTCTTATTTAAAAAATTTTCAGACTGACTCTGTCTTTGATTTCTTTCCAGAATACTTTTTTGATTTCTTTCCCAGGTCACATGTGCAAATGAATCACACCAAGTTCAGATATCTATTTCTATCATTTATTGTTGGATGATGTTCTAGAAGCCTCTGTTCTTTGATCACATCCAAAAAATGTGAAAGAATATTTTATTGGTTGTAGTAGCAGATCCTCAATTTTTTTTTCACAAGTATGTCATGTATTATCTGTTTCAGTGTGTGATATGAATGCAGAGCTCTGATTGGCACAGAGGTTAAAGGCTGGAATGCTCTGGAAGGTTGCTTAGTGTTCAGTGTTACAATTCCAGTTTGTTTCATATTTTACAGATGAAGTTAAGACAGTAATACCAAAGTGTTTTAACACTCACTCAGGAGACTTGTATCTCAGTTAGAACAGCTACAAGTTGTAATATTAAACAAAAAGAATGCAGTGTTACTGTGATTTGGGGAATACTTAAAAAAAAAGAAATAAATCTGTGCCTGCTATGATATTTTCCTTCCTGTAATACTTAACTGGAAAAATTAGTCTGTTCTGAAACTTCAATAAAAAAGTTGCATTGGAATAAATACCCTCCCCCTCCCCACAATGCTACCATTGTGTTTTGGGTACAGTAAGCAACAGATTTTGCAGCTAGTAAAATATTTGTAAATTTTCAAGCAGGGCTGGCTGAAGTGTTTTGATTTGGTTATGCTACAGTGTATCTGCTTTGTGTTACCATCAGAGAAGGTTCTTACCAACTAGCTGTTATAGCCTCTTATATTATGGACCAAGCAGGGTGTGGTCCTCAGGGGTGCAAGACAAACTTGCTGTGTGGGGTTTTTTTCCCTTTTTTTTTTTTTTTTTAAATAATGTTATCAAACTACTCTTTTCCTAAATCTCCCCAGTATTTGCTTAGTTTTGCAGACTGTGGGCATGTGCCAAAATTAATTCCACTGTCGTTCTTCAGTGGTGTTGATGGTGTTCCACAGTGGTGTTTTCCACAGTGGAAAAAAAGCATTTTTCCAGGAACTCTGACAAAGTTTTCTTTTTCTTGTTTTGTTGTATATTTTTTTTAAGGCTTTTTCTGCTACATCAGGTTTTAGAGCAGATATGGGCAGTTTGTTTCTGTGTCAATTACATTTTATCCTGTGCAAGTAAGTGCATGGTTGGACAGCAGACTGAAAGTAATTCACCAAAAGTCATTTACAGAAAATAACATGAAAATCTATTTTTTAGCTAGTAGAGAATGTAATCTGGAGCTGAGTCTTGTTTTTTAGTTATTATATTGTGGAAGAAACTGCTTTTTATTAGTTTCTTGTGAAATACAATGGGATCCTCTTTAGATTTTGATTGAGGAATAAGAACATACCAGCAAAAGCATCATCACCAGCAGTCATACATGCTTTCTGCATGTTCATGTCCATGAGAAAAGAGGTGATTCAAATAATTGCTGGCAATGTACTTTGGTTTTAACCAGATGTACTTCAGGCACTCTCACCTTTATTTGCAACGGGACACCTGGGATTCAACAGCCAAAGACAGCAAGGTCACAACTGTCCCTGTTGTCACCTTAGTTGTCCCTGAAGCCCATTTGGTAGATTGAGAGAGGTGGGAAGAGCATGGGAGCAGCATGGGGAGTGGTTCCAGCCTTTGTCCTAGAAGGTGATCTGGTGGAAGGACAGCCCTGTGGTGGCCAGGGCTCAGCCGAGCGTTATCCGGCTTTGGTCAGCACAAATGCTGACTTTGGATCTTCCCAAGGGATGTGGATAGCCTTGAACAGGGCTTGGGGAACGAGCCACAGAGAGCAGGGAAGGGTTCAAATCAAGTGAAATAATCTCAGTGACTGCTGTGAACTCCTAATAGGGGTATAAACAAGAAACAGTTTGTATGAGCTGTCATGTGGAGGTGGAAATGTCTTATCTCTACATGCTAGCAATGGCTGGGGCATTTAGTGTTTAAGATGAAACAATTCCTGATGATTTACATGGCCAGAATACTGAGATCATTTTATTTCTTCCTCTTACTTTTGTTTTTCTTTGTATTTTGGTATTTCAGTGTTTTTTTTTTTTTTTTTTTCTTTTAACAGGGAAATGTTTAGTGATTCACATCTGACTTCACATAAAGATGTTTTAAACAGCCTCCAAAATTTGTAATGTTATGACTTCATTCAGACGGAAATGAAGCTCTTGGTGAAAAAGCCTGGGGTATTTTCATTGCCATAATGATGTGAGCAGTACAGGAGGAATATACTCAGGGCTTTCAAATAATTATCTGTATTTTTTTCCAGCTTTCCTACTGTTTCTCATCTCCTCCCCCTACCTCCCCCAGTGATGCCACTGCAATTGTAGTGGGTTCTTTGTTTATAATAAAAATAGTGCAAAGAAACCCTTGATCTTTGCATTCCTAGAGTGTCAGTCCAACTTCCTGAGGTTATTTCTCAATCCTTGCAAATATTTTTCTAGGAGGTTTTTGAGCTGTTCAGTCCACTGAAGAATCTGAAGAGAGCATGATAGTGCTGCATGCATAAATCTAGGAAAACTTAAATTTGTTAAAGGTGGGAAAAATATGAAAAATGTTTTCATGAGTAAGGATATGTGTGTACTCCTATTAGGTATGATTGAACCTGTAAGAATGATTCATTAATTCAAAGAGTTTTCATTTTTCATGTGCCCTAACATGTTAAATAAGAAATAGTGAGATGGCATCGATGAACAGAACATATTTATTAATGTCTTGTATTTTTAAAAGCTTTGTGTTTTAATTTTTGGTATAGGGTAATACCCTGCAGTTAGAGTTTTTTAAATGTCAGAACACATTCTTGATGGAAACATGGAATTTTGCTTTCTGACACTACCTCTCAAAAGTTCTCTGCAGGTCTTGGATGAGCTGCAATGGAGAAAAGTGAGGCTGAACTTCAATGGATATGGGAGGAAATCCAGATCCCACTGCTGTGTGTATTGCCCACTTCCAGTTTTGCTCTTCCATTACTTCAGTCTTTAAATACATTGAGTCCATTATTGCAGGAAACATTTCCAGGACCAAGTGGAGTCCAGTTGGAAATTCAAGGGCTAGTGCATGTCTGCAAGGAGACAGTGTATGCCTTTTATTGGAGGATTTTAGCAATGTAAGGATTTTTTTTTGTCTCCCCCAATTTTATGACTACATGAAAAAAAAGGGAAAATAACTGGTTTTTTTTCCTTCCCCAGGAAAGAGAAAAAAGATACATGGTTTGAAATGAAATGAATAGCTACTTTAAGATGATTGTTTTGGCTTGGAGAGTTTCTTACATAAAATGTGTTCTTGGCTAATATTTTGAAGGAAGTACTGGATATAAATTAATATTTCATTTTAGAAACATGAAAATGGAAGAGTTTGGGCTTTCGATTCGTAGTTTTTAATCTCTGAGGTCGTTATCTTGGCTCAGCTCATATTTGTGAAGATGCCCTCAACTCCAAAGAGTGTTGTGGCTGGCTCTGTGCTTACTTGCCCAGCCTGAGTGACCCCATGGCCTGCATGTCACCCCTTCTGCCAGGCAATAGTCACTTGTCACAGCTGGGCTTCCAGTGGTGGCAGGGCTGGAGTGGAAATGGGACACCCAGAGTGGGTGGCCATGGCCTCTCTGTCCTGGGAGTGAGAGCTGACAAAGAGCAGAACAGGCTGTGCTTTCTGTGAATTGCTGCTTATGGCTCCTGTGGATGTTTGGCTGTGTTGTTCCTTGGAGAATTGCTCCTGTGGCTCTTGGTTTTGTTCTCATCTTAACCTTTTCCTGCTCTTTTCTGCTGCAAGGATGAACTTCTGCTTCTCTGTCTGGGTGTGTTACTGCACTGATGCTTAGAATGCCCTTTTCCAGAATCCAAATCCTGCTTCAGGCTGGCACTTTTTTTTTTTTTCTGAGATATTTAGAGCTAGGTATTTCTAACTAAACACCTACGTTCTTGAAGTTTTTATTATCTTTCAGTCCAGGGTAGCCTTCTGCTGTTCAATCTGCATTCTTTAAATTTAGGAACAAATCCTCTCTTTTCCCACATAAGATTTATTTCTTTTAAATTCCACTGAAATAAAATTTTCCTTATTCCATGTTGCAGATCCTACTTTTCCAGGGAGGAAGCGAGCACCATTTCTGTTATATACAACTCTCTTAAAAGGTAAGCTTGTTCTGAATTTTACATGTAAGACACGTCAGCTGGGGGATAGGTAAATGTTAATTATAGAAGAGTGAATTAAAAGCTGGGATAAGTTTCAACTTCCTCTTTCATCTGCCTGAAATGATTGAGGATCACTTCACATTAAAGAGGAGAGATGTTATTTTAAAAATGTGAATTGCAGTCTTCATCTCACATCCCACTGAGAGGAAGTGGCAGCAACCACTTTGTAATGAAGACAAGAGTTGGTCAAGGCCAATTATTGGTTGTGTAATTTTGAAAGAAAAAAGAATGTTTTTACATTAGTGGTTACATTGTGCAGCAACATTGAAAGGAGTTGCAAGCTCTGTGGTGTCTGCAGAGGGATGTTGTTTGTATGATTGTTCTAATTTCTTGTTCTAATCCCACAGAAAGCATACTGACATCTGTAAGATGCTTTGTCCATGATCCTTGCCTACAAGATATTATGGACTCCTTTTTAATTCATGAGAATTTAGCACTAACTATTTATTCTGGGGATCTTTTCATATTGGGCTGTGTTACTGGCTAATAGCCTTGTGCCAGAGAACTGAATTCCCTGGAATTACCTGATAAATCAGAGAAAGCCTATGGCATTTATTTTGCATACCATCATTGGCTGTCACTTGATAGTGACTGATTTAATTTCAAATGTTTAAAAGGAATAATTTGAAATCCCCTTTATTTTACTTTTGTAAACTTTTCTTTTTTTGGCCTTAGAATCCTTTGCCCAGCCCTCCTGAGATCACAAATACTTCTGCAATGCCTGCAATACTGTAAGAATGACAGCTACTGAATGCAGAAAGTTGGTGGCTGTGGCAATAACCTGGTTTATTTTTGCAGTGGGCTCATATTAGTACAGGAGGTTAATGGAAGTTGAGAGGCTCAGTAATTTGATTAATAATATAAGGACCAAGCAACCCAAACAGTTGGGTTGGATATATTTTTTATAGTATATTACTTGAAGGATGTTCCAAGTTTATAAAGCTTGGTGAAGGAAGAGAATGCAGGCCATTTTAACTTTCAAATGGCATCATTGACAGGGAAGAAAAAAGTACTCCATGTCTTATAAAAATAACTCAAATTTAGGAAAAATGTATACTGAGATGAACAAAATTCATTTGGGATGCAAAACTTGGGCCACTGTATGTATGTGAACCTTCTGCTCTGCTTTGGAATATGCATCAGTTCTGAATAGTGACTTTGTGCCAAGGTAAGTGGAATATAGCAAATTGCCCAAAATACTCAGCTATGACACTGGAATACTGTGTGGGACTTCACAGCCAGCCTCTTCCTTGTCTAGTGAGTCAGATCTTGGATAGTTCAAGTTGTGCAATCATGCTGACTTGGCAGAAACAAGCACTGTGTGAAGCCTGTGTCTCTTATTCTCATTACATTCTTATACATAGAGAAAATTCCCCTGGAAGCACTCACATAGGTAGCTAAATGACACCAGCCTGATTTTCCTTATTAAAATAGTAAAAGCTAATAAGAAAGGCTGATAAATTGGATGGAATTTTAGAGTGCATGTTAAAAATGTGGAATCCATGAGGCCATTCCTCATGAACCAACAGTTAGATGTGCTAATGTGTCTTTCTAACCCCTCTGGATAGATGTGTGGTTTCCAAACTGTTAAAAACACTCATTGTGACAGGAGAATTCTTGATACATAGGCATTCAAATTCGAGCATCCTTTTTTGTATTATATTTGGGTTTGATTCCTGTGACTTTCTTAGCAAACAAATATGAGTGCTGGAACATTCACTGATAAGGCTGATTGAAAAGAAGCTGCACAAATTAGCAAGAAATGTGGGTTTCAAGTTTGTGGTCAAGGGAATCAGAATGGGAAATGCAATTTTGAATATAATCTTTCTTCAGAGGGAAAAAAACCAGAAGCAAAGCATTCAAATTCATTATTCAAATAAAGAACTTGAGTTCTGTATATTTAATATTCAGTAAGATTTGATTGTAAATTTCCAGTAAACCAAGGAACTTTTTAAAAACCTCTTTGATGAATAAATTTAAATAATGAAGGCATTAGAGAAGATCCTGATCCTTTAGATTACAGCTTCAAATGATGAAAAGGATCAGCCGTATGTTCTGAAAGAACCACTCTGGTTTGTTACTCTCTTGGTGATTAGTTTATGGAAATTTCAGTATTGAAAAACAAACCTTTTTCAAAGGACAGATAAGCATTGTTAAACCCTAAAAATGTTGTTCTCAAGCTTTCAGTCTTTGTTCATTTGTTTTAACGTTTGAGATTGCAGCATTATTTGCAATTTTTGAAGTTGGAATTTGCTTTCAGAATATGATAGTTAACTTAGTTGTTAACTAAGCCAAGCACTGATCTAAAATAGTTGGTTTTCACTCAGTGTATTTATGTTGCTTGAGTCTGACTTATTTATGAGTCTGCAATAAAAAATAATCACAGTATAAATTCAGTTTTCTGCTGATACTTTTGATATTTCCAAGAAATAAAGAAAAACTTGTAATGTGCTCCATGTTTCTACAACCCCAACCATTTGTTATTGGCATCTAGGAAGATTAAGTTCCAACAATTACAGGGCTTTAAAATTTCTATGAGCAGTGTGCACATCAGATGCTTTCTGCTTCTACAATGATGCAAAGTAGCCATATGCCTAGTTAACCATCTAATTAGGCTTTGCATCACTGAAGCAATAGAAAAGGCTCAGAGTGTTTATTGTTCAAATCTCCAACATTAATTCACCAGATTCACTTGTCAGCCTAGGAATTAGAGAGGAGCCAAAATAAGAGGCCTGCTTTGAAGCAGTCTTGTTAACAATCTCTGATTTCCCTCTTTTTTTTTTTAAATTTTATTTTATAAAACATCACAGAAAAAAAAACGCTTCCAGGGTTCTGGCTTGAATAATGGAAGCAATGTTTACAACATGCCTTCAAAATCTGAGTTTTTCAGATTTCACTGCCATTTTGTTGGCAGGTAATAAGACAAATGCAAGTAATGAGCTGGTTGTTTTGCTTGTTGTTTAGAAACCCTTCCTGTATGGAAATCCCACTGACAATTCTTCCTTTATATTGGCTGCTTCTTACTGCCCTACCACTATTGGTATTCTTCAATCCTAAAGGGACAGCCTGAATTATCATAAGATTGTATAAAACCTTGGCTGATAAACTGTGAAAAATAGCTCTTTTTTTTTTTCATGTTACCTAACAAAGAATTTCTGCCTTTAGGAGCAAAGAGCACTCCAAGTGAAAAGTACCCAGATCAATTAGAAGGTGGTATTTTCTTCTTCAAACATGTCCTTAGTAGGCCAATAAATGAATATAGGAAAATTATTTTTCCACTGTCAGCTGTTTTCACTCTTTTTCCTGGTCCTTGAATTTGACCATATGATGCCAACCTCATGCACAATCACCTTTGATGCAAAATGAATATTTATTTTAATTTAAATATATAAATTAAAACATACTAGCTATGTACAGGTGGTCCCATAAAGCTTGTTTGCTTAACTGTGTCCATTTGTGTTCAATCTTAAACAGTAAAATGAAAGCATTTGTGCTTGGGATATTTATGAAAAGAATTGAATAATGAAAGATCAGGGAGACTGAGAAAAAGTGCGATCCAATATACTGGTTACAGACCTTTCTATATGAGGATCATCCAAATTTTTTCATAAACATAGTTTTGAAACTAGAGTATATTAGGGGAAACTGTGTTGCAAGGAATGATCTTCATGAGCAAACGTGAATTTCTTGTAAGGTCTATTCTGTCTCTAACAGTACAATCTGTGCTGCCAAAGAGAGAGATTTAAGATCAGTGTTTAAAAAGTGATTTTCACATTTAGATTTTTTTTTCCAGATATTGCAAAACCCACAATACATTTTGTAGCGTGGAGTTTCTCCTTGCCTCTTTCACATCATGAATCTGTTTAGTCGAAGGCTTTGGACAATGAGTGAAGTGACCAAAGTTTGTTTTGGCAGCTAAAACTACTCGCTACATCTGTCATTCATCTCTTGGAAACTCCTCAAATACAAAAATGAAGAAAATGCTAAAAAAAGAAGTGGTGTGTGAAAAAGCTATTGTCTGTGCAGCATTTGCAGTAGCAACCTAGGCAGATTTTTCTTGGCTTTCTGTCTGGTTCTAACGTTGATGAAGGAATCAAAGCCACTGCTCTATTTCAGGCTAGAAAGCCACTAGTAAAGAAAGCATGAAAGTCCACCCCATGACTGAGTATATTCACCTTATGCTGGAAATTTATTCCTGAAGTATCTAAAATTGATGCTTTCTTAGTCTTCAGGTTAATGACTGTTACAGTAACTAGTAGAATAAATGCAAGGTGGCCTAGATAATAACATATTTATGTTATTAGGGATGTGTTTTGGCTTATTTTGGCATTAAAAATGTTAGTTTCTATGTTTGCAGTCAGCATTTAAAATCATGTGCGTGGTGAGGGGTAAAATTTAAAGAATTTTACAGGTGTTAGTCTTACAGAAGTAGGAAAGAGCAGAAAAGATTTCTTTGTTTAGGGTCAAAATTTTGAAAGCTATTGAAATGAGTGTGAGGATATCATGGGATTAGACACTCTGCAACTGAGCTGATGTTGAGGTACATTTAAATTAATGTCTGCTCCTGTATGCAACTCATTCTTTTTATAGGTCTCTCACTCCAACAACTTCCATTTTTGAGTGTAAATCTGTTTGTTGAACACTGGAGCTCCAAATGGCAGGATGAGTTATCAGCCTCAAATGGAGGCAGGTCTCTGCCATCCCCTGGCCACAGAGCAGTCCCTTTGTGCTGCTCTGCAGTGTCACAGCTGCTGCAGCCTGAAGGGTGGATGAGTAAATTTCTTCTGCTTTCAGAGCACATCAAAGTCCAATGGCTGAATGGAAGATTAACTATGAAAACATGAGACCTCTTTGTTGGGACACATTGCGTTAGAGTCTGTGCCCGTGGTGTGGAGTGCTCTGCTTCTCCATGCTTTAAACAGATGGGTAGCTTGGTTACAAGCTACAATTTGTACAATTTGTACAATTGTCTCACTGCTAAATTTTGCCTGAAGTTTTGGAAGCATGTTGAGGGTGATACTCAACAATTCTTCCTTTGATTCCTGCTTGGAGAGGTATTTCTGATAAGGAGCACCTGAGCACAGCTTTGTCTCTGTCCTATTTCTCAGCTTATAAATTTAATTTCTGCCTCCTCTAAAAATATGCTAGCATGACCCTTTGGGGTCCAACATTTTTTTAAAAAAACAAGTTAAGATTAGCAAATGAATTCAGTCTGACATGGCACTGTCAGCTTTGTGCTGTTTGGCTGCTCTGTGCCTGCGTGTCTGCGATATGCCTTGGTTGTTGCTCATGGCAATGTGCAGGTTAAGCTTCCGTACTGGACCTAAAAAACAGCTTCCCAAGTGTGCAGAACTATTGGAAGGAGATTATTATCTACTTCCCACAGCACAGTTTCCTGAAGCTTCCTTTTTTTTTTTTTTCTTCCTTTTTCTTAATCTTCTGTTGCGGCCACACGCGCTAATGGATTTCGGTACAGGAAGCACGGAATCTTTCAAAAGGCTGGATTCAGCAATTTTGCAAGGCCTGTAGTCCATTAAGCTGAGGGACCAGTTGAATCAAAGAGGCTGCACAGACCCTAGTTTCAGTTTTGAAAGCAGTGGCCCCCAGGAATGAAATGTTATAAAAGACGACAGACCCAACCTTTTATTTCTCTACCTTGGACTGAGTTCTATTTAGCAGCAACACGAAATTTCTATCAGGTTCCCTCCATACGGTCCTTTCAAGGCTCCAATAAAGGAATGAATGCCAGAGCAGAGCCTTTACCCATTCAGATTTCAGCTCTGTTAGCTTTCAATACCAGAAATGTATTTAAAAGTGGGTAAGGTTTGTTAACTCTAATATACTACTGTCACTCATCCTGCTCCAAAAGAATCAAACTATATATGTGTTGGGATTTGCAATTCAAATGAAACCATTTTACTTCTTGAAAATGGGCTACTGTGGAGGAGAAAAAGGCTGTATAAAGGATCACATTAACCTACAGCAATAATATTATAACAGCACTGTGCGTGATACTATAGTTAGGATTGTGCCAACTGGTTAATTTATGAGCCTTCTCCTTCCCTTTCTGAAATGCCCAGCTGCTTTTCCCCCAGCTTTACAAATTTCTGATTAAAAGTCTCAAATAAAAGGGCTCTACTTGTCAGAAAACAAAATTCTATACTTGGCTATCATCAGGTTTATTTCAAAATGGTTGTGAGGTTTTATGCCCTTTATTTATTTATTTTTAAGAGAAATATAACACCATTTCTTTTTCCATATGTTGTACATGCATGATCACACTGCTGTACTTTTTAACTGCCTAATATCCTGAGGAGTTTTACTATTGAACTTACTGCTTGTAGGGACTGAAAAGGAGCAGTAAGGGTATATTTCAAAAGTTAGTAAATACAGACTTTGAGAAAACAGGAGGTCTTATCTGTCTTACAGAAATCATCACCAGTGACTGAAGAGTTTATTGCAAAAGTGTCTGGGCTGCATTTTTTGGGAAAGTGGTTGTAGGAAAGATTCTCTGCTGTTATCAGTCAATGACAATTAAATTAGAGGTAATTTGGAAAGGTTTTGCCTTTTAGGCTAATAGACAGTAGAACTGTATGTAACTGAGAATTAAAAATCTTGCTCATAAAATAGCAGCATGGTGGGCTCAGTAAGAATGAAGCCAGAGGTATTAATCTTAATATTAATGGTTTGTGCTATCACTGGCATTAATATTAAGGCTTTTAATACCAACACTGCTGTGAGTATGACAGTTGGGGTCATGAAGAGAGGAGAACAGACCTCATAGCAGTGGACCCAAATTTTTAAGCTAGACCTGAAGGGAAGGAATTTAGTTTGTGTCCTTGCAGCAAGTGTGCTGCAGGGTACAAAACTGTGTGTGACCAAAGGAAAGGGAAGTATTTCCAATGATAACCTGGTACCAGGGTAGACAGTATTAAGAGATAGAAACTTCCAAAAAAGCAATATGGGCTTGAATTCTATACAACATGAAGTATGCTGGAAATGGTATTTGGAAGTGTATTTCCAGCCTTTCTGGAAATAGAAGCCTCAAGAAAAGGTCAGCTTTAAAAAATGGATACTGTCAAAGCAGCAAAGTCTTGAAGTTAGATGCATTCTTTTCATTTCTGAATGTGTGACTGAGGGCTGGAGAATGCGATTACCTGACTCTATATTCTACTTTTAATTCTGGGAAAGTTTTTATTTAGAAAAATCCAAGAAGAATTAGAATAGAATTCTTTATGTTAGCTAGAGTGGTTATTCTGTCACTCACCAAAATGACCCAAAACCTGCTCTGTTTTTGCTGAAATGTTTATAAAGGGCTGCTGCTGCAAAAAAGCTCATATTGGCTTTTGTGGGAGTTTTTGTGTGTGTACATACATGTGTGTGATACAGACTAGCACAAGATCAGGCCAGCACTCGTGGGCACTTTTCTAGCAGATCACTCTTCCAGTTCCATCCTTCAGAGTACCTTTTCTAAAATATTTCAGTATGCATGTCATGAACTGCTCCCCAGCCAGTATTTAATGTATCTTGTCTGTATTGTGTATGTGCATATTGAGTGTATGTCTAAACAAACTTATAGAAATACTCATATGTAATTAGATATTTATTCTCAACATATATTTAAGAAATAGGATAGATATGAGTACCCATATTGTGTAAATGTGTTAAAAGATGTTTATATGTGTGTATTGATATTTATTGAAATTTTTGTGTGCATATGTATTTCTGTGTATCTGTATTTTGCCAACATGCAAATATGGGGAGAAAAAGGTTCAAGTCTAGGGCTAAGGATCTCTGACTCATTTCTGTTACTACTCCTGTCTTCCAGTTTGTGACTGAAGTCACTGAACACTGATTTAACCCCTTTGGCAATAGAAACTGCTGTTTATAGGGGCCTGCCAATATTGTCTTCAAGATTTTGAATCTCAGTTTTTCACAGAAGGATTGAAAAAGAAAGGAGGATTTAGCAGTCCCTGTATTATGGAAAAACATTAGATCATTGTCTTAAGAGGGATATTTTGAATGCATGTTTTACTGGAGATCAGTCCAGGATGTGGGAACACCGAGTTCCTGGAGCTGTGGAGGCTGTCTGTCCTCACAGCACTGCAGGCTCAGAGCTCAGAGTGGGAACAGGCTCCAGTGGTGGACAGAGCTACACTCCCCTACTTGTCCATCCACCCTTTATGAACAATAACCCAGGCCAACATTAGCACATGATGCTGTCCCAGTTTCTCTGGCTACTTGTACAGGATTTGTTTTCTGCTCCTGAGGCCAGCTGTGCTCAAAAAGGCTGGAGTGTAAATGATGGGTGAATCTCTTCTTTACAAAAATCCAACTATTTGCTTAATTTGTATTCCTCTCTTTCTTTACCCCAGTCCCATCTCCTCATTAAGCCTGATTCTCCAAAGTCAAAATCTTTGTCCATATGTGCATTTATGTGTTATTGTCCAAAAACTTTAGAATCTGCTGGTGAGTTTTGTTACTTTGGCAAGATTTCATGGTTTAGAAGTTTTAAATTGCTGAATGCATGGTGAAAAAAACCAACACTATCTGGTGAGGATTTGGACTCCCAATGAATTCTTCCACCAAGAGAAGGCAGGAAATCCTGGCTTCTCATGATGGAAGCAGTCATAAGATAAGTATATCCTGGCTCATCAGCACAGCTACAATGATGAGCAACTACAGCTTGCCCATCTGATAAAATACTGGGGGGACTGATTGGAAGAGGAGGGAAGCAGTAGGGAAAGAGAGACAGGAGAAAAAGAAGATGGAAATCTAGAGGAGAGCTTGCTTCCAGACCCTGGCTGCCAAAACTGTGCATATTGCTTTTATTTTCTGGAGGGTTAAAAACATAGCAGACATCTGCTACAGAGGTGAAGGTTTTAACCTTTGAGCACCTGGTTGCAAATTGGAATCCAGAATCTAGATGTTGAGTGCCTTGGCTTCCTAGAGGTAATCAGTGAAGGTGTCTCAGAAGGGGGATGTGTTGAGTGAGGAGATACTCCAAGATAGTTAATAAAAGTTGCAGAAGACAAAAATACTGGTGGTTGTGTCCAGTTCTAATCAGCTTTTGAGATTTGCTCAGGAGGAAGGTGATGTGTGTATGTGCATATCCACTGAGTATTTCTGAAAATACCTTTTCTTTTAAATAACTGAACAGAAAAATTTAATTTGTTTTCTTTTGAAGGAAAAGGGATGGAAGGTATGAGGTAGTGTTCGTATGTTTTATGCAATGATGGGAATTTACAGGCATAGTCTTGGAACTAGAACCAAGACTGTTCTTAAAAAGTGACATAACTACTAGACTTTAGAAGATGGTCTCTTGCATGCTTTTTTGTTTGTTTGTTTTTTGTTTGTTTCACTGTATCAGTGAAACTTATATTTTACAGGAAAATAGAGCAGTGATTCAGCTGAGAGGCTGAAGAATGCCCTTTGTGCAGTCTGGTATTTAGATCATCCTCATGGGCAGAGGCAGATGTAAAAGAAAAGGACTTGGGTCTCCCCCTCAGTGAGTGCTCTGACAATTCCATTCTTGCATGAAAGAACAGCTTAACAAAGCAAAGCAGTTGTTACAGCTATGTTTTTGCAAGAAGCTTTATCCTCTTGACTAGATACACGGCTTTTTATATTTACAAATGAAGTATATCTGTTAGATCAACCCTTTGAGGAATGACAGTTTCATTTCTATTTTGTAAATCCTGATTGATTTCATGTAAGCTAGGCTTTGACCTTCTTGGCTTTGTAAAGACCATGGCTGCTGTCAGGCACTGATGGTCTGTAGCTGTGCAAAACAGCAGAGAAGTGCTGAAGATCCTCAGTTTATGTTGGTGCAACTAAAGTGATGGAGAGCAACAGCCAAAGGTTCCCCTTTTTGCTGTGTGCTCTGTGCCTCTGAGCATGTTTCCAGAGGATTAGCTCAGTTCTCACAACCCTGCTTCCTCTGCTGAGGTGCTCATGAGGTTTTACTCTACTTACCAAGGTATTTGCAATGCAAAAGAAATTGCACCTGAAAATGTTAATGTGCAATCTGATTGCCAAACATGTGTGCATTTTAAAAGAGATTAATTTGGCTTGCTCTGCCTACCATTCCCAGGCTGTGGCTTTGCTTTCCTCCATATGATATTTAAACTCTGCTTCCCACAGCAGATTACTCCCAGCACACCCCAAGGAAGGGTACATAGGGACGAGATGTAGATGATCTAATGGAGATCCATCATTGTTGAAAAATTAAATTATTAGGGATTATACTCCCTAAGTATTGAGCAACTGGTCAAGCAATTGGTCCTGCCTTGAGCTATGCTGTTACATGGTTTTTCATCAGCTTTCAATTTTCAAATCTATGAGTATTTCTTAGTGGAGTTATGGACCCCATGGAGGAAATTCAAACCTATTGATGACATCTGTCTTGAGACTGAGTATTTTATAACCAGGGGAAAGCAAGCCTTAGGTTTAGTCAGAGAAGTGAAGAAGCAAGAGAAGTCAATCAGGTCCTAACAGATCCAAGCTGTCCTGCTTTGCTGTGCTTTACTCACCTTACTGGGTTTATTATTTAGCACAGACAAAAATTGTCTGCTTTTTTGTATAAAAAGCACAACTGAAAGTCTGTCCAAAATCCCTTTCTTACAGAAAAAGGCTCACTCAAGTCTTTAATTCAGTGGCTGTTTTCTACAACACATCTGAGGCTTTTCTCTTCCTTAGAATATGAATATTAAATAGAGGTTACCACCATTTGGCAGATTTCCTGTAATTTTCAATAGTTGTATGAAACAGATTTCTAAGACTAGGCATTTTTAACTGGTGAAATAACAGGCTCTGTACCTGGTAGCTATTTTGAGTGATATAATACCCATGTAAGTAGATACAACATTTCTCTGAATTTCTGCTGACTTTGGACCTGAATAATCTATGCAGCACTTTTGGGTTCTAGCATGATAAAAAGGGTTACCAGGGACCAAGGGTTATGTGATTGCCTTGTAGCTGGTTTACATCCAAGGGTTCTTTTAAACCTGATGATAAATCCTTTATTCTACTGCAAGTCAGAAATAATTAAGGCAGCAAAGTTAGACTTGTTTCAGGAAAATGAGATGGGAATTTGGGCAGACTTTACCCAGCAGCCTGGACATTGATGATGTGGGCCCAGGTTTGCCCTGGCTCTCAGGAGCTGCTCCAGGTCAGTTTTTTTAGTGGTGCATGGACACACAACCATACTCCTCATCTTGTTTTTCTTTATTCCACCTTCATTTCTGTCCTGGTTACATTGGCTTCTTTCCTTAGCAGCATAAATACTTGGGTTCATGAATGTAACACATTTTAACTTTCAACTTCTATGATTGTGTAGTGAGAGCATAACTAATGCATGTTCTTCCATGAGGATATGGGAAATAAAAAGCAAGGGAAAAATAGACGGGTTTTTTTGATATCTTGAAATGGGAAAATAAGGTAAATTAATGTCTCTGCACAATTCCATGAGTTTTTTGTCTAAAATAATGTATGGATTATTATAAATATAACAAAAATCAGACTTCTGCGACTGATGCTTAGCAGCTGTTGAGAAAAACCTGACAAACAAAGGCTTTGGCTGCATTTACACATGGCCAACAACGTGGTAGTGTTGCTTCATTGAACCAAACAGGACTTCTCAGATCTATAAAGTTGTTTAGATTCATATATTATGTTGTAATATCCATATTTTGTTATTAATTTGCCAATACTTTTTCTTTTGTTTCTTTTTTTTTTAAACAAAAGAAGAGGTCAAGCTGTTGCAATAATTATGGTTAACTTAAAGTGAGAATGCTCATCAAAATATTTTCTCGTTTGAAATGAGATGAGGAGTTGTGTGGAAGGGTTTTGCTCAAGTATGCATTCAAATTCAGGACAGAAAATGAGCTTGTAAACAGGAAATTCTCTTTTGCAGGCTGCAGTGCCAAACACATCTTGATACATACAGAAACAATCATAAAATGCTTTTTGTTTACAGAGCTATTATTGCTCTAATAGAAAGATTAAATTTTGGAAGAGCTGACTGTGAGTTAGTGGGGAGGACATCAGGCAAGTGACCTCATGAGCATTTCAGTGTGTTGGGAGTCTTTTGTGGGTGCATATCTGAAATAAAACTATACTTTGGTTCTTTTAACATTATACTTAAGATAATATTTGAATGAATGTGTGCAGCAGAATCTGGTTCAGGTAATTCATGAGATATCTAAAAAACAAAAGGTCTTGAAAGGAGTTTTCACCTTTTACTTTTTAAAACTAGCATAATTTATTCAGCTGGGAGGTTTTCTTCTGTCATTGTTTATTCTTTCTTGACCTAAAACTTATGCCAAAGCAAGATTTTCATGCCAGATAGTGTTAATGTTTACCCTTCTGAACAGCTTTTTCTTTCAAATAAGGTAATTTCCATGTGTGCTGCCTAGCAGGGTGTTTCAGATGAAGAATTGATATGATGTTGGGTATTTGATTTGGAGGTTCATATAACAGGTTGGCTATCCATGCAGTTTTGCTATTATCTGGAAGAAAAGTTTTGACATCTGTAATTGTCCACCCACCACTGAAGCAGTCAGACGTGCTTTATAATTATATGGAGAAACCTTATGTGCTCAGCTGCAAAACTGACTGTCCAAAGCAAATAATGGAGACTTGGCTGCAGAACACATTTCCCTCCTCAAATAAGACATGATCAGAGAGAGAAAGAAATGACTCCTGCATGAAGAAGTGCTGTGGCATTTAATAGAATATTATTATCTTGCTACAGTAATTATGTACCAGCCTATAAAAATGACCAAGAAAACATATTCTGCTTCTCAAAGTCTATATGACAACTACAAAGTTATTTAGAACAGATGCTCACTTTCTAATTCTATGGAATTTTGCAGAAATTATTATGGAATTCTAGTAAATTATCTATTCCTTAGGATTACTTCATAACAAATTTTAAAGGACTTTTGCTTTATTCACTCTAATGAAATTCAAAATGGTTTTCCCACATGAATCTAAAGGCTGTGCCTGGAAGTTTTTTTCCTTTGAAAATCGAAAGAAAACAGATTTCAGGGGTAGGTAGGGATTTTGGTGGTCTCTGGATAAGAATTTCAAGTTTCTCAGTCAGCATAGCTGTTGTTTTATAGGGACCTCAGGGACAAACTAAGCAAGGGAGGCTTGAGTTGTCCCTGTGAGCTGTGGGGCAATGCTGGGTTGGGTTTTGTCAGTGTAGCTGCTATGAGCAGAGTCAGAAATCAGTGACAGTAAGTTTTGGCCCATTACCTTTAAGTTGTAGCTTTGTGGATTCCTGTAATGTTTAATGGGATAGGCAGGAAGTTTTAGGGCAGTCATTTGATATTATAATGTGTATTATGGTTATAATATGGTATTATAAATGACATTATAAATGTCTTGGTACTGTTCTTAACAGTGTGGGGTCTGAACATATATATGTTTATTGCTAAATCCAATACTTGCTGGTAAAAGGTACAGGAGAACAGAAAGCTTGTTTTCTCCTAGAAAGTAATATATTTTTATCTGCTTTTCTGGGGTCAGAATGTACTTTTAATTAGAATTTCCCAGCAACCTGCAGTGCTGCTTGCCTGTATCCCTCAGCTGAGCACTGTTGTCCAGTACTATAACAATTTTTTATTTTTCTTTCACCTAAGTTTGTGAATTTATATCTTGTGAAGATGATTTTCATTTTTGCCAATGCAGATCTGGAATTTCTTGATTGTAAGAATCTAGTTTTACTCACTGTAGCACACAGTAGCTGTGCTCTGTGAAAAATTTGCTTTGGTTATTCCAACATGTGCACTTACATATGGTAATTGGAGCTTGTAGAAATTTATGCAGGGGAATATGTGTTAGTCTGTGTCTGGAGCTGAGGGTATATTAGCCTGTGTAAAACCTCAGCTGAGTAAAGACAAAGTTTCCAACTTTGTAAACTAAATAAGCACGTCTCTGGGTCCCAGTTTCCCACAGTTTTTATTGTGTATACATAGCAGCATGTCTCAGACAGCTTGTCATGTGGAGGGAGGTTTCATGTGATGGGTGAGTTCATCACATGATATGCATTTACATGTTCCTTTTTCCCTTTTTTTTCTAGTCTGAGATTGAGCCACTGCTGCAAATTGAGCTTTTGGAAGAGAGCAGCAGTGACAATATTCATATAAATTAATTCCATTTAAAAAGGCAACCTTTTGTGGTGGTTCACTGATAGTTGCCAAAGTCACACAGCTGCCTCTCTGCATCCTTCTAGAAAAGCCTTAGCAAGAGCTAAGCATCACTTCTGACACACCAGCAGGGTTTGGAACTCCTTGGAAACTCACAGGGATTGGTTTGATGGAGGGATTTTCCACAGCAGACTCCCTGGAGTATCTGTGCTTTCAAAGATAAGGGTTTCACTTCACAGCCTGCCAGGCAGGGACGTGTGCTGTGCTTCTCTGGAGGAAGGAGCACAACCTGCTCCCTGATCTTAGTGAAACCTGCCAGAACCCATCTCCTCCCTGTGCTGCTTAGGCAGCATCTCTGCTGGATTCGGTGGCCTCTTGTATCTCTGTAATGCTGCTCAGCACAGGAGTCAGTGTGGGTTGCAATTAGAGGGAACATTTTCCTTGCTGCCCCTCAAATCCACAGCTGGCCTGCCTCAAGCTGTTGCCTCCAAACCTATAAGCATTGACATGAAAACTTTGTTGAATTTTGTGAAGAAACCCAAAGCCAAAATACGTGGAGCACACAAAGCCAGTTTGCCTGCAGCAAAAGAAATTCTGTTCTCCTCCATTCCCTCCTGTCAAGGCAGGGCGTGGGAAAGGAGGCTTGTAATTCTGAAAGACTTGTGACAGAAGTTTGCTTGGTGAAAAGTCATCATAAAGAGCTTTTATTACAATCAGAGGCAAGGATTTCTGTCAAAGTCCATATAGGACAAATCCCTCTACCCTAAAATAACTGCTTGGAATCAGAGGATTGGAGACTGAGCCATATTTCCAAGTGCCCATGTTTCCATTTTCTTTTCCAATGTGTGCCCTGTGGAGCACTGGGGAAGCTGCAAGGCAGTCATTAGGTGAGCTGTGTATGGACATGTAGGAGGAGGTTCCTGCCATGGATCCTGTAGGGTGGGGGAAGTGCCAGCATGGTTTAGCCTCAGGTGGCTCTGTGGAGCCTTGCAGGTTGTTTGGGACAGAGCATGCTTCTGGATTAGGAGACATCTGAAATGTATTGCACAGTGATGTTTAGTCTCCTTTGGAGCAAGGGAAAGGTGTCATGTAGTTTTCCTGAGATCCTCAACTGATGACATTTTTCTATGCTCTGCTTCCTGTTTTAGCAAATACAGCGTGAGGTGGGAGAAAATAAAAGAGTGAAGAGGGGAGGCATTGTGGTCTTCAACATCCTTGGAGGGAAAGCAGAGGGGCAGGTACAGATCTCTTCACTCTCATGACCAGGGAAAGGACTCAAGGAAATGGCATGAAGCAAACCAGGGAGGTTTAGGTTGGACATCAGGAAAAGTTTCTTCACCCAGAGGTGTCTGAGTGCTGGCACAGGCTCCCCAAGGCAGTGGTCACAGCACCAACCCAACAGTTCCCAAAGCATTTGAACAATGCTCTCAGGCTGATGGTGTGACTCCTGGGGCTGGTCCTGTGCAGGGCCAGGACTTGGACTCCATGATTCTGATGAGTCCCTTCCAACTCAGCACATTCTGTGATACCATGATTCTTCCAAATGCATGGGCTTGTCAGATGCAAGCTAAATACCAATGCAACTGTGCTGCTACCTGCAAAAAAGTCACACATCTTGGCTGGGAGATGCATAGCTGAATGGAGTGGGAGTGAAGCCTTCTGGAAATGGAGGAATAGTTATTTCTCCTTATCCAGACCTTTTTCTATTTAGTGTATCGCTCTTTCCCTTTCCTCTTCTTCTTTTTCCTCCTCCAGTGCTATTTTAAAATACTGATGAGACAACACAGGGTCCAACAAGGATTCACTTAAAGCATTTTAAAACTCTCTAAATTAAATATTTTGGTAGAAGTCATAAGTCAGATTGCTCTTATTCTAGTGAGAGGTCTTGCTAGTAGTTGGGAGATCTTTGTGTTGGTTCTTTTCTAATTAAATGGTGAGCTGCTGCCTGCTTTCTGGCCTTTGAGCCTTTTACTACCTGAATCTGGAGAACAGGCTGTAAAACATTAAATATAGGAAAGCTGGGAAATGTAACACGCTATAAATGTATGAAGGTAGGAGCTCAAATATGTGTGGACATAAAGATTTTATTTCTTTACATAAGGTTTAAATGAAGAGTCTGCAGTATAAATCTCTGCTTTCAAAGTGAACTATCACTTTTCAGCAAGAAAGAAAGCAAGAATGACTATTAAGAAATAAAATATTCCACATCTAGGAAGCACCAAGGCAAGCCTTATAAGACCATATGCAAGTAAATTAAGACCCCCAACCTGCCCCCCAAATATATCATAGGACATTTTTTTTTTGTTTTTAATCTGCAGCTTGGAATTGTATAGTTTTGTCTTTTTTTTATTTGGTGAATAAGACATGCAAAGGTCACCATTATGCAATGAAGCTGTCAGGAGACAGCTGGGAGGTCTTCATTTAATGCCCATTATGCCCCATATTTGATATCTGTATCAGGCTCCTAATGGGTGGTAGGCGGGGGTGGAGGATGATGGTAGTTTGGAGGAAACAAGCTGTAGCAGCTCCCTGGAAATCACTGGGGGCACAGGGAGAAGGTGATGTTTTTATAAGCAGAATAACTGAAAAGTATTCCTTAAAACCTAACGTATTTATATAAGCAGAATTTCTGATTGCACCCAGAAAACGGTTTTAACACTTGCAAATGAAAACTGAGAAATCCTAAATGTTTTAGATCTTCAGGCCAAATCTTGTTTGATTTCTCTCAGGTTTTTTGTCCAGCTGGATTGATCACATTACTGACTTTTTATACAGAACTCCCCATTATGAGCTATGTGATTTCTGAAAGTAATTTTTCACAGCTGGTTATTGAAGCAGTGGGATCAGCAGCACTCACCATTAGGATTGCTCTGAATATTTGTTGTGTAGGTGGACCTTGAAGGAAATCTGGTTCTTTCTAAACCTGGACCAATGGAGCACTCCCCAGCTGATTATATGAGGCCTTTAGATTTTCATGCTCCACTGCTGTGTGTGGATGTATTTCAGCAAGTGAGCTTGGCTTGTCTGTGTTTGGTTGTGTGGCAATATTTTCATCTTGTGTACTCAAACAATAGTGTCTTAAGTCCACTGAAAAGCCACCCCAGTTGAAATTGTAGTAAAATCCATGTTGTGGGAGGGGGATATAGTCAATTAGCCAATTATGTGTTTTGTTCAACTAATTTTTGATCTGCTTGAATCCTGCTTAGTGAAGCATCAGAAATCTCTGTTTGGTGCAGGGTATGCAGAAGAAAACCTATCATTGTGTTAGTGCAATGATGAACCCCAGGCAAGGAAGAAACAAGTAGTAAGCTGAAGTAAGTTATTATTCAGAGGAAACATGATGCTATCATACTTCATATGAAAACCTCTCATGGCTGGGGGCTGCAGCCTTTTCCTTCTCCCAGCAAGTCTGAAGTTAGTTTTGGCTTGAGATGGAGGCAGAGGGTTGAGTATCTCCCAAAGATGTTTTCTAGTTTCATCTTGCTCAGTCAGCAGTCTGAAATGGATGATTGCACTGAGGTGGGTTTCTGGACAGCATTGATGTTCTGGGCTGTTGGCATGGGGTGGATCTTGAAGAAGGAGTCTGCATCTCATAAAGATCCTATTGATAAAATGTGAATAAATGACCTCTGCATCTAGCTGTTATTGGTATGCTGGGGCATATTAACTACATCTAAATTATTGCATAGGAAAGACCTATGAAATTTATTTGACTTCAATGACCTCCTTAGAGAATGGGCTGTGTAATTTGCTGAATAGCTTTTTTTTTTTTTTTTTTTTCCCTTTCCAATATACCTTTATGAGTTTCCCTGTTAGGAACACTTTGATATAGGTTTACTTGATTTTGGCCCTTGCCATGGGCTTGTAAATGACTTTCAGCCACATACAGGACTGTGTGATACCTCCCAGAAGTCTAGAGCATAAAAGAAATGAAGATACAGTCTGGGCTGTGCTATTAGGCTATAGCTTTTATATTTATTGCTCTTGTATGTTATCAACCTGCTTCTTGGGTTCTGCCTCTTCTCTCACATCTACTTTTCACTTGCAGAGCTGACTCTAAAATATCAGGGTCTCTCAAATCC
Organism: Erithacus rubecula; assembly: GCF_903797595.1. Lineage (NCBI taxonomy): Eukaryota > Metazoa > Chordata > Aves > Passeriformes > Muscicapidae > Erithacus > Erithacus rubecula. Next base: position 62,944,391 of record NC_136687.1, read on the forward strand.
TTAATTCAGACCTACATCCTCAGTGTCACTGTGATGTTTTGTGGGACCTCTCCTAAGCAGCTCAGACTGACCCACTCTTAATCTTATTGTGGTACAACTTGCCCTGGCATTTCCTTAATCACTGTCATTGCCAGAAGCTTTTAAAAATTGAGTCTTCATGGAGAGCTTATCACAAGCAGCTGGAAGAAATGCATGACCATAATGTCTGCTCTAGTGCATGCCACTGAAGCTCATTTAATGCAATGCCAAGGGCAACTAATGAAGTCTGTGAATGTTAATTATGTTTTAATAATACAATTGATTTTCTTCTGCATTAACTTTGCCTTCAAAGAAAAAAAAAAAGCCTTCTCTTTCTCTAAAAGGAGCATTCCCCTATGGGTGATTTATAGGTATAGAATTATGCCAAGTGAATAAATGTTCCATTATTGTCATATGATCACATATATGCCACCACCATTAACTGAAATTTATTCTTTGCTTTGAAGACATATGCAGTGCAATAGGAGCTGTGAGCTGAAATAATCTAGCATTCTGGTAAAGCTGAAATCAGAGTATAACCGGGACAGGGTGATGCTGCTGCTGGAGCCCCGTTCTCAGAGACAGGTCACTAGGTGGCAGCGATACACAGCAAAGCTGCCTCTCTTCTTTGCTCCTTAGTTCGCTCCTCAGAAAACTTGCAACACTTTGAAAGCAAAGAAAAAAAAAAACAAAACCGAACCAAAAGCCCATTTCTGAATGCACTTAAAATTATACATTTTAAATTCAAACTACTGTGTTATTTTTTTTCCTTAATAACTTTGACTACAGAGTGAGGACACATTCTTACTGGAGAGCACAACATAGAGCAGTCACAAGTTGCCTTTGTGAAAGGTTTGTGTTTGGAAATGTTGGGAAACAGTGCAAAAAACTTTTCATATTTTCCAGAGTGCACCCTAATTAGCTCAAATGCTTGCTGCTGAAGCAACCATGGGTCTTGTGATGGGTTGGGTGGAATTACACAGCAGAGCACGGGACCTTAAGTGCTCTGGGTAAATTTGGATTTGCAGAGTAACTGTCTGACAAACGCTGTGGCAAACTCTTAGAAGTGCTCCAAACATCTCTCTCTCTGAGCATGCTGACTTTTGCCTGTTTCTCCTTTTTCTCTGCAGTGTATTTGAGCTTTCACTTGTTTTGGACAAGCCCTTCTTTTTTGGATTATTTACACTATGATAGACTAAAGCAAAGGTTTTCTTCTTCCTCCAGCATACCTCTGAATCTCTTGGGTTCCAACACATTTCCCTTGCAAATGGAGCGACTCTGTACATCCTTAATGTAAAAGAAGTTGCTTTCTCTCAGAAAGCAGTAGGAAAAAAGCAGAAATGGTAGGTTTCCAAGAGAAATCAAGGTGGACTTGTCTTATAAATAAAAGCAATTCATGGTGAAAGTGCAGACTAAGCTGTCTGGAGAAGTTTGAAAAATCAACCCCCGCAGCTCTGCTTCACCCTTCTGCTGGAGACAGCCATCCCTGGAGCAGAGATGAACCTGGTCCAGGGCTCAGCTACCTCACTGCTCCATTAATTAATGTTAATGGGAATGGCACCTCGGGAGGAGCCAGACCCAGCCCTACCAGTGGTGACTGGGCAGTCCCAACCCTTTACCCAAATTTGCCATTTATGTCTGTAGGGTACCTGGAGCATTCTTTTTGTTTTCATATAATTATATGTGTGATAAGTAGGCAAAGAGTTCCATTTGTTCAAATACACATTATAGTTGAGCAGTGACTCAGCTTTCTCAGAGGTTCTCCATTCCAGATTTTCTGAAGAAGCTCCTCTTCCAGTCTGGCCTTTTTGTATTTTATTTTTTTCCCCTTTGTAGTTTGATCGTCTTTTCCTTGTTTGTTTCCTTTTTTTTCATAAGGACTACCCAGGAAACTCTGAGAAACATTTTAATCTGCAGAGTCATTAAACTAATATAATTCTTCACAGAAATTCTTCACTCTTAGTATTTTTCCTGAATAAAATTATGGTCTCACAGTTATACTAAATTGAGTTTATGGGCCCAGGGTTAAATTTGGCCATTACTTTGCAACCAGATAAGGATCCAGCTGAGGTTGAACTGTCTGTGATTCAACATTGATAAAACAGCAGTGATGCTTTGTTTGCTTGGAGAGACATTTGAAAAATGTTCAGAGCTGGGGTGTGGTTCATCCCTACTGGGAATGGAAGTTGATGCAGCACCTTGGAGGGCACAGGGCTGGGTGCAGCTCAGCCTGCCCTGAGTTAAAGAGCAGATAGTTTGTGCATTTGGTATTTGGATTTGGGTTGATGCCTAAATCTCTTACTACAGTATTCTGTGGGCTTCAAAACTGCAGGCTGTGAAATCACTTTATACAGCCTGTAGTAACAAAACAACTTGTGGCTGTGGGGAGGCACTGGCAGAACTGGCTGTGTCCAGAGCAGCAGGCTGAGGGAGGCCAGGGGATGCTTTCTGAGGTTCCCTTGAATCCAGGGCATGGAATCCATCTCTGGTGCATGGATGAACCCAATCTTGATGTAGCTGGATCACAATTAGGATGCAGAAGTGGAACCAAATTATTGCAGAGGGGTTTTGTAGCATAGATATAACCTAAGTGTCCATAAGATGTGGCTCTTGCCTTGCTGTAGTCTTTATATTGCATGATAACATCCTGTGACCATGAATGAGGAAAGAGTTTAAATGCCTGTGGGGCTTTGCCAGAGAGCAATTAGGATAGGCCAGCTCAGGCTCATTGTAAGAATTCTCATCCTTCTTATGTCATAATCATTCTTCTCACCATGATGAGGTTTTACAGCCTTGTCTTTGGAGTCTGTCACTACCTTGCAATCTGGAGCAGCAGCAGTGAGCAGAAATGCCTTTCATCATCCACAGCCAGGCAGGAGACTGGGATCACTCCTGCAGAGTGGGCAATGGCTCTCCATCCCCCATGGCAAGGCTAGCTCTAATTAAAGCCAACCTTTGAGGAATTTACAGCTATTACAGAGCACTCCCATCTGTGAGGTGAGCTTCTGAGAGAGGATAATGCTTGTGCTCATGTTTCTGCACCAGTTTCCTGTCCTCATCAGGTGCAACTCAAGCTGTTGGTGATTATCCCTAAATCCCACCATGTCTGGGACCTGTTATCTCAGACATGGCCTCTCACCCCACACTAAGATGTGGGGCATACAACTGCCTGTTTGTTCCTCAGGTAAAGATGTCCATGGGAGGTTGTGGGGATTTCCTATTGGAAAAATGCTCATTTCAGGAATTTGGCCCTTACCCTTCTTCCCTTCTCTCCCCTTGACAGCCTGCCAACACACAGGTCTTATGAATTTCCAGCACACTGTATGGATTAGCTGTTGTCATTTTTCCTCTCTTTTGGTACATGTCTTTTACTAGTTAAGATTTGTGTGGCAGTTTCTTTCTTGAGGTACTTTTAGGTTTAATAAATTATCAATAATTGGTTAATCAATGGCTTTAAATAGTTACATAATTAATCAGTTAGGTTGTTTATAGCTATCTGACCTTTCAGTTTTTAGATTTTAAACTATTTGCAACACATATATATCATTCATGTCTACAATGTGTGTTGTTCCTTTCTCGCAGTCTCTTTCCAAAGTATCCATAAAAGAACATTAGCAAGAAGTGTCACTAAACTGGGAATTGTACTATACATTTCTGGGGGAGAAAAAAAAGTTAATTTTCCTGTACAGAAAATCATCACTTTCTCTTAATTTAAGAAAATAGATGTTTGGAATTTGATGGTAAGGCTCCTGAAACTTTTCCTTTTCTCTTGCTGTCACTTTTTTTTTTTTTTTTCTTTTTTTCCCCTATTAGCAGATCTTCTTGTGACAGAGCATTATTTCAGTGTCCTCATAAGGATTCTACAGAAAAAATTATTTCTTCTCTTGTCATCTTGAGGTTGATGGCTGCCTTCCCATTTCCTCTTCTGGAAGCTGTGTGTTCCAATACCACAACAGTAAAGATTTGGATTCATTAATTCAGCACCGATTCTGGTTCCAGCAGGTTTTAATTGCAGTGAAATGGAAAGATGTTTCACTTGATTTGTCCTGGTCTATCCCAATTGCCAAGTAATGGCTGGTATCATATTAGTTCAGTCAGTCCTCCTGGGCCATTTTGGAGCATGGACAAATAATGAAAAATGGGTGTGGGCACCCATCCATTTTTTTTTCTATAGCTGAATCCAGAACTGCTTAATTATGTATATATTGCTGTAAAGGGAAGAATCTTTCTGTCATCATGTATAAAAATGGATGAGGCTTCTAATCACATAAACTGTTACACCTCTAGAAACTGTGAAAGGCAGTGAAGGAGATGTGAAGAACTCTTTACTTGCAGAGAATTCCCTTACAAGAGGAAAACTGAACATTATCCTTGCAGATCCACCAGCTCAGTGTTGTGTGGTAGCTTCCTTTTGCACACAGTTGGTAGGGGGAAGGTCAGAGGATGATTCATGGAGCTAAAATCATTGGAGAGCTATGCAAGGATGTAGCTGATGGGTCCATAAATGGATAGACCACCAGCCAAATTCTTCTGAGATGCTGGAGGAGATAACCAAAGTACTGGATCTCTGAAACTGAAGTGATAAATGAGTTGGGTATCTCCCTTCAGCCAGGACAGATGTCTGGGTTTTCCATACCTGTCTATTCCTTGTATGCAGGTTAAGGAAGAAAACTTGAAGCTATCTAACTCTATGGAAGTTGGTTGGATTGCTGTGAAAGGGTGGATAAAATGCCATTCAGAGCTTCACCAGGACAGCTTCTGTTTGCTCCTGGTTTATCCTGAAACAGCTGGTCTTGCCTCAGTTCAGCAGGACTTAATGAAAAAAGGAATTAACCACGATTCTTCGACAACAGCATCTCCCACATTGTTCTGCTTGTAAAAAGAAAGTAAAACAGCAGTGTTAGCCACAGCTTTGAGAGCTGGGAGCTCTGAAGTCTCTCACTGTTGGTAAGGGAGACAGCTGCCTCTAGTGAGGCTACACTGACTCCCCCTCTATGGATTTTACTTAAGGAGTTTGTACATGAGAACGGGTCCTTTGTGCTGTGTAAGCTGCCTTACAACAGTGCTGGGCAAATAGTAGTGAAGAAGCTTTTGTCTGAAAAATGAATTACTGTGGAAAGGCATAGCCCCACCTTCAAAGTACCAGAAAAAAAAAATAAAATTCTGTACACCTTTCAGGAGCTCTTCCTGAATTTCAAATATACTTGAAGGGTGTACTCAGATCTTTCAGGACTGGAATTATGTCTGGGGCTTTGCTGTATGAACATTAATGGATTTGATTATTCAAGAATGCCCTCGCTCTACATGTTCAAGAGCACGTGGCTTGTGGCTTCATTCCCAGGCTCACAGTGAAAATTCCTTCTGCATTCTTTTCCCCACGCAGCATATGGATGGGCAATGAGCATTTTCAATATTTGTCATGCCCAAGGGGATAAACCAAAACCATCAGAATTTTCTTATGGTTGTTGTTATCTCTAGAATAATTTCTATTTCATGAAGATAAGCCTACCAAAGATAAATATGTGGTAGGATAGATTTCTTCCATCACTAATATCCAGTTAAGTACATAAATGAATGACAACCACAGAGGACCAAAAATGTAATCACCAAATGATTGCAGAAAAATTGCTCAAAAATGGCCTCAAGGCTTTGAATAACTCTGAAGAAGGCATTGTATGCTTTTGATTAATTCCTGAGTATCCTTACTTGATTTCTCCCTTTTCTGTATTGTCATCACCAAAACCCAAATGGAGACTCCTACAGATGTGCTCTCCATTTCAAATCCAGGATGGCTTCAAATTCAGGGAGTGCGAGTGGGAGAAGAATTTGGCTGTCCACAGGTATAGTTCAAAGTTGAAGAAACAAATGCTGTGGTATAACCCTGATTACTGAACTTGCCAGAGCTGATTCAGTCCTCTTGAAGCTTGAAATTGTTCAGCCAGAGGAGTCCCATTCTTATGGTATGCAAGTGTTGCCTTTTACTATATGTTTAAAATGTAACAACCTGTAATAGTAAAAGCCCAGGGCTCCAGAACTCTGATCTACAAACCTTTTCAGAAACTTCATTTACTGGGCCAGAGGTTTCTTCCACTCTTTGGGAGAGGAAGCAGTGATCCCATCTCACTTTATGCTTCTTATTTACAGTGTGAATTAATTCAAGGAGTGCAGCTATTGACAGCATCCAGAGAGCAGCAAACAGTGGCACAAGGCTGAGCCTGTGGAGAGAGCTGCTGATTGTGAAAACACACTTGTGAGCACAGCCATAAATGTGTGAGGTTGAGCTTGGAGATTCCTGCCTTTCCATATTTCTTCTGCTGGGGTTAGAGACAGCATTTGTTATGTAGATTATTGCAGGGAGAAGCTGGAAGAGTGGGACACTAGCTGAAGGTGATGGTCAATAAAAGGTTTGCAGGAGGACTTCTGCTAGTGTTAAGTGTTTAGTTGATCTTTTAGGGATAAGGAATTTCAGCTGTCTCTTAAACTGGGATGGCCATTAAATATTCACATGGGTTTTAACCTCAAAATGTGTGTTTCATTGCAATACTTGTTTTAGCAAAATCATGATAGAGTAATGAATCAGACTAATGAGACCTCAAAGCTTTATTTCTTTTTCAGGAAGTAGAGGAAGTTCCTTGTAGCTTCTGAGAGATCATTTTATCACTGTGTGTCTTGCTAATTAGAAAAGGATAAAGAGAATAATTTCCATTTTAAAGATGGACTGAAGCACAAGGAAGGCCAGACTTATTTAAATTCACCCTAAAAGAACTGGTATTCCAAATGCCAACTTGGCAGAGGATGACATCTCTAAATGCTTAATAAATAATCATGTGGATTATGCTGTGGATGTAATGTGTGCTCTCTGAGAGATGAGCAAGCTGAGAAATTGTCTTTAAAATGCTTGTCTCAAAGGAAGTCTCAGGAAATGAATCCTCCTTCTCCAGGGAGTGTTTTGTCCTTGGTCACTTGAATGTCCTTTTAATGCTGAATTTATGAAACTGTGAATTGCAAAAGCCAGTGGTGTAAGAACACAATTCCAAAAGGCAGAGAGCTCAGTCATGTGTGCTAGTGTGGAGTATGAGGGCACTGAGAGTTGCTAGAAAAATATAATGTGTCCATTTAGAGTTTGGTGAGGGAGTCTATCATTCTGTCCTTAATGGATATGGTTTTCATAGCTGTGTTCTGAACTTTTGGAGATAGACATAAGCAGAAAGAAAAATAGAAGAAATTTCAAATATCAGGGGTTTAAAGCTAAAAATTAAATGCATATATATATGTACACACATATATATGTTCAAAAAAATGAAGAAATACATCTGTAGATATATCTATACATAGCTAGTGAAGGGCAGAAAGTGGGAGTTTTTGTAAGAGGTTATATTAGCATCTGCAAATATATAGCTTGCATGTTGAGGACCTCAAATTTTTAGTAAAGGTGTAGCTTAATTGCATGTCATAAAACCTTTTCTATTATTAATTGGGCTTTTAGTACTGTTTGTGCTCAAGGGAAACTATAATCACTTTATGGGCATGGACATTAGGCAGACATTAAAGTGATGCATTAAAAGTTACATGGAGTGGAATTTTCACAAAACTGTAGAGTTTTCTTTGCATCCTAAAGTTTTTAAACCAGAAGTGCAGTGTTTTGCAAAGAACAGAACTCAGAGGGAATCTAAAACCTTGAGCAAAACCTTGAGGTCATGTTCAGTGGTCTGTCTTGTGGAGAAGGTTGTGTTGGGAAAACAAACTGGTTCCTTTCAGCTGTATAAATGAAAGAAGGCTCTCAACTTTTTGTCTTGGAACCTAAAGTTAAAATAGGTCTGCAAGCAAAAGTATGTGTGGATGTGTGTTAGGAAATAGAGATCTGGGATAAAAAATATAGATTGCTATGATGGATGGTAAAAGGCAGATCTCTTCTGTATTTTCCCCAAAATTTCAGCCTAGTGCAACCTAGAAGGAATCTGCCAGTGAAGTTATGGATGTTTTCATGAAGTCACTGAAGTTAGGTACAAAATCTCTTCCAGTGGAAGTGCTGTGCCTGGACCAAGCATGATGAATAGTGTGAGAGGGCTCACCTCTATGCTTGGAATCTTTTTGCAGGAGCTTGATTGAATACTTGTCTGGAAGCAAAACAAAACAAAAAACTCCTCCTATAAATAGCCAACTAAAACTAGTGGCTTGAAAAGTATCTTTTTTCAGATAGATAAAAGGCATAGGAGCAAATGGGAAACATTAAATAATGACCCAAACTGTGAAATAGCAGGCAGATGACTTGCCCTTAGTGTTCAGGAGAAAATGGGTTAATCAAAAAAGGGAGCAACCACAACATTCCACCTGTGATAGAGAATGTAAATCAGTGGTGAAAATGGCATGCAGAGCTCCAGGGCTTGCTTAAATGCTTCTTTCTGTAAGAAAAAAAGAATTAAATGGAAGGATTGCAGTGTGTTTTATTCCTACAGTGATTTCAAAGGATGTTTTGTGAGCAGCTCATCCAGGAAGTAGAGTCAAATAGAATCTGGCCCAAACAATGTCTGTTTTGATTGTGATGTTGTTCAATAGTCTTTTGCTGGAATTCTGCATGTATCCAGTTCAATAGGTCCTAGAGATAATTGAGAAATATAGTGATACTGTGGAAATACCTTGGTTAAATTAGAATATGAGACAGGAATACAGCACAGAATTCTGACACCTCTATCCCAATGTAGGTGGGATAACTTGAACATTGCCTTTGAGAGAGGACTGTGGACAACTCTTGCCATCAAAAGATCCAGTGTGTCAGGTGTGTGTAGAAAAAATGATGAAGTAGAGGCTGAAGCCATCATAACACAATATTTCATATTCTGGCCTGCAGAATATGTGGTGGGATGTGTGCATGCAGGAAACAGATGGGCATTTAAACACACAGATAATCCTGCCCTGAATTAGATGGCTCAGCCTAAGTTAGTCAGCCTAAGCTCCTAATCTTTGTTGAACCAACCTTTGCCATGAGAAAGCAACAGTGTAAGGAAAAGGGTCAACAACACAATAATGGAAACTACTTGCTGCCAATAGGATTTGGGTAGTTGTAGCTCCAAGGTGGAGCTACTGATGGGTAAACTACCATCTGAGCATTTTCCTCTGAACTGAAAGATGAAAAAATAGTAAGAGAACACATTGTTTTCAAATATGTTGGAATAAAACCACTAAGTTCTTTAGCCATGATAATGCTGTTTCTCCCCTGGAGTACTTTTATTTTTTATGACTTCATCCTGGAGCATCCTGGTCTGAGTCAAACTTTTTATGTTGCCCATTGTACCACAGTGATGGGAAAATGCATTGTTTTATCATTTCTCTCTTTGATTTTTTTTTTCTTGCTTTCCTTTTGGAAATTTTATCACTAAAAAATATTGCTGACACACCAAAAAGTTTTCTGGGGAAAAACAGATCTTATCATTCTCTACTGTTTGTGTTCCCCATGTCTACCTTTGCTCCTGCCTTTCTTCCCTCATTTCTTCCTACAGACCCTGTGAAATGACTGCAGTGATGCTCCTGAGTGTTAGTGATGAAATGAAGGTTTCAAAGTGTTGCAGCCAGATCTCTTGGCTGAACTGCAGGCCAGGTGAGGTTATTACAGGGGAGTTTGTGATACACTTTTCCACACTGTCCTGCCAGGACACTGCATTCTTTTTCCATGCTCATTTTCCCATACGGGCTCTGGATTTTTGTCCATTGAGCCCCTGGTAGAAGGTGGTTTTGATGAGACATTTTCATTTTTTTCAAAAAAGCAAATAATATTTTGAATGCATTTCTTCCAGTAGTTTTATGAAACCATCTGTTTAGCACCAAAAATTAAAAAAAAAAAAAGAACAGAATATTTCTCTTCTCATTATTTAATACTATATTTTATATGAAACTCCAGAGGATTTATTAAACTGAATAATTTCATTGCCTTTTTATAATAGAAAAGTTTATTAGAGAACACAGGGTCATAAAGACTTTTCCTATAAACATCTTAATTGATCCATTTGAGCTTCAGTCTGCTCTTTCCAACCTTCAAACACACTCACCTTGTGCACTCCCCAGGATGAGTGAGGATGCAGCATGGCCCTTCTGGACTGCTTTGAGCTAAACAACCCAAACATGACCTTCAAAATCAATCTGTGCTGAAGAGCTGGAGTATTTTGCCTCTGCCTTTGGCTCATGTGTTCCTTAGAATTAATTGAATTCCAGAATTTTATCTTGACAATTAGTGAAAACCTGGCCGTGGAACGGTCATCATGAACTTCAAACCCAATGGTTTTGCTGGAATGGTTAAGCAATTTTGTAATTTTCAAAGGAAAGGGTCTGGAGTAAAGAATTGTTTAGGTCTGTTGCCCAGGGAATGCACACATTTGTTATGTACACAGAATTGTGTCACTTGTGCTCCCATAGGCATGAAAGATGCACTCACACAATGTTTTTCTCTGTTTTATTACTGATACAGCTGTATCCACCACAAAAATGCTGAAGTACACGTGCCCTTTTACTGCATGATTAAAAGAGAATTATATTGTTTCATGTCTCAAAACGTCCTTTGGCAACTACATCTTCTTATTAATTTATTGAAATTGGCAGGCTGAGTGTGTGGGAAGAGGTTCAAGAGTTGCATCAGTTCGATCTGGATTAGTTCCTGACTGGATGTGAGATATTTCTGTTGTAGGCAGCTCACACTCAACTTGAAATGCTACCTGCCCATGTTTGGAGCTGTCTGCCATCTGAAACTCTCAGAAGAATAGCTGCAACTGGATCTCAATTTAGGCATAGAATTGCTGTAGAGATGCAGGGTTGAATAGATCACGTGTGCTTTTTAGGAAAGATACTTGTTAATGTAATTTCCAAAAGCTCTGGTCAGGACTTAAAGGTTAAAAAAAAGGGAAATCAAGAAAAGAGGGAGAGAAGTAAAAACAGAGAAGTGATGAAGAAAACTTGATTTTGGTTTAAAGACTAATTAAAATGCTTTTTAACTGACTAACAAGAAAATGTAAGTAGTTATGAATTATGGATCATAGTTGCAACAAATCTAAAATGAATTGGTTTAGTGAATGCCCAATAGACTTTCTAATGCTACTTTATGTATATAAACCTAAATTATGCAGTAATAAGGGGAAATCAACTTATTTTTCTGAACAACTTTTTTACCTAGGGAAACAAAAAAAGTCCTGAGAAGAAATAAAATCTTCATGGATCTTTCTTTCCCTTTTTGACTGTAATACTAATGATAGTGCCTACTCTTTGAAATTTTGACAGTAAATAATTTGAATAGACTTGTGTTATGGAATGGTTTGTAAAATTCTGAAGCAAAATGTTAGTTTATTACTCTGACTTCTGCAAATACAGAATTGAGTAGACTTGGGGGGGGGGGGGTTGGAGGGATTTTGGTTCTTGTTTGTTGTTTCTTGAGCCTCTAAGCAGCACAGTGTCATATCTGTTTGCTAACTGGATAAGGCAGCACCTGAGAAAAATTAGTGGGAAGTAAATTATCTTAGGATAAGAATGTGTATCACACCAAAGACAAAGAGAGGGGAGACTACCAAGCCTTCTGAATTCTTTAGAATTTGTAAAACCTTTTCCTTCTTCTTCTCCAGCAGAGGTAGCATTTGGTTTTGGCTATGTACCTGGACACCAGACTCAGAAATATCTGGGTTCCTTCCTGCCTGAGGAAGAGAGAAAGACACAAACCAGATATTTTGGCTGACCTACAGGCTTTTCATTTAATTTTTTTCTGGTCAAATTGCTTGAAGACAAGGCCTGCTTTGCAGACAGGGTGGTCAAAGCAGCAGTTCCACTGCTGATTCAAATTAATTTAGATATTTACAGACATTGATACAAAAGTATTTGTTCAGGTGCTGCATTCAGAGGAACACCTGCTCCCTCACAAAAAAATTGATGTACACAAAAATACTTTGCAGAAATATTCCCAGAAAAGCAAGCCAAAATGAATGCATGTTTAATAATACAGGAGGGAATTCCCAACGTGCTTAGCATTGCTTGGATTATGCTCCCGGATGTTTGTGAGATTTTTCAGTGCAGGTAGTGATAAAAACAGTCAGAGTTGGCTTCACCCATTAGAAAAAAAGTTTGAATTCTTTCTTATTTTCTTCAGAGTCAGTTGGCAGTGTGTGAGAGGTAGACATTCTTCTGATGCTGGATGGAAATACCACCATATGGCTTTCTTGGAATTTCATTGTCAGCTTGGACTCTGAGGCAGCCCCTGGGTAGCTGGGGAGATGGTAAGTGCAAGCACAGAAACACACTAATTTTTGGCTCTGGTATATTTTTAGTGCATAAGAAGATGGTTCATTCTACAAGAGTTGTACTGAAGCATCTTCAGAGATGTGGCCACAACTGGCTCATTTTGGCTCAGCTACTGGAGGTAGTTGAGGAAAGGTGGAAATCAGTCTTCTTGTACTCAGAGAAATTTAGGAAACATGAAACATGTACCATTAAGTAAAGCTGCCCAAGAGGATTGGGCAAAGCCATTGCTCTCTCTCTAAAAAAAAAAAAAAACCCAAAAAAACCCAAAAAAAAAGAAATAAAAAAAAAGAAAAAAAAAAGAAAAAGCCTAAAAGATATTTGACTTTCAAATGAAAAATAAAGATACACACATGACCCTAGCACTGATCTATGACAATTTATGCAGTGCTGATATAGATTAATGTAAGTTTTGCAACATGATTTACTCATTAACAATGGTGGTGACCAATCATGACTAACATGTATGTCTGAAATTTATATGATGACTGATTGTGTGTCTTTACAGCTGAAAACATGCCCCCTCTCTATAAATATATATAAATATAAGGTTTTGTGTATCATACCTGTCATTTAAATACACAAAGATACATTAACTTTACAGAACTTTCCCATTTTGGGAGGTGTTTCCAAGGAATCTCATACCCACTGGGATGCATTGGCTTCCAGCACCACAGTCAGGGTGACATGTAATTATGAGAGTAAATCCATGCATAAAACCAGAGGCATTTGGCATGTACTTGCATCCCTGTCTTAACTCTTAGCATGATGAAATAACAATGGAGCAGAGATGGCACATGATTTTATATACATTAAACCAGAGTGCAAAGCCTTCCCCAGCTGTGGTTATGTGCAGGAATCACAGACCCATAATACTGTACATTCTCTTGCTGTTGTTACCTGGATTAGTTTAAGCTGGGATGTTTACCATCATGTGCACTGTAGCCATCATTTAAATAGCTTTTTTTCTTTCATTACATCTAAAGCCTCTGTAGGAATTTCATAAATCCTTTACCACACCACTGAAATAAGAGGAAGAAAGGGAGAATACCAACTTTCATTTCTCTCAGAAGACAGCATTTCTTGAGAGCTGGAGGGAAAGTGCTGTGGCTCAGAGCTGCTGATTACTGTGTAACTCATGAATTATTAAGTAATGAAGTATTTTACTATGTAAGCAATTAAAAGTCTTGTCACCTATTGAGATGGTGATTCCAGAGCCACATTTTTGTCTTTGTGACTTTGTTAATGAAACCACACAAATTTTTGTGTCTGTTCAGGCTTCTTCATTTCCAGTTGGTACACATAGACAGGATGCAGAAATAGCTAGAAAGAGCCTGAAGCCTCAGAGAGGATTTCTCAGTAAGTCTGAGGTGTCATCTACTGCCTGTGGTCAGGATGGGGTTTGATGGGGGAAATTGAGTATTGTTCTTTGCCCAGCAGTGGGGAAGATACTGTTTAATGACTCAAGGCAGGAGCCTCCTAAGTAAGCTTGTGTCTGGATATGATTTAAAAGATTTCTTGTGTGGAGAGTAAAATTTATTATCTGAAAAAGCTGTAAAATGACTGCATGTTCTGCACACCCTGGTATTTCAGATCTGTCAAAAGAGGACAGATCTAGTCTGCAATGATGTAGAAACTGAAATACTAAAATAGCTGGCTGTTGAAATAAAATAGCAATAACAGGATGAGATGACAATCAAAAATCTTTTAAAGTTCCAGAAATAGATTTGCCCCTGAACAGAATAATTTTCTTTACAAGTAGGATCAAAAGTTGGCATGATTGGAGAACAGATTTGTCTTTCTTCTGATTTCTAATTTCTTATAGTTTGGGCACCTGAGGAGTGCCATAGAACGGCTTGGAACTCTGCACCCCAGGCAGATCAGTTGTTTGGTTTTACTGTAGCATATGAATAAATTAGCTTTCAGCTGGGAATTCATTCTTAACAAACAAAAGCTATTTTACAGCCAAGAAGGATCTGTGATCCCAAGTGATAAACCCCAAGTGCGGCTCTCTCAGCTCGAAATACTCAAAAATTTGGAAGTGACAACAAATTGGTTGTGAAATGAAATCACTCCACCAACATTAGGGGGATTTTGCAAGTAATCCTTGGTTTCGTCACCAGGTTATTTTAACTGTGGCCCTCTGCTTCTGATGCAGATATTTCCAGTACTGAGAGGAAGCTGTGAGTGGAGGCTTTCAGATGCAGTGATTAAGTCAAGGGTATAAAGATATGGATCTCTGAGGAGCAAGGACATGAACCCAAGTAGGACTGATTTGCTTTCCAGCCTTTTAAGAGCTGATGTTAAAACACACAGCTCTGTCAGTAGAGCTCAAGAGGTAGCTTTTACATTGCAGCTACACCGTGTCTGTAATAGGGTTCAGTTATCGTGCTAATGGCAAGTGAGGGATCTGCAAAAATTTTCCAGATTTCTAGGAGAAAAAAAATAAAATGAATGCAGTCTGCTTCACAAAACTGTCTGCAGTGAGCAATAAAATGGCTGTAACAGGGATCATTGCCTTGCACATGGAAAAAAATATAGGTTTTCTATATACTTGTAATGCATTTGCTTAAAATTTATTGCACGTGTATTTAAAATATATATCCCCTGTATAAAATACTGTCTGTTTAAAATGGGACAACTTTGCCAATTTTCATAATATTTCAAATATGTGGTATAACGAAATGCATTCAAAGTATCATTAAAAACTGATACTTTTGGAACATTTAAATATGATTATTTGCTGCCTTGAGTATCTTTAAAGAAGCATGTGTGTGGAGCATTTTTCAGATACATAACTGAGGAGAACAAAATGAAGATTCCCTCTCTCCTTCTGGGCAACCTGTGACAAGATTTAGTCCAAAATAATAGTGTACAGCAGGCTGAAGGTACCTTTGAGTCTTATCTCTCTGTGCTTTGTGTAGTAGCAGTATAATATTTTCTACTGGCTAGATTCAGTGTAAACTCCTGACTTTTCCATACTCTAGTGATGCAAAGTATCCATGGGCTTGGCTAAACACAGATAAACCAACTTTACAGCTGTTTTCTGCTGCCAAAGGAGTGCAAAGCAGCTGGAACTTATTGGTCTTATATATTTTCAGTGTGTTCAGAAACCCATGTGTTTGGTTGAGTTGTTTTTTGGGTTGTTTTTTTTTTTTTTTTTTGTTTAAATATACAGCAAGTTGCTGTGGGAAAGGCTGGTTTGTCTCCTGAAATGAGAAGCCAACAGGGTTCACAAACTCAGAGCTGCTGGATGTGCAGTACTTGGGCCAAGCTCTGCCTTGACAGGTTGAGTGTAACTAACAGGAAGAACTGCACTTGCTTTGACAGACATATTTTATCCCTGGAAGTTGCTCAAAAATGAACCTGGACCACTAATTCCCTGATGGCAGCTTTAGGAAAAGAGAGAGAATAACTGAAGGTACAGAAAGTCCTATGATGGACAAATGGTGTGGTGGCAAGTAAGTTGTGTCTAAAGCTGAACAGGAAATAGATTTCCCAGCCTACATGGGGAAAAAAAAGTAAAAAAAAATGGCAATGTAGAACTTTTCCTACTTTGTGCCTGGATAACAATAGCAATTAAGAAAAAATAATGAACACGACCATTGTGTCCTTTGGTTGAGGTTATAGATGACTTCTGCTTTGTGTGACACAGATTCAAGTTCTCTTATCTCTGAGCCAAACCAGGACTTAAATCTGCATTCCTGAGATGAATCTCTCAGCTTTGAGATACAGAGAGATAGGTAGTAGTAAAAAATCTTGGGGTTGCAATGCAATTTGTGTTTTGGACAGGGAAGACTCAAAGTTTAAATTTATACATATGTACAAATAGTTTTGTTTTAAAAAATCTGTGCTATTTGAAGGGAAACACTTTTCAATAATAATAATGGTAATAAATTAAAATTCTGGACAGTTAGGAAGGTGCCTGATGATTTCACACACTTTTTTTCTCTGATGACTGTTTAATTACTCCATGTGAAATATTTATCAGAAAGGATTGAGCCTATTTCTCAACAAGCTGGAGAAGAATTTGGAATGTAAAAACATCTTGTGTGTATTAGGACACAGCAAAGTTCATGACCTCTTTAAAGTCTCACCAAGAGGTTCTGGAAGCTGGAAATGGAACAGGCACCTTTTAATGCTTCTTCCTGCATTTCAACCATGAATAGTTTTCTGGATCCTTGATAAGTTTGTAGATTTTGAACTGTGATATTTTCTCATTAACTGAGCATTATCTCTCCTCCTTTCCTCTGGATGTGACTATGATCATCAATCAAGTCCCTTATTTTGCAGGAAGAAAAGATAGAAAGTGTAGAGCATTTTATGACTTGCTACATATATATTGGGCACAGCCATCCTTGGGATTTCTGGATCCTCATGTGCCTCCCCAGCTTGTCAAGGTAATTCAGAAATTCTTATTTCGTGCTTCCCTTTCTTGCTGAAATACTTTTTCCTTTGGGGAAGGTGATAGATGGTAGTTTTCCCTTTTAGGATGCTTGACTCCTGTTGGTACCTTGTGGTCAAGTAGACATGGTTCTCATCTGTTTTCCTTGACAAAATCACCCAGAACCTGCCTGAAAAATACTAAGCCCAAGTGACAGAGTATTTCTGAGGAGAGGGGAGGTTGTGCTGAGGATACAGGGAGTTGTTAGAGCTGCCTCAGTATTTTCCCTTTGGGATACTGAGTGGTGCCTGTGGCTTCACAGCTGTTGGATTCTGGTGGGCTTCACACTCTAGAGCTCAAGTGGCAAGGGACAAACATGGCTTTGTTCTTAGTTTCATACAAATGTAATTATTTCTAGGGGTTTACAAATCGATTGTGAACGTACTTTGACATATATTCTTTGTTGATTTTTACTTTTCCAGTCTTTTCAATGGTTGGACATTTGAAAAATCTAGCCAGGAAAATCATAATCTACTGTAACTAAATACATAAAAATCCAATAATAAAAGTATTGAGAAAACCCCTGAAGACATTTATAAAGTAATGTAGAAAAATGTAAATTATTCAAAGAAACACCAAAGCATGGTGTAATTTATGATTATGTTAGTCAAATAACCATGAGTTGTTTTCAATAGAAATAAAGTGCCAAATTTTATCCTATAGACTAAGCAAGCAGTAGAAAGCACTGTCTTCAGAGATCTCCATCATGTTCAGAAGCACTGAGAGCAGTTCCTTTCATTAAAGGGGGTTTCCTTCTTTCTCACAAGAGAAAGGAGCAAGTGTAGGTACAGCTTTTTCTCAGGGAATAAAATCTAGGTATGGAATTGTTATGAGGGAAGGAATTAGATGCAGGCATTTGGACTTGGTTGACTGAAATTTCATGTTCTTATGGAAAGTTTGTAAAAGAACAAATGACCTAAAAAATGTATGACACTTTTGTATCAAATAATTTTAAATGGTTTCTGAAAAAGGACTTTATTCAGAGCCTTACTAATATTTTTTATTGTTTTCTTATTGTTATGTACAGTATTGTTTAAGTTCATATTTTCATCTTTCTCCCTTCAGTGCAGAATGGATCATACAGATGTTCCTTAATATTAAATGCTGTCTAATAAAAATGCACCTTTGCTTGCTATTGTTTAAGCTTACCACTAACTAACTACAGGTTCAATTAATTGGAAGTTAAACTTGGAGTAATTTTTCTAACTGGCCAACAATATATGTTCCTTGAAAACCTTGCTTGAGTGACATAATGAGCAAAGTATTTGAACAGAATAATAAACAATCCAATCAGTTAAAATCCTTCTCAAGCAAATAGGATTCTAATGCTTTTCAGCAAAGTTCCAATGAAACTATTAACTTTCTAACAGGATAAAATTATGCACACTTTTACTGTATGATTATGATTAAACATAAAATTCCAGAATCTGGAGAGTAATCTGACAGGTATTTCTATCCATCAAAATCTGACAGGTAATCAGACAGTAATCTGATAGGTATTTCTATCCATCAAAATCTTGGACTGCCATAAATCAGCAGAAATCCTTTTCTCAAAAGAATTATTAGAATAATTCTAAATCAGCTGTTGGGCAAAATGAACCTCCAAAGTTTTAGAAGTTTATAAATGATAAGTACATCTTTCTTAAGCAGTTCCCAGTTGTTCTGGAGGACAGTTTAATCTGTTGTCTTATCAATACTGATTTTTGCTCCACAAGTGAATATTCTACAATATGTTTTCTTTGACAATATGACTGCTGTCGATCTCTTGCCAGATGACAGTGTGAATTATATGGAGGAATTGATTTGCTGCAAGTCTTTGGTTATTCCAGGAAAAGTTAACCATTAGGTCTAGAGACTAAAACCAGTAAAATTCCTGAAGGTTGGCTGGACTAGTGAGTACAGGTGCTTTTGTGCTGTTTGAGCTTGCAGAAAGCAAGAGCAGAATCCTGAATGGAATGCTGAAATGATTATTTGAGCTCATATGGATGAAGAGCTGCTACAAGACCCATCTCAGTTTTAACTTTATTTTGTAAAACTATATATAGATTAGGCACAGTCATGTCCATTAGTAATTTCTGTCTTCCTCTCATGTAAGCATAAAACTAGTTTAACAGAGTTTCCTGGGAAGAGCATGATGAATCCAAAGCACACAAGACCTCATCCAGCTTCCTGTCTGTAGGTAATGCTGCAGTCATTTTGGATTAGCGATAAACGGTCACAAAATTGGAAACAGGTTCTCCCAGCTTTACACAAGAATCTGCAAAAACATGAATACTTGTACCCAGAAAGTATGATTCCAATCCAAACATCATAAAATAATATACAGTGCATGCTTAACTGCATGCAGGGCCATAAGAATGTATTAAATGACATTGCCAGATGCCAAAGACAAATATGGTTTCAGCATTCAGATGTATTGGAACCTGGAGGAGATGATGGCTTTTCTTGCACTGCTGTCAGGGGTGTATTTCTGTAAAATTATTTTTGTCCTTAGTTTCTGGTGTCATTTCCCTCATTCCTTTGCACACATGCTGTGACCTTCTCTTGGATGCTTGAAAAAGCCCTGCTCAGGTGTGATGGGTGATCTCTTCTCACCATTCCTTGAAGCCCTTAAAGGGTGTAAGACCCCATCTAGAAGTGCAGAGTGATAAAGATACTGGGGAATTCCTCACCAAATTTTGTGGAAAACATACAGGCTTTATCCCGGGCTGTGAAAGTGAATTGCCACCCATGTGCTTTCACCTGAACAGGCTTCATTTTTGCACCAAGGTATTTATCCAAGGTCAGATATCTAAGAGAGGAGAAGGCAGATACAGCCATCTTCAGTCCTTCAGTCACTGTAGTTTCTTCAGAGAACTACTGGGATCACAAAAACCATGATTAGAAATGTTGATCTGAACACCAGCCCCATGCAATTTGAGAGAAAAATACAGATACAGTGAGTAATTCATACTTGTCAATATTCTAAGGACTTGGAGGGTGAAACTTCCAAGTTTAGAATTCAAATATAGAATCCAAACTAAAGACATGTATCATGATTAAATCATACAAGTTGGGAGGCAATAATCTGAGAAAGCACTTACTCTGGGTATCTCATTAAAAAAAATGAAATTGGAGTGGGGCATTTGCCAGCACATAGTTCTAAATTTGGAGTTCAGCTGAAGCCATCCAATGTGAAAAATCAACATCTTTTTACTCATCCTTCCTGAAATGTTTAGGCTGCAGAAGATGAAAAGCAAGCTCAACTTTTTCAACCACAAGATAAAGTAATAATAAAAGAAGGTTACAAGGAAGATGTGTAAAAATGACAAAACTAGCTAGGCAGCCTCTTTCCAAAATGCTTTTTCATATGTGTGAAATGAATTAGGGATTTCCTTAAGCTTTCAAACTAACCCTGAATTATAGCATTGGTGCTAGGTGATAGCATCTCTCCCAGTAGGAACAGAATCAGAACAATGATATTTAGTGACAACAGAAGATCCCCATACTTACCATTCCAAATATGAGTAACAATCTTACAACTTTGAAATTTATTTACTTTTTTATCACTGTTGCTGATGTTGTTGCCTCTGTATGAGAATTATGGACCAGTTTGAGACCATCCACTTGAAATCTTTTGCTCTTTTAAACAATCCATGATGATCATTTATCATATTTTATATAATATGCCAAAATCACAGAATAGTTTGGCTTGGAAGGGACCTTTCATTCCAACCCCATGGGCAGGGGCACATTCCCCTAGACCAGGTTACTTAGAGCCCCATCCAGCCTGGTCTTGAACACTTCCAGGGATGGGGAATCCACCATAATATGCTTCTCCTGCAAGACTAGGGCAAATATTCCAGCTGTGTAAATGTTTCCAGCTGAAAATGAAAAGTCTTACAGTAAGAGTGCTTTCCAGGGACGTGGATAAGCAGTACTTGGATCCCGGCTCCAGCCTGATGCCCCTCAGAATTGCAGACACCTGCCAAGCACCTTTACTGGAAGAGTGTTACTCCTGCAACCTGCTCATTCATCAGCCATTTGCTTTTTCCTCCATCTGCAGCAAGAGCTCTTTTAGGTTTCAGCAAGACATTGACATTTCTTGCCAAAATCTTTCAATATGAATGGAAATTTCAGTTGCCTGGGAATAGACTCATATTTTGTCTCAGACCCTCCTCCTCAATAAATGCAATTTGTCTCCTAAAGTTACAGTTACCACAAAAATCTCAAAAAGTTTGCATTGCAAAGCATGTCCCTGGTGGTTTTCTTACAAGGCATGAGAAATGATAACAAACCAAACCCTTACCACCATGCACTTGAATTCTATGAGCTGAATTTTCTGTACTGTTTGAATAATCCAGTTTCTTCTACAGTATCAAATTTCACAGATAGAGGTGATAAGGGAGGAATAGGGAAGACTTACAGATTTACTGGTAAAACTCTATCCCTCAAATATACCTGGAATGGTACTTGGGAGAACAATTCTGCTACTGTTATGGTTTATTGCACATGCAGCAGCAGTGGCAGAAGTACATAATGTTATTTCACAGTTACATTTCAGATTTACTTTAATAATCTCAAAATATGCGTGACTTGCTGGACAATCCTGCCCACAGATAACACCTACATGTCTGCCCAATCTCAGACATTTATTTTTAAAATGTTTTGGGGTTTTTTTGTTTTTTTTTTTTTTTCCCCCAAAGAGGCATGCTAAAGCTTTGTGGAGCAAAGAAAAATATCATTTTATCCCATGTTTCTGATTTAGGTATCGTTGTGGTTTTGTCTTTTTTGCTATTTCTGACCAGTTTTTTTTTTAGCTAACTTGTCCCTTATCTGCAAGCAAAGCAGTTCAGTTTTGCAAGAATAACAGAGACCTTTCTCCAGGATTTCATTCCTCAAATTTTCAGGTTCTATTCTCAGAGAAATTAGTTTGAATGAGATAACTGTTAATATAATTACCATGTCATCATAATTTCTGTTTGCAACTGCATCTATCATCTGTACACTGAATTACAGCAGTATTACTGAGGGATTAATTTTATCTGAGGTTTTTGGGTTTTTTTAAAACCAGAAAAGGAAAAATAGAAATCCAACACAACCAAAACCAAGAAAAACCCTAGCCTCCAGTTGCAGGTAAGCTCTGAGGGGGCTAGTTTGCATTAACAAAGTTGAATAAATAAACAGAGGAACTTCTGGCTTGATTCAATGAGCCATACTTAGACTCTCATAAAGCCACTGTTGAAGGCCTGTTTTTGCAGAACTGCCACACTCTGCAGGTTCACAAGGACAAACTAGGTCCATAAGGGAAAGCATTTTAGGTTTAAAAAACAGGGGAGAGAAAAAAAGTGCTGATTTGGGCATTCATAGTCTCTATGGCACTGCAAACTCAAAATGCAGTAGCTCAGGCAGCATGTTTTTTGTCAGACTGCTGGCCTGCCTTTCTTTAGGGGATCTGGAGATGTATGGAGCTGTGTAAAAGGAATTCCTCACATCCAATGCTTTCCATCCTTGCAGCTCTGCTGATGTGGCTTGTTCTGCACTGGAGTCACCTGGAGGCTGAATGAATGGACCAACAAATCCAAAGGTGGAGCTGGGGTGAGCTGGGAGCTGCCCTGCAGTGCCAGGTGATGTCTCTCAGTAGAAATCACCCCAATTTCTTATCTATTGTAAATTCCTTGTCCTTAGTGACACCCAGATCAGGAGATGGGCTCAGCCAAGGTCTTGGTCTCAGCTGCAACAGTGATTTGTGAGAGATCAAGAGAGCAAGGACACTGAATCTCCCTTGAGACTTTTGTGGGATTCTCTCACTGTTCCTACATCTCCAGCCATAGTAGCATTTTTCTTGAAAATCAGAGTGATGTAGGAGGTAGGGATGGCCAAAACTGGGTCAGGGGCACCATATCAGGTGTTCTGGTTTTGAGGTTTCTGCAGCATTCCTTCCTCACAGGAGCTGTGACTAAAAGAGGATAATAAAGTGCTTCAGTTATGCACTTTAAAAAGGAGAAGGAGAAAAAGATGTTTTTTCATTGTGCAAATTTCTGTTCCCCCTTCCTGAGGGACTGGTGTAATTAACATTGATTTATTTTGCTTTCCATTTGTAATTGCTGGAGAAGCTCTGGTGGTGGAATTTTAACCCTTCCATCTTTCTACAGCCTTAACACTGACCTTAACATTTCCATGAGAAATAAGGGAATTTGCTTAATCTCTTTGTATGGGGCTAGCCATGGGTTATTGAAAATGACCTACAGTTATTGTGCCAATGAATAAAATGTCACAAGTAATTTTGGCAAACCTAAAGAGCAAACTATTGGAAAGGCTTGCCAGTGAAAGTCAGGAAAAAATCACCTGTTTTTAATATCTACTAGGGCTCAAATTCAGCTTTTATTTCACATGTAAAAATATTAACTCTGAAGCATACACCCCCTTTCTAGAATGGCTTATGGTAGAATTTTTCAGAAAATTGCATTAAACAATCTGACCAATATTCAAAGTGATCCAGATTAAAACTTAAAGAAAAATTGCTTTGCTAGTTTCTGCTTTGAAAGGAATTTTGAAAGGAACAGGCATTTCTTAAAAAGAATATTTTAGGGGGTATCTAGGAAAACAAGATTAGCAAAACCATTATGCCACTGGTGATGTAGGATTTATTAATGCCTGGGTCACATGTGCCATGGAGCTGCAGAAGTTCTGTATCCTTAAAGATGGCTGGTCAGAAATTAAGATAGTGTAAATACAGAACATCCCCTGATTAAATACTACTGCAAAGAGCCAAGGGATCTACTTGTCTACAATGTGGTTGTTGCTGCTTTTGTTTATGGTACCTTTTAATGGACTTGGAGATCCAAGAAGCAGCAGCTCTACACAGAAATGAACTTCTTGCAATGAGAAAAATTTGCAGAGTGCATCTGTTTGCTGGTAAATGACATCATTCTACTACCTACACACTCCCCAGCACCTTTTGCTTTTAAAAATAACTTTCAACAAGAGTCCAGCTAATGCAGAATTGCAGATTTTCATTTGACATGAGGTTTTCTGACAGTTTATATGGTTTATTCTTTTAATGTGTCATGAAAATCAAGCTGTTACCCCCACTAAGATATCCCAAAGAACAAAGCACAAGAACAAATTCTTTCCAGCCTTGCACCAAGGCAATGGGACTGACTTTTCAAGGCTATATGATGTAAGTGGGAGCAGTTTGGCTTTTGTTGTATAGCATGTGTATATAAATATATGTGTGTATAAAATAGAGATGAATGTAAAAATGTCAGCAAGGGAATATTTTAGGCTAAGTGTCAGGAATTGTTTCTTTGCAGTGAAATCTTTTATGGTAGAGAACAGTTTCTCCATTGGGAAAAATGGTGGGAGCTTCTTTACTCGATTAAAAACTGGACAGACCACTCAGAGCACAGCATGGAGCAGTTTTGTGTTGGCAGAGATATGAGCTAAGCACCTACAAGCTCTTTTCCAACCCTAGTTTCCATGAAAGATAGATGGATGGTTTGATAACCCTCGAGGCAGTTTTAGCAGCATAGTGCTAATGTAGCTCTTATACTTGCCAGACCAAGTTTTCAAAAGACATTTGGACAAACTGTGTCTGAAGTGGTTCATAAATTACACTGCATTATATCAGCAAAACTCTCTTCAGGGAGGTGACTTCATCAGCAAGAAGTCAGGACATCCACTGGGATTATTGTTTTTACTCTTGGGAAGTTAAAGCCTTGTGAAAAACTTTCCTATGTACCATTGGAAGAGAGGTGACCAGGAATGTGTAAAACATCACCCAAATTGAGCCTGCCTGCCACCTTCCCTTGCATTTCCTCTAAAAAGTGCCTGGCTCAGAGTCCCTTTGGTGAGTGTTAGAACTGTCAGTGTGCCTTGGCCTCAGGAGAGAGGATTTATTTGCTTGGAGGGGAAACAGTGGAAATTACAGAATGAGTTGGGAAAGAGATTACGCCTGATCACAGAGGTAAGGAAATTCAGAAATTAAATAAGAGCATACAGATGGAAACATTTCCTTTTGCTGGTATGGACAGTTTTATAGAGAATTTAAGCCACATAATACTTGCTTTCTTGTTAGGTTTGCCTTTCACAAATCCTCTAAAAGCACTTCACAAGTAGTGATGAGAACCAGTGGATGGTGTTCACAAATGGCCATGAAGGGAAATGGGGCAGGACAGTTGTTCTGTACTGTTATTTCTCTTTCTCAGAAGATGTCCAGGTTTTCTGTCTTTCCACTTGAGGATTTTTGAAAGCGACACCTCTGAGTTATAGTTAAGCAGTGTCTCTTACAGATAAATTCTGGGCAGCTGATAAATATTTTCAATCAGAGACACTGTCCCAGCTTAGAAGCTCCAGCAACAGGGAGAGTGGAGGGTCTGCATCCCTTTCAGTAAAGATTTCACATTGCTACAGGACAATAATTAGTGGTTTCTGCTGTTATTTTTTAAATTTAATATTCTTATTAAGATTTTTGGATTGATTCATTCAAAGACTTGTACGGCACACTTGGATTTGAGGATTCCTTTTGGAATCTCTGAGCACACTGCAGAGCTGCTGTTAAATCCTCTCCTTGTCACTAATTCTGAGTCCATGGGCATGCCTGTATTTCATGTGTGTAGAGCATGTGGCAGGGTTCTACTTGCAAGTGAAGAGGGAAATGAAAAGTAACCATTGCCAGGAGTTGTGTGAAATGTTCCAAGTACAGCCTGGGGGGTTTGGGATACACCTGTACAATAATTATCCATCAGAGCCCCAACAGGAGCTGCTTGAGCACAGGGGTTTCTCGTGGTGATTTTTGTTCTCTCAGGTGGAGAATGTATTAGCTGGTGATGCCATTCTCTTTCTCTCCTGTTCCACAACTGATCTGGAGGTCAGAATTTCCACCCTTTTGATGAAAGTGAATAAAACACCAGGTAAAGATGAAATATGTTTTGTTATTGTACTGTTTAAACTATGGCTATTGAGGAACAGAAAATTAGGTTATTTAGTGAAATGGTATGGTGGGATTGTATTGGGTTAGAGTTACATATAGTCACAAAGGCTCAGGTAAAGAGTGTGAGGTGCAGGAGAAAGCAAAATATTTTGTGTAAGATGGATTAATCTTAGAGTGAGAATTGTTATTTATTTATTTTTTTATTTATTTGAGAAGTATTAGAGGTAATTAATTTTAAATGAAATCAAGATGGGTAAAAATAGTTGCATTGGGTCCAAGTGAAAAAGAGATGTGACTACTTACAACCTTTATTAGAAATGTTCACAAAGCACCTAATTAATCAGATTCAATGTTTAGAGCCATAATTCAGCTGTACCAATGTTTCTGAGAAGACCATTGCTGCTCAGTGCTGTGACTCAGGTATTTTCAGAGGAACTGAGAGACATCTTCTCGTGTGTCTTCATTTAATTCATAGGAGTACTTTTTAGGTAAAAAGAGAAGGAAATTTGAAAGATGAAGCAAAGGTCTTAGTGAATAAATATTATTACACGAATACTCAATAGTTATCATGCATAAGAGCTGACAGGATATAAACTCTGCTGAAAAAAAACTTGTTAGGTAACTTGCCAAAAGCTGAATATATCCTAATATGTCATTTGTCTTCTTACAGTCATTTAAATCCCATGAACAAATACAGGGAAAGGGAGAAAAAAATTATAGTTCATACTATTTATAGCTGCCAGTGTGTGGCAAGGAGCTTTTTCCAGTGCACTGGGGTAAAGAAATGGACAGAGAGAAGGGAAGCTTGGTGTAACTCCAAAAATTCCTTTTTTTTAAAAAAAATTAATTTAATGGCACAAACCATGAGCTGCAGAAGTAGTTGGGAGCAGGAATCACTCTGGCTGTAAAAAGGCCTGGAAAGGACTGGCACATGTGAGGAAGGAGACATCCTTCCAGGGACTGGCATAGCCAGTCACAATTCTTCATGAGGTGATACTGGGAAAGTAATAAATACTATGGAAGGCCTTCTTCAAACCTCTTTCTTGCAGCAGAAATACTTTCTATTAAAGGAATTGTCTGAGGCAGCAAAATGAAGCACTTTGAGCCTGTTTTATGAGCCATCTCTCTCCCCCTGGCTCTCTGTGCATATCTGTAACTATTTTAAGTGCACAGAGTTTGAGCTCTAGCACCATTTCAAAGTGTTGCACTTGGCCTGTCAGGATTTCTAGCATGCCAGATTAAAGCCTGGATCCTTTGGAAAGGGGGAATGCCTGTCAATCTGGTTTGCAGCAGGGTTTATGTATCATTTGTAAGTTTTTAATCATATTTCAGAGCTATGAAATGATGCCCTTTGGTGTTCAGCCTGTTGTTGTCAGCAGCTGACTGGCTCTGTTTGAGCACTGGGATAATTTGGGGATCATGGCTCACTCCTTCACAGAAGGTGTTGGGAATTATGAGAATATGAACAGAGTTGGATGGGTTGCAAATGACTGCAGATTTCAGATGGGCTGCAAGGCTTGAGAAGGATCACAATGAGCAGGCAGCAGTGCTGGTGGGCCTGATTTCATTCACAGAAGGGCCTCCAGTTTAAATTTGTCATGTTTTCCAGTTGTCATGCAATGTGCTAAGAGGTGCCAATGAATCAGCTAGAGAGACTGAGAATCGTCTGAATTAGAGGCTTGAAAATAATCTACAATAAAATAAATCAGAAACATTTGAGTCTTTAGGCTTTTGGGTAGGGAAAGAAAGCTTGCAAACAGGTCTTATTGCTGAGTTAAAGTGACTGATTGTAGCATTCACCGATTCTAACATTTATTTTTTTATCTGAATATGTTTTGTGTTCTTTCGGAGAGGATTTGCAGAGTGAAGAAATTAATAAATTTTCATAATCTAGTATTTCAATAATAGCTATCTGAAACAAGCTGTTTCTGTGTTCTCAGTTAGTGAGCCAACCTGATACCAGCAGGTCACAGCTTCCCCCAGGGAGTCAAAGGGTATCGCTGCAGTGATGGCCCTGATGCCACCACAGCACTGACAGCTCTGTTAAATTATTAACAAAACATAAATAGCAGATAAAGAGATTTCTTTTTTTTTTTTTTCTTTTTTTTTTTTTTTTTAAACAGCTGCTTCAAAGTGGAAGTTTAGAGTACAGGGGTTCCTGGAATATTGTTTATTGATATCTTCTGACAGCTCTTTTCATCGCTGCTGATCTGGTATTCCTTCCTCTTTACTGCTGTTGTAAAGAATATTGTTAGGAAATAAAGACATACTTTGGGATTTCTGCTGGCAAAAATAAATATACAGTGTCCTCATGAAGTAATAAGTGAATAGGATCCTACTGTAAATATTTTGCAAGAGAGAGATGGGGTAGGGACTGAGGCACAAGGAGCAAAACATGTTTTCTGAGGTCAGCTAATTTAGTACAGTGAAAAGCTACCAAATACCTTAATGATAGATTTCTTCCATGCCATAATGTATTTATAAAGATACTCCTGATACTTATGAGTTTAATGTAAAATAAGAAAAATATCTTTTTTTTCCCCTAACTTTTCCTGACTTAGAAGATTGTATTTTAAAGTCAACTTTAGTGTCTTGATCTAATTCTTAACTGCATCACTCTACAGTAATGCTCATCACCACAAAAAAACCCTGTAGTGTTTTATAAAGCAGTCATTTTGTAAAAAAAAAGCTGTTTTTTTCCAAAATAACAGTTCAGCTTCTTGCAGTGTTGCTGTCAAAATTTTGGAGAGAATCAGGGACTTTGATTTACATGGGAAGTATTTTATGCAAAGTAGTTTTAGGGTGCCCCTGAAGTGCCCACAAAAACTCATGGATTCAGACTCCTTTCTGAACACAACATATGTGAGATTCTGGGCCTTGAAGAAAATGAGAATAATGCTTAGATAGAGGAGCTGCTGAGGTTAGCAGGGAAGGATATTAGGTGGGCAAGAGGAAGGTGCTACTTTAGAAGGTTTTCTTTAGAGATGGTAATGGAGTTTTAATTGCAGCAGAGGATGGAAAAAAGAAGCCAGGACAAGATGGGGTGAGAATCTCAGGCAGGCACTCTTTAATTGAATAGTATTTTCAACATGCCTGTAAGGATAATATTAATATTAATTTCATGGTGTTAATATTTTGGAAATATTTTCTGTCTCATCAAGTGCCCTGAAAAATTATGTTGCCATTTCAATATAATGGCATGGTTTTTACTCCTGAAGTTTCTTCATGGGCTAAAATGTGCTAGCTTTGACTTAGGTCTGACAGTAAGAGGGAGATAATTCTATTTTTAAAAAGCAAAAGAAAACTTTTACTAGATTTACCCCAAAATGACACTTGGTTTGCTCAGCTATTTGTCATGTGGAGCATCAGTATGGGGCCTGTTTTTTAATGCTACTTGGCAAATAGCCAAGTTTTCCCAAGGCTGGCATCCAGCTTTTGGAGATCAAGAGATCTGAGCTCACAGGAGATAGATGGCATTGTCACCCCTGCAGAGGCTGTTGAGAGGGGAAGTGACAAGGTTACTCAGTGGGTTACAGATCCAACTGGAGCTGCTGCATAAGAGACCATAAAATTTAGTCAGACTAAATTATCATGATTGTGCCTCTGAACCTAAAATCCTTTTAGTAATGAAACTAAAAAAATATCCCTGGAAAATCCTTCCTAGCTTGGCTCCGTTCTGTTTCTTTCTGCTTTGGATTTTCTGGGCTTTCTTTTGTTTTATTCCTCTAAGGAAATGCAGCACTGCTGAATTACCCTGAGTAAGTCCCAAATCTGCTGAGGGAGCTGGGAGAGCCAGCAGAGCCCAGGGTGAGGTGCACTGATAAAGGCTCCTGCAGAGCAAGAAAGGACAAGGATGACAACATTTAGCACAGAACAAAGCAGCATCAAGGTTTTAAGCATGGCTGTTCCAAACCTCTTTGGGATTCTAACTTTTTTTTTTTTTTTAAATGTATCTGTGTTAGTGTTTGTTTTTGGTTAGTAGGTTTCAATTCTCTTTCTGCATCAGCAAAGGCATTTATGCCAGAAATTTCAAGAAGCCTTATTCTATTACTTAGAGTAGAAAGGGAAATCTGTGAAAAGGAGAGAAAAAAATGCCACACATCCACCTATGTTTTTCTCATTCCCCAAGGCTCTCTCTTTTCATTCTCTTGGTGCTGAGAATAATTTTTCTATTTATTGTATTCTTGAGTAGCTCTCACCTAATACATTTTATCTTGCTAAGAAATTAGTTTTCTGGTAGTTTTAATCTTAAGTGTGTTAGTGACATCAGCTGGTCTTAAAATGACCACAGTTCATAAAACTTAATCTTAGAAAATGAGAAATTGATTCTCATCTTGTTTGAGTGCTCAGATACCATGGTGTGTAAAATAGATAATAATTGTGAGTGATTCTTAGTCCTGTCCTCTTACCAACCCAGGGACACACTCTTAAATTTTGTAATGAATAAAACCAGAAAGCCTCAGTTTGGATCCACTTTAAATTGTGAGAATTGGGTAAGACTTTTGCAAGAACACTACAGAGTTGAGGGATTTCAGTGGTAGCTGGAAATAGCATAGGGGTGGTGGTTTTGAAACCTCTCCAGTGAGTGAAGCATAAATAGAAAATACTGCCACTTCTCACTGTGAAGAACTATATCAAAGTTTTCACTTTTATTTGTACAGATTTTCACTTTTATTCTGGAAAGCTTCGTAAGATCAGTCAAGTATTTCCATTTCTCTCTGAAACTGGGCAAGTTTTTGCCCTCGTTAGCATGGAGTGCTTTTCCTTTGGCAGGAGAAAACACAGATAAATTTAATCAGTCTTCACATCCCTGTGGAATATTTTTGATTAATTTCCTTTCCAGGGGAAAAGGAGCAGGTAAGAGCAGTTGAACCAGGTCAGATCACTCAGCCAGGATCCTGTCTTTAGGGCCAGAAAACTTTTCTAGGAAAAGGTAAGAGTCTAAACAGTGACAATTATTTAAAGGGTGACTGATATTCACCTGTGGGTAACAATCAAGATTCTGTGTAAGGAAAAGAGAATCAGCACCTCTGTAATCACTGGTCAATCTAGAAGGATTTTCAGGTTTTTGCTGACATGTTTCTGAAACAAAATTTGAGGTGAAAGAAGTTGCATTTTTTTTCCTCTGGATGTACAGTACCAGCTTAGTACTAGCTTAGTGAGGCTGTTCCTTGGAATTTTATTTTTTTTCAGTTTTGGTGGCTTTTTTGGTGTCATTTTAATGACAGTATATGTGATGGCTCCAAGGTTTCAGTTCCTGACTGGTGATCACCCACTTCAGAGTCAATTTTTTTGTGAACAATTAAGATAGAATAACATTAATATGTATAAATGTAGAATATAGCACACAGAGGAAAAAAAAAGTGTCACTTTCTTCCCTACTCATTTAGGCTCACAAGTTGACCCCACACAGTTGGAGCTCATCTTTATTATCTTGGATAGGAGTCTCATATCATCATATCATTTTTCATGATAAGCTAAAAATGTGTTTGGGAACAGAAAGACCTTTTTTTTTTTCTGGAATAGGAATTTGAGTCTGTCTTCACTCAGCAACTTACCCTCATGGCAAACATAGACAGGACATGGGAAACAGTGGTGTCCTTGAACCTAACACCTCTATTTGATTTTACTGGGGTCTGGTATTATTCCCCCAGTATCAAAGTGCTCAAAATAAATACTGCTGAGTGGATGAAAGGAAAAAAAAAAAAAAAATCCAGAGATTCTAAATTTGTTCAACACCCACATTGGAAAGTCAGCAACAAGTGAAGTTAAACAATAGAGATTTCAATACTGATGTGGAGGGCAGGAGGGGAGTCAGGTACAGTTTAGGAGCTGCAGCACAGTTAAACCCTATTTTGTTAGGAGACACAAGCAAGCCTGTTATTTCATGCTGAAATATGTGATGAGAACTTGTAAAAAAATGTGCATTTTTCTTGTTTAGCTAAACACTTCCAAGAGTAATGAACAAAGATGGACAACTATTAGAGGATTTTATGTATTTTAATGTTACAAGTGGGAACTGCAGGATTAAAACAAAGACATCAAAATGCCATATGCTGGTTTTTGTCTGTTACATAATCAATTCAGCTCCTTGTAACTTTAGGTTCTTATTACTGCAGAGGTGAAAAATGCAGTCTTTGTGGGCCTTGTAATCAGTTCCAAAACCTTGGATCCTAAGCCACAAGGCATTTAAATGCTCTGGGATCTTACTCTTTATCTTCTTGGAGGTAAAAGCAAATCCACAAAGAAAGTGCAGTAATTCTTCCATATGTTTGGCCGTGCTCTTTCCCCTCCTGTTCACGAATGTTCCTCAATGTTTTCCCTGCTCTTGGGCTTCCTTTAGCCCTGTGCTTGTGCCTGATGGATGATAGACATCCTGGAACCTCTGTTCTCTTGGGCTCCCAGCCTGACCTTGAAGCCTTCAGGTGTCACATATATTCAGTGCCTTGGAATTTTTTTTCCCCCATCCATTTTAATCCTCTGTCATCAATCTGTTAACAATCACTGCATGTTTTGTTTCATCTCTGGAAACATCTGGAATAGCCATACATATTTAGTGTTTTTTTGTTGAAAGGATCTTTTTTTATTTGGTCTCATATGTCATTTTTCTTCTTTCATATACCTTGCTTAGCTACCTATTTTCACTTATATATATGTTGGGTCATGAATTTATAAAGTGGATCCTTATCCTGCCGTCAAATAATGTGTATGAGCAATTGCTTATTTATGCAGCTTTTTGAGAGTAAATCTTCTGTAATGTTTATGAGTTGTTTGACATAACTTTTCAAAGCCAGTAAATAAACAAAAAATTCATAATGTTTTAGACATGACCAACTAATGTGATTAGGTACAGACTTAACAGTGCAAATGATAAAAAATTAAAAAAAAACCTTGCTAGGTAAAAAGCTGACTAAAGGTAGAAATTGCAGAGCCTAAGTGCATCATAGTCACACTAATTTTAATAAAAAATAATTATAGTGCAAATCTTTTGAATAACAGCCTGTCATATAGAGCTCTTTGATGGAGAAAAATAAAATTAAAAAACAAGAAGTAGTTTCAGTGTTCATGTCTGTTCTCAAGTCTTCAAACCCTGTGCTTTGAGAACTAAGCTAAAATATAGTGATGGTGATAAATGGGCTGAGAGGGGAAAGGTGTTAATCCTTTCCTTGAAGTGATCCCACACACAACCAGAGGTAGTGCAAGAATATGAAGAAGGGCAAAAAGGGAACAAAAATGAAATGAGCTCTGGACTAGGGCATCCTTCTGAAGCAGGGAGTCCTGTTTCTGACATGGCCTTCCCCAAGGGGAGGAGAAGGCTGTGTGAGCAGCATCTGCTCATGGGCTTGGGAGATAGAAACACCCCTGAGCACCACAATTAGATGCAGTCTCTGCCAGTTGAAGGCACATTATCTTCACTCTGTCACTGCCTGTGCTGCAGACATCATGGATGCACATCTACAGAAACGCTGGCCTTGTGTTTAAAACTGTCTGAGAGCCCTGGTTGGTGTGTACCTTCCATTTGGTGGGTTGTACAGCTATTTTTCCTCCATGCCTCCTTTCAGGAGAGATGATTTTGTAATTTGAACCACAGGCAAATTAGCTATCACTCTTGGCTAGTGCATTTATGGACTTTTAACCTGGTTTCAAAACTTGCTCATCTGCCTCGCTGGCTCCTATGTTTTAGGGGGATCTAATGTCCCTATAACCATTAAGATTTGGCCACGTTCTATTCCAGTGTAACAGCTCCTCAGAGCTGTAGGAAGTTTTATTCCTGTTGCACATCTGCAGTGAGAGGCAGGCAATTGAAATCTGAGCCCCTTAAGGGCCCATGTCTCAGAGATATTGATCATCCCTGCAAGTTCTGGTCTGCTTTCCATTCCCACCGCAGCCAGCGGGAGTCGAGGCTCTCTGCACCTTGCAGGATCAGCTCACAGGGGCTGCTCTTGGAGGAGCTTCTCTGCCTTCAGCTGCCTGATCTCTCATCAGATGGCTCCATGTGTTATTGAGCATCCCAGATATTCCTGCTGTCAGCTGAAGGGAGAACAATATCTGCATTGTCTGGGCTCCTGCTGAAAAGTTGCTAAGTGAGAGCAAGCTGGAGTCGTGGATTTCAACTTTTTTAAAAATTTGCATGTGAGGCTTCATTTTAGAACATAGCTTATATTGAGAAGGGGCATATTTCCCAGTAACCTTGGTGTAGTAATTTTTATCTGTTTAACAGTGTAAGAGTTAAAGCAGGTTAATAATTAAAGGTGGGATTGATTTCCAGGTGGGGCTTCTATCCTGCTCAGACTAGCAATGAAACAGGGAGGTGACTTGAGAGTTCCATCTCTCAAAGATGATGGGGACTGCTCATGTGTGATAAGGTCCTGAAAGATTCCTCAAAAATTATTGTGAACATTTAGCATGATTGGAAATGAGAACTGCATCTGAATCAATGGGAGGGGAAGAGGAAGAAAACCTCACCTGACACAGCTTTTTTATAGTGGAGGGCTAA
The DNA here is from genome assembly GCF_903797595.1 of Erithacus rubecula. Classification (NCBI taxonomy): domain Eukaryota; kingdom Metazoa; phylum Chordata; class Aves; order Passeriformes; family Muscicapidae; genus Erithacus; species Erithacus rubecula. The sequence continues at coordinate 62,978,531 of NC_136687.1, forward strand.
AGAAAAGATTTCTAGAACCAGGGCCCCAAATTCTAACATTTTTGAGGAAATGAACAGTCCATTTTAGCTGCTTCTCATAGAATTTATGGGTAAAGAAAATTATTGACTTTAACACAGGAGCATTTTTGCAGGAAGTGACAATAACTGTGGATAACTTCATGGATCCGTTTCCCTTACATTCTGTGAATATAAGATTTTCTGAAAGGAGACTGTACTAAAGTATAAGTCAAGTTCTACCTTCTGCAGAGTTCTAACTCTTAAATAGTGAAGAAAAAAAAGAGATAATTTAAGGCACAGAAAGAGCTTATTTTTAGGAATCTGAAGCACCTGTCCAGAACCTCAAAAAAGCAAACCCAAACTACCCTAAAGTAGCCAATAAAAGTTGAAGAAATTATTAAAATGTTGGGCTTAACACTTACTGAGTAAACCCCTTTTTCTCCTCTACTTGCACATGGCTATTTTGAGTGCACTCAGCACACACTTTATTTTCCAGGCCTCCAGACCCAAATGGGACAGGACACTCTTAGTTGCCTTCCCAGTCAGAGCTTTGGTCTTGAGTTTTTCTATTTTCACTGGAGTCAGCTTAGGCTGCATTAAGCCAAAGTGCACAGTACATTGGGCAGGTGAACACTGGCAATTTGAAAGTATGATGCCTTTTCCAGAAACTGGATCTATCCTTATCCTAGGCAATTATTTTGGCAGTGCAGTTTCCGTTTCCAAGCAGCAATGCTGCCAAAGATTTTGGTCAGTCGGGGCAAAAAAATCTGAAAAAAAAAATAAAATTGTTCCTAATCAGAACAAGAGGCTCTAATGCTATTAATAGAAATAGCAATGTGTAACTTGAAGATACCCACATTTGAAGGAAAGAGTTAATGTTACAGCACAAATGAACAAAAATCCTTTAGAAGCAGTGGAAGAGGCTGCTGTTGGTGCTAATATAGGTTGATAGCCAAAACCTGAAATTAATGAGAGTCTAGCAAGGCAAGGCTTCTCAATTACTCTGAATTATCTTCTAAGAAGCAAGTGAGGTGGGGGGTCATCTATGCAGCTGTAACTTGTGCAGCAGCTGTGGGCAAAGAGAAAAAGGTACTTGTCAGAAAAATATAAGGATGCACAGAGAATGTCTGAAACTCAGCTAAATTCACTTCAAAAAATTTTCTAACTCCAGGTTCACTCTCACAGTGCCCATCACTGGGTGTGTTTTGTTTCCTCCTGGTTTCTAGTGGTGCAGTGGTGCTCCCATTGCTGGCTAGGAAGATCTCTGAAACAAATCTCAGTTATTGCCTTCCCTCTGGATGAAGATCATATTCTAACCAAAATGGTCTCTTTTCCCTTGTAATTCAGTGACAGAACTGGAGTCTTCAAGGAAAGATATCACTTTTTCACTCTGGGAAATTAGAATATCTGCCTCAAAACCATTGTTTAATTTATTGATGAAGATATTTATGAATTATTTTAATTTTTATATTTGTTTTGCCTTATTGCAGTATTTAAGTATATTTCATCATTATTCAGTATTATTTAACCACTAAAAGTAAAGCACAATACTTTTATTAACACTTTTTGTGATTGCACAGGTTTTGGAATGGGATAGACTTAATATAGGTCAAAAATTCTAAAATTAAGATTTTTATGTGTTACTCTTACTTTTGACTGAATCTGCCTGTTACAATGTTGGAAGCTGGAGATCTTATTGGAACTGATAAGCATGAGAGGTCAGTTAGCAAAATGTCAGAAGCACTTTATCTTGCTATTACTTAGGCAGCCTGTCCCTAACCTGGGTGCAAATGCCCAGAGCACCAGGCTACATGAATGGTGGATTCTGAAGTTTTCCCTGGGGTCTGAGTACATACAGGGAATATTTTTAGTGGAGGACTATGTGTGTACAAGAGGGAGTCAGAAAGTGAGCACAAAAAGAGAACTGCATGCTGCACCTGAAACCAAACCAAAAAAACTCTCAGAATTGATCCTTCCTTCAGAGGAGAACCAATGCATGTGAGGGAGATGCTCAGAGAATGAGAAGATCTGAGTGTAAACAAACACTCCCTGTGTCTTCCTGAGGTATCTGTGCAGGGCTGAGGGAAGAGAGGGCTTTGTGCACATTTGGTGTAACTTTAGTGGGATTGTACCAAAGAGGAGCCTGAAGCCATGGCCAGCTTCACCTCCTAACCATGAAGCTCTGCAGATACTGTGGCTTGGTCACCTGGAGCAGTTTTTCTATTTGTACAGTTCAAAACTAAATAAAAGTTCTGCTCACACAAGAGCTGTGTATTTTCCATAGCTGTTGGGGTATCTTGCCGTAGCTCCCCATGTTTTGAATTCCATTCTCAAAAATCTTCCTCTTTTCTTGCTGCAGAGCTAACATACCTCTTTTCAGCCTAATGTTCCCTAGCTGCTTTTTTTCTTTTTTTTTTTTTTTTTTTTTTTTTTTTTTTTTTTTTTTTTTTTTTTTTTTTTAATTTTCCTAAAGCTAATAGCCCTTTAAAATACTCATTTCTTTCTCCAATCATAAATACACCACAGCACTAGAAAGTGCTAGGTCATAATAAAAAAGCATATTGCAGCTGACACTGATATTTGGTGCATTAATTAGATCATTCCTCTGATCTTATGACAATGTAACTGAACCATAAAAGAAAGAACATTGCATTAGCTCAAATAAATATACATCAACTACTCATCAAGGAGGGACCTTAAAACTCCTCTTTTCAATTCTAGGCTCCAGCAGTAAAAGTAAATGCAACAGAGAGCTTGGTGTGGTTGGATAATACTATTTATTGCTGGTGGCCTTGTGCAGGGTGGGCACTGAACAAGCCTTTAAAATATTAACTTGATCATTAGTAGAGCCCCTGCTGTCCCCAAACAAGCATTTAACCAAGCTGCTTGGGTAAGGGGTAAGGGAGAGAGGAAGAATTACCTCCAAATGTGGAGAGAATGAGAAACAAAAAAACACTCTACCCACTGAGAAGTTGGAGGGATGCAATGGCAGGTAAAAATATGTAAAATCAATTGCAGCCAGTAAATAAAAATGACAGAAGAGAGGTGTTGAGACAGAGGAAAAGCATTTGGGGGGTGCAAAGCTTGGCTACAACATTGTGGTGTAACCCAGTTGTATTTTGAAGGTTTGCTCATGGTCAGCACTAATCATAGCAAGTGGGTGTGTCAGTGTGATAACTCTGCAGGGAAAGACAGAAACTGAGATTAAAACCTGTCTCCTGGCAAATACCTGCTTGCCTAGCACCTGATTCAGGAGAGCTTTTTAATTCTAATAATCTATTTAAGAAATAAATATTTTCATTTTAATACTTTGCTTTTTGGCTTAATATCTTAAGAAGATAATGCCTTGTTCACTTAGGTTTTTTTTTGTTTGTTTTTTTTTTTTTTTTTATTTTTTTTATTTTTGTTACTTACTGTCTGTTTGTAGGTCTTCCACATAAACAAATATGTAAGAATACTCTCCCTCCTAAACTTTTGAACCAATTATCTACACTTGGCAGAGAATTAGGGATCCAGAGATATTATTCTACAAAACAAAAGATAGCAGGGACCAAATACAGCAGAGATATTGTACTAATGCCCCCTTCGAGGGGAAAAATCTAATGAGCAAACTCATCTTTCCTATGGTGCAATCACAGAAACAGTGGATTACAGAACAGGCAAAGGTCTGTACAGGAAGCTGTGTGTTAATAATTATGCAGGAAATCAGACTAGATAATCAAAAGTGTACTTCTGGCCTCAAAATGTACAAATGTGGCCAAAGAACATTTTTTGGTCATGTTTGAGGTAACTGGTGGCTCCTTTGAACTCCCTTAGACTGAGAGTAGGTCTTAGTTGTGTTTAAATCAAATGGGAAATACTTTCTATATATGTCATAAACAAATTTCTGTGTTTAGGAGCAAATAAACATGTATCCATTTATTTTGAAGACAGCATTCTTTGAATTTTTTCATGGGAATATTTACAATCATTTTTTAAACTTTAGTGGATTGTAGTGCTATAAGAATATAAAACATTTATAGAACATAAAACCTCTCTTTTTTGAAATACGTACTTTTTCATTTGATTTAAGGATATGTATATTAGCTTTGCTTAAGGCTTTTAAAAAACAGCAAACAATGAAATATACCATTAAGTCTTTCTTTGTGATTTATCCTAAAAAATGCAAATGTGTAGATTTCTTCAAACTTAGCTAAGACCTAAGCCATCTGAGAAATGCTGCTACTTTAGGATTGAGGAGCTCACTGGCACCTTAATCTTTTTTTGGGTGAATGTAAACTACCTATAAAAAAGGGTATGGTTGACACAAAAATTGTTAAATCCACATTCCTTTTATCTCTTTCCATTTGGGATTAGAGCTCAAAGAGCTGTAGAAATGCTTTCTAATGAGATTTTGAAATTCTTATAGCAGGGAAATCCTTGTAGCTCCACGGGGAGCTCTTCTCTAGGAATTTTCTGGGGTATAACTCTTTCTTCATTGTAAATAATTCTCTAGAAACATTAAGGATCCTAATATCAGTTCAAGAAATAGTATTCTCAAATCTAACAGTAAAATTAAAGTCATTTTATCTGACTGTAGCAGCATATGATTCCAAAGTAAAAAAAAAAAAATTGCAATTATCAGAATTTCTTATGATGTCTGATGTCATTAGGAACTCCATCAGACTGAATTTTGTTATCAACTTTAAGTTTTATGTCCAGAGGTTTAATATGCTGATGACAAATTAAACAGGATTGTCACCACTGAAGTTAGTAGTGACAGCTGTGTGTCAAATCCAGTATTTGTAATAACTTGTAAAATATTTGAAAACAGCCACCTGAAGCATCAGCTGTTCAAGGAATTTCGAATTATTGTGCAAATATTTGCTAAGTTTAACACATGTACATATTAGGTGTCCTGCAGTACTTCCAGAACTGCTGTGATTTCCTAAAGTTTGGTGCCCCTGACATAAATTCAAGGAGAGGAGGAAAAGTTGCTTCAGGTTCCTGAGCAGAGTCCTTCCATCTCCATGCTTCAGCAAACTTTTACTCTTAGAAATTCAATTAGGAAATAAATTTTAATGGTCATTACATAGAAACAAATTAGTAATCATCTTCATACAGTGTAAGCTTATGGCAGTTTATATTTTTAAGTTTGAAGTGGCCATACTATGTAAGCTCTTCACATTTTAGCAAGTGGGTATCTCTAAAGGGGAAAGGAAGAGCTGCACATTGATCATTAGTACTGTGGATTTTTGGACTGATAGATATTAGGTATGGGAACTATTTTGTTTGCTGCTTTTACAGAAGTTGCTTTGCAGTGTGATGCCATAACCTCACAGTTTCACAAGTCCCTCCCAATTTTCACCCATCCCCTTTCTCTTGCTGGCTAAGGACCTGGTTTATGGATAGAATAAATGGTCCCATCAGACAGACAAGGTAGGGAGGAAACCCACTCCTCTGTGACTGTGGTATCTGCATTAATGGTTCTGTTGGTTCTGTCAGAGCCTGTGGAAACCCACACTCTCCTCCCACAGCCCCTTTGGGTGGTGACAGTTTCACATCTCCTCAGACCTGGTGTTCTGTCCCAGAGCTGGCTTTCTAAGGTCTCCTAAGTATCACCTGCATTTAGGAGAAAGGAAGCAGTGCTTCAGGATTTCTGCATGGATTTGATTTTGTCACATGCTGTTTGCCATAGGCACATAGGTACTCTCAACTTCTCTTTGGCTTCCCTCTAAAAGTCTTCTAAGTAATGCAATCAAGGGCAATTACTGCATCATTTGCTTGTGTTTATAACATATTAGAGCTTTCTGGGCTTAAGCACTGCAATCCATCCTGATTGCTACCAAGTAATCCTTTGCAGGCTTATAAATCAAAACTGTGGCTGATTTTCTGCAGTACGATTGCCATGTTTTGAAACTTTGCTAATTAAAACTTTATGAGCATGTAATTAAAAAGCAGAGAGCGTTTTCCCTTCCTTACAACCAAAAATAAGTCATAGTAGTCTCAGCAAAAATGAACTTTCTTTCTATATATTTTTTTTTAAAACCCTGGCATTTGGTGGTTTCAGGCTTTCCAAACCATTTCCCACGTTTGTCTTTGAAGGTCTCTCTTCTGGTTGACTTAGCAACCTGAACTTAACAAATGAGACTGCTTAGCTGGACCTTCTGACTGTGCTGCAACTTCAGGTGCAACCTTTGTCAGTGATTTTGTGTGCTTAGTGAAAAGAAGGGTTTCAACTAGAAAACCTGGTGTTTTGAGGTATAAAGTACTGCTAAAAAATGTTTCTGGGATTAAAACTCTCATATTTGTGAATGCAATGTTTCTAGAAATCTGTGATGAAACTCAGGGTAAGAGAAATTACAGTGAATGGAGTTAATATGGTTTGTTAACTCTTAGATTATGTCCCCCAGTGAGTTTCTTTAAACAATATGAGAAGAAAAAAAAGTAAGAGCTCCTTTAGAAGCTATTAGGCTGAGCTTGTATTTTTGGGTCACTTGATAAACCCTACAAATAATGCCTGCTCTCAATTAACTTTCAAATCAGGTCATTTGTAAAATGCCAACAGTTACTAATTTTTAGTGATGCCAAATAATTACTTGCACTTTAATTTCACACAGAACTCCAAGGCAAAAATTTACTCCCTTTGAAGTGCTCCATTCAATTTCAGTAAATATATCAACATAATGCATAGAAACACTAAGCAGCATAGCTCCTCCTTTACTGCAATTTTCATTTAAGCAATTGTATTTCTGAAAATAGGATCTTGAATGAGAAGAAAACAAAAGGACTTCTTGAAGAGGTGTGGTTCTCTGGAATGTGCTAGATATATAAAGTCTTGTATGAGATGTGATCAGTGTTTAATTCCTACCATAATGAAAATCCCTGTGTATACTGGAATACCTATTCCTCTAAAAAACCTAAATGGAGTAAAATGAATTAAGTTTTTAATGACTTTTCCAGATGAATACTTTGGTTGGTGTCATGCAGGAAATATGTGTATGGAAAAATATGAATTTGATCACAAAAAAAAGTGGAAATCAATTCGGAGCAGAAGGCATGTTTTGACATTTAATTAACATGCAAATTAAAGATATCATTGCACAGAAGGGATAGTGCCAGAATGCTAAGTGGCAATTTCCCAATATATGTTATGGGAGAGCAGAAATAATTATCTGCTCATTCAGTGGGAACCAACCAGTCTGGAACCACACAGATTTGTAACTCTTTGGGAAATGTGTGTGCATTACTAAAAAGTGCATTGCCCTAGCTCTTACCTTTGGTAGGTATTGAAAGACAGGCTTAATTTCCTGACTTCTCTTGTTTGGTTCTGCATATTTAATATCTTTGTCATTTTTTTCATTGTGATTTCAAAGATTTTTAAAAGGTTACAAAAAAGGAAGGATGAGGGGGTAAAGCAAGCAGTATCACCCTACATCAGTCACTGGCAGGTTTTAAAGTTTGAGTGCCTGTCACCTTGAACCCCACAGGAGTAAAATGCTAGCTGATGGGAGTTTTTTTAAAGTGTACCTGCCACTAGAGGGGAATGGAAGCACATGTTTTGCCCCTAGAAAAGTGATGTCCTGATTACAACCTTGGCTCTTGCAAGTGCCTGCTCTCTCACAGTTCTGTCTGGTCCTTCTCTTTCCAGGCCATTTATTCTACACAACTTTGGTCTCCACTTCTGTCCCAAAGTCTCTCTCATTTCTCTAATGCCCCTTCCCTTCCCTTCCCTTCCCTTCCCTTCCCTTCCCTTCCCTTCCCTTCCCTTCCCTTCCCTTCCCTTCCCTTCCCTTCCCTTCCCTTCCCTTCCCTTCCCTTCCCTTCCCTTCCCTTCCCTTCCCTTCCCTTCCCTTCCCTTCCCTTCCCTTCCCTTCCCTTCCCTTCCCTTCCCTTCCCTTCCCTTCCCTTCCCTTCCCTTCCCTTCCCTTCCCTTCCCTTCCCTTCCCTTCCCTTCCCTTCCCTTCCCTTCCCTTCCCTTCCCTTCCCTTCCCTTCCCTTCCCTTCCCTTCCCTTCCCTTCCCTTCCCTTCCCTTCCCTTCCCTTCCCTTCCCTTCCCTTCCCACAATTTTTTCCAGGATAATAGATATATTTAATTTTTTTTTAAATTAACTGTGTCTGATATTTCACCATGATGCAGATAGATATCAAAACTTCCAGCCCAGTGACTCATGTTTGCTAAACTGATAAGCAAAACCTGACTTTCTGTGGTTGTGTGAATAAGAGCTAGAGTTTTCACAACCTTGTGTATGCTGTTCACTGCTTGTGGGAAAAGAGTTGCTGGATAATTAATGAAGACAAGTAAGTAAGGTTGAAAAGGTATTTGTTAAAGTTTCCTTTGAGTTATGAAGCTCAACATTTGTTAAGACAGAAATGATGTTAAAGAGAGTGACAGGACCAGCAGTTATTAATCACCTAAAGCAGGAATGGTGCCACTATTTACAAATATTTAAATGAGTTTTTGGGATACACCTGTCAGGCTGAGATTGCCATCTGGTCAAACCACACAAATTTAGAATCAGAAACAAGCTTTGTGTTGTATGTGTGTGTTTGATGATTAACAAGTGAGTGATAGTGAGCTGTGTGCTACCCTGAGCATATGCCAGAAAACCCAGGGAAATCAATATTACAGCCCAGCCATTCATCTCCTCCATAGATTTTCTCACAGTGATGCAGTGAGGGATGAGGAATGAAAGGCTTTTATTATAATGGCTGTCTGTAAAAAACATCATTACCTCTATCATGTATAAATAGACTTATATTTTTCATAAATTTTCTTGACCAAAGTGATTGACCTAAAACCACTTGATCCCAATTAAGAGTGACGAGAAGGAAGTGAGTAATATTTTTCTGTGGCTGACATGGTCTACTGTGCTTTATCCTGAAAAAAATGCAATACTCCAAATAAAACTCAGGCATTCTCACACCATGGATATAAAATAGCTGGTTAAGAGTGATTAATCCACTGATACCCTGAAATGATAAAAGAACGTATTTTATAGTTGCTGAGGCCCTAGTGAAGTCATTTCTCCAAAGAATAAAATGATGGACTGTATAGATACATTGCAGTTAAGAGGAATAACTCTTGCCAGAATCTTAAGTGAAATGAAAGAAAAGAGAATCTGAATGCTTTTATGCATTTAAAATGTTGCAAAGTATTTCTTAGAGATTAAAATGAAAAAAAAATATTCTAAATGTCTAAGCTGGGTAAATATCTTGAAAAAATGTGAGAAGGACTAAGTTAATCAGAGCCATCTTTAAAAATGATCTCTAGTGTGACAGACATATTTACTTTTATATGATTGTTTTCTCTTTAACAAGTTAAAACATAAAGAAGGATTAACTCTTCCTACTACTGTGTCCATAAAAAGTTAGGTAACACACATTAATTAAACACTGTCATCTGTTCTGGCCAAAATCTGCATTTGCAGGGCTGACATGAGCAGGATTTTGTAACTTAGTGAGAAAGGCATCAGGTAAGAAATGAGGTTTCAAATGTTTTAAACATGCCTTAATAGATGGGCCATCGTTCAAGCAAACTACACAGGGCTGCAGGTGTGACACTTCCATCTACTTTTGCCTGCAAAAATTCAGTTGTACCTGCCCTGAGAAGTGTGTAATGCTTTTAGGTGCCAAAGCTTTCTAAGAAAGTCCCAGTAGTGCCTCTGTTTCTGTTCCTAGACACGCTCTCAGCCACCTAGGCTGAATGCAGCTGCCTCCAATTCCTGCCTGAGTCACACAGGTCTCAGTGTGCAGCTTTGGTTCTTCAGCCCCTCACCTGCAGGGGTTCATCTGGCAGGCATGCACACAGCAGGGCTGAACTGCACACCAAGTTTGTGTTTTGGCATTTTGGAACAATTGCATGGAAGGGGGAGACCCCGGTTACAGCTCCCAGCTGAAATCTGATCTCTCCCCTTCTAGGAGGGTGCTATAATCATTGCAGTATGTGTGTTCTAAGATTGCACTCAATTAGAGTCCTCTACCTAAAAATGAATGTGCAGTGAACAGCAGTGTGAATTTGCAGTATCCTTGCTGTTCCAAGCCAGCTTCCCACATGGGAATTAATTTGCACATTTCTTTTTCAGTGTGTGGTGCCTTTTACAGAGGCTTTTGCACTGCACACTCCTGTTACACAGAATCCCTGCTGGCATCAGATCTTGAACTGTAATTTACTGACCAATATATTAAACTCTGCCTCCCCTTACATCACCCCTGGATTGAGAGGAAAGCCAGCTAGCATTGATGAACTTGGGATTCCTCTGTCTTCAGGTCATGAAAAAATTATGAACGTGCAGAAACATAGGTGTGGAAGTTGTAATTAAGAAGAGAGGTAGTAGTTTGTAAAGCTGCCTTTTTATTTGAAGTGGTCACCTGTGGTTTAAGCAGACCATTTTGACTTTGCACAGAAAAGGACTGAGAGTTTGCAGAGAACAGAGCTGTACAGCAGGGATGAAGTATGAACACTCTTCTACCCTCTGTCATTGCAAGGTCAAGTAGGATAATCTCAGCACATTCAAACATAATATTTGAATCTTGTGGAATTGTTTTATTTTCCCTAGGTGAAATTGGAAAAATCAACATTTTACCATGCTATAGTGCTATAGCAAATATGGCAATTTCAAGAGAAAAAAAAATCTTATCTGATCATGTTGTGCAAAATCTAAGGCTTGATTATTTTGTAAGCCATTAATTTATGAGTGTAGCTATAAAAGCCATCTGTTAAGCATTCAGCCTTCTAATATATTTTAACTTTAAATACTTATATGCTACTGTGAGAAATTAGTGTTTTAATTATGCCTAATCATTGTGCCTTCAGTGAAGCTGCTAAGAATTTTAGCATATTTTAGAACAGATAGGTACCAGTCTACACTCTCACTCATGTATAATCAATAACCTAATCAATATCCTGAAATTATAATGAAGATATAGAATATAACTGTATCATGGTGTGCAGTTTTGGGACCATCACCATGTAGCAGTTTTTAATTTTGCTCTGATGGTTTGCCCACCTGTCATTCAGCCAGTCACCGTTTTACAGACTCTTCCCTTTCCTCTCCTTCTTTTCTCATACACCCATATTTTTTAAAATAAACACATCTGAGGAAGAATGAATGCATAGTGTCCCACCTGTCTCAGTGGGAGCCCAACACAATTCAAGGAATTAGCAATTAATGCTGCCATAATTAATGCAGGAACAGTGAGCAGTTCCCTGTTTTACTCAGACCTGGACACATTAGGTCCAGTATGATGTGCAGAAAACCCTGCTGATCTCATGTGTTCAACGAGGTGAAGTGGTCTAATGTCTATTTAAATCTCATGTTTTATGATAGAGAGATATGTGCTTGTTTTCTCATCTGTTTTTTCAAGTGTTTGCCCTTGGAGGGGTGGGAAAACTGTGGAGAAGTCAGAAATCTCTTAGAGCTGATATTGCAGTCACTGGTGGGGCTGCACCTCGAGTGCTGTGCTCAGTTTTGGGCCCCTGGGTTCAAAAAGGACAATGAGGTGCAGGAGCCTGTCCCCAGAAGGGCAGTGAAGGATGTAGAAGATGTGTGATGAGTGGCTGAGGGAGCTGTGGGTGTTAATCTGGAGAAAAGGAACCTTGGGGACACCTTACAGCTCTCACAGGTGGATGTAGCCAGGTGAGGCTTGGTCTTGTTTGCCATGTCTCAAGTGAAAGGATGGGTGCTGAGAAGGAATCAGAAAGGATACTGGGGGTTTGGCAGAAGGTACAGAGACCAGTGAGTGTTTATTTATAAAGGAACCCTCCTGAGTTATCCTAATGTGCTTAAACTGGATTGGAGGATGTGGACATTTCCCAGTCTGGGTTACAGAGGAGGGGAAAGGAGCCCTTTATTTGTGTTATCTCCTAGTTCATGGCAAAGACATGGTTAAGTGAGAACTGTGGCCTTCTGTTCACATTCAAATATTTCAGTGCCCTTGTCATCCTTTCTTCTGTTGTCAGAATCGATGTGGGATGTGATGACTTAGGAAATGTCAGCAATACTGTGGTTAAAATGCTTCTAGACTTCAGTGTAGGCTCTGCAACAGATCATAAATGTCATGATCGCATATCGAGTATTCTAAAATAGCAGATTATTTTAGGAAATAATATCAGATCACACATTTGGAGATCAGTACTTGCCCAGGAAAAAAACAACCAAAAAAACCCCCCAAAAAGCAACCCACAGTTATGGCTGACCCTCCAAATTCTCATATGTAAATGTCATATGAATAATGTTCTTCACATGGATAATCTCAATAATGACTCCTCCATTGTAATTGGCTGCCACACAGTAAAGCCAAAATTTATTATTTAAACTGGGACTCTTTTTGCAGTTGAGTTATTCCCTAGCTCTGCTTTGCCCCATCTGGCTCCTGATAGGATTTGTGCCTTGCCATCCCCCAGAACTGGAGATCTCCAGGGGCTCTGGGGAGGAGGCTGTGCCCAGCAGGGTCACACTGCCCCACACAGGCTCCTGAAGCTCTGCCGAATGTGGCCAACAAAGCTAAATTAAGGGAGAGGAGAATTTTGCCTACAGCTATGGAAGAGAAGAGTTAGGTCTTGTTGATTTAGCTCTGTGGGAAGCCACAGTGGTCCATACAACATGTTAATGTTAGGGTGTTTTATTGTGTCTCTCTCTCATGCTGTGTTCATTTGTAGGGACAACATGACTTCCATAACGTTTATTTTAGGGTCATTTTATTACTTTAATAATGCAGATTTAGATTGTAATTAAAGCCTGTATGATTTGTGTTAATAGCTTGCAGCTTTGTTCAGCATATGTTTAGAGATTATAAAACTGCTTCAATAGACAATGAATTCATTTGTCCCTTTCACTTATTAAGATGCATGTGCACTTCATCAGGTTAATTCTTTGTGAATTTTGAGTGTGGAATTTAATCATAAAGTCACATAGAGACACATGCCAAACTTGGAACTTGGTGGATTATGACTGCCCTTGTGAAAGAAAGAGCTAAGAAAACAAGAAATCATAATTGTATTTAATATTAAAATAATAAAATTTTGCCTATTTAGCTGCATCTTAGCAATTACCCCACTACTCTTTTATATGGCATTGTTAAATATGTTTCTGACTAGAATAAATTTATATGCTATTATGGATTTCATGCTTTTTTGATACTAGTCTACTGGATGAAATTATTTCCTTTAAAACTGCACCTTTCAATTAAATTTGATTATTCCTTTTTCTTTCCATTATTTGGCATTCTTTGTCTTCTGACATAATTCTTAGCAAGCTTTATACAAAGGGGCACTTTTGGTTCTCTTTTGCTAATTTCCAGTATTTTCTGACAATGAGCTTATGTTGTCCACATCATCTGCTACAAAGATTATTTTCACTTCCAGTTCCTTTAAACTGTTTCTCTTGTAACAGGACCCAGGCCCAAGAGGTGTTGAACATTTCTGATGAGGAATCAGGTACCTTCAACATTATGTGACTGCAGAGTGTACTCTGAAGCAGCTGAAACAATATTTGGTGAGGATTTAATAGACTTTTTTGTGACACCTAAATGTCATACACCAACCTAAAGCCCCCTTCATTGGTTTTGTTTTCCATCTATATATTACAAGGAAGAGAACTGGAAAAACATTGAACCAATGCATTTTTATTTTCCTCTCCTTCTCTATTCCTATTTCCCATCTTTTGGGTTGTTTTTAATTGGTTGGTTGGGGTTTGGGTTTTTTTTTTTTTTTTTGTTTTGTTTTGTTTGTTGGTTTGGATTCATTTTTCTTTTTTTGCATCAGAGAAAGAATAAGGGAATTACAACTCATTCTTGTTTTGTTTTAATAACCACCATTCTAGCACAGTCTTTTTTTATTCCTATATGAACAGCATGAAAAACATCAGCAGCCCCCAACTACTTTTCTTTCTCTGGAATATCTCATGTATCAAAATGAGATAAACAGGTAATTACTATGACCTTCAAAACTGAGACTGTAGATATTTGGAAGGAATATCTGCTTATTGGTTGAAAATCCTAGATCAGCTTATCTGGAATTTTGGGATTGGTAAAATCAGAATCCTAATTTGAATCATATACAGTCAGTATTTTTGCCTCTTCCTTATGCTCCCCTGTAAATTTCTCTTTATAGTAAGAAACTAAAAGGCTTTCTGTGGCATTTTGCTTTCATGTCATGGTAGAGAAATTGAGAAATTTAAAAATGTGTTTTTACTGAGTATTAAAAAAAAAAAAAAAGCATAATTAACATAACAGTTCAATCTCCAAATGTTTCCCTGCAGTATTCTGAAAATAATCATGTACAAATCTATTTATTCTTCAAGTTATTCTCAAAATGGTCTTAAATATACTGTTCTTGTTTACCAGTCCATGCATGTGCTGTTCTAACAACAGGTCTGAAGAACCTTAAAGGAAAGGGCTTGTGCCTAAAACAATCTTTTCCAAAATCTGAGTTCAAACCTGGGCTTCTGGGTGGGACACATTTCAGCTCTAACTGTATCACTTGTAGATATTTCACTATCTAGAGGTGTCATATTTATATAAAATAAATCTGTCTGGTTGGTTTTTAGTTACTTTTATCTCCTTTTTTTTTTTTCAGAAGAAAGAGTGAGAAAACAGTTTGAGCCACTGGGTATCAGGCAGCATGGCTGCAATGCTAATGAAAATTTGGAACACCATTGCAAACTGGAGTGTTTGGCAGAAGCAGGAATTTCTCTGTGCTGTTTATGAGGTATATAAAAAGGTCAGTGTTATTTTATAGATTTTTAGCCTTAGCAATATTTTTTTTAATGATTTACTTTTTCTTGTTTTGTAACAGCCACGTTTTTTTTGTTCTGGATATGGAATGTAACTTTTTTGATTGCCTGGCATGTTGTGGGAAAATAAATTGTGTTTCAAAATTCCAGACACACTTTGACTGTATTATTAAGAAAACATTGCTCCTGGAATAATAAATGGTGGGATTATTTCAAGCAGTTGTGTTACATTTTCTAAAGCTGCAAAAGAATCAGAATAATAAAAGAATGATCAAGGCCAGGTATCTTTTGTTTTAAAAGGGAGGTCATCAGTTGGTCTATTGGCAAAACTCCATTCCTTGCAATGGACCTACATGAATTTCCACAAGTTGCAGATTTGGGCAATAGTTTCTTAAGTGTTTCAGAATCATTGTCTTTCATCTGGCACTGCCAACAGTATCACTTACAAGATCATTTTTGTGATGCTAATCTTCCCCTCCATAGATAAAGGGCAATAAGTGCTCTTTCTTTCTTTCTTTCTTCTTCATCTTCTTACTGATACTTCAGAATAGAAAAAAATAATTCCTGAAGTTTCATTTTGCCTACAAAGTGCTTAGATTTTTGAGAAGCATTGGTACATTCTGAAATGCAGAGCCATGTGTACACTGCCAAGTATAGACAAAGACCTGCAAAGTGTTGGTGGTTTCATGAGATTGGATTCTTTCCTGCTCCGACTCCCCCAAAGAAATCTAAGTATTCTCCTTTTGCAAACAACATTTTGTTTTTTGTCAAGGCAGAGAACTGAATGTAAAGCAACACAATTAAAACCTATTGATTTAAGCAGCATCTTGCTGTTTCAGTAGTGGAGTGACTGTGCTCCTGTGTGGCCTGCAGTCCATAGGTACAACACGGTTCCAGCAGCTGTGAAAACACTCTGCCTTCCCCGTGTTTAGATACCTATCTGTGGCTGGGGAGCAGCAGAGGAAGTCAAAACTCCAAGAATATAATGAGGGTAGAGAATGTACAGTCGGCGCATTTCTCCCCGATCTTGCTAAGTAAAGCAAGTTTGAAGACTTGTCCTTTTGTCCTGCCAAGTTCACCAACAGGAACTTTCTCAAATATTGTGTGCTTGATTTCATTCTTTTAAAGACAGGCCCCTCCAGTCCCGTGAGACTGTGGCTCAGGGATTAAATCTTCCTCCCACAGAGGTTGGTGTAATTGAGCCCATACAGAGGCAAAGGTCACAGGGTTAAATACAAAGAACACTGGTGGCTCCCCAAGAAATATATTGAGTTCTAATATCTGGTTTTGAGTTCACTTGAAATGCACAGTGGGTACAGACAAGAGTTTTCAGGCTTAAATTAGGAATTAGGCTAGAGTTACCCACCTGATTCAGTAGATGTTAGGGAGTTTTATAGCAAGTGATCAAGTCAATCAAGATTTGAGAAACATAAAATGTAGATTCTCTTTACCATGATAGCATGGTAAAGATTTTTTCCAGAAAAACTGTTTCTGGAAAAAATACTTTCCTTTTGTTTTTCCCTCACTGGTATATTTTTGGCTTTTTGAAATAAGTGATCAATCTAGAAAAGCTACAAAGCTGAGCACGATTTTGGTAACTGAATTTAAAGATGTATTCAAAAGGGCATCCCCTCCTTCTTCCCCATTTTTGCTGCCTTTTGTAAATCAGGTATTGGAGAAATAACTTAAAATCTCTCATTTTCTGATCTTCAGGCTGAAAATGTGTGGCACAGAAATCCTGGTGGGATTTCAGTCATCTGATGTGGATGCCAGCACAATATGCAGCCTCCCCTTTGGAGAGGAGCTGTTGTCAGTACCTGCCTGGAGATGAATGAACAGATCACTCAGGCATTTTGGCATGTCAGCCCCTGGGGCTGTTGCAGCATTTGTGCATTTGCCATTCTAGCTACTGCTGCTCTGTAATTCACAGCCTATTTATTGCTAGGAGATGTTTTTCTTTTAATTTCTTTTAATTTGTTTTCTTTATGTCATTAAAAGCAGTAGTGAGGTCTATAAAACAAGCAAAAGCTTAGATAAACACCCCAGCAGGCTGGTGAACTCTTTTAGGTACCCAGTTTTCATCCATAAATTATAAGTAGCTACGCAAACTACAGGATTTTGGTATGATCCATATTATTTTCTCTCCAACTGCAGATGGCTTCAAATCATCCCACCTTTGCAGCTGGACCTATCACATATGCAGTTGATCATTGTAGGTCCTTTCCCTCTGAGCTTTTCTGTTCTATCTTCTGTCTCCATGGAGGTGGAATTCCTTCTCTTGACTCTGACTTTTCTACTCTCAAGTCATGGATTTGTCCGTCACTTTTGTCCTTTTGGTATCTGTTGATCAAATACTTTTTAACATAATTCCAATTTCTCATTGCAACTTTATATTTTATAATTATTTTTTCACAGATTTTTTCAGGCTTTGTTTAAAATAAAACAAAACCCATGACACAACACACAAAAAAATAACCCAAGCCCTCTTGCTGCAACAAATAGACCTGTTGAGGGAAATATTTTAAGGCTATGCTAGCCAGAGAATGAATAGCCAGAAACTTTTCTGTATTATGTTACTGATGAATTTTTTCTTTTCAAAGTGTAGGGATTGGATTCTTACCATGCCAGTCTCACTTGAATTTTTTGGTGCTTGTTCACTGACCTTTAGGGTTTAGGTACTACTTTTCAATATCTGTATATTTCTTGTGTCCTTATCATGATAAGGACTAAAAGTTTGCTCTCTAATATCTTGAGAACACAGTGATATGAACAAACTGATGATATTTGCTTCTTGCAGTAAAAATTGCAGCAATACAGTGTCTTGGAGAGCACAGCTAAGTAACTGGAGGATGGCCTCAATGTTTAATGAGTAGCCTGAGCTGGTATTTGGAGGGGCAGCACAACCCAGAAAGGACCATCTTAGCTTAAAATGGCAGAATACCTGCACTATTCTAGAAAAGGTGCCAGGGGCTGAACCAGTTCTTTTGTCACTGGGTCTTAAAATCATGTAGGGGTATGGAATGGCCTGAGTTGTTACTGGGGGTAAACTGTGAAATTGTTTATGTGTGTAGTTGTGTTGAGCACAGAGGTCTGCCCAGGTCTGGCAGGTTTCCCATCCCTTTGCCTTCCCCTCCATGCCCAGCTTGCCCCCGTGTGCTCCCACCAGCACAGCTCTGCACACCATCAATCAGCAGCATCTCCACTCCCTGCAGCTCTGCCAGCCAAGGCTCTGCTTGGCTCCTTGTGTCCAAGTCAGAATTCCCTCATCCACTTGGAATTCTTGTTTTAAAAACACAGAAGCTGATTTTAGAAACACTAAAGCCAATGAGAACTGGGAGAGCGCTGCACCTCTGGGAATCCAGCCCACATCCCTTTTGTTTTGAGTGTAGGATCGATCCTAAATGAGAAACCTTTTGTGTTTTGGAAACTGAGAAAGAGCTGAAGCAAACTTCTTCATACTTGGCAAAAACAGAATTGCTCTTGATGGAGACCAAGCATGGAAAATTCTGGTCTGAGAGGATTATGTTTGTCAAAGTTATGACAAGTCTGAACAGAGAGTTTTACATAGAAATCCCTCTCATTTTACTGTCTACAGTGACAGTAGAATATATTTATGCAAAAAAATAAAATATGAGAAGTTAGATTTATACTCACCAAACAATTACTAGTAAGCAAAAACCAAAACCAGATCAGCATAATGATGTTTTTGTCAAGCGTAACAATTTTGGTTTGGCCCAAATACACAGATACAGATTTGGACTTTCTGTCACAAGTTGCCAAACATTTGTTTTCATTTATATCTCTGTATTTGTGCGTGTGCATATTGACAAAGGGGATTTGACTCCAAGAAGAACAGGGTTATTATCCAAATCCCAACACAAATCCCTCTATTGACTTCACTGGGAGTTGGATCAGCACCTTGGTGAGTATGTTCAAAAGAGAGTGTCCAGAGTTAAATTATCAGTTCTTCATCCAACTCTCATTGACAACAATTAAGTCTTTCCATTAGCTTCAATTACTCTTGGATCTTGCTTTAAAACACAAATTTTGTCTAATAGGACATATGGATGCTATCCTATTAAGCATGTTCCAATCACATGAGGGCACAAGAATTTCAGGACAGAGGGCTGAAAACCAATATTAACTGAATATTGGAGGTTAGAAAAATGCAAAATTAGTAACTTTTAAAAGGGCATAGCTTCTGCAATAAATCAGAAGACTTCATTCTCTTTTAACAATTTTTAGTGTTTAAAGATGACTGAACTGTGGCTGCCTCTTTGTTGGTTCTGGTTCAGAAAAGCATTCAGACAGCAGTTCAGCAATGCAACTTAAGTGTGAGCATAACTCCTCTCTTAAGGAGGGGAGGAATTAAACACATGCTTTAGTGATTTCCTGACCTGAGGCTTTTATTTTCCTTCTGTGAATATTAGTGAAAGTACCTTTTTGTTCATAAGAACACTCATGAAAAGCACATTTTGAGCCCCTGGCTCAGATTTGCTTAATCTAATCAAGGAAGAGAAAGTCACATGATGTATATTAGGTAACCAGTTGCACAATTTGTGGGTGACCATTAAATCATTTCAGATAGTAAAGATTGCAATAACTTGCAGTGTGCTCTCAGATAATTCATAAACATAATGCAGGGCTGTTCTCTAGTTCTGGATGTTCTCTCAGGGAGGAATATTAGAAGACAAACACAAGCTCCTGAAAGAAACTTAAGATAGATTGTTTTCTTATAAGGTAAATACTTCCATAATTCCCTCCACATGTGGAAGGAGCTTCTTTTATTTGCATTGCTCTGAAGTTTTACTGGTTGAATACAATTACATCCAGGCTAAACAGACTTGCAAACAGTTGTGCTTAAACTACACCTGTAGAAATTACAAAAGTACCAACAACCCTCACAGAAACATTCAGGAACTTTTCAAACAATATTGCCAATTTTATTTATGTGAGCTCAGATCAATATGGCATTTATGTGAAAAAAGTGCATATTTGTGAAACATCTTTGAGAGCACACAGGAAAGTGGGGGTTTTTTTGTGTTTTATATGTTTTTATGCATATTCCATATGTTCTACTAAGGCAAACATTTAAGCAAGGATTTCTAGGTCAAATGACCTCATTTATTGTTTGTAAACTAAGCTATCTAATCTGGCTCGGTGTCTTTTCATCATATGGTGTAACTCAAACTCATCTGTTGCTCAGGCTTACAATTCCAGGGTGTTTTCAACCCCACAGTCAGACATGAGCTCGGTCAGGCTGGGGCCAAAATGGAGCAGAGACCCTGCAGGAGAGTGCTTTGGGCCCCCCAACTCAGTGCCATGAGATTACTCATTTTTCATTCTTCTGGAGGAAATTCTTAGCTCAGTTTACTTCAACTGGCTACAGCTGATGCCAACCTGCCATCCAGAATCCATAAACACCCTGGAAATGGGGTAACTCCAGGAGTTGCTAACTGGCCCAAGCATCTGTGTGTGTCACAGAAAAGTTCTTGTCAGTGCAGAAAAGCATCTGTAGGGTGCTTGTGTTATTATGGCAGTAGGTAGAATAGACTGAGGACACAAAGGACCATTAAATATACTGACTTCCTTTTTTCTTTTGCTTCTATCTAGAGATACCCAAACTGCTTCAGCCTTCTTATACCCACTGGTGAAAAGAGAAAAAGACTTTCTTATTTTCTGTTCAGCAGAAGCCAGTATGTCCAGTGCTTTGGAAGAAGAATTTTGTAGGTTACTTGAATCAACAGGTAAGGTACATCCTTTCATGGTGAAGCAGTCTTGAGTATATGTGACAAATTTTACTTTCTTCAGCAATGGGATGGAACTGGATCAGCTGGGGTTACAGAAAGAATCAAGCTGGTTTATTGAAGAGCCTGGCTAGATATAAACTCTATCCTGCATAGGATCTACAAAGAGCAGTCTGTAGTTTTTCTTCTACTCAGCTGAGCAGGCTTTTTTTTTTCCAGGGTCTGCAGTTTCATGTTAGTCTGTTACAGCTACAGGGGATATTAGTCAGTATTTCTCTGAAGTTCTGTCTGAAGTCAGAAAGACTAATCTCCAATTAATCCCTGTCAAGTGCAAGGTGTGTTTTGAAGACTTACAGCCAGCCAGTGGAAAATAGCAGGCATTGGGACATAGTGGACTTGAGGTTTCTGATCCTGGGCTTTTCCTTTCAACTGCTGAGAAACCAGAGATTTACATCCTTGCCTGTTTGGGGAACAGAATTGCATGTGGGGGCCACACGTTTTACTTTACATTTCTCTTTGGACCTTTTAACATGTACCCTCTTAAACAGTGTCAATGGATTTGATACCAAAATCTATATGGAGCCTGGAGAGACACAGCTATGTTTGGCCCTTTGCCACAGAAGTCTGGTACTGCACAAATGCATAAAAATTACTTGCATGCAAGTCTGGCCTTGGGATAGACTCCCTTAGGAGTGGAGATGTCAAATCCCAGCACACTGTGGGTATTGTGAGCATTTATTCAGCCTTCTGCAGCATGCTTCTCCCTCTGGATGGAGAGAGCCTGCACTGGAACAGTGTGGTCACATTCTAGAGGATGTAGGGAAAAACCAAAAGGGACAAAATAGCTAGAAAATTGTAGTGAAATGAGCCCAGTGGAGGGAAATTTTATCTATGTTAATACTTGAAGGTTTAAGATAGGAGCCTGTTGCTTTAAAGTGCAAGAAAGACACATCATGGTTTGAGACTGGAGACAGGAGGAAACATGGTGTGTTGTGGTGTACCTTCTCTAAAGTGCCTCAGTCTGACCCTGAAAATGCAGAATGGTATTATCCTGTAGGTAGAATAAGGACCAGGCTGAACTATTTCCTCCTAGTCTTGAAAACTGAAACAGATTCCATCCAAAAATCCTTATCTGGGGCAGCAAAAAAAAGTTATTCCTGGGAAAGACAGTTTTATGGCAAGAATTATGTGCTTTTTTAGGTAAAGACAGAATGTTTCACAATGACAGTGACTTAGTGAAGGTCATCTACAGTAGACTGCATCATCATCCTCCTAATTACAGAGGATGACTAATTGTGTATCTTCCCTTTTCAGTTTGAGACTTTGCTTTTGAGCCAGCATGGGTTTGATGCCAGATTTTCCCAATGTCTCAGAGTTCACTGGACCAGTATTTAGCTCATTTCTTGGTACATCTCACAGTGCAACTTCAGTATAATTTAGCAGCAATATCATGATACAGTTGTCTGAAAGAAACTAAAATATGGGACACCTTGTGTGCTTGGTGCACCAGGTCATGGTACATTTGATATTCTCTCTCTTTATTTTATATTATATACAATTATATACAATTGTATTTATTCAGATTATGAAGTTTTGCTAGATTCTGTATGCTAACTGTGCAGTACTCTGTTCAGAGGAAATTTCTTTTCCTTGAAGCATGAAGTGAACACTGGCAATTGCCTCTGTTCATTTACATGCTTATGAAATAATACGAAGAAAAAGCAAGTTGTGCCTTCATTTAAGAGAGGAAGCTGCATTTTGACTCCATCTTCTAGAGAATTTGTCTTTTTTGGGGAATGCACCATTGTGATTTATATTTCCAATTGTCATTAGTGTGCACGAGTGTTGCCCTTTCTTTAGTAAAATATGGAGGGATCTGTTTAAGTATTTTATTTCAATCATGCATTATGCCTTGGATTTAAGGAAAACTGAAGAAAAAGGGAAAAACTTTGAAAAATTCTGCAGTTCCAGCTCTATTTCTATTGTTCTGTCTATCAGCATATAGCAAGCAGGAAAAAGTGAAACACCAAGAGCTGAAGCTAAGCAAAGAAGAGGGCTTTGTAAGTATGGACAGGTAAATCTCATGGATTTTAAGAGCTTGGCTTATCCTCATTTAAACAAGAAAGCTGAAGACATGGATGAAAGTTATGCAATTCCTTTGACAGTCTCTTGTGTTGCTTTTTTTCATTCTCTGCATTCCATGGAGTCTAACTAGGGCTGGTATTTTCAGTGGGAAATGTGGCAATTATGTCTATGCATATTTAAAATTTGTTTTAATTCTTTTGAATGTAGCTACTGTAAATACACAGATTTTCTACTCCTACTGATTGTATGTGATGACACTAATTTGAAATGTAAGGTTCCCCCAACTCCCTAAGAGCTGAATGCTGTAAAGGGAAAACACTCCCTTACAGGAGGTCAACAATTATGAGAGTTTCAATGACGGTGTTAATATTCAACAGCACCAAAAAAAAAAAGAAAAATATCTTTGCTTTACTTTAAGAAGCAAACAATGTAAAAGATATTTATGCAAACAATGTAAAAGAGATTAACAAAACAGAGTAAAATAAGTAATATTCACAAGTTTTCATGTAGCCATGCAGATAGACATACATGTGACTAGTTATTGAGATTGACATAAATAGCTGATGTGAACGTGGTGATGAAAGCAATGGAGATCAATAACAAATCACAATCCCATTGTGGAAGTAATGCATTCTGCATAATGTTCAAGCACATCTGTCACCCCAAAGAATGAAAGCTGGTTTAAATCATTAGGCAGAAGCTAGCATCTTGATAATGGCAGCCCTACTTTGCTTCCTGGGATAATTATTAAACTGACCAAAGCGTTTTGTGGATTTGATGGTCTGCTGGAGATATAAACATACAAGGGTTTCTGTAAATCATCAGTGAGGTGCTATCCAGCTTCTGCAGTATTCAGCCACCAGCACTGCCAGGAACACTCATATCAAATTAATTATGAGAATTGTGAAAACACCACCAGCAGGGACCACACGAATGGCTCTCCCTGCAGCATGGGGCTCCAGTGTGGTGCTTCCACAAAGAGGAACTCAGTGCAAGCCTGTGAACAGCACCAGGAATTCTTGTGTGTTTCTCTTCTTGTTTCTTACAAAAATATGTGTACTGAGCAGTGTCAGCTCTCCATACATTTTCCATAAAGAACTTTTATCCTTAAAGTTGTATTTAGCTTTGAACTTTTCAGATGGTTAAGATGTGCTTGTTGTCCTTCTCTTTGAGGCCCCTCAGAGGCAGCTGATCATTCCTGGAGGTGTTTCACATGACTTCTGTGTGTTGCTGTTTTACCAGTCAAACACATTTTGCTGGGTAAGGGAAACACAGATTACAGCCCTCAGGCTGTGTGCATTTTCCTTGAACATAGTAAGAGTGCTTGAAAGCATGGGGAGGACACATAGGCAAACAGCAAAGCTACTCTGTGATTGAGGGGAAGTGTACTCTAAAAGTCCATCTTGCTTCCTTAGGTTCTCTGCAGTGGGAGATCATTGGCAATGAAGCAATTTTGAAGAAATCACTGGTTACAGTGTTAACAGATCAGGTTTTCTCTGCCCAAAGCAGATGTATGTTTTCTGAGGACAGGAGAACAAAGAAAGGGGGGAAGCTACACTTTTAGATCTCTCACTTATTCCTTAACCATATTAAAAAGGTCTGTTCAATACATCTCCACTTGCAGAAAGAGGCATGGCAGGTGCTGGAGACAGAGCTGAAGAACTGAGGATGCTGGCAAGCCAGGTGCTGATCCTTCAGCAATGCCATCTATAACAACAGGTAAAAAGTCGCAGTTCTCTTTTATTGTGAAATACCCCAGTTTGAGAAAAACAACTCTCCCTGGCAATGAGGACATGGATCTTGACCCCTTTTCCCCCCAGTTCTCTCTGACCCTGATTTAGTATTGTGAGAATTTTTCTCCAAAAGTGATAACTCTGTGAGGAAGAAATTACACACACCACTAGGACTCCTCCTAGCAGGGGCAGAAACAGGCATAATGGCATTGTGATCTCACTGATTGTTTCATTGGAAGTTTTTGTTGGAAAAGCTGTGTAGGGGGAATAAAAACTCCAGCAAGCAGCTTGCCTGATACTTTAACTGTAGAGCATACAGTGAACAAGTCTCTGATGGGTAAAAAGTGTTTCTGAACTCTCACAAGGTGTGTTTTGTTTGTAATCTTAGGGTCTAGAAATATCAAATCATCAAGTCTGGGTGCTTAACACTCTCCACGCCAAAAAAATAGACTTTGAATCTGGGATGAATTTTTTTATGAACAGTTTATAATCCATATCAAAATAAGGATTTATAAAAGGAGTGCTGACACAAATTTAGAACAGGGTCCAATAAAAACCTATGACTTCTGGTGTGCAGAAAAGTGCAGAAGGTCACAGCCCTTTTCTAAACCTCCCCCACCCAAAAACAAATAAAAACATTTGTCTTGTTGGAACATACATAGATTTGTGTGGTGCCAAAGCCAAGCAAAAGAGGGAATAATTGAATTTGGCCCCTAATAACAGCAATGCAAATGTGTTCCTCTGTGTTTTTAACAATCTTTTCTTGTATAATAAGTGACATGATATTACATTCTGGAGTGTAAGAAACAGTTTTTGGATACACAATATTAAGGAGAGAAATAAGATTTTTATTAGTTAAGTTAGAGTGAATGACAGATGGGGGAGAAAAAAACAATTTTTTTTAACATTATCTGCACTCAAAATTGGGATGTGTTTCCTTGCTGGTTTTTCAGCCAAACACAATCTGTAGCAATGGTACTGTGTGGCAGGAAATTATCTGAAATAATGAACTGGTCAAGTATGCTAAAACTGATACCCTTCTCATCAGCATCAAAAATATGAAACCTGCCAAAAAATTCTAATTGCAGTTTACTCTGTCCAAATTATTTTATTACTTGCCAAGAAGGGCTTTGAAATTTTTGGCAGAGTCTTCTACCAGGAGAAAAATGAAACAAAAGGGAACTAAGTGGAACACAATAATGAAATATCCCCTGAAAAATAGCAGGTTTGGGGGTTTAGTACTTTCATGAAGAGCTGATAACTCTATAACCCAAACTAAGTAACAAATCTGAAATCATTTATCAAGGATAAACAAATTGGACTCAGCTAAAAAGTCTTCCAAACTTAAAGGTGTTTCTTGTTAGAGCAGCTGCTTCAATACTGTGATAGTCACAAGGTGTGTTGATACTAAACATCAAATAAGAAGAATCTTGCCATCCATTTACCTTGGTACACAGCTGTGATCCATGAAGTAATGTACAGAAATGTCACTGACTAAGCCAAATCTCAATTAAGCAATCATGACATAACTAAAGATGAGTTTTAAGA
This sequence comes from Erithacus rubecula, assembly GCF_903797595.1. Classification (NCBI taxonomy): domain Eukaryota; kingdom Metazoa; phylum Chordata; class Aves; order Passeriformes; family Muscicapidae; genus Erithacus; species Erithacus rubecula. The sequence goes on from NC_136687.1 coordinate 63,004,355, forward strand.
GAGTTCCACAAACTTGAATCAAAGCCCCAGGCAACAAAGACCACAGTCCTTGTCTCTTTGTAAGAACAGTGAGTTAAATTGTTTTTCATCTGGGACTAGCCCACAAATAAATGCAATCCAATTTTTAAAATTTCTTTTTTCATTTCAAGGGTCTATTTGCTGTAATTTTTCTTCTTGCTATAATGAAGTATGCTGAAAATGTTCAGGCTTTCATACCTGTTAAGCCCTGGTGTTGTGTTTAGGGGATACCTTTGACCACAGCATGACAGGTTGGAGGTGTTGTTTCAATAAGGTGATTTTGACATCATTACTGCCTGTGATTCTGTATTCAAATAAAATCATGGCAGGTTTGAGCTGTGCAGATGCATTCCAGCTCTTCAGGGGCATCACCTGCCTGGGCTCTGCTGCCTTGGCCACTACCTTGTCTTCCATTCCCTGCAATCCCTCTTGCTCTGTCAGGGCACAGAGTGATTTGGCACTCTGGCCACAGCCAGCTCCCTCCACCTTTGCAGCTCCCAAGGGAGCCCACAGGGCCAGGAACTGATTACAGGGCCCAGGTCAGAGATTTGTGAGCTCCGAGTTTGGCAGGCAAATGGAAAAAGGAATGGGTTTTTTTTCAGTATTGTGTTTTAAGATGCATTTATTCATAGCTACGAAAGCTGCAGACATATTGTGTTACTGCATCAGGATCTTGAGCAGATGTTTAGATTTCACAGAGAAGGGTGTATAGAGACATTTTCAGTTTTCCTTTAATTTTAAAAAAGTTTATTGTTACTTTTGGTTTTACAAAATAACACCTACAAGGAGACAATCTGCTTCGTTATGTCAGTTTGCTTGAACATTAAGATTTTTTATTAGATTTTTGTCCTGAATAGCCTCAGTAAATCAAGCTAAATTAATTGTCTCCTGCTATGACACCAGAGCCAATATATGGTGTTTGCAAGGAAGATTGGAAGCAAACACTTAGAGTAAGATTTCTCAGACTTTTCCATAAAGTGATCATATCTTAACAGAAGGATTATGTAACTCATTGGTTTATTTGTTTCATAATTGCTTGACTACCTCTAGTTTCCATACATATTTGCACAGCAGACCTGAAGCCAGACAAATTGGTATTTGGAAAAACTGTGCTATAGGGAAGGAATTATGTTATCTTACTTTTCTAGTCTTATTATTTTTTAGTTTTTTTGGTTTTGTTTTTTTTTTATGTAGGAAGGCTATATCAGTGATATGTCCCTGTGAAACCCTGATCTCTGCCAGTCTCTACACTGCAAAGCAAACACACAGGGAACATCTACCTGCATGTTTTAGTCCAGCTCAGGACTTTTGAAGAGAATCTACCAGTTGTCCACACTTACCTTGTTTTGATATGCATTGGCAGAAGGTCTTGGAGAAGGTGAGGGAGATTCCTTTCCAGTGAAACTGTGCTGGAAGACACTCCAGCACTGCAGCTAATGCACTCCAGCTGCTAAAGGGCTCCCAGGCCATGGAACCCAAAGTTTAACAAACAAACAGCCAAAGAAAAAACCTGCAAAACTCATGATCCTGCCCCTCAAGAGCTTAGTGTGTGGACTTTGGGTCCTCAACAGCAAATTTTTGCCTTGAGAAATCTTTCTGTTGGTTGTACATGCTTAGACTTACAAAAAGTTGCTTTTACACAGCTCTAGTTTCAACTTTGAGAATTTTTGGTGAATATTTCTACTCCGAGTTTGGGATTTCTACTCAGAGTTTGTGTTGCCTCCTTTTCTAATGTGATTTTGGATGATTAAGAAGCTTGAAGCTGTCTTGAAGAAGAAAATCAGTCTTAAGGAAAATTCTTCAGTTTTATCTATCTTTATTTTGCCACTGGTTTGCAAGACCCAAGAAAGAAATCTGTAGAAAAAGAAAAATCAAAGTCACTCTGTTCTTCAGTAAATATTTAGGTGATATTTTTTGGTGGAATCTGATCCAAGACATATATACACCTTGATTAGATATTGTTCAGAGATAAAAACTCTAGACACTGGATGGTGTTTCCAAATCCTGGAACAATGCACAGTTCCATTTGAACTTCATGAGATGCCACACAGGAACAGGAGCCTGCACAGGCAGATCCTGCTGTAAGGTCTAGTCCTAAAATCCTGAAGAGGCTGAGTCAGAGGGTGTGAGTGAGCACCCAGGCAAAAATATGTGTCCTCTCCTCTTGGCCTGTGTCATAGAATGTAATCTCTGCTACTCATGTCACAATGCAAAGGAATCACTTTTCTGTGCTTGTGGTGCTTGTTATTCTTCTAAAATAATATATGTTACCTATTTCCAAGCCTCCTTGTGCCATGTTGGCCTTCTTTGGCTGGAGTCAAGTAATGAGAAAATATTCAGGATTGTAAATTAAATGGCTTGAGAACTGGGATCCTTTTAAATATTTTTAAAATTTCTCATTCTGGCACAAGGCAGTGTATTGGTGAGTCCAACAAAAACATGGAATATACAAATATTATTTAACATAAGTTGTGTGGGTCCCAAATTCCCAACAAGATGCATCAGATGTAATAGTTAGCACTTTATATCCATACAATGGAAAATAGCTAGAGCTCTAAAGCTGAGATTATCCTACTTGATGATTATTCAAGCTTTTTAGATCTCTATCTGCAGAGGAATTTATAGAGTTGTTGCTTCTGAAAGTAAGTACATTGTATTTTAGTAGTACAGATATGGAATTAGGAGTCTCAGAGCAGGTATCTGAGCCTAAGAAGCTGGTTTATTTTTCTAAAATTTGCAAGTTGCCAAAATTTTGGAATAATGCTATGACTTCTTTTGTTCAAATTCCATTCAACTGCATTTAAAGAATATGCACTTCTAGTCATGGGAATAATTTGGTTTTAGCAAACTGTTGGCTTGAGTTGTTACTGATAGAGTTTTATATATGAAAATATAAAGCATCTAGTTTATTATAAATGTAAAGTCCAAATGATTTATAGCCAGTGTCTAAAACATGATTTAGGACCTTTTGATTCCTTACCAATTTTGGGATGGTTTGGCAGGTAGTCAAGTCTCTGATTAAAATTTGAGCAATCCATGTTTTAGCCTATACCTCCCTTTCTATGTCCTAGTGAGAATGGAAAGACCACAAAAGGTAAGAAACTGTCAGTAGATGTCTGGTCCTCAGCCCTCCTGAAGGAAGCAAATGGAAGAAAAGGCATCCTTTGTTGTTTTTTAAGCTGTAAAGAGCATGGTCTTGACCCAGCTGTTTCTACTGGAGTAGCTCCTGGAATTCCCTGCAACACCTTCTCTGATCATTTATCTGGGTTTCTTAAAAGAAGCTCACCCCAGTGCTGTCACCCTGTGTGGGAGATCAACTATCCCAGACAAGAGATTTGAGATTTATGTCTCAGCAACAACAGTTGGTTCACTGAATAGGGCAATGGAAATGGGTCTGATATTGAATAGTGGGTACTACAGATCCAAATATCTGGGCCATGGATTGTAGTTGTATGTATGTTCCATATGGATGTCTTTTAGTATGTATTTACATATGTACAGCTGTAGAAATTATATATATATATATTTCTAGTGTATTACAGGCTCTTGGCCTGTTCTTTGTTATCTTTGTTAATTGACTTTTCTGTGCAGTGGGTTTATTTACATTTGTCTAATATGAATTTCTTTGCAGTTAGTACTGGATATTGTGAGAGACAGCATCTTAACCAGCGATTTGATCTATCATAAGATTTTGGATAGACCTGAGAAACTGCAAAACTTTGTACAAAAACAGGTACCACAAATGTTGCTGATGTATTTAGGCTGATAGACAACTGCCAAGTTTCTTTTTTTCTCATGTCAAGCTCTCTGTACCAGGGAGAGTTTTAAGTGGCAGAATTTTAGGACTTGCTTTGTGTATGTGATACCATATATTGAAGAGAAATTTGATGTAACTGCAGATCAATGAAAATATGTGGTTTGGGTCTAGAATGACAGATGAGATGAGCTTGAATCTAGCTTTAGGCAAAACAAAGTAATGTTTCAAGAAAGACAAAGGAAGGAGAAAGGATACAATGGACATGCCAGTTTCTTGTGAAACCAAAAAAAATTATTCATTCTTAGATAGCATTTAAAATACTTCTGTCAAGTAAATGGATCCTTGCTTTTATACTAGCTGTGACCAGTCTAGATAGATGCATTTTAACATGCATGTAATCACACAATTTTGAGAGGACAATATTTATCCTATTTTTAGACTTTTGTTTGCATAACTTCTCTGAAGAGATGATCATGTAATACTGGTTGCACTGTATGCCAGAGCTGTGGAATCATTCCCAGTCCTTTCCTTATGCCTTTTTCTGATGCCCAGATTCCTATTTGGGAGAAAAATGTCTCCCCATATTATAAATATATAGCCCTGAGAAAGGTTAGTGACCCTATATAGTCTCCATTTTTATCCTGCAAGGGCTAAGTGGGAATCCTTTGGTTGTGTTATGTATGTGAATGCTTTGGACTATTGCTCACCACTTCAGAATAGTTCCTTGCTCATTTTCTCTAGCCAACTACTTGTAGATCTTTGCAGATTTCAGAGCTAAAAAAAGCCTGCAAAACTGTAAACATGTTCAGTCATGTGGGAATCTATCAATCTAGTACATCTTGGAAATGCAAACCATATTTTGAAGGAAAATGATAAATGAGAAGACAGTATGAATCTAAACCTAAGATTGCACTTGAGGTTTGCTTAGTCCTTACTTGGCAAGCACTTAGATCTTTTCTTCTGCTGTTCCATATCCATGGTGCCAGCTGTGTGACTCCTTCTTTCCCATGCTGTATGTTCCTCCTGTAGGTTGGCATTCTTTGTTGAGAAAATCAGGAGAACCAAAAGGGATGAGGGGGAGTTATTACCTTGTCTGGTGATAGCAAGATAGAATTTTTATGTGATTTTGCTTGGAAATAGGAGGGTGGATAAAAAGAAAAGTTCACACATCATGGGGAACACTTGAGGCCATTTCCCTGGAAAACACAAGTTACACCATCTATTGTGTGGTGTCTCCTCATTCTTTCTTTCTTCCTGAATCTCTCTACTCCACTTTAGTTTCTTTGCTTATTTTATTATTAGGCACTTTTACAGGAAACAGGATTTATGGTCTCCTTTTGCTAATAAATGTTAAGGAATATGACTTAAACTGGAGGATACACAGCAGGAGATGATGAGCTCTTAATAAACAAATATCCTGTTTTCATGCAAATATTCTTAGTAACGCAAACAAAACAAAGCAGGGGAGGAAAGGCAGCCAAAGTGTTATACAAGCTGTGCTGTAATTAAATAGGAGGGATTTCAGAACTTTCCAGAGGGCAAGAAGAGTTTCAAGTTATCCTTCAGACTTTTCCAACTCATTCCTTCACATGGTTTTGACCCATAATGTTGGGTGGAGGGTTGGAAAGGAGAGTTGGAATATTGTCAAAGTAACCTGAGAACTTCACAAAATTCTCAGTGTCTTGTCATGTTCCATATCTTCTCCTCAGTGAGAAACTCTGACCTTAGAACTTGGCAGACTACATTGCTTGAGGATTTTGGAGTTTTTAAGAAGTTTCTAAGGTCATGTTATTGTCGTCATTCTGGTGAAAATACCATCTTCCTCCACAGCCATAAACAGGATCATATCTGCAAAAGGTATTGACTTAGGTAATTTGCCTTAACATTGTGTTTAACATTGATCCATATTAACCTGCTGGAATGAAACTTAAAAGCTTTACTGATGCTGTAATAGTGGCATGAAGTCTGGGGAGTGATTAATGAGAAAGGAAAATCTGGATCATCTGGTCATCTGGATGCAGCAAATAGTGTGTCTGAATATGGCCAAATACCTCTTACATCCACTAGCCAAGGGGACAGCTCTAATTACAGAAGGGTCTCCAAATTGGAAAGAGTAAATAAAGAATTGGGAATCAAAATGGGTAATACCTGATTGCTACCTTCTGGACTACTGCTGTGGCCAAAAAAGCTGATATGATCCATACACAAATAAGCAAAGAAATCCAGGGTCTTGATGCAGTGTCTGTTGGGTTTCAGTGTGCCCCAACTTCAGGAATTCAAGTTGAATGGTCAAAAGCTGATCAGAAAACAAATGTCAAGATGAAGGAGGGGTTAGAAAACATGTGTGTTTTATATTGATGTTTATACTATTTTTCCTGACTATGAGAAGCTTAATGTGTGTTTCAGACCATGCTGATGCATACTTGTAAGGTGAACAAAAACTTGAAAATTTGTGTTACCAGTGTAGCAAAGAAAGAAGATCCAATGACTTAATGTTGACACCTGGATAAATTTAGATTAGAATGAAAATGGCCACTTTTAATCATCCTTGGAGAAATTTTCTGAAGGCTGTTGCGGAGTCTGCCACACTGCTAATTTTTTTACATCAGAATTATGCACTTTTACAAAAGAGAACTGGAATATTCACATTTATCCAAAGTGTATTTTTTGTTCTTTGGGTTAGGTGCACCAAAGACAAAAATTAGTGTTAGTTTTTGAACCCTTTGGATCCAGAAAACTTTGACCCAGACTTTGGTTCCAAATTAATTTCTGAACTTTTGTGACAGGTCCATATATTGCTTATGGCTCACACCAAAGCTTAGCTCATGAACATGCTTGAATTTCAGAAACAGTCATTTGTATAGCCAAAATTTGCAGCTGGCTCCAAACTTTCTATTGTGTTGAAACAATATTTGGCTTCAGCTATCTTTAAATATGGGCAAAGTCTGGATTTGAACTTCACAGCTTCAAAGCTTCTGTTTTTTCTGTGTTACCCTCACAGGATTACAGGCCTATACCATAGGTACTAAATTATAAATGCCACATAGCTAATGACTTTGGCAAGGGATAGAGGCTTCTATTTACTGAAATGATGCAATTTAAACATTTTAAACATTTATCAGTTTATTTCCAAAACATCTGTACCATCTTTGAAAAGAGCATAGGACAGATATAACTCACTGATCACCACAACATCATCTTATTTCTTTTACTAGCTTTCATTTATACTCAGAGAAAGAACTATCTCTAAAAATAATAATTTCTTGAAAGTTTATGTTTGCAACTAAACTAAATTAGTTTCAGTCAATAGTGTGATAAGAACAACACCTAGAAGAGCTTAGTGGTGTGGTCAGAGGCTTGAAGCTGAGGTACAAACTCAACTAGTCTGGAAAATGTATGAACAGCCATCCTGACAGACACATGCACAGATTCTTCTCCTTTTTTTGGGAACTCCTTCCTCTAAAATTTGCCATATTTCTAATATTAAGGGAAAAAAATCATTGCTTCACTGTTCTTCATCTCAAGATAATAGCTGAGAATAGTAGAGGCTGGACCAACATGTCCAGGTCCCTAAAACTGGGGGCCAAGTATATTTATATAATTCCTCTTATCCCATTACAAATGCATGATATATTTAATTATATAGTCTTAATGATTTTATTTTCTTGTGATCTGTTATTGATGTATATTGATTTGTATTTTATAATCCCACTTAAAGGATCAATATTGTTTCCTCTGTGGCATGAGAAAGCACTGAATTTTGATTGCCAGATATCACAGTACATCCAGTAGAAAAATGTTGCTGCACAGCACACTCAACTTTGCTCCCTTCCCTATTGGGCTGGAAAATATTTTAATGACTTCAGTTTTTTAAATACTGCCAGGACAACTATGGGCATTGCATGCTTTCAAAAATTCAAATAAAACACAAAATTTCAATGTAACCCAAATTTTAGTCATATAAACATTTGATTAGGAATGAGTAAAACCTTAAACAAGAATGAAAAAATCAATATAAAGCATCTGTTACACAATTTATGTAACTTGATCTGTGGTAGATTTAAGTTCTATGCCGAGGTTTATATAAAATTGCATGTCTGATTTAAAGGGACATTATGCTCTTTAAAATTTCTGTATTAATAGAGCTTGTAAGTGCCAGGTGCCAGGGATTGCTAATTTTTCACTTCAGTGTGTTCCCTCAGTTCTCCTCCATATTAGTATTTGACTTGCTCTTGAGGAAGTCAAATGTATGTTCCTGCTTTGCACTTCTGTAAGTCATTCTCCAAACTCTGACCTTTGCAGGAAAAGCATCAGCTGAAATGCTCCTTCCTCTTTCCTTCATCCACTTTTCTTTCTAAAAGATTTAAAATAAATTGTTTTTTTATTTTCTAAATTTCAGATCAGCAGCTTAAGCAGACTGAAATTTCCTTAAGCTCAATTTAATGAACTGTTGGAATTCTTTTCCACAAATACTTATACCAGAGAAGATGCATTTGGTATTTGTTTCCTATCCTTTCAAAAATTTATTTCTCTTCCGGTAACTTGGAAATGCACTCCAGAACACTTTGTCCAATTATATGATGTTAAAGTTGGCCCTCAGAATGTGCATTCCAGTGTAATTTTTGTGTGACAGTTTTTGTCATTTGGCATAATGGCTTCTGGACCTGCACTTGGAACCCAAGACTGATCTCCATGTCAGCAGTGGAAAATGTAAGTAACTCTCTTGAAAACAGATGAAGATCTAAACTGGCCCTTTGGTGAAAAGCTGCCTGTTTTGGAGATCATTATTTTTTCAGGGTTGTGAGGTATTCTGCTAACATTTAATTTCTGTCTAGGGGATCTGTAATAATCTTGATGTTTTGCTTGATCTACTTTCTCTAAGAGTTGCTGTACTGACTCCCTGGAGCCCATTCAAATGCTTCTGAGCACTACTTTTTCAATCTTTTCCTTGTTAAGATGATGGTCCTGTGTGATTGCAAGGGTGATGTGAGGGCTGATGTTCAGGAGCACAGAACAGTTTGGGTATGTTTTGATTCAATGTGTCTAATCCCTCCTCTCTTCATCTTGCTTTCTGAATAGTCAAAAGCTGCCCTATTGTTTGAAATCTCATTCTATGTTGTTCCTGTTTGCTGAATGGTTTGTTACACTCAAGGTCACCCCAGTGTGCTCTTACCCCATGTCTTGATTGAAGCTAAATATCTTTGAAGAAAGAGAAGGAAACACACCTGCAGACACAAATTTCTTAAATTTTTGGAGTCTTTTGTTCTGTTTTTCAACATTAGTTTTTGTGCCCTCTAGCACACCAAAGTTTTCTACAATTCTTTTTTTATTTATTATCCTGTTAGCTCCTTTGGTATCTGATTTCATTTCACCTGAGAGAGTCCATCTGCTTGTTTGTTTCTTTTTTTAAAGCAACCTCTTCCTTTGCTCCCTCACTGTGTGGACCTGGGCAATAAATTTAATATCTTCTCTTACTGGAGCATTTCCAGAAAGATGCTTGTCTTCCCTTCCCTTAGAAATATTTCTTTCTGAAACCTCATCTCTAATACCCAAAAGAAACCACTGAATATTGGGCACAGATGACAGCAGCCAATGTTTTCTTACTTCTTGAGTGTTATGAATAAAAATAAAACTCTTGATATCATATTTGTGCATTGCATCTGCATTTATATAATTGTTTCTTAATATTGATGGATGTTCTGATCTTTGTGCCTGCTAAAGAGGATTTGGAAGAGAAAGAGTGAAAGGCAATTAGGAGTCTTTTTTTCTTGTATAAGAATGATCAAATCTATACAGCTCTGCAGATGATTCAGGAAACAGAAGGTAAAGGCTATATAAACTATATGTATAAACTGACAAATGTGATGGAGAAGGGAGCAAAAGAGGCAAAGATTGCTTGTTGTCCCTTCTTAGATAAGAAAGAAGGATTGCAATGCACCTGGGCAGCAGCAGGCTCAAAACCATCCACAGGGTGCAGCTTCACACAAAGGAGGACTCTGGCCTGGGACACTGTGGATGCTTAAAATTGACTTGGCTTTGACAGGTAATTGAGTAAACTCATTGAAGAGAAAGAAAGGTTGCTCTGGTTGGATTCTGGTCAGGAGGATACTATTTGTCACCACTGGAGATTGTGAGTGCATTGGGGAAAATACCATTTCATGCTCCCCAGATATCTGATTGTGGCTACAGGAGAGCACTTCACTCCTCAGCCTCTAGCTGGTCTCCATCCTCACACTTACAAACTGTGCATCCAGTCACATCTTTCCTCCTTGAGACTTAAGCCAAAGTGGAGGATGAAAAGTGTCATTACAGGCTCTCTTCTTTAATTGCAGGAAATGTTTTGCTCAGCTGCATGTTCCAGTGAGCTGAGGAGCCTTCAGGGAAATTAGCAGTTCAATTCCAACTTCCAGTTCATGTTGGACTTGCTTAAATAGACTTCTTTTTTTTTTTTTTTTCTTTTTAAGGACTGTGGGTGGGCCAAGTATAGGCAAATTTTTGCAGGTGTAGTTGTAAGGCTATCCTTGACACAGAACAACTTTCCTGTCTAATGCAAAGCTTTGTTTCATAACCAATTTAATAAGGAAAGCTTATTAAGGGGTTTTTTCCAGCAGGAGCAAAAATCCCATGTATTCCCCTCTCTGTTCCTTAGAAACAGGTAAATGTTTTTGGCTGAATCTTCCAAAGGTTCTGTGAAGCAGACCCTCTACTTTGGGAATAATCAGTGCCTAAAAGTCACATTTGGCAGAGGCAAGTGAGAAACCTTGTTGTAGGAAGTACTGAGCTTCTCTAACATTCAGCAGAGCTTCAAGTGTCAGTAGTAGTGCATTTCCCAGAGCAATGTAATGTCTGGAGCATTTCTGAAATTCTGGGTGTAGCTTTGAAATTAGATAGAGCTCTAGTAGACTAGTTTTTTAGAAAACCTTATTTTAGAAGAGTCTGCAATGAAAATGTAAATGACATGAGGCACTTGTATTTCTGGACAGTTTGTCAGCAGTGTGCTTGAAACTTCAGATCTCAACATTGGTTGCATGTAGAGATTATGCAGGAGGGTTAATCAGTAGACCAAAATAAAGTTGCTAGATTTTTTCTTATATACTGTTATGAATCATGTCTTTATGTCAATTAAAGCCATCTGTTCATGTCCATTTTCAAATGATTTATAGACTTGCATCCTCTTCTCAAACATTCCAAGGAATCTTAACCTGGTATGTAGATGTTCTTAATTTCTCTAGAATTGGAAAAAAATACTGAATTAACTAAGTATGGCACATTCATCCCAAGGATTTTATGTGGTAGAAGATAATGAGAGCCAGTTGTGAAATCATGTGTACTGTGGTTTGCAATTATAGATGGAGCAATGGCAAAGCCTTTAGCTGAGGTTGCCTTAGTGTGATACAAGAGTGGTGGGAGCTTATCAGGCATTCTACAGAAATCTCTTTTTTTTTTTTTTTCTGAAGAATTGATACAAAGCCATTTTCTTGAACCTTAGCATTTGTGAAACAAGAAATTTCTTAGGGGGAAAAAGGATGCAATCCATCCATTCTTACACTTTGTGCTATGTAGAAGGGAACAGATATCCATGACACAGGGTTGGCAATGGCTTTGAGAACGTGTCTGTTTCGTCTTTGTGATCTTTCTTTTTATACATCCTCTGTAACCTACAGAGACAATAATGCATGGCTGGCTCATGAATCAGCAGCTGGTATTTCAGTTACTGTCATTGATGTAGTCATAACTTGTGTCAAGTATGACAAATTCTTTAGTAAGTGATACATAAGTAGTAATCAGAGCATCAATAGAACAGGTGCTTTTTCCTTCCTTTCATCCTTTCACTGTGTTGAAGAGGAAGATTCTGTGTCTTTCAACTTCTGATCTTTTAGTGTCTTTCTGAGGTTCAGTTGGAATCTGATAGTGTAAGAATCCCTCATTTCAATTTAAAAGAGGAGAGGAGAATGTGACAGTAAGCACTATCTCTGTTTTTTTGGTGCAAAACTTTTACATGTTTTGGTAGCTTTTTGGTCACCAGAACAGGACAATCATATAAATCATAATGTCAAAAAATAACATAAAAATTTAGGCTCTGGAGTTTGGCCATTTTAGTAATTAATAAGGTTTTCCAACTGAACTGTGTACCTAAACTTATCAATTGATTTAATTGGAAGCTTACGTGCCTCTGGAAAACTTATTAATTATTGTTACAACCTTTTTTTTTTTTAATATATGTTCGTGAATTTTTACTTTTTAATATTTCACTTATCTTCATTAAGCATCCCCTAGTGTGTCTTTAGTCAATGTATGCATTCTGCAAGGAGAATTTATTGCTAGGAATTTGTCCAGATTCACAATCACACTTAAGTCAGCGCTTTTATCCTTAATTTCTGGAGTCATGTGGTAGGGAACCTTATGTTTGACATCATGGAGCTTAGTGAAACTTGGCCATTGAAACACTGGTTCCATTGAAGAACATCTGGAGGGAAACCAATAGCCCAGTATATCCTGTTAGACTACACTCAGCATTATCCAGCCTCCTGGTCTTTCTCTTTGAGTTCTGCCTTGCAAAAAACTTGGCTGTGCTCACAGAAATGTACAAACATGAGAACAAAATGGATGCACTCCATGTTCCTAAAAATGTCATATTTTGGCTGTGCTGAAAGTGTGTGTATGTGTACTTGCTTGGCTGTAGCAGTGACAGGTTTTTATGTTGCTCTTTATCATACTGATGCTGAAGTTGAAGACTGAAAAGCCCTACAAAAACATCTGGTTCTTTTGCCATTACCTCTGCACACTTTTTTCCATACAGTGGATTTCTCATGTTTTACTTAAATAGTTCAAATGGTCAAGTTTTTTTGTAATTTCTTTTGGATCTCCCCAATAATGTATGAAATGGTTGCCTAAAACTAACAAATACTATCAAATTAGAGTTTCCTTTTCTGTTCACCATGTTGCAACTTAATGATCTGGTAATGTCTACATTCTTTATTTTAAAACAAATCAACCAGTTAATTGTGGTTGTAAGGTTGGGTTTTTTAATTACTTTTTAAGAACAAGAGGAAAATGGGAAATAACATTGTTAAACAGAGTTTCTGTGTTTAGAGTTGTAGCAAGTTAAAAACTTTTGTCACTGGTTCTGAGAAACATATATCTGCCTTTAAAAGTACTTTGTACAGCTTTTGAGTCATATAATATGAAAACAGGGTGGGACTAAACAGTAACTTTTCTATCCCTGTGTGGCACTTCATAACTGGAAGCTCTTTGGAGATAAATTTCTTTGCTGGTTCACAAAAGCTGACAATTACTCAAAGTTCTGATTTGGGATGGAGAAAACCCCACTGATTTCATGTTTTTCTTTTTCATGTTAAGTTAATATTTATGTTAACATGGCTCTTATTTATTTGATTACCTGTAAATACCCAGTCAGGATTAAAGAGGTTTCCTTATTCTGTGCACGATGTTGAGCCTGTCTCCTCTGTCTGACACATGTGGATTTGAGCTCTTCCATTCTGTGTTAACAGCTCCCAGCATATTGGTATCTTCCTTAAGAAAGAAAAAAGAGAGGCTTTGACAAAAGTTTTAAAACCATTGATATTGACTTTAGACATTTCCCTTAACTCTACACGATCTACAGAAAAGTTAGCTAAATGCTCCTGATCTATCCCTGTGGGATTCAGTCCAGATCCATCAGGTGTCTCTGACAGAAAAAAGGCTAAAACCAGACATCTTGACTTTGAAGCCAAAAGCAGCTGATGTCTTTTCACATGAGTGAGACAAACATTTCTATTCATCAGTGGCACTAGGATCATGCATATGCATGTGCACGTATTTGGGATTACAGGCACTAGTTCTCATGTAGTGAGTGTTGGTGGGGAGCTGGCAGCAGCCAGCTTTCTCTTTCTTGCTTTTTGTGGTCCTGCTTCATCTGCTGCTCCTCAGGCCTCTCTCCTTTCCACTGGGTACAAGGCAAGACCTGGGAATAAACAGAGGAAAAGCACCAACATATGTTTAGATTTTTAACCAAGCAGCAAAGCTGAAAAATTCATGAAGCTCTCAAGAGCAGCTGGAAACATCAGGACAAAATTAAGAGACACTGAAATACTAAAAATGAAAAATTACAGTAATTAATAGAAGTTTGAAGTGAGAATTGTTGCTCTTCCCACTGAAGCAGTGATGGTTGTAGGTTGTAGCTGTAGGTGCACTGTGGGTCAGAATTTGTCCTCCGTACTTTTCAATTTATCAGTCATATGTGTTCACAGTCCAAATATTCAGGCTCTTTACTGCTGACTGAAGAGTTCAATCAGCAGTAAATTTTGCATACAGTAACATGTTAGTATTAAATCTAACTTTATGTTTTTCAGCGTTATCCAGGGTATTCTGTAATTAGTTGTGAATAAGCTTGAGATATGGTTAGAGGAACACACAGAGAATTGAATCCATTCTGTTAGAAAAGTTAACTGGAAGTGTGAGGGGCTCCTATCTGTGATCTGTCTTGAAAAGTCAGGAGAGGCAGTGCACAATAGAGAATAGGCAAAAATCTTCTGGGGTGGAAATCTGTTAGTTCCATTTATCGATAACCAGGAAGAATGGAAACCTGAGAGAAGCAACATGATGAATGCAGCTTGCTCCTCTCAAAGTGAGACTTTAATCAAAGATAGTTAAACTATTGTCTGCCCTGCACATTCCTCATCAGTATTCTGCCTTATGCAGTGGGAACATCCATTAATTACAATGGAATCACTGCTAGGTAAAAATTGTAACCATGGCTATGGGTGATGCACTTGCAATGCTGCCACAAAGGGGACCCACGGCCACTTGTGCATGTCAGCCCTGCATTCAGAGCCTGATTCCTCAACTCTGGGATTCCTGAATGCTGCAGAATGTCTTCCCCACCATTCTCTCTCTCTCTCTCTCTCTGCCTGCTTTTATTTCCTGTGAAGATTTGGACCTCTGTTCTTTGCATCTCCTGCCATGGCTCGAAATCCTGCTTCTTGGTTCTTTCAACCTGCCACGTCCAATAATCACGCACAGAAAATGCTTATGCAAGCCAGTTGGCTTAGATTTCTGTCTTAAGGGAAGAGTGCATCTGTTTTTTGGATTAAATCATGCTTATAAAGTCGTGCTTATTCAGTTGTCAGAAAAAAAAATGCATAATTTAAAGCTTTCATTTGCTCTTGTGCTAAAAGATTTCAGAGCCTCAATTCACCCTCATTTTATCCTTCTAGAGCAATACAAAATTAGAGTTCATTATGGTGATCCAATCTCTTCTTTTGTCTTGATTGCAGACACATTAAGCTCTTTGCCAGAGATGTCGACTTTCCTGAGCAAGCCTTTCAAGTCTTGCAAACTATCTGTTGTTTTCCCAGTTGGCTAATTAGGGTGGATTAGCGCCCATCAGATGTGCCCTAGGGATGAGCCAAAAGCTGAAGGGGAAGCTAAATTGCAATGCCAAAAACTTCCACCTTTGTAAGGTCTGAGACACAAGGTAAAAGCTGAAGGAGGGCAAGGTACAATTGCAAAAGAGATTATGTTCCCCAGCAGGACAACACCCTAAATGTGGAACATGATCTTGTGACTAGAGCTGTTGATTTTTGCTTGGCTCATTCCAATAGCATTTGTTTTGTGATTAAAATGCAGGCAAATTTCAGAATAAAGTGTGTCTTCAAATACAAAAGTTTTAGTTAGAAAAGCATCAAACTGGAAATGTCTTCTTTGGAGAACAACAGAAGAAGATTTCACTTTCCTAACCAAAAGAATGAACAGAAATCATAACTGTTTTGTGATTGATTAATTGATTGATTATTTGTCAAACCAAGTCTGTAATTTCTTTCAGGACAAGTTTGGCTAAAATAGGTTTTACTCAGAACTCTTCTCAGGGAGACTGAAAGGGAGACTTAATGGAGAGACCTTTAAACAGCTCTTAGAAGATGTCTGTAGGGATTGTGTTCTTTTAAGTGATAGGTTAACCATGATTTCTCTGTCATTTTAACAGTCTTCGTGGTCAGCACATGACAAAAAAAGTCTCTAGTCTCTGCTTAAACTAAAATAGGTAAGATTTGTAAGTGTTTTTTCCCCTGTTGGCTAAAGGGGCAGTTCTGATGACTGGCTCATAACAGATGTGTACAGTGACATTTGAAAAGGTATAAGAAGAATCCTGCTTTTAGATCCTTTTGAGGCTTTTTCAGTTTCAGAAACAAGCAAAGGAAAGATATTAGTTTAGATTGGTCCCACACTCAGGAAAAGCCAGTGCTGTTTTGTGGCAAGAGTGTGAGAAATCCTGGTGTTCTGTGAGGAAGTGGAGACTGACAGGACCTGTGCTGCATCTCTGTGCATTTGCTCCAGCAACAAGTTTGGTGCCCTGGTTCTTAGAAATAAGAGTGAAAGCATGTTGTAAATAACTGGAGAAAGTATTCAGGGTCCTAAGCTACACTTCAACTAGAATTAATAAATTATTCACTAATTACTAAGAGTTGGCCAGAAATACTACATTGTGTTTAATAAATGGCAGCGAGAAAAAAGACTTGCAGAAAGTTTTCTCTGCATTTCCCTCAAATGCCTGTAAGGATTGAACTACCCAAGAGAATAAGGAAGGTTTTGGCAGGACAAAAGGGAAATTTTCTCATCACTGATAGGTATATTTGTCCTCAGCAAGTAACTTCAAGATTGCCAGCATCTTGGTTTGTGTATGTTTGACTGAAACATGGTGACAGCCCAGGGTTTACAAAGTAGTTGGTATAACATAGGTTCATATGAGGTAAATCTTCCCGACTGTTGCAGCATCTTGCAGAGCCTCTGCCACTGGATTTTTCCTCTGACAGCCTGGCTCCCACCCCAGTCCCGAGGTCTGTACCTGTCATGGGAAAAGATTCATTAGCCTGTGATGTGCAGTAGCTGTGGGATCCCTTTGTAGGACCTCAGCATCCTGCCTTGAAGTGTGAGCACTGCAGCAGTTAAAAGCTGTAAGCTGGGCCTCTGCTATTGTGAGTGTTTTATGAAGAGAAGAGTGTCTGTTATGTTTTTTGGGTTTGTTTTGGAATCTCAAGGACCTCTTAATTTGGAAATTCCCTCAGTGGCTGTATCTTTTTTTTTTTCCACCCTCTCTCCTAGTGATTTCAAATGGAGGTAGTTGAAAGCAAATAAGAAAAGTGTTCATTGTTCATAAGGTGTATAGAGCCAATCATCATGTTAATTACATGTCACAGGGTAATGAATAACCCCTCACTTTTATCATGTGGGGAACAACCTGGGGTTCCTCAGATGGGGCTTTGTGCTTTCAATGAACACCCCCAAACAAAACTTTGAGCCACTCCAATTATGTGAGGACAGACTCTGGTTCAATGAGTTCTTAAGTCTTAAAGCTTTACAGCTGTGGGAACAGCAGTTAGACACACAGTGTTCTGCAAACACCAGAAGTCTAAGCTAAAATGCAAAGCATACATTTCCTAGTGCTGATTGGCTTTGTGGTGCTCATCCATATGCACCAAGAGCCCAGCACTGCTGAGAAAATAAGTTAAAAAAAATCAGAGCAGAGAAGCTGTTATGATTATAACATATTATTGTATAATTGCCTAATTTTGCAACTTTGGAGAGTGTTTATGTTCTCAAAATTAATTAGTGTGGAGTGTAACTGCTTTTAAAAATGCCATTCCTCTCAAAATGATGTGGTTACAAATGTATGCCTCAGTGAATATAACATCATTATTATTGAATATAAAAGTTTATAGTTCATTACATGGAAAATTGCAGTTGAGGCATTTCACAGCTTCAAGAACAATTATTATCCCTGACTGAATTCTGGAATGATTTTTTTTGTGGGTCAATAAATTGAAATAATTTTTATTTGAAATGCATTCAGACAAATATTTATGCAAAAGATAAGTGAAGTCAGTGATTTAGAAGGAAGAAAATTAGATGAGAAATTATGAGAAAGCAGCACAAAAAAGAGCTTAAAATTACATTTCTGGAAAATACTTTTTACTGCAATGGGGAAAAATGTGTCCCCCATCCTCTGGACCTGATAAGATAAGTTTTGTATCCTTTTGAGAGGCATAATAATAGTGGAGCTTGGCATTAACCCTTTTCCTTTATGCTGAGCTGTGCAAGTGAGGTGGTGATTTCAGATGCACACAGAAGGAGGGAAGTGACAGTGCTCTTGCATCATCTTGTGAACAGTGATGTTTAGGATTATGTGGGGGCCTGTGGCTGCTTTTTCCTCTCCCCAGATGCTGTAGGGAGTCCTTATTGGCTGTGCTGCTCACACAGGCTTTGATGCTGCTGGCAGCCCCGAGCCAGCTGTGTCCCAGGCCAGGAGATGGGGACAAGGTGCTCTCTGTGCAGCTACTGTGGTTGGTGTCTGCTCCCAGCTGCCTTCATGCTGCACAGGACAGATCCCTCCACTTCTGGTGATCTCTGAGCTGTCTCCCTGTGATAGTGCTGGCAGGAGCAGGACATTTGTTCCTCCTGGTGATGGATGATTTGTGAGTGCCTCCATCTCAGACTGCTCTGTTTTTCCTCTTGGAGGGTTTCTGGACCAGAGGAGGATTTTCACACTGCTGCTTGCCTCACTTCTGAGTGATGTGAAATGTACTGCCAGCTCCTCAGTTTAGGTGAAATGGGAACTTCAGCAAAGCACACAAGCTTTGGCACTGCAACTCCAGATTGCCATATTGTCCCCTTTGTAGGCAGAGAATCGCAGAATCATTCAGGCTGGAAAACAAATCATCAAGTCCAACTGTTCTGTCTTAGTTTGAAGTAATGATAACTGCTGAGGCCTCAGGTCTGGTTGTTGTTTCTTCTTTCTTGGACCAACTAGGCTTTCTATATATCTGAAAATCCCTGGTTCCTCTGATGTCAGCTCCTGACATTGAAACCATTTGTTTTCTTGCTTTTCAGTTAAACAAAAATGTCAGTAGGTGATGATGACCAAGCCTTCCTTGGTGCCTTCTTACACCAGATAATGCTAAATGTATGGACTATGACATATAGCATTTTCAAAAGGTGATTTATCATTTTGACATAGTTTTGATGATGTGGAGCAGAAATTGCTGGTCTAAACCCATTTTTTTTGCTGCAAGATGCTTGAAATCATGCTCAGTCATCTGAAGCCCATGCCATCAAATTTAAAATGCTTAGGAAGAACTGTCTTTTTGCAGAGGTGCATGGTGCATGGAGTGGGGCAAAGTATTTTATACCAACCCAAATAAACTAGAATTACAGTCTAGAACTTCTACACAAACAGCTTCTGCCCAAAGTAAGGTAATTGGCCAGCTTTGCTGCACTGACTTAACTTTTCCAGGTCCATGAATAGGATCTGGTTTGTGTTTCTGGCATAGGAAAGAAGCCTTGGCAGTTTCTCTAGTATTGCTGCACCTTGGAGACCAAAATGAATGTTGCTAGACCTCTCTGTCAATTTTCTTCCATCCCTAAATGACCCACAGAATTTGTGTCTAATATCAGAACAGTTTTCCTGAAAGAATGAGTAAGTTACTCTGGTACAGTTTTGTCAGTATTTTCCATGTTAAGTTGCTCACTGTGAGAAAACAAAGGAAGTATTAATGGAAATGTGTTTAATCATGATTTTGAATTTACAGATATGGTTTTGGTTTGCCACAGTTATTCATTGTCGTTGTATCCATTCTCAGTTAAATATTGTATGAACC
Source organism: Erithacus rubecula (assembly GCF_903797595.1). Classification (NCBI taxonomy): domain Eukaryota; kingdom Metazoa; phylum Chordata; class Aves; order Passeriformes; family Muscicapidae; genus Erithacus; species Erithacus rubecula. The sequence goes on from NC_136687.1 coordinate 63,023,780, forward strand.
AGAAATATGCAAATAGGTGAAGTCTTTCATATTTGCCACCTAACACAAAGATGGTGTTCACCACATAAACACAATTCTGGACACAAATTTCGGGAGCAAGCCATATATTTGAGGCCTTTTTTTTGTTCTGTGTTGTTTTTTTTTATTTAATCTGGGTGAAAATTGAAGGTGGCATGGCACATAAAGAGACATTATTAGCTTTTAACTTTAGGGAACTAAATTACATTTGCACTCTGACTCACCATAGGTATTGTAACAAACCTATGCTATGCAGAAAGCTGGATGCCAGGGTCAGTAGGTTTGAATTAATTTTTTTCCCATTTACCTTCATATATATCTATGTAAAAGATGTCTTAAGACTCTTACTCAAAGAGCAAAAGATTTGTCAAAACCAACCATCTCAAAACTCTTGCTCATGCTGTCACCATCCACAGAAGTCAACACAAAACTCTGCTGGTCCTTTCTGTGCGGTCTGTGGTGAAAGGATGAGACAATTCACTAACATAATCATCCTGACTCCATCTCTGGAAAGCTGTCATGGAGTTGAGTCACATTTTTGCATTGTCCCATAGGATGTGGCTCTCATGGGAGCCCAGTGGTAAATTCAGCCTTTTTAAGGCCTCTCAGCAGTTTCTTTTCCCCTTACAAACATCTTGGTGCATTGCTGGTACCCTCACACTTAGTGATGCACAATTCCTTCCTGCTGTGGCCTTCCTCTTGTGCTTTTGGATAACCACTGGCTCTGCAACATCCTAAATGGTCAAAACTTTCCAGAGCAACAGCACAGGGAAACATCATTCTAACCATTTTCCTATTTATGCTGGCAAATTGGCATCTTGTCATGGTTTGTGTCACAGAAGTCTGAGTGGAGACGAGCCTCATAAATTGCATTCTGTGTTCCTTCTTCCAAAGCCCCTTCAAAGTTGATTTTATGATACACTTGTATGTTAAGCCTCATGACCTTCTGCTTGAACATGGCAGCTTTCCAAAACACATGAGCATGTTCTAGAAATTTCTTCTCAAATTTGCTAGAGCAAAGTCAGGGTTTCGGGGAGGGGGGGAAGGAAAGTTTAGATTTTACTGCCACTGATATTTCCAGGGAGCTGAGGCTTTTACAATCCAAACTGTGTGACAGAGAAAGGTATTTCTGCTTAATTCTTGCCATGACACATAGGGCAATTAAATTAATGTTTTAAAATCTTGATGTTAACTTTTAATATGCAGGTATTTAAAATATAGGATGATTTTCTAGAAAAATATAAAGAAATCATCTTTGCTGATGTGACACAGCCTGAAACATTTGGAAACATCTGATAGTTAATGCTGAGGAATTTGGTGCTTCCATATGGGAGTGCAGTGTGTTTTTTCTGGGATGGGAAGAACTGAAATTTTATATCAAGCCACCGAAGAAGCCAGATTGCCCAGCTTGTAGATAAGGGATAATGTAAGTAAAGTGTAAATTGGGTGAGATGATGGGTGGGATCTTAAAAATCAAATGCATAAAATTCTCTGTATTTTGACTTTCTTTTTCTCAATAAGCAAAACAAGAATTGTGAATTTCATGGAATACTTTGAGGTCAGGATTGGGTATTAAGCACACAGTAATTCTGTGTATTACCTCTTCCAGTGCATGCAAGGGGGACTACATAAATGTCACTGAGTCTATTGTGGATTTTTGATGCTTGTATATTTTACTTTTCAGCTATATTGGAAAAGCAGGACTCCCTACAAAGAAAAATGCTCAGTCAAAAGCTTCAGTGTTGTTCTATTTCTCATAGATTTGCACTGTGTTCTTCCCTTCTATGACCTTCAATGTCTATGAGACTTCTGTGAGAAGTACAAAAGAAAAAAGGGTTGACAGCAACTCTTTCTAAATCTCATTCTCTAAATTGCAAAGGTTATTTATGCCATTTTATGGGTTTCTCAAAGCTTCACTAAAATGAGCATTTCAGTGGAAAGATGCTGGAAAAAAAGCTGAATCCCATTTGAGACTGGATTAATGCTGACCTAGATTAATGCTCTTTGGAAATCCCTTTGGAATATCTCTTTTCTAATTACAGCCTTTTGTCTGAAAAAATTGTTTTTGCAGATATGGCCAAGCCTCAAAAGTGTTTCCTGATTCCAGCCAGTCACAAAATGACTGTTTTACTGTTTCTGGCCAAGCACATACCTACATCAGGATAATGCACTCATACTGAGTGTGAGAATTCTGCAGCCTTGTGTGTGCACAGACAAAGCCAGGTATGTCCACTGAGCATCTTGACACAAGACAAAATGCCAGTTTTTTTGATAAGCTACTGCAAAGATCACTTTTTTTTTTTTAACCACCATTATAAAATTGCTTATAAAGTCAATGTTGTCTGGGATACTACCTTCCAGTAAACTGTTCTTCCATTTATTCTTTATACAAATAGAGCAGAGCAAATTTTATCCTTTTTTTTTTTTTTAAATTTAATGGTAATATTCAATATTTATTTAGTCTGATGTTTTGGCCTAGATGAAACAAAAGACTGCACCTACATTTTGTGTTCATAAATTGAGTCCGAATTTAGAAAGGAGGGATATATAATGTAAAGTGGCATATTTGTGGCTTTTATATTTCAGCTTTATTTATTTAACCTTCAGATTCACAATAGAAACAAGGTCCTGGAATATTCCTACTCATAAAATGTTTTTTGATATTGGATTACTACCTCAAATGAGTGGATAGTAGATGCAGTATCTCAGAAATGTTCAGCAAAACTGAGTTAGACTTTATAGGTGCAGTCAAGTTATGTACTTGATTTGCCTTGGGAACCAAGGAACTGTGAGAACACTTCCCTTTTTTAGTATCTTCTGTCAACTCACTACCTCTCCTTTGTGATCACCACTCGAACACTGGTGGCCTAGGGGATGCAAATTCAAGGAGTGAAGGAAGTTTAAACAACAAAATACTCTCCCCACCCTGCATGATTAATCACTGCTTACTTCAGGGACCATATCTATTGTCATTTTCTGCATGTTAAAGCAGTTACTGCAATTGATGGCATGCTGTCTTTATAATGGAATCCAAAGGAATTTTAAGCCATTCATCTATTTGCATATGTTTTAAATTATCTCATGAAGTTTAGCAGAGGGTTGGCAATGTCTTGCTTGAGATTGGGAAGGGCTCCTTTATAGCAGTTGCACACATTGCTCTGGTGTCCCCTGGCTGAGGCACAACTGAAGGTTGATTTACCTGGTGAGAGGCACACAAAAGTGAATTTGGGGACTCCATTTACTGTAGGATCCCTACAAGTTTCATAACTGTCTCCACACACGAAGGAGAGTGAGTAAACCCCTAGTTATTAATTTGCCTGTTCATACTTGTGACAATTATGCTGCCCATCTTTTTCTCATTTGAAACAATTAATTTTCACCACAGGGGGTCAGGAAGGGTCAAAACCAAATGGATACCCTGGTTCCTTCCACTGTGCTATCTTGTGGATGCCAGAGTTGCAGTGTTATTGTTGAAGGGTTTGGATTTAACCTGGCACAATGTAACAGTCCTCCAATATTTAAAAGTTTCATATATAGCAAACAAATAATTTCTTGCCCAGCTTTTTGTTTCTAAATCCTTTCAGGCATAATGGTGACTGCACACTGCAAATCAGCTGATACATGTCTGTTTCTGCAAGTGTTTTCAGATTAGCTGCTCTTATTCATCTGCTATAAATCACATCATGTAAAGATAAATCTGGCAATCATCTGCATGTAAAACACTTCAGTCTATCCATAGTGTGTGTCTTTATTGGTACCTGTGGGTATTTTACAAAATGTAAATTCTAAATAAAAATTTATGTTTCTATTCCAATGTGCCATCTAATTAATTTTTGGGGGGTATTTTTTAAGCAGAGAAATATATACTTCTTTAGAGTCCTTTTTGACTCTGCTCAGAAGGCTCTGCACTTGTCTTTTTTTTTTTTTTTTTCTCCCCACTGCATTTTGTTAAAATAAAAATTTAGATTTTTAATTTTAGATTTACATAATATAGAGAAATAACAGTTTTCTCTTTAACTTTTCTCACATTAGAAGAGTGTTGTCCCTGGTGCTATCCATGCTGTTGCCAAGGGGATGGGAAACTGCTCCTCAATTTTCTGGGAAGAGTATAAGGCATGACCTTACCCACCACTTCTTTGAACAGCTGTCCCCACAGGAGACATTGTACTTGGAAATTTCCTGGTTTTGACTTAGTTCCCAAAGTTCAAGAGGCTCATTGTTTGAGTCAACTGTAGCATTTGACTTTGTCAAGATCTATGTAGATTTTAAGCTCTTTTTAATTAGAAAATAGGGATTATGGTTCTATTTAACTAACAATCATTCAATAATGTAAGATGTTAGTTGCAAGCATAACTTGGGTAAAATTTCAAAACCCATTGTTTTCTGTAGTTACAGAACATAAGACCAGCAGTGGTGAGAGGACTGAGGACAGTCTCACAATGTGGAAACTCCCAGCAGAGCAGAATTGCCCACAAGGGTCTTTCAATATGATGCAGTTGGATGGAGATTATAATCTGAATTTCAATGTCAGTTTTCTCAAATGTGCAAGGACTGAGGCAGTCTTTCCTCAGTAAACCCCAACATGATGTTTTTTATTTTCAGATGCTCTCAGCACCTCTCCAACCCCCCAGGGGCTGGACATGCCTCATATTTTCTGATGCAGGAACTTCAGTGAAGGTCCTAGGCCTTGCTGACCTTGACATTCTTGTATTTGGGAATTTTGCTTTTGTAAAATACCCATTTTGAATAGCATTTTCTGGGAATGATGAGCTTCATTTGGCAGCAAGTGCCTAAGGTTGGCACCATAACAGGTTCTATGACAACTGAAGAAGATTTAGAAAAAGGAACTGTGGCAAGAGGAGAAATTAAACAATTTTGGAGAAGGAAAGTATGTTCTCTACATGAGTAAAAGTAACTTTTGCCCTTTTTTGGGGTTCAAACAGAGGTTGCAGTGTAGGTAGATTCCTAAATCCTTGTAAGAACTGATTTTGCCTAGCTCTGGAGATGCTTACTGCAGGGATTCAACTCCAGGCTGTTTCCAGCCAGATTCCATTTATTATCAGCACATTTTGACATTTCAAGTAATACTGTGCAGGTTCTATTTCTCACTTTCTATTAGTGATTTCTGTAGAGTTATGAGCTTTTTCATTTTCGGTTTTCCAACACTTCCAACTGATGTCCTGCCAGCAGTTAAGATGATTAAAGGTTTTTGAAGAAGTAGACTGCTGCAGGAAATCTGAAATGTATCCCACTGCAGTGCCAAAAATATTTGGAAAATATATGTATATTCCCTTCTTGAAGAAATCTTCCACACTATTGCTATTGCATTGCATTTCTGAGTGTTTTGTCCTGAACTAGACAGGATAGGTAAGTGAAATTCCTACAGGTAGAATGAAAAGAAGGTGAAGAAGAGTGAATTTGTGGCTTAATCTTGGCAAAGCATTGGATAGCATCTACAGATGTGCTGAAAATATGCATCTAAACCACTGAATGGCTTTCCACAGATCTCTTTGTCTGATGATAGTTGGTCCCCAGCTATTTTTTAGAATACTGCCCTTGAGCATTTCCATCTGGCTATGAGTTTTCAACATTATTTTTTTTTATGCAGGCTTAATCATTATAATTCATTCCCTTGTCACCTTGAAACTAAATTAATGCAATGCACTCTGGTATATGGAGCACTGTTTGATTCATATTTGTCATCAAAGTGTCCACTGAGCTGCAATTGAAAAGTTCAAACATTACCCTTATATGAATAAGCAAAAGGCTTAGTGTATTTTCAAATTGCACGTTTTGATGACAAAATATCTGTGCTTCAGTTTATTGAAAGGAATTAGTGCAGCTTTGAAAGGGTTATGTGATGTAGTGGCTGGCATGGTGAGGAACTGGATTTTAACCAGGAGATTGTTTCCTGTGCTGGATTTCTCTCTCAAGTGTTGGGCACTGTACAGACAAGAGCCCATTTATCTGGCTTGAAATATTCAGAGATGTTCTCTTTGCCTTCTTGCTTAAGGAAACAGAAATAGCTTCAGCAGTACCCAAAAGTTTAAAACCTTTCATGACCTTTTTCTCTTGCTTTCTACAAACTGTTTTAGAATTGTGCATTTTTAAACTTTTTCATATCAGTGGCAGGGCAAGGTAGCAACAAGACCATGATTCTCATCCAACCATTGGGAATGTGGAGCTAGCAAAGCTGAAAAGCCAGATGATAGTTTGCTGATTTTTTCCTTAATATTTTTCCCTTAGCCAATTTTAATTATCATCTAATTCTGTTGAAACTTAAAAGATAACAGTAAAAAAAAAAAAAAAATTCTTGGATTAAAGTATGTTTTCAAAGGGCATGGTATAAAAAAATGACATTCTGTGTTTTTTTTCCCTTTAGGTCTGATCCTTCTCACATTGAAAACTGAAGACATTACTTGTAAACCTGAGGTGGTATTTGTAATTTTTATTGATCTTGAAGTATTTTTCATTTTCATTTTTAACTATGCTTGAGAATAGCCTTTAAGAGTCAGCATGTGAAAAAGTTTCTTGCCTTCACTCCTATGATTGTCTAACCAAATGATTCTCAAAGTTTCTTGAAAAGATAAGGAAGATGGTTCTTCTGTTATCAAGATTTTACTGTCCATCAGTCACTATGCTTTAAGGGCATATTTTATCCAAATTTTCTATTCAATTGGCTTGCAGAACTTTGCTGAAACAGTTACAAGATGATGAAGAGGAGTTTAAAAATACTGCAGTGCAAGCCAGGTAAGCAGCTAAATACTCCTTTTTCTTTCTTTTCCAGATCAGCCTAAGTTAAAGGCAACTTTACTTTTCCCCTTGGGAATGTTGTTTAAAACAACCCCCACAAATCCATGAGTCACTATGGAACAATTTACAATATATCCTTAGCCAGGCTGCACTCATCCATAGCACAGCATGGGATTAGATACTGGGATATTAGGAAGAAGTTCTTTACTGTGAGGGTGGTGAGACATTAGAACAGGTCACCCAGAGAAATTGTGGCTGTCCCATCCCTGGAAAGGCTCTAGGCCAGGCTGGACAGAGCTCTGAGCCCATCTGAGTGGAGGGTGTCCCTGCCCTGTCCCTGCCCATGGCAGGGGGTTTGGAATTAGATGGTCATTAAGGACTCCTCCAGCACAAACCATTCTGTGGTTATAAGAGTCTATGGTATTTGTTTCTTTCAAATTACTATAAAGCAGTCCTAATGACACTGGTACAATCAAGCTTCAGCTGAATCACTCATGTAGTGAACAATCTTTTTGGGCTCTCTAGAGGATAAAGGTTTTAGCCATGAACAGTTTTCATCCCAGGGCTGCGAGAATGTAGGATAGAACATCCAAACCCTGCAATTTTCACTATCATGCTATTTAAATTGAGCCAGTGGCTGTGGAACTCACTGCTGTTGGGAACATTTTCAATGAGAGCTATAGGTTTTCGATTGCATATTGAATCTAGTCTGCCCAGATATTTCCAAAGCTTCACTTTTTCCAAAATGGAGACATGTACATTACCGTACTTAGTGATGTTTCTGTTGGAATTGAATTTGAAGATCTCTGACTGCCACACATTAATTTTATTTAATTGGAAACAAGTTTACTTTTCCCTGGGCTGGACTGAGACTAAAAAGTTTTGGCCCTTGGTATTTGCTACCAAAACTTCTTGCAGGTAGTTTAATGGCAGCATTGTGATAGAGCCAAGCTTGTCTTTAACACTCCTTCCTGCAATTTTATAAAGTTTGGGCCAGACTTCCAATTGCAGCATTTCAGCAATTGAAGCAATTAGCAGCAGCTGAAGATCTGGCCTGTCAAAAATAAATTCTAGGATTTTTGCTGCAATTTTAGGTATTACTTTGCCTCTGTTGGAGGAGATCCTCAATATTGTTGTTGGTTACTTCTTATTGTTACATGAGTTGCATACTAAGGGGAAAATGTACTTTTGTATTCAAGCTTTTATTTCTGGGACTGTCCTTTTGGCTTTATTAGTTTTAAATAGTGTTACTTCCATTTATGATCCTGTGCACTGTTCATCTGTCATCATAAGATGTAGGAGCAGATGAAAGGCAAGGAGCCATATATGTACATGAAGAGTAGCCTGGCCACATGTGAAAATTCTTCGTCATGGTGTTTGAAAACATAAAAGGAGAGTGAAGCTGCTGAGGAAGCAGTTGTGCTGAACGTGCATGGCCCATGTGCATCACACACTGTCCCTGGAACAGTGCTTGTGCTTTGTGTATGGGAGTTCAGAGCAGTGCATATAGGGGAGAATGCACACTGTTAATACACTGTATGAACTGCAGTTTGTGTAGATCTCTTTTGGCTATTCTCCCAGTTCTCTGATTGAGAGTCCTGGTCCAAGTCCCGCTGAAATAATTAAAACTTTGTTTAATTTACTTCTTTACCTATGCTCTCTCACAAAGGTCCCAAATTTACTACTGAAATAAGTGACAAACCTTCCCTGCCTTTAGCAAAATATGCCTTGGCATCGTGTATATTATGAGATGTTAAATGTTTTAACAACTGAAGCATCTGTGTTGTGTTGAGCTCTGAGGTAGCATCCAAAAGGATCACAAGATACCAATCTGATTACATTCTTCACATTGGTATGACAATGGTCTCTCCACATATTGTTTCCATCACTACTGCAGTCATACCACCAGAGTGTCTTAATGCTCTGCCAGTTTATATTCTTGAGACATTTTTGTCACAAGAATAGATTTTTTCCATGCTCTTCAGTTTTTTTCCTAAGTTAATAACCCACTTTGGGCCAAATTTGGAAAATTTAGCCCAAGGGCTCTGGTTGTTGTCTCATTTCTGTTTATTTATTTTCTAATTCATACAAGTGAAAGATGCTGAAGGAATTGGTGAACAGAAGAGTCTGAAACTGTCAACGTACAACAGCACTTTTACTTTGTGTTCCCTTTTACCTTCAGGAGACTAATTTTCTCTACTCCACTGTTCTCCTGCCTTGTAAAATGAGAACAGTAATGCTTTTGTATTTCTCTCACCAAAGTGTTTTTGGGATCACACTGAACTGGACATTCCCACTGATGAGCACTTTCATGCAAGAATGCCTCTGTTTGGGTCAGTGAATTGCTGGTTGGAGTTGGGGTTCAAAACCTCTTGCTGAGCCATCTCCAGTTTCTGATGAGTGGTGAGGTGAGCACTTAGGAGAGGAAGTAAGAGAATTTCAGCCCTGTAACTCTTCCTGATATCAGTGGAAACAAATAGCTAAACCCTCACACTTTAGTATTTGGAGTGCTTTACATTTTGACAGCTTGACAACTTTCTAACATTATCACATTACAGTCCAAATCCCCTAGACTTCTGCTCAGTCTTTACACAGGCAAATCTCTTTAGTGCTTTAGTAATGGCTTCTTCACTAGGGTCTGATAAACTACAGGAAAAGGAAAAGAAAGAATTGATTGGCAATTTAGTTAATGAAAGATCAAATCAAGCACGGAACATTACACAACTGATTTTTACCACAGGCAAATCAATGTTTTTACTATGAACATTTTAACCATACACAATAGAACTTTGCTCTGTTATTGTGAAAATCTAGAAGTTGCTGTGTGATTGTTGTTTCCCTGCTTTTGACAGGTGTTCAAATTAAAGGACAGGATTATATGAGGTAGGAGGTGGGTGATTTTTTATAACTGCCAGATGACAGCCAGTCTACAGGCATATCTTCTGTTATTTGTTTATAGGTGGATCATTTGCTATGAAATGCTTAAGAGACCAATTTAAGCATCAGGTTGCATTCTACAGTTCAGCAATTTCACTTTGTAAGAATCAGAAGAGCTTTCTCAGTAATGCTATCTGGATCTGCAATTTTCTACTATTCATTCCTTTTTTTTCCCCTAGACCCTCCCTTTCTGTCTCCTCTGTTTGTGATAGTTCTGGAGATATCCTCAGAGTGGGGAGCCCTGGCCTGTGTAGTTTTCCCAAGCCCTAACACACGCCTGCTCCTCATGTGTGACAGCTGAAAATCATCCTGAGTGAAAACTGCTCTGTGCTCCCCTTGCTGCAGCAAGGGAGATATGTTGACAGTCCAGAGCACTGTGCATGATAGATGTGGAGGAGTGTCATTAAAGGGCTTGAAGGGTGTTTATTGCCTATCCCAAAATGTTTTAGTGCTTGCAGGCTGCACTCTGGCATGGCAGCACTGAAAGCTGCAGTTCCTGCAGCACAGCCCTAGCTGTGGTGCCAGGTGTTCTGAAGGGATACTGTCCTGTCAGCACCACAGATGAGCAATTGCACAGAAAACCTTTGTTTCTGTATGCTTAAAAATAATTTATTGTTCTCCTTATGTAAATAATTTTACACGCAGCAAGCAGCATTTGATCAGTTCTTTCCATTCTGTATTTAGTTGCTGTAATAGTGCATTCCATGTTGGAGAATTTGTGCTTTGATGTTACTCATTCTTTACTAGTATTATTTAATTTATTTATTAAGTGGTGGCAGTGAAATCGATAGGACCAGATTGTCAAATATTTCTTCTAGTATTTCCTGTAAATAGTGAATGTTTTTGTAGATGTGTTAGTGTGGTTGAGTATTTTGAGTTGGATCCTCTAACTCTAGAACTGCACAGCTAATAATGCATGAGTTAACAGGAACTTGGTGTAAGGAGCTGGGAGGAGAATCAGAAACCTAAAGGAACAGTTGTGTTTGAATGCAGCTTAATTCCTGCCTTGTCAGTGAGTTTTGTCTGTCTCATGTATCTGAAAGAAGCCATAAGGCAAAGGTTGTGTGTTCAGTCAGTTCTTTGGTGCTGCTTTGGCCTCTCTCTCAGATGTGTGCTGTCTTTGTTAAAGCTGTGGAAGTGGTGAGCTTACTGCAGCCTTAGAGGCATTCCTCTGGAAAACAAATTGGTGGGACATCCATTTTTATGTGTATTCCACACTTTTTGGAGCAAACTGTCCGGGTGAATTCCACCATTAATGGTGTGTAACATCATTAATGGCTCGGGCCAGAAGCATCTTAAATTGTGCTGGCCTTAGGATAATTTAAAGCACTCATACAAATTGCTGCTATTTGAATGTGTCCCTAAGATGTATGATAAATGCATTAACAGATTTTGGACCCAAAGACTTCACATAAAAGATGGATGGGGAAGGGTCATGAGGCAAAAACAACAACTTCTAAACCATGAAGTGATAATGAAAAGTAGACTGGCCAATATACTGATATTTCCTTTAGGAGACTCAGGAAGCTGTTTTTTGGCTCTTGTATTTTATAAAGCTCTACATCTAATCTCCTAGCTGGTTTTATTACTGAAATGTAATATTGCAGTTCTATTTCTCCCCGCTGCTCTGGAGATCTTTATTCCTACTCATATGTTGTCCAAAGGAAAGACTGTTCCCTTGTTCTACAGATGAAGTCTGAACTGGCAAAAGAAATGTGTTGGTTCTTCCTTCCACAGAAGGAGACAGCACCTGGAAGACAATCTTTAAATAGCATTAATTGCATCCCTTGATTTTCCCTTTCATAGGAGGAATGTGGAAGTTATGTGAAGCTATACTTATTGTCACTAGAACTAACAATAATGAGGTGAACTTCTAATTTATATCAGTTCTTTTCTAGTATTTAAATCCCAAATTGTTTTTCATAATTTCCAACCATTTCTTTCCTGAAAAAAAAGCTTAAATGTTTTTTCTTTGTTCATATTTGAATTATATGTGTTAAGATGGAATAAGCAGCAGAGGAATAACAGAATCATTCTGCCACTGATCGCATCTTTGAACTACATTGATTAGGAAAAGTTATGGAATAAATCCCAAATGATGGACTAGTGAAAAATGCAAGTGGATTCTGGATGAACCTAGTGATGTTGTGCCAGTATAACAGAGATTAACAGCATCTTTAGGAAGTGCTCAAAATCAATGTGGTTCTAACCCCTGAAACCCAGCCTAGAAGAAAAATCTGGTTTAACTTGCAATTTTCATAGTTCTATTAATAAAGGAAAACTAGATCATTAAGGCCTGAAATACTCCTCAGTCTGACACATTACTGTGAAAATTCTTTCACTGAAAACACATTTTTTCTCAGAAAAGGTGTCAAATATGTTTTACAAACTCACAAACCCCCCTTTCTTTCAGAAATAAAGCTTCAAGGCTCCAAAACATTTGAGCACTTCCATTTCTGTAGGCGCAGGGGAGTTCTACCCTACATATAAAAATACATAAGCACATGCTTAACTTTTAGCAGGTATTAAGTCCCATTGATTATGTTAGGACTTAAGCATGTACTCACATCTCTGAGAAGCAGGTTCTGCCTCACATTAACTTCCAAGCTGAAAGTTTCATAAGGTGTTGAAGGTGGTCCAGCACTCACTGACCAACAGCCCCAAACGCTGCCAGTGCAGCAAGCCAGAGAGAGGCTTGGTTTAATCTGGGTTACAATAAATAAATTATAACAAACTCGACAGAAGCCTCTGGGCTGGGTCCAGCCCTGAGGCCAGACTGAAATTTCTCATGTAGCAGGTAATCAGTAAGATGAGAAACCAGCTGCAGGAGAAGGGCCTCTCTGTGAAACAAGAAGGTGCTCTGAGAGCCAAGTCTTGTCCCAGTAATCTTTCCAGCAACACTACAGTGATCCATGCTCTTCATTATCTGGTCTTCAAAGGAGCTGAATTAATTGGAAAGGAAACTGATGGTATTATTGAGGCAGGCCACCCAAGCTGGTTGGTTGTATGAATGAGGAATGGGTTATTAGATTTGTCCCTTACTTTTCTCAACATTTCAGTGTAAGCAAAACTGGTAGGTAATTTCAAGTGAAGGTTGTTTGGTTAGGGGGAAAAGGATTGCCAGGCTGGCATTATCCCCTTCAGAACATTTAAACTGAGCAATGTGATGACATTTCAAAACCATCTGGGACTATTTTATTTTTTCATTATAGTCTCCAAAATGACCCATTTTACTTAAAAACAATGAGGCTGGTGTTCCCTTGTCCTTTGTGATAATGTTTTTAAGCAGTTGTCTCTAGGGTTTGGTGCAGGCTTTGGCTAATAGTTCAAAATACCCAGTCACTGGATTGATTGATGCACGTAGCTGATCATATCTGTCAGTCTGCCATTTACCCTTTACTTTACAGACTTCTCTCCAAAAATCATACTGGAAGTGCCTGAGTGCTGGAGAAGGTTTGAGTGCAACTCGAGTAGATTTTGTGAAATGCACAATGACTTGTGCTGTACATGTGGATTGATGTTTCCAATTAGTTTTCCCAGGGACAGGTCTGGTGGGATGCATTGTATCTCTGAGAGTAGCCAGCCTAAGTCAGTCAGTGAGAGAAAGATACTCCACTGGAGAGCAATTCTTCTACCCTGTCTAATGTTCTTTGTCTACTGAACCAAATTACAAGGTTAGATGATTTTATGCCTACTTTTTCAACCTCTAGAGTTTGCTGAGGTAGGTTTTATTTTTGCAGAATCTTCCCCAGTGGATGCACGGGAAGGTTATTTGTAGAAGGTTTTTTTTTAAGCTTTGAAGTTTGGATTTTGCAAATGAAACACTTTTAATGACTGGTTTTTTTATTTTTAGAACTCAATTCTTAGCTTTTAGGAATAACCAAATAATAACATTTAGTAATATGTGCTTGATAAGCAAAAAAAATACCAACTCTGAAAATTAGCTGAATTTCCTTTTGTTTTGTAGATTTTTTTTTTTATTTTTGGTTTTTGGAGTAAATATGATGTTTTATAAGGATGCAGAGGAATGGTTGCAGTACAAAAATGTGAACCTCTTTGTGCAGCAAATAGTGCTTGGGGACCAGAAATACAGGTTTGCATTCTGGAACTGGATGAGCACAGTGATCTCTACAGAATCACAGAGCTTATAGAGATCCATATGGAATCATAAAGGTTGGAAAAGACCTCCAAGGTGACAGAGTCCAACCTTTGACCCAACATCACCATGTCAACTAAGCCACAGCACTGAGTGCCATGTCCAGTTTTTTCTTGAACACTTCCAGGGATGGTGATTCCCCCACCTCCCTGGGTGGCCTGTTCCAATGACTTAAAACCCTTTCCATTAAGAAATTCTTATTTCTCTCCTGGCAGCAGCTTGAGGTCACTTCCTTCTGTCCTGTCACTTATTTCCTGGGAGAAGGATGTGGAGAAACTGGTATTTCTGGCTCACCAGGGGCATAGATGCTTAAAAGAGGTCACAAATCATATTAGAAAGATGGATTCAGCCTACAGTTCTGCCATTTTCTCCTGTGCAGCCTTTCAGCTTCCTCTTTAATAAAATTGAGCAGTTGCTATTTATCTATCCCCTTTCTAGCAAAGGGGAATAAGTAGAGTTGGTTGAAATTGCTTCCTTTATAGTTGGCTGTGTGAGAGAAAATTGATTTTCTTGACCAAATGGAATTTCCACTGAAAGTCTACCTTCTGTGAAAATGTTTGATCTTTTTGCTTTAGTTGAGTGCCCCATCCCACACTCTTTCTCTTGGGTTTCTGAGTGGAAAGTCATCATTTTTTGGACTTGCAGAACTGTAGGCAAGTAGTAGTAATAGTAATAATAAAAATGCTGGTTGGATCTTTTCATGAGAGCTTTTTTCATAGTACTTAAAAGTATAATTACTAGAAAGAGCTGGATAACAGCTCAAGGTCATCTCTTACTCTAAATTTGGTGCCCTATTATGAGATGAGAGTGAGTAGTAGAACCTTCTGCTGGTTTTTTTTTTAGTAGAAAGTTGTGCAGTACAGGCCAGGTCTACTCCTGTATTTTTTAGCATACTGGTGGCTTCTGGCAGCTGCAGCTTGCTGTTAGCAAATTGTCTGTGAAAAATTGCTCTGAGAAACTCTACTGAATGTGCCTTAAGCCTGAACTGATGTATTCAATTCAGGTGGATTGTCAGGCAGAAACCTAAGAGTGCACTATGCAGCTTGGTCCATAAATTCAATTTCTTCTTCACAGTGTAACAGCCCCACAGCTTTTCAAAAAGGAGTTAGGACAGAGAAAAAAAGATAACTCTGGACAAGATATGTCTCAAGAATTTCACCAGTCTATCCTGAACATCTGAGTCTAAGCAAAATAACTGGCATGGAACATATCAGGCTAAAATATCCATTTTGAAAAAAACTCATGAGCAACTGAAAACAGATAAAAAGAATTCTTGGCAGCCATAACAGTAGATACAGCTACCACTTAAAACACAAATATTTCCAAACTGTAAGTGCTTATATCACAGAGATTACCATATCATCATGGGCTGTCATTTGTCCTCTTATCACTGTAATGTGAAATCACAGCGAACGTAAAAAGAGATTAATCTTGTAGATACTTGGCATGCCAGCCCTGCAGTGTCCTCTGCTGCAGCACTGTCAGAAAACCCCTCAGCACAGTTGCCCCATGGTCTCAGTGGGGTTTTTAAATGGCTCTGGGGTCAGCCCCAAGGCCTGGCCCTCTCCAGGCTCAAGCATTTTGGCACTCGCCGGGCGCTGGGTTTGTCTCTGTTGCACTTTGAATAACACTCCCCTGCACAGGAAGCAATAATCCAGGAGTCATTTTCTACTGCTGTTGCTGACCTTCTAATAGGAGCTCATGTGTGATAATGAGGCCTCTCAAATAGATTTTTGGAGAGTATGGCTTTTTTTTTTTTCTAACCAGCTTTCTTTTTTCCCCATTCTATTTGGTAACTTCTGAAAATATCTTACTGCTTAAAAGAGCAGTTTTAAAACCAAATCCTTTGTGATTAGTAATGCACAGCTAAAGACATTTGGAGCATTAAACACCCCTCTATGTAAAATCCCTGGAGTTTTGCTAAAGTATGGCTTAAAATTACAACAAAAGCTGGAAGAAGAATCATAGCTGCATAGAAGAAAGCTAATACAGTTCTTTACATGTCTGTTCAATATAGAATTTTTCAGTTCTCAGTTTAAAAAATAAGAGTATAAATTCATTAAATTTGGTGCCATAATATGTGCTACACTTACTGAAGGAAAACATGAAGCCAATACCCAAGGCTGCCGAGTGTTCAGAAAACAAAATAATTAAATTGATATTGTTTCCTTTTTGACAGGATTTCCCATGGGAAGGGGTATTACTTGGCTGTAGCAGTAATGGCTCTCTATCTAGGCAAAGAACTCTCATGTTAAATTAAAACCTCTCTCTATTTTTCAAACAGCCAAAACTAATAAACACAACTATGGCATTAAGACTAAAGTGCTACTAGACTATTACTTCCTTCACCAGAGTATCATTTATAATTCAATTTAGACAAAGAATCTGTTCCTCAGGGATGTGGAGATGTGGTATTGACACAAGAGGTCTTTACTGTTTGGGCACAGGAATTTTATTGTTTTGTAGTTACTGTGGTTGGAAACAGTTTTGACTGGAAAAACAACTCCATAAAATAATTTCAGAAATTTTTAAGAAAGAGATTATTGAAAAGAACTTATAAAGTGTTGTTTATAACCAGTAATGCTAAGTGGAAGGCGTATCTATAAAATAAAGGAGTTTTAAAAAGAAAAAAAAAGGCAAAACACAAACCTGAGCAGCTCTTGCTCTTGGGGTCTTTGGTTTTTTTGTTTTTGGGTTGTTTTTTTAAATTTAACTACTGATCGATTTTTAATTTTTTTTTTTTTTTTTTTTTTAGCTATGTTTTTTAGCACTAGAAACTTGGTGTGTCCTTCAGTATTGTAATTTGCTTAGTGCAGACCAGGTTCTCCAATTTTGAATTTATAAGGCAATCCCTCAAATTGATTTATTTGTACTCTATGGAGCAGAGCACATGTACACCTATCTGCCTACTCAAGATACCACTCAAAATTCATGCAACAGGTTACAGGATAGAAAGTCTTAAAAAGTCAGACCAAAATTGGCATTTGCAGCCATTTTGAAATACCAAACAGGGTATTTTTAACAAATCCTGCCGTGAAGTTAAGGCAGTTTCTTTGGGAGACTGCCAGACACCCCAGTAATGTCTATATATAATACACCCATGCATAAGAAAAACAAGAAATAGAAAATCTGATACATCAACCACTGCCAGCCAGTAATGACCAGTGGAATTCAGCTAACGTAGACAATTTAATTTCAATGCCTAGTGGGAATTTGATTAAAGCAATTAGAGAAAATTCTGAACATAGTCCAAATCATGCGTGTCTCTATTTCATTTTATTTTCTTTAAGAGCCGTCAGCATTCTTGGCCTCTGAAAATATAGGTAGTAAGTCTCCTGAAAACTTTTAAGCAGGGTTATAACTTGGTTCACATAATGGTGACATTGAAGTGAGTGAGGCTACTTGCAAAAGGGAAATGATATATGTGTTTAAGTGTTTGCAGGGTCTCATGCTAAGTGCTTGGAACAGAAAGCTCTTCCACAGCCTGCCCAAACCCTAACCCTAAATACAGCTGCTCCTTTCCAGCAAAGGGTGGAGGCAAAGACTGATCAGCCTTGAGGAACTGAGAAATTCAGGGGCACACTTGCAGACCCTGGGTTCAGGGTGAGGTAGATGGGGCTGAGAGGCTCCAGGCAGCAGGGAAATGTAGTGATTCCTTAGGAACAGTCTGCTGTTGAATGTCTGATTGTTATTATGATCTAGGTGGAAATGAAGGGGAATAAACCTCTCATAAACATACACAGGGCTGCAGCCATGGCTATGACATCATGGGCAGCCAATGGAGTAACTAACTCCATTTTGGTCCATCAACTTCTACAGCCATTTAAAAATTTTTATTATTCTACCACATGAATCTGGACTGCAGCCACTCACCGTAAGACAGACTGGACTAATAAATCTTTGGCACATTTAACCACCATGTTTA
This sequence comes from Erithacus rubecula, assembly GCF_903797595.1. Classification (NCBI taxonomy): domain Eukaryota; kingdom Metazoa; phylum Chordata; class Aves; order Passeriformes; family Muscicapidae; genus Erithacus; species Erithacus rubecula. The sequence continues at coordinate 63,041,569 of NC_136687.1, forward strand.
ATATAAAACAACCCCTACACTTTTTTTAATATGATTTATAAAACAGAACACGAAGCTACCTACATGGTCTTTTCTAGCTACAGCAGATACTGTTATTTATTGCACATTTAATTACTAACAGCAATTCAGTCATGCTACCTGACCTTAAGGCCTTTTGATTACCTGATCCAACATATTTCACGTGATAAAAATGTCAGGCTTGGAGAAACCTACCAGTCTGGTTTTCTGTGAAATCTAATTATAAGCAGCAATGTTAGAAAAAGGTTACCAGTTTAAATAGTCAAGGCAGTTATTCATTTGGTAGGAGTTTGTTTTGATAGAAATGATAGCTGAGAGGGCACTGTGCAGCCTGGTAGGATGCTGTGGGCAGTGCAGCCTCCTCTCACCCACACTCCTTTTGGCTGCTCAGCTCAAATTTGGGAAGCTCAGCTGGGACTGGGAACAGATAAGGACATCCCTCTCCCTACACAGCCTCCATCTCCAGCCTCTGCAGAGCCAGGAGTTGGACTTGATGATCCTCATGGGTCCACTCCAACTCAGGATATTCTGTGATTCTCTGATTTTGGGAAAGAGGAGTGAATCCATCCGTGGGAATGGGCCCCTTTACTCCTAACACAGACCTTAAATGCTCTGTTAAACTGTAGATATTGAGATGGGAATTGGCATGAGCTTCCTTACAACACACCCTGTACATGGTTGGAGAAATTGTCAGGGTGAAACCCTGGCTCCTTGCAGGTAAATTGAGTTCAGAAATTTGTCTCAGTCTAAGAATTTTGGAATGATTTCCTGTGCCTGCCTTGCACCTTTGTTTTACCCAATTTTTGTATTTCAGTCAAAGCAGAAAGGTTCACAAACACAGCAGAAGAAAGGAAGGAACATCTTGTGGGAAGCTCTCCTACACTGCCAGTGACAATAATAACGACAGTAATGACAATTTCTCCAATTTTTATGGTAAGAGCTTTAGCAGAAAGCATGGATGATACTGTGTCTGTACAAGGCAGATCTTGCATAAATAAAATTAGAAGGTAAGGAATCTTGGAAAAAGATAATTTCCAGAGGGTGTTGTTTTAAGATAGAATAAAGATGAGAGATGCATTTTAGTATATTCATTGTATGACTTTTCATCTGAACAGAATTTGATTTTTCTGCCTGTTATGTTGTATAAAACTGGAAAGAATAATCACATAATTTGATGTGCATTAATGCTGTAGTTATGAATCAATGCTTTATAATATTTCTCCTGGGAAATGGATAGACACATTTTTTATACATTATAATATGCCATGCATTACGTGTCTAAGTGTGCTCTAACCCACACCAATACTTGATGTAGTACACTAGCTCTTCCCAGTCTCTCTTTTTTGTGGGATAGCAGATGAACCAAGATGACCTCATGCTACAGCTTTGCTTCTCTGAAAAAATGAAGCTGTCAACAACATGGGAAAAGTCTCGTAACCACAGGAAACAGAGTGTTCACAGGAGCTGGACTAAGGCTGTGGAACTTGCTGCCAGACAAAATAAGAATGACCAGCACATGTGCCACTCTAAACACTCAATGCAAGAGCCCAATTATTCAGAGTACCTTTCCCTTGATAGTCCTTTCAAGCATCCTTAGACTAAGTGTTCTCTTGGTTGTAAGATGATGAAAAACTCAAAAATGTTCAGAGGTTAAAAAAAAAGAATGGCAAGCTCACACATAATTTCCCTGGAAAATGGCTAGACATTACAGCAACAGTCTGATACAATCCTGGATAAATAGATGGTTACTAAAAAAATAAATATAGCAGATAATTTCTTCCTGTCTGTAGGAGTGGCAGGCAGTGCTTTGAAACATTTCTAGAGGTATATGATCTCTCAAGCCCATTATAATCCATTTATACATATTATTATTGCTTATTAACTCTCCAGAAAATGTGAATTAAATGTGCATTGGGCAGTAAACAGTGTGTCTGTGGTAATTTTATGTCATTTGTTCCTCCTAAAAATGCTGTATAATGGCATGCACAGAAACTGAGTACACACCTGCAGTTTGTGATACCTTTAATTTTTCATACCTCTTGTATGGTTGTGTGCAAAACCCCACAGCTGCAATTAAGTTTAAACTATAACAACTTAATTGACTTTAATGACCTACAGGAATATTTCCATGTGTTTATATTTTATGCTTCATGCCAATCTTCAGTAAAGTTCACTGAAGCAATGACTTAAGATGAAGATCATCCCTCAAAAAAAGTGTTGAAATAAACAATCAGTTTAAAAGATGCTTTTCCATTTCCCAAACTGTCTTGTGGAAACAGCTGCTAGAAGTATTCAGATAAAGATTGCTGTCATGATCACCGTGTGGTTGATATTAGAGAATAAATCTTCCCAGGAGATGCTTTTTCTTGAAGTAATCTAAACTCAGGAATATCTGATTTCACTCATTCCATCAAGTGTGAAACACAAGCTGCAAGATGTGAATGGTATTTGGATGTTAGTGTGGGGTTAGCCTAGCTCTCCTTCTCCTGAGTCCCATACCAAAATCTTTGTGTGATCAGGAGCCCCAGAAGATGCAGACTGTCTGTGGAGGGGAATGGGAGGTCCTGGAGCGATTCATGGACAGTAGCTGACAAAGCTCCCAGGGGGCTCATTCCTTTATGGTGCAGCAGGTCTAGCTCATGCCAGCCCTCTTGTTGGATCCCTGAGCAGCCCATTGAGTTTGGCTTTAGCTGCTGCTGCTGCTGGCTCTTTTCCTTCCATGGCCAGACACTTGAATTCCTCTTCCTTTTTTTGCCAGCACAGTCTTCTGACTGGCCATGTGATTCAGCTGTTGACTTGGGCCAGTGCTTAACCATTTGTGCTGGGCCAGTCTTGGTGTGTCTGCAGCTCAAGAAGGGTGTGGGCTACTCCTGTGCAACTGATGACCCTGTTAGGTTTATAACTATTTGTATCTATTTTTATTATTATCATCATTTATTCTAGATTATCTATTCCATATTCTATATCATATAATTATTATATGTTATCCATTTTAAATATCATTTTTTATCTCTTCCAACACAGGGATCCACCCAACAAAATAGTCATGTACTTCAGCCTGTCAGGAATAAATGAGTATAGCCCTTTCCTAAAACAAACTAATTGGGCTTTTTGTTGTTACCATCTAGGATATAACTGGAGCTGCACAAATCAATTTTCCTAAAGCCAAAGGAAGCTGGCAGGGAACCCTGGAAAGCCACTTTTGGTCTGTGCAAAGCTGAACAAACCCCAGCACTGAAGAACTTGGGGGTGATTGGTACATAATTCTGTGGTAGTCTAGAGCTGGAAAGCAATAAGGAATTTAAAAAAATCAACTGTGACATAAACAGTGTAAAAGCATAACTTTTAAATAAGTAATGTCGCAGTTTATTTGCTTATATACATTTTCATTTATCTATTTATATTTTTCCATATACACAGAAACACACATTTATATACATATATAGAGGGAGGGAGACTAATCTAAAATACCTTTGAGGACTGAAAGCTTGCTCAGTGGTGGTAGAACCAGACAGGCAGTCTCCAACTGCTGGCTCTACTTAAAATAAGAAATCTTCAAAAGATAGAGTGATGTGAGGCAGTACAAAATGTCAAGGGAAAAACATAAGTAGATGTGATATGTTTTCCAATTTGCTGGCCAGCAGACTACCTGAGGAGAGATTCCTGGTGAAAGGATCCTTAAATATTGACCTGAGCCAGAGTGGAGCTTTTAAGAGACTCACCTCCATCCTGACCTGCTTTTTCCCTGGTTTCAGGCAATAAAACAGAAGAATTCAAGTGAGCCAGAGCTTGAAATCTGGAGGCCCTTAGGCACTGGATAAGCTTGGGATAAACGACTGCTAATGGCACAATTATCATTCGCAGTCACAGGAGATAATCCTTGTTTAACTTTGATGCTTTGTGTTGCTCCCCACAAAAAAGGGGAAAAAAGTTAATAACTCATCCATTCAGGCTTGTATTGTAAAAACTCGGGTGTGGTTAAGCAATACTAACAGGATAAAAATGGTGAACTAAAGAAAGAAGAGTTATTTAATAGCTGGGGACAAGGTTTCGGCTCCCTGTGGTAACACCAAGCCTAGAGGAGAGAAAGTGGTTTTTTTGGCAATTGCAGTTCCTGAAACAGTTTGTGCTACTCAGAAGCACATAAAGAGAATTTAAGATAAAGAGAATAAAGACATCACACAGTTACACACACACAGTGTTTCCAGCTATTTCAGACCTTTAACACCTTTCTCCAAAGGTGTTAAAATGCAGCAAAAAGGTAATGTAAGGCAGAATTAAATGAAAGCTAGAGTCTTTGCTGAGCATTGGCTATAAAATCTAAACGCAAAAAATATTCTGTTATCTTTTCGAAATCTTTCATGATTATAAGAATGCAAGTAGCTAATTTTAATATTAATTTAATAGAGTTAATTTGAATAACCACAGTTAAGGACTCTAATCGCAGTATTATCTGTTAATCTTTGAAGCACAGAGTTTTTAAACCACTATTAAGTGGTTTAGATTAATGTGCCTCTGATGAATTGAAGGGGTAACAATGACAGATCTGTAGAACTGTGGTAGAGATAAGGGATTATTTGTAAGAACAAGGTGATAAAGATTTCCAGTCACATTCATGCAGACTAAACTGGTGTGACAATTTAACATGAAAACTTTCCACTTTGCATGTTCTAGAACTTATCCACTCTACTTTGAAAGGTGTAACAGCAGAAAAGACACACAAAGGACTGGGTTTGCTATGGACACTGTGGGAATACTAGCAAGGCTTGTGCAGCTAATATTGGAATGTAAAGGCACAATTTACCACAGGATGGCTTTTAAATGGGCAAATTCATCCTGGTTTTACTGTTACTGGCACCCAGGCTAACTGGGTTAAACTCAGCTGTGTTGGTTCTGTCCACAGGTGTTAGAATGAGGCCTTTGCTGGCTGCACAATAATAGATATGAGATGAGAACAAGCCCTTTCTCTCTGCTGTGCCTGCACATACAGGCAAGAATTAACATCTGTTTCTTCATCAGGTATCTGTCTGTGAATAGGATTCCTTGCATTAGAACAATTTAAAATGTGTTAGAAAATCCCAATCACACAAACAAAAAAATCACCCAAAAAATCACAGCCCAAACCCAAGCAAACTACCAAGAAATAGGATAGTTATAGAAGCTGATAGAAGTGATGAATGTGCTGCTCAGTGTTTATCTGCTTACTGTACAGCCATTGATTTTTTTGATGGGGACAATTATCTACTACAGTGCAGCTCTATTTAAAGACTTTTAACTCAGATTTCTGGAAACTGAGTGATATATAAAGCTTGGAATCCTTCTCAATGATTTATTGTAATGTACCATTTGCTGCAATAAACTACGCCCTCAATTAGACCTGAGCAACTCCATTAACTTTAATTATATCGTGGTTGTAACTGAGAGTATAATTTAGCCCTCTGGGAACAGAATATACAATTAAAGCTCCACAGCACAGAACAGGCAGGAGAAATTTGCCCTTCAGCTGGAGCTGTCAGGGCAATTATAGGTTGTTTTGGTTATTCTTTCCAACCTTAACAAATCCTATTAATGACATAGTTGCAGAGTGTAGTTTGCAGTGTATGGTGGTTGGTAGAACAAGTACTGTTTATGCTTTTTCTCTTAGTATCTTGCAGGTGAACAGAGATCAGGAATTTAAACTCTTGGGCACTGGCTTTTTGCTCAGGAAATAGGAGAACAGGAGCTGAGTGAAGAAGATGAGTGCCTTTGCAGCTCTACAGAGATTTTCTTGGTTCAGGACCAAGCCCAGCCAGAGGATGTGGAGAGTTTGGAATTGAGGGACTAAGAAATAATATGTGCTCATTTGACATAATCCCACAGTAACAAGCTGTTGTGTTGCAGAGGGGAAAGAAAACAAGGAGCTGCAGGCAGATCTCTGTGATAAGTATTAACCAGTTTTTATTCCCCACTGTTTCAGCAGAAAGCAAAGAGTTTACTATTATCAAGCTATATTGATAGCCTGTTCAACTCCTTTCTATGTGACTGAGAAAAATTAGCTTAGCTTGCAAGAATAAGAAAGGAGAATTTCTGTATTTCGTTCCTTATTTCCAAAGAGAGATGCCAGAGGGAACTTTTAGCCAATATGCAGGGTTATTTTCACGTTGGCTTTTGATTCATCTGCCCAAGATAAATGGGTTTGTTTGTCAGTATTCACATCTGGTGGATTTTGAGGGCTTGAAATCAGTGCAAGATAAACCATGAGGGCACTTGAGTTTCACAGTCCTTTCCATGGCAATCTCAGTTCAGTCCCAGCCCATGTTCTTGCAGTTTTCATGTCAGAAAATCCTTCAGGGAAGGATCTTTGGGTTTGATTTTTGATGACTGGTGCTGGCAGCTCAGGCAGGTCCACACAGTTCCCCCCATTGCCTGATCTACACTCTCTACACCCAGATCCCACTGACATGCATTTACAAAGGAAAATGTTAAAGAATTTCATGCTCCTTTTACTCTTGGCTGCTTCAGGACTAAAATGTTTTCAGTGCTGGTACCCAGCTCCTCTACTGAAAGTATTTTCTACTTTCCTTGTCAAGTAAGGAGCTGCTTTCCACACCAGTGCAATTTGTGTGTACCTGCCACCCTTGAGTCTCAGGCTTTCCTCAAATAAGTTCCAAGTTCAGCTGAAGTCCTGCTAAAATGATTAACAAAACTCAGCTCCTTGTGCTGTCCCGTTTTCAGTCTTCTGTGGCTCAGGCAAATGTGGCTTCTCTTCTTGTGTCTGAGACTCAGAAAGTCCTGAAGAGTCAACTTGGCTTCTGGGTGTTGTTGGATCTAAGACTTGAGAGGAAGCCTAAAATGAGAAGGCTGAAGAAAGTAACATCTAAGTTAAAGACAAACTTCACAAACTCATCTAAAATGTGAATAGCTCCACTATATAGAAAATGTATGTGGTATTGGAAGCCATAGGGAAAAAAAGATTTATTTAGGAGTAGAACTTCCACCCATTGGTTTAAATTATGTGATGGAAAGGAAAGCAGGCGAAAAGAGAAAATTTTGATGAGGAAAATAAAAACTTCTTAAAATTTGTGAGTCTATGGAAACTTTTCAGTTACTATATTTAACTGAATTGGCCTGAAAATTTGTGATGAAAAAGACCATTTGCAAAATTTGAAATGAGCTGTGAAAATAGCACTATTTAGCAAAGCTAAATAAATACTTAGGAAATCCAGACTGCTATTTCTTGCTTGAATAAGACCCAATTTATTTCTCTTTTCATTCCATTTGTCTTCCAATTTTTAAAAACTTTTAATTAATGCATAAAGAAAAATTACAACAAGCATATTCAATACCCTTGCCTAATAAATTGAGTAAATTATTTTCCTGCAACATATTAATTTTTTAAAATATTATTAATATAATATCTGAATGAGGAACTTGTCATTGCTAGCTTCTCTTGCTTCCTTTCATGGCACTGCATCTCTTGGTGAGGACCAGTATAGAATATCTGGTATAGAACAAGAGAAGTGGAGAATGGTTTGAGTATACCTTTAAATTGTAATTTATATCCTCTAGTTCATGTGTTGAAAGGGACAGAGGCTTCTTTATGCTACTTGTAATACTGTGAGGATGGCTGACTACTTCAAACTGAAGTGAAAAGCTGAGAGAAACCCCACAAACTTTGTAATTAGGGTAAGAATGGTTAATAGCATGTTGTGGATGGGATTCTTCACAGTCTTGTACTTGCTGAGTGTGTAAAATGCTGTAGAAGTGGAAGAGGCTGTTTCCCCTCTGTATAAATGATTGTCCAAGCTGGAAGCACTGGCTGTTTCCATGCTGCATCACCAGGTAAGCTGGAGCTGGGAGTGCTTGGGCACATGGGGGCTTGCCCCAGCCTTACAGGAGACAGGCAAACCATGGCTAAAATGAGCAAATGCTGCATGCTGCTTGCACAGCACTCTTTGAGAAACAGCAGTTTAAGGACAAGGCTGGACACAGCCCTGCAGAGCCAGGTCAAGGAATATTTGACAGAAGAAATGTCCCTAGCAGTGTTACGTGGCTTTGTGATTCTTGTTCTTTGGTGTGGCTGATTAGACAGTCCCATGCAGATGTTTGATAGCACTGCTAGACTGATTATCATGGAATCAAGGAAAATTTTGGGTTGGAATGGACCTTAAAGCTCATATAATTCCAGCCTCCTTGCCATGGATACCTTTTACAAAAACAGGTTGCTCAGAGTTTTACTCATCCTGGCTTTAACTCTTCCTGATGAAGAGTCCCTCTCCCATTTCCTTATTGGCTCCCTTCAGACACTGGAAGGTTACTCTGAGGTCTCCACTCATTCTCCAGGCTGAGCAGCCCCAAATGTCTCAGCCTGTCCTCGCAGGGCAGGTGCTCCAGTGCTCATCAGCCTCGTGATCCTCATTTGGACATGCTCCAACATTTCTGTGTCATTGTGTTGGGACACCAGAACTGTAAGCAGCACTCCAGGTGGGGTCTCACAAAAGCATTATGTAAGATTTTTAGGAAAGAAGTTCATTACTGTAGATATACTCTAGATATGTTTAAAAAACCAAACAAAATCCAAAAAACAAAACTCAAACCCTTCTTATAGTGAAGTGTTGAAAGCGATCCTTTCAAACAGTGTTAGGAATAATTTCTCCTTCTAAATGTTCAAAACTTTACCTATTTTAAAATATGTAAGAGGAGATAAGCTCTTGTGAAAGTGGATACCATTTTTTCCCCTTTGAAATTTATCTTTGTTCTTTTTTCATGACATTTTGTCCAGGTTGATGGTATCCTTGCAAGGGAGCAGAGTGCATGTTCCTCAACATGGGTGGGGAGTCAGATTGCCAATTATTTAAATGAAACAAGGGTTGAATTAGTAGGTTAGATGAAAACCAGATTATCATAATACATAAATTACATGAGTACTTCAGAGTGCGTGAGGCTGAATAGCTGTTTGGATCTGCTGTCAGGTTCTGAGACATTTGTGTAAAATGCTGATTTGTGCTTGGCTGCTGGCTGCAGTGCTTGCACACAGGGCAAGGAGAGGAACACTGAGTACTCCCCTGCTCAGAGCACTGTGCTGCTAATTCTGTGGTCTTTTCTTGGATGTGACACCTAGAGTGGGGCAGATTACATTTCCAGTTAATGATCTGCAGCATGATATGCAGTGCTTTTTTGGCTAGTCTCCTTTCTGATGCTTAACAACTCTATACACAAAATTGGGACGAGAATTTAACCTACTCTTTGCCATCTATCAAAAGAACATGAATTGCATCTATTGAGGGTAGGAAGAATTGACAGGGGAAAAAAGGAAATGGTAGAAATTGTAGACCAGCCAGGTGCAAGCTGGCTGCCTAAATGAGTGCAACTCATGCCTAAGTGGGCATAAGAGTTTCTCTGCAGTCATTTTGGGTGGTCAGACCCTCACCTGGATTATATGGCTTGGAATCAGAAATATCTCTGTTTTCTTCCCTGAATTTACTCCAGATTTAAGCAAGTGTAACTGAGATAAAATATTAATTATAGACTCTCAGGGTCTTTCTTGTTTCAGGGTACCCAGGAGCTGGGAGATAGGTTGGAAAATGAGACTGTGCTAGCAGTCTGGGCTGGTTAGCAGTGAAAAGGCTCTATGCTGATTTAATTAACTGGCTCTTTACTAAGAGAACTTAAAGGCTCTGTCTAGGTGGAGTGGCAAATCTGATTTGTGTAAGTCTTGAGGCAAGGTTTGTTAATTGTTTTTCCCTTGGAAATCATGTTGTCTGGCAGGTGGCAGGTACTCAACCCTTACACTGTCATGGATCCTGGGCAGAGTGGAGTTGGGATACAGCTGGGAGCAGATGGTGAGTGATTCCAGGTTCTATACTTCAGACACAGATATTCAGAAACTTCATATTCTAATACCAGGCTTGTGATACTGCTTTTGGCCAATAAAGAGGAAATTTTTGAGCATAGCCTTGTCACAAAGGGTGGAAACCACTATTCATATATTCAACTTCATCAAGAATGCTCTCTTAAAACATGTTGAATTGTAAGAAGGGCCTTGTTTGACTTGATAAATGGAGAAAAAAATTCTGTTTAGGATGTGAGCCTCTCCTGTCAACATTCATAGTTGTTGAACTAGGAATTATAGGAGTTCTATCCATGCCATCTCTGCCAGTTGTAGTGATATTCCTTCTTATATTTGATAGCACTAAATATTTCAATTATAGTTTGAAATTTGATTAGATGTATCACAGTAAATCTAGGTGGTGTTTTGGATATGCCCTTTCATTCTTAAATTCTATTCAAATTCCTTAATTTTACGTTATAACTGTATATTTCAGCACTTCATTTGGGCTCTGAGCACTCACCAAATATGTCATACTCAATTATAATCTTCTTTTAGCAAAATGCAAATGAGCTGCACTGCTGGCAGTGTTGGGCAATTGTGCCTTTCTCATCTCATTCTTTTTCTCCTGTCTAACAATACCAAGGCTTTCCTTTAGGTTTATCAGCTGTGGTTCTCATGGCTCTCTCTCTCCTGAGTTAAATGTTGCCTCCACTGAAAGGTTTGGGAAGAGGGAAAAGAGGTTGGCAGTTTAGAGTTCCCAAAATGGTGAGATCCCAGAGCATCTATAAACTTTCTCTCTGTGGTGTTTTCCTTGTATATTCATGACAATTCTGTCCTTTCTCATAAGTATCTCCAGGTGAGTGTCTTTTGTACATCAGGTTTTGTTTGTCTGTACCCTGACTTGCTGTTTCTCTTGAAGAAGACTTACTGCCATATGTACACAGGCTGATTTTTGCAAGCTTTCTGATTCTTCAACCCTGCAGCTTTCTACTCCTCTCTCTAAGTAGTGATGTGCTTGATTATTTAGTTAGTTGAGGCATTTGCTTTGTTATGATTTCATCTTTTGGACCAGAGGCAGCCTGAAGCAGCAAGGCTAAACAGCTTGTTATAATTTGACTGTTTTATCTCCCAGAGGAAGAAAGTGTTGTCCATCATCAAAAATAACAGTATTGGATTTGTTCCAATCTAAAATATAGCTTTACTCCTGAATTAATGTTGAAAAAGAGTAACAGGAACATTTTTTGCAGGCACACTTCCAGTGTCACAAGGAAAACTTAAGTGAAGTGTTTCAAAATAGTTTGCAGAGGCAATTAATGAATAGTTCACAGGGCACACAGCATTGCAGGAAAAGAATAGAAGCACTAATGCATTAAACTGTCTCAGGAGGTGGGTCTTGATAAAGAACCTCTAGCTCAGGAATAAATGTTGAGGGGTAAAAACGAGGGAGGGAGAGAGGAAGGGAGGAAGGAAGGGAGGGAGGAAGGAAGGAAGGAATCTTCTCAGAAGAACTGGGATTCAGCACTAAAACTGTCTGTCTGGGTCTAAAGGAGGAAAAAATAAAATAAAAACTATTGAGAGAATATTTGTGAAGTAGGAATAAGAACTAGTAATGTTCTAGTGGGAGAGTAAAGAGGATTGATAAGTATTTGAAGCATGTGTATGAATGCATGATGAAAGAAACAAGGAAATTAGGAATACAGAAAAAGTATTGGCATCATTAATGTAACTGGAACTGAGAGGGGAAGCAGGCAGTCACATCTAATTGTAAGGATCTACTTCTTTTAGAAAGGATGTTTAAAGTCAATTAAGCTTCACTGACTGCTGAGCTGTGTTGAATCCTCCCCACTGCAAGGTGAAGAAGTAACTCAGTTAAAAAGCTTTTCATTGAATCTGATTTTAAAGTAGAAATATGTGAGAGTTCCACACAACATTCAAAAGCTGGACCTGAATTGTCACTGAAGGATTTTCTAGCTTGTGTGGAGCACCATGCAAATGCACTTCTTGACATAATTTTAAGTCTAAATTCTCCAACTAGTCCTTATCATCCTGTTCCAGCTGGTACCCCCTACCCTGTCCCTCAGCCATGTCTTCAGACTTGGAGGAATTCCCTGTACTGTGGTCTGAGTATTTACCTTCTGGGTCATCAGTGGTGCACAGACTTTCCCACTCCTTATTCCCCCTTATTCTGCTCCCAGCCCCTGATGTGGCCTTGTCTCATCTTCCTCACACTCAGTTCTGTAACATTTACAGTTCTGCCATTTCTGATGGAATAACTAAAATTTGGCTTTGTGTTTGGTTTTTAGTTTCTTTAAAATTTTTGCTCATGTTTCATGCCTGTGGCTTTGCACTCCTAGCAAGGCAGTGCAGTTCACCCCTTGCCTGCAGTTACAAAGGCTTCCACCAGCTCAGAGGTTAATGAAATACTTGCTATTTATTTGGTATTTTTCTTAATGTCCTGAGGAATATGTAACATGAATCATAAAAAGATCTAGCATTTTCTGCTTGCTAAGGCTGCAACAATCATTGTAATACTTGCCACTTTTTATTTTTAACAGTGAAATAGGCTCATTTGTGGTAGATGCTGCATCCTTTTGCCAAGAGAAATGACAAACAATGTTCTCATCTTTTTGTCTCGAGCTCATTCTTCTTCCCTTCCGAGAAGCCATATTTAGCAAATTGTTTGAGCATTACAGCTCAAATAAGATTTTTACCTTTTATAGGTTTTAGCTTTTCTAGTTAGGCTATTTTCTGGGGGATTTCAACTGCTAGAGAATGTTTCAGGTTTTAAGCATAACAAAACAAAGACATATTTTCTATATCTTGAGAATACTGTAACTCTCCAACAATCTTAAAATAATTGTTGCACCTCATATTTTCAAGTAACTGGCAGGAACAATAATCTTCTACAGCTTAGTACACTCTATTAAAAATGAGTAATATATATATTGATCATAATGCTTCTCTTAGCTGATGAGGCATCTCTTGGGGATGAAACCACAGCACCATATGGCTTTAATGTACTCAATATAGCTCTCCAAATAACCACTATAAATTATATTTCAGAGTTATGCTGGGCAGCAATAGATTTAGTCTTCCAAGCTGTCAATAGTACACCATGACTGTAGGTAAGAAATTCATTATGCACAGGATGCAGTATTTAAATAATTAACAGCTAACCAATCTGTTTTGTAGCTGTGGTTTATGACACTTGGAATTAAACTAACTTTAGCATTCTGTGATAAAAATGGGTGAGTAATGCACCCAGATAATTGACACTGATACAGGAAGCAGAATGCCTTTCTCTAGAAATGTAGCAAATGTAATGCAATACAATTTCCTCCAAAAGAATGAGATCCAGCATCTTACTGCAATTTTAAATGTAAATTTTAAATGGAAACATTCTTCTGAATATGAAAGTAGTTTACTGCCCAATTCTGGCAAGGGGTGATGTAATAAATAGCTGAATTCAAATTTAAAGCAAAGCTAAAGGCATGGTGTAGTTTGCCAGGATTATATTACACATGTTTTGTCAAATGTTTATTTGTCAACAAGCTAAGTCATTAAAACAAATAAATTTAAATCCCTATCTGGAACAAGACCCACTCCATGAAATAAGTGGTATTACCTGTTAAACACTAACAGCAGTATTGTTGTTTCTGACATTACCAGCTGGCAGAGATCACAGTGGCCTTTTAAAATCTAAACCCAGAGGGAATAATTCTGAGACCGAGCCATCAAATTTGGAATTCCTCCCATATCTGGACTCAAACACCAGTTTCTGGCTCTGACTCTGCTCTTCCTTGTTCAGAAGGTAAGAAAATTGGTAAGAAGGCATGCCTGATGAAAGATCCCGTGGCATTTTCCTAGGGTAGAAGTTCAGCATTTTGATGAACATGCTGCTGGCCCAAACCTGCTCTCCTCCCACCTTTCTAAGAGTCCTTTGAGCGCACGTTTCAGTGTGGATGGAGCCAATGCTGCAGATGCTGTGTGCCAAGTCTGGCCTGACGACAAAAATTCAGGAGGTTGTCCTGGTTTAGGGTGGGATAGAGTCAATTCAATTCCTAGTGCTGTGTTTTGGATTTAGCATGAGGATGGCATTGTAGCATGTTGCTGTTTTAGTTGTTGCTAAGTCAAGGACTTTCCCCATGTTCTGTCTGACAGCAGGGACACAAGGACTTGGGAGAGAGCATAGCCAGGACAGCTGACCTGAGCTGGTCAAAGGGCTGTTCCATAGGCTGTTCCATAGGCTATCCCACACCACAGGGCATCATACTCTGTATTTAGACTGGGGAAGTTTGTTGGAAGTTGCTGGTCAGTGCTTGGAGATGGGCTGGGCATCAGTCAGCAGGTAAGTGATTGCATTGTGAACCACTTGTCTGCCTTAGGTTTTATTCCCCTCTTCCTTTCTGTTATCTCCCTTTTCATTACTATTATTATAATTATTATTGATAATTATTAAACTTTTCTCATTCTGTGGGTTTTACTTTTTTCTGATTCCCTTCCCCTTTGCACCAGGGGAGGGGTGGGAGTGAGCAGGTCACTGCATGGCATTTAGTGGCTGGATAAGGTTAAACCACAACTTGGATAAAACAAATGAAAAAAAGAGATTAAACTCATGCAGAAAATTTTTGTTCTTTCCAGGAATGTCACAGAGGCCTTTGCAGTTTTTCCCAGGAAATGCAACAGTCACTGTTTTAGTATAATCACTAGCCTAAATAACAAATATAATGGTGCATTTGGAGCTGGATTTTACAAGGTAGGAAGCTTCTGCAGTAGGCAGTCAGCTGTGTTCAGATTTTCTCCTCAGACACTTTTGAAAAATTGTATTTTAATAACTATTTGGGGGGCTCAGAGTGAGAAAGTGCAACCAGTAGAGTTATGTTTCAGTCATTACATAGGTTGCCAATCATCATTTTCTCATAGGTGTAAGATTCAACTGTGGCTGCTGTCAGCAGCGTGAGCCTCAGAGATTTGCTGAACTCATCCAAATAACAAGGTCTCCAAGGTGCTGGTAACTTGAATAGAAAATCTAATTGCATATAGATTTAAGAAGCAGAACAAGACACAGTCAATTTGGATTAAAGCATGCTATGGTTGTCTTGACAGGGATTTTAGTTGGAGCTGCACATGATGGATGAGAAGGACTGTGAGTCTCTGTCATAAAGGTTTGAGCAGAAGATGATTGTGAGCTTTCCTTTCCTGGTAGGCACCTCCTCTTAGTGGAATTACAAAGATGCAAGCAAATACCAAATTCAGGAATTTAAAGGTGAATGTCCCACTTTTGCCTTTCAAGTATTTCACAACTGCAGTATATAGCCCTTGCACAAGGCCTTTTTATCAGTGAAGAACTATAAAAAACATGGGACTAAACTCAGGTGTAAAGGGAAAGTTGTCCTTTTCCCTTCTTATTGACATCCTTCTCACTTTGTTTTCCTCAGACTATTCAGTGCTTTAGCAGCAAATGGTACTGGCAGTGATTTAATTGTTTCTTTCCAAAGGCTGCCAATTTCTGCAATTTTGAAACAGAGGTATTGACAGCCTGTTATTATAATGGAATAAATTTTGGAATTGCACCCTGGGGTGGAGAGGAAAACATGAATTCATGTGAATCTCTGAAGGGAATATAAGTTTTTCTCTGCCCTCAGTGAATTTTATACCTCTAACATGATGTAAACCAAACATGCACCTATTCATTTTCTGGCACTTGCTTATGGCAACTTTTTAAAATATAAGATAATGTTTTAGAAATGCATATGCATGTGTGTTGGGTGGTAGTACTGCATTAGAACAGAAATACAAAGCTAAAAATAAATTATCCTTGTTCTACACATGGTCACAATCAGTATTCTCCAAGTTTGCCCTCTCTAATGTTACAGTACTTGTTGTTGCAGGCTATTTAAAGTCAATTTATAGTGTAAAAATGTCATGCACTTGATGCTATGATCTGTGCTAGCTACCCTCATGGATAGTTTACTGTCTCTCCCTCCTGATATATCAAACAGACTATGGAAGATTTGAGACATTCAAGACTTGCTTGGCCAACCCCTGGAAAATTGGGAGTTTTACTAGTTTAATGGTGTACAGACCTCTGTCTCCTCACCAACAAAACAGTATTTTACAACATCCAGGATTCATGAGATCACACATATTTTCCCCAAAGCTGATGAATTACAGGTTACTTCTTGGAGTTGGAGACCAGAAGTGAGGAAAAGAACCAGATCCAAATGGCACAAAAGGTAAGGAGCAGTAAGCATTGGCAGTCATCACTTGGCAGGAGTAGTGGTCAGCTGTGGCTGCTGTCAGGAAGGTGTGCCTCAAAGATTTGCTGAGCTCATGCAAATAACACTTCATGGACTCAGCAAGCTGAAGTAGAGGCCTAATTACACAGATGTGAGGAAGTTTAGATAGGATCAGATGTGTTCACCTGAGTAAATTTAGATTCAGGCACACTTTGGTCACTGCTGTTGGTCTGGTTGTCTGTTATCAGTGTTGGTGGGAAGAGCTGGACCAGCTGAGTGTCAGTGCCATGGGCTGGTTGTAACTTATTTTTAATAATTTCCATTTTCCTTGTTAGGCTGCAGAGTCAGAAAGGCTATCAGTGCCCCAGTCCTCATGAAATCTGAGCATGGGCTGGTGCTGTTTGTAGCATGCCATGCCCTCTTTGTCTCACACCATCCACAGTCCTTCTGGCCTCCTTTCTCCCTTTCCTTCCATGGCAGCCAGGACAGGAAGGGCAGGGAGGTGATGCACCCCAGGTTTTCCCCAGCACAAACTCAGGAAATGGTTCTGGCTAGGTACTAATGATCATACATTAGTCATAGCCAAAGGAATCATCCTTTTCTCACTCCAAGTGCTCCTAAAAAAGTTCCTTTTGTCCCATGGTAGCAGCAATCTGAGGAACTATTAAGCAGCAAATGCATGCAAGCGTGCACAGAACCAGTGGGAATGATCCCATCCCACAGATTCCTGGTGTGTTCTGGCTCCTCTGAGTCTGGCTGATAGAGCTTCCAGCCCAGACTGTCTCTGTGCTTTTGCAGTGAGGAGAACACCTTTAGGACTAATAAAGGATGAGCAAATGAATAATTCATGCATTGCAGCAATGTAAAGGACAAATGTACTGAACATAAGTAATTTCAATAGTGTTTGGTATACAAATCCTAAATTCTCTCCCACCTTTTTCTCTTCATGTATCTTCTTTCTTCTTTACCTGAGGTACTGCTAATTGACTCTTCCATGCAGGAACATCTACTAATCTAATTCAATCTATTGGTAATTGGCATTACACTTGGCACCAGAAATATGGGTGTATTTACTTAACACCTATGTCATGGGAATCAATTACCAGCAGTTTTCAGAAGTGTCAAAAATTCATTTGCTATTCTTGACACTAGGACCATGCCTCAAAGTTTTAGGGTGTTTTCTATGTTTTCTTTAATGCTGAACTCATCTTTATGTCTCACAGACTCTGAGCTGCTGGCATTAATGGTAACTATCATTACACTGAATTAGGCTGTGAATGCACAAAAACTTTCAAGTGCAAACAAAATGGAGCAACATTCAAATAGGAATTTGTGGAATACTAGAACACAGGGTTTTCCCAAAATAAGAAAGAACAAAAATTTCTCCCTAGTTATTTTTTTTTTCACATGACTTATGAAATTGGGAGAGTATTATTTGTGCCTGTAAATTACAAGGCCCTGAGCACCCAGATCTAACTTTGGCATTGGCTCCAGCTTGAGCAGGTCATGAGCCTACATGAATTCCTAAGGACCCTTCCAGATTAAACTGCTCTGAGAATCACGAGTTACTCAGTTAGCTTCATGCATTTTGAAGTCCTCCAAAGAGTTTTGCTTACTCTGCTCTTTGTGAGTAAGAAAAAAATTACAAAGAAGAAGTAACATGGGGCTTAAAAAAATAATGCATGTGATTCCAGCACAATATGCTATAATCTTTTTTATTTAACACTAGAACATGAGTGAATTCACCTTTTGAGTAGAATTTGCAATTCCTTACAGTAATACTTCATGAAACTTAATAGGGAGGAAATGAAAGAAAATGCTGCATCCACTCCAAACTGCCAGGATATTTGTTCCATTATAATCACCTACTATGAAATTTGGCTACATGGGCATCATTAATTTTCAAAATACTGTTAGGGGACTTTTAATGAGCTCTAAGAGCTAAGGTTCAAAGACTTGAGTTTCTTCTGTAGCCTGAGTCCTGTGTTGTTGGCATCAAGCAAGTGCCTTAGTTCAGTAGTAACTCAGACAGACAAGGACTACCAGCACTGTTTCCTTCAGCAATTGCACTCAGTTTTTCTTGGAGGATCTCCTCTTTAAATTCACACTTGGCTCAGCACTGCTTAACTTGGGAGGTCTGACTGGCTCACGAGGAAAAAAGGTGAGGCTACAAGCCACTAGATTTATTTGGTTTCCATGTATTTGGAGTCACCTTCTGTTAATCACATATATTTGATTATGGTTCATCAGGCATTTCAAGAGCATCCTCTGACACAGAAATCATTTGAGAGCCTTCTTTATTAATTTGTTACCTATAAACTTTCTGTCTTCCACTTCCTCCCAGAAGGCATGGGTCTTCTTGAGAGGATCCTAAGTGATTCCAGGGAGCCAGACTGCCTACAGAAGGGGTGGATATGCACACTTTTTGGAGACTGTGATGGAATTGTGCCTGCTGCAGTGCTCCCCAAACAATTCCTCTGGTGACACAGCTCTGTATGAATTCTGACATGTCTGAGGTCAGTTTCTCATATTAACCAGTGAAGCAGGCAATGTGCTATAAATTGTTGCTCATTCCTGTCAAGCTTTCAAGTGCTTTGGCTGCTTGAAATGAGATTTTTGCCTGGCAGGAAAGGTATTTAAAATTTGTCATTCTGTGAGTAATTTCATGAGGATTCACCTTCTGAAAGTTCCTGCTGAAGAGATGCCTTTTAGGCCATTGAACACGTGTGTTCCTTTAATGTCTGCAGGTGCAGAATGGGTTAAGTACACAAAGAATTTCCTGGGTGTGTGTCAGTAAGTCTTTAGATGCAGAAATTTAGAAGCAGCATTTTCAGGAAGTGAAGCTTTTCCGGGAAATGCATGGGAAAGTTCACTGCTCTGGATTTGCTCTGAATTAAGGAAAGCTGTTCTGGCAGATGTTTCCTGGACCTTTAGGAGGAGTGAGCAAGAAAATGTGATAGGAACAATCTTTCTCTTTCTGAAAAGGAGCTCATGGCTGAAGACCATGCTCACACGTTGCATAATTTCTGGTTGGCTTTTCTTTGTGTGGCTATGTGCAAAACTGGCTGTGGGAGAAATCTCTGGATTCTGAAAATCCAGCCTGACATTAATGATGAACAGTAAAGGCCGCTGGGTTGCACTTTGCACGCTAATCAGTCTTTGTGTTTCTTTGTATCTTGCACCATATGTACACTGTGACTTGGCTGGGATGGAAAAACTCTAACTGGCAACACTTACCCTGATTGTTCTTAACGTGATCAAACAGTAACACGGCTTGACAGAAATTTTATAAACCATCATGTCGTAAAACAAAACCAGCAGAAACTAGCTCGAGCAAAGAAGGTGTGTGTAAAAAAAAAAAGTTAATGAAAAGCACATGAAGCTGCCCATCTGTGCAATTGTTGTAGATTTTCATGTGTATTAAGGCAAATAAATGCCATAAACCTTTTGTACAGTCAATTTGAATGTCTCAAAAGAAGTTTTTTTTTGAAAGTTAAGAAGCAAACTACAGCAAGTGCTCTATAATTCACACTGTGAATCCACTGGTAGTAGTCAGGGAAGGATTTGTCAAGCAATATTTACCTTGTCCTTTCTCCTTTTATGTCTCTAAGAACTGTCTCTTACACATCCTTGGCCTTTGCTTGTTTGGTTTTTTATGTCAGCACATGTGAGTTACCACATGGAAAAGGAAGTTTTACAAACTCAGGGGATCAGGCAGTGAAATACATGTCACCATTTTGCACTAAAGAAGACAGAATGTCAGGTTGGAAATGCTTTTATTTGCAAAATTAATACTCACTCCCATCCTAAAAAAAATAATTTGTAAATCATCAGAATCAGAACCAGACAGTTCAGGGATTCAAGAAAGCCTATTTTGCAAAATAAGGGTTGCAATGTTCCAGGTCTATGGAAGGGAAGTAAGGAAAATAAGCCTGCAGAAAACACAAACACTCTGGCAAGCAAACCTGAATCTCAAAAGTGACAAGAGGAAGTGTCTGTAATAAATCAAAGCCCTGAATATCCAAAAGGAGTAGTGAAAAAGTGTAAGTGTGGAATTATAGGAATAAAATCAGATGCCCTAGCATAATTCAATTAATCAGGAAAATGTACATAAAGGGCATAAAGTAATGATTCTATAAATATATCAGAAGTTTGCTGGAGGTAGTGGAAGTAACAAAAAAAAAAATCAGGTCTAATATTTCTTACAGATACTTATTGAAGGAATACTATGGGATACAGAGTAGGGTAATAAGACCTTTTTCTTGCCTTTATCAGCAAGGATGAGTGTGTCCCTCTGGTTAATGCAGTGACATTAATGAGGAGAAGGAAGGGAAGAGCCAAAATGTCATCCACAAGGATAGATGATAATAAATGATGCAAAGTATCTCCCACCTGGATTTCTGTGGACAACTCTGCATATAATTAAGCTTTTGAACAATCTTTAGTGAGAGACAATAGGATTTTACCCCTTGGAGATTTTTCAGAGGATCAGTATGTGTGAAGGATGAACAAAATGCACCTCAGCATTCCTGAGCTAAGGGAAGGACTGGGTGAGTCCTTGGCATTTCTGTGAGTCCATGACATGAAAGATCATTTGGCACTTTTATGCTTGTGTTTGCCAAATTATACATGCTGTTCATGTGGTGTCTGTGTCGTTTATTTTCCCTGCTAATGTCTGCAGCAAACTCCCATTGAGCTGTGACCTCTGTGACTTTTTCACTGCAGGGTCACAGGTAGCCACTGTCAGTGCTCTGAGCAGGACTGGCAGCTGGCATTCATCCCTGTGTCATGAGTTTCTGTGCCATGGAAGTCAGATAAAGGCTGCAGGGGGTCTGCTTTGAGAACTGAGATCATACAAATGCTGTCAAATGAGTAGAAAAGTCATTTTCTCTTGGCTTTCATTTGTACTCTCTTGTTCTTGATAACGTGTCAAAGTTGTCTTCTTAATTTAAGTAGGTCAGTGGCTACAGCTGGCGACATTAATTCACACTTTCTGACTCACATTTTTACTGAGTTACAAAGTCCAAAATCAACTGTTTATGTGCTTTATTTATAAACACAAACAAAATGAATTCTCTTTCCATGTGCAAGTATTTTATTTGTCTTTCCACCAGGCTTAGGCACTGATTTCTTGCTTTCATTCATGTAGTGAAACCTATTCATTAATTTCAATCTTTTTCCCAAATAATTCCCTTGTTTTCCTCTCAAAGATGTTAAGAAGCAACATAATATTTGCCATCAGTGTCTCCTGATATTTGTAATTGACTGATCTGGTCAAACTGATGTTTATTTCTCTAGAATAATTGTTGTAGTTCCTATGTTAAATTATTTTTTTCTGGCAGCTCCAGAATATAGAATTCTCATGTGGAAAGCTAAGCACAAGGTATAAATTCAAAACTGTAAATAAACAGATCAGAATAATCCTTTAAAAGCTTTATCTGATACTAAAGGTAGGAGAAAGAGTCATTGATGCTGGAGAGGGCTGCTGAAAGAAACTTATTTAAGCCAACCTTCAAATCTGTGTGTCAGAAGTTCCTGAGTCATGAGGAGGAGCAGGAAAGGTCACCAAGGATGAGCAGGGAGGGTTGTAGAGCAAACTGTGGTCAATGTTTTCTTTTACTGGCACTGTTGCCTTGAATATTGTGATTTGGTCAAGCACTACTCCCCAGATTAGTTGGGTGATATGTGTATGTGTGACTTAAGAGCTTGGAAAACAATTTTTCCCAGCATTTTTTTGGAATGACAATCTGAGAATACAAACTCAGTGCAGTGTTGGCAATACAGAAGGGATTTATGGGAACAGAAACTATTTAAGGGAATGTGGATGCAAATTGCAAGAGGAACATCACAACTAATAAAAGCTAACACGGCTAGATAAAGAGAAAAGCTAAGATATTTGGATTGCTGTTATATGTATGTATACCCCACCAATTTTAAAGTTTGCTAACTCAAATTGGCCTTGTGCTGCCCACCTTGAGTTTGTGTGGTTTAGAATTTACAAATACAAGCACCATGTTCCTTTGCCATGGTCCCTGAAGCACATGACAGCACAAACAGCCATGGCAATCCCCCATCAGTTTTATGGCTTTTGTTTGTGGCTGCAAGTATGCAGCACATGCAGTGAAAAAACAGACACATCAAAACAAAACCATGAAAAAAAAAAAAGAAATCTATTGAAATTCATGTGAACTTTGGGGAGAAACATGATTTCAAGCTAAACCAAATGTTTCAGTTTGCTCTGCTTCAAATAAATAAAATAACCCAGTGGGACTACATCCCTGTAGTGAGACACAAACTTTACCTGCCAGTGATTTGAGGCAGATGTAGGCTCAGCTGGCTTGGCTGCAGTATGATGTGAAAGAAACACAAGCTTTTCAGGATTTTATAGCTGGAGTTTTGCTGAGTGCAGCTGCTCCCTCAGCATATTATTAACTCAAAAACATGTTCATTTAAAAATAAAAAAAAAAAAAAAAAAAGAGAGAGAAAAAAAAAGAGAAGAAGAAAAAGATTCCTGGCACATCTTTATCATGCAGGGGATCTCGAGCTATTCTGAGGGGATGTATTTGAAAATTGCTGTGGAGGATGTGATGCACTAAGATTAGTATAAACAAAATGGAATCTAAATAATCGTAGTGAGGGTAAAAAAGAAGACAAAAAGGGAAATATTAGACTTGTATCCATCTGGAGGTTTCCTTAATAGGCACCCAGGAACCTATCAGGGACTCAGATCCATCACAAGAAACTTATTAAAAAAACTCATCGCCCCCTCTTCTCCCTTATTTTATTTCAGTAGTGGCTGCACAGTTTCTAAAGGGATGAATAATACTGTGATGGCAATAGTTTTGTACAAACACAGGATAATTGAATGTAAGGCTGGAAAGTGCCTGCTGAGGTCTCTCCTGCCCCAGTGGGAGAATCAAGTACATTTGTGTCTCTTAACACATTTGTCTTCAGGGCTTCCAGGGGTGGAGGGCCCATGCCTGATCCTGGGCCTGCCTGATAGCTTTATTAGCCTCCCCCCAGTGCATAACTCATCTTTGCTGCTGAAGTTTAATCCCATAACTTTTTGTCTGTGTACTCCTGGAAGCCCACATGGTTTAGGAGCTGTTGCCATTTCTGTTATTTGGATAGTGCTCTCACCTTCATCCTGTTTTCTCTTGATTAAGGAGCTTCAGCTCCTTCCTTTCTCCCTTTTCACCCTCCCCTGTCTCCTCATCTCCTTCCCCTTGTTTTATCACTTATTCTCACCCCTTTGCAGAATCTCTAAATGAACTTTGTTCCCAGTTTGGTGTTTCCAGGGCAGGCATCCAGAAGCCTCCTGGCACAGTCACAGGAAGGGCTCCATCCCCAGTCTTTCACAGGCAATATTGTAAAACACATCCCAATGTGATGCCTGCCTCTCTCCACAGAACACAGCTTTGATTTATGTTCAGCTTGTGATCCATGGTGCTCCTAAAACCCCCTTAACAGCTGCTGCTTAATCATTCTTCATTCTGGCTTTGTGCACACAATTTTCCTGATTTAAGCTCAGCGTTTTGCACCTGATTTTATTTGATGCTAAGCAACTTCTGTAATTGTCTAAGTTGATACTGATTTTTTATCACATCCCAACAGACTAACAGTTCCTTCCAATTTAATATTTTCCAAATGCTTAGAAAGATTTACTGGAAGTACAGGTTTCCTCCTACCAAGGTTATACTAAATGCTTTACTAGACACTGCCTGTTATGGACTGGAAAACATTTGGAAAATGCTATTTCAGGATGATTATTTGATTTAGCTCAAAAATGTGCTGTCTGGGGCAAATTTGTATGGAGAAAGGTGCTGCAGTGATAATACCAGCAGGTATTGGTTTGGAATTGTTTTTACCACAAGAATCACACTCCAGACTGCTGTTACAAAGTTTTCTAGGGGCAAGGGGACATTCATATGTACTCTGCCTTAAGAGATCTGTGATGGGAAAAATAAGTTTATATGCTACCTACTTGTTCTGTGTTTATTTATTTAACACAGAATAGAATAAGGATCTGGCCTTATTCCACTGTAATACATCAGCATGTTGAAGAGAATGAGCATGAGAACAGTTGGAAGAAGTGTGATTTTACTGAGTAAATCTTTCTGCTGTGTGAACACTCTGAGCACTGTGGTACACTGCAGCACATTGTAGTGTCTTTTATATTTACATGAATTAAAGTATCATGTATTGTAAGACAGAAAGCCTGTTTTCTCTACTATTTCTACAATTTTTGTAAAAAAATCCCAATCTGGCTCATTTTAATAATTTATAAATCCTTAACTGACAAAAACATCCCAAAATATTCCAGGACAGACATTCTGATAGCCTTTTACATGTCATTTTTTTAATCAGGACCACTGATTTACTGATGGACTAATGAAGCACTCTTGGGATAGTGTGTGTGGCTCTTGCAGCATTTCCTGTGGTAGTTTTCTCTACATCTGCTGGTAAACTGAATATCACTTGGAAAAGGCAGTTGTCTCTGGAGTTCCCTTATGCCATGCCATGCCATGGGCAGGACAGGAAAGATGAGGTTTAGGGCTTCACTTGCTTTTAATTTTCCTAAGCAACCTGGTCCTCTTTTTGTCCTGTCCATCATTTCTTTGAAGGTGTTTCAGGGATATATTATTCTGTCTTAAATGAGAAAATATCCTAAATGTGAGCACTAAGCAGTCTTTGATGTTTCCTGGCAGCCCTTGACTGATCTACCTTTATAAACACTCATTTATCTGCTACTGGTGTACTGCATTAAAACTCACCAAACATTACATGCACGTTTTGCAGACACATTTTGTGCAAGCTTCACATCCAAGGGTGTTTTACTGTGTTCTTACAAGAAGGGATAGTAATTTGAGCAAATGTCATCCTGCTTTGGGGATTTACAGGACACAGTTCAGCTGATTTCATTCAGTCTAACATAACCCACACTGTTCTCTCCCATGAAACACCTTTTTAGTACCAGAGTCCACACACCTGCTTTCTAAACCAGCTTCATTCACTGCTTGATTTATTGATCCATTAAGTGGGTTTTCAGACCTAACAAATAGCCTCAGATAATCATTTCACTCCCTCTTTTCCTCTGGGATAGCAAAGGTCAGTTTCTGTTGTAAGCTCTTAACTCCAATCTGGAATTAGCTGGAGATCATTAGCACTCAATATAAAGTCAGCAGAAAGCTTGAAATGAGCTGGTAGTCCAGCTGGGTTTGAGCAGGGCTCCCATCCTGAAAGTGGAGGTAATTCCACCCCAGCTTTTTTTGGTGTCAGAATTATCTAATGCTGTTGTTGCTGCTATAACTTTGGGATATCCAAAGTTGGATATCCAAAGTTGACACTACTGGTTGCTTTTGGGGCTCAAAAAATGAAAATAGCTCATGGTGTACTTTCACTTTCTTCTTGCCTATACAGACACCAGTTGCACCTGGGCTTTGGAGGTGACTGATGAAATGAGAGCCTTATCTTTCATGCTCTGAGGTTTGTTAGCATGAGAAACCTCTAAATCAATGAATAGAGTGGCAGCTCCTCAGAAATGTACAATTCATCTTAGTGACTCTGAAAAGGTTCTTGGCTTTTCCTGGCTCAGATAACAGCATTCCCTTCTGCTTCATTTTTTCCCTTTTAACAAGTGATAGATATTAATCTAATGTTGCTTTCTAGGTTTTTTGCTTATTTCATATAGTCCTGTTTTCTGGGGAATACCCTCTTCTTATTGATCATCAGTGCTTTATTAAAATATAGTAAAGGTTATTTAAATGCAAGAAAGAAAAGAGGAAAAATAAGCTCTATAGCTGAAACTGTTTCCCAAAAACCTAAGTGAATTAGTGGGCCAATGCAATTTTAGGGCCTTAAAGGAAATGAAACAGTTGTAAAGATATTGCTGTCACCCATACAGGGTCTCCTCACAGGACACAGGAAAGGCTCACTGAAGGCAACTGGAAACAAGAACAGTTCTCCCAGCCTCTGGTTTTTGAGGGTTTGCATATCTGTTGGAGAGTTGAGAAAGAATCTGATGTAGGAGCTGGTAAAGGGACAGGAGACAGAGCTCAGTGCAGCATGGGGAAGGTGTCCCTGGGGAAACAGCTGCTGGCTAAGGGAGGTTTGGAAAAATGGGTGGAAAACTCTCTTGTTTCTTGATTTAACTTGTGCTCAAGAAAAGAACACCTTAGACATTTCTGTAAATAAACTAGGCAGCGTCAGAGAACACCTACCACTCTCCCTCTGGAATGGAAACAGCCCCTTTCAAGAAGTTGTTCAAATTTCCATCAAGTTTTGCCTACAAGATCTGGTACTTGTTCTCTCCTTCACTTTCCCTGCAGTGTAAGTGATTGCTGCCATCAGCTCGGGGCTGCTGCAAAAGAAAATCTTACTCCAGGCAGACATTTCCTGTTGAAAGATGAAACCTTACATTTTAGCAGTGCTCTTACTTTGCTGACCCAAAAATAAGTGGCTCAGAGAACAGCTTAACCTTTTCTGATTGTAGGGAGGGGAATAGGCAGCTTGTGCTTTGAGACAAAACTCATATTTTTCTCCAGAACTTCCAAAGACTTACCGAATTATCTAGATATCGTTTGTAATGCCCAATGGAAACTTATTTTCTTAAAAATTACAGATTTTTTTTGAATGCAATTCAGCTTTTTCAGAAACTGAAATGGCATCTGAAATGAGCTGTAGCACTTGTAAACAGTTATTCGTTTTTCTCCATCATAACATTACTATTTTTTGAGGATTTTGAAATTTCTTCTGGAATTTGAAAATGGCTTGGAAAAATGGAATGTATGTAACTGAATTTTGAACTCAGAGGTGGTCTTGGGCTGCAGTTTGTGACAATTTAATTCCAAGATTTACCTGCAGATGGTATCTGCAGACTATTCCTTGAGTGTAATGAAATAATAAGAATTAATAAGAATAATCTCATATTTGATTGCTGGCTCTTTCCATGTTGGTCAGTACAGAAGGATCATTAATATGAATATTTTATTTTATTACAGTGTTATTCTGTTTAACAGGAAAATGGAAACTATTTAAAAATAAGTATTTTTTCCCAGCATAAGAAATGTTTTCTCTGTATTGTCTGTTGATTTAGAGGCAATCCAAATACTGAAAATTCAGCTGAAATTTTTTGGCTGCAGTTTATGTGAGGATTCCTTAAGGGAGCTGTCTGTGCTACATGAGCTGGCATAAATGTACTGCCATTTTTATCTGCCATTTTTTGGCCTTCAGAGAAGAAGGGTGGCCCCCTCATGAGGGTTTCCAGTAACTTGTATTTTGCAGTCTAGCTGAGAACCTAATCCTTGGGAATCCAAACCTACCAACTTACATGGGACACCAGGAGAGGTTCTTTGGAAAGAAAATTATGTTGGGATATTAATGGGTTTTGTTGTTTTTTAAGAAAAGCCAGCATTTTATGTGGAAACACTGAGTGTTAACATTCTTTTGGAATATAATGTTCAAACAAATACCTTTATTCATGCATTTTTTTTCAAGTCCTGCCTGATAAACAGGTCACTCTGAAAGTCACTGTGAGATGTCTTCAGAAGTGATGGGTAGACTTCTTCAGAGGCAGTTTTACAGATACACCCCAATTTAGAAATGGGGACAATTCTCCAGGTCAGAACACACAAATAGTGATACAAACCAGTGATATTTATGTGTCCTAAGACTGCCATGGGAGCTGGTTAATTGGAGAGCATGCTCATACATGAAAACAATGTTTTATTCCTTCAGCAAATATGATGAATTTTCCATCTTGGTGTTCCAGTGAGAAAGAATATGAAAGGGAAATTGTTTCACTGGCTGAGATCTTAAACATGGACAATTTCTTTGTAAGCCTCCTTGAGAAACAACATGGGCCCAAACTATTTATTTCATCATAGATGAACCTGAAAGAAGAGCAGTCCAAAAAGGCACAGTCCTCTAAAGTCTGTTCTCTCACAGCTTGAATGAGTGCACTGAGCTTTCATGAATCCTGACAAGCATAACTGGGATTAGAATAAAGTAAAATATAATGGAAGTTCTTTGTCTATGGGAAAGTTTCCACAACAGAGAACACAATTTGAAAGGTATCCTTATAAAAATGAATGTAATTTATGTATAGTTTGCAATATACTGTGCAGAATAGTCACACTGGGAAAAATTCTGAGATGATGCCTGTAAGTCTTTTTGATTGAAGATATATTTTAAATCTTTTTAACTTGGTTAACTTTAATTTGTCCCTGCCATGGTCAGTGACACATTCTACTTGAGCAAACCTGATCCAGAGGAAGGTGTCCCTGCTATGGCAGGGAGCCTGGAACTGGCTGATCTTTAAGGTGCCTTCCAACCCAAACCATTCTGTGATTCATTCTATGATTCAACATCAATTATAGTAAAATCATTTTCAGATATTGTGACTCATTAAGAAAACTGATGTTGAAACTTAATCACTGTGAAATTTGGAAGAAGAAAATAGAGTAAGACTGCAGGATTGCAACTCTGAAAATGTATTGAATGTTTCATGTACATAAATATATTTCATGGGGTCTCAAATATATCCTGAAAATGTTCAAGACTCTAAGGTAAGAGTAATTTTAGGAAAGTGACATGAGAAGGGTCCTTCAGCATTAATTAACACAACTTGTCATAATTACATGAATAAACACTTCCAAAACACTTTTTGAGAGTGTCAAAAGTCTTCCCCTTTGTCACTGCTTATTGAAGATGCCAAAATATTATCATGACACTTGAGCAGCCCTGCACTCTGCTTGGCCACACTGCTGATACATGAGAAATAACCTGAGGGGGATTTAGCAGAGCAAAAGGACTGACTGCTGTTCCCATGCGTTTATTTGATTTACTTTTAATAACTTAGCACATAAATCATTCAGATTTAATAGTAAGCCACAGTAGCAACTCTAAAGATATTTTTTTTTCACTAAGCAAATGTTACCCAACACATATTCTGAGTTTACATTCTTTCTTCACTCAGGGATTGCTCACTTCAGAAATACTTTAAATTATAAATAGAAATTAGACTACCTAGTACTATTTACTCAGCATAGTCATGATTTAAAATGTGATTGTATTCTATTCCAAAGGGCAACCTGGTATAAATATGGAAGATCTCTGGTTTTGAGCTTGTGATTAATTTTGGTTTAGTTTTTATAAGTAAAAGGATTAAGTTGTTTTTTACCACCTCTCAAAAAGGTCCATCTCCTTTTCCACTTCCCTCTCCCCTTCTCTCTTTCCTTTTTCCTTTTCCCTTCCCCTTCCTCTTCATGCTTAACCCTGTGATTTTGGTTGCTTGGTTTGTGTGGTGTGTTAACCCTGAGCTGGATACCAGGTACCCACCAAATCTGCTCTGTCATTCCTCAGCAGGTCAGGGAAGAGAAAATATAAGGAAAAGCTCAGACTGAGCTGAAAGAGGGAAGATTCCCTTTTCTAAGTAGAAAAATTAGAAGTAGCTGATTAGGAGAAACCCAAAATCTGGTATATTCAGTTTTTTTAGGAAGGGCAGATCTATGGTTTTAATAGAAGTTGTTATTTTTGCACTGTATCAAATAGTTTCCACAATCAAACCTGGAATTTTGTGAAATATCCTTGATTTCCTGGCATACCTATCAAGGAGAGGGGCAGTACAGAGAAGTAATACTGGGACTTGGTCATATCTGTGTATATACAAATTAAACTTGCACCAGGTTTTCTAACATCCCATAAGGGCACAGGACAAGGCTGTTTCCTAAAAGCCTTTCTTTTCTCTTGAAAGCATTACCATGCCTTGGAATAATCCATTCAGTTGTATTTCTATCATTAAGCACAAACCAATGTAGACATTCAAGATCCAGAGTCATGGAGCAGTCCCTCCTTGAATCCAGATTGCACCAGGATTAAAATTCTCCATTCCACATTTGCCTTGAAGAGAGCTGGCTGGAAGACTCCAAACTGGAGCCAGGGAATGAACCAAAAACTATGTGGACAACCAGAAGGTTCAACACTCAACTGAGACTGCTGGTCCTCTTTTCCTGAGCAGCAAAGGTAAAGATAATGATTTGTTAAGCAGCAAAGGTATGCCTTTGATTCCTGTCCCAAGGAAAATGTGGATCCCTCTAAATATATACCTGACACTTCCTGCAAAGGGAGAATCAAGTTTGGCTTTCTCCACTTGTGTATTATTTTTAGCTTAAGTGAAATTAGTCCATCTGCTTGTTTTACTAGGAATTTTTAGGAATATTCCTTTCTTAAAAAAAAAAAAAAAGGGAAAAAAAAGTGCTCTTTATTACAGTGAGCACACATCCATCCAGTCCATTTTTTCTTATTTTAAACTAAAACTAATTACATACCTTTTCCATATATAAAAGAAACATATGCACTTTATTATATTTTCATATGTTTGAGGCAGTCTTTCTTCACAATATGCTGTAGGATGAGAAAAGAGCAGTGGATGCCCTTTAGGGCTGCAGCCATCTTTATGAACCCCTATTTATTAATTTCCTTTCCTTCTTTTCTCCAAGGAGCCTTGAAGGTGGCCAGGGTCATCACAGCAGACTGAAAACTGATTCGAAGTCTCAGAGGAGGTAATACTTTCTCATTCCTCCCTTGCTTAATCCTGACAAACTAGCTGTAACTCTGCAGATTAGTAACATGCAATATGGCATGGTAGGGCAGACCAGGTTTCTGTGTGTCCTTAAACTTCATTAAGGATCTTCCCATCTGATTAGAAAGATTTTTGTTTGGATCTGAGCTGCAGTAAAATCTGGGTCACTGGGTTAATGGACAATAAGAAACAATTAATTTATAAATCTGTCAAATGGTGATAATGGTGTGAAGTAGAGTTTTAAGTCTGTAAGGATTTTGAGGATGCTGTTTTCCCTTTTTGTCTCTTGCTAAGGTAGAACACACTTTGTTCATTCCAGGTTTGGAGACAATTTTAACTCCCTAATTTACCAGCCCACATTTTGTATTTTTTTAGGTGGCTGTGTAAACCCTTTGACTGCTGGGTGAGTATTTGTGAGCATAAGCAGTAAACCTCCCTCCCAAAGTGAGGGGCCGATTTTGTGAGTGTTGAATGGGCAAGCAAAACAATAATGTTTCTCTTCCACTTCACAAGAGGGAACAGAGGGTTCTCATTCAAGCCATTTTAATCACAACACTATCATACTGTGCCCTTTATCTAGAACCAAATATCAGCCAAAGTTTACTTGAAAACGAGCCTGGGTTTTGCTCAAATAAGCTAATGAACCTTTGTGAACTTCCAAGACTGGGCTGAGTTTCAACTTTGGAACAATACTTGAAGCCAGGTGAGTTTTACTGTAAATATTTCCACCGTGGTTCCAGCAACAATCTGAACTTGTTTAACTAGTTTAACTAAATGCTTTTGTAACAGTGAGGACTGGATGACAGACTTTTTGTTATGAAAAAACCTGAAAAGTAAAAGCAGTGATAATATGCTACTGGTGAAACTATGTGCTACATTTCTAAAAGTGCAGATTGAAAAGTTAAATATAAATGTTCTTTTTCTTCATCTAGACATATTCATATATAGGTACCAATAGAAAGAAAATGTCATCAAATTTAATTGCATACCTACAAAAATACTGAATGTGCTCTCTGTAGGTATATCGATTTCTAAAATTTCAGACAAAATGAACATTATTAGTTGCACCATTTATAATCTCTAGAAACCCCTTTTTCAGGGATTTGAACTTAAATATAATTCCTCACAGAAAGGAAAGAAAAGCAGCAGCAAATTTTGCATGCTTCTGGTAAACAGACAAGAGCATAGAAATCTGTGTCCACCCATAAACCTCGCTCTGTCTCTACCCTCCTACCCCAAAACATTGCTTGGTTTCATAAGCAGATGGAGATACCCTCACACAGCAGTGCAATTGCTTCAAGATGGACCACAGTGCTTGATAAAAATAAATAATTAATAAATAACAGTATATGCTAGGCTAGCCTGAAACATAGGGGTTTATAGAGTGGTCACCCACTATTTTCTTGAAAACCATTTGAAGTTTGTTCCAAGTAGTCAAAATGCAGTAAATACACATAACCAGTTCCCTAATTTAAGGTTCTCTGAGTATGAAGGCAGAAGAATGGAACAGTATTGGGATAAGTACCCTCACACTGGTGCAAAACTGGTGTGGCTTGATGAATAAAACAGGTAATTATCAGAGTAGCATCCACTTGGCGCTTTTACTGGATGGTGGCTTTGTAGCATTCCAAGGGTTAATGTTTTGCCAGCTCTTTTAATTGTTGGGTGAAGATTGTGTAAAAGTTTTCTTTTTGTGGCATTAATCTGTAGATTAATGTTTCCTGTGTGCTAATGACATGTTCCCCAGCTGCAGATGAGTGGTATAAAAAATGTTTAATTAGAGTCAGTCAGAGCCTGCTGGCAAGCACTGACCTTACCTTCAACCCAACACTCTGGATAAAGAACTTGCACTCCTTTTTCTTCTCTAATGTAAGTTTAAAGCCCAAAAGGCACAAAGTGTATGTTTTTGCATATTCTGCTGAAAGTTGACCATAATAACAAAGCAGTAATGTCTGTGTTTTCCAAGCATTTTTTGTTATTTCCTGGTTGGAATTTACTGAGAGGGTTGTGTGTTTGCAGAAAGGGAGACAGAAGTGCAGAGGGCTGAAAGTTCAGCAGATTTTTCTGAATTTTGGACTGCAGCTTCTGTTTTGTTGCCTGTACCTAAAAGCAAAACATTAGCTAGTCTAGCCTGATTTTAATGTAATCACTGCTCTTAAGGCTTCCACTCACCACTAACTATTCCCTGAGGTGTTTATTAGTTCAGGCATGTACTCCATAAATTACACAGAGGGCACGATACTGTGTTTCAGTTTATCATCTGGATATGTCTGCTTTTTTAATCTCTGTTGGATGGTGGAAGCAAGAGGTTTGCTTCCTTAACCATGCACTCTCCTGTTTCCTAGTAAAAGACAAGCTTCCCTAGGAAAGCTTCTTGTGCTGAGCACAGAAAGGAAGAAAATCTGTCTGCCATTATATGCTGATACAATTAAATACATGAGCTGGCTCGCATTGACATGGCTTGGCTGCAAGTCAAGAAGGTACCCATAAAAAACCCTAAAATCTGTGTGTGCCTGCATTCATGTGTGCCTGTGTATAAAAAAATAACTGGGACATGCCAATTATTTTTTCTCCTGGTTTTAAAATGAACTCCACACTCTTATCACTGCCAAAAGAGAAGAAAATAAACCAAGTGTTTCTTTCAGTCTGTCTTGCAGTCTTTATCAGCTTGGTAAACATACCCTGGGAAACCAAAGAGAAACTATTGGTGTTCCTTAGCAGAAAGAGAGAAACAAAACCAGACTTGCTTGAGAGTTTATGAGAGCATGTAAAAAGATCATTTCTTGCCAAAGTCCCTAGCTATAACTGGAAGATCAAAATGTCCTGATTGGGAGATTGTGTTAGTCCCAAAATATGATATACACGTTGCATTTTGGAGCTATCATCTACTTAACACTTACTGTTGCTGGACTGGGAAAAAACAGCACACATGTTGCTACCTTATTGAGTGTAGCAGCAATAATGAAAAGGGCAGAGGAGGTGGAGGGGAGAAGAAAGTTACTGCTGGAAGTAGCCAGCATTGTGCTGAGAGGACAATGCTGGAGTGTGAGTGCAATTCCCTCCAGTTACCTCTGGATCCCCCACTACCTATGAACTCCTGACTCACTGACAGAAAAACAAGCCATGCACCATTCTGCTTATGCAGAGAATAAAACCAGCTCAGCCCTGCTCTGCTCTGCTGCCCTGGTGCCTCTGATGCTTTTATTTTCCAGCTGCTAAACTCAGAAACAGGGTCTGCTGCAGCTCCTGGGTTATTTGCCAGCCTGTCAGAACTCTCCTGCAGGTGCTGAAGGTGCAGTTATGTATTTGTGTGCATGTATGATTAAGCTAGGTATAATATCATCTCCTCAGCACACATGGAAATACTAAGTGTATAGTAATGAGGAGGACAAGTTGAAAGTTATTAGTCAAAGGTGTTTTTTAATGTGAAACTGTTCATTTTGTGTTTTACTTGGAAATTCAATTATCTGTGGAAAGAAACCCAAAAGGTGCCCCAATGAAAAATCTGTCTGGGAGTGTGGATATGATGACTAGTGAAAACTACACTGGATTTTTTATGCACCCCTGTTCCCCTGTGGCTCAGCCACCTCTCATGAAGCACCAGGTTCAACAAGAGAAGGGGTTGTAAAGCATTGAAAAAGAAGTTGCTTGATCAAGGACCCTAATCAAAAGAGAATAATACAGTAGCAAAAGGCATTTTTACCTTGATTGTGCTAATATTTTCTCAATCCATTTTTTTTTGTAAGTCATACTTTTAATTTTTAATTAAGTCAATTTTTAATGAAATCAAAAGTTTGTCTAAGAAAACATGGATTAAAGCATTTGACTTTTATTAAAAAAATTCTCAGGAAGTAATTCCTGATTTAATAGTAACCAACAAAGCAGAGCTTAATTTGTGTTAGAGTTTTAACTGGAAATACTGTTATTTCTGCTCTGGTGCATATAAATGTGATGGATTCCTACTGTGAGGAAGACAGAAACTAGAGGGGGTAAGGGAGCTGCTCCATTAAATCAGCCCATCCCTGTCCTTGCAGCTGCTGGTGTTTGGTAGTAGTCCACAAAGAAATGTGTAATACTAAGGAAGCAAAGGAATCATGAGCTATGTTGAGTGTGATTCTGATAAAAGCCAAGCATTTTTAACATTACTTTCAAATCTATATTTTTTTATGTTCATGTATCCTGCAGTAACTTTTTATTATCAGGTTTTGTCTCCACATCTTCCCGTGGCAGTAGTGTCTACAGCTGCATCTCGATGGTAGAAACAGATTTTAGTTTGTTTTTCACTTTTTTTTCTTATTTCAGTTCCTGTCTTGAATTTATCATTCTTGTATTGTTGCTGATCTTATCCATCAGTGATTTGTGTGACAATTTCTCAGGCAATTTGTCCACCTTAGATGCTACTTTCTATATCATGTGCTTACAAGTAGGGTGGTAAAATCCTTCTTTATGAAGGAGAGATTTGGCATGTAAAGGGCAGCTTAAAAGATTGCCAGCCCTACAGTAAGATGTGTCTGCCTGGCAAAGGCTGTGGCAGCCTTCCTCAGCCTTGTTCTGCTTCCAGTCTGGGTTCACTTCCCATTTTGCTTGGAAGACAGAAATGTGCTGAACTTCAGGAGCCTTGAAAATCGTTTTGTCAGACATCAGTGCATGCAGACTGTTCTTATTGCTTGTAATACTGGGAGGACAATAGAAGTGCTGACATTGTAGAATCAGAATCATTTAGGTTGGAAAAAACCTTTAAGACCATCAAGTCCAACTGCTGTATCTGTTTTACTGTTTTAACTGTTTGACTATTTTATCTCAGTCTTATATTTAAGGAGGACCCAGCACTGAGGGGCAGATCACAGGTTACAAAAGATCTGTTTTAAAATAAACAACACCTTGAGAAATGTTCTTTGTAATCTCTTGGTCACTCACAGTTACTCAAAGTGCAATTATAAACAGCAGAGTGTATCTTCTTTATTCACTAATGTATGTTTCTATTAATCCAACTGAGATGCCCATTAATCTGGTATTCTTATTCCTATTATCACCATACTTTGAAACAGACCATATTTCCACCAGAAATCATGACACATATGTAAGTCTTCTCTCAGTTAGGAAAAGCAAAAAACCCAAAACACTTTGGTGTCTATGGTCCAGCTGTGTGTTCTACAAAAAAAGGTTTTGTGTTGTTGAGACAAGCGAAAAACATTTTCATTAATCCATTTAAAAGATAGTGGCTTTTTTATTCAACATCCTTTTGATTCAAACCTATGACTCAATGCCTTTCTTGATATTTTAGCACTAAGGAAGACAGTACATCTGTCACAGATACTGCTCTGTGCTGCCCAGCTATCCTCCAGAGCCTGTGCTGTTCCCTCTCTGCCCCTCACCGCTCTGGCTGTGGTGGTGGCATTGCTGAGAGAAAGTTCTCCCCAGGTTCTGGTGATAGAGTCTTGGGATTTGCTGGAATTGACTGCTAAGGTTGCAGGCCACAAAATTGCTTGGCTTGGAAGGGACCTTAAAGATAATCTTGTTCCAATCTCCCTGCCATGGCCAGGGATACTTCTCACTAGCCCAGGTTGTTTAGATCCCCATCCAGTTTGGTCTAAAATGCTTACAGGGATGGTACATCCACAACATTTTTGGACAACCCATTCCAGTGACTCACCACCCTAACAGGAAAGGATTCTTAATATCTAAGCTAAGTCCAGCTTGAAGCCATTCCCTCTCCATCTTTCTTGATCCTGGGAGGCTGCAGTTAGGTCACCCCAAAGGCATCACTTTTCCAGACCAATCAACCCCAATTCTCCCAGTCTTTTCCCCCAGGAGAGGTGCTCCATCCCTCTAATTATCTTGGTGGCCTCCTCTGGACTTTCCCCAATGAGTCAGCAAAGATGGGGTTTCATGTGCTTTGCTGTGAGTAATTTTGTAAGAGCTTTGTGATGATTTAATTTTAGTGGGTTTTTTTTAAAGCTGCTAAACATGGACTAAATTCAGTGCAGGGTCTTCACACCTCTGTGTGGGAAATGGTTTTCCATGCCACACAAAAATGCTGGCTGGCAGAAGTTTAATTCTCCACACAACCTGATACATAAATTTACAAGAAGGTTTTTTGGAAGAGGAAGGGTGGCCACATCTCAGCAGGATGTTGCTGAGATATTGCAATAATGTTGGTGTCTGACAGTTGTGGCATTTTTGGTAGAGTCTATTTAGAATCTAGGGCCTTCCACATTGAGGTGTTGTAGAAAAAATAATGCTGTGATTCTTTGAAAAATAGCCAGTATTTTCTGAAAATATTTTAGTCCTTTATATTTTCAAGTGTCAAAAGTAAGTTTTAAAATACATTGTGGTAGTCAATATTTTGGTGAGGCTTTTCCAAATAACTGTGCATTTCGTTATTTTAAGATTGAGAGAATTTGCAAAACCATTCCTAAATTTATTGAAACTTATTTTTTTATTTGCTTACTTCTGTCTTTGTTTGCTGTGTAGCACACTGACAATTAACATTTGGCACTCCAAAGTGTGTCTGCCTGTATGATTATAGCTTTGATGCACTTACCATGTAGATAGAGAGTTGTAAAGACATACTCAGGGTGTTTCTATTTAAAATGTCTTCCAGGCAGTATGTGTTTCAAGTAGGTAATTCCAAAAGAAAATATGCCATCATACCAGAAGGGCATTAAAATATTGTTATTCACTACCAACAAAGAACGTGTTCAATCCAGCAGCTTTAACTAGAAGAAGGTCTTTTCAAAAAGAAGGTGTTTGAGATGGTGCTGTTTCTTTTTGAGGGAGACTTCTCATTTTCCATTAGGTGATTGGAAACTTAGGGCTTTTATCATTATTGCTTTTATTTTATTCCCCAGCGGTGACTGGGAGTCAGGAACCACACCTGCAGCAACGTGAGTGCTGAAATGGCAAGTGATGTTTATGGCCAAAGCTTCCTTCATTAGAGCCCTTCAGCCTGAGGAGCAGCCAGTCTGCTTGGCTGACAGAATGAACATCATCACAACTATTAAAATTCCTCTTCAGCCAGCCAAGGGGATGTGTATTCCCACTTCATCCACACCCCAAATTTCCCCGTCTTTTTCCCGGACATCAGAAGCTGGTCTGTCAGCAGCAGGGCCCAGCCACATCTGCACATAACAACGATTCAGATTAATAATAAAACACACCTCAGTTGAGGTTTTCTTCCCTAGGACAGGATTTTCTAGCCCAGTGTTTCTCTTTAGCAGCTCATTTGACACTGGACGCCTGACCTCTGCTACCATAATAGCTGTTAATGGAAACTTCACCTCATGCAACGATAAGATGGATTTTTGGCAGCTGTGGAAGATTATGAAGAGTAAGAACAATCTTAGCTGGAATCAGAAGAAAAGAAAGCATCTGTACCTTGAGAAACACTCAGCTGGTTTTCATTACACACCAAGCCTATATTTATTACAAAGACTAGCCAAGAGACAGAAAATGATCGGTCTCTGCGCTCGGAGCAGGGAGACGGTGTCGGCTTGATAAATTCTCCCTTTCTTCCTGCTTGTATGACTACAAGTGACCAGAGCTGTTCAAACTACTGCTTTCTGTCTCACAGGCCATCTTCTGACACTGCTCTTCATCATGCTTTCCTTTCAGTGCTGCCCCTTCATCTCTAGCTGACTTTCCCTTCTAAAATGGAAAGCAAAGCAGGTGAGGAAAAACAAGGGGGAAAAAGTTTCTTTCTTTGTGTTGGAATTTTACTACATCAGACATCAAATAAATTTGTAACTTCTTTAAAGTCTTTCTCACTAGAAACCTCTTTTCCTAAGCATGAGTACATGGTGAGAAACCTCTGAGGCCACAGAGATCAATTAAAATCCAGAATTTGAAAGCTCAGTCATTAAAAGTGAAAAGCAGAAAACGTCTGTTGAAGAGAGTGTTTGGTAAAAAAGAAAAAATTAAAAAAAAAAAAGGAAAAGAAAAGGGGAAAAATGTCAGTCAGTATAAGAAAAAAAGATATTTATTTTTCTGTCTTCTATCCAAGCCTGGAAACACCAGAGATTGAGCTGAGCTGTCACTAAAGATTAGGAGACAACAGCTACCAACCACAAAACGTTTGGATGTGTCACTAAAGGCACTGTGAAGGGAGCCAAGTGAGTCAAGTAAACAGAATGCTGTGGCAGAAAACTTTGATTTACTTATAACTGGGTAAACATGGGGCTTAACTTCTGTAAACAAGTGTGGAGTTTTGCCACAGAGCCTTTACATCTGAAGTGAGAATTAAATTATACAAGGCAGAGGGGAAGGCCCTTCGGAATATTTTTTTTTTTTTTTTCTGCTGAAATTAATTTGTAAATTACAAGGCTGGGAGACAGGAGTTGTCTTTTTAGCTCTTCCAAAAAGGATGAGAGTTAGAGGCTTCCACTGCTTGTTTGATCTCTTGCAGCTGCTCCTGGAGAAGCTTGTTCCCTTGAGATGGTAGATGCAGTAGTACTTTCTTCATTCTTCTGCAAATACCTGGAAAGAAAGCAGAGCATGCAACATGCCTGCCACCATCACAACCCTCTCCTTTTTTTATTTTTTTCACTGTCTGCTGAGGTTTATCCACAAGGACTCTCTAATACAATGAAATTCAGATTGTGTAGAAATTAATATTGTTGTTGTTGCCAGAGGTGCTGAAATTCAGTTCAGAACTTCAGGGATGATTTATAACCAGCCTGTTCTTTAAATGCCAAATGGTGGTGTTTTAGATATGGGACTTCATCCACAGGAAATGATGCCATGTGTATATAAGGTAGACATAAACTGGTGGCAGGCAGGGACAGAATTTTCCCTTGTACAACTGCAATTGATTTCCTCTCTCCTCTCTAGGCATATTTATGTATAGGAAATATTAACTCCTGAGATGAATTAATTATACCTGTCTTCTGCCTGCTAAATGCCATGACCAGCTACTAAATTTGAGAAATTTAACCTTCTGCTCATATACAAGAGTTTTAACCTGAAAACTTTATTTGATTAATGGTTCCATGATAAAAACATTGCAAATCACCAAATATGATTTTAATATACTGTTTTAGCCATGCTGCACAAAGGTTTTTTTGTAACATGAGCATTGAATGAAGTAAAAGGTGACTTGAAATAGCATCAGAGTTACAGAACTGGAAAGAACATTGAAAGTCACCTAGTTCCAAGCCACTCACTACATCAGGTTGCTGATCCAACCTGGCTTTGAACACTTCCAGAGATGGGGCATCCACGTATTCTCTGGACAAATAGACAGTTTTCAAATCACTGAAAATGTCTTTGATATTTCCACAAGAAGTGGTTGCTATACACAATAAACAATTTAAACACAGATCTGCAAAAACACCCAATTCCTATTAAGATGCCCAGCTCCCTCTTATCCACCTATGTGGATCTGGACCCTTGGTTGTTGTTTTCTACTGACAGCTTATTTGGATTTTCCAGGCAGAGATATATAGAGGAAGTTACATCTACTGAAACTGGAGCCACTTCAGAGAAGTAGCTGTGCTTCAGATGAGTGCTGGCACTGTGCTTGAAATTGCTGAAAAGAAGGAAATTCTTCACAGACTTCAAAGGTATGTGTTGATTTAAAATGGGACTCCATTTTGCTCTTTTGCATCCTTCTAAATTGTGATTGGAATTTGAAGGGAGTACTTTTTGTTGTCTGGTCTATGAGACCAGTCAGTGTATTTTTAGAACACAAGATAAAAAGCTTTACTGAGGTTTTTTTTAAGAAGTATGTCCCACTGGATCAGGTGTGGAGGAAAAATGTTGCCTTGCAATTGGTTTGAAATAATGGAATAGTGACTACTCTGTTGGTAAGATGTATGTCAAAGGATCTCTCCATTATATAAATTCAACTGGAACTGCTGAACAGTTATTTGCAGATCACAGTATAAAGAATGGTGTAGTGTGATTTTGCAGCCTATGAAAAAAAATCACTCAGGAAATACTGAAATGTTTGTGTGTAGATGGGTTTTAAGAACTAGATCTGCTTTGTAAGGATGAATTTTATCCTACACATTGAGAGAGAAAGTATTGCTTTAATTTGTGGTGCATTTCACATGTTTTTATCCTCCTAAATGGCAATTTTACTTAAGGTATATATCAAATCTTACTTTTTACTCAAAGGCAAGAGACAGACACGTTTTAGAGACTCCATTGTTTTCATTCAGAAACCATTTTCAAAAAGGATGAATAGCCATTGGCGGTTCCTCTTCCAATCTTGCATTCCCCTCAGCCTTTCCCAGGAACATCTAGACCTAGAAGCACTCAGAAAGATAAACCCCTCCTTAACCACAGAGGCAGTGAGGTTCTCTTCTAGGCTTTCCCATGTGCAAGAGAATGAATGGAGCAAAACAAAAAACCCACCCTTCCATTTGCATGATGAATTCTTTGTCTGTGTGTAAATTTTTAAGAAGCTTTTATATACACCCAAGAATCTCTTGTGGCCAATGGGTCTAATTCTTGGTCTGACTTGAATGGCCAGGGTGTGAGACCAGACATAATGAAAGCTTTGAGTGGTCCAATATTTGTTATTTTTGGCTGCTAGTGATGAAAATGTCTCTGAGCAGGTGTGTGTCATAATATGGCAATCCATGTGTCAATGTCTCAAACAGAATCTAGGAACAAGACCAAACTCCTCTGTACCACAATTATCCCAGCATATATTGGTTTTTATTTTTAGTTTCAAATGCAGCTGCAAGTTTTTGTCCCAGCTAAGATCTGGCGAAAGCAAGAGATATTAAATTAAAAAAAACAACAGGATAGTTTCCAAGGAGCAGAAGCAGTTGGATTATACAAATGAGACAATCCACTAAATGAAAGCAGGAGAAGTTTAAAATCAAACTTTCCATTTCAGAAGAGCAGTGTAACTGTAGACATGATAAAAGAAATCCATTAAGTAGCTTTGGGAATGGCTATAAACAGCTTTTGGAAAGCAGTGGTGGTGGGGGGAGAGGACTTGGAATTGGGCATGGGCAATCCTATTAATAAGAGAATTTCTAAAATCTCTGTAAATTTTCTTGCTTCTGTCTTCTTCTTTCCTGTTTTATTATATTTCATACTTGGGCATTATAATTTGCAAGAAGAATATAATTTTTCTTGAGCTTGAAGCTTTTGTTTTGCTACAGCTGAAGGGAAAGGTGCAAGGAAAGGTGAGAAGTTGTGACAGTTGGGATAAATTCCTTCTGTGTTCCATGAACACAGGGGATAAAAAACCTCTGTGTTACAGCAGTGAAGAAGCAGGGACAGCAACCCTGACATTACTTTTGGGGTTCTGCTTGTGGTCTGTGCTACACAAATGCAGGAATTTGTCTAGATCATCCTCCTTATATATCTAATCTATAGTAAATATTTGTAGCTGCAGTTTAAAGTTTACATTCTTTGAATATACAGCATGCTGCTTACTGTAAATATTAGATGCTAAGAGAAGAGCTTTGTAAACC
This sequence comes from Erithacus rubecula, assembly GCF_903797595.1. Taxonomy (NCBI): domain Eukaryota; kingdom Metazoa; phylum Chordata; class Aves; order Passeriformes; family Muscicapidae; genus Erithacus; species Erithacus rubecula. The sequence goes on from NC_136687.1 coordinate 63,083,650, forward strand.
TTGTGATATCATTTTGTATTTGAAGCCTTCTCAACTAGAAACAAGTCCAGATCACCTTATGTATTATTTCCAAGATTTCTTAAATGTGTTCTTTGTACTCAGGTTTTTAATGCATGTGTTTGATGTAACACAGGCTCATTGTTTAATGCTAAATAACATAAACCACCATTCACTTTGTGAGAGAGTTACATTCTAAGCCAGCTGTATAGCAGTTAAATGAACTTTAATTGAATTTATAAAGTGGTAAGGGTTTTTGGGTTTTTTTTCTGATCTGTTTGGTGAGTCAAAAGGGAGAACTGGTTATCAACCAGCACTGACTTTGATAAGCCAGGGATTGTAAGTATTATTGTAAGGTATTAGTTTTTGCTAAGAATGCCTCTGTATTGAAACAGTAGAAGAAAGCATATACAGAATGCAAAATAAAACAAACCTAGATTAGATGAGTAGTTTAGTAATCTTCCCTAATAAAAATATGGGATTGGAAGAAGAGTTAAGAAAGACCACAGTAACAATTGCAAGAAACCATGAGGGCATGATTTAATGATGCAGAATCAGCTGCTCACAGATAATAAATATCTGGTTTAGGAAGCAGAAAGCCACACAGATTTATGAAAATGATGCCAAAATGTCCTTCTGGCAGGGTTGTCTAAAGGCAAAGTAATAATTGAGCTAAATCTGGAGTAAAATTTAAATGTGCCAAGTAAAAGAACAGTATCTTTTCATGAGACTTGAAATGCTTTCACAATTTAAGTGACAGAGAATGTGTTGGGGAGAGGAGGCACAAAGAAGGCACAGCTTCAGATGTGTGTAGCCACAGCTCCCTGATGCTGCAGCAGATCTGCTTTTGTTCATACCAGCTGAAAATCTGACCCCTGGCACTTCCAGACTTCCTTGCAGAGTGTTGTTTGATTAGCAAACAGAATTAATGACTGTGAAGTGTTTGAAGAGAATGAGGGAAAAATTGTATTGCTAATAAATCTTGTGCATAATGCAGGGTTAGAGCAGCCCTGTTGTGATAGTGCTGCACATCAAGGATGATTCCCCCAGCCTCAGTGGAACTGAGTTACCTCAGGGTAAAAGAAAAAAGAAATACTGATACATTATGGATTTGAATTTTATTCAGCTATGTAAACAAGACTAGTCCACTGGGCCATGGTCTATTCATCCTTTTGGTTTCTATTTTCTTTCTTCTTAAATAGAATAAGAAAATAATTCTCCAAGCTGAGTAATTAATTGCTTTGTGGAAGATAGAGATCCTTTACTCTTGCCTCCATCACACTGTTGTCAAAAAGGTTTCTGAGGATTGAAAACTTGTAAGCAGCTTTCAAAAATAAATACAAGTAGTGATTTAGAACAGTGGCAACTAAATAAAAGTTTGAAGTATTATCTTTGAGCATACAGTGATTATTAGGATACATGCAAGATGGAGGAAAAATATCTTCCATTTTAAAAACCATGCAACCTAATATAATGAGAGGTCTACTTGCAATGCCTATAGTTCTGCATTTTGGAAAGAAATTATTTTTTTCATAATGCTGAAGATTAAAATAGTTTTCAACATAATGAGTGCTGTGTTGGTAATCTGAGATTTTATTTACACTTTTCCTTCCACAAAAAGACTGTCCAGTATTATTTCCAGTATAAGTCTCTACTCCAATTTCTGTGCTTTGGTGACTTGCTGGAGAGAGCACTGCAGAGAGGGTGCTGCATGTGTGGCTCTGAATAGTCTTTTCCTTTAAAAGGCTAGTATGGATTTAACTGAAAAATAAAGCTCTGTTTTGTCTACTTTGGGGAACATAATTGTGCAATTACCTGAGCCTTGCAGCTGGCAGACTTTTCCCATGCAAATCTGGAGAACTCTTACAGGGCTTAATGAAGATTTTGTGCTCTGATCAATTATCTTCAGGAAATAGCCATGCTGTAATTGGCAGCCTAAAAGGGAGTCAATTAGCAAGATCTTTGTGGGACAGCAGCCCTCTTTGGTGGGCAAAGTTAAGGCAATAGCATGTTTTCTTTGGAAAACACCATTACAGATCTGATCTGGCCTTGTACTGCTTTTATCACGAGGAAAAAAATGTAGGTACACCAAAGAAAATGAACAAATTACTCATAACCACATTCCTAGCCTGAAAAATGCCTAATGATTCCGTGATGTGAGGAGCAGACAGACCTAATCCATGACACACAGGGCTGGATATGACAGTGATGGAGATTACAAAAAGTAAGATCAAAAAGGAGGGATGCAGTAGATTTCCAGTAGATTTTTATTTTGTTGTAGTTCATTGGTTGCTGAGTATCTCCCATTCAATTCTTCACTGAATGTTGTGTTTTACAAGGAGGTTTGATTTGTCTCTGTATTAAAAACCACTGTTTAAAAGCTTCAGTAATCTGTCTTTGACCATTTCAGACCTTTGGATAATTGCTTGTTGCATATGTGATGAAATGAAACAAAACAAAACAATAGTGCCAAAGTATGGCCTGTATTCAGCTTAAATAAGTTATATTGAGAAATAAATAGGACTTAGTATTAAAAGGCTGTTGTGGGTTTAATTTTCAGATTTCATAAGGGGTAAGTATTTGTTCAAGTCTTTTTGCTTTTGTGGTGAAGTATCAAATTGGCAGTATTCCAGCCCACTCTCCATAGCACACAAAGTTGATTGTGCTGCTAAAGCACTTACTCTAATTTGTAGAAAAAGGAGCAATAAAAACTCCATCTAAAAGTCAAACTGGGGGTGGGTGGTGGCAAGATACTGGTAATACAAATAAAATAACAAGTTGGATTTATTTTCTTTTTCATTTTGGATGATGAAAAGATGCCCATTTTCAAGAAATACACCAGGAAATGTTGAATTACTTTATTTTTATTTACTTTGGAGAAGTAAAGCCAAAAGAAAGGAGATTAATTAAAAACTGTAACACTGATCTCTAAATAGGCAAAGAATGATCTAAAGTGTCTGGATGGCTGCTGCTTGCTACAATAGCTGCTCTACTGAAGCCTTTTTCTGGGTTTAGCTGGTTTAAGGCAAGGTATAAAATTAGTCTTTGAGCTGATGTTCTCCATCCCAACTGTGTTCTTTCTTTTTTTCGGTGATTTGCCAGCACAGGGTAAATCCTGACTAAGAGTACTCAGAGATATCCCTTTGCATCCTTCTCCTTCATCCTTTCACTCCCTCCTTTCCATCCTGAGCTTCCAATTGCACTGAAACTCTGAAGCATCCACCTCCCCAGGCCCTGACATTACATCTCTGGTGTGGCAGCATCAGCAAGAAATTTTACTCATGGACGTTTGTATCTTGTCATCACACTGTGAAAAATATCTTTTGGTGTTTTGTGGATAAAGAACAACCCACAGAGCTTGAGCAAATGTCAAGTTTTTGCTACTTTTTTAGTGCTTCCTGTTCAAATGTGGCTGTGAGTGGAGACTTTAGACATTTTCAGTGCTAGATGGCAATCAAAGCAGTTTGGTTTGTTGTTGATTTCAGTGTTTACATGCAGGGGGCCCAAATTTGCTTTAGTGACTTGATTGTTTTGCTGAGCATAACTGTAAATAATCCAGTCCATCTTTCCATAAAAAGAGTGGAAAGGGCAAGAAATTGTTATCTCTTTCTCTGGCTATAATTAAAGACAATTGAACAGCAGATGAACAATTGCTTTTGAAAATGCTTCTTTTAGAATTCTAGGAGGTTATTTTATGTATAAGTTTGCTTCCAATTTGGATTGGAAGGATAAAAATAGTGTTTAAAAATTCTCCTGGAATGCAAAGATATAGTTGCCCAAAATTCCTAAAAGTGTTTTGAATTTTTTGAGGAAAATTGAATATTTCCTTTTGTTATATTTTTTCTTCTTCCCTCTATGCTCTTACTGAAAAACTGTGGGAAAATAAGCGTATTCCATTTAACTTGGTCACACCTGCCATATGTGTATTTAACATACTTAGGAATTGCAGCACAATACCAAGACACTTTTTTAAATTCTAGAGTTTCCTTTCAAATGCCAACGTGACCCCAGTGAGGAGAGTGAGATGTCAAGCCATAAAAGCAAAAGTCACTGTGATTTTTCCTACATGTCATGCGTTGCCCTATAAGGAAAAGCCTTTTCCCTTTCCTTTGGGTCTGCTGTCCCAGTTGATGTTTGGTGCTCCTCATGTTCTGGACCCTTCTCCCTCTTGCCTGTGGCTCCAGCAGCCATCAGGCCCTCTGTGCTGAGCTGATTTATGAACCTGGGAGTGAAGGGAAGGGAGGAGTGAGTGGGAGTGGGGTGGAGGGTGGGGCAGAGGGTCCTGTGGAGAAGGTTGGAAGGGAGGGAAGGAGGGAAGGAATGTGCCACAGCTCTCTCCTGCTGCCTGGAGCCAGATGCTCCCAGCTCAGTCTCTCACATTGTCTGGGGGTTATCTCCACACTGCTCTTCCAGGGATGCTGGTTTATCCCAGGGAGGATGATTTATGGGAAACTGGGTAATTTGTCTTTTATCAGTTACAAGCCAGCCAAATACTTACTGCAGGAGATCAGACTAGAAGATAATCATACTTCAGGTCATTCCAGTGTTAAAATCTATTATGTGTTGGGTTCGGTTCCTTTTTAGCTGCAAGATGATAATTTATAACATTTAGAAAACTCTCTTATGCTTTGCCATTTGCTGTCTGTGACCTTCAGCATATGTCAAGCATATGGTGAGTTTCTGAATGCTTAAATTGAATCAGCAAGGTGCTATATTCCTATGTAATTGTTTTTAACTGCCAGCTGTGGCATGAGAGCACTGTAGATGGGTTACTCTCTACTCATGTAGCTTATTAAGAAAAATAAATCTTCCCTTGTTGTTTTGTTGATGTATTCACTTTGTTTCTGGAGCAGCAGCAATGGATCTGATTTGGCTGATTTGATCTGGTGACTGTAAAATAGTTGAAAAGAGGAAATATTTCTTTCTACTCAAACAAAGGACAACCCCTCCACATTTCTAAGTAATCTAGGTAATCTGATATAACAATGCTTATTGTTATTATACTTTACATATAGTACTATTTTGTCAAGGTAGAAGTTTCAGATTTTTTTTTTTTTTTCCTATGGTGTTCTGTACTTAGACTCTTATTTCCCAAAGTTTCATCTAACATTGGGTAGCAAGCCTTGGGTGTCTGCTTGAGGTGTATCAAACCTGGCTGGGACACAGCACTTTGTCTGGAACTGTAAATATTCAGCTCTGAGAGAAGGTTCTGGAAGACCCAAGGCAAGCATTCAGTGATGAGATGTAATGAAGACAAAAGGCAAAATTAAAACAAAAACAAATCTACTTAGTTTCACAAGGCTCAAACAGTGTCAGTTGTGTTTTGTTTTGTTTTGTTTTTTTACATATACTTTTCCATTGATTCACCTAACCCAGCTATTCCTCATTAACTTTCTCCTTATGTTCTGTGGCTGCAAAGAAGTTGATGACCTGCTAATTCATTCCTTGTGCTCTTTATGAATTTCATAGCTTGCCAAAAATTGCCTTCAAATGAGGGTAGTCAAACGAGAGAGTTTTCACATCTTTCTTAAGCACCCTGCATGTGTTCTACTTTAAAAAAAATAAAAAGCCTTTATTTTATGGGGCTTTTTTCTAAATCCACAGAGCTGTGAAGCTTACCTTAATTTGCAGAAAGCTTTATGATGAGGGTGAATGAAGGGAGAAAAAAGGGGAAAAAAAAGTAAGCCAAGGGAAGGTGAGGAGGTCTTTGAATGAAATAAATAAAATGAGACTATGCCAATTCTTCCCCAATAATGCAAGGAAAAGGAGACAGAGAAGTGCTAACAACATATTTCTGAGGTTTCACCAAAGTAAAATTAGAAACAATCTTGGCAGCAGGTAACCAGAGAAGTTGCCATGTTAATTTCCTTAAATTTGAATATTCATCTCTATAAATGGAATTCACACCTTTCATTTAATTAAGACAGAAGTAAAAAAATAAGTTTTTCATCACACATTTTTGATAAGATCTTAACTAGAAAAATAAAATTAAAGGGATGTTAATTAGACCGAGAAATGTGTCTGGCACAGAGAAATACATCAAGTTTTTCCTCAAAATTCACATAAATAAAGCAGTGTGAATAAATGGTGGCCTTTATTTTGAGATGGCTGTGTCAGAGTTATACTGACTGTGCTTGGTTTGTGACAGTAAGATACCAGACTGGGATATTGTTGCAATTTTAATGCTAATATGACTGTGAGATAATATAAGCTGGCAGCTATCCTCTCACATAAATGCAGCAATTACTTTTAAAAGTAGTGGAAAGCCTAATAATCAGGATTAACACATATTTACAGAAAATACATTTTTCCTCTAAGAAAAATTTAAGGGATTTTTGGGAAAAAAATATTGAAGTAATTTTTGTTGCACTTCACTTATAAATGTGAGTTGCCCTCATTGCTATGGAACTGATGTATTTTTTGAGAGGGAAGGACAAAATGTGAGTTGCTTCCAGTAGATTTTGATTTGTAATTAGGTTTTTGCATCAGTATTGATCACTTTATGCCTACAAGCAAGAGCTAAAAGCTTCAGGGACCTTGTACCTTACAATCTGCCCATGAGACACCTAAAAATTAAAATGTTCTGAGTTTTAGTGGAGTGAAATAAGGATCTACAGCAACTCCAAAAGTTGGTGCCCTGCTCTAGCACATGGAAGGTTAAGGTATGGATTTGCATGTTGTAGCCAAATGTGCCCCTAAATCAGGAGAATTCCTGCCACCCTTTCTGGTGGCTAACAGGTTTGGAAGCAATTGCAGCCTTTTCTTCTGGAGGCACGAGAGGGATTTTTAGTGACTTCAGTGGAATCATTCCAGATGTGGTGGAAAAGAGATCATGGACTGGATCTCCTTTCATAGCTCTGGTGAGATACAAGATTGCTGAACTTACACAGGAAACCATGCCAGATCACAAATCTGCCTTTGGCTTGTTTGTTTGTTTATTTGTTTAGTTTTGTTGGGGTTTTTGGTTGGCTGTTTTTTGTCCACTTAGTTTGTTTGTGCCAGACCATAGACCTTCATCACAGCAGGTGACCCAGCATGTTTAGAAGTCAGGTGTGGCTCTTTTGGCTGTAGACACAGGAGCATCCATGTGCTAGAGACACAAAATGAAAGGAATAATCAAGGATTTCTTTGGAGGAACCAAAGTATCTTGATCAACTCACTGCTGGTTCACCACCAGCCTGTGAACAGCCACAGCTCTTTTCTTTCCCAACGTGACACAATTTCTGCACATTGCCTGTGGAGGTCTATATGTGCTTTTTATGATTGGTAGAACATACTTAAAATTAATTTTGCACATTTTTGGACTGAAATGACATTTTAAAAGTATGTAATAAAATTGATGTGGGCTGGAGCTTTAGTTTATAGGGAAAGGAATTGCACTCTGGGATGAAAATGGGGAAAACCTATGGGTGTTAAGTTCTGAAGCCACAAGCAAAGACATTATTATTCATTGGGGGTCATTTTTTTTTTCAACTCAGAAAACACTAGTTCTCTTTATGAACTGAAAATGAGGGTGCATGGAATTTTATTATTTTCTTAAAAAGGCTTTTCAGAAAAGTGCAGCACCTCTACCTATTCTTTGTAAGAGCTTTTCTGTTAGATCAAAAGGGCCTGCTTCTGTCCCAGGGGAAGGGGAGGGGGTGAAATCACTGGGACTCCTCATGGGGTGAGTTACTCATGGCAGAGAGACAGACCTGGCCCCTGAGGGATGTGGCCACCAATAGCAGCAGCCATGGGACAGTTCCAGGAATAATAGTGGGAGCCATTTAAATAAGTGGAAAATTGTCCTCCATTTTTACAATTTCTGTCCCTCAGATGTCTGCATTTAATAATCACGTTCTAGTATTCTCATTATTACTCATGAAAATAGTACAACTTTCTGCTCTACTGAGAATGCAAGTGGGGCAATTACTTAGGTAAAGACATCTTGACATTTTTGCTGGGACAAACTGCCTGTTGGTGGAACAGAAAATGCAGGAAATTCTCACTTCTGAAAAATCTAAGAACCACCTCTCCCATACAATATATATATATATATATAATTTTTTTTCAGCCCTGCTGTAATTGACACCAAATGTTCCTGGCAGTGACTGCCTTCCAATTGCTTTCTGCATTTTTACCATGCAAATTGAACACCACACCTCTCTCAAATTCTGTTTTAGTATGAGGGAAGCAGTTTTGAAATTTTTTTTTTCTTAAAGGTTCTTGATGCATATCATGCTTACTTACAGTCATTTTATTAAAGCAAGAATAAAAACAGAGGAAAGAACCCTCCTATTTTAAATAAACTATACATTACTAGAGCTCTTAATTACAAGAAAGAGTAACCCGAAATGGAAAAAAAAATTATAATTATGAATTATAAATACATAATCCCACCTTAAAAATACAATTGCCCCAGGGAATTAAAATCTTGACCCCTGCAATGAAACCACAGGGAGTGTACCTGAGTGAAAATTTAAGGACCTTGACATTTGTCTGGTGTATAACCACATAATCTCCCAGAAACACTGAGCAGGCATACCAATGTCAGATCACATATATCATAGCAGGGCACTTTAACATGGCTGGTCTAGGCCTTGAAAAGAATTAAATAAATTGGTTAAAGATGAAAAATTTCAGTTATGCCTTTTTCTTCTTTGTTTTTGTTCATTACAATTATTTTTAAAAGTTGGGGTAACATAATTAAAAAGCAAAGTATTTCTTAAAGCTGATTAGCACCTTAATTGAGTTCAAAAAAGCAAACAATTCACACTGAGGGAAAAGTTGGTGCCTTATCTACTGTCAGATTCTTGGATTACCCTATACCTGTCCATGCCTTCATTTCTATCAGGTGAACTCTTCTGGAAACCAAGACTTGGTAGCTGTATGTGTGCTTCTGTCTTCCTCTCATCTCTTTTTTTTTCTTCTCCTAATTTCCTTTTCTCACATTTTTTGAGAAATGTAAAAGCAAACAGGCTTGGAGTTTGAGTTGAATGGGCTAAGCTAATGCTTTCAGAAGAGTTTTATGTTGATAGAATGTTTCACTAAATCTTTTGCCAAAGCTCTGATTTTCTGAAGTTGCTAGTAAAAGTTGTTTGTTTGTTTTGACCTCGAGGGAATATCTTGTTGGTATTTCTCCTGTGCATCTAACTCAGAGTACCTGCACAAAAATAACCTTTTTAAAAGCCTCATTGGGAGATTTTGTGGGGGTCTTACAGTCCTCCCCAGCTATATCTGAACGGTGGGAGTGGGTACTTATCACAGAACCATGGAATAGTTTGGGTTGGAAGGGACTCTGGAGACCCCCAGCCATGGGCAGGGACACCTTCCACTGTCCCAGGCTGCTCAGAGCCCCATCCAACCTGGCCTTGAACACTGCCAGGGATGGAGCAGTCACAGCTTTTTTGGGCACCCTGTGCCAGAGCCTCACCACCCTCACAGTAAAGAATTTCTTCCTAATATCCAATCTAAACCTACCCTTTTTCAGTTTAAAGCCACTGGCCCATGTCCTTTACTGTGGCACCATCTTGTCCCCTTATGCCCACTGGGGATCAAAACAATGTCAGCTTTGCTCATTCTTCTCCATGCAAAGCAGAACACTCCTCCAAGCAGTGGAATAGGCCTGGAGCATGTTGGAAATTTGTGAGATTGGGACCTCAATGCCCTTTGTGTGCAGATTAGACAGGTTAGGCACAGCATGGTTGTCACATTCTCCTTAGGAGGTAACAATATATATATTTTCTGATGTTTTTCTTGCTGTTCCCCATCTGACAGTGTTTTGCATTAGCAGATGTCCTCAATAACCTGGTACTTCTAGGCATACAGAAGTACTGTGATTGGCAGAAAACAGCTGGAAGACATTGGAGATGACAAGGAATCCTGTAATCTGGATTTTCTTACATTTGCTTAGCCCACATGCAGAATCCCTTGCCAGTGAGAGCTCCTGTGCTGATTGCCAGGACTCCCTGTGCCAGGTTGAGGAGCTGTTCTGGAGGGCATGAGGCACACACAGCAAACCCACCCTTCTTGAAGGAATCATTAGAAACAAGTGTTCCCTGTGTCCTCCCCACTCCCTGCTGCACCAGGTACTGATCAGGAGGTGAAAGCATCCAGTCTTTCACTTCTGAACAAAATTCTCTTTCCCTGTGAACATTCTGAGAGACAACTCTGGACTTTTTCTCACTGCTGGTTTGATTGAAACAGATACCTAACATCCTGCAGGAATTTTAGAGCTATGGGATTAGTGGTTAGACCATGTGTTGGTTAATTTTCTGCTTGGCTGAGTCCATTATTGAACTAGATGCATCCCAGATTTTATTCATGTCCCATGATACTATAGGAAATTGTTTTCCACAAGGAACTCTATAGTAATTGTGGATAGTGTGACCTAGTTATTGGATTTTAATGTCACTGCTGAATGAGGCTGGCTTTTGTTTCTTGACTAATTCATAGTTAAACTAATTAAGAATAGTTTCTTCTGTTGCTATCTAGCTGGTGATGAGCAAAATATAGAAAAAATGCAAAAAGAAGTCTTCAAAATAGACTTTGAAGGCACTATGTTTCCTGATCTCCATCATTACTCCCACTGGCAAAGCACTCTGGCCCAGCTGTGAATTCTACCACAGAAAGCTCCTGGTGATGGATATGGCTGCTATAGCTGCTGCTTATACTGTGGCACTGAATCCTAAAGTGACATTGCAACAAGCAGAATGAAAGGATTACTTGTATCAAATCAGATAGTCAACTATATATTTTGCTTTTATTTTTTTAAACCTTGAAGCTTCAATTAGTTTTTCAACCAAATGCACGCTATTTGCACATATTACTTTAACTTCCTTTGGAAAATGTTAATCCTTTATTTTCCCAGCACCTCTGGGCACAAACCACAGCAGGTCTTTAAAATGGCCTTCTAAAGCAACAAACTATATTTTTTTCCTTCTAGGTCAGTATCTGTTATGTCAAGTAAAAGACAAAATACCAAGCAGAAGATTTGAGGTCCTTGGGCACTTGTTTTGATTTCAAAACCTGCATTTATAAATTTGATCTTCAGTTTTATTGTTTCTGTAATGCAGGATCAAAGAAAATTTATGGCTACCTTTCCATTATAAATGTTAAGATATTCTTTTTACCCCACCCCAGTGAAGATACATGCAGCAAACTGTTTAACAGGCATTAGAAATGTCTAAAGAGTTAATGCAAATTTGTGTTCAGTTTTGTAACTCTCCCATAGTTATTGATTTATTCATTTGAGAAGTATCTCTAAATTAATAACTTTGAAAAAATTATACTGTCCTTTCCCTACCCCCTATGCATAAAATTATTTATCAGGTTTCCTGATCAGGTCTTTATCAGGTTTCCTCAACAAACAGAGCTGTGGAGATGTCCAATTTATCATTTCCTGAACCTTCCTGTGCTTCATTCTTAACAGCTCTTTTGAACATCCTGAGCTTCTCCAACACTTAAACCATCTCTTCACCATTTTCCCATTTCTTTTTCCACAATAGCTATAAAAAACCAAGTAAGTAAATAGCAATGGTTTTATGGCTGCAATTACTACCTACCAGGCTGTTTATAATAATTTTGTTGCTTTTATTGCTCCCTTCTTGTGCTTATTGAAGCCACCTTTTCTCCTGCTGTAAGTTCACTTTCTGGCACATGACAGGAGCTTTCCTGGCACACAATCAGAAGGCCAGAACTTTATTTGTTTCTCATTTCAGTGAAAAAAATAAATATTTTTAGGGATTTGTGTGAGTGAAGATTTGGGATTAATTTCTTAGAAGTTTAGCGTAGTGTGTTTTTTTGTTTTGGTTTTTTTTTTTTTTTTTTGGTTTTTTTTTTTCTTCCTGTGGAGGAAAAGGTGTTCTTGGGTTTTGGTGGATTTTTGGATTTTTTTCTGGCAGGAAGCAGATGCCCTGTCCCAAAAAAATTCAAGGTGAGGGTGGACAGGACTCTAAGCAGCCTGATCTAGGTGAAGATGTCCCTGCTTATGGCAGGGGTTTAGACTAGATGGCCTTTAAAGGTCCCTTCCAACCCAAACCATTCTTTATTCTATGATTACTGTTTCTAAATAGTTCTGCTCTGTGGTATTCAGTTGGTGTCAAGGCATCAACCTGACTGCTTAAAATTCAGTGTATATTTAAATGTTTTGTTGGGTTAGAATCCTCAGTTAACCACTAGAATGAAATTCTTCTGGTTTTGTTAGAAAAATTAGCAGAACACATAAGATCATGACTTTATTAAGATGAAAATTGTGTAAGTAGGTTATCAAGCACAGTTTGGTTCATTCCTTTTTGTTGTGATATTGTTATGGGCAGAAGAGAAGGAGAAATGGTCAAGTGTGCAATCTGTGCAATAATGCATTTTAAATGTAATAACTGAACCCTCCAAACTCCAGGCTGATTTTATAAAGGGACTGTAGCAGGATGTAAAAATCAACACATTAAAATATTCTAGTTTCTGGTGGGAAAAAAATTATATTTTGTGGATACCCAGCCAGAGGTTTATTCTGGTTTGCATTATTCTATTTTCCTGAAAGTAAGAGCATATCATTACATCCAGGTAACACTTGCTTAGTTAATCCATAGGCAGAGTCCTCTCTGGTTAATTCTCTACCCATAAAAAATTCAGAGCAGCCTTTCAATATTGTGTATTTTGTGGTAAGTACACACTGTCATATTCTGCCAGCTGCAGGGAGATTCTCCTGAACAGGATGCATTTGAAAGCCTCTTATGCTGTTTAGAGTTGCATAGATCAGAAAAAGAGACCAAGAGAGTGCAAAAATGCAGAGATATTCCAGCATATTTGTTCTCCTTGTATATTATTTTTGTTAGGTTGTTTTTTTGGGTCCTTTTAACTGTTACAGTGATCAAAGTCAATTCACCTACTAAATGGCTCAAGTACAAATTAAGTGTTGGCATGTCATGTCAGGGTTGGTATTTCCAAACATAAAACAGCAGTGGTCCTTCAAGGGCAACTTTCATTGCCAATTATTGCAAGCATGCCAGTCCTCTAGTCAGAGCACAGTGTTGGACAGATATAGCAAGTACAAAATTACAGGGGCTGGGATTAAGGAAGAAGGAATTCCAGCAAGAAGAAAATCTGAGGTTCACATCCTAAGCGTTGAAAGAGGTGATTATGCACAAACAGGATGGAAAAAAACTGGAAGGAGGAATCAGAAGAGTGAATTAGTAGGACAGGAGAATAAATGTGTGGGTTGGAGTTTCCCACTGTCAGCCAAGTCCTTGTTGCTGGTCCATGGAACTGGCAGCACAATTCCTCTCCATCCAAGAGAAAGCCCAGGGATGATGCTAGACATAATTTACTGGTTTGTTTGGGTTTATTTCTGTTGTAGAGGAAGCTGAGGTAAATTGATGTAGCTGCATACAAGATAGGGGGGTGCTCTGAAAGCCTTCCTTAAAAAAATCAATTTGCTGAGGAATTGGTGCCATCCATCTGAAAATAGTCATTCCAGCTATTCCAGCTATTCCAGCTATTGTTCATCACATGTTTATGGCAGTCTGTTTAAAAGGCAGCATCCATTTCCACTGTGGTTTTGCAGGGTTGGGGTCACTGAACATTTTCCAGACAGGTTTTGGGAGCTGGAGGGAGAGGCAAGAAGGAGAGATGGTTTTCCTGGTTGTTTGTTCTGCAAACTGAGCTCAAAATGAATGTGAACTTTGATGTTTCATGGCTTGCACAGGAGTAAGATTTGCAAGGATTCAGTAAAAGGAGTTTGGTTAATAATAGTGCAACCCTGACATTGGTTCTGACTGACAAATGACACTGCTAAGATGAAATTAAAGGTAGGTAAGTGAAATTCACCCATCCCTGCTTTTTGACTCCTTTTGCAATAGCAAGGAAAAGGAATTATTTTAATTTTTGGTTTGTAGAACTGTTTATTTGAAGCCTTTGTTTCAAAAAGGTCATTTTGCTTGAATTAAAGATGTCATGCTGTTTTCATTTTTCACCTTAAAAATCTGATCTGACTTGTCCTATGCTTCCTTTGGGAAGATTCAATTTTTAAAGAAAATTGAAAACTCACATCTCAAAGCATTTAAAAATATTTTAGAGATGGATCCACACTTGGTGTGCTTAATCAGAATATTTATTGGACCATGAGAATAACTTTATTCAGAATAACTTTATGCAGATGCAGTTTTCTTTAACCACGTTGTCTCTCAGGGAAAATATGTGTAAAAGAGTGAAGATATGTATATGACTAATATTAAAAGTCAATTTTAATAGAAGTATATGTGAATACACACTCAGTGGAGCCTGTTCAGCTAATAATAAAGTTACAGAAAACTTTAGGGGTAACCCCAAGCTGACTGTCTCTGACCTGCATGTGAGATCATCCAAAGATATTTCTTTGGGGAAATCTGTTTTTGGGGCAAAATGAAACTGAAATCCTGCAAATTGTGTGGATTGGCCAGAAGCATTTCTTGAGCAGGACAATCCAGGGATATTGTCTATTTGCAGATGTTACATGAAGGGGACTGAAAATTCAGACACATACTAAGGTTCCAGGCAGGAGGAATGGGAATATTTTGTGCTGGAATGTTTGGCTTCCAAAAAAAAAAAAAAAAAAAAGAGGCCTTTTTCTAACCTTAATGGTATATAAAACTGGTTTTGGTTTTGTTTTGGTTTTTGTTCTTCAGGAGTCTGTTATTTCTCTTTGTAAAAAAAAAAAAAAAAAAAAAAAAGAAAAAAGAAAAAAAAGAAAACAAAAAGCAGATCAGAAATCTAAATGCTACTGTAGCGTCAGAAAGGAAAAATTTTGGACCTAGTTCTGAGGCATAGAGACACAGATAAAGGACCCAGTGGAAAGCTTAGAGGGAAGGTCACTCCTGAGATTCAGCCCAGTTCTTCATTCTCAGGATGATTACGTACTTTGGACATGGTTAACATAAACATCCACTCACTGGAGCTGTTATTCAAACCAAAACTTGAACGTTTGTGTTTTTTTCATCAGCAGATCTGTTCTTCTTGAAGTTTCCAACCCCATTAATTACAGCCAGACATGTTTTTTGCATAGCACTTGATATAATGAGATATAATCCCCATCTGGGCACTTGCAAAGAGTAATTGCACCATTTGCAAGATACTGCAAGATTTATAGTAGCATCTCCTAATATCTTGCAACATGAATAACTCTGTCTTACTGTGAGAGGTAAATTGGCACAATCACACAATACAGCAGAGTTTTGCAAAATATCATATGTTATCTCACATGAAAACTATGAAATTATTGCCTGTCACATTTGTATGTTTATTACTGATTATTCTGCAAGGCTGTATTTCAAATCTATTGCTTGTGAACATGAACAAATCCAGATTTAACAGAGTACAGTTAGGAATGAAATATTGTGTTTGCTTAGATATCAGGATAGAGACCTCAGCAATTTTTTAAATGGGGAAATTGAATTATAGGTGCCAAGGGCTGAGAAGCCAGAAGTAAATGTAGTAATATAACCTACATCTTAAGAGGAAAAGTGGTCTCTCTGAAGATAATGATGCCTCAGAATCTGAAAACTATGCACCTTTCAGTAAATGTGAGAAGAGTTTTCCTGTCCACTCTCATTTATATCTTTGCCAGGTGCTGAGGTTTCAAGTAGCTTCCAGAAATCCAATATGTCCATAAATGTCTTTCAGTTGGTTTCAGAAGACTGCTACCATCTGAGTCCAATGAGAGAAGCACGTTCATTGACCCCTCAGCCCTGTGAGGTGCCTGGTGAGCCCAGAAAAGCAATTCAAGAGCACCTGGCTACAGCACCAGCACCACTGGGGCCAGCCCAGAGCAATATATAATATTAAACTATATTATACATACACTGCTCTGGTTTACAGGGGCAAGAGAACCTGTCTGCCTATCCAGAACACTCCACAGCCAGGAAAGTCACATCTAGCCCATGCAGAAGGATCTGTATTTATCTTCCATGAGCCTCCATGTCTGTTGTTTTCTACTCCATGTTCAGTAATTGGGCACAGTCTCATATCTTCATTTAAGACTGCATTTGTGCTATTTTCTTCACAAAAGGCAGTGCAAGAAGGAAAGGCTGGTCTCATTGCACATCTCATCCCCTCCCCTGTGTGGGCCACAGCTCTTGCAGCACCTGTTGCCTCCTGGCTGGCTGCATACATCAAGGATGCAGCCTGCACACTCAGACCTGGCTTTAGGAGGATCTGCTGCCCTTTCCCCACCACTTCCCCCAGAGATGCCACTCTCCTTGAGAAGGATTTTGAAGCTATCACAGCTTGCTTATTAGGGAAAAGAAGTCATCTGGCAGAATGAGAAAATTCATGCACTCAGTGATGGGACCCCAAATAACCACTCTTATATGAAATCAAAGACTGTGTCTTGGGACAAGTATGCCAGCTTCCAGAAAAAGATGGATTTTTTTTTTTTTTTTTCCTCATGGCAGACTTATCACTGATTTCCTAAATGAACCAAGATAAACAGAATAAACCTTTTCATGTGGTTGCTGTGATTAAAGCAAGGTCCTCAAGCTGGCAGCCTATCATGGGTGGGTTCAAAGTGGAATTGGGAGCTGGCTTTTTTCTTTCTTTCAGAGGATCCTGCTGCTGTTTGTACATAGTCCATCTTGGTGACTGGCATAGGCTGGAATACATGCCTCTGTGGGCTTGGAAATCTCATGGCAGTAATCAGGAGCACTCTGGTCCTTATGGCAGGCATCAGATGGGCTACTGCCAGCTCTTTGAACTACAAAAATAAATAGAGAATAGAACTGCATTGTTTTGGAGAGGCTTGGCTGTCTGTCTTGGAGCATGCTCTGGTGAGAGTGTTTAACTTGGATTTTGTCCATCACATGTGGTAGCTGCAAGAGTGGAAGGATAGAACAATGTTAGATGGTAGATTTAATGGTGTGCTGGCTTAGAGCTCCTCAGGAAACTCTCACTCCCATTTTCTCTCCTAGGTCTCAGAGCTCTTCCCTCTCTGCTGAGCTTCTGTGTAAGTGGATGGGAAGTGAAGCAACATTGCAACTTTTATGTATGGCTGTCTTGGATTTTTTTTTTTTTTTTTTTGGTGGATTAGATATTTGATATATAGATGAGAGAATAGTATTTAGGATGAATTCCCTGGTACAACCCATTCATTTTCTGCCACTTTGGGAATGTAAAGCAGCCATGAACTCAGTTCCTGACTATTCCAAGTTATCAGAATGGCACAAATCACTGGAAAGGCTGCTTTACATTCTGAATCTTTGGAAAGTAATTCAAAGTAACTGTGTTCAAATCTGGGGTACATTTCCTACGTTTTTTTTTTTAAATGATCAGGCCATGTTCTGAAATGGAAGGATTGGTGTGAAAATTGAGTTCTCAAGCAAACCCTTGACCATATTAAAACTATTTTATTTAGCTTTAAAGCAGTGCAATTTGATTTGTTGTGACAATTCCTGTGTTGGAAGAAGCAGTGTAGGATGTGAATGTGAGACACAGCTCTTCTCTTTGCCCAGTGGCCAGCCATGCAATAAAGGCTGAGCCAGTGGCTGCTGCTGCCAGGATCCTCCCCAGCTTCCTCCCAAAGCAGGACACAGCAGTGTGCACATCCTTTCAGACTCTTAATTGCAAAATAAAAATGGGGATACTGTAGGCTTTGTTGAGACAAATTAGGGCAGAGAGGGGTAGCTCATGATGTTGCTTGCTTGGCATAGTGTCTGGCTCCTCTGAACAATATGTGATCCATATTTTGGTAAAAAAGCATTTAATTAATTTAGCAAAATGCAGGTCAGTGCCAGAGCTTGTGCCATTTAGTTATTTGTGTCAGAGAGCTTCAAGTAGAAGTTTTAACTCTGTCTTTACTCAGCTCCATGGCATTAGAAAGTGCTCTGACAGAACTGATGCTATTTCCCATTTGCAATAACAGGTCACTGGGCTGGGTTTTTTCATTTAGTGTTAAAAAGAAGCATGTTGATCACATCTGATTAAAGTTACATTTACCTAAATACTCACTGAAATGGAAGAAGTAACTCACCCTTATTTATGGTCCAGATGCTTATTATGCTGCTGTGCCCTGTTTCTCTGCTATGGTTTCCTTCTGAGGTACAATGGCAAGAGAAATACATGGGAAAATACATTTTAAAAGCTGTGTTTTTGTGATTTCTCTCCCAACTGAAACCAGGAAATACTAAAAATATCTTGTGTATGAAGTGGTGTTGGAAAGCCTGATCCCTAGAAGAAATCACTGCAGATGTATGTGGCTGTAGAGAGTAACTTTTGGGATTTCATCTTCAATTACTCACCCTTTATACATAAATCAGAATTACATGCATATAGTGAAACCCCATGGACTGGGAGGCACAATGCTCATCCTCTGAACTTCTGGGGTTTTTTGGGTTTTTTTGTTTTTTTTTTTCTTGTTTTCTTTGTGTGTAATAACTTAAAAAGCCATTTTCCTGTTTGAGTATTTGAGGTGAAGGAGCAGAATACTTGACATGAGCCTTCAGGCTCATAAACAGGTCTTGAATGACAAAACTCTTTAAATCCATCCTTAAGGAGGTAGATTTTTGTGGCTGGTATGATACATAGCTCTGTTTCTGGCAGTCTTCTATGATATGATATTTAAATGATAAAAAGCAGTCTGTTGGTATCAGGCTGGGGCCTTGCTGGTGAAATGCTCTGGCACCCTTCCTTCTTTTTTCTTCTCTAACTCCCTCAAATAAGCTTGTTTCTTCTAAAATCCAGAACTGGATTTCTGAACTGAAATTTTTTTACCTCCTTCTAGATTTTATAGTGTGCAGATACAATTTTCATCTCTTTTTTTTTATTATTATTTTTTATTTGCACACTACCTTCTCTTAAAAACATTTTACTATAAAACCTGGTTATTCTTGATAGTATTCATACCCAAAGAGTCTTTTTATGTATCTGAGTGCTTTATTTTTGGCTTGTAGCTATTTCTATAAACAAGATATTTTTTACCACATGTGTATTCCTTTTTCTGGTGATTCCACTGTGTCACCTAGTCCAGAGATTTCCTCAGATCTTCCAGTCTCCAAATAACCACTTGGTAAATTAATATTACTCAGCTGCACAGGAGAAATTCTAGAGTAATCACTTTGTCTAGCTAGAGAAAATTGTTTGGCATGAGATTTACCTTTGCTCCTGAGGACTCTTCACTGTGTAGCATCTTTGACCAATACAAATAAATTGCATAAATTTAAAAACCTTTATTCCATGTAAGAAAGGTTGAGGTACCTTGATTTAATTTTAAACATTAGGGTATTATGTGTTACCATAAGGTGATTAAGGAGTTGCTTAATAATTTAAATTCCCCTCAATGCAAAGGATTGTAGTGAAGAAAGAGACTGGACTGGAATGATAGTATCCACCCTGTTCTTACTTCAGATAAAAAGCATCTTTAGAGTAAATCTGAAGAGATAATGTAATTAAAATCTTCATGAACTTACCTATTTTTTTCATAAAATCTCAAATATAGACATAAATGTTTGCAAAAAATCACCAATCCACTCCTCATAGACTGCCTATATTTTCCTAGGAACCCATGTACTATATTATTAAATAGCCCAAAATATATTTGGAATTCATAGGAGGTTTGTTAGTTCAAAGACCACTACAGAGCCAACATGCACACTTTGTTGTTTCATGTTTTTCTATCCTAGGAAATGAAAATTAATAACTGAGAATAAATTAAGTTACTAATAAATCTTCAAAGTATCTCCACTCTTCTGATTTTAATTATGTAATTGATAATTGTGCAGATCAAAGATTCCCCTGATAGTTATCTGGTTTCTACAAACTAGTGCTAGGATGAGATATGCATTTGTGTACAGAAGAAGTAAAGATTTATTTAAAAATGGATGCAAAAAATATTTACATTACATTTTTTAATCTACTTCCTAAATCATGTTATTGACAGTGAGTGCAAATATTTTTAGTTAAACATAATTTATTCAGCCAGCTACTTGCTGATACTTTAATTCTTGAAGAGAGTGAGTTGTCATTTTTTTAATACTCTGTAATTAGACAATTTGTGTAAGGAATTATATTCCATTACCTCAGTCTGGGATTATGAAATGTTCTTTGTACCAGGTACATCTATAAAACTTCTCCAGGCCACCAGAACTCAGAGCTAAGTGGGCAAAGCAAGAGATCCAGGCAGTGAGGTTGAAAGAATTGTTTGCTCCTGTTAGAAGATCAAAGAAAAGAGGTTTTAAAAGTCCTGTTTGGCTTCAGGTTTGCAGATGCAGAGATTGAGAGTTTGTGTCACATCCTTTCTAAGAGCACATGCAAGCCATAAACCACTCTGCTGTTTGAGCATTTTACTTAATGTGCTGTAAAAGAGAGCACTTAGACATGGCTGATAATCTGGTATCTCAGGTCTTGCTTCACTGGGTTTTCATTGTTGTTTAAATAATTTGATGGCCCCCTCTCCAAATTACAGCTTTTAGGCTGAGATTGATGGCTCTCTCTGGTTTTGGGGTGATTTGAGATTGATTTGGGGGTCTGGGAGATCCCATTTAAAGAGTGCCCATCATAGCATTATACCTTGCAGCCAAAAAAAATTGTTTGGAAACCAGGAGCAGAAATTATGCAACACTGAGCATATAAACCCCTGAAGATCAGTTTACTTAGGATTGTTAATGGTGTATCTAAAGGGAGGGGAAAGAAAATTTAAGAGATAGGAAGGAGAATGATGTGAATTGCTCAAGCACAAACCAGACTTGGAACATAAAAGAGCGAAACACTGTGCCAAAGTAATTAGATGATATAAGCATAAGGCAGGAAAGTCAGCCAGCACTTATCTTCATTTATAAATAAAGCTTCTGGACACTTCTTCCCATCCCTTTTGGAGATGAATATTCTGCTGCAAACCAGGCCTGCTGTAAGCATCAGAGTCTCACTTAGCCTGGATTAGCCTGGAGGTTCTCAGCAGGATGAGACGAGGTCAGAGCAGCACAGTGTGACTCCCTGCTTTGGACACATCAGGGGGCAGTACTCTGGGGTTGCACTTTTTGATAAAGTTTGAGCACAGAACAATAGGAAGACATGAATCCTGGTTAGTCCTCTCTCATGAAGGAAACTAATCCTACTGAAGTGAACACAAAATCTGTTTTTACTCATCCGTAGCAGAAGAGACCCTCCAAAAGTGAAACAGGAATTTTAACAAATATCCCTCATCAACTCTGAAATTTTCAAAGCTAAAGTGGGGTCTGGATGCCTTAAAGCCCAGTAATGGGAAGGGGTTATCTGTGGTCCTTATGAGGCTTTGGAAATGTCACCTGCAGTGTTTGACTTGACAGAAATCACTTGTAGTGGATGCAACATTTCACTTTAATTCATTTAATGGGCCTGCATAGTGCTTTAAAACTGGCAATAGGAAGGAATCCCATGACTTAGAAAAATTTCTTTCTAGTGGAATGTAGCTATGAAAGTGTGAGGCCTCCTCAGTTTTTGTTTAATAGTTAATGGCTAAATCAGAAAAAAAAAAAAAAAGCAATCTTTCAATTTGACACCCAGTTTTTAGGCACAAAAATGTGCACATAATCTTATATTATTTGACCTGTAATATTTCTAGCTTCCCTCTGGGCCATAAAGAGACATTCAAAAAGGAATGTTCTTAAAGCTTTCCACTGTCATCAAGTCTCATATATATGCTTAATGTTTTTTATTGTGTTAGGAAGCATACTTTTATATCTAGGCATTTTGATTTTTGGTTTATTTTTTATTAAAGAAATCCAGGAAGATTTCTTTCGTCAAATATACACTAAGTACTGTAGCAGGACATTTAATTTCTTATAATGAAATAAGAAATTCACAGAAATTCATTGCTGCTTGTATCTTGTTTTTTATCTTCAAATTCACTTCAAATCCACTCAAAATTCAACCAGGGCATTTTTCCAAATGCACTGAATCTCACAGAAAGTGCAAGCTGATAAATGACTGGTAATATGTTCCTGCCTAAATGCTTATTTACTGAAAGACATAATTTCTTTAGTTGTTTATCCCAATAACCAAGAGAAGAATTTTCATCTCAATTAAGAAGGGAGATGAGAAAGAGAGAGAATTGTAAGATTAGGCTACTTTTCAAATAAATAGAAGTCCTTGCAACTGTTGGCCAGGACTGTCAATTCCTTCATTCTTAATTAAGGAGTTTGCAGAGAATTTGACAGAATTTTAATTTAAACTAGTATTGATGTTTAAACTGTGATGAACTCTGCACCTGACCAAATAATTAGAAGTTCAAACTGAGAATCTCAGCAGCATTTCATTAAGAAAGGCCTTAAGCAAAGAATTGGGTTTTTAGAATGGCTATGACAAAACCATATTATATGCTTAAATACTTGGCTTGATTTCAGTAGTGGAAAGAAGCCAATAATATTTCATGATAATAACATTTATTTAGAATGTGACTTTTTAGGCAGATTCTACTAAAAGTCTTAGTTGCAAATATTATCCTTCTAATTTTCTGGAGAAGATAGCTAAGGTAACCTTTACAAGTCAAAATGAGAATAGCAACAACTTCTAGGTTGTCATAATTCCAGGTATTATTTATAAGGAAGAGTAATTTCAAATGGTAGAGAAGTTGGATTTATTCTGTATCTCTTTTTAAAGGAAACATGCAACTTGAATTGTGTACCTCAGGCTTTTTTTCCTTACTTTTCTTCTCTACCACTGTTCTTTTTGATTGCTTGGATGCCATATGGTATTACAGCCCTTTCATCTTTTATATGACTATCACCTGCAGGCAGTTGCATCTGAGCTCCTGATCTCTGACCACAGCTTCTCCTAAACCTCTGTGAAGCATCAAAAAGATTTAAGAAAAGGCCAGAGAAATGAGTGATTCTTTTTTTGTTGTTGTTAAAGGATCTTAGTTGACTGTCCAGGTTATCACTGCACTCATAAATGAAAAATGTATTTATTGAGTTTTGTCTGGTCTCTTGGGCTTGTGCTCCTTATACAGTAATAACTGCCCTCTGGATCAGACCACCATGACAGGCTTTCAGTTGGATATCATTGATTCCAGCAACTCTCTCAGGTTTGATAATCCCAGTTTAGCTGCAGTCATGTTTTTTATTTTGTTATATCCAGCAGCATGTACCGTGGTGCTTTGCAAGTTGAACTTGCTGTGAACTCAGGGGTGATATCCTGCTTCTTTGTGGTGGAATTCTATTTGAAAAAGTGAAATTCTACTCAGTGTGAGTCATTAGCTATGTTGGGACTTCCAAAACTAGTTGATGTCCAGTAATTTTCCAGTGTTCTTCAGTCATTAATGAAAGAGGGTGCAAGGGATATCAAGGGAACAATTTGTTATGACTCTGTAATGCTGACCATTTTTAGTTGACCAGTTGACACCTTTGTGCCACTGAGCAAGTTTGGGTTGAAGTGGTATCCTACCAATGCTTGCTTTACCAAAAATACCTAAGAACAGTGTAACAACCACAGTGTTTAATTGTCTCATGCCAGTTGGATCCAAGCTCTGAACTCTTGCTGCCTGAGCTTCAGGGGCAGCTCAGCAATGGCTCAGTGTGATCAGAATTGTCTCTCACCTTGGAGCAGTTCCCTGGTATCCCTGCTCTGCTGGCTGAATGGTCAGAGGATCAAAGCCCATAAAACTGCAATTTTTGTAAATCCAGGATATGGACCAGGGCATAAGAATCCATGTTTTTTTAATTTTTTTTGGTTTTGTTTTTTTTTTTTTTTTTTCCCAGGAGAGAGGTTTTGAAGTGTAATGACTAACAAATATTGGCAATTTGGGATGACTGATGAAAGTGTTAATTAGACCTGCTTATCCTGTTCATGAGTTAGATCTGTTTGAGCTACTTGTCTATTGCAGTCATAAGGTACAGCATGTAACTTCATCCAGTTTGTTTTGCCTCCAAGTATTTCTCCTAAAACACACCACAAACTGCACCAGTTTTGGAATCTGCATGACTGGCAGCTTAGACTGGTGTGATGAGGTCAAGAATGAATTCTTGTTGGTTGGGTCCCCACCTGGATGTTTGGTCCTACTATTGCTCTTTTGCATCCTCACCACCTAAGGCTACTTTGAGAATTATAAATTTAAGTGCAAGCCCAGAGATGGTTGCACTGAAAGGAAAATTTTATGTTAATGAAAAATGCACTTCTAAAATACTTTCCCATTGTATTTAATGTTGGACTGTTCAGCACTGGGGAAAAATGAAAATAGATGTATTATCCTTACCCTAATCCTCCCATATATTGCAAGGAATCTGTTGCTTTTCCCACTTGTTCTTGGACTATATTTATAAAACTATCTTAGCAAGGTACCACAATAAAACACTCTCTAGCTGACAACAATATTTTTCTCAGTATTATTGGAGATTTTCTCTGATATGTTGAACTTTGACAAGACTATAACTGAATAATACTGGTGACATTTCATTCTTCATCTACTAAAAGAAACAGAAGAGAAAGGGGGCCAAGTAATTATTTTATCTTGTGTGTTGAAACAATACATATTTTTATGTGAGAGGCTCTCTCGTGTGACTTTCTGCTTTGCATTATCAGAAGCATTGAATCATTTCCCTGGCTTTTCCTCTGCAAAGCATTCTTGTTTTCTTGTTTAGACCATTCTCAGAACAGCCTCTCAGACTGGAGATTCATCTTGGCTGATATTAGTCCAGTTTTAATGCTGTGTGTCAAGGCAAGTGTCCTGGCTTGTATGATATAAACCCTTGAGCATGTCCTTGGCAAAGCAGGTACTTCAAGAAACCAAAACCCTTTCACATTGCAAAGTTCTGTTTAGTTGATGACAATCCTCTCTCTGCTTCCTCTTCTGAACCTTCACCAGGCCCCAAACATAAATAAAGCTCTTGACTGAAGTTTATAATGTGGTGGTGGCCAAAGATAAGAGAGGCAGCTTTGAGTCCATCCCGCATGTGCCTGGTTATCTGAATCCAATGTGGAATGCATGCTGAAATGCAAGAGATTGCACAAAACTTATGTTACTTGTCCCATAAAAGGGTGGGAAAAAATCCCTGACTTTTTTTTTTTTTCTATCTGATTTAATGGGATAGTATCATGATTATTTATTTGGTATTTCCAATACTGTACTTTTCCCTGAGAAATACATGCCCAGACATTTCTGCTAGTCTTTTTTTTTCAAATCATCCCTACTCCAGTGGATAAAAACTTGCTCCCTGTTGAAGTTACTATCATAGCTTTAAGTAGTTTGATTCCAAATGTTATGGGGAAAAACCTTTTTCCAACCTAAAATTTGATTTTGTAAAATGGCTGAAGTCTTCATTTTGATGTCTGGAATAAACAGTCTTTCCACACTTCAGGCTACAGTTTTCTTCCAGAAAACAAAAAGTAAATGCATGACAAAACATATTATACTTAATTGTCTGCAATCATTAAAGAAAATAAAATGAAAATTGGACTGCACCTTGAACCTGAAGTAGTCTCACTGAAGTAAAGCTAAGACTGGAAAGTAATGACATAGACAGGACAGTGTTAATGTGTCTGTGTAGGCAATACTGTACCTCTATCTGTCTGGATATATGATCATGAGCTGGAGATTGTTTATTGTCAGAGGCTGAGTGGCTAATAAATGCTGGCAATGGCTTGGATTCACTGGAATGCTGCACAGCTGCAGCATTAGTCAGACTTTCCCTTTTCTGAATTCTGTAATCCCTTCAATATTGCATTAAATATGTTTTCAATATTTATCTGGATAAAAATGTGCTGAATATTGCAACTGTTTAATTCTGATGTTTGTCACGTAGAAAAATCTATGTAAGGCAGAAGGTAACAATGTTTTTATTGCTAAAACCTAATGCAGCTGCTTCTTGTGCTGTTTGCTCACTCAGAGCCTTGTGCTTGGGCTATTTATGGTGCTTGGTAAACCTTTGCAATCCCTTGGAGGTGGAGGCATGTTAGAATTCCTGAAGCCAAATTCAGACCTTAGTGCTTGGCTGAACTCACTGAACTGACCCTTCACCCTACACAAGAATCAAGGGTTCCTACAGATTTCAGTGTCCACAGAATTCAGCAGATGGATTTTGGATTTGTTGTAGTTTATAGACCAAATACTTGATGAGCCAGGAGTCTGAATGGTTTATTAATATGTCACTATTATTTTATTAGTTTTCCTAAATGATTAGCCAGTCTATTGTTAGCTGATCTATTGTCTTTCTTCCAACTTTTTTTTGAAGCAGTTTTTATCTATGAACCAGATTATTTGGATAACAGTGATTGCAGATAATGATGTGGGAGCAGGGAAATATGCTCCCCTTATGTTGTGGGTTCAGAATTAAGACAGGGAATCCAAACTCATGCAGTTCAAGTTAACCACATGGCCTAATGCAGTCCTGGCGGTGCTGAAGCTCACTGTGTCCATGTGTTTCCACCAGCAATTGCTTTCCCAGCTGCTGATGGAAGAAAAAAAGGGAAGCTCACCATGTGGAATGGTTTGTAGGTACCAAAGATAACCCATTGCTGCTTGGGTTGGTTGCTTTAGACATTAGTCTGACCTGGAAGCAAGTGGGCTGAAGGCATTAGGAATAGGGAAGGTGATTAAAAGATCGTATTCAAATTCGAACTACTTTTTTTTTCAGATTTTTTTGGTCCAGCTGTGTTTTTAATAGCTTGGTCAGACTTAAGCAGGCAGCCCATTGAATCCATTAGCCATAGGTCAGTGATTGAGGCAGATTAACAGCAGCAGAAAGGAGCACCAAGCACGGGGTGAATTCCTGGTGTCTGGCTGGCTGCTGCTGGCACTGGAAGCCAATGTCAGTCACTTCTTGGCAGCCACAGTGGCACCACTGAGCAAGGGGTCATGGAGACTAAACCATCCATTCATCCCAAACTGCTCCCTTAAGGAAAAGGTGGGAGTATGTCAGGGAAGCTTGAAGGAAAGTCGCCCCCCTTCTATGGAAATGTAGAAAGCTTCAGGAAAAAGAACTGCTAATACCATTTGGGACACAGAAAAAACCCATGTTGGAGTGAATTATTGTGAGCAGACATTGAAAATGAGTCCTAGTATGTTGAAATTCCTACATAATAATCTGCAACATAAACTTGCATTGCTTTGTTGCATTATCTCTTGGTGATTAAGGTTTTTCATCTAGTCCCTTGACAGTGACTCATTGGCGAAACATTTTATGTGATTCAAATAACCAGAAAAATTGAATACTAGTTTCTTTGTTCAAGAAGAAATGCACAGAAAAGACAAAAAGGACACAAACCTTGTTATCTGTGTTTCAGTTTTGGCTTTCCAGTGTTTTCAAGTACAAAAAGCAGTTTTTCACTGCATTCATGATAAAATATTGATACACAGTGTGTCTTATGTGTCTTACCCACCCAGTCTTTGATCAACATGTCTATATCTGGCCTTTTTAGACAAACCAGTGAATTTTTGTTTTAGTAATAATTCGAAAACCAGTGAAGCCCATTCTATTGCAGGCACTGCATATTCCTGCAAAGGAGAACACTGGCTGTAGATCCACTCTCTATAGTAAAACTGCTTAGATATTTCATTCTATTCTTGCAGAATTGAAAATCACAGCACAGTCAATCTAACCCTTTTCTTCTCTGGCAGAACAAATTGCATATCAGTGTTGTTGTTTTTGGTTTTGTTTGTTTGTTTGGGTTTTTTGCTATGTGGTTTGATTGTTTATTTGGATGGTTTTTAAGATTGGTGTAAAGAAGAAGAAATCCAAAGAATGGAGACTCAGGTAAATGTCAGGCAAGTGTGGCCACATGTGCTCTTAACTTGCCCTCACCATAGCTTGAGATGTGTCTGATCAACTGGGAATCTGAGAGATTTAATGAATAACTACAATAATTATAAAAGGAAGATATGTAGGATGTGAGTACACATATTTCTCTCCACCCTGGGCAGGTCCCCTGTGCTGTCATCACAGTCACAGCTTAGTGGGACAGTTCTACATGCCTGTCCCCTCTAGTAACGTCACAGACCCAAATCCACACACACTCTTTTGCTGCCATGTCACATTTACTTAATTGGTTTTTGACTGTCACACCACAGCTGCTTTTGATATTGCCCAACCAACATTTTTCTCACTCAGCAAACATGTTTCACATTATGTTTGCTCCAGATCAACAGGCATTCATTTTTCTATCAGATGGAACTTTCAGCCCCTACTCTCGAGTGCTGTAGGCTCCTTTCTCTCAGCTCTTGCTTTCTGGCTGCACAATATTTTTCCAATCAAACGTTGCTTCCGGCCTTTATTCAGAAGCAAAGTGCAAATCACTGTGAGATATGTGAAATGAAGTTTAGGTTATTACTGAGCATCACAGCTTTCCTTAAGGCATCTCTTTCCTTCCCCGTACGAATTTACGTGTTAATATTAATCATCATTTGTTTATGGTCAAGGAGACACTGATCTCCACTGGGGTTTGCAGTCCTTGTGTCCAACAGCCTGTTTTGCTTGGCAGGATCTGCTGTTTTTTCTATCTGTGCTGCTCTTGTATGGCTCTGTCAGCACGTAGCAGGGGCTGGGAGGGGGCTCCTTCTGTCCCAGGATGGTGCATGGACCTGGCAAGGAGCAGTGTGCACCCTCTGCCTGCCCAGCCTGGCTCTGAGGTGCCCTGTGGAGGCTCTGCTTAGGCTGATACTCATGGTTTGGCCTCAGCTGAGGAGCCCACCAGTTATTTAGTTATGGAAAAATGTTGTGCGAGGATAACGTGGAGGAATGGTGTGTCACAGAAATGCTGCTATTCCAAGATAGGTATCTGCAGTGTTTTTGTTCAGTTTGAGGCCACTTTCACAGATACACAGAGCAGCTGGTCTGCACCTGGTTTGCATCTAAAAAACCCCTTTGCTCATGAATAACTACACGACTAAAAATAACATTGCAGGTCTAATCTACTTACACTCGTGAAACCTCAGCTTTGCTATAGGTGCCCTGGAATAAGTGATGAAGCAATTTTGTCAAGTTTTAATGCAGAATAATTTTATATTTATGTTATTAAAAGCAGACTATAAGGCCAAGAATGTGTACAGCCAGACATTGTTTGAGGGGTTTGAAAACACAATTTCATGTTTATTTTTCTGTCTGGAAGGTGGTTGATAGTCCTGACACTCAGCACACAGTCTGGCTGTTGGGTTTGCTGTTCTTGCTGCCAATCCTACTGGATCTTCATTAGCTAGATGCAAGTTACAATTAAGAAAAAAACAGATGTCTAATAGCAGAAAGAAGGCTCCAGAAAAATAAAATCACTAGGGTTAGATAGCTCCTCACAGAGCTGCTTTTTGTAGTGTCTTATTTTTGGGTTTGGGTGTCTTCTGCTTTTCCTGAAAGACAGAAGCAGCCAGTTTACAGTCACTCTACTCAATAATGTAGTCCTTAAACAATTCTATTAGCTGTTACAGCACTCAGAAATTCAATGCCTTTTTACTGGAGTCCACCTGCTTTATTTAAAATACCGATAGCAATTTTGTTCTTTTTGGATTTTGCACAATCCTCAAAACCACCTCTTCCACCCAGAAGGTACCAGAAGGAAATCATGGACTTAAGCAGAGGTCTTTAATAGGAAAACTAGATTTTACTTGGGAGAATAACATCATGTGGCAGGGCTATGGCAACAATAACACCTCTACTGCCAGAAAACACTTAACCTGGGTGGCTCAGATGGCCCCAAATATTTAAGAGCATTTTTCTTTTACTGTAAATTCCCTGTGGTACATTATTTTCTACTGAGAGCTAATAACTACCCTGCCTGTAAAGCAAGTGGTCTTCAGTTTATTAGCTTGCAAGACAGAAAAATAACAGACACATATCACTGACATTTAACAAAGATATCTTTCATGGGCTTCTGTATTTTTTCATATGCTCCACACATTTCTCTTTAGTTAGAAAAACACATTTTGAACCACATTCTGAGTAACTTCTTATGAAACAAAGCACGTTTTCCAGTCTTTAATGCTTCACCAAATACTGAGTCCCTTTTCAGAAAGTCCTGAGGGTTTTTGCAAAAGAATTAACATGTCAGCTTCCCCTGGGAAAGCTGTTTCACCCTTGCCAGAGCAGCCATACTCTTTCTTGGCATTGTGGGAGGACTTCACCCTGTTCCTGCTCTGAACTGGAAATGGTTGAACAAATGACTTTTGTCTGAAAGTGACTTCACACAACATAAATCCCCATCCATGCTTCTTTAAGTTTATCCTCTTGCAATAAGCAGCCTGAACTTGCTAAGGTCACAGGAAAGCACAGGTACCATGGATAAAACGGAGGAAAAAACGTGGCACATTTGGCAAAATTCTTTCTATTTTAAACTGGCCTCTACAATTTTTGGAATTTGTATTTCAGTGTGCAAACAATCCAAGAAATTGCTCCTCCCCACTGACTCAGCTTTTGGGCTGAGCCATGTGGAACTTCAAAAGCTGAAGCTGAGTGTTGAGAAAGTTCTCCTTGAGGGCCTGGCACTCTACTGAAGTCATGGCAAATGTTTGCTAGCTTGAATGAGAATAGGAATGAGCCTGGGATTATTCTTTTCTAAAACTCCATGCAGTATTAGGAAAAATTCAAAGGAGAACAATAGTTGTACATCTTGGAATGTCAAGATTAATAGCATGGACTACACTCCCAAGATCTCAATAGATGAAAAGCAGAGGGTCTAATTTTCTTTTTATGTGACCCAAAAACACACAAGGTTGCCCAAAAGCCTGACTCGGTGGTACCTTAGAGGTCAAGGAACTGGGATAAAAAGATCCAGAAATTATCCAAGCCTCACACTGAAGGGAAGCTTTAACATGTCAAAACGTTAACTTTATTTTGCTGAATGAGTGGCTGTTGCTAATTTGCAGAGGAATTATTTGGCTGCCATACTTGTGGAAAAAAAGCATAGAACATTGAGAAATGTTTGCAAAATGTGGATGGTACAACCTTGGGTTTTATTTGGAGAGTTTCCCAGGCATTGCAGAAATGAAAGCTTTTATGTCTTGAGTTTGAAATAAGATGGCTTTTAATGAGCTATTTTGAAGTGCCACATCTAGAATTTAGCATTCAGAGTGCTTAGAAAAATTTGCTTGTCCTTTACAATCTGCCACTAGACCAAAGTTTCCAAACAGCAAAGAAGATTTCCTATGTTGTAAATATTCATGTAAGAAATGCAAAGCAGGATTCCACATAGAATTAACCCACTGAAGGTGTTCCAGGCAGCCTTATAGAATATATTTGCCATTCCATATTCTTTAATTGCTGCCAGATAACACAGTAGATCTGGTATTTCCCTTGTTTTGAGTTATTTTATGGCTACCCTAATTTCATTGTGTCTTGCACCACTTTAGAGTCTTGCACTATATATTCTGTTTTATCTCAAAACCATCAAGGACCATGGTGATGCAAACTGTTGCAATGAATAAACACTGTTGCTATTTACAGTATTTTATCTCTGAGTATGACCCTTGAATTAAGAATTGCAGTCTGAGTGAACCAAGGACAAACATGTTCATATTTATAAATTTATAAATTTTCTGTAAGGGCAGGTTGGACGTTGAAAGCCTTTGCATTGTTTTTCCACAGAGAAAAACAACAGCAACAAAACAGTGGTGCCTGTAAAACAGGGTGGAGATGTGTATCTCCATCCATTTTGTAGCAGTTCCTTCATCAGTTGAGGGTTTCTTTCTCTAGCACTGCAGACTCATTTCCATCCAGCTCCTGACTCTGTGGCAGGCAATGACAGGAGGAGAAAAAGGATATTTGGGTGTATAACGTAAAAAGCTTCTGCCTACCTTTTTT
Organism: Erithacus rubecula; assembly: GCF_903797595.1. Lineage (NCBI taxonomy): Eukaryota > Metazoa > Chordata > Aves > Passeriformes > Muscicapidae > Erithacus > Erithacus rubecula. The sequence goes on from NC_136687.1 coordinate 63,115,338, forward strand.
TCCCCCAGTTTCTGAAGAATTCTTCTTTTTTTGTGGTTTTTCAGGGGCTTTCAACAATAATTTGGAAGGTCTATTGATTTAGAATTAAATGTAACTGGTACTTTTTCCAGAGTGCTTTGAGATTATGGTGCCAAGTTTCTTCTGCTTTTTGTAGTCACTAAATGAACACAGAAAATTTTGACTCCTTTGGGCCACTCAGGCAGCAGTGTAAGATCAACACAGCTGGGAAGGAGAAGGTGTCAAAAATAGCTTAAAAATCTGGGGGCTGGTTCTTTACCATTGAGAGCTGATCTGCCTTTTCTTCTCTTGGTGCTTAGAGGAAGAATTTGTGTGGTTGGGTGGAGAAAATTTACAGATGGTGGAGGTAAAACTTGGGCCTGTCTGCAAGTCCTGCTCGCTCGTGATTGATGTGTGCTCCATTAATTGTGGGTAAACAGCCCTGTTTGTGTGGTTCACCAAATGGTTCTGCTTTAACCAGTACACATCCTAGGCCAATAAAAAAATAACTTAGTGCTGCCACCAAGCACAGTGGTTTCCTGTAAAAGCTGGAGAACACAGATTGTAATTTGAAACTGTTGTGCAAAAGCAGACGTGTATTTGTTGAAGGGTTTTTCCCATACCATCTGAAGGGGAAGAAAAATGCATATTTTTTTTGGATGTTGCCCTGTTTGTTTTTAAAAATCGTGTCATAGTCTTACAGTCAAAACTCTGAACTTTAAAAAAATACAAATCAGAGTTCATAAATATATTTCTCCTTTTGTTTTTTTAATCTGCTTAATTTACCCCTTTTCAAGTGTAAATTGATCTTTGATAAAATGCCTCTTATGCTACATTTAATGTATAAACATAAGGAATATTGGTTTGAGTTTCATAGTTCTGAAGTTTTAAATATTTATTCAGATGAGTCTCTTTAGCAGAACATATTTTTAATTAACTTTTTGAAATGCTAACATATGGCAAAATCTACCTGTTGAAGTTCAGCAATCTACTTCTAATCCGTTTTCACTCTCTGAGAAAATGAAAAGACATTTAAAAGACATTTAAACTGTTATTTAGATATATTTATGCCATCCCTGGGCTCTAAGATGGGCCAAAATCCATGCAGTGCTGAGTGAGTAATCTATATGGAAAAAGCCATAGAAAAAATCTTTACATTTGAGAAAGGCAGAAAAAAGACATAAAAATTTTAATGTTTCTGCCTTTTGGTGCCATTGAACTGTAAGAATTTACACATAAAACTTTCCTGTGAGGAATCTATTTTCAACTTTTAGCAGGACAAGGAAAAAAATTGCGTGGGTTGCAGTAAAGTAATATTTACTTTACAGTCTGTATTTGATGGCATTTAAAACATATTTGGCTGGTTCTAAAGGAGCAGTCTGGGTTTCCTCAATTTTATCATTAGAGGAAAATAATTATTTCCTAAAATTGGAAAAGCTTCAATATCCAAAGACTCCTGTCTTGACTCTACTTTCAGTAAAAAGATTTATAAAAATATGTGTCATAACATTTTTTTTTCCCCACAGAATTGTCCCATAAATGACATTATCACTATACTTGGAACTGCAATTTGCACATTATATCAGCCTAAAACAATTTGGGACATTAATTTTCCCTCACTATTGTAGTCTGTAAATGGAGTGACACCATGAATGGGAGAGTCTATAAATGACTGCTAATTATGTGACCAGACTGAGTCAAAAGGGATGAGTTCTCATTTTACTTTAATTGATAACTCTACTCCTTAGCCAACAGGACCAAATAATTCATGATGACACATTTTAAATGATACTTCCAGGGTTTATACATGTGATACAAATTACAAATTTATAGGGTGATAAATTATTTCTGGGGGAAATGGTTTCTTTAAGTTTTTGTTCTATTTTTATTTCACAGATTTCAGGAGCAGCAAAAATAAGTGCATTATAGGACAAATGCTGCTGACAATGGAATGAATAAAGTCTCATGAAACTTATGAATAAACTCTTTAGTTTCTAGCTAAATTTGGCTGGATTTGAATTTAATGATACTTATAATGGAATACTGATATGTATTTAAACTAAAAATTGAATAAACACGTCATAACCTGTAAAGCTGAAAAGTCATCTATAAATTTCACTCACTACAGTTCAGTTTGTTGCTGATGTAAAAGTCAAGTTGCTAATTTGAAAAGGAGAAAAAAATCACACATTTTTTAGTTTAATATGGTTTCAGGAACTGCAGGCTTCTTTATGATTTGTTTTCATCTGATATAAAACTAAAAGTATAAAATAGGAAAAAACTTTTCCATATAAAATACTTCATTTAGAGGACTTGTGCAGGCTGTGCCAAGATGAACTTTTAATTGAGATTTTCCTGATGATCAGGAAGATGCAATATTTGAAAGGTTTAACAGGAAAACAGAAGATGAGCAAAACAAACCTAATAGACCCCACAGCTTCTAAGTTCCTTGTCTCCTGCTTCATCAGATCTGTCTATTCTCATTTAGGTGGGCTTCATCCTAGGAAAAAAGTCTTTCCACCAAGGATTTTAAGACTAAGATGCTTATGAGTGCTATCATGAGATGTACATGCAGGCATCACTCAATAACCAAGATAAGAGCAATAATTTTCAAAAACTGATAGTAATTTTTATTCCAGTAATAAAGTTATTTATTTTTAGGAACCATTAATACAGATATTTACAGTATAAAGATATTCTAAATTGCAATGAATTACTGGTAAAAGCTGTTTATATTTTTTCTCAAGGAAAGTAAATAGATATAAATATGTGTATGCAAAGGCTTTTCAGAGGAATCATAGAAGTCAGTACCAGAGAAATTAAACACTTCTTCCTGTCTAGGAATAATGGAGCAAATCCCTTGAGGCTTTGTTTGAGCAAATTCATCTCGTGTAATGACTCTGAAAGTGAAATCTCATGAAGTATAGGAAAAACACCATGGACACCACTGAGCTCTTTAGTCCCTTCCCTGTTAGTCCTTTCCTGATTTACTGCTGGACTAAACTCATTAACTACTGGCTCTGCAATAGTCCCCAGGCCAAATTTTACAACTTCCATTTCAAGTTCTGCTCTTCAGCTCAGTGTTTGATCCACTGTCCTTGTTAAGCCCTTGAACACAAGTGCTGGCTTAATTTTGGGGGGATACTGGGGTTTTTGATCTGGGGGAGATGGGCTGAGTTTTGCATTATTTTATGAGCCTTACATCATCCACAAGCATTAAACCAAAATCTTAGAAACAACAGATTAGTTGGAAAACAAGATAATACTGTTCTGTCAAAAATCTTATCCATACCCAGCATTTAAATAGCCCAGTATCTGACATTAAACTCCCTTATTAAAACATTGTAGCACCAGATTCCTTGGCAATCCTTTCTTCCACAAACCAGTTTCTTTCATGCTTGACTCAACCTATGCTGCCACACCAGTGTAAATTACCACGATGATATTCTGTAAATTGCATCTCAGAAAGACATTTGTACCTTAGGGAATGGAAACCTAATGGGAAAATGTTTATGGCATGTTTATATGAAAATGGGCTGCAAAAATAACTATAAACAAAATCTTTGAATATGGGTGACACAATGATTTATATTCAATTTTTTTTAATGGATACATTGATATTTCCAGCTAACTGAAAATATGTTATTTTGAAAGTTATGTGAAAGTTAGGAGCCAGTTTGCCTAACAAGCCCAGCTTTAGCACTAAAATGTAAAAATGCTTTGTTATTGTATGTAAAATTTCATTGTTAATATTGAATAATAGGACTTGGATAATGGATTTGGCTTGTAGAAAATGGTTGTTACTTTTGCTGTAGAAACCATGAAACAAGATTACTTTGGCCTGAATTGCTGTTCAAGGTCTCAATCCCTACCCATTGTTAGGAAATAAAGACATGGTGTTTTATATTATTAATTTGACTACATGATAGAACTCCAAGGTAAAAACTTCTGTCTTAAAAATATCTTCACAGATTGTGACCAGAAATTTATTTTTTACTAATGGAAACACTGTACAGGAAGGATGAATGTAAGGGGTGAGTGGTTTTTTTTTTTTTACACTTTATTATGTGTCAGTATTAGCTGCTCATAGGTAGAGCTGAGGAATATAGTTGAAAAGCTGCCAAAAAGAGTGAGAGTAAAAAGCAAAAACTGTGCTTGTAAGCTGTGTGACTAGATATAAAGATAATTATTAGCATAAATATAATTATTGACATTAAAGAACATTAAGCATTACTATTTCCATGCAGGAGCAGCACAGACTGACTCCCAGCCCCCCTGCATGTGTAGGGGGACTCTGTATTAGAAAAGCCTTTCCTCCCCTTGGGAACAGTCAGGGTCTAATCACAGTTTCATTACAGGATTGCAGGGTTTATGTCCTTTCAGTCCTTCTCCTAAAGATTTTGTGCAGCTGGTACCCAGAGAACTATTTGAGTAGGAATTGTTGCTGCTTTATGGATTTTTTTTCCCTTACAAATGGATAAAACAGATTCAACATAATTTATTAAGCAGTAAATATGCTGGTAATTTGCAATATTTATACAATACTTAATGATACCTAAATCTCTTCTACCTAAGATAGTACAATTACTAAGAAAAAAGTGAGAACACAAATAAAAACATTTTAACCAACCTCACCTTTACTATTCAGAAAGAACTTTGAAGCAGAATTTGATTTATCAAGTTAAACATTTTATAGACTTTTGTCACAGGCTGGTCATCATAATCCTCAGCAATGTATTTTTTTGCTTGTCAACACCAGCAAGGCCTCTGGGGATCTATTACAAAAGAGAGGGTGTTGTACTTTATTTCACTGCATCTCTTTCTGTCATTAGTCTTGTACCTTGATTGGTTTGTGACTCAACAGATTTAAACTTTTGAGAGCACACATTAGAATTTTCTCTGTAAAAAATTCTCACCAAAATACACAACTTGGCTGATTTAGACCCCAGGTTGCTTTGGTAGGCATACAAGTACAAGAAGATGAGGTCACCAAAAGAAGTGCACCAGTTGAAAAATAGCCACCAGCTCTCTCAAAGTTCCTTTTTTGAGCAGCAGGAAAAGCTCTGAAAGTAGAAGATCAAATTGTTGGGTTTTAGGTCTGTCTGCTCACTGGCAGTAGCTTAGGCAGCACAGTCCTGTGATACTTTCCAAACATCCCTCTGTAAGTCATCCACCACTCTTTCTTAAATATTTGGTGGGGAAGTGGTTTATACAGTCAATTTATATGATGGTCATTAACAAACACATACATTAAGTTATCATATTTTCAAGGAATCAAAGTGTATGTCCAAAAACACATGCAGACTATTTCATACAAATCCTGATCAAGAAAATATTATTGCTAAGTTATGAATTGTAAAATGAGCATTGTATATGAAAGTTCTTGTCCAAGGTAGAAAATTTTGTAGAGCTGGATATAGATATAATTTTTTACTCCAGTTCTATACTGTCTCTATATCTACCACATTTCTCCTACCCATTTTTTAGTGGAATGCATTTATTTTATGCCCTAGACTTGGGTGGTGTTGGGTTGTTTAAAAATTCTCCTCTATGATTCCTCAAGAAATTTGCACTCCAAATGGTGCCACCATAGGACTTGAAAATAACAAACAAAAGGGAGGGAAGGAAATTAAGTACAGGAGGTAAAGTAAATAAAAATGTAGAGCCAGAACTCCAGCTGCTGGAAATTAGTGTAGTCCTATTGAAGCCTATGCAATTACACTAACTGAGCAATTGCTTCATTATTTTTACTTATTTTACCCTTTGTTCCCTCCCTTGGTTTGAGCTTTGAGTCAACTGAGCTGAATTAACATCAGCTGAAGAGCAATCCTAATGTGCATCCTGTTATGGTCTGTGGGGAGCTTCTGGGGAAGCCTTTCAGAGAGAAGGGGCAGTGTGCACCCAGACTATAGCTCTGCATGCCCTCGTGTTTGCTCTGTCTTTGTCTCCTTTGCACCATTTTTTCCCCCCTGCAGGGGCAGCTCTTGTTGTTGGTGTGGGTAAGAGGGTGCACCAGGGCACCTTCAGGGAAGGAAAGCAAATAAGGTACTAGCAGGGATGTTGGGGTCATAGCCACACTCCATAAAAACACCCAAATCCAGTGGTTTTTCCCTTTCCCTGTGGGTTTCTCAACCCTGCCTGCAGTGATCCTCAGAGCAGGACTTGAATGTGCATCACTGTGCAGGGTGGGTAATGGGTGGCCCAGATCTGAGCTGTGCCATCAGGGCATCACCAAGAGGAAAAGGGAGATGAAGCCAGAGGGAATGCATGGTGTGGGGTGTAAATTATCACAATAGTGGGGAAATATCAATGACTGCAAAGTAACAGTTTGTAATAACTGGAGGTTTTTTGATTGAGTTGGTTGAAATGGATTTAAAGTAATGGTGAGGATTTTTTAAAAATATAATGACTTTTCTAATTTTAGCTTGGAAAGCAAAATTTATCCTTTTCATTAGAGCTCCATGAATAAATTGATGACTGTTTTGAAATTAATTTCCAGTACAAATGGCATTTCTCATCCAGATTTTATTTCCTGTAGTTGTTAACACAGTAAATCTCTCCTGAGTCAGACTTGATCCATTCCTCATTCAATGCTTAAGTATATATAGGTTTGTACATCATTGCTCATAAATACATTAAAAGGACATTAATCTGTGAAGTTCTATGAAGCAAGGAGTGTTAACACTAAGTGGATTTGCAGTCCTAATTCATCTGCCTTTTGCATTAAGGTGCAGTGTTTAATTACATGTTCATGCATGCTCCAGACAGATTCCTAACTTTTGTCTTTCTTTTCATTATTCACTGCAGAGTCCTTTCTGTCTTTAAGGCTGGAATTAAATGTGGGATTGTACATTTACTTTTAGCCTCATTTAGGACATCCATCAATGTATCAACAAAGTACCTGGAGAATATTAAGGCATTTATCTCCTCTTGACATAGAGGGCTGCTATTTCCATCTTACAGAGGGAGAACTTTAAGAGAGGGAGAGAAGTGTTTAATAATATCAAGGTGGATTTAACCTGACTAAAAAAAGAAAAAAGAGAGGGAGAGAAGAAGCTTAGAGGGTAGAGTATCTTAAATTCAGGACTGATGTTCATTTTCTGGGAAGAAACTTCATCTATTTAGAGGCTTGTTTTTTTGGGAAAAAAAGCAACTCAGGCTGGACAAAATTCCATCATGTGCAAATGTAACAGTGTCACTATACAACACTGTGATGGATTTGGCTGTGAAGAATTTTTAATAGATGTTAACCAACTGATCTGTAAAGCTGCTCTTTCTAAAGCTCAGTCTCAAGGGAAGTGGCTTTTGCTGAGGTTGGCAGTGAGACCCAGGAGCTCATTGCCCTCCTGCTGAGGAACACTAGAAATTGTGGATTTCCTGGCTGAGGTCACAGGCCCATGAGCTCAGGGCTTTTTTTCAGACCCAAATGAAATTTCACAGCAGAGGGGAAAGACACTTTTGTGACCTGTTGACTCTCTCCATGCCAAAAATTGAAAGGATTACTGAAAACAATGAAGGTGTTGAACTTGAAATAATTTTGTATGACATAAATTATAGGACAACCCAGATATTAAGGTGTATTTTAACTGCTAAAACACTTTTCCACCAAGTGTGTCTTCAGCTATGTGTAGTGCAATAGCCTTTACTTCACATCAGATGTCTAATTCAAAATGCATTTTGTTATCAGGACAAAACCAGCAAAATTAAGTGTAATAAAGGATTCTAAGAAGTGAAGCAAGGTAATTTTCATCACTGGTTTTCCTATATGACCTAATGGTCTTTTTTTTCAGATATTTGACTAGGTAGGTAATAAGCAAGTATTTATTTTAAGCATCAAACATTTAAATTTGAAAGGAAAACCTGGATATGCTGTTATATAGGAAAAGGTGCTATTTGATGAAGTTTCTACTCATGCTGAAATATGAATTGTAAACATCTCTTTTTAAACATATTGTCTGAAGGTTTTCTTTTCATAATGATCTTTCTTGTGCTACTCAACCCACCATGTTTCTCTAAAGAGGTTGGTATTGAAAATCATGTCACTGGTAGAGGGTTCAGATTTTTCTATATTCATATTCAGTTTGCTAGTATTACAGGTGGAATTAATAGTCTGATACTTTTATTGCCTCCATGAAAGTGGCAGAGATTTTTAATAAATATTATTTTCCTGTGATCTGTATCTCTTGCACCAACTTGATTGCATGTGTGATAATTTGATAGAATATACAATAAATAGTAGCTGATGATGATTATCAACACAACCTGCCAGCAGCTGAGGAAAGAAAAGAGGGCCTTAATTCATGAAATACACAAACAAAACATTGTGCCTTATTTTACATATGGATCCCATTCACATTATTTCCCTATTCTGTTGAAAACCATGATTATATCTGATGTGTACTAATGAGAAAGAAATGCATAATCTAACTGTAAAGCAGGTGGAGACATGAGTTTTTCACATGTGTGGCATAAAGCAGAGAGGAAAACAGTGCAGTGGTAAAAATAATTAAATGACAAAATTGTTAAGGTTGGAAAAAACCTCTAAGATCATCGAGTGCAACCATAAGTCTGAGGCTTTAGTGAGGAATGGAGTGAGAGAAAAAAGGTGAGGGGAAGGGCCCAGGAGGGAGCTCAGGAAGGGAAAGTGGAAGATGTTATCAGGAGGTTGTTGGTGTATGTGCTCTCTCTGCTTCAAAGCCCTTTTTGAAGCTGGCAGTGATTCCTCATGGACCAGTGATGGCAATCAGTGACAGTCTCACTCTTCTGCAGAGGATTTTCTTTCCTGTGGCAGAACACCTGGTGGGCAGATGGTGCTGGAGAGGCAGGTGTGAGCTGCTGCAGTGCTCTGTTTTTGGAGGTGTCAGCTCCCAGCCCTTGCAGCCAGCCCAGCCCTGGGCTGCCCCAATTGGTGCCAGGAGTGAAACCCTACCTGGGATCTCAGGAGAGAAAGGGCAGGGAGCATGTGTGATGGTTAAAGCCTCAGGAATTCTAGGGCAGTCAGGGGAAAGCTAAGGAAAGGTGAAACAAGAACCCAAGTGAAGTTGAGCCTAAACCTGAAGCATCAAAAGGTGCAGCTGCTCTCTCAAAAGCAGAGAGGAGGAATACTCTGTGTGCCCCTCTTATTAGCTGTGTTATTTCCCAATCACAATTACAGGTCAGTGGTAGCCTTCCTGATTCAGCCTGGGAAGTGGGAGAGTTAAACTTTGCTTCTTTGTGCAGTTATTTTAAAATCCCTCAAGGAGCAGGCAGCAGATCTGACGAGCAGGATCATGGAGCTGCTGCAGAAAAGCACAGTGCAGGCTTGCTGGGCTTGGTGTCCCCAGCACACATAAAATTAAAATGCAGACCTCATTTTACACTTGGGTCAGTGGTGTTGGTCAGGATCAAACCCTGCCCATTCACTTATATCAGTTGGACAAGAAATATTCCATAAAAGTCAATATTAGTTCTAATGTGAGACTAAAAGTTCCTTAATTCCCTGATGTGGTGCAGGTTGGATCATGTTCTGCGACTTATGGTTTCTTTTATAGCCTTAGCCAAATTTGTGTTTTCTCTTCATTATGAAGGTGACTCTTGGTATCTTTTAACTCTCCAGTCTTTTCTGGAATGCTCTTAAATTCTTAGTTTTGATGCTATCTGGCTGCAAATAAAGACTGGTTGTGCACTGCTTTAAGAAGTGTTTACTTTTGTCTGTAAAGCTACATCATATGGGCAGTCTAATAAAGTTCTGTCTCCAAAACAGTTTGATTTGGGGGGGGTAAAAAAAAAATAGTTATTGGGTTTTTGGTTGATTTTGCTCTTTTACGATCTGTAGGAAAATAGCTAAGAAAAAGTTATGGAAGCACACAGGGGAATTGCTTAGGAAATTCTACACTATGGATTGGATTTTTAATGTTTCAACCTCAAAACACAGAAAAACCTCAGATTTATTGGTAGATGCTGATATTTGCATCTCAAATTCCCGTTTGTTTTTTAATTGTGTCCTCTTGGGGCTCATGGTGGCCCAGACAGCATTTATGAAAACTTGTAGTTTCCCTGGGAAGGAATTAGAAAATCAGAAGTTTGATTACCTCACTCCAGTTTATTGGGGAAAATTTAGTTGAAATTTTTGTATTTCATCTCAGATCAGTATAGAAAAAAAAAAAAAAATCAGCTTTTCTTGATGTCTCCTTATCTTTAATGCCAGCATTAAACATTGCAGTTATGTGGGGTTAACATAATAGTTATGTAAGAAAGGGGCATGGCCTTTGTACATAAAATAAAGTTCAAATTATTGAAATCATGTCTCTTCTGGGAAAAAAAGTCAATGTATTGTTGACTAGCTCTCATATATTTTAAAGAATTAAACCTCTCATAATTGTCCTCAAGAAAATTGAGCTGTAGCATTATTTTTATAATTAAGTGGCAAACCCCACTTTTAATATAATTTTTATTAAGTTCTTTTAACTTAAAGCTTTGATAGTCCTAAGGGTATTTGCCTAGGTTATAGTTAGGTTAATGCAAATGATAAATGTACATTACTTTTAAAGCATAAAATTAAAATTATTTTTCATTTAATAGTGAAGAAGAATTGTATGGTTTTTTCCAACTGATACAGCTGGAGAGAGAATTTATTGAGAAGAAAAAGCAGAGCACACTTCCTGATATCTTACTTGTGTTGTGTTCTGAATTCCTTTAAAAGCTCAGTTGCCAGAGATAACTTTGTAACTCAGGCAGCTTTCATATTCACTAATAAGACTGCAGTCATCATCACTTTAATGAGATAGCTGCAGAATGAGTTGAGACCTGAGGGGAGCTGTCTGTGTGACAGATATCAGAGTTGTTTCCATGGTGCAGTTGTATATTAAAATATAGCATGTCTTGTGAGAAAGGCTCTTTCTAGGGTAGCTGGTTGCATGAAATAACAAAAAGTTTGGAGCTGTATTTTTTGTATTAATGACACTTGAAAGCAGTACATGCTCCAGAAAATTTTATATAAGGTAAAGTTTGGCTGGTGAGTTCTGCCTTTCTGTCTGGTGCAATCATATTTATCCCATGGATTAATTATTTATGGCCTGGCCTTTCTATAAAACTACCGTTGTATTTCTATTTACTGCTTTTAAAACACTGTCTACGTGGGTGGGCAAAGTGATACTGCAGTGCTTACCTCCTGTGCCAGCTGGCCACCTAAAATTCTGACTGTGTGTGTTCAACTTTGCTCAGTTGTCACATGACATGAAGCAGGGCTGTGACCCTGCTGATACTCCTGCTTGTAAATGTAAGCTCAGCCATAAAAACTGCTGTGATTCCATCAACAGTGGGCTCCTCTCTGATGCTTTCTCAGCTCCTCTGTTTGCTGAGACTAGTGGAAATGAAGTTTTTTTGCATCCAGAAGAGTAAAATGTATTTGGAACGGGACCGAAAGTTGCCATGGTTAGACCTGAATGTGAAAATTTTTATGTCTTGCTTAGAGAGATAACAGCTATTGTAAAGCCATGTTATTTCTCAAAACCTCACCTCTCCTTTCACATTGCAAATAGTCCAGCTGGAGGTGCAGAAATGCCAAGTGTTTTCAAGTACTGATATTCAGATGTACTGACAGAAACAGGAAAGCTAGTAGTAATCCTAATGGACAGATTTTCAGAGATGTGTTTTTGTTTTGCCAGGTAACCTAATGCTAATAACTCACAGGAGCCCTCAGCATGGTTCCCCACAGCAGGGAAAATGGGAACCTCAGTGCTCTCCTTGCTCCACTGCTTCCCAGCAGAAGACAGAAACAGGAGGAGATAGAGAAAACATGGGATGAAATTTGCAGAAGTACCAGCAGCAAAACTTCTGTGTGCCTCTGCTGGCACTTGCACAGGATGAGCCTTCCAAAGGACTTCATGATACCCTGAGTTCACCTGGTGGGCTTTCAAAAAATTAACAAATCTGACTAGAGGCTATGAGAATTGGTACACAAAAGTATTTCTTCTTTCCCCTTTTCCTTTTCCCCCTTTTCCCTTTTTCCCTTTTCCTTTCCCTACCTTTCCCTTATTTCTTTCCCTCCACTCTTTAAAAGTGCTCAGGTACAGTTTATGCCACCTGAGGTTGTGCTTGTTCCCAGCTGGTGCAACAAAGGATGTAAGTCACATATGATGTTTATACGTAGAATTACTGATCCTTCTCATAAAATGCAGAGTTCCTATTCTTGTTATCAATGTGTTTTTGTTCCTAGAATCAGCAGAGGACCTTCTGTATTGATTTCTAAGAAGTCAGGGATGTACAGTGCACTGCGTAACAGGTATTCCTATTTATACTTACTTTTACACTTTTAAAATGTGGAAGATCCTCAGTGGTGAAAAAAGATGTTGGGGGAAGCCTTGATATTGTGGTGCTGCTCTATTTCTTCTTTCTATGTCTGAATCTCCTTGTTGCTAATTAAACATGTCAAAAGCATCAATGGAGCACTGACTTCTTTGCACACTTGCATAGAAATTCTACCAAGGCATATAAAAATGTGTACATTTGGAAATGTGTACAGTAATAAAAATGTGTACAGTATTTGGAAAGAAACAAAATTCCCTGAGGAGGCCCATTACTGTTTCCTTTTCCCAGGAGTAACAGTAGTGAAAACTCCATGTCTTTAAGTAGTAATCAGTGTCTCAGGGTGAAGTAGGAAAAATTTTGAAGTGTGCTCAGGGAGGTTTTCCTCTCTTTTCTGTATCACCTGGTGTTTGATTTATTTTATGTTTATTTATTTTGTGTTTTCTGTTTCACTTTTTTTGGGAAGACCAGTCCCATCCTGCCTAGGCAACTCCTAATCCCTACTTTATGCCCTCCATCTCTCTCCCCTGCCCTTCCCAGCTCTCCCTGCACCCAGGAGAGGCTGGCACACCTTTGTGCCCTGGGCAGTTTGGTTTGTGTCAGTCTCTAGCCAGATTTGGGCAATCAGTGTGAAGTGGATTGATGGTGGCTGCCACTGCTGCCCTAATGTGTTTCTCATCTGTCAGACCCTTCTCAGAGTTCAGGCCCTGATCCCAATTAGTCCCAGCAATCCCAAACATCCGGGGCTGGCTGGTGATTGCTGCAGTACCAGGGTGGGGGCAGCTCCTGGGTGAGTGCTGGGGTTTTGTCTTTGAGCTCCTGGGGGACATCAGGCAGGGAGCAGTGGGAGGCTGCAACACAGCCAAAAAAGGTGAAGCTCCATCCACCTTCAGTGGGTTTAGAGTCTCCTCCAGGACTTTAATAGGAGATACATCCTATACCCTTTTGGATCCATAGCTCCTTTCCCTGCCCTATTCTATTCAGTTGCTCAGAGTTTGAGTGAATTAATCACTATTCTCTAACTATTGAGAAATTCAAATGCAGACAATAGACCCATTCAGCTGCATTGCTTCCCAGTGTTTTCACTGGGGTGTTATTCCATTCTTGAGTTCTGGTATGCAAAAAGGCAACTGCCCAATCAGAAAACAAATATATCCTGATTGAACATAGATTTCAGGAAAGCTTCTACTTATATTCCTTGACATGAGCTCTTCCTCACTGTTCAGCTTTACTGCAGTCTGCTGCTGAGCAATGATCAATCTTTTGTGGCTGTTAAAAAGAATCTTTCCTATATGAGGTTTGAAAACACCTTTCAAATCGTTTGAGAGAAAAAAGCAGCAAGTAAGCATGAATGTATTCAGGCACTGGAAATAAAGTGGAGTTTCACAATATGTTCACAAGAATAAAATGGGTAAATTGGAAAGTATTATAGAGGAATATAGCAGAAATGATAATGAAAGAAAAAAGGATATTTAGGGTTTTCTTAGATTATTAATGTGGCACTTGGTGTGAGCTGAAGGAGGTAGATTGCAGAGAATTCAGCATTTCGTCCTGGACCTCACAAGTTTCGTAAAATTACAGATTTAATAAACAAACCATTTTATGTCTCTGTAAGGAACTTAGAGGGGATTTCAAAAGTCAAACACTGAAGACCCTTGCTTTGACTGTGGTGGTAAAAGTAACATCTGCCTCAGACATTTTAACAGCAGACTGTTCAAATCACTCTTTTCAGCTATGGTAGGAGACTTGACAGACATAAGCCATCCTACCCCTCTTTTCTGCACTTCTATCTCTCAGCTAAACTAAACATTACATCAAAGCACTCCTTCCAAAGACATTCTGATTTAATTTTACCTTTCTTTTTCAGATGTCTAGTTTAAAACAATAACACAGAAATAAAAGGAAAACAATCTTTTCTTTTTCGGTCTCATCCCTGGGATGCCACAAAATCTTTTTTGTTCTCCAAATCTGAGGCAAAAGTCCTGTCAGAAATTTGTGTCACAGTTATGCACATTTGCCAGTACTGACCCAAGATTCTGTGAGATGTGGCTCTGAGTGGTACCCACAAGTAAATTATCCCAATGATTCTGCTGTGTGTGCTGCCTCTTCTTGTGAAGCATCTCCCAGTCATCAAGTAAAAAGCATTTGCTCTCAGGATGGGGAGTCAGCATGAGGTCATAGAACAATCTTTTTCTTTTAAAAACATGGGATTATATATCCATGATGACATAACCCAGGGGTAAATGCAAATAAAGAGAAAAAGAACCAAGAATTTCACTGCTGCTTCAGCCAGTGAGGCTCCTTCTTCTCCCACTGCTCAATTTCTGTGTCTCCTCTTGGGCACACAGCTCTGCTCAGTGTTAACCCAACACCAGAGACCTGCCAATTCTTCCAGGTTTGCTGATGCCCTTGGTGCCAGGCATGTTTGATTGTAGGATTCTTGTGAGCCACAGAATGTTATGGGAGCATTAGTTTCTTGCTATGCTTTCAGTTTAAAATTTTATTAAAGATTTCAAGTTCACTGTTGTAATAGTTTTGTGAAACCTCTGCTCTACAAGATTTCCTGAGGAAAGTTACAAGACAAGTCTCAGACAAGGCACTCAAAAGACAAAGCCAAACAAGGAAAAGACAGAAATGGCATGAAGAGCACTGAAAACTCTGTTTTAGTATGAAGAGATAATGAATAATAGATTTCAGGGCCTTATGATGTATTGTCTCTATTTAACACATGGTCTTTGTAAAGTGGACAAAACTGGCTTTATGAAAACATCAGTGACAACAAATACTGCATTTCCTCAAATCATCTCTTCCCCTTGTCAGAATTCATTGTGCCTGGCAGGTGCAGCCCATTTGCTCCAACAAAAGGTGAAAGGTTTTGTGTTGTGATTGCAGAATCTTGGGGAGACAGCACTCAGCTGAGCACTCTTACACTGTGAAAGTCTGAGAAAGTTTTCCTTGCAATCTGCTTCCCAGATTTCCTACCACATCCACAGCTTTATTTAGCATTATGGTGGCTCATGACCCTGTTTCATGTGGAAAATATCTACTCCACCACCAAAAGGTAAAGTCAAGGGTTTCTTTGGTGACTGTGGGGTCCCTTGAAGTTTCAACCATGAGAGTATTTGTTTACTAACTTTTAAACCTCATGTTTGATCCAGAGACACAGATGCCTTCCCTGTGACCATTTTTAGTTTATTAGAGAGACAGGCATATACTCTGAAAAGGTCTCTAATCTTTTATGTAGTTGATGAAATATTTATTTTGGTACCCAAAGTTGTTAACAATATTGTTCCAAGTTCCAGGGCATCTATTTAATGAAGCATTAAGAATTTGGTCCAAGAAAATTATTAATTATGGTCCTAAAGTAGTGCACAAAAGCCACCATAGGAGTTAATTTAAACTGGGTTCACAAAACCCCTATATTGATCAGCAAGGTATTGCCTACAGATAAAGAGAATTGTAAGAATATTAAGAGGGTGATACACTTAATATGATTTCACTCTGGAACTTAGTTCCTTAAACTGGATCCCAAAAACTGATGTTGAACTCCTCTTTAAAACCTCAGCAGCTTATACACTTCCTTCTTACCACATGAGCTGAGTGGTGCTGTGCTGGATGGCCAGAAAATAGTTAGTGCATTCAGCAGTCCTGTGCTCCTGAGTCTGAATTTCAAGTACAGATAACTGCAGTATTTTATTTCTATTCCTCCATGCTAGTTCAGCTCCTGTACTTGCTGGCATTTGTACTGTCTCCCCAATTTTTGGAATTACATGTTTTGCAGCCATCCATACTCAGGACATTGGAACTGATCCCTTGTTGGCTCATCAGGCTCGTGTCCAGCCCTGATTAAAAAAAAAAAAAAAAAAAAAAAAAAAAAGGCAGGTGATCTGTGTGCCAGTATTTTACCTTTTTCAGGCTCCTGTCTCCTCCTGAGGTCCAGAGAGGAGTGGAAAGCATTCATGCACTGACTCGTACAGTTTGCTTTTCCTCAGAATCACTGACTCTGGGGAAAACCAGGTATTATTTCTAGCAGGTCGTTTTCTACAAGTGATGCAAAGCCACAAAGAGAAGATTTTTTTAGTGACTCAAGAAGGTTTGATGGTGACATAAGCCTGCTGAGGGTTTTTCTGCTGGCCATCCTGGCAGTGGTTTCTCTTGATACCACAGCTCCTCACATGTGTTCCTAGTGCTGGAGGGGGGTCAGGACCAAATGACTCAGCAGAGAGGGGATTTCAGCCTGGGAAAGGGGCTTTCTCTGCTGATGTGGCATTTTTAGCTTCATCCCATGCTTTTAGTTCTTTATTTCATCCTTTCACACTCTTTTATTTCTGGTGTATCCAGTGATCTTGGGGCAATATTTTCTTTATGCAAATTTCCCTCTGTACAGAATATTAATCTCTGCCATTGGCACTGATGGACAAGAGTTAAAGTTTCATTTTAAATATAAAGTTCTGGCAGAGCACACTTAATTCTCTGCTGTGTTTATAATATAGTTTTACTTAATGGCATTTAACTATAAAAGTTACAAATTCTAGGCATGCTTGTCTCTTCCATGGCATTAGCAGATATTTTGCTGCAAGGTTGTTTTACCTTATTGGATTTCAACTTGAAACTGGAGTTTGTTATTATCTCAAAAGAAAGTGGTTATTTGTTACCATAAGCAAAATGAATCTCCTACAAACAGTAGCTGCCAGCTGGTACAGGGTTTTAAAACTCTTCTAAATTGAGATTTCCAATTATTTTGGGAAAAACCCAGGAGAGTCTTTATTTTTTTTTATAGCTATTCTGCCCAAGGGAATTCATAGGGATGCATTCCACCTCCAGTAGAATTTTACATTAGGCCACAGGTGTACAGCAGACACAACCAATAAAATAAAAACCAAGCCTCAAAGCTTCCAGGCATTGTCCATTTTTTATAGCCTTCAGTGCTGGCAGGGAGGGTGTATTTTAAACTAGCATTGGGCAAGAGATCCTGCTCCCTTTCTAAGGGAGAAGTGACCAGTTTCAGCTGATAAGCACAGATCATCTCTTCTCCAATTGCCTTGGAGGGGGGACTGCATCCCTGCACAGGTCAGAGGGCAGTGGGAGCCACCCCATCTCCAGCACCATCCAGCCCAGTCCCATGGAGAAATCAATCTCTGCACAAGCAGATGCAGCTTTGGCATTTCCTAGGAGGCTGTGCCTGGGATTCCAGCTCGCCTCACCCCTGGAAAGGTCTGAGCACAATTTCTGCTAAAGGTTATGGCTATCTGAATAACTCCTAGCTCCAGAGATAGGGAAAAGGTCTCTCCACTCCCACTTTGTTGTCTTGAGAGGAAGGGTGTTACCTTAGTGAGTTTTTACTTTCTGCACTCATTTCACTGCTCTTTCCTCCTCTCAGTTTCCACACTGAATACCAAAAGAGCTTTGGACAGCTTTATAAAAGCAGGTCAGCATATATTATTTATAAATTGTTCAGTGAGAAACTGTAAATTGGCCAGAATTTTTAAAAAGGAGATTGACAGGGTACCTAGATTTAGTGTTTGACTAAGTGCACAAAATTGGAATTAAAATTGCCCGTGAGTAGAAAAGAACCAACATTCACTTGACTGCCAGCTATTCAATGTTTGCTTTCTCCAAATTTCTTGTTTTCTTTAGGTCTCCATTAATTGCTTCGTTAACATGAGCCACTTCCAGTGAAATAATTGGTCAAGAATGCCCCAACAAGGGCTTTTCAGGTATTTGCAGGGTTTGGGGTTTTAACATAGTTCATACTGTTTAGCAAATTACAGGAGAGAGAAGCATGGCTGCTTTCTCCCAGGAAATGTCACAGCAGTAAATTAAGCAGGCTCTAAAAGGAGCTGTGTTCTGTAAAATAGTGTTTCCATCACCCTTCATGGAAACCCCAGGTCTCAGCACCAGGGAGGCACAGCCTGTGAGTCATGGGGAGCTGCAAGGAGATTTTCATGCTGAAAATGCTCTAAAAGTGTCCCTCCATCTCAGCAGGGTGGTGCCTGGGAACTGATAAGAGCAGCAAGGGAAAAACAGGCTCGAGTCTGGGGAGGAAAAGGGAAAGGAGGGGCAGGATTGGTGACTTTCACCTTTTAAAAAACAGCATCTTGAAATTGCATGGGACCTCTCTTTCTTTTCCCTCCTGTTGCAGATCCACACACAAGAGATTTTTTTCCCTACTTCAAAATTTACCCTCCTTCATTAGCATGGAGAGGTGATCACTGTTCAATCTGACAGGGACACAGAGCCAAATCTAAAACATTTGATAGGGGTCTCTTGTACAACAAATGATTTACCAACTGCTGCAGTGATTCTACAACAAACATGTTGGTGTATCAGAGGACTGGGACACAAGTTGGTTTAAACAAAGCCAGTAAAGTCACCATGGGAAAGTGAAGGAAGGGAAGGTCACCATTTTCCTGGTAATAGTTACTATCTATAGATAAGAAGGCCCCTCTTTCACCCATAGTTTATCACATGGTTAATGCAGAAAGAGAAATTGTTGCAGGATAAACTCTGATGTGATGTAGGATAAGCTCTGATGTGATACACTAGTTTTGTCAATCAGATTGTGTGTCTAAAACATGCATAATGGTGTGGAATTTGGGGCAAGCATGTGGTTTAGGATTCTGAAGGACAGAAGCAAAGAGAGTGATAAACTTATGTAACATGTAATCCAAAGGCTAAACCTGTGAACAAAGAGCTTTGAGCTCTCAAACCTAAGAAATATTTGAAGTAGTTCCTTTGGCTCAAATGTGCAGAAGCATCAGGCAATTGAATTCAGGAGCAAAGACTGCCCTGATGCTCTGGACTTTGAAATGCTGTACTTTGCTGTGCACACAAGTGCTGTAGATGCCTTCAGCAGACAAATGTCAACTTTCAGGAGAAGTATTTCTGGTGCCAAATGTTAATTTTAAAAAGAAGTAGTTCTGGTGCCAATAGCAGTGGAGGCTGACATTAACAGTGGTGATTTTCTCCTCCTTTTCACATGTAGAGCCTTGTGCAGAAGTGTCAGACCATGGGCCAGCAGCATGCACACCCCATTATGCATCACACAGAATCTGGGAAGCCTAGGAACAATTTTAATGAAATGACAATAGTGTTTAAGCTCCTAAAAACACAAATTTTTGCTTCCCCAATGGAAATGAGCTATGGGCTGGGAAGTGGATGGCTCCAACTCTTCCTGGCTTCCAGTTCCTTCCATCTTTCCATGGAAAGATGACACAAACTGTGCTCATACCTTATTTTTGGTTAGCAAAGTAAACAGGCACAGATACTGCTCAGCTTTAGTGGGTATGTCTTACACAGACAACCTCAGAAGTGTCTGATTTAATGATAGCAAAGGTTAATTAGGGGATAGAAAGGCCCTACTGGAATTTGATCTACCTATTATTCTGAGTTTCAATAATGCAAATTTAGTCAGCTGGAGTTAGGGATGGTATAATGAGCAGTGTCCCATGGTGAGGGTAGAGGGATTTAAACTGCAAATAACAATTTTTTTTGGTCTCCAGGCCTAGGGAGACTAGTGGTGGCCTTTCTGTGGGGAAGGACACTGGGTCATTTGCAAGGAATACACAGAGAAAAAGTAGAACACAAACCTGGTGTAGATTTCATCTTTGTTAACCCTTGTTCTGTTGTATGTTTTCATGAGTCACCACATGGCTTTGATTTCAGATCCTCAACATATATTTTGAGTTCTTTCCCTGGCCTCCTTTGCAAGACTTTGTTATGCAAAAGAGAAAATATTTCCTGAGTTTGTCAGTAGCTTGAAGTGAGAAAAGTCCTTTTAGAAAAGCTTGTAGGAAGAACAGCTAATTTCTGATTGTTTTTCATGACAGGGTGTCTCTTCTTTCTGCTTGTGGCCCAGAAAGTCTTACACTTTTGTCTGTGCTAATGGTTTTTCTTCATTGCTCTATTTCTTCGTTTAAACCTCCACCCAGTGCTGAGGCTGCATGTCATTGGCAGTGACCTTGTGCAGTGTCACACACAGGGATGGGCAGGAGCTGCTCCCAAGCCTTCTTCTGGTCACTGGAAACCTCCTGGCCACAAAGCAGAGCAGGGCCTGCCCTTTCCAGAAGCAAATTTTCCTGACAGAGGGAAATTGTGTCATAAACCCGATTTTATTTCTGTCAGCCCTTGCGTGGCGGAGCAGGGAATGCAGTGGGAAACCAGAAATCTCCTCGGGCTGCTCCATAGGAGCTGTTCTTGGCTGTCAGAGACATCCCTTGGTCAGGCTGAGGCACAAAGCTGCCCTTGAGGCATCTGGGGGTTGGGAAGCAGCAAGGTTTGTGCAAAGCCCACCATTTCCCCTCTGTTCCACACTGAAAGTGGAGCACAGCAGAAACCAGTGCCAGGTTGGTTTGTGCTCTGACTCCATCAGATCTCCAAGAGAGCTATTGCAAAGCCAGACAGCCCAAATTTATTGCTTTAGCACTCCTATGTGACAGTACATTTGGGGTAACTTTGCAGCCCTTTTCAGTGTGGAAGAAAACCTGGAGGGGGCTGCAGTAACCTGAAAACTGCCCACGGGTGTGCAGCAGGGAGGAGAGGGGGAGCTAAGGTTTGGGAGAGAAAAAAAAAAATGATGAAAGCAACCATGAGCCAAGACATAAAGTCTCATTTTGCTCTCATGTGCTAGTGCTTGAGCAGACTATTGTTCTGGACTCAGAGATTGGTTCTTAATTATGTTGAGCAGTGAATGGTTTAAATTACAGGCGCATAGTTTGGTGAGCACAGAGCTGTTAAGAATTTTGGCTGGAGAGCAGCTGCAGGGCTGAGATCTCAGGAGGTGGCTGTGGCTGGAGGTGTTCTCCTGAGTTAGGAGGCCTGCAAGCTGCCACCTGAAGTCCCATGCTTGAATGCTTTATCTAAATCTGCCCTTGTCTTTATTCTGCTATTTCAATCTAAAGTAAAACATCTTGTATTTATTGTATCATCACATTTAGACACTACCATTTTGGAATCTCCCGTGGACATCATCAGATCCAGATGTTTGCAAATGTCATCATCCATACACTAAAATGATTACAAATGGAGATATATTTCTGTAAGCTGTTGCTACTCAGTGAAGGTTGCCAGTTTCCACTGGCTTGGAGGAGACTTTTCTTTTTAATGGAGTAGGGATGGCCCCAAGTTCAATATTGCAGATTTTTAAATTACACATATTGTTGCATGAAGCACAAGTGGTTGCAGTCTCTGTTCACTCATAAATTTGGACTGATTTCCTAAGAGGTTACTAATTTTAACGTGGAGGATGATTTTAATATTGGGATTACAGAATCTGATTACCTGTCTTTATCTGTAAAGAGTGGAATGTGAGTTCATAATGCTCTCTGATCAAGGTATTAAAAATACAATTAATTTTCAGAGAATAACTGTTTTTCCTTCAACACACTCCTAAATTGTCTGACAGCTACACTGGTATTTTATGTACTGTACACACAGCTCTGTCTGGCTTGTGAATGAATACTGCTGCCCTCTACTGCAGTGAATACACTCTCTAGTCTAATACACACAAAGCATGAGGAAATTATTTGTATGGATGCCCAGACACAAGCAGAGACACACCCAACACCTCAAAAGGGTTTGTGCTGACCTCTTTGGTACTGCTCTGGATGTCAGGGCAGAACTGAAGTTTCTACAGCAGGGAGAAGAAACCACGTGCCATAACTTGCTCTTATTGTGCCCTAATTAATAAAGTCAGGCTACATTTTAGATTTTCCCATCCATTTACTGATTTGGAAACAATAGTAACAAGTCAGAGATTTAAAATTCATAGCTTTGTCCATTAGAATGATATCACAGGACTAAAATTTTAGGTACTGTCTTTTGAAAGTGGTAACTCTGTGTTAGGTATTGCAGCTTTCAACACAATTAACAAAGTTAGTTATGCACTTGAGAGTAAGACTCTTAGTCCAGGATTGTAGGGCAAAAATTTCTTGGTTTAGACTCTTGGGAACACAAACAAAATGGTAGGAGAGCTCTGTCTTTCCTAAAGCTTTCTGCTGTGTGCACATTGGGTTGTGGGAAAAGCCTATTTTTGCTAGGGAATTATAGTCCTATAGTTTCACTGGGAGGAATATGTCTTGCTCTTTCTCCATTAAAGTAAGAAAAAAAAAAAGGTAATTTTTTTCAGGAAATAGAATGAGAAAGGGTAATGTACATTAGACTTTATTTTGGAATTTGAAGAAGTGGTGCTTCAATTCTGTTGAGTGGAATAGAAGTTTGATTTGGTAGTCTGGCTGATGTTAATAATTTCAATACCTCAACATATGACATTTTTTCAATGGCTGAAAATTGGAAGTCAAAATAGATCCAGATAAAGTTAATATGTAGTTAGATATTTTTTTTTTATTAACATATATTATATACTATTTCCAGTGTATTTTCTTGTGGATCTTGTGATGAATCTATGGCAAATTTTTACAACTTCAACAGCTAAAAAACTCAGCAATACGAGGAGCTGCCAGATTCCAAAAGCAACTGATCCTTCTAAATGGGTAGAAATTGGAAATGGGGTGTAATTGTTATCACAATTATATGTGCCATAAAGATATTGTTTTCATGAGTACTTACTGCCAGGTTGGCTAAACTATGCTCAATAAACTCTGGGCCCAGGGGACTCATGAAACTGTTTTTCATGAGTGGTCTTCTTGTTGTTATTGGACAAGGTATTCAAGCTCTTGGGGAGGAATGGCTGCTGATACTGAGAAAAATATTTCTTTCAGCATCGTGTGCATGCATCATACAGTGATGTGAGAAAAGAGTTTGTGTCAATGTATTACTGAAGTAATGCTGTGGATATGCTGAAAGTCATATTCCAGGTTAATTGAAATTAGGATGTTGAGAAACATCCCTTGCTGAATTAGACCTGAAGTAAGGGAAACAGAGGTTTTCTCTAGAATAATTGATTAAGTCATCTCTTGGGGAGTATCCTTCATGTGGCAAAACGAAATTGCCCATCATGTCTTTGCAGGAGATTTGATTTCTTTCAGTTTGTCTTGGGTAGCAATGAAATTTTAAAAAAAGAAAGCAACAAATAAAGTTTTCTGGATCTCTTTGTAAACTCTCAGGATTAAAGAATCAAACTAAAACCTGACTTGGGTTTTCTGCTAACCTAGCACATGATTTATTTACTATAAACAATCCTGAAGCATGGGAAATGGTTTCCAGAGAACAGAAATGAGTTTTCTGGACAACTTGAAAAATCTTTTTGTAATGAAACCTGTGGATTGAAATTGTTAAAGGATACTTTGGTTCCAATTTTGGTATCTGGCTTGAGGGGATCAGTCTGTCTTCTCAATCCAGTCCAAAAACACGAACCACTGAGCATACATACATTAATCAAAGCTTATGTGTTTAGTAGCTCATAGGGCTGTAAAATGAACATTTCTTTCCTTTTTGGACTCTGAAGCACAGAAAGTAGGTGAACTGTGGTTTCTTCTCACCAGCCATGTGCTTCCTGTGTTCAAGCAATGGTGGTGGTGAATTGGGTATTGCAAAACTTAGCAGCATCATTCTGGCCATACAGGTCAGGAAAGCTGTAGAATTTGGTGGGAAATTAAGGAGAAAAAAAAAAAAAGCAAATACCTTTGATTCCCCTCCTTTCTTTGAAAAATGTCATCTGATGAAAGGATGTGAAGAATGCTCTAAAAACACACTGGGATAACTTTCTTTTCTAGTTATGCATTCAAATTTTAACTGGAGAAGTAATTAATTTAACCAGCTGGCTCAATGACTAACAAAGAAATGGACATGGACATTTTGAAAATTATCTTCTCAGTGACAATTAGATTGAGACATCGTTTCCTGTGGCATTGAAAATTGTAGCAAAAGCCTTATACTGCAAGACACCACTAGGATTGCACTCCAGGAGATGGTACAGTGGATTGTAAACATTGCTTTCAAGAATGAAACGCTCAGTCTATGCTGATCAAAGTAAGGTAAACAGTGTACAGTTTAATCATTTGTTTTTAGTGAGAATATCTTAATCAAACAAGATTTTTATGATCTAAACCTCTACTAGGCAGTCTAAATAGCCATCATAACAAGGCAGCCTCAGTGGTTTCTGAAACAGATGATAACATTTTTAACATCTCTTCTGTTGAAATAATAGTGTTGTTTCTCCGCTGTAGCAGTATAACTAAAATTTTGCCAGATATATTTCCAGATGAATCAATGGTTTATTGTCATTATTAGGCAGTGTAAAACTTTCAGTCTCCTGAAATTTTCTCTCTCCTTTCTCCTTCAAATGGTTCCTCCCAGTTATTTTGGACCATTTCTTGCCATAAATGCATGATCAGAAAAAGCAGCCAAGGTTGTGTACTAGTGCAAAATCTGCTCAGTAGAACCATAATTCTGTTCCATTTATTTCTTCTCCTATGTTGCTTTATTTCTTCCTGGAAGTTCATTGCCTGGCTCTGAAGAGAGTGGTTAGGAATGTGGATATAAAACGAGTTTGATGCTTGGACCTTTCTTCTTTCTCTTTCAGTGACTACTTCCTTAGAATTCTGAAAAGATTGCAGCTTATCTGGCTAATGAGTGTGTGAAAGTGATCTGGGAGCAAAGCACCAGAATTCAGCAGTGATGCACCCACCTGTGTGGGACAGTAAATGTGACACGAAACAGAACAGTGTGTGTCACCTACAGGGCACTCGGTGCCTCAGGTGGCTTTTAGACAACCCTAGGAAAAATGTGTAAAAGTTTGAACTGGCTCTAAATAATTACCCAGACCTAAAGTTGGTAGAACTTGAGCTGTTCTGGCAGTGGCATGGAGCAAAGAAATCCTGGCAGTGCCCCCACTTTGCCCAGGGCTTGTTGATGCTCATGGAGGATCAGTTCTGGCATCAGCTCCTTTTGTGATGCCAGCTGTTGCACAAAGGCTATAACCCCATGTAAGCATAGGGCATAAAAGTGATAGATTCAGTTCTGAATTAAGGCTGTAGGGGGATTTCAGCTTAATATTTAGGATGAAGTCAAGTATTTGTACAGGAAGCTGGCCATTTACCTTCCTGTGTTTATCCCTGCTTTCTGCCTGGGTGTATGCAGCAGACATCGAGTTGGCAAACTCCAGTTTTTCAGAATTTTTTAGTGAACTTACTTTGGCACTAAAATGCTATATTGCTTCATTTTGCATGCTTGAATTGTACAATTCCTGGCGATAAAAATTGCACTTTGGGTTTGTTTTTTTGGGTTTTTTAAAAATTTTTTGTATTCATTCTACTTAAGAAACTGAAATCATAAGTGGTTATGTCTCGCCTGGAAAGCTGTAAGCCAGGTGCCTGATTTCCTCTTTTTCATACACCACCAGAAAATCTCCACTGACCTCCAATTAATAGGATTCTGTTGATGTAAAAGTGGTGCAAGGATGGATTGAATCTCAAATGTACTTGTGAGTTTCATTGAGCTTCATCAGACTTGGGTCTAATGAACTAAAATAATGATGTGTATGTCTGGCAAGATTTGTCTCCCAATTAATATTTTTATCTTCAGATGTTAGATTACTTACAGATGCTTTCTTTTTGCTTCTCTAGCAGATTTCCATTTTTAAGTGATTTTGTGTAATTTTGCAAATATTTAGTAAACATTACAATTCTGTGATTTTACAAGTGGGGCAAAACTAAAATGGCTCATTTAAGTTAAAATCTTACTGCACTGTAAAGTGCATTCCTTCTCGTGGTTTTTAATTAGCATAATGTCCTTCAATTTAATGCAATTATGTCTTTTCTTGCAGATAAATTGCACAGAAAAAGCACTGCTAAGTTCCTTGCTTCCATTACAGTTTACAAGATTATTTTTAATGCCACAGGCTAAATATTTTAACTTTGTGTTCAGAAAAAATTAAATAGTAATCATGAGTAAATCTTATACAAATATTTGGATTTGTCCATTGTAATACCCTGCAAAGTTTTACTAATGTCAGTGTGCAAATGCAGGTTGTTAATTTATTAAGAACTGTGGCAGCCTGGTTGTTTAGCTGGTGGTTTTGCTAAGACATATTCTGTGTATTTGAGTGATTAAACCAGCACTAAAATCACATCTCTCTCTATCAAGACTTTCAGGTTGAGAGCATTTGGGATTCATTCCCAACTCCACCATGTTTTTTTTCACTTGAGCATTAACATGTCAGATAGGAAGAAGATAATTCACAGCTGTCTTGGGGCTTGGTTCACCCATCCCTGACATCAAATTTATGCCAGCACAACTCAATTGAAAACCATGATATTACTCTGGTGCTCTACTGGTTTAATGGAGTCACAAATTGGGCCTTAGGGGGGTTTCTTGGTTACTTCTAATTTTCTGATTAAAGCAGAGTTATTGAAACTCATAAAATCCATGGAACATTGTGGCTCCACTGTGGGCTATCTGCATCAGAAACCTCACTTCATTCTGGGCCTTAAGCAAATTCCCAGCTGGCCTCAGCTCAGTGAAGGTACATTCAGTCAAATGCTTCAGCAGGGTATTTATTTTTCAATTTGCATATTATTTTAACCACATTCCAGAGCCTTGCAACCACAGAGGTTCAAAATATTCCATAGATTTGGGATTCTTAGGCAGATGTGAGGCACCATCTCCAAATTCATACTTCTCTACCTCATCATTCCTCTTCATGCAGCTAATGAAAGAGCAGATCCTTACTCAAAATATTTTCAGGAGGGTTTGGGCAGGAGGATTTCTTTTTCACTCACTGTCTATGGTCTGTAGGGCTCAACTTTCCAGCACAGCATCCAAACCTCCAGAACAGCAAGGAGAGAAAGGAATGGGGAGAGACAAGAGGAGAAAGAACGAGGGGAATGATCACACAGAGTAATTTTATATCTCAAAGAAGGTGCAGTCAGGTGTGGTCTGGCTCACTGCTGTGGTCTGCAGCCCTGTCTGTGCCATTTGGCAGAGAATAGGGCTCTGAGGGCTCAGTTTTTCTTGCAGGCAGTCTGAAAGATGCTGATGGCCTGAAGTTCTGTAGATGAGTGTAGTGACAGGACCCAGGAAACAGCAGGAGGCTGAGCCAGGGGAGATTTAGGTTGGATATCAGGAAAAGATTTTCACCCAGAGGGTGTTTGGGCACTGAACAGGCTCCCCAGGGAAGTGTCACAGCACAGCCTGACAGTTCAAGAGGTGTTTGGACAGTGCTCTGAGACACAGGGAGTGACTCTTGGGGATGGTGCTGGGACAGGAGCTGGACTCAATGGGTCTCTTCCCACTCAGGATATTCCATGAGAACAGAAATTGTCCTGCCACCTTTGCTGCAGGGGTATAGGGGTTGTCTGCTTCAGGAAAATCAGTCTCAAAAAGCCCTTCAAGTGTGCAGTGCTTTCAGGAACAATATAAAGCATAATTAAAAAGGGTTTTTTTGGATTATGCTTTACTCAATACATGCAATCCAAATGGCAATCAGAGAGGTCCTTTATTTCCTAAGAGGTTAAAATTCAGCAGTGCAGAGACCTAGGAAATATAGAAAAAAAATCACTCCAAACAAAACATTTGGGGAGAAAGAAAAAGAAGAAAGAAAGAAAAAAAAAGCTTATTTAATTTCAGAATAGTTCTTGGTATTCTTAAAGCCCTGAATGAAGATTTATGTTGGTCTTTCTTGATCCAAACGGGTTACCTCTCTTTAATAACAAAGCTTTCTTTGAGAATGTTTTATGCTTATTGCTGCTGCCAGATACAACCTCCTACTTTTTCAAGGTTTTGAAATATACTGGGCAGGTCCTAAGCTTTCTTTGGCATGTGAAGATAATTCATGTGTTCGACTACAAACCAAGTGCTCACCCAAAAGCACAGGAGGCCCAGATGATGTAGATTAGGAATAAACAAAAGGAACTGGAAAATTCTGTAGAGGTAACATTTTAATAACTGTGCTTCCACATTATATGGTGGAAAATACCTTGTGAAAAGTGAATAGTCTGCAGAGGATCCTCTGCCTTTTGCTATAAAAAGGTTTTTTCTCTTGTTCCCTTACATGTGTGCTCAACAGATAACACAGAAAATGCTAATCCCAGCTGTAGGCTGGTGAGAGGGGAAGAAAAGGAGAGAGACAGAAGTTATAAATCTGGATCACACACTCAAAGAGCATTGGCACAGTGGTGGCAGCAGATGCCCTGGAGAGAGGGTGTTCAATCTGTATTGCACCACACAGAAAGTAGAACACATGGCGGGTTTTTTTCCCAAAACTTAGCATTCCTTCTGGAGTGCCAGGACCTGCAGTGCCCCAGAAATACCCTTTAAAAGCCCTAGGCATAATTTCTGCCCTAAAAGCACTGTGCCACTGCTATGTGAATGGAGGAGATCCCAGCAATATGCTCGTTTCCATGGACTATATTGAAGAACAATGGAGCAGAAGACAAAGCTTGGATGAAGCTAACCCCCCAAGAAAGCTTTGGTTTGGTTAGAAAACTGAGACAAAGTGTACATAAAGGAATAAACTGAAAGGGCTGCAAATAGCCTGTGAAAACATGCTGCAAGAAAATAGTTTAGAATTCTTCATTATCCCACTTCACATTCAAGGGGATGACTGGAAAAGAAGATCCTCTATTTTTTTAAGAAATCCACAGGCCTTACAGCAAATGACCATGTTTTCCAATTTAAATATTATGAGTATTCTTTAATGTTTGCACAGGCTCAGGAGTTCTGAGCCCATATAATAATCTGCAAAAAAAATCCCAAGTTTTTTTTTGGTTTTTTTTTTTTTTTTTCTTTGCTGAGGCTCCCACATGGCATGGAGTGGAAAACACTTTGCTGTGGCATGTTTAATAGGTTGCAGAGTAGGCAGTATGTGGTTCCTCAGAGCAACTGGGATGGGAGAAGATAAAATATGCCCTGCTTTCCCAAGGCAGATTGTATGGCTCTGTGGCTACCTGAAAGGAAAGACCACTTCCAGTTTAGCCACACAGAAGTAATCCGTGTGTATTCTTAGATTTATGAGTGGCTGCATTACTGTGCAATTAGTCTGCATTACCCAAATGTGGGATAAGAAGGGAGGGAAAAAAGGTTTGCTTTTCATTATTTTTTCCTCTGAGCATTCATCTGCTTTGCTCAGAGTTTCCTATACCTGATTCTTGGGTGTCTGTGGCCACCAACAGAGTTTCCCCCAGCCCAGGCAGTCTGGTTTAAATGTGTGTGCTGTACATTCTCCTTGTCCAGAGGGTTCTGCTAAAGGCATTTATCTGTTGAATGACGTGCAGACTGCCAGATTCAACAGATGACAGCTTAAGCACAGCACTAGTGACCACCAATGGTGTGCTTTTTATTTTGGGATCTTGCTTTTTCTTAGGGAAAAAAAAAAAAAAAAAAAAAGGAACCATTATTGACTTCTTTTTTTTTATTATTATTCTTTTTTCAAGATGTTTCTTGTGTATTGGTGTATTCTTCTGCTCTGTCCCACATTAAGGACTGATCTTGATTTCATGTGCTCTAATTTAATGCTGCCCCTCCTCTAGCCTTCAGCAGTTGCTTGTGGTTTGTGCAGAAGTTTGGGAACAGATGTGACCAAACAGGCACAGACACAAATAGATGATGCTGACCCTCTCCCTCCCTCCCTCTCACCTGTTGGCCATTTGCTGTCCTCTGATAAATTTAAGACATGAGGCAGTTCAGAAAGCACACAGATCATGACTCCTTTTTGTTTTTCTTGCCCTTTTTTTCAGTTGGAGGTCTGTACATGGACATAAAACAAGCAGATGGAAGGCACAGTCCTGAGTCTTCTAGCTTTGGTTAACCTTGCTGTCAGTCAGCAGCAGCCTCCTCATGTGGGTGCTGCTCATGGGTGCACTGGTCTGGGAACTGCTTGGCAGCATTGTTTGGGGATGAATACTGTCCTGTTCTGATGAAATGGAATGCAATTCAAGGTAATCTCTTCAGAGGTGTCACGCTGTTCCCTTAGGAAAGATTTAGAGACCCAGGAAATTAAAAAGTCAGATGGATGCCAATGGGTAGAGGACATGCATCCTAACACAATTCTGCATATCACCACCATGGTCCTTCACAGGGATTTTCTTAGGAAACAACATATGCAAAGATAATAACCTCCCTGCTGGTACTGGCAGATATCTGCCTCTCTGGCAGACTCAGATTCATTCATATGCACAACAGGGGGGAAAGGATTATTTTAGCCTACTTATTTTCTTTCCTAGTTCACATCATTCACTGAGTATGTACAAATAGGAAGGATGCCAAGTTGTTTACAAGAAGATCAGCGATGATTTGAGCCAAAACTATCAGTCCAAGTGCCCTCAAACTGTAGGGATTTTCTGATGTGGCTGTGACTCCAAAAGCTGTGACTCAGCTCCATTTCTGAGCTAGAGTGAATGTCAAAATGAGTATCTAAGAAAAAGCCCCATTCTGAGTTGTACTGAGAGCTCCCACTGAGTGCCAGACATGAGAAATCACCCTGACTCTGGCAGCATAAAACTTGCAAGACACAGGTAATGTACATCATAAATTTGAGCTGAGAAATTCTCTTTTGAGTGTTTTTCCTTTGAAAATCTTACTGAGCTCCTATCTCCTTCCCCTTCCAGACCACCCACAGATACCACCCACAGACCAGTCACCCCGTGGTCTCTGGAGGTCATCTGTCATTCTCACTATCTTAATCCTGAGAGCATAGGTGCTCATTCAGGAAAATAACTTCAAGCAGGTGCTTAATGTCAAAAACACAATTAATATCATTAGAATATTATGAGAATGAATATTGACATCTTAGTGTTTACTTCCTGCTAAGCCCTTGGATGTTGAATATATGTGTAATAACAAAGGGATGACTCCAGAGAGGTATGGAGATTGGACATTTGAGAGGAGGAGTTCTTGCTGTAAAGAAATCAACAGGAGGCACAGCATCAGCTCTGAAACACCAGCATGGTACCAGGAATGTTTATATTAAGCAGTCAGGCAGTATCAGCTTCCAAAATGATGCTGTGAATCAGGGTATATTGTAACAACATTTTCAGTTATTCTTGTTGTTTTTTGGGGTTTTTTTTCACTCTTCCCTTAAGATATTTTATGTTGATTGAAACTGCAAAGTAGGTGAGTGGCAAGGAAGAATTTTCCAATCAATCAGAATGAAAGAAAATATTTTGGGGATTTCTTATATTCATCCTCAGTCTTACATTGCTGTATTTGCTTTTCAGCACTCTTGAGTGTGATACTTCTGTGCTGAGATACCTGAGATGTTCCTCTTTGCCCTTCTTGTCTCTTAGATTCCACTGAGGATACACACACTTTAAATTAAGCACACGTGCAAGATTTTTGGAGTTAAATCATGGGAAATGTAGTCCACTTGTTTTTATTTTTCCCAACTTCCACAGTGGCTTCTGCAGGTGGTCAGACCTGCAGAGATTTGAACACCATTGTTGGGAAGGAAAAGGCAGTGGGATGGAAATCAACAAGATTTGAGAAAAGATCTTGACAATATTAAGAAGAGATTTTTTTTTTTTCCCCAGCAGTAATAGTGGTGTGAGCTTTCATAGCAAGGATTGCTCCAAGGCAGTAGAGCTGGCAAAGACCCAACATTTTACTCTTATTTCTTGAGGCAATGCTGAGATCAGGGACAGTTTTCCTCAGACACAATTCTCCTCCTTTTCTTAAGTAAATCAGTGTCATCACAAGCATGGGGCAGGAGGGATAGGGGAAGTGGTAATTTGTAATTTTTGTTGGGGAAACACCCCCAGTGTAACTGATGTTGTGTTGTTTGGCAGCTAAGAATGACAGCAAAAAACCCAAACACCAGAAGGACTACAGAAGTTTCTGGGAAAAACTAAGGAGAAAAACCAGACTGAAAGGCAATCTGTGCTGCCAAGATTGACTACACTATTATAATTTGGTTTTCTTATTTTGTTTATTTTCTTCATATTTAAACTATTGCAACAAGAGCTGAAAATAACTTGTATTTCAGTTTGCATTAAGCAGTACTGGAACTGCAACTTGATTATAAAAAAGAGATAGAGAAGCAGTAAGTTATCACATTCCACATGATATCTGGAATTATTTTAATTAATTTAAACCATTAAAATAATTACATTTATTTGAAAAAACATACATTTTTACTTTTATTCCCACTGATGATACAGACTACCTGTGGCATACTAAAAAATGAGAAAAAAAGAAAACTGTAGGAAGACAACAAAATGACAGCTTAATTTTGCTTTAACAATTAATTCCTCTAGAAATGCAACTTTCAAAACATTATTGAAGACGTATGGAAGTTCAACATGATCTTTAATTCCAGCACACCTTAAACATGTGTCTAAAAATAGCATCATTCCCAAAAGGCAGAAATGCTGAGCTGCCACCATCTCTGTTGGCAATATCTGCTTTGTTTATTTATCCTGGGCAGCCTCTGTGCAGGGGCAGGATCTCAGGCAGCCCTGCTGGGAGGAGGTGGGAGGTCCAGATTTGCCTCCAGCTCATCCCTCCTGTCTCACCCCAGGAAGCTGCTCTGAGGATGGAAAAGGGCTCTGGCTCCAGACCCTGCAGATCTGGGTTCCTGTTGGGAATGGGAGCCCAAAAGACAGAAAGTGATAGAGAGAAAAGCAGGCAGAGCAAAGAGTGTAACCCAGCTCTTCCTGGCACTGCCTCCTGAAAATAACCCTTCAGTCTCAACCTTCTGCTGCACAGAAGGGCATGAGGTGATCTCAGCTTTGGAAATCAGATAAATTAGATGAGCTAATTAGTTTTTCTGCTATTTTAGAATCAGTTTTGCTTATGTTTGATTTGCAGTTTTAGTCTTGTAATCTGTTGGTAACTTGATACCTTTATGTTTTAGGAAAAAAAGTTCCTCCCTTTCTAGATTTCAGCTGTTAAATAAAAAAAGCAGCAATTCATAAGGAGCACAAAATCTCAGGGGTGAATGCACACTGGGGATCTGGAGCCAAAACTTTTCACTGTCAAATTTTTGCCCTCTTCCCTGCTATCTTGCAGGCAGGGCAATAGTGATTAGGATGATCTGTTCTTCAGAGTATATTTATGTTTGCTCTGCAACAATACACATCTTTTCATTATTCTTTGGACACAACACTATCTGCAAACCATCACTGCTCTCTCTGATATGTGCTAAATATTGACAAAGACACAAAGAAAACACAAGTGTTGAAACAAGCTGACCTCTGGTACAAGAAGAGCAAACAAGTGAATGCCCTGGGATGTGTCTTTTATTATTGCTAATTGTTCTTTAAACACCATGAGTCTCCTCTCAGTTTGGGAGACAAAGACCCCTCCAGTGCTACATTAGGCAGGACCAGCAGCCACATGCTTGTCCATACTGATAAATCCATAAAGAGATGAGTCAGGCTGGCTGTGCTGATAGCAACCCAGGTTTTGCTGGAGCTGATGGCTTTTGGAGGGTTTTCATGGAGGGTATCATGTGTCAGGGAGAGCTGACTGTGTGCTCAGATATTAGGTAGTACCTGAAAGTATTCAGCTGGTTTGGATGGTGGCTGGAACCTGCCTCTTCATAAAACTCATCTTCAACAACCCCAGAATCTTCCTGTGTGGTTTATCCAGAAGCTTTCCATGAGCCAAGAATTTCAGAGCAGCCAACAGCATGAAAATGTAATTAAAGGTGCACATGGGTGCTGTACAGGAAGAGGTCTCAGGAATTGTGAGGCTTGACAGGAAAAAAGCATTTTGCCCCAAGGTGAGGGTATTTGAGAGGTTTGTTTAACCTTCATTCTATTTGCACACAATTCCATGTTATTATTTGCAATACCATTGAATCAAAATGTGAATTTGCCATAGCAAAATGGCTTCAAATGGGGCCTATATTGCTTCCCCAAATTACACCACATCCTTAAAAAGGAGTAAAGGTGAGTGCACTGTGCAATCTGAACTCTTGCAAAATGCTATAAGCAAAACATACTTTAATAAACAACACATTTTCTCCAATTCCTAGAGAACATTTTCTAAGAAAAGACTGCAATTACAAAAAAAAGAGAAAAATATATATACATATATAATGAGCTATTTCAGCTTAATCAATTTTTCAGGAAAACTGTTAACATTGGGGAACTGTCTTACTGGCAACAGTAAGACCAGTGTGGGACATTGGCATGATGTGGGTGAGGATTTCTGTATCACTGCCTTGTTTTTTTCCCTGTAAGGAAAACAAAACAGTGACAAGTCATAAATTCATTCATGCATTTTATTCTTTCCATTTATTCAGCCCTTGTGCCAGGAAAATAATGAAGCATCCAGCAGATGACATAAATAAATATTTATTCAAATCCCCTGCTTGCAGTCACTACCCACTAACAAAATACCAGAGTCAGCTGGACTTCTGGAAAGCAGAATGCATCCAGAAATTTTGCTTAAGTTATGCAGAATAATGATTGTTTAACTGCAACTTTGAGAGTCTCATGTGGTTGTAAATGTTTGTGGGTGAGTACCTGTGTGTCTGTTGATGTTATATGATACAAAGCTCTTTTAAAGAATTTCATATCCATTTCACTTTTCTTCCTGTTATTCTCAGGTGCATATTACTGAAACAAGATTTGTCCTAAGCACACATGAGGTTTTCTGTTGTAGATATCAGTTTTATAGGACTGCTGCTCATCCTTTTTGTTTCCCTAATCAAAGTTTGAAGAGGTTCAGCCACATGTGTCTGGCAGGAGAAAAAAAACTATATTAAAAGGGACAATTTTCTCACCTTCTTTACAAATTATTTCCTATGATTCAAATGACAAGGAGAATAAGGGAAAAAACCAGCTATTTCTTACTATTTTTTAAAGCAAGTCAAAAACTCAAGTCCTGTAGCTAACAAGGGTACAACAGGTGAGATAATCCATCTCTCTCCAAACATTTCTACAGGTATTTAGTAGTTTATTCTCCTTAGATGATAAATAGAAGCTTCTTCTGCACCTAACAGAAGAAGCAACCCCAAATCTCTATTTTTTAAATTTTTAATTGCCAAACTACTTTCACAACACAGGCACCATCAGCCTATAGTGGGCACACCAGCCCTGCTGGATATCCACAGGGTCTCAGGCTGGTCCAATTCCTTTGCTTTCAAGAATTTGGTTCATTGTGAGCAGACTCCTGGAAATCTGGACACAGTATTCTTGCAGATAATTCCTGTCTTTTCCACTTTATTGCTAGTTGTCTCTTTCAGCCTCTAATATCAGCTTTCCATTTGCAATTCATGATGCTAGCTGGAAATTTCACAGGACAAAAGCAGATCCTATGGACTGGCTTAATTCCACTATCCTTATTTTAGATTCTTGTGAGTTAAGAAAAACCACAGCAGGTTTGAATTTTGTTTTACTTTTTAATCTAAAGATACTGTTTGTTTTGGCTTAAAGGGAATTGTGAAAAATACCAATATATTTAAGTGCTTTCTGAGGACAGCAAGTGAACCTTAGCAGTGAAATCCTGCTGTATGTGAGGTTCTAAAATTGCAATGTGCAAATGCTTTACTGGGATGTAAAAATGTCCAAATGTGTGTAGTCCAGGATGATATCCAGTCAAAAATGGCTAATGCATAAGGAAAAAGTTATTCTTGAAATTTAAAAGAATCAGTTTATACTCACATCTGATATTTCTAGTGACATCATACACCATGAAACAGTGAAATCTAATAAGGCTGTTCACTTCAACAGAAGTTTGAAAGTATGTTCAGAGAGACTTTACCTCACCTCTGCTGCCTGACTTCAGCCTTGAAATCTTAAATCTGACAGACAGCCACTTCTTTTTGGCTTCTTTTTCTACCACAGAGCAGCATCTTGGCTTTGCCCTCCCAGGCTGCATCAGCACTGAAATACTCCATACAGAGCATCCCCTGTATTCACTGGAAACACTAGAAGTCCTGATGTAATTTCTCAATCAAATAATGAAAGCAGAGCCCAGTGAGTTAGGAACAGTGGACATTTGATTTCAGAGCTCCACACCACCATGCCTGCAGGCAATATAATTTCATAGTTCTCAGAATATGTGTAACTCAGGAGTTACTCAGAAACATAAACTGCAATTCCTGGAGGTAAAGTAAAATATCCATTAGTTGCATATATCAAGATTTGTCTACTCTAAAAGAATATACATTACAGCCAGATACCCCTGATACCTGACATATGGTTTTCTTTTGGGGAATCAGTGCTGTGTAAGTATTAAAAAAAATTCTTCCATTCTCAGCTTTATGCAAAGG
This sequence comes from Erithacus rubecula, assembly GCF_903797595.1. Classification (NCBI taxonomy): domain Eukaryota; kingdom Metazoa; phylum Chordata; class Aves; order Passeriformes; family Muscicapidae; genus Erithacus; species Erithacus rubecula. The sequence goes on from NC_136687.1 coordinate 63,151,735, forward strand.
CTGAGTCTTTTATTGGCCTTGGTCTTCACAGAGTAAATTCATTAGTTTGAATTGTGTTTTTATTAATGCTGAAAGTCAGGGGGGGAAGAAAAAACTAGGGCTAAACTGCACAATGCCTTGTTGTACCACTTGGAAAAATTTGCTTTTCCATACTTTAAGCTTCCTGTGACAAAGTCTGTCTGTCCAGCAGTTTCAGACTGTGTACAAGACAATAGAGACAATGCAGGAATATAAGAAATTCTTAGTGATATTAGCATTGCCAGAGGATGCAGTTCCAGTCCATGAAATTGCAAAGTGTGTCCAGATGCTGCAATGACGCATATCTTGTAAATGCTTATAATGATAAACAGATAATAAAGGCTGAATTATTAAGTCAATGGTTTTGGCCTTGCTGACTGCAAGTACTGGAGTGTACATAGACTATCTCCCCAGTTAGCACTGGCTGGCTTTCTGCAAGCACCAAGGAGATTTGGGGTTCTGACTCTCAGTTCTGGGAATAGTCCCTCTGGGGCTGCATTTCAAACCACTGACAGTTTTAATGAGTAGTGCCCAAACCTTACATGATTTGACAATTTCTTCTTTGGTGGGTGGCAGTTCAGCCCTTTTTTTCCAAAGTGTAGAGGAGAGAAGGGTTTTTTTGAATGGTTTTGTAAGAAAATAATTGCAAAGGATCCAACACAGAGCCCAGGGACAGCTCTACTAAATACCTAACAGGAGATATAGACCATCCTCCTAATTTGTCATCAATGTGCTTATTTATTGCATGATGTCCCACATCTCAGGCACTGCACAGACCAGCCTCTAAGACATCAACCATGGAGAAATCTTTTAAACTCTATTCAATTAGAATTCATTTTTAAAAACATTTTGAAAAGTTTAGTGTTAAGGAAAGAAATGCAAGGTAACTGCACAGTAGGAATTGTCTTGGCTGTGCCAAAGGATTTCCTGACTGTTCCGTAACTCTCCATATTTCCAGTTTCTTCTGTAAGAAAATTTATTACTCTGAAACTCTAGAGGTGTATCAGTACCTACATGATGTTAAAGATGACCATCAGTGTTTTGTGAGCATGTGATGCACTTCATCATAAACTTTATTAATGTTCCTGATGGGGTCCAAAGATCCCGTGATGGAAGGTGGAATGACATTTCAAGGTATTATTTCAAGTCACTTGTCAGTATTCGAAATTTTCCTGCTGTCTTTGAATGACAGCAAATGAAGGTTAATTTGAAATTAAATTCTGATATGGAAATGTGTCTTCCTGCTGAGGCTGGGCATTGATGGGTAGGAATCTGTTACCATAAAGGGAGCTAGAAGGCAGCTGAATGAAACCCTAGACAAAAAGGAAGGGGTTTTTTTGTGCTAAATGACTAAAACTAAGGCACTTTGCCAAGGCATGTGTGCATTATAACCCACTGCTTATTTGGGTGAAGAAATGCCCCAGCATTTCCACTTCCAGCACACTGACAGCTCAGCCCTGAGCCATCAATTATCCACAGCAACGTGCCCAGCACTGCTGCTGCCACATGCACAGTAAAGCCTGCTGCCCACAGAGGCCCAGTGTTGGATCTGGATGCTGATTTCTCTCAGAATTATGTATTTGAATGTGTTTAGCACAACAAACTGCAGGGCAGTGTCTGCAGGGTTCATAAATTGGCACCGGTGCCTGCTCTTTTTTCCAAAGTGTAAAGTCTGATGAAAAATCCATCTGAAGGCTGGATCACAGAGAAAGGAGGGCCCCAGATTATGAGCAGGATCTCCTCTAAAAGCCATGTGCTCATGTGAAAATGTGATGGAATATGGGCATGGAAAATTCCGTGTGGATTTCACTCGGTGCATAGGGAATTCCTGGTATGCACATCAATTTATGATGCAAAGGGTCAGGGGGCTGTAAATATGTTTCCTTGCTGCATAAAGTAGGGTGATAAACAGTGACATGTCAAAAGCCCTGAAAAAAAAAAAGGTTTGGGTCAAACATGATACCTAACAAGTCTCACTTTTCTTTGCCCTGCATGCATGTTTTTATTTCTACAGCGTGAAACTCTTTTTTGACATATCCAGCATGATCCCTGAACAACCTGGGGAACTGTTCATGGCTATACCTACCTGACAAGCTGCAGCAGTAGCCAGCACCTGTTATTTATAGAAAAGACAGTGGAACAGTCCTAAGAAGCAGGATTATGAAAGCACACTAGGAGTATGTTATAGTTATCAGAAAAAAAATAGATGTTTTCAAATTATCTCAGTGAGTTGACACAGTCACTTTTATTTCTTTTTTTACTGTTGTAATCAGTGTTCAGGAAAAGATAAAACAGAAGAATTTTCCACCAGAAAATATCTCTGTATTATTATTATCTCCATCCTTAGCCAATTTATGCAAAGCAGACTCTAGTCGTTTTCGCAATATGTTTAATTTCCCACAGACCTGAATTACAGTAATGTTTTTTAAGTTTTATGGGGGTTTGCCTTGTTTTTTGGTTTTTTTTTAATAAAAATGCAGGCTGCATTCATGCTGCTCAGGTTCTGCAAGTTGTACTTGTAGTTTAACCAGCTCAGCTCCCTTTCTCTCACAGCTGCTTGTGTGCAAAGACTTTGCTCACCATTAATCCCAATGTTGGGCTGTGTAAAAGTGGCAATGCAGAAGCCTTGGGAGGACTCTCTGGGAAGATTTGGCTTTTGTAAGGCTGCCTTCAGGCAAGTTATTTCTCCTTTCATCCTGTCAGGAAAGGCATGGAGAGGAGTGAGGCCAAGCCCTTTGGAAATTCTGGATTAAAGCTTTAATCTTTGGACAACTCAAATGTGCCATAATTTATGCCATACCAAAGCTCCTAAATTATGTCTAAAGTAGCTCTATCCTCTTAGGTTCTCTTTAGTTTTAATGTTTCTCATTAAAAATGATGAAACATGAAACACTGTTGGTGAACATTCATCTTTCTCACCACAGCAAAACCTCAACTCTTCTGTACATGAGACAGTCAATGTGATGGCAGGTTTTGGATTTTTCCAGTGTGAGCATATGAGCTGATTCAAGCAAGGACATCCAGGATTTACTCAGATCTTTATCACTGCTGATTCTACTTAGATTTCACAAGTGACTATGAGAACAAATTTCAGAAGCAGAGCTTCACGTTATGCCATGGCAGCTCTGCAGCCAAATGTTGGTAAAAATCAGTTTAATGCTGTGGAATTACTTGTGTCCAAGAGTAAAGGCCTTCAGCAAACGAAAATGGTAAATAAAGCACCTTTGCTCAGATTTTGCTTCCTTATTTCCAGGGTCTTTAAATGTGAAGGAAGAATCTTGGGAGCTGAGAAATGCAGAAAGAGTTGTCATAGTAATTGTCTTCCATATATAGAGAGTTCATTAAATGGCCTATTAATTGCTGGTGCCAGTATAACAGAGGCAAGAGAGTGAAAACCTGCCAGCCTGTCTGAAAGGGAGGTCAAAGAAAAGGAAAATAAATACCTCCAAAGCATCACAAAATATTCAGAAAAAGTATGTTTCCAGGGGAGGAGAAGGTTTCAATAAAATTATGACTTTAGCTCTGGAAAATAATTCAGTTAGAGCACAAGTGGTTGTCATAAAAATTGTGTATATTAAGAAAAATCACTGTTGTCTGTTTCAAAATAGGAATAATACCTTCTAAGCATCTCAAATGTCAGGTTTTATTTAATAAAATTGGGCAAGAAATATGTTGTATAACCACATGATGTTTGTGGAATGTTACTGTACATGTAAAAAATGCTGTAAACATAAGGGGCTTTGTGTGTGTGTTTCTCTGTGAGAAACCCACTCCATCCTCTGAGAAAGTTTATCATTGGAAAGACAAGATAGGTTACAATAGGATGACATAAAATCCAGCTCTGGAAGATGTCACTATCTTGCTATCACAAGGACTGCAAATTCTCTGAAACAGTCACTTGAGCACTTTGCAGGAGATAAGTGTTCCTTACATCCTTAACATTTTTAGAAATGAGAAATGAGTGTGTATTTTCCATGGACATTTGCTGCTGGTGCTTGGGGTTTATGTGGGACAGCAGGATACATGGGTTCCCTTTATAGAAAAGCTAGGAAGAATTGTGGGAAAATGTAAAATCTTGCATAGGAGATGCACAGGAGATACGAGTAAGCAATTTGGGTTTCTACTAAATGCAGCTGCAGGCAGGCTGGAAAGCTGCTGCTTTTGCAAGTGCATGGAAGAGCAGACATCTGCACATTTTTGTCTCAGTTACTGGGTAGGTGTTAACAAAACAGCTGGACCGTGTATGGAATTGTTTTTTCCTATTTTTAGCTCTGCCTTGCACAGGGTGTGCACGTTCTGTTCTGCATGCTGCTGATGTTCCAGCTCTGGGTACAACTCACACTTCTGCTCTGAGAGCTGCTCCAGCATTGCACCATGGCTGCCAGGAGGTCCTAAATGGGAAACAAAACAAAGCACAACCAATAAATCAACTGTGATAAAAAACAACAACAGCAAAACAAGCAAGAACACTCTTCTCTCTCCATCTTGCAAAACAAAATCCTTCAGGCATGATTTATTAGTAAAGACAATTATGGACAGTTAATAATGTACATCTGGATCTTATGAACAAATGCACAGCCAAAATATCCTCTTTTTAATTTTTTTTCCCAAGGTTTAAGTGAAGTCATTCATCTGTACTTTAACAAAAGCTTTTATTTCCACGTGAAGAGGTGGGTAGCCATTCAATCAGACATGACTGAGATTGTTTCAGTCAGTTAAATTGCCCAATATTTTCACATTACCTTGAAAAAAAAAAATGAAGGACATGTATATGCCATTTTGACCTAAGAAAGTATATGTCTCTACCTACAAGATGTCTAATATATATAAATTTATGTACCAATATTTATGTTTCTATTATACACAGAGAAAGTAATACCTTTGCATTAACATGAAACATCACAACAAATTAGGATCATAAATAATAGAAAGTGCATGTGGAGCAAAAAGTCTGGGAAGTTCTTTACTCATCTCTGGAGCCTTCTGGGCAGAAAAGCTCATTATGAAAGCAGAGGCTCCTGTCTAGAATTGAAGTTTTGCAGTGGGTGTTCTCTGCTTTGTGCTGGCAGTGAAGGTTTTTAGCAATGCCTCCAATCCTGAAATGCCCAGGGTTTGATCCATGAGCCAGTGTAGAAATGGGTGGAGACATTGATGAGGAAAAAGCTCAGTAAGGCTTTCTCTCAAGCATGTGTACAATATTTCAGTACCTCTGAGTCAATAGTATGCAAGTCAATAGTAGTGTTTGACTAAATTAAAACACGTGTGTGATTGCCTGGAGAACTGGAGTCCATGATTTAAATTCAGTTTAACAGTGGTTTTAACTCAGTGTCATACGGCTATCAGGCTGCTTTTCTTTTCTGTTTTTATATTGGAAGCAGGTCTCTTTCCCTTTAAAGGAGCTTTTGAGTTAGTCTAACATCACTGCTAAGCAGCACAGCAAAAAAAAACCCAAGCACCATTGTGGAGTTTTTTCAATTAATTTGGGATTTGCAGTTAAATACAGGTGTCACAATTTAACCTTTGAATAATCCATAAACCATCAAACTGCAAATATTTCAGTGGAGGGGTTTCTTAAGAAGTTTTTGGGTTTTTTTTTAAGAGTCAAACATATGCCAAACATATACAGGATTATTAGCAACAAGTGGCTGAAGGAAAGTTGAAAATCTGCAAATAAACCAACTTAGCTGGTGGTTGTTTAAATTCTCAAATAGCAGCTGTTGACTTCTTCCTATTCAGGGAGAGCTCACTGACTTAGTTACAGCTTCAGATTCATTTTTGCTTCTGAAAATCCCTTACAGCAGAAGAGCAATGATCTCTGAAGGAGATGGACTGAATCAGTATTTTTTTTCTTGTTCTGGAACTTAAATTGACATTTTTTAAAGCAAAAAATTCTGTTAGTGTTTGCAACTGTAAAGGAAAAATAAGACATTTGTTTTGGTAGTTGGCATGACTCTTCTTGCACGTTATTAATTTTCTCTAAAGAATAAATCTTTAGGTTAAGAAAAGCTGGTTAAAAGTCCCTTCATCCTTTTAGTTTACTTTCCACACATAGTGAAGTGATCAGATATGACAGCAATTGAAATTAGAAGGAGTGGCAATATAATGAGATATTTTTATCCATCTGCATAAAAAGACGAATGGCTTAAATACTGACTTCACTGCCTTTATTCTGTCTAAATCTTCCCCAGAGGTGACACACAAGACCAAGAATGATTCAGTGGTCTGATAAGGGGAATTCTGCATGCCTCTAGCCAGTCTTCCTTTCTGAGCCAGTGACTCAAATGGATTGCATTTGGGCACTATATTTAGTTTTGCCCATAATTTATTATCTGATCTTGGCTGGCACCCCAAAACTGTTTTTTTTTTGGTTTTTTTTTTTTTTTTTTAACACACAGTTTTTATGGCATATTGAAAAAGCCTGCAATTTAGCTTTCCCTGCCACACAAAATGCAATTAAATTTATGAGTACTATTTAAGAGGAGCTACTACCACTCAAATCTTCCTTGTTCCCAGATTGACATCTTAGAGTTTCCCCAGGTTATATTTTACTTCCTTTATCATATAGCTCAGTAACTGAGACATGAATATCTCAGGTACATGAAATAGCAGTTCCACATCTTATTTGAAGCACATGAAGGTGCTGAAATGCTGCAATAGGTAGGATGTGGTAACTGCTTCTGGCCTCTGCTCAGGCACCTGGTGATCCTGAACTCATCCAATGCTCTCATGGAAGTTCATTTATAATGAATCCCCCAGAATATGTAATATACAATTATGATGCTTTATATAACTATGTAACAACCAGAAAGAAAAATTCAATCATGTTATAGATGAATTGACTCATTTTTTCCCTCTTTTTTATTTAAAAAAAAGTAATCTTTTGCATCATTTTTAGTTTTGATCTCTTGAAGGACCAGATTGAGAATGGCAGGGATTTGAGTGGGGCTGAGCTAATGGTATATCTGGAGATGTAATGAAGTGTTCTGAGGCACTGAAGTGTTCTTTCCCCTGGGAGGTGAGAGTGCTGGCTCTTACAATACCTTTCTTCTCTCAGGCTTGACAGTTGAATGGCTTTTTTAAATAATGGCAGGAAGTCCAGAGCTTTTCTACATTCTCCTCTCCTTTCAGCGTGCCGGATGCCCTGGCACCAGAGAGCCTTTGAAACCTTCTCCCATTTCTCCAGCACCTGATGGTGATTGTTTGGCTGGGGATTTATAGCTGGCCTGAAACTCAAAGCTTCCAAAGAGCTGAGGTTACAGAAGCTGGCAGTTATGCTGGATTCCCTGGAGTGCTGGTGCTGTCGTCATCTGATGGCTGCTGAGCATCAAAATGGGATGGAAATTTCTGCATTCCAGTGGTGGAGAGCTCCCACCACCAAAAACACCAACAGGACTCAAAGAAAAAGCTGTTTAGAGATCTTATCTTCTGTTTTGTGTATGTTTGGGCTCTAACCACATCAGGGGCATTGCTGGCATTAATGGAATCTCTCCTCTGATAGTTTATCACAGGCTAAGAACTTCCAGGATGGAGATTCAGTTTCTTCTCTCTGGGGGGAAGCTGCCAAGAAATCAGGAACAGGGAAGAGAAGTGACTTCCACACCTGCTCCCATCCCATCAGCACTGGGAAGGACTAACAAAGCAAATAGTTCATGGGGGCATTTCTAAGAAATGTTTGTGGCCTGAGCAGTGTTTTCTTCCACAGAAAGTCAGAATCAGAGTTTCTGAGGTTGTCTAGCCCAGTCTCCTGCTCAAGCAGAGCCAGCTAGAGCAGATTGCTGAGGACCTTGTGCACCTGGGTGCTGCTCAGTTCCAGCTCAGCCTGTCATGGGAAAGAGGGTCCATCCCCTTCATCACCTCTGTCCCTTTGGGGGCTGTGGTTGCTCCAGCATTATGAAGGTCCTAAATCACACATAAAACTCTAGAACACCCCCTTTTGTCCCCTTATTGCCTCTCATCCACTGTTCCTAAGAAAAAAGCAGTGTGGGAGAGCCAAGGAAAAAATGCAAGATCCTTATAGGAATGACTTGGTATCTAACTCTCAGAAATGGAAGGTTTCATTCCTGCTTGCTCCTTTAGAACCACAATGCAACCACGATTTAAAGCAGCACTGCAAAAGTACAAAACAAGCCTTCCTGCCAATGTAAATAAAGGGGAGATAAAGTTGGAGGTGATTGATGGCTTGGGAAGGAGAAGCTCCTCTAGATACCTGAAAGGAGAGCCATCAAGCTTTATTAACCAAGACATAAAAATATCTCATCAGGAATAAAGCTCCCTGATGTAATAACAGCAAAAAAGAAAAATTGATTCCAGAGATGAAATTAGTTTAACATCTGAACAATATTTTCAAACTGTGAAATACTCTCTCAGCAGTGATTGTTCCTCTCATTAGCCCTTTGCTCGTTATTCTTTCTATTACTATCATCATCAGTGTCCCTATTCAGAGGTAAACCTGCACTGATAGTAATTCTCAGACAAGCAGGAAAAGGATTGATGTGGAAAAGGGATGAATTAGGAAAATCCTTTGGCAGCAAATATCTTTTTTTTTTCCCCTTAAAAATAGAAAAAAAGAACAGTGGAATTACATTGTCAAACAATCATCCCAAATCTGGGCTAAATGGAGTATAATTTATTTTGTGAAATGCTAATAAGTAATAAGATAGGAAAAAAGAGATTAGGAATGTCTTTGACAATATTAAATTATGTTATTAGGTCTTGAATTATCTCCTTTAAGTTGTTAGGAAGAGTTTGCACATATGCAGCGTTGCTTAGCTTTTGGGTGCCTTACATCCTGGAAACATAGGATGTTCTAGCAGAGTCCTATACATAAAAGTTGTCTTGTTTGTTTGTTTGTTATTAGTTGTTTTTTTTCATTAAGACACCCAAATCTTAAAAAATATTTTCACTTTAAAGCTTTTTTGCAGTTTAGCAGGTTGTGCTGAGAGGTTACTGCTATTTTATGAGTCCCTAAAAGGGTTTTATAAGACAATTTTGAACTAAAGCATCTTCAATAAAGCATAAAATAATGACTTTGTAGGATCAAAACTCTATAAATAAAAGCTACTTCTACAATGGCTGTGAACAGATTTAGTGTATCAATTGTGAACATAATTGTAATACAGACCAGTCATTAAAAGAGGAAGCCTTTTACCTTTTCATGCTCAAAAAGTGTAAATGTTGTTTTTTCATGTCTTTCACTCCTGTTTAAGGGGATAGAAGCTGCTTCATTAATTGCTCTTAAAAGAACAGAGTAGGGCATATGTCATAATGACTCACTCAATGATCTATTGAAACAATAATTTGGGACTAATATATCCAATTATTTGCTCAGCTATAGCCATGACAGTTCCAACCTCTTGTGTTGCTTAAAATTTATGATTTTAATAGTGCTACAGATTAAATTTAAATATTCATTTTAACATCAATTCTATGTATTCTAGCAAAAAAAATGTCATTAGATCATAGCAGTGGAGAATTAAAAAGCAGATTTATATTTGTAAGGAAGTCCTACATCATTCCTTAAAATATTTTAAAAATTTAAAAAGAAATGTAAAAAATATTTTAAAAATTAACCAAGCAACACATTACTTCTTTTATCTTCTTTTGGTGACCTTCATATAGAATGTAATAAGTTGCTGAATGTCTCTGGTACAAATCTGTAGAATAATTATTTTTAAAAATTACAGAAAAAAATTCACCATTATTAACTATTTGCACATTTTACAAGGATATCTATGAAACTCTAAAGATTTTTCTCCATTACATTCTACAGAAACTTCTTGATAATGGATATTATATATATTTCTACATGTGTTTATATGTGTTTTTGTGTTTTTTCATGTACATATTTGTGTGTTTATGTGTTTTTATGCATTGCCCTGTGGATTTACACTGGAACTTATTTGTTTTAAGAGATTAAATACTTATACCATAGTCATGAAAGCCTTAACATGGACTCACTCACCATCTGTTCAGTGCAACTGACTTCCAAGAGAAAGCAGAGGGTAACATGGAAAAGGCTTATTGTAAAGAAATATTGCATTTCATTAATCATATGAGCAGTATTCCTTTGTTTAGAGCTAGTACACAATATAAAAGATTAATTGAGTATAGAACCTATTACTGAGCTACAAGATAAAATAGCTGGTTTTCTCATTTTGTCCTCTGTAGACAATTGAACTTTTTCATATTATTTACTCGAAGAGGGAAATTTTTCCTCTGGCATCCTGACATGCTAGAAACTTCCTTCAAGCATTTCTTCTCTCTGCTGCTGGAAAAAGAGTAATTTTTCATTCCAAGGAGAGCTTTTCCACGGAGAAGGAAGTTTTCTGTCTGTTCATCTGAGCAGATAGAAAACTCATGATGCGAGAGATTTTTATGATAAACAGTGTTTGGAATGAAAAATTTAATGAGCACAGATATTATCAGAGTTGTACTTTAGCCCCAAGTGAGGATTAATGGCATGTGTTTTGTATTTCATGATACACTTTTCGAGAACTGCTAATTAATGGAAAATACTTCCATTCTCAGAAATGCACAGTCCTTGCTATTGAGTAAGGTTTTGTGTAAAACTGATGAGATTTGAATAATTATGTCTTGGCTGTCACTTTGGAGTTATTTAGATGACCTCAGCTGGTTACTTCATTCATTCAGCGCTTATTGTTTGCTGTCTTCAGGCAGCCTTCCATAATTTTTCACCTTAAAAACAAGGTGAAAAGCAAGGGACAGAAATAAACAACGTTTTGCTGTCAATGTCTAATAACCCTACTTTTGTAGAGGGGCAGTAGCCACTGGGTGTTGAGTTCAAAACATTCTATTTGCTCAGTAAGCCCATGATCATCAAATGTTCCCCCCAGCCTTGCATTCCTTTAGGAGCAGTTTGCTTTTGTTCACTGTTGGGTTGTTTTCCCCTGACAACCAGAGTCATGTTTTTTTAGATCATATCTATTTTCTGAATAAGCACAACATTAACAAATGCTCCTCTTTATTATGGGTTCTGAGAACCTGTAGATTACAATAACAAATAAGAGGGTTTTTAAAATAAAACAGCAGAGTGATGAAGTGATGGGATGAGTTAGAACAAATCTGTGCCACTGACAACACAAATAAGGATGTGGGAGCTCAATTCAGGCAGACATTGTAAGAGCATGAGAGAACAAAGCTGTTATAAAGGCCCTCTCCTAATCAATGGATCACTTTGCTTCTGAATAAAATCTATGAAATGAGAAAAAAGCCCACAAACTACTACCTGGAATTATTTTTTATGCCAAAGCAACAGAGTGAAATTCCATTTTTCCTCTCATGTTTGAAGAACATGATTTTCCTTAATTACTTTCAACAGAGCTCTTAAAATCTCTACTTACATTTTTAATAAGATAGCTTCTATTGTTTTAATGTGACAAATCTATCTAGGATTAGTCAGAGTGGTGCAGTTCATGGCATTAAATTAGGGTGTATTTGTTTCCCTGGTTATGCAGTATGACATTGTGAAATCTATGAGTTACTCCTGCCTTGGCTACACTCAACAAACTCCACTAAAAAAACTCACCTAACTCACTTCCTGAAATCCCTCTTACTTCCCGTTGGTGGTGAAGAAGTTCAGAAAAGTTTCTCTAAAACATTCTTGCCTATTTCTAGGTTTTTCAAGCTAACTTGCCAAAACACAACCAGTAGATATTGAGGCCAAAGTGACTCACAATTGCCAGACCTATTTCACAGTGCCTGACTCATTTTGAAAAGTCCTTCAGCCACAAGGAATTCCATGGAAGGGAAATGCTTTGTCAGGAATTATGTCTGCTTAAGATAGCTGCAACCCTGACTTTTGATAACACAGGCACAGCATCAGTCACTACCTGGATAGGAGATAACTGGAACTGTCCACAAATGCAAACACAGCAAATTAAATTGGTGTGTGCATGCACACATGAACACACAAAAACAGGCAATTGCTCACCCCAAACAGTTTAAAAATTAACAATTTTCCCCCTGGTTTACTCTCCATTCAAAGCATACTGCCTTGCTAAAATCCCTCAGTTAAATCACTTCTCTGTAGCTCCTGTATTTGGGCAAGTCATGCTCTGCAAGCTGCCCCCAAAAAATTAGAAAATGCTAAACCTGTACAACATATTCCTTTATTTATTCTGTACAATATTTTTTTTATAGATGCACCAAACCCAGGCTTCAGGGAGAAAAGATGGTGTGAGTGAGCACTGCAGCTGTGGGGCATGCAAAGTTTTCATGCAGATTGTATGGTGACAGACTGTCATATCCCATAGTGGCAATTCCACCTAAATAATGATAGACAAGTTGCCAGTGTATATCTGCAGGAGAAACATGCAAAGTGTAATCTTCTAATAGAATAAAAACTGTAAAACAGCAGCAGCAGCAATGAGAACTATTAAGCTACATCAGTGTAACAAGACTTTCTTTCATGACCATGGAAGGGTGATGCTATCCATATCATTCATCAAAAAACAGCTTTCTGCAAACAGTTATTACAGATGCTTCTAGACTAGTGGAAGAAACTGAGGGTTAGATAGGATTGAAATTACTTTATCGTCACATTTTCAGAAGGAAAATGTCTCCATCCTCAAATGGAATGAAACGTTAAAAACAGTGTTTTCCCATTATGGAATAATTTCTCAGTTTTCTAACAATACACCTGTTGCAAACTAAAACTGGAAAAGCCTCCTGTGTGTCTTTTGGTGCAGAAAGAGGGGCAGCCAGCCTGTGCCCATGCATTGCCATCCTGCTGCCTGGCTTTTCAGGGGTACCTTTGCAAGGGACTGAAACTGCCCTGGGCTCTGTGCTCCTCTGGTGCTGGGGATGAGCTGAAGGAGCTGCAGCAGGACAGACCCCACCTGTGGGGTCTTTTTAAAGATGCTGTAACCATGACATTTTATTTAAAATGGCATTTTATCATGAAAACACAGAGATGTATGTTTCAGCAGCGATAGAAAAATGCTGACATGTGTATAAAAAATGTAAGAAATCTTTTAGTGTTTTAACCAATCCAAGAGTCAAAACTTTTAAAATTTCTTTTTGTTAGTACTTAGGGTAGTTGAACTTCAACAGGTTCAATCACACCAGTGAAAGTGGCTTCTCTTTAAAACTGATTATTGGAATATAAGTAAGCATCAAAGGACAGAATGTCTGAGCAGAACACAGGGTGTATATATCTATAATCTTTGGCTTTATCACTACAGCTTTTTGCAGTCTGAGATGACAGAAGGGAAAGACTCTGTAAAGCAGCCATTGGTGTAAAGTCAACATTAACATCACTTGAAACACACACAAAAAATGGATTTTTAAAAAGTGATAGGAAGGAGAAGTTAATGCATAATTTTTCCAAGCTAATACATTTTTTTTCCCCTAAACACAATTCTGAGGGATGTCTTTGCTAATCAAATTTCCTTTTCACTCCTCTCACCCACAAAATTCCTCTCCTGTAATCCTTAATTTGGGCCAGGCTGACGTTAGGTGAGTGCTTGAATCGCTGAGAGACAGCAGGGTTTGCTGCTGGGGTGAATTATCTTCGGGCACTCTCACACTTCAGCCTGGCAGCTACTGCTGCAAACTGGGAAATGTTTCTCAGGGTGTCTCCTATCCTGTGCTAGAGGAGCTCAGGAATCTGCACAGAGTGCTTTAGGCAGTGTGTGGTTTGTGCAGCTCAGGTTTTTCAGGCTTTCAGTGATTTTCCCTCATGCTGCATTATGTGTGCTCCTGCTGGGACAGACAGGCTGTGGGATTTTTGCCTCCTCCACCCCCTACCTGTCAAGATATTCTTTGTTGGGCTTTGTGTCATGTGGCATTAGGAAAGCTTTGTTCTCAGGGCTTAATTCTCTTTCTCCAAGTCTGCAGTGGTGTGACATTTACAAACTAATGCACTTGCCCTTTAGGTAGCCCCTAACAAATCTCGTGTCCAACAGGAACTGCAGATCCTTTTGCTCTCAGGAGGAGTTTCAGCTGTACTCAAGGAAATTCAGAAAGAAACATGTACCAGAAGACTTAGTCCCTCTTTCAGCAACAGCTTTCTCCATGTATGCAACAGGTCCCTTCTTCCCACTGATGTGTGTGTTCAACATTACATTTATGGTTCAGCTGAGGAGTAAATGCTTTTATTCAGTCTTCTAATTACAGATTGTGTTTAAAAAGTGTTATAATAAAATTCGTAATATATTTCTGTATGTCAAAGGCAACATCAGCCTCATCCAACCAACAACTTTCCCCTTTTATTAAAAATATTTTAGTTTATCTACTAACAACTCACTTTCCCCACCTGAGTTCTTTTGTACTTGTCTGAACAACATGGTAAAAACATGCTACTGATATTGATTTTCTTTGTACCAGTATGACTTTATATTTAAAACAAGAGCCGTTAAATAGCAGTAATTATTGAAAAAATTCCTCACACAAACTTTCAATTTGCTATTCTGACCATATTACTTCCATGTATGACATAATGCTTTGTGTCATTAGAAATTAGGAAATGAAAGGGTGAAGCATGTACAGTACCACAGCCAGAGAGAAATTCCTAACACTGTTCCCTTCCACATAATGTCATTCCCATAACTAGAAAAACAAAAAAGAAAAAAGTGCTTTATTTTAAAAATATACAGAAATAGGATAGAAGAGTGAATCATTGTGCAAACAAATGGAAATGCTTCTTGGGAAATTAAACACTCTGGCTGCATTTGAAACCTGATTGTTTGAAAGAAGAAGAAAACTGTGTTTAACAAATGTTTATCCACAAAGCCATGGTGAGTCTCCTCAAACATGATATTAAATAGCAGGACAGCTATTAAAGATTGATAAATTGTTTGTAAGTACATTTTTTTAATTTGAGAATTTGGATTAATTCCTCCTTGTAAATGTCTCCTAGAAAGATCACTGTAGAATAAGTAGTTTGTATCTGATTCTTATAACCCACAATGCAGAATGACAACTTGTGATACCACTTTTAAGTAGCCTTCCTTTGATGTTTTCCACTGATTTTTTGCTGAAAAAGAAATTGGCAATTTTGTTTTTTCTCTTTTCTGCTGTTACAGTAGAAACTCGACAGTAGGTAACTACTGGGATTTCTCCTCACTGTGGAAAATGCTCAGCTTCAAAAGAAAATAACAAAGGTCTTGTAAAAATGGTCTGTTCAAATAAATCCCTAGATCAACACCCCCCCTCCCCCCAGCATTTCTAGGTCATTTGTGAATAGCAGTGTTAATAAAGCAATATTAAAATAAGAAAAAAGAAGAAGAAGAAGCCAAAACCTTGGCTCAGGATGCTCTCCTGCCTCAAGCAGGCTTCCTCATCCCACCCTGTGCAGCCATGCAGAAAAGACCTGCTACTTGCAGGGTTGTTATGACATTAAAATCCCCTCCCATGATTTGTTGTAGCCCCCTGTGAGCAGAGTTGAGCTCAGAGGCACAAAGCTGAGCCCTGTCCCAGGGCTGAGCAGTGCAAAGAGGCTCCCTGGGCAGCAGTGATGGATGGACAGCTCGGACAGAGCACAGCTACTGTGGCAGGAGCACAGGGCTCAGCTGGGCTGCTGGCTGGGATTTAAACTCCTGGAAGCTGCACCAGCACGTGTTTCAGGTGCCACATCAGGCTCAGCCTCCCTGAGGCTGGAATTGCTGTCACCATGCCTGGGAATATAAGCCTGGTTTGCTGGGACCAGGCTCCTGTGAGCAGAGGGAAGCAGTGAACTGGGGATCCAGGACTGCTCAGGTTTATTTTTGTTGGTACAAAAGTTCTCCTTGCATCTGTTGCTGATGCATTTATCAGTGGGTTTACTGCCACAATCCAAGTCAGGAGTAGGCTGCCCAGGGAAATGATGAAATTACCATCCCTGGAAGTGTTAAAATGTCATGTGGATGTGGCACTGCTAGACAGGGTTAGTGGTGAGCACACTGCAGTCAATGATCTTTTCCAACCTTAGCAATTAAATTATTTTGTGCATGCTTGGTTTTATAAAGGGGCATTTTTAATGAAGGTAAGAACTTCTAGTGATGACACAGAGAGTGCTAAAAGTAGCATTAAAGATCAGCTCAGAATTTACCTCCCAATTCTGTTGCCTTCACTAAACCTGTAAATATTTTTCTTTAGTCCTGTGTCCAATTCTTTTTCCAGTAAAGTCCTGGTGACCCCAATGGCAAAGAGAACAATGTAAGAAAAACTTGTACCCTGGCAGAGTCATTCTGATTTATGCTTTATGAAAATGAGTAAGGGATGCAAAACCCTCATAGGGTGTGATGATGCTTTTGATGTGACTTTTTAAGAAAGAGGAGATGTAAACCACAGTACTGATGTGGGTACTGATGTTGCAAGTATGAGTTTTTGATCAGTTTTATTTATTTCTATAAAGACAAAACCTCCAATAACTTCTTAATAATTAGCACTCACTAATTATTTCCTCCATATAAATCTACTGTCCTTCAGAAAGTCCCTGCTCCCATGCTTCAGATGAAGACTATTTTCTGCTCTGATAATGCTGTTTCCATTCTCTCATTCATTCACATGCCATTTGGTATCAGTTTTCCATTTGATGGCACAATAAAAGTCACCTAATTAGGTAACAACAACTTAATGTATTAACTACATCCTTGTAAAACCACAAGAAATTTGTGGGACAGGTTTACTGCTGATGGTTTACTACTGTTTGCCTCCATTTCCTTCAGTTGTGTTTGACCCTGAGCAGCTTTAAAGGTGAAATTCTGATCCACTGTGGAAATTAGTAGCCAACCTGAAATGACTTTAAGAGCCCTGGATTTCTCATCCAGATCTCCACACAGCCATAAGAGGGGCTGTTCTCAGGAGAAAGCCTGGCTGAACCAGCCCTCTGTGGGCAGTAATGTTCTGTACACAGGAGGTGTGGATACACTCCTCTGTTACACAAAATTAGAACAATAGCAGCCAAACTCAAGCACTCAGAATATGGGAAATGCCAGAAGGGAGATTCTGCACATAATTTCATTTCAGCTCCCCTGTGTGCTTTGGTACTCAAACCTCTTGGTTCCTGGGGTATTTTTGTTTTCCCTCAGACCTCAGTGAATCACAGGAACTCTGACAGAATGGCAAGTTGTTCAGTATTTCACTCTGTGGACTCCAATGTCCCTCCCATCTCTAATGCTATTTAAACACAGTTGAGACAACTATTTATTTCCTCAGAATTTATATCATGGCACGAGTCATTTTTTCAGTGTATTTATTCTCACAGGACCCATTATTCTCCATTTGCTCTCAGAAGCTGGATGTGCAGAATTAAGAATGTCAGGGGTGATAATTTAGGGTGTAGGTTCTGAAATATCTATTCAAACATATCAAGACCCTGGTTATTAGAGTTCAAAACTGCATGTCAAAAAAAAAAAAAAAAAAAAAAAAAAAAAAAAAAAAAAAAAAAAAAGGTAAAAAAAGAAAAACAAAACAGAACAAACAAATAAAACCACAATCAAGCAAACAAAAATCCCCCAAAAAACAACACTCTCAATTAACAGGTTCAGTGACTTCTGATGTGAATAGGGTCCCTGATAGTGTGTATTGTGTAGCTGAGCTCAGTTGAAATAACTAATATCAGACTAGAATCCAGTTAGTTAAAGTAGGATAGAGTTCAGAAGCTTCTGTGTTATTCTTAGTTAATTTTACAGTCTGTTCTCTGAGTGAAGTGGTGGAAATGTAAGTTTTGTGCAAGCAGATCTGTAGAACCAGACACCTTGTAAATATGTCTTTATAGAGACAGTAATTCTTTTAGAAGAATAAAGCACCAGCATTACAGAAAAACCCCCTCAAGAGTTCTCAGTAATTCTTGTGACCCATTATGTCTTGTGGGAATGTTTTGACTCTCTGGAGTGCCTCTCTAGCAATTAGAATGTGTTTCCCTTACCCATCCATTTGTCAAGATGTTCTGCTTGATAAATATCCAACCTGGCATTGGCTGGATGTGTGATGGATATCTGAGCATTGGCAGTTCCTCCTCCAGCAACTGGGATGTGGAGATGGCAACAGGAGTGATCCATTGCCTCAGGAGAGGTCAGAGATGCTGATGGGCAAGGGCAGATCTGTGTGAGTTCAGTGTCCTGAGCGTGTTCAGCCTCAAATGTGCCATTTGTGGAGATCCAAGAGCATCCCAGACACCTGCAATGGACACTCTCAGGTCCAAATGTAGGACCACAAAGAAAAGATGGGTTTGTTAAGGGGTATTACCTAGAAATACCTCTGGTATTTCTTGTATAATGATATATTTAACATTTAAATGTGAAGTTGTGGGATTTTTTTTTTATATTTTCTGTAAACGTTTCAGTGAAGTTTTGGAATGAAAGATCTACAGCAAAAACTGAATATAAAACAAAGTGAACTTTACTAAAGTACTTTCCTGAGTACTAAAGCCAAGTGAATTACAGAGAATAAACATGTCATAAGTAGCATGAAGTAAATTAGATTATAATAGGATTACTGATATCGTTTGTGAACGAGAAAATATTTTTTTTATGTTTACCATAAATACAAGGGAAAGGAATGCAAGAATGAAGACCAAAACCCCAGTCACTATAGAAATAGAGTTTAACATGCATTTAACTCTCACACAACTGGATGGTCCCTTGGTTTGCCATTTGGGTTTAGATCTTCAGGATAGCTGAATGCTATTTAGTTGAATGCTATGTAAGGGTGGGAAGAAGGAGGATTTAAAGGCACTTATAGTGAACATGATCTTAATGTTAAATGAGTTCACTTAAGGGTAAACTGAGTGGGAACATTTCCCACAGAAATGTCAGCCTACATCCCTCTGACATCAGTAGGAACAGAAGAGTGACCTGGTAGCCATCCTAAAAAGTCAAATATACATGTACAGCTTGGATCCTGTTTGTCATAATCTCTTTTTATTTTTGGATACTCCCTTTTCTCAGATCTGGCATTCTCAGCATGAAAGGTGGTATCCTAAGGCCTGAAGATGCTGAAGACAGAACAGCCTCCCTAAAATGTAGTTCAGCACAGATGCCTTCAATGTTACCCCTTCTGTTCACTGATAAATCCCTACTGAGTTTTCCCTGAACCTTGAATGTAGTCTGGCCACTCATTTCAGGCATCTGGGTAAGATGAATTTTAAATTGAAAGTTGACCTCATCAGCAAATGTCATTTATTTACATTGGACTCCATCCGTTGGAGTGGCCTCTCTGTTCATATTTGGGATGAGCAATTAAAGCCTTTGGTTCAGAGAGAGGAAGGGCATTGCAGGTCACCAGCACTGTGCATCAGATTTTAGCCAAGAAAACTTCTTTAGCCATGTTATTAAATCACAAAAATTACAGATTAATGTTCCACTAAGAAGGCAAAAAAAAAAAAAAAAATGCTGAGCTTGCTTCTGGACTGTTCTCTGATGCAGGGGAAGTAAGGCTGGAGACTGGAGACAATTAATCTTGGGACTGAAATTTAAGGGAAAATATTTATGTGAAGGACCCTTAAGACACATTTCTCTAGATCTTTTTTTTAACTTCTCCAGAAGTTCTTGTAATACTCAGAAAAGTCTTTAAAATCATATTTCTTGTCTCATACAGCTGTAAAATTATTTTGTTCCTCTTGGAGAGCATGGAGGAAAAGTGTCTTCAGCATCAATAAGAATTTGACTACAGGGCTTTTATATAAAATAGCCCTTCCCAAACTTTTTTCCACTGAGTGAATTTTCTAATCTTTGGGGAGAAAATAATGCAGATAATCTTACAAGGTACTATTCCTGCTCAGTGGATGAGCTGCAGGATTGGGGTGGTGATGCATTTGACAACAACACTGAACATTTTTTCAAACTGTCATGAGTCAAGTCCCAAAAAACTTAGATAAGCCTTGAAGCCATTAGGAGCCTACAGGTACTCAAACCACTGGGTGGGAATAAATGTGTGCTTGCAGTATTTGGAATTTTATTTGCAGGCCACCTGTGGAGCTCCTGGAACAGGCTGCTGTGGGAAGAATGTCTCAGCTGAGCCTGATGATGAGCATGGTTTCACAGCTCACTAGAATTCTGCATTATAAAAATGAAAGGAATTAGCATCACACCAGTTGGAAGTCCAACTTCCAAGGGAACAAGTGGGCATGATGCCTCAGGACAGAGAGACTCTGCCATGAGACAAGTGGGATGTCTCCTGAGGCTGGAAATGACCTTTACACATCAATGGGCTACACAAATTAGACATATCCTAGGGGAAGGGCTCGTTAGCAGAACAGGGAATTGAACCCAAATCTGATTTATCTTGCTCTTGGATGACTTGCTATCCACAGAAAAGCAGCAGATAAAGAAAGGTTGGGCAATTTCGCTGATTTTCAACTACGTGGAGTTGTTCTTCAGCACTGTAATCATGGTAAATTTGGCTCATGTGGGTAGATTAAAACAACTAAGCACTCACCTCTGAGCTGCCATAAACTGTTCTGCTTCTAAGTCTCTTTCTCCTGGCCATATATAAGGCACAGAGGTGTGTGACTGTAGCAGCTGGAAGCCTACAGGTAAAACAGACATATTTGGATAGTCCTATCAAACAATATTGATAACAACATTTTTCCTGAAGGCCCTTCTGGTACTGGAATACTTTTAAAAGACAATATATTAGTTTATTATGTAGCTCCATTAGTCATTTTAGGCCCTGTGGCAGCAAACCAGCTTACTTTCAAACATGAAAAAGGGTGTTAAAAAATGTTATACATGGTAGAAAAGATCACTCAGAATCTGAGTGCAGAGGCTGTGCCTCAGTTTGCATAATTCACCAGCTACTAAACCATTCTCTTCCCTGTATAAATGTGTAAATATAAATAAATGTATAATATAAATATAATATAAATATTAAATAATAGATTTGTTATATAAAATAAATGTATATATAAACAATAAATTTTTCTTTGTTCTTCTTAGACTGCTAAAAAAAGTGAAAAAAAAAATTCAGTCTTTATAAAATAGGTTGCTGGCAGAAATCCTGATTTTTTTTTAATATATACTGAACTCTGCTCCAAAAACTAACCTTAAAATGATTAAAAAATAGGAGAAAAAAATTAAAAATATAAAGTTTATATTAACTCAAACAAACAAATCCTCATAACTGACTTCTAGAAGAATATGTAAAGGATTCCTGTACATGTCAACTAGACACAAAATTGCTGTCAGCACTAGAAAATCTCCTGGGCTTTATACATGATGATGTACACAAAAGCCACTTGAAAATCAAAGGAGTTTGAGAACTGTACAGTTTGTCCATATAAATATAGCTGATGTGAAGCTAAAGCTGAGAATGTGCTTTTGGGCTAATCTGTGCTCAAGCTTTCGAGGAAAACAAAAATGCAGTGAAGGGCTTCTGAGAATTATTGTAGCTGTTCAAGGTTGGGAGCCAATTGTTCATCTTTAAAGTGGCCTGAAACTCGTTCAGTGTCTCATGAGATAAGAGTTTTCAGAACTCTTCTGTGGCTTTCAGATGACACAAAGTCAAGTTTTTCAACAGTGAAAGGAATTACCAGGAAGGTGTGCACATACATCTTGCTAATTACGTCTCTAATTAGGACACAACCCAGGCAGGTACAGGGGATCTCTCTTGTCCCAGCACAACCAATTTCATGCACTTAACTGAGCCCCAAACCAAAAAGGAATACAGAATGTAGTGGCTGCAGATTATCTGTCCACAGCATTTGTGTAATAGCCAGAATTAAGCAGCAAGTAACTGTGGTGTTATGTGCATGAAAGCTGCCACAGGCAGATCCTGTTTCAGTTTAAACACTGCTCACATCTCACATGAGCAGGTCTGAGTGCTCTGTGGAAAAGTGAAGGTGTGGAGTCCTGGCCCCACAGACACACTGGGAAATTTGCCACTGGTTTAGTGGAGCCTTTATCTCACCCCAGATCTTGAAAACGTTTGCTAGACACCATATTTCCCAATGTGTTCTTTGGGGCCAGGCAGCTCACTAAACATTCCACAGCTTTAGCAGGAATAGCTCTTGTGGGGTAGCTGCTCCTTCAGACTCACTGAAACTCCACCAGAATGGAGCAGAAAATCCTGCTTTTTCAGGCACCCAGCCTTCATTTCACTTGATTGGCAGAATACAGATTTCTGAGATATTCCTGAATACACAGAGGATGAATGAGATAATTAGGGACATTTCTCCTTTCTCATGGGTGTGATGGGATCACAGAGCACAGCAGTTTCTTGTTCCTCCCAATGCTTCAATTTTCTCCCTCTGTGCTCCAGGATTTATGGGTGTCCACAGAGCTCTGCTCCTCTAGAGGAACATGAATTCACTGTTTTTCTGTCTGCTCCATGTGCACTCTTGGGAAGATGGAGTTTTTTGAGCTGGTAGCTAAGAATGGAAGACAGAGCAGGGAAATAATGTTGGGAGTGGATTTAAGGAAACACAAACTTGATCTGCTGTGCTCCCAAGTACCAGTAGTGAGAGAGAGAAATGTGAGAATTATTTGTTGAAAGGAAAAGAGCAGTTCTTAAGGATAATTTATTAATTTTAGTCTAATAGTTTTCTGAGTCAAGACAGATATCTTGAGGAAAGTGGGCAAGTTCACACATCTCATGGAGCAATCTTCCAAAGTGCTGGACAATTCACTTCTGGGGATTTCTGCAAGATAAACGTGGGCTAAACTAATCCCTAGATAAACCAGGGATTAACTAATCCCTACCTGGAGACAATTTGAGTCAGGGCATCTCAAGACAAACCCATTGTTTTTGAGGTGAGCACACACTGGCAGTGAATTCAGTGCTGCAGAGGAGGGATTAACCCAAATCTCATAACTGGCTTGGAGGGTTTGTCCAACACTTACTCAAGATAACAAATGATTCCTCTGGGAGGGGAATACTTACTGTAGGATGGAACTCACAGTGCTCTAGCCAGATTTACTGCTCAGTCCTTCTTCTGCTCTCTCAGGTACAGAGGAAAAAGTGTGTGTGTGTGTGAGACTGTTTATAGCCAAACTTGGGAAAGGCAAGAGATACCAAAAGGAAAGTGCTTAACAAGAATTAGCAAGATTAATTGTGACAATGAGATTATAAATTCAGTATATTTTTTCTTAATTCACACTTCATTCCAAAGGAGTCAACTGAGCATTCAGAGTTAAAACAACAAACTGGATTAAAAAAAAAACACCCCATGATTTTTCATTCAGCATGGCTTAAGCTTATTGTTTGAGTTAAAAATTTGTGATTTGGGCTGGGTTTTCATTTCTTAATTTCCAACAGGAAGATGAAAACAACCTCACCCCAATATTGTTACTCTGACTATATAACAAACATGGGATTTGAATTGCTCCATCACTGTGCTGAAAAGTGGGTGTAGGCTCTGATGTTACCACAGGCACCACTTTCAATACTTGCAAAGAAAGCAGATCTGGATTTTAGTTGAAGCTTGGGTCAATCTGACAAAAGACAGGTAAAGTTTGTGGCTTTAATACATACCTTTGGCCTACATTTCAAACAAATAAGAGGCAGCCCAAGCTTTGGATTTAAGTGGTTTCATATGTCTCTCAAGTCCAGGTCATTTTCCTTAAATTTCAGTTGAGAGTCTGAGTTTTCTCAATTCTGAAAGTCAAAGTTAAATTTAGGGGTGTGAACCCATCTGGACTAAAACCGAAGGAAATATTGGCACAAACCTCAGCAAAATGAGACTGCCAAAGCTCTGATATAATATATATATCTACTCAGAAAGAGAGTTTAAAAAAAAAGTCACTGGTTTGTCAGAATAATAATCAATTTAATCTGGTTTATTCAAATTTTGAGGGAAAGGAAGTAAATTTAAGTTGCCTGTGGCTTTAGGAATACTTTGACTAATGTAAGGAAAGCAGAAATTTAAAAATTTTAATTTTTGCTAAGGTTTCCTACATGCCAATCCATCTCAGGTGTGGTCAGGAAAAATTAAGATGCATTTGCACAGAGAACAGAAAGCAGAGAGGAGAGGGTAAGAAAGGGAAGGACAAAAGAGAGAGGAAAGAAGAAAAGAAGCCTAACATAATTCAGACTCTTAAATCCATTAAAAAACAAGTCATGAATGTCTGAACTGGAAGAATTTTGATGGGCATTGTTAAGTTGGAGGGAATTTTATGCTTTGCATAAGTTAATTTGCTCCTCATTTGAACTGTGAGCTCAACCCATGGTAAAACATGGGGCTGAACTGGGTTATTAATGCCATGAATTCTTTCTATTCCAAATTTATTGGTAAGGGTCAGGGAGCATTATAATAATGCATAGAACAATACTATTTATCAACCACACAGAACTTCCCAAGTGCTCTAAATAGCTGTTTAAAATTAAAGTGGATTGCAGAGACTGAATAGAAAGTCTGATAAAGCAGTGTATGTAACAAACAGCACTAACTGAGCTTTAAAAAAAAAATAATAAAAATAACCCTGTGTTATATATAATGTGATCATTGTTTCTCTGGGTAATTACTGCTGTCTGTGCCAGAGGAAAGCCTTGCTGTAAAGCAGCAGGAGTGTGCACCTCCCATCTGCAACAACTTTTTGGAGATTGTGTAAGACAAAAAAAAAAAGAACAGGGGGGGAAAAAAATCCCCAAAAAACCAAACCAACACATGAAAACAAAGGTGTAAGTTTATTTTTCCAGGAGCAGAATCAGTGGAGTGCATAACACACTCTCTGCTGGGTTTGCAGTGACACATGAGTTACAAATCACAGGTATCAATGTGATAACCAGGCTGGTGCCACTCAAAACAGCCCCTCTGAGCCTTGGGCCACTTCAGAATGGTCAGAAACAAATATATTTTAACTTGGGCCATTTTCAGTTCATGCTTTAAAAGTATTGTTCCATTTCATAGCTGAGCCAGCCACATGGCCAGAAGTTTGCAGACAGGCAGAGGAGAAAGTGAGCAAAATCTGATTGAAGCACAAGGAAAAAATACATCTGGGGAAAAATTAAATTCACATCACTGGAAACAGAAATATTTTTGATATTTAAATGTGTTTGTTAGAACTTGGAAGGATGTACCCACATAGCAACAGAAAGATCACACACTTCTTGCTCTTCAGGCAGCAACAGAGTTTTCCAATTTTATCTTTAGTGTATTTATGGTGTTTGCTCTCTACTGTAGCCCTACAACAGCACTGGCAAAATGGCAAAAATAACTCCTCAGAATGAGCATTTCCCTGAATAGGCTTCATTGCAGTTGGAATTTGAGAGAAACTTTCCATGGAAAAATAGGGGCTGAGACTGAATCCTTTTAAAATGTAAATCCCACAGTAGTGAAATAAAACAAGCTTTAAAGGCTTTAAAATGAAAATGACAGAAAAGCCTGATCATTGAAATATAAACCCTGTTTTTATGTTGCTTGTATTCATTAAATTATGTATGAAATATAATTTTGAGGGGAAACCCAAGAAGTTAATAATATTACAAGACCATAGATTTTAAAAGCTGCCTATTAAAGGAGACACAAATCATCAGCTTTACCAATTTGTTTTGATCCCTTCCTGCTGACATCAACATAAATGTTGACATAAACTCTGCTGGGAAAAGGAGTAGGACACACACAGAAGTACAGAAGTTTAGCAAAATTCCTGAAGACCACAGAATATATTTGTTTTAGAATTTAGCACATTTTTCTTGAGCGTGCATTAAACACATATTTTATAGTTCATTATTAATTCAATCATCTCACTATTTATTTTTTCAGTGGAATCTTCTGCAGTGTTCTTTGTCATAAACTCTAAAATTTGGCTGCTTTTTGATCCACAAGGGAAATGTCCCTTTGAAAAAATACTGCAATAATAAGTGAAAAGATTCTTCAAAGTTTAAAAGTGCTACTTCTAACCTGATAAGACTTTAAGCCAATCAAGTTTAGCAACTTAGATGATGCTGATAAGAGAAGGTACAATGGAGGGGTGATTGATTTGATTCCCAGAGGACTCTCTTTGAAATCCCATTGTAAATAATGTTAGAAAAATTTACCCCATTTTTTTCATATCAGTCCCCTAGCTAAAAGCCTAACATAAATTTTAATGAAATAATTTGAAGAGGCTGAGATAAAGAGAAAATTGTCCAATATGCTTAATAATTTGTGCCTTTGCATATTTCTCCCCCAAAAGTAGGCTATCATTATTTTATCCCAAGCAGTGAGAAGGAATAACCCTCACACACTACTTTTTATGATTATCACAGCTGTGAAGAGTTGTCATTAATATATATCCACTTTTTAAAAGTTCACTTACCAGAAGATTAGCAGCATTTTATTGAATTTAATACCTGCTCACCCTGCACTAGCAGCATTTTTCAAGGCCAAAATATTTATCCAACAATAAAAGATGGTTTAAGCCATACAGGATGATATATAATTTCCTTGGTGCAGGAAGGAGTTTCTAAAGAATAGCAAAAGAAAAATGAGAATAAAAAGGATGGAGATGAAATAAGTACTCATGGAAGAGTGACAAAGGAGAAATGAAATAATTACCAAAGAAAAGAAGAACTTGAGAGCCTTGAGTGGCAACAATAGCAATTTTAGAATAATCTAAAAGCTCTAATCCAAACAGCCTGACCACAGAGCAAGTGTGGATTTCAGGTCACACTCAAGGAATTGTATAAACCTCTCCATTTACTTCAGGAGCCTTTCAAACACTGAGTATCCCCCCAGAGATTCTGTAAATAAGCCTTTGAGCCATGTTTCACATGGAGATTTGCTGTTCACAAAAAAAGGACCAAGGCTTGACTTTATGGGGTCCTGTGGCCATTAATTTCTTCTGAGACACACCCATGAATGAAGGTATGAAATCTTTAACAAGTCTGTTAAAATCTACATTTTTTTCTTCCCCTGTATTTTGCTTTCTGCATGTCTTCACAGTGGGCAGAAATGATCTCATCCCTAAAACTCTTGTTTATTTTTGTATGAAAATATTAGATATTTTAGGCCTGTTCCAACACTATCTCAGCATTCAAAACTGCAAATAAAATAATGTTTTATGATTTAAATTTGATTTTGTGCTTGATGATGTGCTGAAAGCCTAAATCTACATATCTCATCAGGCTTTGGCATATTTCTTATTATTTTCAACCATTCTGCCCACTTTCCATTTATGATTTTATAATCCCTGTAAACCATCAGCTCAGATATATTATCAATTATGGAATTAATCCCAAATCCACTGATGTGCTTGGAAAAATTGTGTTGGTTTGAATTAAATTTCAGTGGTATTGTAACTCAGTAAGGGTGTAATAATATTTGTGTCGATTTCTTTGGCTACTGTAATGTAAGCCTTGTCA
Organism: Erithacus rubecula; assembly: GCF_903797595.1. Classification (NCBI taxonomy): domain Eukaryota; kingdom Metazoa; phylum Chordata; class Aves; order Passeriformes; family Muscicapidae; genus Erithacus; species Erithacus rubecula. Next base: position 63,178,975 of record NC_136687.1, read on the forward strand.
TCTTTGTTGTTAGATTATGCTGTTGTATGCACAAAAGGAACAGAAAATACAAATTGTCCCCAAGGAACACAAGTAAATCCTCCTATTATGTTCTGTTTTTCAAGGTGTTTCTTTGGATGAAGAAAAAGTTCATTTTCTCAAACCACAATAAGAAAACTGGGGGAAAAAAATGTGAATAGGCATAACTGGTTTTTATGCAAGGTATAAAATATTAATGGTTGACATTCATACATCAAGGTAAAAAAACCTCACAACAACAACAAAATCAACCCAGACCAGTGACAGATTTCAAATATGTATTACATATAAAGATTATAATGTATTTCTAGGTAAATTATCTTGTGTCACTGTGTTTTGTCCCAAGTCTTTTAATCATTCATGGAATCTAATTAGCCATCATATAGTTGACATAATCAGATAAAATTCTGCTCAAAAATATTAGTGGCCTTCCCTTTTTTGATACAAAGAAGATGCTTTTAGCAATTGCCTAGGAAGTCAGAATAGCTGACTAATGATTGCTTAGAAATTAAATTGAAAAAATAAAGCGTTTTCAAATCTCCTGCTTTGCTCTATCTGGGCATCCCAGGGCAGCCCCTATAGTCACCCCTTTAAACCCCACTGTTTAATGATATGCAGGAATTTTGGCTGATTTAACCAAGGTAGCTTATTCCATTTTATTTTCTCTTCTAATGTTGCTTTGGAATCCCACATACAATGTGTATGTTTCCTCTCCTCCAGCATTTGAGATTCCAGTTAAATGAAAAAGAAATTAATTCCCACTGTGCCTAATTTTCAAAATGAAACTGAAGCAAAGTTCTCCCCTTCACACCCCCTTTACACTAATGGTGACTTTGGGGAATCACCACAGCAAAAGTTGGGAAGTTTTTGTGGAAAACAACAAATCCCTTGCCAAGTGTGTGAGGTTTGCAAAGAGTCCTTGCAAGTGAGACTGGCTGAGCAGAGATAACTGATTTTCACTGAAGGGATTTTTCCTACTCCTTCACCAGAAGAGGATGAGAGCATTCAAACCTAGACATTTCCTCTTCTTCTTCTCCATCTGTTCTTTTCCACAACAGGATTTCATTCTCAGTGATGGAGAACAGCTAATATCCAGAAACTCAGCATTTAACAGCACTCATTCAAGTACAGTATTCTGTCACACACCCCTGCTTTGTGTCCTCTTTCTCAGCATAATTCCATTTCAACTGTTTCCTCTAAATTTCATTTATTTTAGTTAGAAGCCAGTTACCTTACAAGACTTTCTTTTGTGGAAGATATTTTTGGGCTTTGGTCATAGCTGTTGAATTCTTTATGCCTTCTTAGCTTTGCTGGAACATTTTGGACATAGGATTTCAGAGCTCGAGTTACAAACTTAAATTCATTTGGAAACTTTTTTCAAGTTGTTTGTTTGTTTGTTTGTTTGTTGTTTTGCTTTAATTTGTTTTGGTAATTCAATTTTAAGGAAGTTATACAGGGAAATTCAGTTGATATCTACTTTATCAATACAACAAAAGAGTTTCAGCATCAGAACTTGCTGGCTTCATCTCTATCAGGATTAATTTAATGAGGAGCTTTCCATGTAATTTCATTAGTTCCTGTATCTAGATCAAAATCTGTTGACTTCTGCCCCACATCTAAAAATTATTCACTAAACCACATATATGTTGAAAAGTATCCTAATAGCAATGAACTAACCCATAATTTATAGAATTTTTTGGACTTGAATTTGTAATCCAGATCAGGGAATAATTCAATCTGAGTTTCCTTTCATTTGAACAGAAGTTTCAAGAGCAGGACACAGTATAAACAGCTTATGGGTTTTGTTCACCCCTATGTAGTAAAAGGTAACAAACAGAAAAAAAAACCAACAAAAAACCAAAAAAATCCACAACCAAACAAAACCCAAAACCAACCAAACAAACAAGAAACAAACAAACACAAACACAAACAAACAAACAAACCCAAACAAACAAACAAAAACCCAAATAAAAACAAGACAGAATCCCCAGTCTCCCCTTCTGGTTGTCAGATTGCAAGTTCCAGAGTTGCTGGCCCTGTCTGAATTTGTCCAGTTGCTTTTTAATGCATCATATTCAAAAGAAAGGAGACAAAAATGGATCTCCTTGCCTTGATAGGAATAAAGTCTCAAAGTCCATTTGTATGGCTGAAACTACTGAACTGCATCTCATCAGGTTTAAATTCTTCTTTTATAATCTCCCCAGATCAGCTTCACAAATTAATCTCTGCTTCTTTTATTCTAAAGAAGGAATAAAGAAAAAATAAAGAATGGAGGGGAAAAAATCCCAAAACCAAAGAATCTCAACAATTCATCCCATGTGGCTCTTTGTCAAAGCTTCTGTATGCTCTAAACTTATGTAAGAATGGTACCCAGCCATCAATGCATGGTCCAAAAGCATAAAAAAAATTAAAACTTTGGGAAACTTTGGCAAATGACATAAGAAACTTAGGAAAAAGGAAAAAAACCAAACTTGTGCTATGTTAAGGGCATTAAAAACCTTTTACTTGATATCATAACTGAATCACGTTGTAATTACCATCAGTTAAAGCCTCACATGACATTTTATCCTCCATGGAGAAAAGTATTCTTTCATTTTATGCTCTCTTTTTTTTTTTTTCCTTTCTTTTTTTTTTTTTTTTTTTAAATCTCCAAACCATGATCAAAAGCTGTATATCTGCCAGCTTCAAACCATATCTATGAATTAGAGTAAGAGAATAGAAGTCATCACCCCTGGGAGTTTTTCAATGAGAAAGAGCAGATCAGAGAAGTAGGATGGAAATACACACATACTTTCCAGGATCTCTGGCTTTAAATCTGCATGATAATTTAAGTTATTGAATGCACAGAGAGTATTAAATCATGGTGGTTTACTTAGAAGTGTTTTTAACTTCTAATTCATGGGAATACAAGGCCTGATACCTGCCTTTATCTGCAGATGCTGATAATTCTCAAGATGTGCAAGGAAAATGGAATAATTGTTTGATTTTAAATGAGTCTTTAATAGTCTATCCTAATAAATCAATTCTATGCAGTGAGAGATAAAGGACAGAACTTGAATTTACTTCCCAAAAATTCAATTTCCAGCTTGGTATCAGAGAAGGGAGGATATTTCAGCTTTGCAGAAGTAAGTTACTCACATTTTTCATATGCACTTTTTTTTTGTGGTTAGAAACTTTCTTTCCTAGGAATGGCTAGAAAATTCCATAAAGAGTTTTCAATGGAAGCTAGACATCCCTAATGTAGGTCTGTGGCTACAAAGAGGACAGAACTTTTTTCTTCACAAGTTTCCACGTAGATGAAAAGATTTTTTGGTGGGTTTAGTGCTCTGGAAGGGTGTGATTGATTTTGAATATTCCCTTAGGAGGTTCAGAACGGAGATTCAACACCTCTGATTTCCTGGGAAGATTAATTGTTCTGACATAAAAACTGCCTCTAAAAAATTTCCCTCTTCAAAACCAAATCTTAATTCCACATGAATTCTAATATATCTTCTGTTTATTATAAGTCACATTTATGAGATAAAGAAAATAACAGAGAATTTATTCCTTTTTCCTCACAATTTACCCCTAATAGAAGCTAAAATCCCCTTAATTTTCACATCTTCTGAAGGAGCTTGAGTCAACAGACAGATTACTATAAAATTATTTGAAACAAGTAATTTCTCCAAGTAACAGAAGGGATCTTTGAATTATTTTGGGTGGAAAGCTTGAGAGGCTTGACCACAGATGCAGAGAAGGTGATAGATGTTTTTTTCATGAAATGATAAAAAGTGAAATGCATAAGGAACAGCACTGAGATGCTCCAGCATCAGGTAACACTGATATTATTTTGAAGAAACACAAAGAGGGTTAACAAGCATGTGGCCAAGATATGTGGATTTTTATAAAATTTATATGAAAAAATCAGGCTAAAATACTCCAATGTTTAAAAAAAATATTAAACCAATGTATATTTGCAGGTAACTGAACCAAACCATGGTTGCCTATATAAAATATAAAATACAGAGTCATATTTCAGCACATTCATCTCTACTGGCAGGTGTTATCTGTAGCAGATGTTGTCTGTGTGGCTGACCATGCTGCTCATGTTTGGCTGGAGTGAACACTCACAAAAGTGTCTTTGTGCCACACCAGGGATGCCATGCAAGCACAGAGAGTTGCACATTTTGAGCTGCTCAGAGCAGACAATCAGGGTAGGGGGCAGAAAAAAAAAACAGTCACTACTGGGAGAGAAATGTGGGGAATTAATGTGGGGTTGTCACTGCAGAGCCTCCCAATCAAACACCTCAAATGTGATTAAATGATGGCTCAGAGCTTGCACTGGGCTCATGTTTGCCACCTTCCTTGGGCTGGTGGCTCATTCAGATCCCTGCCTCAGCCCTGAGTGCATAACTCCTCTTTTAATGATGCTAATTTAGGGGCAACAGGCTGTGGGCTTAGTAAAAAGCCAAGTGATAACAAGAGGCTGCTCAAAACTGTCAGGACAGAACCAAACTCTGGACCAAGTATCACTGACTTTGTAAAACAAAATAGCAGACAAGAAACCAAGTGTGTTGTTCTGAAGCAATGCCTGTAAAATAGTTACAAGTTTTTCATTATCACGCAGTCATCATCAAAATATGTGCCTGGGCTTGGGAATGCAGCCCACCAGCAAAATTAAAAAAAAAAAAAAAAAAAAAAAGGGAAGGGGAGAAAGAAGCTCTTTCCATTCCTCAAATTCAGTGTCTTTGTGGTTGTGTCCCTGGCTGTCAGCACTTTGCTTCCCTGTTGACAGGCTGTTAGGAAAGCAGAGTTCTGCCAGTGCCAGGGGCCTCAGCAGCTCCTTATATCAAAAGCACAACCCCAGGGTGAGCAGAGAGCCTGAGCACAGCCTGGCCATGGAGCCCTTCATGCAGATGCTGCAGCCAAGTCTACCAGCAGATGAAGCTCATGTAGCAGCACACAGGCAGAATTAAGGAAAGAATAATAAATTTGGCAGCTTTAATCAGTTTCTGTATGAAAACAAAGCCAAGCGCAGGCGGCGGAAAGGATGCAGACCCAAATTCACTCCCTGCATTCCCTTTCCTTCTGGAGTTTTGTCTTCTGGAGGGGGAAACTGAGACCCATGAGAGGTGAAAAAAGGGCATGAAGATGGACTTAGAGGAAGCTTTCCTCATGAGATAATGAAAGGTCTTGTGGTCATATCTTAACCCCGTCCCTTTGGAGAAAAAACTTAAAATGCTTTTATGATTTTTTTACTCTTGGACTAAAAGCCTACAGCTGTTTTGAAGCTTGACATAGCTCTAGCATATAATTAATACCATTTCCATTTAACTCAGCAGCTAAATCTCAAACAGAATGCACAAGCTGTGACATATTACTGAAAAGAAGCAATGCATATTGGACAATTGACTTGGTGGTGGCCTTTAATGCTGTGCCCCATTGGTGGGGTGTCTGTGGTTACCATTTTTCATTGGAGAAATGTCAAACAGTTCATGGGCCTGGCAAACATAACTATCACAGGCAGTCCTGCTCCTGCTGGCTTTCATCTTGTGAAGCAGTTGCATTTCCTGGCAGAGCATCCGTGGATTTACAGGCGTACATGCAGCTTACACTCTGCATACATCCATATCTATTTTTATAGGAATGTACATTAGGGTAGAGATCAGGCCTGGGATGTCACAGAATCATGGAAGGGACCTTAAAGAGGATCTCATTGCAATTTCTCTGCCACTGGAATTCCTTCCCCCAGACCACTGCTCAAAACCCCATCCAACCTGGCCTTGGACACTCCAGGGATTTGCAGTTTATCTTTGTCAGACAGCCCTAAAAGGTAAATCAGTGTGCTCCAAAACCAGATCTAACCTGCCTTGGCTGCCTGCATTGCTGGAAGTCACTCCTGTGACTAGCATGGCTACACTCTTCAAATGACAGATTCATTGTGAGCACTGGTTCACAAATGTGCAACTTATGTCTTATATGAATTCATCTCTATTTGGCAAAATTGCTTCTGTGATCATTTCTGTCTCTCAATTTTTTTCCTTTAGTGTGTTAATGGCAAACAGTCATGAAAAAGAAAACAAGCATAAGCAAAATGTTGAGCAAGTTTTTGGAATAGTTGTTTCCACAGCTCCAGACAACCAAACTTACTGTAAATTGGCCTGTGTATTTGAATCACAATTTCATTCCAGTGAAAGCTGCTCCTAGCAGAATTCCTGGTTGGTGCAGGTTAGAAATATCACCTAATGTAGTTAATCAGTTCTCACTAGCAGCAACCAGACAGCTGGCACAGCCTCTATCACTGCTGGGCAGATTTGTAACTGCTGAGAGCAGCAGCAAACCAGAACCCCCCAGTCTAAACAGCAGGGATGAAAAATACACCAGCAATACCCTCCACCACTAGGAGACTTTAAGAAACATCTGAGGGACATTTGTTGATTCCCACTGTTTCTTTTGGCATTTTTTTATTGTGAGTGCAGTGTCTGAGAGAATTTTTTCCCCCTTCCAGACCCTGTGATGGGGTATGTCAGCAATTGGGCTGTGCCCAGAATGGAACCAGTGTGCAAGTGCTGCTTTGAGCTATTGTAACCACACTGTGCTCCCCTTATGCTCTTCCCATCAGCCTCTCCAAGGTGGCTGCTTGGCTTTCCATTGGGATTATTAGTTTTGAAAGCCTTGAAGGTGTTGGGCCTGGCTGGGTTTTAGACAGGAGTAACACAATACCTGCTCTTTCAAGAATCTGCTGTCACTTCTGAAATTGGCAGGTGAAGGTATTTTTAACTGTGGGGGGCACTACAATCCCCCTGAAAACTGATTTCACTTCTACCCTTCTAACTTTTAAAACCCACCTCTACATCTTTTCTTTAATTTCCAAAGGTGTTCTCAGATTGACTACTGTTGGCTCTATATTATTACTCCCCTCTCCAGTAGTTTTTATTATTTTCCTCACTGGATCTCTTACACTGTTTTTCATGTTTCTGTCTTGACAACCTGGCATTATATTTTCTTTTATTATTTATAAATGTATACAATTTTTGCTCTGTTGTGTAATGAAGACAGAGCAAATTTGGCATGCTGAAAATAATGTTGGGATTAGGTAATTAGGGATTTTCCAATATTAACTTCTCTGATGGGTTCCAATATAAATGTGTGCATAATTTCAAGGATGAATTATTGAACATATCCATATGTAGGGCTTGAGAACTGACTCTCTTTACCTCTATGCTGCCACAGTCTGAAAATGCCTCCCTGAGCAGCCCACATGACTGCATTATTTTAAATGTTTATTGGTCTTTAGTGTGAGGCCAATGCTGAAACAATGACAAATGTCCTTCAAACTGTTTATGCATGCCTGGTGCACACAACAGAGCTGGCACTGCTGCCTTCATTCTTAAAGTGGTCTAGCTCATGAGCTCCAAATGGATAGTTTTGGTTGGTTCTGGGTGCAAGCTGGAGTAGGATTTGAAGCAAATGGTTTCCCACAAAGAAATGAACTGAGGAAGGCAGTGTTGGTCAAGGAAGCCCCAGCATCTGGGAAAATACACACTGGTTAGCTGGTTTTACTTGAAACAGGGATCACGGAGCTTTTGGGATATTTTTCCCCTGTGGCAGAAGGTCCAATTGCAATTTTTGTGTTGAGAAAAATTTTCAAATTCAGCACAGAATTAATGAATCATAGAAATATTGCCTGGAAGGGACTTCTGGCCACCATCTACTCCAACCTCCTGTCCTAAATAGGAGTAAAACCAGCCTTAAACTGAGTCAGTGGTGGCTTTGTCCAAATAAGTCTTGTGAACCTCAGAGGAAAGGGATGTGTGTGCGTAGCCACAAGTGGGGACAGTGGGTATCACCCACAAAATTATTAAAAAAAAAAAAAAAAAAGGAAAAAAAAAGCCCCAAACAAAAAACACCCAACAATTTATAGGACTATCCCAACACGATCAGGAAATCAGCCCATTGCTACAACATTGTTCTCTCCACACCCTTAGCCTCTGGGAAATGCTTTTTCTGCTGGAAACCACAGGTTTTTTCTTCTGGTGTGCCACCAAGAGAAGAATGCAGCAGCAGCACAAAGTGGTTACTACTGTTTTATTAAATAGAGGTCTTCATAAATTCCATCTGCTGACCATGTGTTCCCTCTTTTTATGTCCAAACTCACACTCATTTTAAGAAATTCTGAGTGCTCATGTGAGTAAAGGCTCTTGCAAGCCCCAGATCTGTTGGACATGCCCCTTCCACTCCATAATTGCTCTGTCTTCTTTTTCTCTAGAGATGAATCTGACTTTAGAACTGATCAGGTGATCATTAGGGTGTTTTACTCCAGCATTATCCAGCATAGATAATCTGTGGAGATAAAACAAGGAGCTAGAGATTTCAGCCTGTAATCATAGCAATTTGAAGGGGAAAGGATTTTGCCCTGACATCTGTGGCAGTGCAGGGCTGGAATTCAGAGGGAATGGTGGAGGGAAAGTAGGGCTTTGCTAAGAAAAGCCATCAAGTTTTCACAGGGCTTTTGGAGTGAAGGTTAAAGCCCAGCAGGCAGGACATTAAACCTAATATCTAACTAGTATTGCTTGTGAATGCTAACAACTGTTATCCCTCAGGAGTCACATGGGATTTTTTTTTTTCCTAGCTAACTTTAGTGGAATTTGGAAGAGACATTTTGTAAGGGGATTTGATCCATTTATTAGTTTAACATTTCTAAATCCACCTAAAGTCACAAAATCCCATATTTGGATATTGCCTCCCCAATGAGAATGGGGAGAGAACTTTGGAAGTTGTGTTGTTTTGACTTTTGCAATATTATTATGCTGTAGACAACTGTGATATCTTAAAGGCAACCTGGAGAAAGTGGCAATGAACAGCTCAGGAGCTGGACTGCAATTCACCAGAGCATCAGTCCCAATCAGAGAAGCTGTTCATTTAATTTCTCCACCCTCTGCTTGAAAATCAGAGCCTATTTCAGCCTTATCCTTGCAGGCACTCAGTGAAGTCATATGTGTCAGAGCACATCAAAGGAAGAAGTGAGACACTGAGACAGGGAGTCACCTGCAAACACAGCCACAAACAACTCCAATGCCAAAATAAACTCCTGCTTTTAGTACCCCAAAGGATATGGAGGGAATGTGAGTGTATATGAGGAAGGGAAAACACACAGTGCAATACTTGTGTAATCCATTAAATTAGTGCCTGCCAGATTTCTAATAGAGTATCAAACAGCCCTTGTGATCAGAACTTCTTCAAACCAGACACTCACTACTAGCAGGGCTCCTGAAAGAAGGGAGATAAAAGTAGATTTCTCTTGGAAGTAGAAAAAAAAACCCCAAGAAAACGGAGGAGGAAAGCTACATTCATATAAGTGACAACCAGAGAGAGAATTTGCTATTTGTCTCATGAAAATAATTCAAAAGTAAGGGCAGCACTCTTCTTGTAAAATACTGGCCTTGAGAAAGGGTTGTTTAGTAAAATGCAGCAAATTTCTTCAGAAAGCTATTTAAAGATCTGTTTCTGTGCTACTGATACCTTGTTTATACACCAAAGACCAAGGCATTATGGTTAAATTGACCACTAAAAAAGATGCATTGAAATACTTCATACTGCATAATTTTCAACAGGATTTCTTTAGGATAAAGTGGAGTGTTGGTTCTTACAATGAAAATATATTTCAAGAAGAAAAAAGAGGGAGAGACACCCCTCTGATTAATACTAGTAGAACTGAAACTGGGCCAAAGTTCTGTCATTCTGTGATAGCAGCAGGGTTAGAGAGGATTGAAACACAATATTTTCTGAGGAGGAAAACAAAACATTTGTACAAATATCTGGTTTTAGTTTTCAGCCCTAGAGAGGGGTTTCAAGCAAGGGCACTGCATTTCCATTGCAGTATGACCCCGTTGGTTGCTGGACCCCCAAGGGATAATGACAGTGCTGTAGGACCCAGGATATTTCTCATTTCTTGTGGAAAGGTGCATCCACCAGCCCTTTCCTGACTCCTGGCTGTGATGGGACAAGGTCACCAGCACACAGGGAGTAGGAGAGCAGCACAAAAGCCTCAAGGAGTGGGTTAGGGCACATCCCAGGACTCACCAGTCCTGCTCAATGTAGCCCAAAGCTCTTAGCAAACACAGGTTTTCACACCTCTGGAGTATAAATTAATATTTGAAGGAGCAAGATCCCACACACTGACCAGTCTAGGTGAGGTCAGCTTTGGATGAGGGACAGAGAAGCCCAGCCATTTAAAACAGCTCCTTCTGCTCCATCCTGAATTATTGCTCTGCTCTGGACAGGGAGGTGATTTTCTGCCTCTTCAGAGTGGCGAGGTCAGAAGTGCACAGGGAAGAAATAATATCTGAATGCAGTGTAAACTTTTGGCATGCAAACCAGAACTGAAATAATTTAAGGCCGATGCACTGCAAGGACTTTTCTCCTTCTCATTTTTTGCCAGAGAGATTTGTAAAATTTGGGACTATTTGTGTGCCAAAACCATGTGCATCTGTGACAGAAATCACATTTTGTTGTGTCTTTTTTTTTTTCATATGGACTTACAAATAAAATCTTATTCATTGTTTTTAACTAGGAGAAAAAAATTAAGTTGGTCAGTATTTTTTAAAACACTGAGACAACTCCATATTTGCTTTCATATTTAAAAGAACAACTTGCAGAGAGATTTTTTGACAAATATATTTTTTTTCTTTTCACCAATTAATTGCTATTTCACTAATTAGCTCTTATTTTTAGAAGTGCAAAGAAAACCTCAGTAACTGCTACACCTTGCTGACTTTTGAGCATGTTTTTTTCTGTCCTTGAACTTAACTTATAAGCTGAGGTAAATATTTTTCTTTTAAAAGAGGAGAGTCTTAGACGCTTCTAAAATTTTAAGTGTCAATTTCCTAGAGAAATCTAGGTCTGAAAAACATGTAACATAACAAACAAACAAACAAACAAAAACCAAAAAAAATACCCTAATTTGGTGGGATTCCCTTTTCAAATATGACTGGACAACAGAATATTACCATCCTACTTGGTTCATAAACCAGATCAGATTTCAGACTTGTTATTTATTTGCTTTTATTTCTCTTAAAGGCATGAAAGATTTGCACCACTTGCTTTTGAGACTGACATTTCTTTTGCATTAATTTTTCAGTCTTGAAGCATGGTGCGCATGAGCACCATTGGCATTTTTTTGTCACATTGAAGAATGCTAGTTCCTTTTCCTGATGTGCCCTGAAGAAAAGCCTGATCCATGAACAATTCCTTAGGTCTCTAGAAGGGAAATCCCTCTAAAACTGATCATACCAGAAAAAAACACTTAGAACTGCTGTTAACTCCCAGCAAATTCCCTGAGACTTGGCTGACATCCTCACATTCCAAAAATCTTTAAGAAATTTGTTCTCTCTTCCCCTGCAGAGTAATAACTTGTTTAGGAGACCCTTCATATGAACCAGATTAATAAAAACAATAGACAGATCTTTTTATTTATTGGAAAAACTGAAAAACACAGGAAAAGAGGTGCCAGTATGAAAGAGAGTTTTGAAAATATGAAAAAAAAATTGAAAGAAATGTGCATCCTGTTAACCGTCCCTTGTTCTAGAATAAAATTATTTCCCTTTGTAGGAATTCTGCTGAGAAAGAAAAGGTTGATGCAGCACAACTGGACACTGCATAGGGATGTAAAGGTTCAGGACATACAATTTTTTTGGCTGAGCTTAGCACAGCTAATTTCTAAACAGTGATCAATAAATAATATTAATAAAAACATATCTTGTATGTGTCTATTTCTACCAAGACAGCTTCAAAAATTTTTGGGTTGTCACAGTGCAACAGGTTTATCTCTTTCAGGTATGCAGTGAGCATATTCTGGTTAGTAAAGCAAACCCATTGAGTCCATAGATCTTTTTGTAAGAAATGATATCTCTGTACAGGGGTTGTTTTTCATCAAAACTGCATTTTTGTACTTCCATCCATTATGGTAGAACTGACTTCAGAATTTCAGGAGACTTTGAAGTGAGGGTTCCTATCTTGCCTCAAAATGCAAATCACACTCCAATTAGTGTGACTTGGTTTAAGGTTTGGAGAAGAACAAGATATAAGATGATATAACAAAATGTGGCTTGACAAGAAAGGGGGAACATGTATAAAACACACATGTGTAATTTATCCTGGGAGAGGAAATATTCCTGTAGTGCACATAAGATGTCTGATTGCATATTTCAAACTTACTACACCATCTTAATTTCCAAGACTGTAGCTTGGAGAAACTAGGAGAGAGATATCATCACCTTTTTTTTATTTATTACTGCTTTAATTGGGAATCACTTTTCTGTTCCTTTTTAAAAGTGATTTAGTGCTCAAACAGCAGAGACTAAGAGCAGTCTTGAAGAGAAAAACACTGACAATCAGTTGTTGTTGGCATCATTCTTCCTGCTGCACAGGAGTTTAACTAATGAATCCAGTTCTACTGCTCTTGGAATAACAAATTCAACATGAGAAAATTGCTGGGGGAACTCAGGAGCCAGAGTTACAACACACAAGGCAAAAGACTAAGAGGAATCTAAATGAAGATGGTAATCATTAAATGATCCCTTCTTTGAGGGTTTACATTGGAAAGCCTGAACTGGCTCAGATATTTGAGCCAAGCCCCTTCAGCATAAAACTCTCTGGTGACTGTGAGGAAGCTGCTGTTTTACCCTGGAGTCCCTTGAGAGAAGGTAAAATGTAAAGAAAAGTGGTGGGGTTTTTTTTCAAATATTCCTGAAGTAAGTTTCATAACAGACCTGAAGAGGTAGCAAAGTTATTGTTCCCACTTGGCAGATTTGGAACCCAAACCACTAAGCAGTGAGATCATTTCTGTGAGATCAGGCTGCAAGCAATAGCCCTTGCCATCTTACTGTGGAGCCCCAGCAAACAGCTTCATCCCCACAATTATTCTTCAAGGCCAGATGATATCATCCCCTGCTTTATAGCTGGAGAACTGATGCCCAAAAGACTTAGCAGCTTGTTGGAGATTGTACAAAAGTTCTCTGACAGGTTTGGAAACTGAAACCAGATCTGCCAAGCCTCAGTCTGATACCTTAAACACATGCCCATCCTGGTTCCTGTCCCTTTGTCTGTTGCTTGAGCCAATTTTGCCTGATTTGACTTTAAAATGTTGTGATTCAGAACATAGTCTGCTCCTTGCAATAATTTTTAAGGTGTGGGGCAGAAGTGTGGCTGGTTGGACAGCAGCAGCAAGGCTGTGACAGTCCAGGGCACAGGTGTGCATGAAGCAGCAGAATTTTGGAAGATACATGTCCTGTACCATGAGATTCCATCAGGTGCATGCTATATACAGGCTCTCTTATCAGCCAGGCCTGATTGCTGCTGGAAAAGTGAAAAGGACATTTGATGCCAAAGAAAATCTCTGTAACACACCTTGCAGATCTCATCCTGCAAGCAAACAAACAAGAAAATCCATCAAACAAACAAAAAGCCACTCAGAAAGGGGTTTTTGGGTTTGGTTTTTGTCTATCACAATGAAACCAACAAGCTGGAGGAAACAATGTCTTTCTCCCCCTCTGCCCACCCTGTCCTGCCCCCAGTATCTCAAAGGTTTTCTGGGAGCTTGCCTTCATAGCCCAGTCAACAAATGTAAAAAACTATAAAGATGTCTTAATTGGAAAAGCAAATTACTCACAGCCAGTCTGGGCTATCTCAACCCAAACAACAAAGCAGTTCAGTTTATTTAGGGAAGATGGATTAGTGGAGAAAATAGTTATCAAACCACAGGATGAGTAAGCAGGGGCATCCCTGCTAAGAGATTTACTTCCCTAACACAATGGCCTGCATTGTTTGTTCTGTTTTTATGCACACACACCAGTGTGAGAGGAGGTGTGCAAAGTTAGGATAAGGCACTTAAATTCCCCTGTAATTCTGGTGCCAGTCTAGCCATCCTTTGTGCTTGGCATGCATTTTGCCCTGCAGCACCCAGGCTGCTGAGGAGCTGGGATCCTCTGGGCACACTCTACCTTCTTTCCTGGTCACATTCCTGTGCTGCAGCAGTGATGGAAAACATCTGCTGAGGCTGTTTCCCTACAACCAGAAAAGACCCACTGAACCATGGCTGAGCTGGATGAATAAACCCTGTTTTGCAATTGTTTTATAAACTTTCAAAAGCAGTGAAGGGATTTTTTTTTTTTTTTTTGTCATCTTGCTTAAAAGACCAAAAGAAAACAAAACAAAAGGAATGAGAAGTGGGTACAAGTGGATGTAATCAGAAATCCCTCCAGTTTTTTGATGTGCACCTCCTCATGCTCTCTGAGATCAGTTCATAGCTATCATTCTGGGAAAAAGTAAAGAATACAGTCCATGGAGGGATGATTTTGGAGTTCTCTTTATTATTTTATGGTTTGACATCTGGAATTTGGTGGCCAGCATTTCTTACCAATAAGTGAAATGCAACTAATTTCATGAAATGCTGTGGATTTATCATTCTTATTTACTGAATAGTCTCAGTGAAATACTATGAATAACAAAAAAAAACAAAAAACCAAAAAACCTGGGGAAAATTATGTAATTTAAATTGAGCCTATATTGCAATCTGTGGTAAATTCACATCAAGCCTTATCTAACTTGCAGATTTACCATGCAAAAATAGCCCCAAACTCTACAAAGATGTGCTGTCCTTTTACTACACTTCACAAAATATGTGAGGAAAAGCACAGGGTAAAAATGTGTTTACGGAACTGCTCCACATAATCCACAAGAGCAACTAATACAAGTATCCATAAAAATGAAGGTCAGAAGAGATTTGTTTCCCAGAGTAAATTTGTCTGGCATGAACTGACCCAGGACAACAGATGACTATTCAGTGTGCTGCCTCATGTAAAATTCAACAATTTCCCAAAACATAGGAGGAAAAAAAATAAATAAAAACAATATGAGGAAGCAATTGATATTATCATTCCTCCATTGTTCTCTACCCTGCAAACCAAAATAACTCCAAGGACAGTATGGAATCCCCTGATAAAATATCAAGAAGACACAAGCCTCCAAGAAACATTTTGCTACAAAAAGATAAAAAGTAGAAAACGTCCAGAGCACCACAGAGTTTATTTTCCCAGAAACGATTCTGGCACTTTGGAGATTGTCTTTGGTGGCAAGCTTCATACACTGGGCTTTTCAAAAACAGGCTAGAAGGAATTCTGCTAAGCCCAGCTGGGGCTCTGAACTTAGATCAGGGTGAGATTTGCCCACAAATATTTATCCTTTGCCTTGTGTGCCTTGTCTTCCCTGTGAAGGATACCCAGGAGAGGTGTGGGGTGAGGCTGGAGCTCAGGACATCAAGGCACCAGGAGCTCTGAGCTCAGCACCAGCCTCCCAAAAACATTCACAGCTGGCAAAAACAGGATCTCCCTGTAGCACCTCCTTTGGGCCCCAGTTTGCCCCAGGAAAAATGAACTTTTTGGTGTCTAAAGGGAAAGCTAAACAGGTTCCAGGGCAGCTGGGGGAGAGCCAAACTTGAGCCTTAAATAGGCACGTGTGATGCCCTCGGTGCAGCGGAGGGCGCGGATGGGCTACAGCCAAAACCACAGAGCTGCGTCCTGCCAGGGCAAGCAGGACTTCTGACAAGATTTATCATGTCTCTTGTTATGATCTAGTCCTGCAGGCATTTCATTTTAATACAAACTAAGCACTAGTGATGATTAAGGGAAACGTGGAGTTGGATGGCTTTGTTGTTCGGTGGCCAGTCATAACACAAAATGTGCTGCTTGCTGCAGAAATTCTGTGTTCCAGCCTATGTGTGGTTACTGTCTGCTCCAGCATCTGGGCTGATGCAGGGAGCCCTGACACAGACCAAGAGAGCTGTTCTCTGCCTCCATCACCCCCTCCTTGCTGCTGCACGTTTCTCCCACAGGAAGGGTTTATGTGCCTGAAGGAAACACGAGAGTTTATCAGGAAAGTTCACACGGGACGCTCTGGTCTGTTCGGGGCACAAACCCCTTCAGATGCTGCATTGGGATTTCACACTCTGCTCTCTCCAATCTGAGCATAAAACCCCTTGCTCCTGCTGTCACTCCCTTCTTAATCCCTGCCCTTTCCAGGCTGGCATCCATATGTGAACAGCTCTGTGCTGTTTGTTTACCCCTCTCCCTACAGCTGCAGGACCTACAGTACAGACATCTGATTTAAATCAGTGTCCAGGACGGAGGCTGGAAAGCTGGCAGAGCCATGCACACCCCAGCCAGCTCCTAGGCAGGGCACAGTGGGTTTCAGCCTGTGCTGCCTGATCAAAACCAGGGGATGTGAGCAGACACTGCCCTGCACACTGTGCCCTGCACACTCCATGGCCATGCCCAAACCCACTCAGCCATTAATGCTGCCCTGAGCAGGGACATGGCAGGGACTTTTTTAGAGAACAAGGCACTTGGCAGCCTTGTCTCACCACCCCATAATGACATGTAAGTGGCTCCTCTGGCTGTTTCCATTCGTGATGCAGCTGGCAAGGAAAGCCCAGCACAGCACTTGAACAGGGAAGGAGATGATGAAAGGAAACATTTCCCCTTAGCAGTGTAATTAATACCTAATTGCATTCAGGGCTATCATTGCCATTAGTATAGATGCAAATAAACAAACAAACAAACACACAAACAAATAAATAAATAAAATAGTTCATATAAGTTCATATAAGTAGAGAAGGGAAAAAGTAAGATTTGAGAGGTACTTAAAAAGTAACTTTTAACACTTCTGAGACTTCAAGCTGAAAAAACAATGGGAGGGATTCCGACAGCTCACATTTGACAAATGGATTTTTTAGACTGAATTAATGCTCTTCTTTCCTATTCATTGTGTCCACAGCCTCCAGGAAAAATACAAAAAGGACAGAACTCCAAATTCTGCTATGATAACCCCAACATGATTCTTCTGCTTCCCCTTTTATATTTTTTTAAGTGTTTTTTCATTATTATTGTTCTGATCTTCCTGCTCTTGGTTTGGATCCCACTCTGCAGTTCTCCCTCTTATTTCCCTTCCTGGCATTTTCAATGAAAGCACTCTCATTTCTCTGCTGCCACTTTAAAATCAGGAGAGCTGGATTGGGTTAGCCTGAAATACAGGTGCTCCTGTAAAGACATAATTAATAAAGACAGAATTAATTCTCCCTGAGATGTTTCAGTCCTTAATCATGCTCCTGTTATCATCTCCTAGCAGGTAATTTTGAAAAACTCCTGCAATACCTGGTAGGGGTGCAATGCAAAAAGAAAGACAACTCACTCCTTGGCTGCTCTGTGGCTGGGTGAAGGTGCTGGGTGCTACCCATGTCTAATAAATGTGAAGTAGTTTGGATAGTTCCAATATACACTGTCTGATTTTCCTCTCTGGTGAAGTGATTTAAGCCTCATGTAACACCTTGTTTCATTGAAACAGGAGCTAGCACTTTGAGATGGTGACAGATGATAACCTTTTACATGTAAATGTACACTTTTTAAGACCCCCAAACCGTGTGGTTTTTATACCATTTTCCCCATGGGAAGAGTTTCCCTCAATAAAAGCTTTTCTTATTAAAAAAAAAAGAAAAAAAAAAAGATATTTGGAAAACGTTTGGTAAGTACTCATTTTTACTTTAGAAATACCTGGCCAGTGTAGGTGTTGATGATGCCCAGGAGTTAAGAAGCATGTGTTAATATCACAAGGTCCTGCAAGTAGCAGAGGAGCTCAGATTTAGGCAGCAGAGTGTGTCTCAGCAGGCACTCTGCTGAGATTCAGGGCATGGCAGCACCAAGGAATCCCCCTTTTCCTTCCCAGGTGTGTCCAAACAAACCTCAGAGCTTCAGTTCTTCTCTGACACTGTCAGGGATAGATTTATTCTTTCTCCTCCTTCTTGAAAGCCAAGCTCACACAGACAGGCTGAAGAGATTTCCAGGTTCACTAATGACCTCACAGGAATTGAATAATGAAATCATATCTGCCTCTTTACCAAAGAGAGACAGCCCAAGCTTACACAGATCTAATTGTTGTATTTCTTGAAGATAAATTGCAGCCTTGAAGGCGTCTTGCAATCAGTTATCAGGCAGAGCTCCATGGGCACCAACTTTCATTTTTCTCCAGTGCAGTGATGTACTGCCAATATTTAACAAGGGGCTCCCACTAAAATTTCCCTATTAATCTGTTCTGTACCCCTGTGTCCCTGAGGCACACATTCTTGCAGGGAAAGAAAATAGTAATGAAGAAAATCTATTCATTTATTTTTACATTGCTGTTTAAACATTTTCTGAGAGTCACAGCCAAGGATGAAAATAAAACCACTTGGCAAACAAACCTCTATTATATGTACTTTTGCAGGAAATGTTTATACTTCACTTCATTCCTGTTTAAAAAAAAAAAAAAAAAAAAAGAAGAAAAAAAAGGAAAACAGGAAAAAAAAAAAGCTGAAGCACTTATAAAGTCATGTTTGACTTGTGATATCAGAGTTGGTAGCAGTGAAGATATGGAGCTACCTTTCTGTGAAAAATTGGACAGCTCAGGAAAAGCACCCTTTAAAGCAGTTTGAAAAGCAGCAAAACTGTTATTCTCAAGTATGGCAAGAAGAGCAATTGGCTGGGTGGAGGGGAAGAGATTCTTCCAGTGATCACCACCTGAGTGTACTGAGCAATTCCATCCATCTCAGTGGAGTGGAGGAGCAAACAACTGAGAAACAATAAAAGAAACTGGACCAGTCTGTATTTTTAAATGGCAATAATTCTGCTCTTGATTTTGTACAGGGGCTGGTCACTAGATAATATAGTTACAAGGGGATGAAAAGAAATAACCTGATTTAACAAGCACCTAAGGGGTGCCACAGCTCCAGCAGTGTTAGAAAACCATCCCAATATTCCTTTCAGTTTGGCTGCAAAACCTTAACAAGGCTCTCAAGGAACACCAGGGATTAGCTCCAATGATGTTCACTTTTCTCCAGTTTTTGAACCAAATCTCACTGTGTTTTCAAATTGGCTAATCTTTTCCTTGTATTTGCCTTAACAAGTGACCAGAGATATGTTTTTATGTTTTAATAGATTGATTCCAAATGTGAAACAATTGCTACTTTATTTTTATTGTTGGTGTAGCTGGTAGCAGTGTTAATGTCCTTACACACATTATACAGGAAAGAGAAAATTTAATTCTTCTGTAATTAAAAAAATATTTTTTTCTTAGTCTGAAGTGAAAAAATACTTATTTCACTTGAAAGTTCAGAGCTTGCATGAACTTTCTCATTATTGTTCACGTCTTACTTGACTTTTTCAAAGAACTGATGTGAAAAATATTGGGATGACATGACTACTCATCCCAATAATGAGCCCAGCTTCCCCACCCCAATAATTAACAAGTAGCCACCCGTTATTAAGCAGACCAAATACTTCAATAAAAGGTCCTGCTGAGTTGTGTCTGTTCTGAAACAGATTTCACTCTAAAATTGAAGTAATGAGGTTCCCCATAACTGATAAGCAGCCCAATCAAGCCCACTGCTCTGGGTTCATAAATCTTGAGCAGAATTTAATTACCAGCAGAGTTTTCCTGACAGAGCCAATAATGGGGCCTTTTCCTCTTGCCTGCTGACTGGTTGTGGTTCCCATGATTCCAGTAAATCTCTGTAGACCTGCCTGCAAGGAAAACAGTTTGAAGTTTAGACATCACTTGAAAGGGAATTTGAGGGAGCTGCACAAACAATGCCCCAATGATGAAGGCTGCTGAACACTGGGGCCAGACAGCTGAAAACAAAACACCAGAGCTAGTAATTAGCAAGACCAAATCACTGCCAATTAGGCATCTCAACACCGATTTTATGTGGTCTCAGAGGGGCCATTCTCTCTGAAAGAAGAAGTTCACCTCTAAAAATGTGTCCTCCCCCTTACCTGGAGGAAAACTGGAGCCAGTGGAAGGATGTAGGAAAGGCAGGCTGTGATGAGGTGGGACCACATGCAGCTTCTGCAGTGGGCAGTGCACCTCTCCTAGAGCTGTGGAGCACTCACAAACCCTCTAAACACATGTACTGTTCCAAAACCATGCAGCTGTGGCCCCTGGGCACATGGTCTAGTGGTGAACACAGTGCTGGGCTATAGCTTGCACTTGACAATCTCAGAGGTTTTATCCAACCTTAACCATTCTGTGATTCTGTGTTCTGATCCCATCTGGGGATACTAAGAGCAAGATTTAGTATGTGAGAGAAAAAGTCAAGCTGAAGTAAATGGGATTAGCCAGTATTTCTTCTTAGCAAAGTCAAAACTCTGACTGAGTTGGTATTTCTGTACAACGGCTCAAACACAGCAGTGAATTGGCTTTAAAATTTTTGGACTGAAGAAACTGGTAACTGAAGCACTTTCTGGATCAGAGAAAAGTTAGAACTCTAGAAATCCATCTCAGGCAACCACTCAATGCTGAGGTCTTTGTCTTCTCTGTCAAGTAGGATATAATGCTGGATGTTGCTGAAATAAAGGTGTTCAACTGAAAAATCCTACACATTCTATCATAGGGAAGGAAACTCAAAACCACAAGTCCTTCTAAAACAGTTCAGACCTAACAAACCCTTAAAATGCAGTTTACCATGAGATACAGCAGAGGTTTTGCTCTTTTCTGTATTATAACCATGGTTTTAGAGCTACCAGAGTCTGGAAAACAAACCACAATGGAACCAGTAGAAATACAGCTAAAAATAGCTGAAAACTTTTGCATGTTTTACTGTGTATTAGGTTGAAGACTTAAGATTAATGTGTACTTCTTAAAAAAAAAAAAACCAAAAACCATGGCACATTCCATGTTAGCAGACAGTGCATTAGATTTTAGCTGATTTATTGTTGTGCTGTGTGGATTTGAGGGAAATCACTGTGCTGTGGAGTTTCACAGATTACACAGGGTGCAAAGCCAAAACATTTGTTATGAAAGCAACCTTTTGCTAAATTTGCAAATCTTTATGGGCCCTTTGTTGGCAGGAAACAAACTGAGTCCTACTGGAGACATTCCTGCCATGCCCCAAAGGGCTGGGACACAAAGGTGCACACCCCAAAGGATGAGCTGTGCACCTCAGACCTGCAGCAGAAAAAGCTGACACATTCCAAATTCATCCAGGGAATTTATGTTTTACTGGGTGGGATTGCAGTGAGCTCAAATGAGCCATAAAAATAAAAAAAAAAAAAAAAAAGCAAACATTATGGAAAGGCTTCCAGTTTCACTAGGAATGTAAATTGTTTACATCTTCCCTTTCAGATCTCCTGACTAACCTATTTGTTTAATGACCAAGCCCCAGATTTCAGCCTCTGTTTGTAGTCTCAGAATATTTGAGGCTCTTCCTGAAGTTATTAGGGCTCTTGTCAGCAATTTGAGTATGAATAACAGTGAGGATGCTGGAAAGAACTTCTTCATGTCATGTGTGTGCTCGATCTCCACTTTGTGAGTTTTACAAAGCATTTGAGTTTCCACATGTAACTTTTAGGTTTTTTGCTGAACATGAGGAAAAAGTTATTTTGTATGTCCATTTCAGGCTTTCAAAATGTCCTTCAAGTGCTCACCAAGGTGTGGTATGTGCTTGTGCAGCCTTCCTACCTTTCATTTTTCATCTTGAGAGGAATTCAAATTCCTAGATGTCCACCTCCCCAAAATATCTTCAAGATTTTCATATGGAATAAACATGAAGTATAGAAGACAGAGTTTCTCATTAATGGTTCTTGACAGCTGGCTAAAGGGGAGGCATGTGTTTAATCCATCCTCTCATACATTCTTTCACCTCCAATGAGCCAAGCAGAAATTTTTCTAGCAACACTGAACCTTGTTAAGATTTCTCCAGACCTTTTGTTGATGACATAATTTTAAAAAACACATTGGAGTTTACTGAGTGTCCTCTCAGCAGTGGGAAAGTCCTGCTGTCTGTGATTTCTGTGGTGGCTGTGAATCTGCAGGAATATCTTTGTGCTTCCTGAAGACTAAATCTGCCTCTGGCTTCAAGCTCAAGCCTGAAGCTCTCTGGCTTTTGGTGAAGGATGAACATGTAAAGGAGTGGAACAGAGCATGAACAGCCCAGCTTTTGAAAAGAGGTAAAAAAGAATGGTGTTGGGCATGGGAAGAGAACATCCACAGTAAAACTCCCCCAACTTCGTATTCAAATCCTCCTCTATACATAGCAAGCATTAACCAATCCACCCTGTGTGGTGTTTAGCATAAAAATTAACTGCAAAAAAGGACCCAGACTCATTGGTGATTGTCATTTTAGGTCACAAGGGCATAAAACACTTAGCTGGTCATGCCACCAGATAATTTAGCTGTGTTCATTATTTTCATGTCGTGTTCCAAGCTGTGAAAATCTCATGATCACTCACTACATCAGAAAGAAATTTGCCAAATGAATTTCAGCACCTGAGCCAAGAAATCAAAATATTAAAAGTCTGCACTAAGAAAGTAATTTTGTTCTTTTCCCCCAAACAAAAGTATTTTTAGCTTAGCTGTACGTATTGCAAAAATAACTGAAAAGGACATGAAATTAATATCTGGGATGCAATTTTCCATTTTCTTCCGGTTTGGACTGCACAATTTAAAAAAGTCCTCTGTCACTTGCCCCATTACATTTGTGTGATATCAGAGCCACCTTAAATCATATCTAACACCTGAATTTCCCATAAAGTATAACACTTATATATGTGCAAAGGATTTCCTCATCTTTACTTAATTCTGGCCAGCTAGCCATGTTTTCTTCCAGGATGAAAACATTTAATCTGTCATCCAGTTGCATTATTAATGTTTTCTTAAATGGCAGTTCTGTCTTTTTCTTGCTGCTTTGCAAACCACAGATATTTGTAATATGTTTCAGAAGCTTTATTTTTCAGTCAGCTTCTGCTACAGTATTTAACTTTGCCATTAGCTTTTCAGACATTGTGCCATTACCAGCAGGTATGTAAAGTCTCATTGTCCTCCTGGCATAATAGAGAATTAAGGATGGACAATCTGATTAACCCAGGCTAAATCCAGCTGGCACAAGTGGACATCAGTCTCAGAAGGGAATGTCCCCAAAATGTGATACATCACAACACAAGGGGATCTGAGGCTCAGAGGGCAGGGAAAGCTCATCCCAACATTTTCCTGACCCCTGAGCAGATGAAGGAAGACCTTGAGATGTTCACAGCACTGCTTGAGTTCACCTTACAAAGCAAACTGCTGAGGAGCTGAGCCTGGAAATCGACACCCTCGTTCACAGGAGCTTTCCCAAAGCACAGAAAAGTGGTAATAAATTAAAGATGTAGCATTGTTTTAAAAGAAACAGGGAGTTTTAGCTGACAAAGCACACAGCATTTTGACCATATGCTTTGCCTACAGTCACTTGGCACGCCACTTGAGTGGGGCAGCACAGCATTTAATTAAAAAAAAAAAGAAAAAAAAGCAAGGGGAGAGAGCCACAACCACAGTTGCTCCGTGCCTGGATGATGCAAATTATTTTTATATTCTTTTGTGGAACCTGACATCCTCAGCCTGCAAAGAGAACACTTAACTGACTTGATTTGTTGAAACACTGCAGTTTAGCAGAACATTACATAAATACGGAGTAAGTAGCTCTCCTAAACCTCATGTATCTTGAAAGAGAGTTTTAGACTGAGGATTGCCAATTCCCAGCTGAACTGCAAACCATTCCTCACTTCAGCTGATGAAGTTCAGTTCCATTCCTTACTGCTTCAACCCAGCAGGAAAGAAATGTAATTTCAGACAATAGGGACAAATTCACAGTTGAGGAAAATAAGTCTGCAGCATCATGGATGCTCTGCTCTGCCTGTCTAAGCATCCACTAGGATTTATAATCCCAAATACAGTGGAACAAATAAAAAGCCCTTCTTGCTTTCTGCCTTCTGAGCCGTGGAAGGTCTGAATTCCACATGTTACTGTGTCACAGTCAACTGGGAAAAATTGTAGGTTATTTTGTGGGGGCTTTTTTGTTTGTTTGCTTGTTTTGGGGGTTTTTTGTTTGGTTGGTTGTTGTTTTTTTTTTTTTTTTTGTTGGTTTTGGAGTTTTTTTTGAGATAAAACCTACATTCCAGAAAGAATGTTTTAGAAACAGTTATTTGTAAGCCACAAAAGGGTCCAAAAGATGAAATAAAACCCCCATCAGGTGCCTCAAAGGTGAGCAAGAACACCTTTTTTATTGTTCTTGGCAAATTGTCTCTTCCAACCCAGCTCTGTTTCAAGCCTGAGAGCTGCAGACCTGTCCTGAGCTGGGTCTTCCCTGCAGCTCTCTGGGTCCACAGAATTGAGGGGAAAAGGCTCTGAGGGAGCCCCATTCCCACTGTGCAGGTGCAATCCCATTTTTCCTCTCCTCTGCTCATACCTTTGCTGCTCTGTATCCTTTCTCCAGCCCCAAGCCCTTCTTCATTGCTAAAACCACTTCTCTGATCCTCAGCAAGCTCTCTCATTACCACATCAATCTTCCTAATCCAAAAGAGTTTTCCCAAGCTGATTTGGTGTATCCACAGAATGCTTGCTGATCTCTGCAAAAAGCTGATTTAAAGAGCACAGAAAAAAGGCCATTTTTTCATGTCTCTAAAACCTAAGTCCATGCTCTAAAACCTAAGAAGTTTCTTGCCTGAGTTTAATTAATGTCCCTTCCATCACTCACACAGGTCTAGATTAATTTAACAACCCCCAACACTCACCATGACTTTCTCAGTCAAGAGTATTGGATTTTGCCACAGCTGATCATAAAGGAGACTTTTGGTGTTTAGTGCCATAACCTTTGGACTTTTCTGGGTCAATTCTGAAGAAATCTATCATCCCATACCTTTTTAGACATCCATTTTCTTTGCAGGGTTTCTTTATTTGCACCTCTGGACAATGACTTGTGCCACTGTAACTTATTCAAGCCTTAGAACTCAAATAAAATAAAAATAGAAACATTCGAAGAAAGCAATGCTGTACATGCTGTCTCCTTGTTAGGAAAAAAAAAAAAAAAGTATTACAAGTAGTATTAATTCTTCAAATGAGATTTTGGAAGTCTTAAGAACATATAAGAAGTGGAGTGTTCTTAACTGCAAGAATAATTTCAGTTTTATCTCTCCATTCTTTCTAAAGAAAATTAAGTTGCTATTTAATTTTAAAGCCTGGGATGCTGCCAAGCATTGGTGCCCATTCATTTTGCTGAACTTCCTTTTATGCAGTATGTTCTTTCAGTGGTGACTGTGTCAACAGATTTCTGTTGTCCTTATTTTATCCTGCAGAACAGGAAATATTGTTTTTTTTTTCCCCTTTTGTATTATATTCTGAAGGTTTCAGCATTGTAAGCAGAGTTTCAATATTCAATGTGCTGAACCAGTGACAAAGGAGAGCTGTTAACATTTTAAATACTGCAGGTAGGGCACAGGAAGATAAAGGGGCTATCAGAGTTTGCAGTGCCTGGTGGACTAAGAGTAATGACTGCATCTACAGAAGATAAATTGGGGTCTGTCATAAATGGCCTTGAAAATCTGGGGCTGGACACAACTGGTCAAAAGTAATTTCAGGGGCTTGGTGGTTTAAATGCATTAGCAGGATACTCAATGCTGGTTATTTTCTTTATAATATTTACTGTTCAGTACAGCTAATGCAAAACACTGCTAGAGTCACAGTGGGGGGATTTGGCAGCCAGAGGAACTTGGAGAGTCTGGCAATTACAGCTTAGGAATGTGCCATGCACACAAAAAGGAAAAAATGCTGTCCTGTATACACATCTAGGAGCATGAACCCAACCAAGAATGACTATTCCATCACCCCTGTCTGCTCTGGGTCAGTGTGTTGGTTTTCTAGAGACAGCAGCACTTATTGGATAAGTTGGATAGTCTGATAGTATTCCCAGCCCACAACCAATACAAAACTGAACTCTATTCCCTAAATTTCCCAGATGAATTTATTTTCCAGCCACCCACCTCTTCCATTCACACAGGCTTCATTTTCCATGCCAGTTGAAGACCTTCCATGTGCAGAATTTGCTTGAGTGTCAATACAGGTAATATTTAAGAATTTCCAAGCTAAATTATGCTTGGCTAGAAAGGCTTGGGCACAAGGTACTTCTGACATTCAGCATCTTTATAAGAAGTGTGCATAAGAAGGTGAAAAATGAGAAAAAAATCATGTATTTTACCTATCATTTGATGGGTGTAAAATCTGAATATCTGTCACAGTTTCTTTCAGGAACAGATACTTCACAAGGCAAATAACAACATGAATAAATTTCAAAAAGTCATTTTCCCAGCAGGGAGTGGAAGAACACAATCCAGGAAAGATATTGTCTGCTGAGTGGTGGCAATGACAGAGATGGTGAAAGCTCTGGGTATTGGTACCAGCCCAGAAGAACATGTGGCACTCAGAGCATTTGAAAAGAAAACAAAAGAGAAATAAATCCAGACAGCAGTGCTGTGCAGACATGGCCATTCAAAGAATTACCTGTTTTAACCTCACAAGCTCACTGAAAATCACAGATAGGCTTTGGGAGCAAGCTCTGCTGCTCTGTCCCACATTTCATCACAGTGATGAGAATTTGCTCACTGGCAATTCTGTGGTAACACCAAAAAGGACATGAGCAATTCAGGATGACCAAGGACAGTGGTTTGGTGAGATCTGGAAACATCTCTGAGCTTTAAACTCTGCCCTTTTTTTTATTTAGGATATCTATTCCATCCAATTGGATGCAAGCACACTTTTAACTGCATAGCCATCTTTTTGGGAATTTTATATGAAATTCATGTGAAAATATGAAAGAAGTGGAGAAGCCAAAGAGAGGGAAAAGCACCTAAAAGGCATTTTAAAATTTGTCAGCATCACACTTTTAAGAGAAAAAGTCTGAGTCAATAAAATGCATAGATAACCCACAGAAGGCAAATAGTTTCCCTCTGGAAATGGACTTCATTGGAAAGATCATTAGTCTGTGAAAATGCACTAAGAAAAAAATTAAGATACAAAATCCCAACTGGATTACATTAGATGAGAGGATAATTCACCATTTGCCAGCTGAACTGCATGTATGATTTGAAGGTTGGTTCTTATTTGGGAATTCAGGGCTGCAGAGAATCCAAATATTTATTTAATGCAGAGCCCTTCCCTTTACTTCAGCTGCAAGACATGAGAGTTCTCAAAGCCACTGCCCTTCCACAAAAAAATAGAAGTTCTATGAAGTGACACTGAGAACAGATTCTTTTGGATATCATGTACCATTCATGTTTCCTGAGCTTTACACTTGGAAATGCTCTCATACAAAAATCACTCAGCCTTGAGTGACTGCATGGTCCTGCATGCAACCCCATTCTGTGTCACAAAGCCCACACAGACAAGGGAAACAGCCTTAACATGTGGAACATCTTTCTAAACAGCCTGAAAATTTCCTTTTCCCCTTTCTCATGCACAGCTTTGTCCCCAGTGCATAAGTGCTGATGATTCAGTGCATTCTGCATGGTAACTTTGCCACACTCAGAGCTGTAAGCAGTGGTCAGAAACACAAGATCAATTTTAATTCTTACTGGAAATGCACACTTCACACATTTGTTGATTGAAGGATCATAAAGTTTTACAAGGAAAAAACCTTCTGGTTTTTGCTGTATCTTGAGTATTTTGGCCAAGTTTTGTGCCTATCAAGTGGAACATGCCTTTAACTCCAGGAGGGAAGGTCTGCTGTATAACCAAACAAATAATTTGTGTCTTCTCCTCAGGGAAAAGGGTGGATGAGCCTATCCTTGCTGTTGATGAAGTAAGCACAACACCCTGATCCATCTGTGAACAGCTGATTTGGCTGGGAAGGACAGAGGATCAAGTCATGTTTTAGATCACACTTTCAGGCACTTTGAAAAGGTAACAGGAGGGTTTATTCACTCAGAGGAATCCGTGGTTATTCAAGTGACTGAAAGCATTTAAAGGCAGGAATGCCACACAAAAGAGAAACATTCATTAGGCAGATCATAGCACTGCAGATCTGTTTTTACAAAGCCCAAACACATTTATACTTAGCTGTCCCTTTGAAGCATTTGAAGGCACCATTTCTTTCTTCCTTATCAGAGTAATTGACGTCTTCATACAGCCCCAGCCAGCTGTTGTGGGAATTTTTAATCATTTGATTTCTTTCAGGGAAAGGCTTAGTCTTTTGAACTCTAGGAATAATTATTATTGCAAAGCAGTTTTCCCTTTCCAAAGGGACTTCTCTGGGGTCACCACAGCTTGCAGGCTCTCTGGGCAGGGGAACAATGGGGCTTTGTTGGTGCTGGAGCCCGTCCCCTCCAAGGGGGCTGGTGCTCTTTCTCTCTGTGCTTGTTGAAGTGAATTGTGCCAAATCTAAAGGCTGCAAATTAGCACTTCACTGCTGGCAAGTGGCTGGAAGTTCATGCTGAATCCTGGGGGGCTAAGAACCTTTTCTGTACCCTTATGCTCAGGTGTAGCCTTCAGAGTGTAAGGTGGCTTAGGAACCTGAATAACCACTTATGTTTATTTTGTCTCCTCCTTAAACAACATTTTAAAAAATAATAGTTTGCAGCTTTCAGCTAATCACCAAACAGAATAGATAATATTGCACTTTGTGGGAGAAGAGCAGCTATATTTCTATTTGGGAAAAGGCTAATTTCCAGTGACAGGACCAAAGATTATTGTGGAAGAGGGATGGAAATGGCAACTAAAAAGGGAAACACTGCTGCCTGTAGTAAACTGTCCTGTAAATGATCCTTCTGATAATCAGGCATGCAAATGGAATTAGCAAATGCAAATAATTCTATAAGCCTGACAATTAGCACAAAAAGTAGATTTTTAACTTTACAGCTTCATTGCAGGTTCAAAAGCTTGGCATGTAATCTTGAGCTATACTGAATCTCCCTTTGTCCAATCTGTTGAGAGAAATAATAATTAATTAAAACATAGAGTTTAAAATACTCTTCTTGACTCGGTAAAGAAGCAAATTTTGTTTTAAAAGTTAGCTGTGCCCTTTGTAGCTGCACACTGGAGATCAAATACAGATTGGAGCAGCATTGAGGCTCACCCCTAATTTCCCCCCTAGCTCTGATGGCCAGAATTGCCTCACCCAGTGACTGCAGTAGGGCATTCCAGAACAGAGCTTACAGGATATGCAGCATCCTCTGAACTGCAAATGTCCAGGTCAAAACCTGTCCTATGAGGGTCTGTGTGAGGAGTGAGTGCAGGGGTTTCCAGCACCAGCCAAATCCCAGTCAGCACACTGGAAAGGAGCCTTATGGTTTTCTTGCTGGTACAGAAGAAAGAGAAGACCTTGTGAAACACATAATCCATGTTTGCATCCCGAGCTGTGCCTTTGAAGGATGTGAGAAATGCATGTGACTGCACGATGGGGTGAAAGGAATGGCTGAGAGGCAGCATCAGAGAAAAAGCTGCAAGGAGCAACCAAAGGTCACAGAAACCACACGATTCCTTGTGCTCCACAGCTGTACAGAGAGCACACAAGCAGGCTCCCAAAAGCTAATTGAATTCAGAAGTGCAGTTTGAGGAGCAGAGCCAGAGACAGTGCTCTCATTCATTAGCACCCAGCACAACGTGACTGCAGGGCTTCACAGGCCAGGGGGCTCTGCCTTTTCCAGGCACAGAGGTCTCTGTTTTCCCCTTGGTCTGTTTACCTGACAATCACAGCTGGTGAATGGAAGCCCAGCTAGATGCCCTGGGGAATATGAGGTTGGTGGGATTGCTGGATTGCTGGAGTCTCCACTCCTTTCTGCATAGAGGGCAGTTACCATTCTCAGGATTCCTCTTCCATCTTGCAGCACTTTTTGTTGTTGTTGTTTGTTTCTTCTGAAAAGCCTGACCCAGTCTTGTCCTCAATAGCATCTTGGAGAATGTTATAAACCCCAAGTTACACATCTCTGTGTAGGAATGATAATAACTGCTGTTAAATTTTGCTACCCCTCTGCACACAACATACCAGCCCTGATGAGCTGCAGACATAAAACTAACTCTCCCAGTCCCAGAGACACACACAGGCAGAAGAAAAAAATGGGGTTTAAAGAGTGCAAGCACTCCCTTGCCTCAGACTGTGGGTTTGTGGAAGGTGGAAGCCCAGGCAAAGCTGAGCAGCAGGAGATGCTCAGTGAGAGCAGAATGTGTTCTTGCTTGAGTGCTTGATCAAGGTTTTTGTGGCCAGACTGCTAATTCATTAGATATTTCTAATTAAAGCTACATATAAATTGCCAAAACACAATTTGATTCAGATAAGTATTTTCCAATGTCTGGTTTACCAAGGCAAAAGGGATAGCTCTAAAATACAGGACCAATTTGGTTCAAAATCTTTTGCAATTTTAAGAGTATTCAAGACCAAATTTTAAAGTTAGAATTAATATAATTTTTAAATCTTTTCTGGAAAGAATAAAGGGAAAATAATTAGGCTTCTAGTACCTTGGTCAAGTGGAATGTGTGCCTGTGGAATCAAATTAGGCTTCTAGTACCTTGGTCAAGTGGAATGTGTGCAGGAGAATTGGAAAGAGATGATCTTTATGGTTCCTTCCAACTGAAACCATTCCATGATTCTATGGCAAAAATGTCTAGACTGTGAGTGAGACCTACTGTAAAGAAAGACCCAAAACTTCTTCCACGTAAAAGCAGCAGCATATGGAGGAATATGGATTTCTCTGCACACAGGTGGAAAAGATTATATTACACATTACAGTTATTTTGAGTCAAACAAGGTGCAGGTTTGAGAGACACAAACCTAGCATGACACTAGTTTAACTCTTAGACAAGTCTTGGTGCTCTCAGCTGGTTTCCAGGTATCTTCACAGTAGGAGGTTGCAATGGGAGCACCCAAATTTCTTACCCATTCACCAATAACTGATGCTCAAAATAAGCTGTAGGTGAATGGCACAGTATTGTATTTGGTTGGTTTTGGGATGGTTTGGTTTGAATCCTAATGCAAGAGTCTCAAATCAGTCTTCAGTCTTCACCATTGGAGGGAACAACTTGTGCAATCCAAATCTTTGAGGTCCTAATTTAAAGTAGGTAGGTGAAAAGTGGAGAGGAAATGCCAAATGCAAATGAAATCCAATACCCCACGAACTATCTAGAGTAGCACTGATGTATATGTGACATGTTCTGAGGAAAAAAATATTAAAGAAGAGCAAAGAGGGTCACCCACTAAGGTTCATTTTTATAACCATTGTATAAGATTTCTGTTTGAGACTGAAAGTACATTAAACAGTCATGGTCTGTCAGTGACCTTATATTTAAGAGCAGAGAGGTAATATGGGATTATTGGTAACACATTATTTTACAGGGCATCAATAACCATGTGTAAGAAATTACCATAGAATTACAATGTTATTACATGGTTATTTGTGGCTTTGCCAAATGCAATGTTACTTGATCATCCTTGGATTAATGGGGTGTTGATCGGGTTTGGCCATTTACCTCCATCCTGGGTCATAAACCTGATGTTAGCTGAACTGAGTTCCCAGTCTAGCACTCACAGCATTTAACATTTCTTTGCCTCTGCAAAAAAAAAGTTGCTGTTGGGAGGTCAAATCACAAGAGACTCTGGTTCTTAAATGCAGAGGCTTTCAAAAAAATTTCAAACCCTTTTCAATAAATGAATTCTATTTTATATTCCCCACAGACTGTTAACAGATTCTCAAAGTTTGGAGATTCACATTTTCCTAAACTACTTGGATTTTTCCATCAAGAAAGCACTGCTTGCCACCACCTTTCTCTGCATTTTAAATGGCTCACAGACTCAGGGAATAGAAATGGAGAGGTCTGAAACAACCCTGAAGATCATTGAGTCAAACTAACACAGCAGTGCCAAACCCACCACTAAAGGATGTCCCCAGCATGATGAACTCTTCCAGGGATGGCCACAGGGATGGTCTAGGAAATTCACCACAGTGTGGGCTTTCTGTTCCTTATGAGTGAGAGCTCCAAGGAAATTTAAATATTTTAGGGTAGAGGCAGAGCTGAAATTCCTATGTGCTTTGACTGGCTTTGTTGGTATGCCTCACAGCAGCAATAAAAAATAAAACAATTTCCAAAAAATGACTGCAATTCTAAGTTTGACCATGTCCTTCACCTCTCTGAGTAATGAGAGAACATGTTGTGGTCACGGTGCCTTATGCTCAGTCTGTACAGAGTTATAAATTGAATATATTGCACAGTCATGGTCATTCACAGCCCTTGTCTGCTGGTCACCCTATGCCCCACATGACCCTTCGTACAGTCTGACATGTGAGAAAGTTGTTTTTTTTAAATCAGAGACGTGCTGTGAAAGACTAGGAAGGACTAAGAAGGAATAAGCAGGAAGGGCTCAGCAACACGTGCACGTCCTCATGGCTTTATCCCTCTCTGCCACTGATTCCCCCTGCCATGATGAACAAACTCACTCCTAGGATCTCAATCTTCCCCAAATCCCAAATGCAATAACACTGCTTCCTGTCTCCATCAGTGATGGAGGAACTTTGTTAATATCTCAGCTGAAAAGTGCTATTCAGGCTCAGATTATTATATTTGGAGCTGGGGATAATGGGGATATTCAGCTGTATGGGCTGTCTGTAACTCAGCTGCCTTTTTATTATTAACACAGAGCTCTGAGCTAACTGAACACCTTCCATCAAAGTGACTGTCACTTTTCATATTGATGCAGCTGTAGTTCATAATCACATAAATTACATGAATTTCTTTCCCATGAGGGTGGAGGAATACCCACAGCCTGTTTCCCTGCTAGATGCTGTCTCCTCAGCCAGGAGCTCTGGCAGGGCTGGCAGGGAAGGCTCTCATCAGCAGTTTTTAATCAAACCCCCCAGCCCTGCTGGAAGGGGACTGTCTGTCAGCAGCTCTGGCACTTCAGCACCAAAAGTGCTCCTTGCTCTGCTGCCTAATTCAGGAAACAACTCTTCTTTAGGAGTGTTAACATTGGCATCCACCACCTCTTTCCAGCTTATACTTTAGCAAATAATTTCTCTTTCCTTTCACCAAATTCATCCTCGGTGGAAATTAGAAATATATATTGCCACACTCTTGAAAATTCCTGAATAAATCAAGGGCTGGGTGATTTGAATTTATAGCAGTGCCATCCATCACTCCTTGAGCTGCACAACACTTTTATATAAATGCTCTGCCTTTCATCCATCTGAAAGAAACTTTGGGGATTAAGTACTACTGGGTGTAAAACACCTCACTTTTCTCCCCAAAAATATTCATGGCAATTTCACCTACATAAATTTGACATTCCAGACTCGGGATATTTCTACACATTACTTGCATTGTACAGATTTGGAGACTGTAGCACAACAGAACATGTGTAAAAAAATTAAATTTACAAAACAAAAGAATAATTTTGTTGTAGAATTCTAGCTTGGTAATTAACTGTCAAACACAGGAACTAAAAGATAAATGTGGAAAAGAAGAAAAAAAGGGTAGCAACTCTTTTTTTTGAGATCAAGTTAAATAAAAAATTTTAAAAGTTAAACTGTAAGTTTAACTGTAAGTTGTTAGAGCTTAACAAAACTCCTTAAAAATAAATGTGTCCATAAACAGCAAAAAAAACTGTTATTTCCCTAGACCTCTTATGAGGGAAAGGCCTCCTCCCTGTGCTCTTTACCATGGTGAAAACTCTACAATGGCCTCAAAATGGCTCAGCAGACCCTAATTTATATTCAATGATAGCCATGTATTGAGTACAAAATTCACAAATATTAATATCAGAAAAACTTTAGCCAGAATTATGTGCAGAATTAAGGCTCCAGCCTGGATGAAGTCTGTTGCAGTCTGTGCTTATGTTATTTTCTTTTCTGGGTGAAAATCATCATCTGGAAAAGGAATTAAAAACTGCATGTCTTGTAATGCAAAAATGGAATAAACATCAGAAGACACGAGGAAATTAAGCAAGAGAGTACAAAACTGAGTACAATTTTTCATGGAATTCCCTGCAACTTCATATAACAATAATCATACTTCATAGTTTTGTGCAGTGATAAATAAATATTTTCCCCAGAAAAAGTAAATATTATTATTTCTTGAGCTCTATGCAAAAGAAAGAGGGAAATATCTCAAATGAAAGCCAGA
This sequence comes from Erithacus rubecula, assembly GCF_903797595.1. NCBI lineage: Eukaryota > Metazoa > Chordata > Aves > Passeriformes > Muscicapidae > Erithacus > Erithacus rubecula. The sequence continues at coordinate 63,212,965 of NC_136687.1, forward strand.
CATATTTTATGTTGATTGCAGCAATAAAATCTCAACCTCTGCAGCCATCAGAATCAATGTTACTGTAGGGGTCTGACCCAGAATTCACTGGAGTCTAGGGAGAGATTTGTCCTGACTTCAATGGGCTTTGGATTAGGTTCTGCAAGAACAGCCAAACCCTGCAAAAAATTTGTCCTGCCAAGTTCCAAACCAGATCTTTGAACACAAATAAAACTGAACCTCAATATCATCTCTTCTTGCAATAAATTCTTCTGAGTTCATTGGGTAGAAGGAGCTGAGATTTCACAATACCTAAAAGCTCAGTTTCCCACATTCCTGCAGAAATAAAGAAACCTGATGGGGCTTTACTGGTTCCATCTTTGCTGCTCTCCAGGGAATGCTGGAGACAAGGCTCCTCACTCCTTGGTGGAACTTGCTCTCTGTTCCCACGTGAAAGAGGGTAGGAACCTCCACCACAATTGCAGTTCTCAGGGTGGGAGAAGGAAGAAAAATGCATCCTTCTCTTATTTGGTTTCCTCAGAGATTATGGATATAAATCCCATGCCCAGATGGAAAGGATGCTTTTTTTTTTTTTTCTACCCTCTCCACAACTTCTTGGCTCCCATCTCTGACTTGGAAGTCAGTTTTATTTATTTGGGGGAAGGTGTAGGCTGGACAGTTGCAGTCCTATTTCATATTTCATGACTTTAAATGCTCTGGTTTTTTTGTGCTCATCATTTCCTTACTGCATCCCCTCATCACTGCAAAGCCAATAAATCCCAAATTACTCCCATGGCTCTGTAGCATATTAAATGTACTTAGGAGTCCTCCAGGAGAGGGCTGGCCAGCCATCACACCTCCCTGACAGTTTGCTGTCTGCTTCATCCCTGTCTGGTACTTGCAGCTCTAGTGCTGCACTGACACAGCCACAGAGATGGGCTCTGGCAGCTCTTCAAATGCTTTAATTTTTTATTTACATTTTATGCCCCTGATTAATAATGTAGGCCAAGAGATTCTGTGGGGATGGCTGGTATCTGTTGCTGCTGGTGCAAAAAAAAAAAAGTGTGATCTTCAGCTTTTAATAGCTTTTTCATTAGTTGAAGGGTGATATATGTCATTGCACCAAGCAGTTGCTTCTAAACAGCTCTTCCTGTGGGATTCCTCTCCCAGGAATACTTTACATTGAATAAAAGCATGAGAACTCTGACACCTGACTCACCATGATGCACAAACAGCTTTATTTAACCAAAACAGGGACTTCTGCTTCTGTTGCCTGTGTCACAGTTGAGTCTGAGCATCACCTGTCCCCTTGTCACATATGAAAACCTCTGCAAAGCAGCAAACTGCAAGGAAACCTGCAGCAAATCTTTCAGAAGAACCCAATACTGACTTTTCTTCACCTATATCTAACAAGACAATGTTTTGATACTCTAAAAATTTAAATATGTGATGAAATTATGGAAAAGCAACACTTGGTTTCTTCCCTCTCCTCTTCATTCGTCAGCTGTAACTAAAACTCACATTCATTCATAGCAAATTATTTTGGGGGGGAAAAAAAGAAATGTGAGCAGGAGAAGATCTAGATAAGGCATTTGGTAACAGAAATATGTAAGCAGTATGGCAAGCCAGTTTTTGTGAGAAAACCCACTGTCACGACTGTTATTTTAGTTGACTTCAGAAACATGCATAAAAAAATCCCACACAGAATTTCTTAAATGTATGAATCACTGCAGGCCCATAAGCCAATATAATACCTGGATTTAGCAGTCATAATCCCCACTTTTTTTTTCTGTTTAATATATGCATATAAACACATACAGACATAGAATTTTGCTGGTATAAACACAGGCCATATTTAAGCTTCCTTTCTGTGTGTCAGGACAGATGGATTTGAGTCACAGCAACACTAAATATGATGTTTCTGTCTGGTAAACATGAACAAATATCTCTGCATGCAACATTCAGGAGCAGACTTCAGTACACTCAGCAGAGCAGCTCAACAATTTCACCAGCTCTGATGTAACACAAATTTAAAATATATGGTCACTTGCTAAAGAGCTCCAGAACAGATGACTCTCCCCAGCTAATGTATTCACTGTCAACTTCCTCCAGTTTATTGCCAGCTAGTTTCTTCTATCCATCAAAGATGTTTTCATTAAAACTGATTAGCTGCTGAAAACAGACTGAAAGGGGACACCAGTGATTTTTATTCTAAAATTAGCTGCTTTTTTATTTCCACTAATGTGTCTGTGATTTCACCCACAACTCTTTACTTCCATTTCAAAAGCAGAACCCAACCATTACGTATAAGCCAAAAAAGGTGGAAATAGTGGGAGAAAAATTCTGATTATGGGCATAGCTCCTCACTTTCCCAATACATCTGTAGTAAATTTCTGTTGCTTCCAAATTGTAATTAAGAACTTTTTCTCCTGAGACCTACACATCTGGATTGCTAAGCATTAAATGCACTGGAGACTCTTTTTTTTTTTTTTTTTTCCTGGATAAACTCTTACTCAGAAGATACAACCATCAGTTTGAAGGCATTTTTCAGACAGTCCCAGCAGAGCACTGAGGTACCCAGGGCTGCTCCCTGCTAACTCTGCCAGGGTTCACTGCCTGACAGACCCCCTTGCTCTTCCCTCATTTACTTACAGTCTATTCCTGAAACAGAAACAAGATAATTCCTGCAGGAAAAGCCATTTATTTGGTTAAATCATTGGGTGAGTGAGAGGGAGGGAAGTATTGCACTCGAGATTTTTTGTGCATCCAGCCAGAGAAGAGGATCCTCCTGCTGCTCCCCTGGCTGCTCCAGGCTGGTGCAGTGCTGGTGTGTCCTGGCTGCAGCTGCTGCTCAGCACTGGCTCTGACACATGGAAGCAGCCCCATGTAGTCATTTGCTCAGAATTAGAAAGAGGAAACTCAAAAAGACACAGCAGACAGAGATGATGTCCAAATGTTTGGAGAAAGAGAGCTTCTAATGGGGGTTGAAGTCTCTGGAACTTGGTTTGCTGTGAAGATTGCTGATTCACTGACTTTTATTATTTTAATATGTCTCTGTAAAACTAACAATTCATTAGGAGCCAAATCTGCAGCTGGAATAAATTGTCTGGTTTATCAGCCTACCTTCACAACACCCTTTTTGCTCTGGCCTTTAGTGTTAAATCCCACTTCAGCCTCACCAGTGAAAGCTCTCCCAAGTTTAAGTGCTGGAGGTACAGAGAGGAAAAGCTCTTTCCTTTTGTTGCTGATATTGCTCAGAGGCTTAGCGTGGATTTTTCAGGCTAAGGATTTAATTGCAGTGTCTAATCTGAGCTGTCTTTAAGTCTTGGATGCTGTTCATTAGACAGATATTTTCTGATTCTTTTTTTATTTCCAAAACTTAAGCATCACAAAACCAAGATTGTGTAAGGCTGGAGCCTCAAAAACCCATCCTAGGCAGCTCAGGGGGACAAGGGTGTTCCTAGAGAAGATTTTAAAAACCTGAAAACAGTATTTCTAGGAGCCTTTGCCAAAGCACTTGGAACTTCTCTCTATGATTGTGACAAACAGGAGGATGTGACTAAAAGACTGAGAAACAAAAGGTTCAGGACATGAGATGCTTTCACCCCAAGCAGCTTGAGCAGTTAGCAAGGTATAAAATATCTGTTTTCTGCAGGTGCTTTTCTAAGGCAGGAGGGTGCAGCCCCTGCTCAGACCCACTGAGAGGCTTCCACCACCCTCTGCAGGGTGGGAAACCTTCTCTGCAGCACATAACCTCTGCAAAGCAATCTGGTTAAAGCAGTTTTGTCACTATTTCACCCCTTTTTATACTTCAAATGCTTATAAAAATGGGATCAAAACAGGCACATGAAAACATGCTGCCTAAAACAAAAGTGGGCAATTGCATTTTTCTGTATTAGGGCATATTCAGAATTTCCTCCATTTATTTAAATCATTATTTTACTCAACAAAATGCCATAAAATATCTGTTTATTTTTAATTCTATTTTAAACAACAAAAAAATTAACTCTATAAACATTTCTCTATCTGGACTATGAAAATACATATATTGAAGAATTATTTGGCAGCTGTCAAATCACTAGCATAAAATGCCTTATTTTTCTAATTTGCTTCAAAAATCTGGTTTCAAGTTTTGGCATCAAGTCCTTTCCATAGTTGCTTTGTGCAGTGGAACACATCACTAGTTCCAGATGAGTCTCACAGGTTTTTGAGGTACCCTGAGTGTACTTTTAATCCATGGGTATAAACTGAGGTATTTGACAGATCAAATCATCCAACACAAAGGATTTATTTCTTTACTTTTTTTTTTCCTACATAAAGCCCTTTATGTTTCTTTTTTTGGTGCCCTTTCCCTGACACTTTTCCTCACACAGTTTCATAGTTTTTTGAAGATGGTGTTTCTCTCTGCATTTGAAAGAAAATCACAATTCCTGTGGATTTACTGTGGTATAAATGGTGGGAATTTCAGGCTTAGAACATCACCATCTCTTCTCAAGCTACTGCCCTTCATCCTCCCTAATACTTTGGAAATTACACTCTCTTCTGTGGTTAAGTCTTATCCATGTTCCCATTTGAGGCAGAAACAAACAAAACCCATTTATCTCTGGTGAAGCCTCACAAATTACAGCCTTGCAGCCCAAAATGATAACTTAATCTTCCAGGAAACAGCACAGACAGACAGTGTTTGAGCTTTGGGGGAATAAGAGCTCACTGTGGCATGTGAAGCCAGAGCTTCATCCCTTCACATGTCCTGGACCAAAAGAAGCACCAAGGGATGCAAGGACTGAGTGATTTTGCTTCTGATTTTCACATTGATTTGCACAGAAGGGTCTTAATGCATCTGGCCTCAGATTTTCGGTCTTGGAGGCCTCCCTGACATAAAGGTGGGGTTATTTTTCCACTTGTAGTGCAATAAGGATGTTGGATTGCAGCACAGGTGGAGCAGGTGCTGGTACCAGCTGGAAGAGGCTGCAGTGGGGATGTGTTTGTCCATAGCTCAGCGGTTCCTGTGCTGTGAGGAGCAGCTTTCTGCTCCTGGCTGTTTAAAATGAATGCATCCCACAGCTGAGGGAGGGAAATTCAGCCAGCCCTTCCTGGTGCACAATGGCAGGAAGGCACTGCTGTGGTTTCTCTGGGGCCTGCATGAGCTGATATAATTCTGCCAAAGAACTACATCAAGCACAGGAGGCAAATCCAGGGACAGTGAGCTCTGTGCTAAAGGACAGGCAGTGCTGGGTGCATCAGCAGCTGTGCCATGAAAGTGTATCATCTGCTGGTAGAAAATGCTGATTAATCCTCAGCATCTTCATTCATGAAAGCCATTTACCTTTAGCAAATGACCTTTACTCTTAGGTATTGATGGTTTTTTTTATTTCCATCATGAGTCATCCTGCTGAACGACTCTGCCTGCTTCTGAGAGAGCACAGAGCAAGGCTGAGAGAGCTGGGGGTGTTAATCCTGGGAAGAGAAGGCTCCAGGGAAACCTTAGAGTTCCTTCTGCTACCTGAATGAGTGACAGAAGTCACTCTTTTACAGGGGACTGGTGTGCCAGGACAAAGGGGAATTGCTTTAAACTGGCAGACAGCAGGTTTAGGTTGGATATTAGGAAAAACTTCATCACAGTGAGGGTGATGAGGCACTGGCACAGGTTGCCCAGGGAAGATGCTCCATCCCTGGGAATATTCAAGGGCAGGTTGGATGGGGCTTTGAGCAGCCTGGGATAGTGAAAGGGGTTTGTAACTAAACAATCCCTAATGTCCCTCCCAACCCAAATCATCGCTTGATTCCTGCTGTCTTTTTGAGAGATCATAACTTCAGATCACAGATTCGAGTGATTTTGGGGAGGGTCAAAAAGCACCACTGGAACACCCAGAACAAGGCAAATGATTCCAAATCCTTTCAAGTCTCAGCCCTCTGCTCTTTCTGACACTCTGTGACAAATACTATGTGGTCCTGTAATTAAAATTAGTACACAGACAAAGCAAACAAACCCTGGAGCAGATTACAAACATCTAATCACGACAGAAAAATTGCACCACAGAAGTATGCTAAACAAAACACTTCTTATGAATACCTTAAAAAACAATGACAAATGCAAGACTGCAAAGATCAACAATAAAAATTAAACGTTAAAAAAAAAAACCCCTCAAAACAAACGTCTCCTAAATTAATGGCAATATTTATAGAACAGATCTAAGCACAGACCTAATATTTAGCTTTATTTAAAATTTGGCTCCCAAGAGAATTAAAAAACCAGCTGGTATTGTTGATCTAACAGCGCCATGTCGTCCCAAGCAGACGGTGCAAGGACTGTGAGAGGTTCAATGTCAACAAGCCAGAGACTCAGAAAGATCCAGTTTACTATTTTATTTTATGTTTAAATGTTGTGCTGCAATGAGAGTGGAATTAGATGAAATTTGAGAGCAAATATACAGTTTGGAACCCTAATTCATTTAGTCAGTTTAAGGAAAGGGAGAAATAAATATCAGTACAGCAAGCTGAACATCCACAGGGAGCATCAGCTGGCTGGGGAACTTTGTCCTTTGGAGCTCACTTTGGTTTTCAGGAGGGATCTGAAAAACTAAATTGAAAGCAACACAGCAATCCTGATTCAGTTCTTCACAGTCACCTATAGAGAGGAAGCAGTTTATTGAAAACCTGACAAAAATCAGGCTGTCTAGGTGTTTGTTTGGGGATTCTAATGGCTGATGTGTGGCAATGGAAATATCACTTGGGATCCTTTCTCTTCTAAATAAACATAATTTCAAAGCATCAACAAAAAACAAACTCAGGAAGGCATTTTGACCTGCTGCTGCTGCTGCTGGCCAAAATGATGATTATCTCCAGTGTGTCTGTGTGCTCTATGAAACAGGCTGCTCAGTTGCTGCTTCCCACCAGTGCACACCTGAAAAACACCCAAGGGACTCTTTGATTTGCACATTACCCAGGCAACAAATATTGAATTAGGGTGACAAATGGCATGAGAGGGTCTGAGCTGTCTCCCCTCCTTCTCATGTTAAGGAAAACATGGGAGGGCAGCCTCTGCAGCACCCCAAATGACTCCTGCCTGGAGGTTTCTTCCCTCCAGCTTTTCCAGCCTGGCCCTTTTCCATCTCACGGGGAACAAATGTCAGAATAATCCTGGAAATCTCTTAATCATGCTCTAAAATCTGTCTGCACATGGGGGAAAAAACCCCAAATATCTGACACATGCATCAGTATGGGTGTTCCCAAATGGACAGAAATCTGGATCAGTGCTATCCCAGCCAGGAGTGCCTGCCCAGGTATGTGCCCCACCCCTTGCTACTGATGTGACACTGCTATCAAAATCTATTTAACATGCCCCTTTCCCCCTTTCTATTTATTCATCCTGAGAGCCCATAATCTTTTACTAAGAAGAGTTTTTGTAAGGAATAACAGAAAAGTGCTTCCTAAGCCCATTTTATAGGGAAACTTACTTTTTTTGTTTCCAATGGTTGCATATCTTTATCCCCTCTGGAATGATTTCTCAGTGATATATGGTGCTAGATGCTCTTTACCATCAGTTTCTTGGCATACAATTGCACTCAGTTCAGTTCCTGACACATCCGGTTGAACAATAAAGTTTTTTGGGAAAATTTGAGCCCTGACACACAGGAGCTGGACATAAATTTCCATCAGTACTCTTAACAGCATCTTTTGAATTCAGGAGACCATTTAATATCAACAGACTCTATTTTTATATTTTTTTTTACTCTTCTGCCTTCTCCTTTTTTTGGACCAGGTCAGCGAGAAGAGCAGAAACCATGGAAAATCTCTGGGTTACATTTCCTGTAATACTCTTGCAAACTAAAAATTTTAATTTTTCTTTTTGTTATTTGAATAGGGAAATGGCCTTTAATATAGCTTAGAAACCTGGGCTTAAGCCTTCATTCTTCAGCCTAAAAGTCATGGATTTAATCCTATTTTAGGAACAATTGCTGATTCATATAACCTTGGGAATGACTTGAAATTTTACTCAGGGTAATTTTTTGAAGTCTGATTATAATTTCAGTGAATCTCGATCAAAACCTGCCACTTTTGCTGCAATATGACAGAGAAATTAATTAGGGTGAACCCTAATTCAGCCCTTACAGCACAGGGCAAGGCTCTGAGCCAGACCCAGCTCCCACCTGGTGTGATGGAAGATGTTCCCACGTGGCATTTTGCTCCTCTCTGGACAGCTGGCACCAAGCCTGCCCCCTGCACACTGAATATTTTTAATATCAAAGGTCTGCTCCTCCTCAGGAGATGTTGAGCCACACAAAATCCCACATTTGCTACACACACTTCTAATGCATAATTTAAAAAGGATAAGCTAGCATGTTGCCCGTGAGCTGTAATTAAATCAGTAATTCCTTGTGGAGTTCTCATTAACCAGTAACAGTAGGAACAGTTGTAGCCTGAGGTAGTCCTTCCTGCTTGCAGTTTTATTTTGTTTTTCTGCACATCTGCTTCCTATTGTGCCTTTTAGTGCTAACACCTTGAGCATGAATGGTTCCCCTAGGCTTTCTGGCTGGCCACCTTGTGATTGTTTTTCTCCTTTAAAAAAAATAATAGTGAAAAAGAAAATAAAATATCCCCTGACCTAAATGATTCAGTTCTCCACAGAGCACTACTGTCTTCACTGGATCTCTTTGATAGGTCATATTTACATAGTTAATCCTTAATGATGGCAGTTCAGTGTTTCCTCCTGAGTATTGCTGCATGTCATACCAGAAATACAACCCAAGATTATTTTTTTTATGTACAAACTATAAATTTTTTTTGTCTAAGATCTTCCTTGTGTGTAAAGGCAGCAATATAAGCTGATTTCCAGAGATCCAGGCTCAATTCTCTGCCCCAACAGAGATTTTACTGGAAGGCAGAATGGCAGAATTTGCTTTTTTCATATGTTTAGATCTGTATTCCCTGGGAAAGGCTCACCTGAATTTTGGCACTGGTGACTCAGCAATGAGAAGATGGAGAATTTGGTACTTCCCAGGACACACAGCCCTCAGGGCTGGCAAAAAATGAGCAAGGACACATTTGAGCAGCTTCCTCCAACACTGGACTGGACTGGACTGCAGGGAGGTGTTCAATGTATTAAATCAATTTATGTCACATATTCCCAACCTGTTTGACCATGCACACTGTTCAGCAGTGGATAAGAAGATATTTCTGAATGCAGGTGGGTATGTTTCAAGGCAAAGCCCTCAGCAATTGCCCAGCACAATGAAGATACTCTGGCTGGTGCTGTCCAGGCTGGTCTCACATGCCCAGATGTTTTTGCTAACATCCAGAATTGGCTGCTGGGCTTTCTTCACCTTACCATGATGCAGTTTTTCACCACAAGACAGGTTTGTACCCAGAAAAGAGAGCAAGACTTAATACACAAAGCACACTCACTAGAGAGAGAGTCAGGAACAGTAGCTGTTACCCTAAGAAGTGTTTACATTTTAACTGAGAATTTAATAAAAAAATACATTGACCTGGTTTAAGTGCTTCTGCACCCCTGTGCTAGGAAAACATAAGACAATTTTGTATGTCCTTTCCCTTTTGCAGGCATCTCTGACTTGCTTGTTAATAAAAAAATTATCTCAGGTCATTCTTCACATTTTAAAGTTTGGCAGAGTTTGCAGTAGAGACAAAGAACTTTCAGAATCTGCATATAGCATTTCATATCAAGAACCAAAGCCAAAAATGCTTTGGACTGTTCAGAAACAATTTATATTTTGCAGATATGGTCTTCACACACTTACTACTTAATTGCATTATAAAAGGATCCCTGTTCTGTCAGGGCTGGTTGAAAAGCAGGCAGTACCCAGATGTTCTGCTCTCTGCCAGACTGTGATGCTTTTGTGAGGGAAGCAGAGAAGCACTTCACTTCCAGACAGGCACAAATTGCATCTGTCTTGTCTTTGTTTTTATGAGGTCTACTATATCAAACAGGATATGTCAGAGGCCCCAATTCAAGTACACAACTCACTTTATGCAAATGTTTATGAGCATGGCTGAGTAGGAATGGCTTTGCCATATTAGGAGCTAGGGAAAGGGAATAGTTAGAAAAGTATATGTCCAAAAAAAAATAAAAATTTAGCTACAGATGTCTCAGCAAAACTCTTGAAAGGAAAACAAAAGTCCAGATAGGAGCAACATTGTTTATCAATAAAGTTCATGAACTCATTTATCCCTTAAAAGGAGGCAAAAAAAAGGGAGAGCCAAATATATTTATAAGGGATAGGAAGGTGAAAATCTTTTACTTTAAGATCACAGTTGTCATATTATGTGAAGTTTAATGAACTATGCTTACATAAAAATATTTTTTAATAAAAGGATGGAGATTTTCTGACAAAGTTTCTCCTATAGTAGCTTGTTTCTTTTTCTGTCATAAATTCCTGGTAAATTTAAGCAGGCAAGATCTCATAGTCAGTGTGGCTGCCCAACACCAAGGCTTTCTAAGTGATGCCAAACTTGCTTTCAAGGCTCCATTTCCCCTTTGTTTGCCCCTTCCTGCACCACTGTCCTTTTCCATCTCCATGAGGAGCCAGAGCTTTGTGCATTCCAGGCCAGCAATGTGCTGAGGAGATGGATAAAAGCACAGACACATGATAGCAGCTCTCAGCTGTTTTATAATTTTGGTTTTTTGGTCAAGAAAGAACATTTTTTTGGCTAAAGAGAGAAGGAGGACAGGCTGTAAAACAGAATTGAAAATACACCTCACTTTCTAAAAGCATATCTTCTGCTGGTCCCTCCCTCTGTCAAAGTCACAAACAAAGTGCCAAGATTATGAAACCTCAGTTCAGAACACCTTGAGTTTGACTGGTTTCCATTTGCAAACCACAATGAGGGAAACCTTGCAGAAGAGAAAGGGCCAACAAGCTGAAAATTGGAGCTGGAACCTGCCAGGCAGTGAGCTCTGCTCCAGTGGTGTGTGAGCAGACTCAATGGTCCTTCCTTTAATTTCCACCCCATTCCCAGCTGCTTACTGCTTCCTCACATCTGTTTAGTTTTGAAAACTAAACCCACCATCATAATAAATGGGCACCCACCATCTCTATCAATTTTCTACCTAGCAGGTCATTCCTCAAATTCTCCATACTTGTGCAAGTTCTCCAAAGCTCTTTATCTGACCAACTATTCCAGGTTCTTGCAAAATATCTTGTAGGAGATATTTGGCCTCTTAGATGCTGCCAACTCTTGTTTCTCTGAAGCTATTTTATTTAGTTTGATTTCCAATGCACTTTTTGAAAGCTTTTAGTTACAGAAACTTCAGAGCTTTTCCCATTATGTTTGGTATTCAAGCCCCCAGGCCTGCAAGTAAAACAATACATGAAGACATATTCAGATGTTTCCAGACTTAAATTCTTGTACAATTTCCTTCTGTTTAGAGAAACAATTATTTTACATAGTTTTTTTTTTCATTAATTTCTTTTATCAACAGCCTGGCTACTCTGTGTTTCCCAGCAGCCTAATTTGCTTTGTCACTTAAACTTGGTGAGTTACTCATATAATTCTCTGGGAAATAAAGTAAAAGAAACTCACTCTGTAAATATGTCCCATAATGTGTACCTTGTTCTTCAGGAATCTCACAAACATTAATTATTCTGCGTGGACCATACCACACTGGAGAAATAAAAACATTATTCCAAGATTTTATTCCCAAGGCCTTCTGATTTTTTTTTTTTTTTGACATCCTCAAATCATGTGACAGCTCTGAAGAAGACATGTCAAAAGAACTGTAACAAGTGAGGCTTCAGAAAACATCTCAGTTAATGTCTTTTCATTTCACTCCTTATTCTTCAACTGGCCATGACATCCTTAAAGAAGAAAACCTAAAGATCAGCCCCTTTTTATTTCTCAGACTCCTTTCTAAAAACAGCATTGTAGTGTAAGCAATTTGGGGATGTTGCACATGCTTTCCTTAAGCTTTCTGCCAGAAAATAAATTTAGGAGTTATAAATAGCACATGTGTATATTGAAAGGAGTTTACCCTATAGGCTTAGTGCTATGTACAATTTGAGTTGTTTTGTGTACAGTAGAAGGCAAGTTCCACACAGAGTGCAGTTGATATTCTCATTCTGATAATGAATGAGGAAACAGCACTAGAGCAGCTGAAATATCCAAAGGGCCTTGGTTGATGTAACAGCAGGGAAGAAAGGCTGTTGTCCAAGTTTAGGAACTTGTCTTGGAAATCAGTCCTTAATTATGTTCCTAATGCTCCAAACAACCTCAGATAGGCAGAGTGAACATGCTGCACTTCTCTCCAAACATTCTCTTGGAGTATTGCTCCAACACCTACCCCAAGAGGACTTTGCAGGGGCCAAGGCACACCAAGAAGGGTCTTGGCTATGCTAGATGTGCACATCAGCAAGAGAAAATGCCTCTACATCTAGTTTAGTAGCAGAAGAATGGAGGCTCAGTAGTAAGAAAGGCTTCTTGTATCCTCCTGCCTGCCCCAGGTAATTTCACCTAAGAGATGAAGTGTGAAACAAATGCCTAAATTATAAAGGGTATTTATTCATTCTTATATTCAGAAATATTATGGCTGACCTTGGATTTTAGTCACAGATATATATATATATATATATAAATATATATATAAATATATATATATATATATATATATATATATATGTTAGCATTAATATAAAATAAAAAAAAAGAGAAAATTACATGATAAATGCTTATTTTTGCTACACAGTACAGACCATTTCCTGATGATCCTTTCCAAGGGGAAAATTCAACTTCTACAGCTCATCAATTCTAATTAAGAAACAATTAGGATACTGATCACCAGACAGCTTCAGAAAGGAAAAAAAAAAAAAAAGACAATCCATCCATCCATCCATCCATCCATCCATCCATCCATCCATCCATCCATCCATCCATCCATCCATCCATCCATCCATCCTTGCCTTTAGAACTGCTAATTATTACACCATTGGAGATGGATAACTCTGACAACTGGAAATAATGAGGGAGAGTATAAGGATATGAAAAGACAAAGCAGCTCAAGGTTTTGTATTCCTTGCAGTGAATTTTCTGATTCTGTGGATCTCAGGGAAAAAAAAAAAAAAAAAGATTTACTGTGATCTTTACCTGAACCCCATACTTTCAAATAGCCAGATTTTTGAAAAACTTTCCAGTAAGAGTTTCTGTTGTCTCAAAATAACCTTGGAATGGGTACTTTATGCACCATGGAATGGGAGAACAGCTTAAAAATAGTTTTTGGTAGAATCTGTGAAGTTACTCTGAAGAGTAGACATCCACAAGGAGTTTGTACAAACTGGCTAAAACAACTGCCAGTAAAACTGAAAGCAAATGAGATCACTCTGCCTTCTGTACATGGCACTTATTTTACAGAACCCTTAATCTGGATGCTCCTTGGAGAACTCAAAATACATTTTATAGGCTCCTGCTCTCCATCCTTCTTTTGTGAAGCCCTGCTCCACAAAAACCATATGAACAGAGCTCAGAGAAGCACGCAGAGCTGTGGTGAACAAGCCTCCTCTTTCCAAGAAACCCTTGGTAATTAGGAGCACCCCTGCACAGCCCATTAGAACAATGATGGGGATTGCAAAGGATGAGGGTGGAAAGACCCAAACCATGTGGATGGGAACCAGGTCAGGATGTAACACATTCCTAGCACTGAAAGCAATGGCTTGTTGGATCTGAAACCTGTAATAAACCCAGCAGACTCCAAGCTGGAGCAATACATTTATCTTAAATAAATACCTCGTGTGGGAGGGGGCAATGCATGTGTTTTGGTTGTTTTTCCAAGGCAGCTGTGGTTACACAGAGACTCTGAGTGTCCTGAGAAGTATCTTGGTGCAAAAATATTTTGTAGGTGAAGAGGTCAAAAGTGGGGTGCCCTTTAACAGAGGAGGGCTCAGTTTATCAAGTGACCCTGCCATTTGTCATAGTGACATCCTTACCCCACTACATCTGTTTTAAACCCTGTTTATGACACATCTAAATGCACATTTCCCCCCCACCCCATATTTTGTACTGTATGTGCATATTTATAAACTTAAAGACAGACTCACAAGGAGGACTCTGCTCCTTTTCTGTTTCATTCTCCAGAATCACTTGCATCAAGCACACAACAGGCACTGGCAGTGCTTGTGTATATATCCAGTTGGAACATCAAGCAATTGAATAAATTGATTGTTATTTCACAATATTCTTAGATTGCTTGAGGCCATGCATGTTTCTCCCAGTTTGTATTAAAGCATCTGTGTCCACAAGCACAACTGGAACTGAGATTCTCCTTTTGGCTCTTTGTCTCAGGCCTCCAAGACTGAGAAGCATTTTGTTTTCTCCATGAAACATCTCAGATGATCACAGAATCACAGAATGCCCAGGGTTGAAAGGGATATTAAAGATCACCTAGTTCCAGATCCCTGCCATGGGCAGTGACACCTTCTGCTGGACCAGGCTGCTCAGAGCTCCATCCAATTTGTCCTTAAACACTTCCAGGGATGTGTAATTGTGGATTGAGAATGCCTGCTTACCCCAGGGCATTCCAAGAGAGGGAACTTTGGAAGGAAAATGGGTGCTCCTCTTTCAGCTCTCAGTCATTTTGCTGACTTGCTGAATGTGTTTTCCTTTTACAAAGCAATTGGACAATAATGATAAAAAATTACCAGATGCCACCGAGTCATATAAAACCCACTAACCCAAAGAAATATTGGAGGACATTATTTTCATTTTATTTGATTACAGGGTGAACTTCAAAATGTTTAAAATGTTCAAAATCTGCATGGGGAAAAGTTGTCACTACCCAGACAATCGTGGAATGTTTGCTTCAGAAATCTGAACCCAGAGCTCTCTGAGAGGACATTTTGGCCTTTAAATAAATGCAATTTGTGGATTGATGATAACTAGGCACAGCACTGACATAAGCTCCCAGACACTGCTAGACAATAGGAAAGCACAGGAAATCCATAAGTTGGATCTTTCTCCTTGGGGGATACACTTTGTCTGACCTGGAAACCACACACTCAGCCCTGTCCAAAAAGGAAAATATTAGTCACTGGTAGGTGGGCTCTCAACCCTACCTTGCAGGAGCCTGATGACAGCTTGTCAGGGATGGGTCCTTGTCTAAGGGACTTGGCTTCAAAACAAAATACAACAGGGGGATCTGGAATTTGAGCTCCCTCATATTTTCTGTCTAAAAGCAGGACCACATACTCAGGCAGGATGCAGAATTGGTACCAGTGGAAGCAACATCCCCACCTTTAACCATTAGTTTGTGACTGTGAATTTGATGATCTTAACAATCCATATCTCATCACATTCTCATTGAATCTGAGAAGTCAGGAAATAATAACTGGCCATTAAATGACTGTGAACTCCTAAGTGCTATGCATTTGTAGTGTCTGCTTTGTCTCTTCCAAGTTTCCTGTTAATGGAGAAGAAAACCCATCAATACATTTGCTGGATTAGCACAGCAGTCCCAAGATTTTTTTTTTTTTCACTTTGGCTGTGTTCGAGTAATATGGTTTGGGGCTAACAAAATAGATATTCTCTGCATTTCTGCTTATCTCTTTATGCTGGGTGCACACCACCAGCCTCAAATACTTCCAGTATGACTGCTTCAGCTTCATTATATGAGGGAAGCATCCAACCTCAAACTATTTTAAGGGGTTTTTTGTTGTTTTTTTCCCTACACAGGGCTTCTCTGCTCCTCACCTGTATTTCCCAGCTATTCCCTCTGCTCATACCCATTCTCATCCAACAGCAGAGTAGTCCCAGCCAGGTTTTGGGGTCAGAGGAGAGTGCAAGAGAATGCAATGCACTGCAGTGGCAGCAGTGGAAGCTCCAGCACGGAGGAGCCCTGCCAGGCAGTGCTGTGTCCTGTGGCACCCCTGTTCTGAGTCACTCACCAGCACCCAGTGCCAGAGGTGCATCCAAAGGCACAGGGTGTTGATGAGGTCAATCACCAGCCCATGCCTCAGTGCAAGTGGCTCCTCACCCAAAATTCTCTCATTGAGCAGGGTTAAGACAACTCCTGAGCCTCACACACCTTCAAATGGCAACTTGGGTTTCTCCTCTGAGGTGCTCATGGATTTTATACCAGTTTGCAGCCACCTCTGCTCCTTTACTGGAGCTTTCCTGTTTCTCACTGCTGGATTTCACACTTTCTCCTGTGCTTTGGCCCATGAGCTCTTTTAAAGGGACTGAATAACCTTTCCCACATGACAAATTGGCAGCACTGGATCATTATTATTCTTTAGGTTAAACAAACAGTTTGGGTAGGGAACAGGTCTAGGTTAACTGAGGTAACAAGAGGAAGGAACAGAGCTGCTGCTGAGCCCAAACACTTGGTGGGTGGCATTTGCTTGATTCCCTATTGCTGCTATGAATTGCAGGGAATTGGCAACCCAAGTGTTTTGCAATCAGGAGTCAGGACCAAAATTCTGTGCAGTTTTGGCACTCAGGCCACAAGTTAGAGTTTGGGTTGATTTTCCTTTTTTTTCATTATTATTTAATTTTTTTTTCCTCCTTAGATAGGAGATCTAGCAATTTATTGTTGCTTTTTGTTTTTCTTTGTTAGGCAGATCTCACAAACATTTGGCTTTGCAAGTCAAGGCTTGGCTGGAATCACCCAGTGCAAAAGACCTGTGATGCCACCAAATGTCTCAATCTGCTCTGAAGGGACCTTCCACTTGCAGCTTGGACAGATCTCCATGGAAAGATGAGGCATTGCCTTGTTTTCAGGACTGCTCTGATCTCACCATCTGCTTATTTGGGGGAATCTCACAGGGTTTACCCCAGTTATTGCTTTGCACAGGGACAAGCTAATAAAAGGTACAGCTTTCCCATTGAGCAAATCTTGCTGTGTGGTAGAGAGCTGCTGCAGTGTCTGGACCAGAAGGCAGAATTTCATCTTAGTCAGGCTTTTCCAAGAGACAGGTAAGTCCCTTGGTGACTGCAAGGAGGAATGGTTGGATTTCATTGTTTGTACAGAAGTTCATACCCACACTTTTAAAGTAAACCAACCTACATCCCCACAGGGTCCCTCAGACTGTTTACTTTTAAACTCCTGGAAAATTTGGGGTGGTAGTTTAATTGACTTGTTACCTTGCTCTCCTGACAGCTCTTTTGGTACTTTTGCTCACTATAGTGCTGCAAAAAGGAAAACAGGAAAGAAAAGGGAAAAAAAAGAAAAGAAAAGAAAAATTCAATCCCATAAAGACAACACAATAAATGTTGCATCAGCAGTTTTCTAAAAGGATTTTGTTGTTATCAAAACTGGCAGACATTAAGCAGACAGTCTCAGAATAATTGATATGGGCAAGGGGGTAAGCATTTAGTCTCCTGGTAGGCCAGCCACCTGTGCAAACAGCACTTCCAACTTCTATTTCTGCTGCTGGCTCCTGAACAGTCAATTATTTAGGGCTTTCCAGAGATTTCAGTGGTAGAGGAAAAAAAATATCCAGGCCTGTGTTTGAAAGGTAGCTTTATCAGCATAGCTCAGTGGTGCAATCACAGCCTGCCTTTGTTCCCCTGTAGGTGACTGCAGGTTCCAGCCAGAGCACTCTCTTTTGTTGGGCTTTTGGGGACCAGTGACAGCAGCATTAATAATGCTCCCATGTTCCTCACTCCCTGCACTGTCCTCTCTACCTGCTTCAGTGAGACACAGTGTTTTATCCCTCCCCTTCCTCCCAAACAGAGAGAAAAATTCCTGAATAACTTCTGGGTGGTTTCAGTAATGACTAAATACCATGGAAAATAAACTACTTGGATAGACCTTTTCCTGTAGTTGAAGCTTTCCTGAGCCATCCTTCAACAATGCACAATTAAAGAGTGACAAGAGATGAACAGGTTTATCTCACTCATCTGGATTAGACATTGGTGCATATGATACATATTTTTAGGTAAGGCTAATACTAACATAAATAATAATAAGAAAAAAAAAAAAAACCTAAAAGGAGCTATATTTCCTTCCATATTTCCTCCTATTTTGGGGAGAAGTAGAACCACTAGCTGCTAAATTATACATTGGTTAAGCTGATGATTTCCTAAGTGTCTCTTGTAAGGTTTCTTGTGCACATGGCAAAGGAGGATATTTGATTTCAGAAACCTTTGATGATCTACATCATGCCTTGTTCTGCACTCCCATGGGAATTTTGGAAGAAACTGTGCTACTTTTATTTAATGAAATGAACCCTTTTACACAAACATAAAATAATTCATGTGGGAAAACACATTCCTAAAGTGATGTATAAAATGTTTGGCTCTGATCTGCTCATTAACACCCAGGAACAAGGTTTGAGAGTCAGTGCTGACAGCTCAGATATCAGTAGTGACCAGGAGATGAAACATCAAATCATCAAAAACATTTTCCCTGTGTGTTCTTCTCCTTCGAGGATGTTTACAATTCATGTATTTGTAATTCTACCTTCACTTTTTTATTTGGTGTCTCTCAGAATGAATGGCTCCAAATTCTTCAAGCTGTTTAAACATTGATGCCCAGGACCCACCACTGCTTGTTTCCTTCCTCTTTTATTTGCCCATGCACAGCCCCTTTATGTCCTACAAAGTTAATATTTTCTTGCCAAGTTTTTGACTCCAATCCCAAAGTTGCCTTATGAGTATTTTGGGATCAAAACTGATGCCAGTTTTGACCAGCCAGCATCCTATTACCCTTCTACTATATTCCTTAGCTGATTATTCACATCTCACTTAACAAAACAGATTTATCATTTTGTGTTTCTGTTAGGCTCCATATCCTATTTCTTATTTCATCCAGCTATTCCCAGTAACATTTCTGTCAAATGGGGAACATGTGCCATGTTCTTCTGGCAATATGGCATTTACAGCTTTGGTCTTAAAGCTTCTCCTGTTACCACCAGTGAAAGAGATTGCACTGCATTCTGCAAGCAAAGTTTAAACAATAATGCAAAGTTTAAACACCTTTTAGCCACCTGAAATTTGCTTGGTTTTTCCCATTGAAGTATTTTTCCCTTGACACACTGAATCCCTCCCAGCCTAGGGATTTTTCTGCACCCACAGCACCCTGGATGCATCTCCCAGAATCCAGGGATGCTGGGATCTCACTCATGGGGATCTTACAGATTCCTTCTGCTCCATAAACAATGCACACACAAAATGAGTTGTGTGCTGCATTTCCAGGCTGTTCCCTCTCAACAGGGGTCCCAAGGGGTCTGTGCTTCCCACCCTGGCTGCTCTTTGGGGCCATCAGTGATGGACACAGCCAGGACTGCAGGCCAGGAGCTGTGAGACACCACCAGGGACTTAAACCCTGACTTTCTGCTTAAACTCAGCACAGTTGTTTTCAATAAGCAAGGAAAGCATCAGCTGAAATAGCTGTTTTCTCCTAAGAGAGTAAACTGAGATAAAACCTTTCCAGCAAAACTAACCATTATCCACAAAAGTGAAGGGAGGCCAAAGTGCATCAGTTTTGTTTGCTTCATGTGTCTTTTTTTGGGGGGGAGTGGTTGGAACACCAGGCAAATGCTAAAATATTCACAAAGCCCAGTGTTAATGGACATTTGGCATCCATCCTGCATCAGCTGGACTTGTAATCACTGAAGAGATTTACATGGGCCAATCTGCCTTGCTGTAACTGCTCAACATCAATCTTAATTCAGGGTGCTGGTTTCTACAAAGTGTCACTCATCCCTAAAGTACACAGTGCTAGGAAAAATCACAGTAAGAGGAAGATTGGAAATGCTATTTTTAAAAAACCACCACAGCAATGAGATTCAGTCTCATTTAGATTCTTCATCTCTGCACTGCTATTGCCCCTCATAAAATGACAGATATTTTAATTGCTTTATTGCTAACATTTCTGTGGTGCTTTGGGTTTGTCTGGTGGGTAAACAAATACTCCCCTATTCACTCCCAGATTTTTTTGCAAGTACCTTTTTATGCATTGATGTATGCTGTAAACTTGACACAGCCTGGTCCATTTTAAACTGTACAGTGAAAATATTTTGGGTTAATTTCAGAGGCTGCCAAATGGAAAGTACATTTTTACAACAGATTTTGTCTTATACCTTTTTTTACCCCCTCTTAAAATTTTATTTTAATTTCTAGGCTTCGTGCCCCTTTATTGATTTTAGTGATGTGTCTGCACCTTCCTCTTACTCAAAACTCATTTTCATGAAGATCCAAAATAATGTTTGGCATTGTACAATTTGTTTTCCTTTCTACCACCAAAACAATCACAAAAAATTGAAGCCTGGTGAAGCATCTTTGCATCTGTCTTGTCAATGGCAAAACTGAGAAATTCACATCAGTGGTTCATACAGTTTTATAATTACTGGAAAATAAAATGGTCAAAAGCATAGGAAAGAAGGTTCATATGTGGAAGGATTAATTTCTATATGTACCAAAGTGTTTGATTACACAAAATTGCAGATATGCTGCTCTATAAAATGATGATACAAGCTTTGTGTTTGCTGTAGTAAATGGGACCCTTCATCTCAGGTGTGCAAGGCTTCCAGCCCTGTTTCCAAAAAATGGAATGGAGGACCTTAAAAGACCTTTCAGGAGATTTGCTCTCAATCTTTTCATTGGGCTGGCTGGGAACTGATGTTCCCAATTCAATCAAAGTCCTTCTCAGAGGACTCCAAGTGCATGAGCAGAAGTCTTCGTGTCTCCAATAATTATACAGAGAGACCAGGCATTTAAATTAGACTGAGAATTAGACTGCATGGCAATCCTTAGCTCCCAGATAAATATCACAAAATAAACAGATTTCTACATCCCCCACTCCCCCCTGCCTCAGCTACAAATATTTTTAATTCCTCTCTTTCAATTTGTGAGGCAGGACTCACCCTCCCTGCTTTACACACATTCCTCTGCCACTTCCAGAGAAAAAGACATTAGAAGCACTGTACTGCCATGATTTCCTGTGAAAGATATTTTAATTGGATTTAATTGTCACAGTGTATTTATTCTCTGTGTCCCCAATCTGAAATGGGGGGTTTAGCCCCTCCCCCAGGTATCTAGAGTTAATAAAATAAGCAATCCTTTTCTGCATCCTTATCTGCCATCTGGGCACTGCTAGGGTCAGTAATTCCCTGTACCAGTGGAAGCACAGATGGATTTGGGGAATTAGGGCTTCACACAGATTGTGATGCAGATTCCCTCAAAATGGGAGCTTTTGTTTCTAAACAAATTAAGTACCTCCTCCTCTGCTTGGTTACAAAGGCTTTTCCCCAATATCCAATCACATATCCCTGTAATCCTTTTGTTATTGCAGCCCCAGTAACCACCTCACAGGGAGAAATGAAAGCAAACCTCTGTCTGGAAATGGGGGGCAGCTTCACCAACTCACCAGGCTGGGAGCCTTGTGTGCAGCATCTGACTTGACATACAACTCCCAGCAGGACACAGATACAGCATTTGCATTATTTTTGCCTTTCTCCTGTTATTTCCACATCATTTGCCTCCTTCCCTAAATCTCTGGAAAGGGCTTGAACCCGGGTAGGGTTTTTGGAGCAAGATAACCACGACAGAAAATGAATCCTTTGCCAATCCTGCTGCTGGCAGCTGTTTGCCATCACTCCTGCTTGGACACCAAACTGTTTTCAATCCTCATGTCTCTTTTCCACCAGCTCCTGCCTCCAGTGAATGTCACTGGGCACAGTGTTGTGTTTTTAAGGAGCTGATTTCAGCCAGTGTGTGATGTTTGCATGGTTTCCAGAAAATGCATGGAACAGAAAATTAGCCATATTTTTCCTGATGATTTAGAGTTGCTATTAAATTCTACTTCAATTTCTAATGGGTGCTGAAAAAAAGTAAGTTTTTTTCCTTTTTTAATTGTTATTTATGACATCCATGGAACAGAAAGTAAGCCCACTAGACCAGAAACAACCTCATAGTCTTCATTCAAGTTACAAGTTTAATAGCCAAAATGTATTAAAGTCATTAGAAAGCTCAGTAAACTGTTTTTACAGTAAGCTAAAAAAGGTTACAGTCCCCAAAGTTTGCCTTGTTTAAACTACATCCATCACCAGTTTGGAGACAAACATGCATTTAGACACTTTGTCTGGCTGCAGAAGTATTTTCCAGCATCTATTATTTTTCTGTCAGCTGACAGCACTGAATCTTCCAAGTATTGAATTTAATGCTGAAAGTAGCAGCACTATTCCTGCTTTCCTTTTGCTGTCCCAGAGCACCCTCCAGGCTCCAGCCATGCTAATCCTGGGCTGGAATTCCAGTTGGTGTCCTGGGCAGTGCTGGGCCCAGGGAAGGGAAGTGAACACCTCAGATGACTCCCTACACCCTTGCTTTTCTAAATAAATAAATGGTCTCCTGCCCCAGCTGGTTCTTCCATTGGTATACAAGTAAATTTAATTTTCACCAGCCCACATTGAGGAAGTGAGCAGAGAGCTCATCTGTGATATTCTGGCCTTGAATTCTGCAGACATTCAGATCTGAGTGATCATCACTGCAACTGATAAAATTAAAGGCTGGAAATTATTTAACCCTGCTGTTTGATCTATTCCTAGAAACCTTATTCAGTATTCTGGGAAGAAGGTTTTATTCTCTTTTATATCATGTTTTTCCATTACCTGCTGAGTAAGGAAAGGATTACAGTAATGTAAAATTCCTCACATTCCTTCTATTGCAGAAGGCTGGGAAAGAAAACTCACCAAAGGTTTTTAAGAAAAAAATCCTGTAAAGCAGAACTCCAAGCTTCAGCCATAGGAGATGGTATTTTTGTCATTTTTTTGCTGCTATATTTGAAATATTTTTGTATAATTGAAAGTCCTTGATGGAGATTGCAAGGCTGAAATTTGAATTATCCTGATAGTCCCCCACTTTAAGAGGTGGGGAAGCATACCTATACAGGCATTCCCAAAGAGGGATGTTTAAGGTGTGGTGGGAGTTTTGATTTTAAGGGATTATGGTGCAGCAAACATATTAATCAACTCAGCCATTTGATTGGGCTCCTCAAATGAACATCAAGTGTTCTTATTATTCTCTATGAATAATAAGAAAAAATCACTTTGAAACTGGGCAGTGTATCTAATATAGACCTCAGAAAGTGAAGTTTGCTTCCCCAGTATTAACATGCAATGAATTTCCCTTTTCTCTTAGGAAATTCTTTAATTATTTGTCTTTCCACCCCACTCCCCCCCTATATTAACACTTGGTGACTTGCTTTGAAATTTCCTAATATCCCCTCCTTTTTCACAAAGATGTCCATGAAATTACAGGAGTTATTTCTGCCTGCTCAGTGCCCTCAGATGATTTCTGTTTGATTCCTGTGAGCATCTCAGCTGCAAGCTCTAGTGTGTAAATATTCACCCTTTCAGAGAGCAGAGGGAAAGCAGTGCAAGTAGAAATTATATTTGAGGATTCTGTGATTTTCTCTACTAGCTAAGGGGCAAAGAGAAACAAGAACTGCAATATTTTTATGCCCATGAATTATTCAAATGCTCCAACATTTTGTTTCAGACCAGGTTCACTACATGCTGATGCAGGCTAATAATAGCAATGAACTGGAAAAGGAAGGCTTATTAATCATATCCCTTGTTTCAGCTTAAAAAACTGCTTGATTTAATATGAAAAACCTACATAGGCTCATGCTTTCAGGACCAGCACTTAAATTTTTATATACATGGGTATAACTTAAGAGATTTTAACCAGGAATTGCAGCATACAAATGCAGAGTCACAATTCAGTTATCACAATTCAGTTACCTACTCTATGCCCACAAATGCTCTTTGTCTGCTACAAACACTGAATTTTTGCCATAAGTGTACAGCCAGGATGGTGTTTGGAAGGTGAAGTGACCATTTTTCCATTTTTTCCCCCCAGCTGACATTTCAAGATGATGGAGATGACCTCTTCAGTGAACTGCAGGAAGTTTTTTCAGGTTGTGTTTCAGATGCTGTGTGAAATGCTGGTCTGGAGCCATTTTCTCCATCTGACATGGCTCAAGCCCGTGCAGAAAGGTCAAGTAACTTGCCCTAAGTGGCAGAGTGACTGAGTGGCTCCTGCACCTCTGCTCCAGCCCTGGACCTCCCACGCTGCTGACAACACACAGAAACTCAGCAGCCTCAAGGGTTACTGCCTCAAGCCATGTCTTGCTGAAACCCTGTCTGGAGGGGGAAGCCACTGTCCAAAGGTGTAGAAAAGCATGACTTTTGCCCTCACCAACAAGCCTGCAAATGTCTGTTGTCCCCCTCCTCCCCTCTATCCCACCTGGTTCAACATCCAGCCCCTGCATCAGCCCCTTTCCAAAGAGGGAGATTGCAGAGCACTCTGCTGCTGAGGGCTTATTTCTCCTCACTCATAACCTCCTGACTCGTTTCATGGACTGAGTATCCGGGATGGAGCCCAAAACTTTGTAGCTGGGTTGTGTTTTCTGTCCCTCAGGGCAATTCAGTCCTCCTAGCAGTGAGAGCCTCAGACCCCTCTGTAGTGCTGCCTGCTTGATCCAGGCAAGGACACTGAAAATGAAAGAAAAAACCCAGCCTGTCAAACCCAGCTTATGTTCCTGGCAAAATATTGTTGCTTTGTTTTAAAAAATGCTCTTAAAAAGAGCTGCAGATATAAAATGAAGCAGTCAGCCATCCAGCCGCAGACTTGAAGTGTGCTATTCAGACAGGTTGGCCACAGGGCTCCCATTGACTTTAATGGGAGTTTTGATACAAGATCTATTTGCAGGGCATTGGTAATCTGTGCATTCACTGTCACAGGAGAAAGTTTTAGAGAAGTAAAATGTCTTGGGGGGGTTCAAGCTAATGGAAAAATTCTGTGATGTCATGACAGCATGGCTCAGATCTTATTTTACTCCTGAGTGTCTGAGTGGATGGTGATGCCATGATTCCAGACCTCTGGTATGAGGTTTTACATTCTGTCTTATTTCCACATGTCTGAAGAGTCTTGAAGTTTCCCCTGCAGTATATCACAGGTCTTTGTAAATATGAGGATACAAGAGGAAAAAAAAAATCCTTCTTCTTTCTGAAGGTAAAATGCTGCACTACTTTTTAAATTAAAGCTTTCTTTGAGGGGATTTTAACTTTTAATACTGCTTTGTCACATACAGATAGAAGCTGTTATTTTTCTAACCCCTCTGAATATTTAGCATTCCACCAGAGGTAATTTTTTTTTATTGGCTTGTGCCATAAATCTCAGTGTCATGGGTCTTTTGTGCATAGTAAAAAGTTAAAGAGGTTCACCGACTCAGCAAAACCATGCACAACTGCAAAGCTACAAAAACAGACTGTTTCTGAGATTTTAGGGGGAAAAAATTAAAAGCCCAGAATTGTGGCTTGATAGGATAAATCAGCAAGGAAAAAATTTCATTAGCAGTGGATATTTATAAGTGATTAGGTATGCCTGTTAGAATGATCCTTTGGAAGCCAAACATATTGCAGTACATCTCTTTTTCTCTCAAAGGATTTATATCTTCATTTTGGATTTGACACTTTGGTGTGTGAGTGATCAGCCCAAAGAGCACATCACTTTGCTCACTGAGAGCAGAGCACCACTCTTCTTCCTAGTGCCCTCATTGCCTCTGAGATACTACAAAAAGCAGTAAGTTTTTCTGTCTGTGCCCTTAAAAGAGAGGGGAATCGTCGAGTAAATTGAATTTAGAAACCATTTCAAGCAGTCTGTCACCCTCAGATGATTGTGAAGAGGTTGCTATACAAGGCAGCAGCAGCTATACCATGTCAGTCTAGATTGCATAAGAGACAACAGAGGTAGCTGAAATTTGATAGTGTGTGAAAAAAGAGCTGGTAGGTTTATTCAAAGTGCCTACACAAAAGTAGGGAGAATAATTTTAACAGATGGTTCTTCAGAAAGGCTCAGAAAGGAGAAGGTAACAAATACCAGAGTAGGAGATGCCCAGGAGATAAATAGATTAAATGCAAAGGGAATATGGATTTTTCTGCTCTGTAGAAAATCAATGATAAAATATTCTGTGTCATGTCAAGTGGGATAATCTGGGAAGAGTGGAGTCCGTTCTAAACACTTGAGAGAACATAAAAAAAAAAAATAATTGTGTATAAGTCTGTGCCTAAACAACTGATATGAGGAGCAGACTTCTCCAAGATTCTGCTCCCTGATTATCAGGACAGGAGACCTGGCCAAAATGTCCTGTGCTGAGGCTCCTCTTTGGCCAGCATTTCTGCACTTAGAAACTGTGGAATGGACAGGTAGGAGGAAAAGACCTCAAGTGCACATCAGATCCCATCCCAGCAGAGATCTGGGATGAGTCCAGGAGCTGCACTTGGAGCAGGAGCTGGGAGTACTGCCAAATCCCCCAGCACTCAGATGCTCTGAGCAGAGTGCAGAGGATAGTGAAACCATCAGTGGTGCAGCTGGGAAAGGGCAAAGCTCTCTCCTGGGATGGAGAAGGAGGGGTTTCCAGCAGAGATAAGGAAGCATCAATGCCCTAAAAGCCTTTGCCTGGCACAGTGCACTCAGTGTCCTCCACTGGGGAGAAAACTGACCTGTCCAGGAAGGTGTGGAGGAGGAGCTGCCTGGGGAAAGGAGGGACTGACACTGAAGGAATCTATGAAAGACAGAGCTGAGTGGTTTAATTTCCCTATATTTTGACACTTGTGGATATAAATGCCAGCTAATTCACATCCACTGGCTCAGAGCTTCCCAGCACAGCCTGCTTTGCCCATCTGGAGGGTGACAGCACCACCTCCAGTGACAGCTGCTCTCCCCTCATGCCACAGCTGCTGAAAAAGGTGGAGGAGAACTTTAACTTTTCCCCAGGTGGAAGCACTGCTGTTTGTCCAAAATTGCTGTGTTGTTCAGGCCCATATTGCTTGCTCTCCCCATAAATTCAGCTACTTGAGCGTGGTTTTGGTTTTAATTTTTTTTCTGGCACATGGCATTTGGTCCCACAACACACCCAGTGGCTCAGGCCAAGAATGACACTTAATTTTTGAGCAGCCTTATTGATGGTATTATAGCTAATATAAATTATACTGAAATATTTAAAATAGCAGCGAGTTCATTTCATTGTCCAAAAATAGTATATGTAGGACTCTGTATTTTCTTTTAATCATTTTCATTCAACAGATAAACACTTTGCAAGCAATTGTTTCTAATACAAAGCCAAGCCAGGTATTAGATAGCAGGAGTTATTAAATATTTGAGTTTGGCAATACTGAAACACTGAGCAATGCTATGTTTTTACTCAAAAAAAAGAGGCAAACTAGCCAAAACCACCCCTCTCTAATGAGCCTGACAAGAGGTAGACACTTTTTAGGAGGAGGCACATCTGGGGCAAGATCACTGGTTTGGGCACCCAGCCCAGACTCACTCGGGGGCCCCCAAATTTGCCCATCTGTGCATATGCTCTGTGAAGCATTTGCCCTGCACAGCTCAGAAACAACCATCCAAATTCCACTCAAATCCTCAGAACACAGCCCAAAACCAGATTTAAGTGACACAGATCCATGTGAAAACCCTTTGTGGAGGAGTAGACTGGGTCATTTCTCAAGCATTGACACCTGTGTGCACAGCTGATAGATTCTCACACCTGACAAAACAGATGATTGGATTTGCACCTGGAAAATCCATTTTAGGAATGATTTTTGCAAGTATGAAGTGCATGATGCTACAGCCTCTATAGGAGTTTGTGCTTGGAAAGGACCATGTGCAAGGCTGGTAATTTGAGGTAAAAGTTGCCTCTCATTGCAGAGAACAAAGAAGGAAAAAATGGGGATAAGCAGCTGAATTCTTATCCTGTGCTCCTCAACAGTTATTAAAAAAAATCTGGAAGCATGTTTTCCCTCCTTAATTCCATCACTACTTGAAAACCACTTAAGGCTTCAGCCTAGCACAGGAATGTATTAACCTCTCTGTCTTTTCCAGGCTTTGCCAAACTTTTTAAAGTCTTTGCACCCTACAGTTTTGTATCTCAGGTTTCTCAGTCTGAGTGGAGCAGACAAAATTACAAGCACTCTGGTCCCTTGCATCCTTCCTCTGACTGAGCAGCCCCAATTCTTCCCCCCAGATCAATGAGCAAAAGTCAAATGGAGCCCTGAGGCTGCCTTCCCTGCTGCTGCTGGCAGCAGAGAGCTGTGATGGGATACACAGGCACATCCCCAAAGTGGCTGAGCTGCTGGGATGGAAAATTAATTCACAAACACCAGCCCCAAAGATTCTGACTTAATAACCATCATCCATGTGCTGTGCCCATGGGCCATGGGTGAGGAACCATAAACTTGGGTGAGAGCACACAGAACATGTTCCTCTTGCTTTGGAGCCATTCTTTTCCTCGCCTTCACCATAGAATTGAATTTATATTTTCATCTGTCAACATCAGAGTGCAGATAATACTGGATGCTTGAGAAATAATTGGTAAGTGAGACTGTGCCACACTGGAGAGCCATCCCCATGCAGGAGCTTGCTCAGCAGGCTAGGAAATGCCTGGGTGCAAGCATCAGCTTGGAAATGCTGATGGAATTTTGCTCCAGCAGGACAAAATAGGAGTGACCCGTGAGGTGTGAGAATTGGCAGCCCAGCTGCACGGAAAATGTGGAGCTGGTGGAGGCTGGGGATGAAACAGAAGTTCCTGCACTGTGCCAATCAATCATTTAACACCTTTGTCAGTCAACTTGGGCTGCCCACATAGCTGTGGTGGGACACTGGAGCATAGGGGCTAAATATACATTCACAGGAAAATGTGATGCCACCTTCATCAGTGTCTCACTGGGGGCTGAATAGGTCCCTCATTCCTCAGCTCTTCCATCCACTTACTTCCCAAAATAACTGTGATCATGACAAAGAAAGAAACAGCAGACAAGCTGGAAGAAATGAAAGAGCACAGAAGAAGAAAAATAAGCATCCTTTGTCATCTGTTGGTTGCAACCACAGGAAAATGGACAGAGGTGCTTTGTCTACCTGTGAGCCTCATGCCCAGATTCTTAGAGGCAACAAGAAGTACAGTGAAAGACTGCAAGGAAGAGGTGGAAAGGAGTTTTATTGCTTTTATTTCACTACATGAAATGATTGTACAGGTCTGTTGTTTGAGGGAAAGCAGGAAAAAAAAGAACCACCATGTCCAGGCCTAATACAAAAACAAAATATGTATACTCTGAAAAGTGACAGCAAATGGAGTGCCTTGTGAGTAAACTTTACACTCAAAACTGTTCCTATCTGCCATTCTTTACTGTGCCGAAATTGCTGATTTCTGGAGCAGCACTTCCTCTCAGTGCTGAGGTGCATCCAGACATTTCAAAGTAAAGCTGAGTTTATTTTCTCTAGTGAGTGCAGCAGACTAAATTAAGTCTCCAGTGGATTTGCAGAAGAGTAGCTTACTCAACATCTGTAAGTGGCTTTATTGGTATTCAGAAGAATTAGAATCATCTCCTCTGCTTTTCAGCAAAATCCACACGGCTATAGGGGAATAAACGTCACACCTCACTCCCCCAAAAGGCAGCAGCTGATTTTGAACAAAACCCAGGAGCAAATCTGCTGACAAAAATCTCAATAAAGCTCGGGATGTTTGCATTTGTGACTAATTACAGTAGTTACATTTATTGAGGGGCACTCCCCACACCCTGCCCTGTGGGCTCTGAGCCTTCCACACAGGGTCTGCAGCACATCTGCATCAACTCACACCTCGAGCCTCTCTGGGGCAGGGAAAATCATCACAGCCTTGCCCAAAGAGCCCACCCAGCCTGAGGGGACTGCAGCTCCACAGCACCCAGCTCAGAGGGGTTTTATGACTCTATAGTCCCAGAGTTTGCTTTCTCTAAAGAGGGGAACATTGGCTTTGACAATGACAGCAGGCTGGGAACATTTTTCTCCCTTCCTTTTTTTACCCTTCCCCCAGCATCTCACTGGATTTGGGCATCAGAGAATCAAACTGCATCATCAGCTGGTTACACCTGAGCCCTTGATTTTTAAAAGTCCACAAACACAAAGGGCTGCTGAAGATTTTCCAGCTTAGCATCTGTGCCCATCAGCTCCTGTGTTTCTTTGTAATAAAGTTATTAAAAATATGTGTTTTGCTTCTGTGGATTTATTACTTGGATGCTTTTCAAAGTCTTAATCTTGGGGGGTTTTGAGACCTTAAAATGTTAGAGAGTTTGGGTTAAACTTTTTGCCTTTTATATTCTCATCATTTTGTGCACTAAAAACAAAGGATAAATAACTGGAGCTTTGATGACTTAAATACAGGCAAATTCTTCTTTGAAGCCAATTAAACTGAAGACTTTTATAAGGAACAGGACGTGAAGTGGAAAAAAACCACAGTTATCATATATAAAATAATGTAGGATTCCATTCCTTTTACCACAGTAATAGCCTGGAAGGGTTTGCTTTCACAAATAATTCAACCCCAGTGGAAGTGATATAAGTCAGCTGAAATCAGAGGAGCAGCCCCGAACTTTGATTCAGTGCTCTGTTCAAATAGTTTAAACTTTCAGCAGCGTGTGATTTAATAAAGACAAAATGGAGCTGCCTACCCTTGCTGCTACCAAGTAATTTAATACACCCTCTTCTCAGCTGCAGATAAACAGAAAGCACCATGGCAGGGCTACATCAGCTGGGGAAATATTCACCAGGGAAGCAGACTGATGCTGGGAGTCCTCCTGGAATGCAGTGAGTGCTGCTGCTGCCATGAGCTCATCCTGCCAGCTGCAGGGCCAGGAGCTGTGGGGTCAGCACTGGGGACTGCCAGGAGTGTGCCACTGGAAGAGCACTCTGCTGAAATATGCAGAAAAACATGGGAGAATAAATGAAGCAATACAAGAACTGAAGGAGCTGAGATATTGATATTCTGATATTCCCGAATTATTGATATGCAGTTTCCTCTCCGTGTTTGTCTGAAGCTCA